>NC_137776.1:66750196-69150196 GCF_963455305.1 Plecotus auritus | reverse complement strand
GCATCTCTCCACTCTGCTAGTCTTCTCTTTATGAGTAAGGTTTATATTTTCCTACTTAAAACAAACTCCACATGTAAAAAGACATAAGTGCCAGTTTTTCCAAATGTGCATCTTTACAGCTTGTGATGCAAAAATAAGCCCTTTCTCTCCCAACACACATGCAACACACACACACACACACACACACTGAAAGATTCTAAATTGTCCTATCTGGGTCTTCTGCCCACTTTTGCAGCAGAAGCAGGCAGGACACTGGGGCTATCACTTCCACCAAAACCACTTGGGTGAGGGAAGCATCACTCCTCAAATAACACAGGGGTTCTGGCCAGAGTAAAATGACTGGTGTTTAATGCAAATGTACTTTAAATTAAAGAATTGCAAGGTCTCTGTTAGTTGAGAGAGAGAGATGTTGTACTTTATGCTATTATTTTTCCCTTTTCTAGAAAGCATGACAGTGACATAAAGAAGCACCTTTATTAATCCTCTGATAACAGACTGAGTGTAGACATTTTTTTAAAAAGCAACACATATTGGCAATAGAACCAAACGCAGTTTTCTATAGATAGCACTAGCCTGCTGCTGTCTCAATTTAAAATACATTCAAAGAATTGCCACCAAATCTAAAAAAAAACACACACACACAAAACAAAACAACAAAAAAACTCATAGAAAAAAAAGATCACACTTGAGGGAATTTGGGAAGGGAGGGTTGGAGAAATATGGTCAAAAGGTACAAAGTTCCAGTTATAAGATAAATAGTGCTAGGGTTGTAATGTACAACATAATGACTACAGCTAACACTGCCCTACAATATGTAATAAAATTGTTAAGAGAGTAAATCCTAAGAATTCTCATCATAAGGAGAAAATTTTTTTCTTTTTTCTTCTTTCTTTTCTTGTTTTATATCTATATGAGAAGATGGATATTAGCTGAACCTGTTGTGGTAATCATTGGATAATACATGTACATTAAACCATCATGCTGTAGTCCTTAAACTTGTTCTGGGATGTGTGTTAATTATTTCTCAATAAAACTGGAAAAAATGCCAGCAGATGGAATTTATGTCCAGCTTTAGTTTTGAGGAAAATAAATCTAATGCCCAATGAATATCCTGTAATGGTATGTCTTTGCCTGGGATTTTTTTATTAACAAATAATTGTGCATGCAGTCATTACCCAATGGTCATTCACAGCATATATATATATGTGTGTGTGTGTGTGTGTGTGTGTGTGTGTGTGTGTGTGTGTGTATACATTCCCCCATCATCATTTATGCCCTTTTCCACCACCACCCACCCCCTCCCACATCCCTGCAATCCCCACATTGTTGTCCATGAGTTCTCTCTCTCTTTTTTCTTTTTTGCTCAATCCCTTCACACACACACACACACACACACACACACACACACACACACACACACCAACTCATATTTTCTACTTTTTTAAATATCTTTTTATTGATTTCAGAAAGGAAGGGAGAGGGAAAGGGAGATAGAAACATCAGTGATGAGAGAGAATCATTGATCGGCTGCCTCCTGCATGCCTTCCAATGGGGATCGAGCCCACAACCCAGGCATGTGCCCTGACTGGGAATCAAATCTGGTTCATAGGTTGACGCTCAACCATTGAGCCACGCCAGCCGGGCCAGCTCATATTTTTTAATACCAAAAAGAATACGTAAAAACTGAGAGGCTTCCTAGTAATGAAGAATGACCTCTAATTGTAATGGATTTTGCTTTCAGGTAAATTGATAAAAGCTAATTTTTATAGCATGACAAAATTATTATTTTTAATGGCTTTGTTTCTAGACAGAATGTGAATCCATAAGTGATAACACTGAAATTGTTTCACAACTAAAAGTGCTGAAGGATTTATTCATTCCTTTATTCTTTCACTCTGTATTGAGAACCTATGGCATTATCATGCACTGAGCTGAGCACTAAAGATACAACAAAGAATAAGACATGTCCTTGCTCTAGAGAAGCTCACAATTCAGCCAAGGAAAAGCTCAAAAGTATAGCCAGTGCTACCAACCACTTGTGTCCAGCCAGCTAAGACAGCACAGAGCAGCAAACTGTTGAGCCTGGGGTCTGTCAGAGAAAGCATTTGTTAAGTGAAGGTCTTGAGGAAGAAACAATAATTGTTTTTAACTAGAGCCCTAGAAAGTATATTCCAGGAAGAAAAAGCATAACTCACTGTTACAGCGCTCTGTGGTTTCCTTAAGTCAGGGGCAGGACAGGAAACAGCAGGAAAGAATGCCCAGGAAACTAACAAGGGGTGAGAACAGACAGAATAGGATGGGAATAGTATGTCATGCCAAGGAGTTGGGAAATATAACTCTGGAAGTAGGGAGGAGGATGGGTGAAAAGGAGAGGAGACCGATTTCACTGAGACCTTATGGAGGTTACAGAAAAGGCTGACGTGTGGCCTAAACAAAGACTGCATGTCTACAGAGACTTTGTAAAGTTCAAATGGAAATTATTAGTAATGGATTGAATGAGGGAGCTAATGAAGAGGAAGGAATCAAAATAACTCATGTATCCAGTTTAGGAGACTAGTTTAATATCCTTAAAGATATTAGGGAAAGTAGAAGAAAGAGACATTAGGGTAGAGAGCAGGGCTGGGATGGATTGGGAGAGAGAACAGAGCTGTAATTGCCTATGCTGAAAGACATTAATTTGGGGTTTTAGTACAATAGCTACATAAAATAATGTCTTTTACTGATAATATATTGTTCTTGATATATTTAATGCCCCGCTTAAACGTATTCACCATTAAAACACATGTTATATAACAGTATGGATCAAGTCACCTGTTTCTATATTCCCAACACTACAAGAGAAGCTTGGTATTTTGAGTAGCAGTAATCTCATGTTATGTTTACCAGTAGTATTCTAGCTTCATGAGTATATTCCAGACGCTTTTGGAGAGGAACACCATCTCCATGCGACTGAACAAAATTTTGAGACAAAGAATTTTCCAACCTCAACTAGTGATCTCTTTATTAAAGCCAAGAACTGATACAGTTCATATTTCCTAACCTCCACTTTTCACGTGGAGATACTTTCATCTCTAGGAGTATCACAGTGTTAAACGTTTTCAAATTATGTATTTTGGTTTAATTCGCAAAACTTGAGGACTACAGATTCTGATAGATTAGGAGTAAACTATTCAACAGGAACAATAATAGCTATTAGTTGTTGAATATGTATAGCATTTTCAATAATGTTCTAAGAAACTTGCTTACTACTATATTAAAAAAATCTTCACAGTGATATTGGAAAGGTATTAAAACATCATTACAAGAAAAAATAGTTGAGTTTTTCACATTAGATGTCAGGGTGGGGGCTTTCGATGTCTAGTCTTATTTCACACTGAGTCTTTTCATTAACTTTTCTTAGTGCATTCAAAAGTTGTTAAAGTTTCTTATATAAAAATATGATTGATTGTTACAGTGACAGTAATTGCATTTTAGCAAAAGTAACCATTATAGTAATTTTCTTCAAGGAAAAGAAATCTAACTAACTAAAGTAGCTAGTTACTTCCTCACACATTAACTCTGAAATTTCTAACATGAAAATACTTAATAAGGGAAGTACAGGTTGAAGAACATAAAATAGCATGTAATATTTACAAAACTACTTTCATCGGGTGGTTCACAATTTTATGTAGCTGTTAATCACAAAGTAAGTAAAACAAAGGAAAAACTAAAATTTCTACACTAGTGGGCTAACTAAGCTAAGTCCTCAACTGAAGCCTTCTAAATTGACTCTCAGATATCTCTTATTTTCATGTTTAAACTACAGAAGGTAATGATTTTCTTTGAAACCAAGATTTATTCATATCATGCCCTTAGAAGATTGAATCAAATGAATACACAGATATCATGATCACAAAGGAAAAAGAAAAAAACAATTACACATGTACGTAGACAGGGGAAATGCAGCATGTAGTAACAACTTGTACACGTTAAATCACAAATGAAACAGCATTCGCATTTAATTTCCTTATTCCACTGCACACCTGAATACTAATTAGGGACTAAAATAGGAAATGTGTGGTGCTGCATGTATTGATAAAATCTCAGCTCGCTATTATTCAGACACCAGTGATTAACATGAATTGCATCCTGGGAAAAGCTACTTTACCATTTTTATAGTTTTCTTTCTAAAATTCTTGTTCCTTCTTATTGGAAGCTATACACTCATTTCAAAATCAATCAAAGGTAACTGAAATGATAGTTAAATGTTGAATTGCATTTTCTAATATTTATTGTTAAGATTGTATAAACAGTAACTGCCTCAAATTCAGTATGCAAATAGATGAACAGTATTCAAGGTAGCCTAAATCAATTGAGTCAACTCAAAATTTCATTTTGTGTGGGCCACGGAGAACAGTGATACTTAGTTTCTGCTCCTTCTTAGCCCTGTTTTAAAAATGGCCCCCAGGACTTCAAAAGAAAGATTTATTTTGAAGGCTGAGATAGGGGAAAAGGAGTTTAAACCTCATGATTTTCCCTTGGCTGCCTCTATCCATTTCTCTCCATCTCCATTCATTTGCTAGCCTCTGTATTTAAATAGGCCCTTGCACTACCATTTGATTTATTTTGGAGTTATTCTTATAGATAAGAATTTTATTCACAAAGCCATATTTCTTTGTGAATAGAAGAAATATTTTCCCACTATCCCCATAGATTACAGATCGTCTCCCATTTGTTTGCACATTTTGCCCATCAATTGCATCAATAATATAAGTTAGTTCTTATTATGTATGGCAAGTGATGTAGTAGGGGGAAATGCAGATATGTGTGTGTATCCGTGTGTGTGTGTGTGTGTGTGTGTGTGTGTGTATGCACACACCCTTGACTGTGTCTGTGTGCTTTTGAGTTGTATTCTAAAATAAGGATTCAGTATAAAATTGATGATAGTAGTCTCTCAGAAAAACCCTATTTCCTTGAAGCCTGGCTGGTGTCTCATTTATTAACAGAACACAAAGGTAAGGGTAATTACAAAAAAAAAATTACACTCCTAGACATCAAAATAGAATAGAATGTTTCAAAGAGAAGGACCTAGTAAATATCTGCTAAGAAAGTCATAGTGATTGTATCAGTTAGGATACTTTTTAGTTACAACAACAGAAAACCCAACCCCAACATAAACTTGCATAAACAATGAAGAGAATTCATTGGCTCATGTAACCAACAGTCTGGAGGATGGAGAAGACTGGGGTGCAAATAACCAGAGCTCCAGGCTATTCCCAGGTTATTGGCTACAATTGTCTCAGTTCTTTTCCCTTCTCGATTGTTGGTTCTGCCCTTAGGTTACTTCCCAAGTCGGCAAAATTTCAGGTAGAAGCAACCAGGGTCATGTTCTTCTTTCTCATTCACATCTGCCAGGAGAGGGCATGTTTTTCCCCAACCAAAGAATAAAAGTCCTAAACTTCATTCATTGACCCAGTTTGAATGCCTCTTGAATCATCTGTAGTGGCAAGAAGGAAAGGCATTCAGTAGTCCCCACCCACACTCTTTTCTGCAGGGGATACATTCCAAGACCCCCCACATATATACCTCTATGCAGTTCTGAACTCTGTGTTACTGTGTTTTTTTCCTATACACACATACCTACGATAAAATGTAAACTACTCATGGACTTTGTGGTAATTATTAAATAAAAATAAGGGCTATTTGAACACAAGTACTGTGATATGGTGACAGTCACTCTAACAAGCCAGAGAACTAACAGACAGGGAACATATACAAAGGTGGATACACTGGACAAAGGGATAGTTCATGTCCCAGGTTGGATGGAGCAAGATGGTACAAGATTTTTCATCATGCTACTCATAACAGCACACAATTTAAAAGTTATGAATTGTTAGTTCTGTAATTTTCCATTTAGTATTTGCAGACTGGAGTTGACCCTAGGTAACTGAAACCATGAAAAGCGAAACCATGGATAAGGGGGAAAACTATATTGGTTTAGACCAGTGATCGGCAAACTCATTAGTCAACAGAGCCAAATATCAACAGTACAACGATTGAAATTTCTTTTGAGAGACAAATTTTTTAAACTTAAACTATATAGGTAGGTACATTGTTATTAACTTAATTAGGGTACTCCTAAGCTGGCCTTTGCTAAAAACTCAAGGGGCCAAAGAGCCGCATGTGGCTCGCGAGCCGCAGTTTGCCGACCACGGGTTTAGACCAACCAAGGTGTATGTCTGGCACACCCTGATACAACTCCATAGGTTTCTTAAATACTGAAACAATTCTAAACATAAGCAGTTAATGCTCTGAGTCTCCCCAAGTGTTCCTCACTGCATCAGCAACCCCTCCTGAAATCCCCCTGACCTTTCCATTATCCAGCAACTAAAAAGTCAATATCTGCAAAGCAAAGATCCATTTGCACCATGCTCCAGCAATATAGTAGGCATCCCTTCTGTTTGGATGGATCATGTCCTGGATGTTAAACATTTTGAATATCATCTAACTTGCAGCGTTAATCCCACTGTATTCGTTTCCTAGGTAGCCATAACAAAGTCCCTCAAACTGGGTGGCTTAACACAACAGAAATATACTATCCATCAATCTAGAGGCTAGAAGTTCAAAATCAAATTGTTGGCTGAGCCATGCTCCTTCCAAAGACTCTAGGGAAGAACCCCTCCTGGCCTTTTCTAGTTTTTGATGGCTGCCCACATTCCTTGGTGTGCCTTCATTTGTGGTAAGATAACTCCAATCTCTGCATCTGTCTTCACATGTTTATCATCCATGTATCTTGTATCTAAATTGCCCTTGTGTTATAAAAACACTAGAGGCCTGGTGCATGAAATTCTTGCACTGGGGGGTTGGGATCCCCTCAGCCTGGCCTGTGCCCTCTCACAGTCCGGGACCCCTCACTCCTTACCGCCCGCCTGCTTGCTGTTCCCTACCACTCGGCTAGATGCTCCTTAGTGCTGCAGCGGAGGATCCCCCCACCAACCCTGCACTCGCCAGCTGTGAGCCCGGCTTCTGGCTGAGCGGTGCTCCCCCTGTGGGAGCGCACTGACCACCAGGGGGCAGCTCCTATATTGAGCGTCTACCCCCTGGTGGTCAGTTCATAGTGACCAGTCATTCCACCATTCGGTCAATTTGCATATTAGGGTTTTATTATATAGGATAAATCACAGGATTAGGGCCCATCTTAACCTAGCATGACCTCATCTTAACTTGCTAATATCTTCAAAGACCTTATTTCAAAGACCTTATTTGGAAATAAGGTCACATTCACAGGTTCTAGGTGGACATAACTTTGGGGAACACTATTCAAGCCAGTATATCCCCCCAAGTGGGGTGGCTGTTATGCAATGAGCAAGTAGCAAAGTGAGGTTAAGGGGGTTCCACAATGTCCACTATAGATGCTGGACCTTCTGGCCCTTTGCTCTCTTCATTTACCTGGTTATAGTCAACAGCTTTATAGTTGAACTGGCATTTCAGATTTTATTTGCATATTCTGAGCTAGATCGCATACTGCCCAATCTCATTTTTTATTCTAAGGCCTATGTCCACTGACTTCAAAAAGTAATTTTGGGGAGAGGTCTGGCAAAGAGTCCTTAAATCCATATGCCAATCCAAGCATTATAATAGAGTGAATAAGCAATATATCTCACCTAGGTAAGTACTACTTTTTTTTCAAATGTATATAGCTGTGATTAATTAAATAAACCTTCATTCAAAATCTTCCTACATCTATATCCCTTTGTCATTATGTATATTCTCTATTAACAGACTGTAAAGTACAATTACTATTGGACTTTAGCACACTGGCCTATATTAGAAGGGCCATGGGTAAATTGGGATACAATACTGGCTGCTGCTACGAAGGCCAAAAAAATAATAGCTCAAACAAAGACATTGATTTCTTTCTCGTGTAAAAGCTGAAGCACAAGTAATCCAGAGGTCACATGGCAACTCCATGGTCTTGAAGACGTAGGCACTTTCTACTTTGTTGTTCTATCATTCTCAAGACAGGGTTTTCATCCCCTGGTATAAGATGGCTTTTGTTGCTCTCACCACTGTGGCTGCATTCTGCTCACATATCATTGGCTAGATCCTAAAATATATGGTCAACATAGCAGCAAGAATAGCTGGGAAATGTAGTCTTTAGCTGGGCAGCCATGTGTAATCAATTTATGGTTGTTCAAAGTTCTTATTGGTGTTTCATTTGTTTTGCTTTGTGCAGCCATGTGCTCATAAATTGTAAGAGTTGAGAGTTCTGTTACTAAAGAAAGAAGGATAAAAGCATTATTAGGGAAGAGATAGGATCCTTGACAAAATCTACACACATTTGGAAGAAAGTAATGGCTATTTGCAAATGATTTGCATTTCCCTAGTAAACTGTGATGTTTGTTCTAATATCAAAATACCTTTACACATCTTTAATGTTGCTTTTTTGTGATTCATTTTCTTTAGAATCTACCTCATCTTACCAACTCTATTTATATAGTTGGCCTAAAAATAATCACTAACTGTCTATAGTGAAAAGGTTTCAAAGGAGAATGGTTGCAAATCTGGAGGTCAACAGAAAACTATGTGGAAGGGAAATAATTACAATTTGGCGAGTGGCTATTTTACTAGAATGAGGATTTTAACTCCTTATGTATGGTGACAAGTTACCCAATTAAAACTAGTAAGAAGAAATGTTAAACTAGGGTATCAATATCGAAGTCTTACAAACTATAATGCATAGTGCTACAGTCAAGTGAGACTTCATGTAGCTTAAATCTGGTACCCTGCTTAAAAGCAGGTTCTTCTGAAATGAGAAAAGGCATGTCAATTTTTTTATAAATGTTGAACAACAAGGTTGGGCAGAACTTTGCCAGAGCAAAACAAATTAAATAATAATGCAAAATTAAAAAAAAATAAAATTGAAAGATTGGGAGTATATTCAATTTATGGTTGTTCAAAGTTCTTATTGGTGCTGAATTTCTCACAATTCTGACTTCTTGCAGAACCTTATTATAAACTTTTATGGAGATAAGTGTACTGGATGGTGTCAGTGTACCCCTCAGATCCACTCTCCATCCTTCCTCACCAGATCTGCACCCCAGAAGGCTGACTTGTATAGAGCACATCACTAAGCTTGCTTGCCCTCTGGTTTCTTGTGAAATCCCATCAATGAGAACTTCCAACAGGATACTGGACACTGGAAGGGCGATAAAGTTGGGTATATATTCCCCTGCTTTCCTCCATGCCACAATGTAGTTTGGCAGTGCCTGAGTTCCTCCATTGAAGGCCACAGCTCTTGTCATCTCGTTCTCTCCTAGAGATACAGCCATAGCTGCCTTTCCTGCTCCAGGGCTAGAGAGGGTCTAGCCAGGCCCTCTTACTGATTTAACTCTAACTGTACTGTTAGAAATAGTTCCTTCATTAAGTTGTCTTCAATTGCTCCTTTTGAGTGAGCCATCTGTTTGCAGGATATTGAGTGGTACCGTGAGGAAGAAATGACTCACTCACCAAACAACTAGTCCTACTAAACCAATGGCTAATAGGCCATTCTTGATTTTTAAATTCTCTTCTTTCTATGAATCCCTGCCTTCTAAACGTGGATCAAGGTTAGTCTCTTTCATAAACCATTTCTAAATCAGCCACATGGCTCTAGGTCCTAGAAACTGGCCACCACTTCCAGTTCATTACTCTGTTCATTACCTCACTTTTCTTTTCTAAAAAATTGATTTGAAAGGAAGGGAGGAACGGGACAGGGAGAGAAGCAGAGAAACATCAATTTGTTGTTCCACTTATTTATACTTTCATTGGTTGCTTCTTGTATGTGCCCTGTCTAGAGATCAAATCTGCATCCTTGGCATATTGGGATGATGCTCTAACCAACTGAGCTACCTGGCCAGGGCCTACTTTTGATGTATTTATAAGCTATTTGTAAGTTTTAACATCTCTTGTGTGAAGATGATTTTTTGGTCTACTTTCTGTATAAATTCTCTAAACACTTCTAGACTTTTATGTTTCTTAAGCAATAGATATACAATATTTGTTAGTTTCAGGAAGCAAATACCGCACTCATTTAGGGTTTGAATTGGGAAGCAAGGTGAATATAGATAATTACCTCAAAATATGTTCCCCAACCTACACTCTCACTATGAGCAACAAGTTTGAAAGACAGACAGTTTCTCCTCATCTCAGCACTTCTTAATACTAGAGAGACCCAGAACCAAGTCCCTTGACTACATATACTCTTCCCCTGGTAGTTCTCATGCAGTCTCATGACTTTGTAAGCTTAGTAAACATTTCTACTTCTAAGTCTAATAAGCATTTATTCTCAAACTTAGTGTATTCACATCCAAACTTCTGATCTCCTCTTCACTTCCACTCCAAATATGTTAATGGTCCAATCTTCCTCTTTCAGTAACCAGCAACTCCAGTTTCCTAGCCCAAAAACTTTGGAGTCATCTTTTATTCACCTCCTTTCCCCCTCACCCTACAAAAAATCCTTCAAGAAGTCAGATCAGTCCTATATACAAAATACATCCAGATTCCAACCACTTCTCACTGCTTCCTCTGTTACCCACCACTCTGGTCCAGGCCACTGAAATTCACTGCAGTAGCCTCCTCAGTGGCCTCCTCACTTCTGTCCTGGTCCTTCTAATTCTCTTTTCTCAACAGAGCAGCCAGGGTACTTCCTTTTTAAATCTTAGATCACATCATTCTTCTGTTGGTTGCACACTCACTCTGAGTGACACCCAGGTGTGTGGTAATTATAAATCTTAGTTTTTATTTTTTATTAAATTAATTGGGGTGACATTGGTTAATAAAATTATATAGGTTTCATGGGTACAGTTCTATAATATATCATCTGTATATTGTATTGTGTCAAGTCTCTCTCCATCACCATTTATTCCTTCTTTACCCTCTTCTACCTCTACCCATCCCCCTTTCCCTCAGGTAATCACCATACTATTGTCTGTGTCTATGAGTATTTTCTTTTTTAGCTTAATCCCTTCATCTTTTTTACCCAGCTCCCCAACTCGCATCCCCTCTAACAGCTGTCAGCCTGTTTTATGTATCCATGAGTCTATTTCTATTTTGTTTGTTTGTTTATTTTGTTCATTAGATTCAACATATAAGTGAAATCATATGGTATTTGTCTTTCTCTGACTGGCTTATTTCATTTAGCAATAAATCCCAGTTTTTAGAAGAGAAAATACTGAGTAGACCAGGTAAAAGTCTGAGCAGAGGGAAGTTCAAGATGGCAGCTGGCAGGACAGAGGTGAGAGAGAGGATGTGAGTGAGTGAGGGGATGAAAGGAGAGTGTATGGATGTGTGGTGTGTGTGTGTGTGAGTGAGTGAGGGACAGTTAAATATGGCAGGAGCAGCAGGGGCTGGCAGACCAGGCTCTCTTGGACAGAAAGAGACTACCACTGCTGCGGACACTCCCTGGACTGTGGGACTTGGGCACGGATCCCACGCCATCTTGAAGGGGAGAGTGGCCTCTTCTAGGAACTCATCAACATCACCACTCAGATAGCCCTTAGACACCACCCACGACCCGGCAGCCAATTCAGCCAAAAGTCTGCTGCCTCACCCGCAGACAAGCAGATCCTGGGACCTCCACCTCCAAAGTTGCAATACTCCTGCAGCAACAGTAAGTGCTACTTCCCCCCTCCCCAGCAGCAGACCTCCGGACACCACAGTCGCGCATTTCCAGTGTGCAGGCCTCCAGGGCACACCATTCCACAGGCCACTCTTGGAAGCCACTGTGAGCCCCCACTGGGTGCGATCTTGTACAGACAGGAATGCGCTGCCCCAGCAGTAGAAATTCTGAATTCACTCATCCTGGATACCTGCCATAGACACCCCAGCTGTGCAATTTCAGTGCCAGGGCCCTTCAGAGTACATCAGTGTGCCACACTAGCAAATGCACCATGGGTGCTTCTGTGAGCCGCTACTGGGACAACGTGTATCCAACCACGGACACAGCAGCAAAAATTGTCTTCCCTCCCCACAGCTGCAGAACTCTGGACACTACAGTCGTGCTTTTCCAGCGTGCAGGTCTCCCAAGCCCACTGCTCCACAGGCAGCTCTTGGGTGCCCGCAGTGCACATAGGAATTTGTTCATAGTTTGTTTGTTTTTAACTATAGTTTGGCCCTCCAACGGTCTAAGGGACAGTGAACTGGCCCCCTGTTTAAAAAGTTTGAGGACCCCTGGATTAAGTGCTCCAATCAAAAGACATAGGGTAGCTGAATGGATAAGAAAACATGACCCATATATTTGCTTTCTCCAAGAGGCCCACTGCAGAACAAAGGATTCACACAGACTGATAGTGAAGGGATGGAAAAAAATTTTTTCAGGCAAATAAAAATGAGAAAAAATCTGGGGTTGCAATAGTTATATCTGACAAAATAGACCTCAAAGTAAAGGCCATAATAAGAGATAAGGAAGGCCACTACATAATACTAAAGGGAGCAATTCAACAAGAAGATATAACTCTGATAAACATATATGCACCCAATACAGGAGCACCCAAATACATAAAACAACTTCTGGAAGATATCAAGGGAGAGATCGATAGGAATACAGTCATAGTAAGGGACTTTAATACCCCACTGACACCACTGGATAAATCCTCTAAACAAAAAATCAGCAAAGAAACAGCAATCCTAAATGACTCACTAGATCAGATGGACTTAATTGACATCTTAAGAATATTTCACCCCAAAGCTACAAAATATACATTCTTCTCCAGTGAACATGGGACATTTTCAAAGATAGTCCATATATTAGGACACAGCCAAAGTCTCTTCAAATTCAAGAGGATAGAAATCATAACAAGCATCTTCTCAGATCACAGTGGCATAAAACTGGAAATCAACTACAATAAAAACAATGAAAAAAATCAAACACTTGGAGGCTAAATAGCATGCTATTAAACAATGATTGGGTTACCAAAGAGATCAAAGAAGAAATAAAAAGCATCCTGGAAACAATAAAAACAATGACAATAAAAACACAACAATCCAAAATCTATGGGACACAATGAAATCAGTCCTGAGAGGGAAGTTCATAGCTCTACAGGCCTACCTCAAAAAAAAAAAGAAAAAGAAAAAAGAAAAAGAAAAGAAAAGAAAAGCTGGTAATAAATTATCTAACCTTTCAACTTAACAAATTAGAAAAAGAGCAACAAGAAAAGCCCACAGTATCCAGAAGGAAGGAGATAATAAAGATCAGAGCAGAAATAAACAACATAGAGACCAAAAAAACAATACAAAAGATCAATGAAACCAAGAGCTGGTTCTTTGAAAGGATAAACAAGATTGATGAACCCCTAGCCAGGCTCACAAAGAAACAAAGAGAGAGGACCCAAATAAACAAAATCAGAAATGAAAGAGGTGAAGTAACAACTGACCCCACTGATATACAAAGGATTGTAAAAAAAAATACTACAAACAACTCTCCTCCAACAAACGGGACGACCTTGACGAAATGGACACATTTCTAGAAAAATACAAGCTTCCAAAACTCAATCAGGAAGAATAAAGAAAACCTGCATAGGCTGATAATTACTGATGAAATTGAAACAGTAATCAAAAAGCTTCCAGCAAACAAAAGCACTGGATCAGATGGCTTCACAGGGGAGTTTTACCAAACATCCAAAGAGGAACTAAAACCAATCCTCAGATTATTTCAAAAATTTCAAGAGGAAGGCACACTTCCAAGCTCTTTCTATGAAGCCAGCATTACCCTAATCCCAAAACCAGACAAAGACACCACAAAGAAAGAGAATTACAGGCCAATATCCCTGATGAACACAGATACTAAAATCCTCAACAAAATCCTAGCAAACTGGACCCAGCATTACATTAGAAAGATCATACACCATGACCAAGTGGGATTTATTCCAGGATGCAAGGATGGTACAATATCCGCAAATCAATAAATGTGATACATCACATAAACAAATTGAGAGACAAAAATCACATAATCATGTCAATTGATGCAGAAAAGGCATTTGACAAAGTCCAAAACCTTTTTCTGATAAAAAAGCTCACCAAAGTGGAAATAGAAGGATCATACCTCAACATAATAAAAGCCTTATATGACAAACCTACAGCCAACATCATACTCAATAGGCAAAAACTAAAACCATTTCCCTTAAGAACAGGAACAAGATAGGGATGCCCGCTTTCACCACTCCTGTTCAACATAGTACTGGAAGAACTAGCCAAAGTGATCAGACAAGAAGAAGAAATAAAAGGCATCCAAATTGGAAAAGAAGAAGTAAAATTATCATTATTCGCAGATGACATAATACTGTACATAGAAAACCCTAAAGACTTCATCAAAAAATTATTAGACTTAATAAATGAAGTCTGCAATGTAACAGGATACAAAATTAATGCCAAGAAATCTATGGCCTTTTGATACACCAATAGTGAACTTAAAGAAAGAGAGATTTTAAAAAAAACAATCCCATTTACCATTGCACAAAAAAATTAAGATACCTAGGAATAAACTTAACTAAGGAGGTAAAAGACCTATACGCGGAAAACTACAGGATGTTGAAAAAAGAGATAAAGGAATATTTAAACAGATGAAAGAACATACCGTGTTCATGGATTGGTAGAATCAACATCATTAAAATGTCCATACTACCCAAAGCAATCTATAGGTTCAATGCACTCCCCATTAAAATACCAACAGCATATTTCACAGATCTAGGAAGAACTCTCCAAAAATTCATCTGGAATTTAAAAAGACCCCAAATAGCTGCAGCGATCCTGAGAAAGAAGAACAAAGTAGGTGGGATCTCAATAACAGATATCAGGATGTATTACAAAGCCACTGTTCTCAAAACTGCCTGGTACTGGCACAAGAACAGACATATAGCCAATGGAATAGAATAGAAAACCCAGAAATCAACCCAAACCACTATGCTCAATTAATATTTGACAAAGGAGACAAGAACATACAATGGAGTCAAGACAGTCTCTTCAAAAAATGGTGCTGGGGAATTTTGCACTTGGTCAGACACGTGCAAAAAAATGAAACTAGGCAGCCGTGGGCAAACTACGTCCCGCGGGCCGGATCCGGCCCGTTCGGCTGTTCTATCCGGCCCACAGAGCCGAAAGAGCGGAGGGTTCTCTTGCTCTCCCCTCCGCTCCTTTACTTTGAATTTATATTAGTTCACACAAACACTCCATCCATGCTTTTGTTCCGGCCCTCCGGTCCAGTTTAAGAACCCATTGTGGCCCTCGAGTCAAAAAGTTTGCCCACCCCTGAACTAGACCAACAATTTACACCATACACAATAATAAATTTAAAATGGATAAAGGACTTAAACATAAGACGGGAAACCATAAAAATCTTAGAGGAATCCACAGGCAGCAAAATCTCAGACATATGCCGAAGCAATATCTTCACTAATACAGCTCCTAGGGCAATGGAAACTAAAGAGAAAATAAATAAATGGAACTACATCAAAATAAAAAGCTTCTGCACAGCAAAAGAAACCACCAAGAAAACAAGAAAGCCCACTGCATGGGAAAACGTATTTGCCAATGATATCTCCAATAAGCGTTTAATCCCCAACATTTACAGGGAACTCATACAACTTAACAAAAGAAGGCAAACAACCCAATCAGAAAATGGGCAATGGACCTAAATAGATAGTTTTCAAAAGAAGACAGAAGGAAGACCAAGAGACATATGAAAACATGCTCAAAGTCACTAATCATCCGAGAGATGCAAATCAAAACGACAATGAGGTACCATCTCATACCTGTCAGAATGGCTATCATCAACAAATCAACAAATGACAAGTGCTGGCGAGAATGAGGAGAAAAAGGAACCCTTGTGCACTGCTGGTGGGAATGCAGACTGGTGCAGCCACTGTGGGGAACAGTATGGAGTTTCCTCAAAAAACTAAAAATGGAACTTCAATTTGACCCAGTGATCCCACTTCAAGGAATATATCCCAAGAAACTGGAAACACCAATCAGAAAGGATATATGCACCCCAATGTTCATAGCAGCACAATTTACAATAGCTAAGATTTGGAATCAGCCTAAGTGCCCATCAGCAGATGAGTGGATTAAAAAACTATGTGTGGTACATCTACCCAATGGAATACTACGCTGCTGTAAAAAGGAAGGAACTCCTACCATTTGCAACAGCATGGATGGAGCTGGAGAACATTATGTTAAGTGAAATAAGTAAGTCAGAGAAAGATAAATATCACATGATCTCACTCATTTGTGGATTATAATAAACAACATAAACCGATGAACAAAAACAGATCCAGAGACAGAGAAGCATTGATCAGATGCTCAAACCTCAGAGGGAAGTAGGGGAGGTGGGGGGTAAGGGGGAGAGATCAACCAAAGCACTTGTATGCATGCATATAAGCATAAGCAATGGATGCAGACAACAGTGGGTAAGGGTGAGGGCAGGATTGGGGGTGTGGGGGGACATTGGGGGGATAAGGACATATTTGTAATAACTTAATCAATAAAGGAAAAAATAGTAGTGTAACATTGTCACTTAAGAGATTTTTCAATTAAGTGGTTAACTGTAAATCCACAAAATAAATTTCTCTTAGAGTAAAAAAAAAAAAAAAGTCTGAGTAGAGAATAAAAAGGCAGAAGCACACTCTCAAGCAGATCAAGAGATTTTGTGTTAGAGGAACTGCTCTGAAACCCCCATCTTCTCTTCCCTTCTGTGGCCATCACAGAAGTAGCAGTTGCCAAAATGAAGTGTAATCCCTTTGTGACTTATAAGCAGAGCAAGAACCATAAAAGGCATTAAAATGCACCTTCTCATATTCACATTAACATTATGTTTTTCCCTCTTTCTGAAGAGTTAAGACAGAATTACAATGTTTGATCCATGTCCATCCAAAAGGATGATGAAGTTCAAGTTGTGTGAGGATACTACAAAGGTCAGCAAATTGGTGACATAGTCCAAGTTTACAGGGAAAAAATGTGTCATTTACATTGAACATATGCAGCAAGAGAAACAAATGCCACAACAGCCTATGTTAGCATTCAGTCCAGAAAGATGGTTGTCACTGTGTTAAAACTGGACAAAGACAGCAAAAGGATCCTTGAATGTAAAGCCAAATCTCACCAAGCAGGAAAGAAAAAGGGCAAATATAAGGAAGAAACAACTGAGAAGATATAAGAATGAAGCAATATTATATGCATCCTTCATTAAAAACTGCTAAAATAAAAAAATAAAAAATCTCCTCAGCCCTATCCCTGTGGTCTACCAGCTGCCCCATTCTCCCAAAGAACAAACAGATGGAAAATTGTTTCAAGTTCTTGTTTATTAATTTAATATCAATTTGCACCAAAAGACTAAGATTATCAAAGATTTCCAGGAATAAAATTAGGGGCCTATCTTTATTAAAGAGTTGTTCTGCTTTGGTAAATTATAAAACAGTAGAGAGGGCTTCTCCTTTGCCCTTCTGCTGGCCATGTGAAGAAATCTGAACTTGGCTCTGCCTCTGTTCTTCCCCAAGTCTTGTTTCTTTGAAATGTGCACTATGTTTGCAAATCACAGTGTTTTTAAAATAATCAAAAGAGAAAGAAAGAAAGAAAGAAAGAAAGAAAGAAAGAAAGAAAGAAAGAAAGAAAGAAAGAAAGAAAGAAAGAAAGAAAGAAAGAAAGAAAGAAAGAAAGAAAGAAAGAAAGAAAGAAAGAAAGGAGGGAGGGAGGGAGGGAGGGAGGGAGGGAGGGAGGGAGGGAGGGAGGGAGGGAGGGAGGGAGGAAAGGAAGGAAGGAAGGAAGGAAGGAAGGAAGGAAGGAAGGAAGGAAAGGAGGAAGGAAAGGAGGAAGGAAGGAAGGAAGAAGTCATAGTACACTAAACACAAGAAAATATTCTTGGGAAGCATTTCTAAGTAGGTACTTGAGAGTTTTCAAAACAACATCAATAAAAAGTTAAATGAATGAGTTTTAAATATTGATATTTCAAGTATGTTAGTAAATCAGAAGGCCTATTAAATATGACAACACCCTTCCTCAGATTGTATAACAAACGTCTCTATCACATAAAAAGATATTCTGAAGTGTAAGTACTTCACATTTGGTGCCTCCTATTGATAAGAGCATTCCAATTGCCAGCAGCTCTCAACACACGCAAAATAAGTGCCTTAGATTTCAATTTTTCATATTATTTGATATGAGGTTTCACTGTTTTTATTTCAAAAGTAATGTCTCAAAGAAAACGAAAATTTATATAAAACTTCTTTAAGATTTTAAAAGCATTTTGTATGTTGGCTTTCTTTAGAGAACTTCTAGAAGAGAGGTAAAATATTGAGATTTAACCATGCCAGAAACACAGCAATAAAGTTAAATTTACCAAACCAAATCAGAATTTCAGTATCAATAGGTATTAAACTACATATTCACAATCTTTCAATTCTCTGTTGTACTTTCAATTCTCTGTTGTACATCTTTTATATTCATTGACATGCTGCTCAATATGTGTATTTTTATTTTTTCTAACAGAAACATTGTACAACTTGTGATGTATGTCAAATGAGAACATTCTTTTTTGAGTAACAGAAGTGAATGGATGGTTCCTGTTCTGATATGTAAAGAGTTCTAAGTGATCATTCCCATCTTCACAACATGAAAAACCCTGAAAAACATAAAACGCAATACCTCTTTTTAGATACATGACAGATTTGAGTAGACATGGCAACCATAACCCCAAAACAAAAGACACGTAAATATAGAGAGTTACCACTTAGCTGGAGGAGAAACAAATAGAGTCAGCAGCCTCTAGGAAAACATAAACTCTTAGAAAGGAATTTTCTGGAGACACAGATTGGATTAGCTTGAGAGTCAAAAGCTTTAAGAAGTCCAATCCAAGGGAACTCCTTCAAATTTATTATTTCCTATAGGAGTCCAAGCAGCTAGAAAATCTTGCCTCATGCTCCAGACAGGAAATGGGGGAAACATTTTGATAAATCCTCAATGTACTCTGTTCTCTGTAACTTAGACCATCCCTCAAAGAAAAGGAATTCACCCAAATAGTATCTGGTTGTTGAAAAGAGCAGATAGCTCTCAGACGCTTTTGGTTTCTCTCTGACAAAACAAAACAAAATAAATAAATCTAAGAAGCTGCTCTGAACTTTATAGCACAGAGATTTTGTCCCACCCAAACATGACAGTTTTAATCATAGCTTAAAATAACATTTTCTCACACATATACCTTCTTTTCATCATATCAACATGGCTCTAATTTGAAAAGATATATGCATCCTTATGTTTGTTGCAGCATTATTTACAATAGCCAAGATATAACAGCAACCTAAGTACCTATCAATGGATGATTGGATAAAAAAGAAATGGTACATTTATACAATGGAATATTACTTGGTCATTAAAAAAAAGACTGAAATCTTACCATTTATGACAACATGGATGGACCTAAAGGGTGTTATGCTAAGTGAAATAAGTCAGACAGAGAAACACAAATACCATGTGATTTCACTTCTATGAAAAATATAAAACACAAAATAAATGAATAAACAAAACAGAAACAAATTTATAAATGCAGAAACAAACTCATGGTTGCAAGATAGAAGGGGGTTTTGGGGGGGACTGGGTGAGAAAGGTGAAGGGGTTAAGAAGTAAAAATTGGCAGTTACAAAATAATAATAGGGGAGAGAGAAAAATGGTGGCGGAATAGACAGACGTGTTCCGAGCCTTGTCCCAGAACAGAAAGAAAGAACAGATGAGGGTCGCACGAGGAGTGTTTGTTGGCAAGTTAAGGGACAGCTAAACTCCAGGAGAAGGTGGGGGACTGCTAGACGGGGTTCCCCTGACCAAGCAGCCCCCACTGCGGCTGGGTCCCCTCCCAGGGCTACAGGCTAAGATGCGGAGACTGCGCCATCTTGAAAGGGAAAGTGGAGCTTATCGGAAGCCTGAAAATCCACAACTGCAGCAACCACAGAACAGCTGCGATCCCCAAAACACTGGTCCCCAATTGACACAAACACATGGATTCAGAGGAGCTCTACACTCCACCACAGAATTGTCAGATTTCACCTGGGATAAGGTGAGGTCTCTGGTCCTGGAGGGAGAGAGAAACACGCGTTTTGCGGGAGCTGGAGGACCAGGGAAGTCTGTGCCTAGAAAAATCCGTGGCTGTTGGGGCGGGCGTGATCTGTGAATGTGGAAGGGGATCCTCAGAGCTGCTAACAGAAGGGATCTCTAAAAAGCAACCCATTTTGATCTGATGTGCAGGGACAGCCTAAGAATTTCAAAGGTGTGCTGGCTGCTTTGTTCACACACTTGGGCTTTTTCCTCTTCAAATCCTTGCTTCTGATTACTAAGCCCAATACATAGGATCATCCACTTGGGGACATCCTGGGAGACTGCAGGGGAAAGTTGTTTTTCTGGAACCTGGGGATCAGAGTGGGGAGTGACCATCAGAGAGCCAGCTCTGAGGCAGCCCACTTCCACAAACCGGTATTGAGTGCCACAGGGAAAGAAGAAATACAGGCTAGAGAGGCCAAATAGATCCTGAAGTCAATCCAGAAACACTGCCACCCAGGGGCTGAATCACAAATTGACTCTTGTGTAATCAAAAATAAAAGAATACGAGAAATTAAGACACACCACCTGCTTAAAAATCAGGAATGGCTTACAACACTGAGGAGCTGTGGAACACAGGGAACTGCAATACTGTCCGGACTGAGAAACAGGCGTGCCAAAAAGAACAATAGAGGAAGTGAATGACCTTCACTACTGCACATTTTATTTTTTTAATTTTTAATTTTTATTTTTTTATTTTCATTTTTTGCATCTTTTACTCAAGAAACTAATTTTTTTCTTTTTTCCTCACTTGATTTTACCTTTTTAATTATTACATTTTTATTTTCAATCAGTATTATTACTACTACTATTTTACCTTTATTTTAAGTATCATTTTATTTTCTCTTTATTTTACTTTGGGATGAGTGTTCTACATTCTATTTTCATCTTTACTTTAGCATCATTTTACTCTATCTCAACTCTACCTTCACTTATGCCATCACTCTCTTCCTAACCTTTCCCCTTTTGGTGTCCTGTTTATCTTACCCCTTTCCTGCTTTAGATTTTCCCTATTCTTTCTGTTTACCCCTTGTTAAAATTTCACCCTACTTATATATCTAATCTCCAATCCCCTGCTCCAAGTCCAAACACACCTCTCTCTTGGTTGTCTTAACTATCCAAAAGATTGTTTTTCTCTCTGTCCTTTTGTTGTTGTTTGCTTGAATGTTGATTATATCGAATTTTTATGCTTTTTTGTGAGATTGTTTTGCTTATTCTTTTTTTTGTTTCTTTGTTTTTTTGTTTACTTTGGTTTTGTTTGTTTTTTTGCTTCTGTTTTCTCTTGCCTCGCTTGATATTAGTTGGTGTTGTAGTTTGTATTAATCCCCATGTACTTCTTGCTGGCATTTGCTGGGATAAGTGGTTGTTCTATTGGAGTTTTCTCCCCATATATGTAGTTTGTTCCCCTTTCTCTCTTAATCTCTTTCTTGACTCTCTTACTTTTTTTTTTCCTTTTCCGAATTTCATTTTGACACTCCTTTTTTTTTTCTTTCTTTCTTTTTCCTCTTCTTCTTTCTCTCCTATCCCCTAATCTGCCTTTCTCTGGTGGTCACCTTTATTGGAGGTTATTAATATCATGAATACATTTCTGTTCAGTGCCTTCTGTGTTGTACCTGGTTGTGTTGTATTTTGAGCCTTTAAATCAATGCAGGAGAGAGAGAACTACATAACCAGACACTTGGAGAACAGAGACCATGGGGAGACAAAGAAACAGCCCGCATATGAAAGAAAAGCAGGCATCACCAGAAAATGAAGTAAACGAAATGGAGGCAAGCAACCTTCCAGAGAAAGAATTCAGAGAAATGGTCATAAGGTGGCAGAAAAGAATGGAAGACAAATTCGACAATATGGGTAAGAACTAAGAGGAAATGAAGAACCAAGAAGAAATGAAAAATGACATTGCTGCTGTAAAGAACTCAATAGAAAGCATCAAGAGTAAACTAGAAGAAGCAGAATACCGCATCAGTGAGCTAGAAGACAAGGTAGGAGAAAATACCCAAGTAGAGCAGCTTCTAGAAAAAAAATTTAAAAAGCAGGAGGAGAGCCTAAGGGAACTTTGGGACAACACAAAACAAAACAACATCTGCATAATAGGGGTTCCAGAAGGAGAGGAAACTGAGCAGGGAATAGAAAACCTGTTTGAAGAAATAATGACAGAAAACTTCGCTGATATAGAGAAGAAAAAACACACACAAATCCAAGAAGCTCACAGAGTCCCAAGCAAAATGAACCCCAAAAGACTGACGCAAAGGCACATTATAATTAAATTGGCAAACACCAACGACAAAGTAAGAATCTTAAAAGTGGCCAGAGAGAGACAGAAAGTTACCTACAAAGGAACCCCCATCAGACTAGCGACTGATTTCTCAACAGAAACTCATCAGGCCAGAAGGGAATGGAATGAAATATACAAAGTCATGCAAAGGAAGGGTCTGAATCCTTGAATACTGTTCCCAGCAAGGCTATCAATCAAAATTGAAGGTGAAATCAGGAGCTTCACAGACAAAAAAGGACTAAGGGAATTTACTACCACCAACCCAGCAATGCAAGAAATGCTAAAAGATCTGCTGTAAAAAAAAAAAAAAATGAAAAAAAGAAATAGGAAGCGAAGAAGGAACACAGGGGTAAAGAATAAAAATGATGACAAATAAGTACCTATCAATAATAACTTTAAATGTAAATGGATTAAATGCACCAATCAAAAGACATAGGGTAACGGATTGGATAAGAAAACACCACCCATATATCTGCTATCTACAAGAAACCCACCTCAGAAAAAAAATATGCACACAGACTGAGGGTGAAGGGATGGAAAAAGGCTTTTCAGGCGAATGGAAATAAAAAAAAAAAAGCTGGGTTAGCAATATTCATATCTGACAAATTAGATCTCAAACTGAAGGACATAAAAAGAGATAAGGAAGGCCACTTCATAATACTAAATGGAGCAATCCAACAAGAAGAAATAACTCTGGTAAACATATATGCACCCAATACAGGAGCACCCAAATACATAAAAAAAAAAACTCCTGGAGGATATCAAAGGAAAGATTGACAGCAATACAATCATAGTAGATTTTAATACCCAGCTATCACCATTGGACAAATCCTCTAAACAAAAAATCAGCAAAGAAACATCAAGCCTAAATGACTCACTAGACCAGATGGAATTAATTGACATCTTCAGAACATTTCACCCCAAAGCCACAGAATGTACATTCTTCTCAAGTGCACATGGGTCATTTTCAAAGATAGACCATATATTGGGTCACAGGCAAAGTCTCTTCAAATTCAAGAAGATAGAAATCATATCAAGCATCTTCTCAGATCACAGTGGCATAAAACTAGAAATCAACTACAATAAAAACAATCCAAAAAAATCAAACACATGGAGACTAAACAGCATGCTATTAAACAATGACTGGGTTACCATAGAGATCAAGGAAGAAATAAAAAACATCATGGCAACAAATGACAATGAAAACACAACAATCCCAAATCTATGGGACACAACGAAAGCAGTCTTGAGAGGGATGTTCATAGCTCTACAAGCCTACTGCAAAAAACAAGAAACAGTGGTAATAAATTACCTAACCCTACAGCTCAAAGAGTTAGAAAAAGAGCAACAAGAAAATCCCAGTGTAAGCAGAAGGAAGGAAATAATAAAGATCAGAGCGGAGATAAACGACAAAGAGACCAAAGAAACAATACAAAAGATCAACAAATCAAGAGCTAGTTCTTTGAAAGGATAAACAAGATTGATGAACCTCTAGCCAGGCTCACCAAGAAGCAAAGAGAGAGGACCCAAATAAACAAAATCAGAAATGAAAGAGGTGAAATAACAACAGACCCCACCGAAATACAAAGGATTGTTAAAAAATACTATGAACAACTCTATTCCAACAAACTAGACAACCTGGAGGAAATGGACATATGCCTAGAAAAATACAACCTTCCAAAACTCAATCAGGAAGAATCTAAACAGCTCATATGCCAGTAACTATGGAAGAAATTGAAGCAGTCATCAAAAAGCTTCCGGCAAACAAAAGCCTTGGGCCAGATGGATTCACAGGAGAGTTTTACCAAACATTCAAGGAAGAACTAAAACCTATCCTCCTCAGACTATTCCAAAAAATTCAAGAGGAAGGAACACTTCCAAACTCCTTCTATGAAGCCATCATCACCCTAATACCAAAACCAGATAAAGACAACACAATGAAAGAGAATTACAGGCCAATATCCCTCATGAACGTAGATGCCAAAAATCCTCAATAAAATTTTAGCAAATCAAATCCAGCAGTACATTAGAAAGATCATACACCATGACCAAGTAGGATTTATCCCAGGAATGCAAGGTTGGTACAATATCCACAAATCAATAAACATGATACATCACATAAACAAATTGAGAGATAAAAATCACATAGTCATATCAATTGATGCAGAAAAAGCATTTGACAAAATCCAACACCCTTTCTTGATAAAAACTCTAAACAAGGTGGGAATAGAAGGATCATACCTCAACATAATAAAAGCTATATATGATAAACCCATAGCTAACATCATACTCAATGGGCAAAAACTAAAACCATTTCCCCTAAGAACAGGAACAAGACAGGGATGCCCACTCTCACCACTCCTGTTTGACATAGTACTGGAAGTATTAGCCATTGCAATCAGACAAGAAGAAGAAATAAAAGGCATCCAAATTGGAAAAGAAGAAGTAAACCTGTCCTTATTTGCAGATGACATGATATTGTACATAAAAAACCCAAAAGATTCCATCAAAAAACTAACAGACTTAATAAATGAATTGGGCAATGTAGCAGGATACAAAATTAACACCAAGAAATCTATGGCATTTCTATACACCAATAGTGAACTTACAGAAAGAGAGACTAAAAAAACAATACCACTTACCATCACACCAAAAAAAAATAAGATACCTAGGAATAAACTTAACTAAGGAGGTAAAAACCTATACGTGGAAAACTACCCGACACTGATATAACAGATAGAGGAAGACATAAACAGATGGAAGAACATACCATGTTCATGGATTGGGAGAATCAACATCATTAAAATGTCCATACTACCCAAAGCAAACTATAAATTCAATGCACTCCCCATTAAAATACCACTGGCATATTTCACAGACCTAGAAAGAACTCTCCAAAAATTCATCTGGAATAAAAAAAGACCCCGAATAGCCACAGCAATCCTGAGAAAGAAGAATAAAGTAGGAGGGATCTCAATACCAGATTTCAAGCTGTATTACAAAGCCACTGTTCTCATAACTGCCTGGTACTGGCACAAGAACAGACATATAGATCAATGGAATAGAATAGAGAATCCAGATATTGACCCAAACCACTATGTGCAATTAATATTTGACAAAGGAGGCGTGAACATACAATGGAGTCAAGACAGTCTCTTCAATAAATGGTGTTGGGAAAATTGGACAGATACATGCAAAAAAATGAAACTAGATCACCAACTTACACCATACACAAAAATAAACTCAAAATGGATACAGGACTTAAACATAAGACAGGAAACCATGAAAATACTAGAGGAATCCACAGGCAGCAAAATCTCAGACATATGCTGAAAGAACTTCTTCACTGATACTGCCCCTAGGGCAATGGAAGCCAAAGAGAAAACAAACAAATGGGACTACATCAAAATAAAAAGCTTTTTCACAGCAAAAGAAACCATCAACAAAACAACAAGAAAGCCCACTGTATGGGAGAACATATTTGCAAATGTTATCACTGATAAAGGTTTAATCTCCAACATCTACAGGCAGCTTATACAACTTAATAAAAGGAAGATAAATGATCCAATAAAAAAATGGGCAACAGACCTAAATAGAATCTTTTAGAAAGAAGACAGAAAGAAGGCCAAGAGACACATGAAAACAAACTCAAAGTCACTAATTATCCGAGAGATGCAAATCAAAATGACAATGCCATACCATCTCACACCTGTCAGAATGGCTATCATCAACAAATCAACAAATGACAAGTGCTGGAGAGTATGCAGAGAAAAAGGAACCCTCGTGCACTGCTGGTGAGAATGCAGACTGGTGCAGCCACTGTGGAGAACAGCATGGAGTTTCCTCAAAAAACTGAAAATGGAACTCCCATTTGACCCAGTGATCCCACTCCTAGGAATATATCCTAAGAAACTAGAAACACCAATCAGGAAAGATATATGCACCCCTATGTTCATAGCAGCACAATTTACAATAGCTAAGATTTGGAAACAGTCTAGGTGCCCGTCAGCAGATGACTGGATCAGAAAACTATGGTACATCTACACAATGGAATACTATGCTGCCATAAAAAAGAAGGAATTCTTACCATTTGTAGCAACCTGGATGGAATTAGAGAACATTATGCTAAGTGAAATAAGCCAGTCAATGAAAGAAAAATACCACATGATCTCACTCTATTTGTGGATAATAAAAAACATAAACTGATGAACAAAAAGATAGATACAGAGGCAGTAAAGCATCAAACAGACTGTCAAATTACAGCGGAAAGGTTAGGGAGAGGTGGGGGAAATAAGATATCAACCGAAGGACTTACATGCATGCATATAAGAATAACCAACGGATGTAAAACATTGGGGGGTAAGGGCATGTATGGGAGTGGGGTGGGGGGGGGGCAATGGTAAGATATGTACACATATAATACCTTAATAAAAATAAATAAATAAATAAATAAATAAATAAATAAATAAATAAATTCTAATAATAATAATAATAATAAGGATGTAAAGTACAGCATAGGGAATATAGTTAATAATATTGTAATAACTAGCTGCAGTTCTCCAGAAATTAGCACTAAGTGGTGCTACTATCCTTGCAAGATTTTAAAGATTTAAAGCTGTCTCTATTTAATCTAAGGTTGAGCACTATGTATAGAAAGCAAGCTGGCAGAAATTCAGCAACCAGAAATCTGTGTCTCCTAACAAAAGACAGTTGGACAACTCCTCTAAAAGACAGCAAGATATTACGCAAAAAGTCAAACATTTGCTTCTTCATTTGCTAGGAAAAATTATTTTCTCTCATCAAACCCAATGTGTGTTATTTTAAAAAATTACATGCCCATCACTAAATGGCTGAGTTCACCTACATATTTGAGTTAACATATCAAACAAAGAAAACAGGCTTGGCTGCAAAGTCAATGAAAGTCAAACAAAAAGCCAAACTAAACAGATGAGACACCATGCCCTGAAGATCAACAAAGAGAGCATTGTTAGGTGAGGAGGGTTTAGTAACTTTAGCAAGGAGGATTTGCTGTGCTCGTCACAAAACAACACTACTCATTTAAGCTACTTAAACACAAAAACACAAATCCAACTGCAAGGCTGCTGGGTAGTTAATTTCATATATCTGCACTTTTTCTTTTTCCACACTGTATTAGAGTAAACTCCATTGATCCTTAAATGGATATTCTAAAGGTATTTGGGGAAATAATGATGGTAATGATAAATAGGTAGTAAATTTCTTGTATTATTTTTTTAATATTTTAAAATATAAATGCAAGATGTGATGGCAATTATGATGGCTGAGATTAAGATAATAATAAATTATTTGTTTTAAAACAATCCTCATTCCATTATATCTGTCCTAAAATGATTCTAAAGCCTTTGAATATTGGGCATTACTTAGTCTGGTCTAGAGTACCACAGGGCCATAATATACCCACATTTGTCCTTCCAGAGATTTGTCAGAAGAAACTTGCATCCACTAAACCAGGGGTGGGGAACCTCCAGCCCATGCCATACAAGGCCCTCAAAATCATTTGGTCTGGCCCTGCCAAGGCATTAGGGGTAAGTTAATTAAATGTTTGACCAAACATAGTAGGCTAATTTTTAAATTGATAATTTTGTATAGCCCACGAATTATGTTATAAATATCCTAATGGCCGTTGGCAGAAAAAGGTTCCCCACACCTGCCTAAACTGAAAAGCAGAATTTCTTCTCCTCCACTGAGTCCATTAGGATTTTTCCTGCCTGATATTGTAATTATCAACCTCTAGGCATGCTGCCTAGAGGCCCAGAGCGGCTGGGGGATGGAGCCGCCACCATCTTTGTCGGGTTAATTTGCATACTCACTCCTGATTGGCTGGTGGACATCGAGAAGTGACATCAATTTGCATATTTCTCTTTTATTGGTGTAGATATATATTCTCAAGTCACAGAAAGAAAATCCAAATGGCTTGTAAACATAAGTAGATGATCAAGTCCACTTGTAATAAGATAAACACATGTCAAAACTATACTGATATGTCACTTTTCAGATTGGAAATGGTCTAGGAGATTGATAACACATTTTATTATTTGAAGGAGAATAGGCCCTCTCTCATACATTAGGGAGAGTTAAATGGGTATGACTCTAATGGAAGGAATTTTGCAAGATTCATCAAAACCTCATATATCCATTGACTCACAATTGCACTTCTAGGAATTTTTCCTACAGATATACTTGCCCAAATGTGAAATGCTATCATCCATGCCAACATTACTTGACATAAAAAACTGGAAATATTTCACATGCCCATTAATATGACACTGGTTAAAAAGTCATGGAACATTTACAGAGGGCTTTAAAAAAAAGAGGACGCTCTCTAATTGATCATAAGATATATTGCTAAATGAAAAAAAGGTAATGTATGAAACAGTGTATACTGCATGATACTTTTGGTAAAAAGGGAAGGAATAAGACTATCCTATCTAATAAAAGGCTAATATGCAAATTAACTGTCACTCCATCACAAAGATGGCAGTGCCCCTAGCCACAAGATGGTGGCGCCCAGTCCTCTCAGCCCCTGCCGGAGTCCCCCAGTCCTGGCGGGGGGAGGGCGGCCGCTGAGAGCAGGCAACATGAGCAGCCTGGCAGAATGCTTGCTTCATCGCCATGACGACGAGGCAAGTGTTCTGTGCCCAGCCGCGAATGGGCCCCTGGGCTGCGGAGAGCCTCTGGGCAGCAGGCGCGGAGTGGCCAGGCCCCGCAGAGAGCTACTGGCAGATGGATTCGTGTGCAGGGCTACTAGTCTCTTTATACTTTCCTTTAAATGCATGAAGAAACTGCAAGAATAGATAAGAAAATAAGCCCAGCTGGTATGGCTCAGTGGTTGAGTGTTGATCTATGAACCAGGAGGTCACGATTCAATTCTCTATCTGGACATATGCCTGGATTTTGGGCTGGACCCCCAGTGTGGGGAGTGCAGGAAGCAGCCAATCAATGATTCCCTCTCATCATTGGTGTTTCCATCTCTCTCTCTCTCTCCCTTCCTCTTTGAAATCAATAAAAATATATTTTTTAAAAAAGAAAAGAACCAATTATGGCTCTGTATATGTGTTTGTGTGTCAGATGGTAAACAGAGTGAGAACAAAACTTTTTTCTGTACACTTTTTTAAAAATTTTGAACTATATGAATATATGACATTTTAGGGTAGAGAAGGGGTGAGACTGTGGTTGCCAAGAAGAGCTGTTCCTTTACAGCCTTAGTCACAAGCAAACCATTTGCTGTTAGGGAGAGTGGGAAGTCAATAAAAACTATCTTCATTGCCAGAGGACTCTTTCTACTAAAAAGTACACCATTAAAGTCACACTTTGGAAAGAGAACCAAGTAAAATACATTTTTTTTTTTTTTTTTTTTTTTTTACTTATTTGTGTTGCTTTACCTAAGAGAAAGGGAATTATGCCCAAATATAGTGTATCCTCAGGTCTTTCTCTTCTTTTCAATTCTTTTTAAACATGAAGGAAAAAAAAATTATTCACTATTTTCCTTGTCTTGGTCCATTTAGTGTCGGTGGCTTATAAACAACAGAAATTTAATTTCTCATGGTTTATTTCCCATGGTCTGTTGAGAGCCCGCTTCCAGTTCTCATTGTACCCTCACATGATTGAAGGGTTAGGCATATCTCCGGAACCTCTTTTATTAAAGCGCTAATCCTGTTCATGAGGACTCCACCCTCATAATTTAATTAATCCCATTCATGAGGGCTCCACCCTCATAATTTAAGTGCCTCCCAAAACCCCACCTCCTAAAACCATCATCCTTAGGGGTTTGAATGTCAACATATGAATTTTGGAGGGACACATTCATTCAGACCATAGCATTCCTCCTAACATACTTTATAGCTTTAAAATATGATTTTGTAAGCTGAATGTTTCTCTACTTTTGCTGATTTTGCCATTAAACTTGGAAACTCCTCTATTTCGTCTACAGAATTTTAAAGTTTTCTGATCTAGATGAACACACTGTTTTAGTACAATTCTGTCAAATGTAAAGTGGGAGGGTTATCTTTCAAACTAAGTTTATGGGAGTTTTTTTTTTATGTAAACCTCACCTTTTATTTGTTACCTATGATTTCACACTCTGTTTCCAGACTAATATTTTACCAGCTTGCAAGGACATTTCTCTGTCTGATCTAGGATATTAGCAAACCACCTAATTCAGCTCCTTCTGAGTCTAACAATATGTCCTAAATTATTCCATCCAGATCATCAATAAAGATATGACAAAACCTATGCTCATTGTAGGTTTCCATATCTTTTGATTCACCTGGTCTAGAAACACAGCGATGGCTAACTACTCTTCATTTGTAACTTTCTCAAATTGTTCAATTACCTAGAAGTGGTATAAACCAGGCTCTACCACTTACACTGATGTGATTAAAGAAAAGTTAACTCCAATAATCTAAAATTCCCTTCAGCCATTGTTTCAAAGGAGAATTTATAAGACACTTTGCATTGCAACTTGACTTATATGGTAAAGATATTAAAGTGATACTCCAGGAATTAACAGATTGCATTCAGTTTCTTTGTTTTTCTCTTCCCTACCCTCCCCCACTTGCTCAGGAAGTGTTTTTAGTTTGGTCTTAGGACTGAATTAAAAAAAAACAACAAACAAACAGATTTGTCCTGGGGGATAATAACCCTTGAGAAAGTAATGCTAATACAATATCGTGACCATATTTCTTTTTATCACATAAGTAGACTGTGATAATTGTAGAAACTGAGTTACAGATATCTGAGAGCTCAATATATTTTGAACATATTTTCATAACAAAAATTTAAATAAATGAACATTCTCAATCTCTTTTATTGTGGTGCATCCTTTTTATTGAACTTATTGGGCTGACATTGGTCAATAAAATTATATAGGTTTCATGTGTACAATTCTATAATACATCATGTATATGTTGAATTGTATGTTCACGACCAAATGTCATAATTATCTATACTTGCTCACTGGGTTAAAAGGGTATACTATACTAGAGGCCCAGTGCACAAAATTTGTGCACTAAGGGGGCAGGGGGTTCCCTCAGCCTGGCCTGCACCCTCTTGCAGTCCGGGAGCCCTCGGGGGATGTCTGACTGCCAGATTAGGCCTGCTCCCCATGGGTTTGGACTAAGGAGAAAACAGCAAATGAAAGAACTGAGATAACTCAGGAGAAATTATTTACTCTTCTCAGGCTGTACTGAGCTAATGAAACAATATAAACTAGTAACTCACCTCATCTATCTATAGTTTACTCCTGAAGTTACCCACAGGGTAGTAATATTAGTTGTGGGACTGAAAAGATTGTGTATACTGTATTTTTATGGATATAATAGGAAAGGTCTGTTCCAGAGAGGAAAAATGGTGTCCAGCTGTAGAGAGATATTTGAAGGAAAAATCTCACCCCCCCCCACCCCACCACCTTAAATATTTACATGGTTGAGAAGGTAAATTTTTTGCTCAAGATGAGGAACAGAAAAAATCCAGCTAAAGTTGCTTTTGCTGTTTGGGCTCTGAGAGTGGTGTTTCGTCAGCCATTTAAAACTTAATTGCAAAAGCATAAATAAAATTCCCAAGCCCCTTATTCTCTTTATAAATTATACTTTCTCACTTATGTGCTATTCTTCATTTGCCTGAAAAGAAAATTAAGGCTTCCTTATATTTATCCACAAATACATAACAGCTTTGTGGGTCCTACTTTATTTATTATCTCATTTGTGATTTCAGTATTTATGTTTAGAATAAACTTATTAAACTAGCCAAAGATGCAAACTTAGTTGGCATGCCTATTAGTTAGGAAAACATGATTGAATTGAAAGTCATCGTCACCAATTTAATGACCTTTAATGGGGACAAATGCAGATTAAATCACCTAAATAAAAGAAACAGATGTTAGAAATTTACATAAACATTGTAGAATATTATGTAGTAATTATGATATATCAGAAGCAATAAATCTCAAAGCTTTTATAGTAATCACTGACCAGGTCTTAATTAGAGTATTGTTTTCTAGGTAAAACCAACTAGTATAGATGAAATGATAAGACTAAGATATTTTCTGATAGGAAGAATTTCAGCCAATATGAGAAAGTTTAGTAAATGACAGAAGAGATGCCTAAATTAGGTATGGGAAAGACCACTAATGTAAAAATAGGTTTTAATGTTCCTCAAATATTTAGAAAGGAATCATAGATTGTGATCAATCATTCTACATTTGAGTAGAAGACAGGGAAAAAGCACACTGCAGAAATAAAGACTTAGAGTTATAATCATGGGAAGACTTCCTTATCACAAAAAGTATGTGATATTGAAATGAGTGAGCATTGTGGAATCTCATCAAAAGATGTTTAAGCAAGAGAAAGACACAAAGTATCAACCTTCAGTCTACTATTCACAAATTCTGACTCTACATCTAAGTGTTTTTATGTGGAAAATATAGCATTTGACTTCACCTTCAAGAGTTGTACAGATGATAAGAAAATAAATGTGAAAGCCATTTAAGACCTATAGAGTATTGCCGACATATATGCCTCTGTTGTTAGTAGTAAAAAATCATACCTATGTCTCAATGATACAGATATAAATCTTTTAACTACAAATATGAAACCTTTCACTTCTTGCATAAAACTCTTAACTACAAATATGAAACCTTTCACTCCTGTATAAAACCATTTACTTTTGTTACATTTTTTACGAATATACGTTCATACAATAAAGTTCATAAGGTGTATTGCTCAAAGGATTTTAGTAAATAATCATCATTCAGGTCAAGATATAGAACATTACCAACATACTAGAATATTCCCTCATGCCCCATCCCAGTTAACCATCGCAAAGATAACTACTATATTCTGACTTTCATCACTAGAGATTAATTTTAATTATTTTGGAAGTTCACATAAATGAAATCATACAATATGTACTCTGATTTTGGCTACTTTGGCTAACATTACTTTTGTGAGATTCATCACTGTGATTGCATGAAGCAGTTGTTAGTTATTTGTATTGTTATATACTATTTTGCTTTAAGAAAATGCTAAAATGGAAGCATTTCTGGAATGGCAGAGTAAGGATCTCTGAAAATATCCTCTTTTATAAAAGCAATGAGATCACTGATAAAAATGGTTAAAATCAACTTCTCAGAACTCTGGAAATAAGCCAAAGACTACAGCAATCTTAAGATCATTTATTTAAAACAACAACAACAACAACAAAAACACCCTGATATTTGTTTTTTAAAAATGAGCTCTCTGGGATTTTTGCTTTCCCTATTCTGATTGCACTCTTTCCAGATTCATAATAGCCTTGAAAATCAGCAGCCTCACATCATAGAAGCTGTGAAAACCACCCCAGTAGATACTGAACAGGACAGAATGGGTTTGGAGCTCCCAAAAAATCCTTAGTCAATTGTTGCTATTTGACCTATCTGGCAACTCCCTGGAAAAGCCCCACTCACAAGACTTGTATTTATTTTTCCTGCTCTGGAATTTTCTCAGTGAGGAGAGCTCTATTCCCAAGGCATTGTCAAAAACATTCAGTGGCAATTACCTAACATCACAGCAATCTAAGGCAATCTACCATTTGAAACAAATAAGAAGCTTGCCAAAAACTCTTAAAAGAAAAATCTGGAAAATGGGACATCCACAGTGGACTTTGAAAAGTTCTAACATATTCCTGGGGATCTAGATGGCCACATGCATATGCAGGACCTTGTGCATGCCCCAGAAAGACCACGGAAGGCCCTATTCTCTGGCTTCTAGCATAATCCAAGGCCCTGTGCAAACAGGATCTGAAGGCTAAGGCAGACGTATAAAATGCCAGAGCATTGAAGACATGCCCCAACACAAACACACAAAGATACTCTTTCGTGTTTGCAAAATCTTGAGCATTTCTTGTTTTAGGGCATTTAAAGAAATCTTCCTGCAATTGTTAGCTAACCACTTAGAAAACCAAGGAGAGACTTCCATAGCCATACATGACAGAACTAGAGGCCTAGTGCACAAAATTCAGGGGGTGGTCCCCTCAGCCCAGCCTGCAACCTCTCCAATCCGGGACCCCTCGGGGGATGTTTGACTGCCGGTTTAGGCCCAGCAGTCGGACATCCCTCTCATAATCCTGGACCACTGGTTCCTAATCGCTCACCTGCCTGCCTGGTTGCCCCTAACTGCCCCCCCCCCCCCTTGCCAGCCTGATTGCCCCTCACTGCCTCTATGTGCCGGCCTGATTGCCCCTAACTGCCCCCCCCACCGGCCTAGTTGCCCCCAACTGCACCCCCCCACCAGCCTGTTCGCCCCCAACTGTACCCCCCCACCAGCCTTTTCGCCCCTAATTGTCCCCTTGTTGGCCTGGTCATCTCTTACTGCCCGCCCCCCCGGCTGGCCTGGTTGCCCCCAACTGCCCCCCTCTGCCAGCCCGGTCGCTCCTGCCACCCCCTTGCCCCCAACTGCACCCCCTGCTGGCCTGGTTGCCCCCAACTGCCACCCGCTGCAGCCTGCTTGTTCAGTCATTTGGTCATCCCTCACTAACCCCCTGCCGGCCTGGTCGTAGGCAGCCATCTTGTGAGGATGTGATGGTCAATTTGCATATTACCTCTTTATTATATAGGATTAGTTCTCAAAAGTCTAATTTTACAGAATTAGTCCTTGAAATACCATGTTAGGCCACAAACTGCAATAAATTTTAAAGAATTTAAATTATACAACATGTTTTCTAGCCACAATGGAATAAAATAAAAAATCAATTAAAATTTTTGGGAAATTTAAAAATATGTGCAAATGAAACAACATACCCTAAATAACAAGTAGATAAAAAAAAATCACAAGAAAAATAAGAATATATTTTAAGGTGAATGAAAATGAAAACACAACATGCTAAAACATATGGCATGCAGTGAAAGCAGTGCTCAGAGAAAATTTTTTAGTTATAAATGCCCATATTAAAAAAGAAGAAAGATCTCAAGTGAATAAGCTAAGCTTCCACCTTAAGAAACTAGAAAAAGAAGAACAATCTTAATCCAAATCAAGCAGAAAGGAAATAAAAAAGATTAGAAAGGCAATAAACAAAATGGAGTGCATCCTGGCCAGGTGGCTCAGTTGGTTGGAGCGTCATCCCATACACCAAAAAGGTGGGGGGTTCCATTCCAGGTCAGGGCACATGTGGGTTTGATCCCCTGTCAAGGTGCCTCCACTAGGCAACTGATTGATGTTTCTTTCTCACATTGAAGTCTCTCTCTCTCTCTAAAAATCAATAAAACGTATCCTCGGATTAGGATTTAGATAGATAGATAAATAGATAGGTAGATAAAATAGTGTCCAGATAAATCGAGAAAAGCAACAAAACCGGTTGATTCTTTGAAAATATCAAGAAAATTGGCAATCCTTTAACCACTGCTAAAAAATAAAAATTATAAATTAAAGAAAAGAATTGGGAAACAAGCCTAAAATTACTAAAATTAGAAATGAACAATAGGCCATCAAGCTATTCTGTCAAAGCCAAAAGTGGAAGTTGAACCATTTACTTTTAATTTGTACAAATGAAAAGGATTATAAAGGAATCCTATGGACACTGTATGGCAACAAATTAGATAATCAAGATGAAATGGGTGAATTACCAGGAAAACACAAACTACAGAAATTTTTACTTATGTAATTTCTTTCTTTACATATTTTAAAATTATATTAGTAGGTACATTTGAATTTAAGTTTATAATCCTGTTGATTCCTTTACCATTATGAAACACTATGTTTTTTCTCTAGTAGTAATACTTTTTGCCTTAGTGTTTATTTTGCCTGATATGTATATAGCTGCACCATTTTCTTTGGTTATCATTGCATGTTATATCTTTCATACTATTACTTTCAACCTTCAGGAGTCCTTATATTTAAGATATCCTATCTAATAAAGAGGGAATATGCTAATTGACTGTCACACCCTCACAAAGATGGCGGCGTCCACAGCTAATAAGGAGGGAATATGCTAATTGACTGCCATGCCCTCAAAGATGGTGGCGCCCACAGCCACAAGATGGCAGTGCCCAGTCCCCTCAGCCCCGCTAGGGTGGCAGGCATGTGGCATGGCCAGGCCTGCCCCCAGGAGGGTCCAGCCACTCCGCCCGCCTGCCTCCAGAGTCCCCCAGTCCCCTCAGCCTCCTTATCCCCTCAGGGCTGGCCCAAGGTGCAGGCAAGCCTCGGATGGCAGCTGCCCAGTCTCCCAGGGCTGGCCTGAGAAATGACCAAACGACTGAACAAGCAGGCTGTGTGGGGTGACCAGGCTGGCAGGGGGGTTAGTGAGGGACGACCAAATGACTGGAATTAGCAGGCTGCGTGGAGCAACCAGGCTGGTGGGAGTAAGGGGGGGCATGAGGGGAAACCAGGCTGGCAGGGGGGACAGTTGGGGGCGACCAGGCTGTCAGGGGGGCAGTAAGAGGCGACCAGGCTAGAGGGGGGGAGGGGCAGTTGAGGGTGGCCAGGCTGGTTGGGGGGGAATTTAGGGGCAACCAGGCCAGCAGGGGTGGCAGTTAGGGGCAACCAGGCAGGCAGGCAGGTGAGTGATTAGGAGCCAGCAGTCCAGGATTGCTGGTCTATACTGGCAGTTGGACATCCCCCTAAGGGGTCCCAGGTTGGAGAGGGTGCAGGCTGGGCTGAGGGGACCCCCCAGTGCATGAATTTCCTGCACTGAGTCTCTAGTATCTTTTATGAGCAGCATGTACTTGGGTGTTTCTGTCCACTTTAACCATCTTTGTCATTTAATTGGAGTATTAATCACACTAATTAAGTGTAATTTTTGATACATTTAGATTTAAATCTACCTTCTTACTATATGTTTCCTATTGTACTATATATTTTTTGTTTCTATATTTTCTTTTGGGTTAATCAAGTGTTTATTATTCTATTTGTACCATTTATGAGAGTTAGTGATATATTAAACTAAAATAAGTAATTCCAATATTCATCTTTTGCTTATTACAATCTACCTTAAGTTATCCACCTTTTGTGTTGTCATATATTTTTAATCCTACATCTATTTAAAACCCTACAATGCATTACTACTACTGGTTGTATTTAGGTTTACTCATTTATTCTTCCCGATGTACTGAACTTTTTCTTGCAGTACAATGAACCTGAAAATAAAGAAAAAAGCCCTTTACACTTTCTTTTAGTGCAAGTCTGCTAACAACAGATTGTTTCTTCCTTTGTTTGTCCATAATGTATTTACTTTACAATCCTTTCTGATGGCTATTTTTGTGAGTATAGAATTCTTGGTTGTGTACTTTTAGAATTTTAAAGATGTCATTCCATTGTCTCCTGTATTCCATAGTTTCTATTGAAAAGTCAGCATTAAGTCTTATTTTTGCTTCTTTGAAAGTAATGTATTTTTTTTCTCTTTGACTACTTTCAGTATTTTATTTTTATCATTGTTTTCCAGATATTTGAATATGATGCACTGGTTGTAGTTTTCCTTGTATTTATCCTTCATGTGATTGGTGAAGCTTCTTGAATTCATGACTTGCTGTCTCTCATAAGTTTTGTAAAATTAGTTGCCAATATTATTTAAAACACTGATTTTGTTCAATTCATGCTTTCCTATTATTCTGGGACTCCTATTAGACTTTTAAACAGGTATATCAGACTTTTAAACTCTGTTTCACATTGCTTTTATTTTCTCTTCTGTATTTTCCCTCCCTTTTTTATTAAATTTGAATATTTTCTACAGCCTTCTCTCTTAGATCACTATTCTCTCTGTGCCTAATTTATTACAGTCCTGTCTTTTAATTTGTTTAGTTCTTGTAACTTTTATATCTAGCATTTTCATTTGGTTCTGTTTTTTTATATACTTGGTAATTTTTTAATTGAATGCTGAACATCTTGTGTGAAAAATTGCAAAGAATCTACATGAAGTTATATTTTTCTAGAAAGGACTTAATATGCTCTAGTCATATATGGAATGAAAACATTACTCTAGTCCAGTGGTCGGCAAACTCATTAGTCAACAGAGCCAAATATCAACAGTACTACGATTGAAATTTCTTTTGAGAGCCGAAAACCGACTTCTGTGCCTGGGCCATGAAGTTTCAATTGCACTGTATGTGTGCGCCCGCACGTGGTATTTTGTGGAAGAGCCACACTCAAGGGGCCAAAGAGCCACATGTGGCTCACGAGCCACAGTTTGCCGACCACTGCTCTAGTCAATGCAGGATTTTAGACTTTATTGTCCTCATCAATTTCTATTTATTTCTGCTAACACATAGCCTTTAATTTTTAAGGAGTAGCCTTCTTGGGTTCTCCTCTGAAATCTGAGGTGTTTACTTGTGTTTTCCTCTGAAATCTTGAAGTGTTTATGTGGGCTCTCATACCTTGATGGTATCTAAATTTTCATCACTGTCTCCCAAGATCTCTAAGACTGCCAACATTTCAGCTCATCAAATAAGCTGTTCCTTTATACTTAGTTTCTCTGCATTTTACCCTGCAACAGTTTATGAGTCAGCACATGCCTTGAGGGGAAATTGCACAGGCATTTAGGCTCATTCCTCTCAATTCCTGGATATTAGTCTCTCAAGTACTAATCACCTTGATAGACTCAAACTCTAACACCTGTCTCTTAATCAGTGAGATTGCCATAAATTCTGGATGACATTTGCTTCTTGGCCTCTATTACCTATGACATGAATCTACAAACACACATGTGAAAAGCTCAGGTGAATGTGTGGTTAATTTATTACATCTTTTTCTTCTCTGGGATCTTGGTCCCTTCAGTACCGGCTTCCTTAATTCCCCTGTAATAACTTTAAATAGTTGATTATATTATTTTAAAATAGCTGTTCTCAACAGGAGAGTTAACGTAATACAAGCTATTCTGTCATAGCCAGAATGGAGTTAAACCATTTACTTTCTATTTTCAATTTTCCTTAATCTCTACTTTCAATATAGTCTTCTCATTTGTGGTTCCTTAAAACTGCAGAGTTAAAGATGAGTCAGAAAAATTATGTATCTGGGTGGATTTAAAATAAGAAAAAATGATTCAGGAAAGCATTTATTCAAACACTAAATAAAATTTGTATGATTGCTATTTTTCTATGATTAGCATAAATAACAAAGGGAAAATGGATTTCTGAGTTATGTAGATGTTGGTTTAATAATGCAGATTCAACATTCTGTGTATCCCAGATATAATGTCACTATTGAAAAAGAAAATCAAAACATTGGTTTTATAAGTATAAAAGTTAGTGTCTTTTTGTAACATATATTTTGTATTATTATTTTAATTTGTAACATATATTTCCTTTTTACAAAAAGGCAAGTTTATCAGTTTGATGTGGACTTTCCGACTTTCCTTCTTTCTTTCTTTCTTTCTTCTTTCTTTCTTTCTTTCTTTCTTTCTTTCTTTCTTTCTTTCTTTCTTTCTTTCTTTCCTTCTTTCTTTCTTTCAAGTGAAAGTAGGTCTTTTTACTATGTTGTGTAGATCTTCTGGATGGGACATGCTCCATTTAGAGCTGTGTTTCCTGCTTGGAGGGACAATTAATATGCTTACTACTTGAGAAATAGCATGGCTCATTGGACCAAGCTTTGAGTCAGTAGTTTGGAGTTATAATCCTACTTCTGTTACTGATTCAATTTGTGCCCCTGGGCTAGCCATTTAACTTTTGTATTTGTTCACCTGAAAAATGGTATAAAATTATCACTTATTTGCAAGAGTAGCTAGTAATAACTGATTTTGAATATAAATGCATATAATATATTTTGACCAGTTAAAATTACTACAAACATTGCTACAATTCAGTTTCTTCTAAAACCTCAGTACTGCTTTGATTAAAATTCTTCTGATCTAACTTAAAATGAAGCACAATAAAATGCAGTTAAGTGTTTTGTTTAATTTGCATGCTTAAACAGGTGGGAAAATCCAGTGTAGTTAAGCCTAAGAAAACAAAAAATGTTTAAAATTAGAGAGAACAATAATCTTTCTTTCCCCCACAGTTTTTTTTAATTGTAAAAAGTATTATATATTTTACACATGTATTGCTCTTTATTGCCAAAACCCAAAAAATCACATACATATAATAACAGTAAACTCACATTTATTCTTTTTCTTTTCTTATTTATAATTCTTTAGAAATTAAGTTTAATAATAATTTATTCTTAAATTTTATAATAATTTTCTCTCAACACAGGTTTCTTTTTTTAAAGTTCTCACCACATCATAAAAAGGAGCAAATAGTCAGATCATTCCTTTGCCTGGTACTTTATCTTCCTTTGTACAATACACGGTACTGAAAAAAAAAAATCAAGATTGAATTAATGTAAATACAGAGAAATTTAAAATATAGTACTTGGACTTAGGAAAGGTGCCTTTTAAATGAAGCCTTAAAAATAATGCTTTTAAATATTTAATAAGACATATCCAATTTATTTCATTTATTTGAGTTTAAGTTTAAATAGAGGACACTAAATTGACTCTCTTTACTACATATACTTATAACTGTTTCTAGTGCATTTATAATTGCTCTGAGACTTAGTTATTTTTTACTTATCTATGAAATGCTAAAAGTAATATCAAGGCTACCAATCAAAATTGTAGCAGCCCAATTGCCTATCAGTAGATGAGTGGATAAAAAAGCCATGGTACATTTATACAATGGAATACTATTCAGCCGTAAAAAAGAAGGAAATCCTACCTTTTGCAACAGCATGGATGGACCTGGAGATTGATATGCTAAGTGAAAAAAAGCCAGTCAGAGAAAGATAAGTACCATATGATTTCACTTATATGTGGAATATATATATACCAGGTATGTATATATATTAGAGAGGAAGGGAAAGGGAGAAAGAGATAGAGACATCAACGATGAGAGAGAATCACTCATCGGCTGCCTCCTGCATGACCCTGGCTAGGGATTGAGCTCACAACCCGGGCTTGTGCCCTGACCAGGAATTAAAAACCATGATCTCCTGATTCATAGGTCAGTGCTCCACCACTGAGCAACACCGTCTGGGCTCTATGTGGAATCTTATGAACAAAATAGAAACATACTCATAGATACAGAGAACAGACTGGTAGCTGTCAGAGGGGAGGGGGCTGGAGGTTGGGTGAAAAAGGTGAATGGATTCAGCAAAGAAAAAATACATAGACAGAAAACAGTATGGTGATTACCGGGGGTAGGGGGTTGGGGGGGAGGTAGAAGAGGGTAAATGGGGGATAAATGATGATGAAAGGAGATTTGACTTGGGGTGGTGAACATGCCTGAAACCTATATAATTTGATTAACCAATGTCACCCCAATAAATTCAATTAAAATTTTAATAAATAAAATTTTTAAAAATTAAGTAAGAATGTATATGAAAATACTTTGAAAACTATTTATCTTGTTAGAGATAACTTTGAGGAATGCTGATTTCTAACAGCCTTGAAATAACATCTCTGTATTATTGAAGTCTTGATGTTTTTATTCACCAGCCTAATCTTTGTCACCATTCTAGGTGGTTTCAACATTCTTGCAAATAACTCATCCAACTCCCTGGATGTTTTGACATCCAGTTTTCTGGACCTTCTCATGTTAGTGACCATTTTTATATAACTCCAATAAGACTTCTAGTGCATTTGTAATTGCTCTGAGACTCAGTTTTTTTTTCTTATCTACGAAAATGATAAAAATAACTCCCAATGGTAACTCCCTGGCCACTGTCAACACCAGACATAACTCCCCTGCAAAGCCTTGAATTCTTATTCATAGATCATAGCTCCTATCATTCTAGTTCATTTGTGTATATCCTATATAATAAAGAAGTAATATGCAAATTAACCCTCATGCCCTCACAAGATGGCTGCCTATGACCAGGCCAGCAGGGGGCTTAGTGAGAGACGACCAAATGACTGAATAAGCAGGCTGCGTGGGGCGACCAGGCCGGCAGGGGGGTTAGTGAGGGATGACCAAACGACTGAACAGCAGGCTGCATGGGGCAACCAGGCTGGTGGGGGGGCCATGAGGGGTGATCAGGCTGGCAGGGGGAGCAGTTAGGGGCAACCAGGGTGGCAGAGGGGGGCAGTTGGGGGCAACCAGGCCAGCAGGGAGGAGGCAGTTGGGGGTGACCTGGCCAGCAGTGGGGGGCAGTTAGGGGCAATCAGGCTGGCACACAGAGGCAGTGAGGGGTGGTCAGGCCAGCAGGGGGGGCAGTTAGAAGCAACCAGGCAGGCAGGCAGGTGAGTGATTAGGAGCTAGCGGTCCAGGATTGTGAGAGAAATGTCCAACCCATGGTTTAGGCCCGATCCCCAGGATCAGGCCTAAACCAGCAGTCAGACATCCCCTGAGGGGTCCTGGATTGGAGAGGATGCAGGTTGGGCTGAGGGACCCCCCCATCCCCCACCGCCATGCATGAATTTTGTGCACCGGGCCGCTAGTATCTTGAATAATTATCTTCCAGGAAGCAAGAGTCCTTCTAATGCAGCCTTGGGCAAACTACGGCCCGCGGGCCCGATCTGGCTGTTCTATCCGGTTCTCTTGCTCTCCCCTCCGCTCCTTTACTTTGAATTTATATTAGTTCACACAAACACTCCATCCATGCTTTTGTTCCGGCCCTCCGGTCCAGTTTAAGAACCCATTGTGGCCCTTGAGTCAAAAAGTTTGCCCACCCCTGTTCTAATGTGTCAGCCCTCTAATTCATTACTCCTATCACTTCTTTTTACCTACAAGAGCCTCTTCTAGACTATGCTTTCTTTTTATCCAACTGAAATTCTATCATTCATTATCCCAATCACTCCCATACAATTTCCATTACTTCCTTATTCCTCTCTTCCTCAAAATCTCTTACTTAACAAATCCAACCATGGAAGAACACAATCATCTGTTTTCTCTGTGCCTGCCAACACCTTTGTGTTACAGTAAATAACCACACACGTAGATGGGCAGACTGAAGTCATGATCTCCAACCTCTCAAATCGTTGATCAACCCCTATACTTCTACAGTAACACTTTTCTCTCTAAGCTCAGTTAGGACTATTTCATACCTTTTCATCATGCCCCTTTCACTTTATGCTAAAATCTTGCTTTACAGGGAAATAAGAGCTCTCAGCTGGGAATACCATCACCCTCTAGTGTCCTATTCTACAAACTCATCTTCTACTTGCCCTTTCTTCTTTTTGCCTGCCTCAAAAAAACAAACAACAAAACAAAACAAGAAAGAAAGGAAAAGATAATGTTAGAAATAGAGACAAAGAAGGAGATAGAGGTAGATAGATAGATGATAGATAAATGAAGGGAAGAGGAGAAGAAAAGAGAGGGAAAAAAAAGGAAAAAGAGAAAAAAAGGAATGGCCATACTTTTTTCAAAGGCCAAACCATCTATCTTATGCTCTGAAGCTTCTTCCTTCTCACCTTGACAAGTATTTTGCCCATTTAGTTTTCCTCACTTTCTTCTACATTTTTAATCTTTTTTTCCTTATTACATCATCTATTTCAGTTTACAAATATAATTTATTCTCATCTGAAAGTAGAAACCAAATAAAATCCTCTCTTGATTCTGCATTTGCTGCTAGCCATTATCTTATTTGATTTTTAATAGCCAAATGTCTTTAAGTTCTACTTCCAAGTTTTTATTTACCATTGAGCCTTCAAACATTTCAAACAGGCTTCTGCTGAAATTAATGTTAAGGACATCAATTTTCTCCATGATGGCCACATCTAGTGGCTATTTTATTTTTTTTTTTGTTCTTCAGTTTACTGATGAGTCTATAAGAGATGGAACTGTTCCTATCTCCCTTTGTAATACACACTCATGTATGACATCTCTGTCTCTTGGTTTTTATCTCATCTCTCTAGCTGCTACTTTTTCATCCTTCTTCCTCACTTTCAATCCACCACTTGCTAAATTTCTTCTCTATGTTTACTCTCCATTTAGATGTTCTCATTCATCTCCATGGCCTTCAATACCATTTATGTGCCAACAGTTCCCAAATTCATACCTATATCATTGCATATTCTTCCAAACTTCAGTCATCTATATTCAATTGATTATATCTCCATTTGAATGTCTCATAGGCAAGTCAAACTTAACATTTTTAAAATTGAAAATTTTCACTTCATTTCTCCACTTTCTTCTCTGTAATATATCTCTTCCCCTAAACCTTTCCCATCTCAACAAATGACACCATGTCTGCTCATTCGCTCAAGGAAAAAAATAGAAGTCATCCAATCACCAGTAAATCTTGTTGACTGTACTTACAAAATATATATTGAATCTATCCACTTCTTTCTCCATTAGTTCACATTGCCAGTATTCTCTTGCCTGCCTTATTGATGCACCCTATCTAGTTTCTCTGCTTTCTTTGGTAATACCTTGCAACCTGTTTTCCATATAAGAGCAAGAGTAGTTTTTAAAACATAAACTGACCACCTAACTCCTTTACTTAAAACCATCTAAGGCAGCCTTGGGCAAACTAAGGCCCGCGGGCCCGATCTGGCTGTTCTATCCGGTTCTCTTGCTCTCCCCTCCGCTCCTTTACTTTGAATTTATATTAGTTCACACAAACACTCAATCCATGCTTTTGTTCCGGCCCTCCGGTCCAGTTTAAGAACCCATTGTGGCCCTCGAGTCAAAAAGTTTGCCCACCTCTGATCTAAGGGCTTGATGCTGATGAATTTGTCTATTGGAGAGTGGGAAAAAAATCTTCCCCCAAGTAAGCCTGTTCTTTTTGTATCTCACACATTTACTGGATTTCGAAGGAAGTGATATGAAGAAAAATCAAATGTTACCCTTGGGAGTTAAAATGAACCCGATTTGTTGAGATTTATATTACCAGTTGGGTTAGTATAGTTTTTTAAAAATTGATTTTAGAGAGAGACAAAGGGAAAGGGAGAAACATCGATCGGCAGCCTTTTGCTCGCCCACTACTGGGGATATAACTGCAACTGGGGCATGTGCCTCATGGGGAATGGAATCTTGCAACCTCTTGGTGCATGGGAAGACCCTCAACCAACTGGCCTGGCTAATGTAGCCTTTTTTTTTTTTTTTAAATCCTCACCCTAGGATATTTTTTCATTGATTTTTTAGAGAGAGTGGAAGAGAGACGGAAAGACAGAAACATCGATGTGAGAACAACATTGATTGGTTGCCTCCTGCATGAACCCCAATCAGGGCCTGGACCAGGGAGGAGCCTGCAACCAAGGTACATACCTGGAATTGAACCCGGGACCCTTTGGTCCACAGGCGGATGCTCTATCCAGTGAGCAAAACCAGCCAGAGCTTAATTACATGTTGGAAACATTATTTCCACCATAGCTGGTTTCTCTTAGCTCGTCTAGCTCACTTTTCTGTTCTAGATTATTCGACCTTAATGTTTTGTCCCGCCTCTACTCCCACATTCTTATCCTTATTATGTCTTTTTTATCCCTTTGGTACTGTGCAATACTAAGGCTACATGTAATTAGAAGGAAAGGAATAACAGTAGCAAAAGCTAGGATATAGGGAGTTTTCTTCCCACCTTGCATATTTAGGGAATGGAGGATTAATGAAAAATATGCTGATTGTTATCTGCCTTCCTTTGAACTACCAAGGTACCAAGTTTGTTCCCCATGTATTATGCTTTACAGCAAGCATGTCAAACTCAAAGGCTAACACAGGTCAAATAAATGAGGTTTAAGTTTATGTGGGCCGCAAAAAAAATAAAAGCTTCAATTTTCATAGAAATGTAGGTTTATTTCGATAGAGACATGCTGAATACAAAGGGCTGAAATAAATGAGTAATTGTTAACATAAAATAATAGAACATTTTAATAAAAATTAATATTTTTTCTTGAACATTAACTTACCAGACATGGAATAACTGCACAAATTAATAAGTGTAATGCAAATAAACCTATTTTTGTTGTTGTTGTCCGAAAGCGAACTATTTCCTGTTGCGCACACCAAACAAGTCAGTCTAAGACTAATGACGTGGCAATCATCTGCTAAAATATTCGCTGCTAGAATTAGTGGAGAGAAAAGGTGCGCCTGTGCGAAAGGCGTGTAAGGGAAATGAATGCACGATTATAGTAATCAGTCATTAGCCAACGTTGTGGTTTGTTATTAATAACTAGTAGCCCTGCGCTCGAATCTGTGCGCCAGTAGGTGCTGCCCTCCTGTAGCTCCCCCCCCCCCCCCCATAGCTTGCTGTCCTGCCCCCTCCTGTAGCGCTCCACCACCCGCTTGTAGTTCACTGCCCCACCCTCCTGCAGATCTGTGACCTGGTTGTTAGGCCTCACGTTGTCCTTATGCCTCATGGCATAACGGATAATGAGCATATTCCTCTTATTATATAGGATTATGTATAAAAGGATATTGTAAAAATTAAGTTACGAAATTTTTATTAAAACATTTGTTACATACCGTTATATGGGCTGGGCTGCAAAAATATTCATTGTGGGCCGCATGTGGCCCGCAGGCCGAGAGTTTGACATGCTTACTTTACAGCCTTGACATATGAGAAATTCATTAGTTGTGTTACTTCCGGAATGCCTATTTTATCTGAAACCAAAAGATTTTTACAGTAGCTAAAAAGCAGAAATACCTTTAAATCCTTAATTGAGGAGGAATTCAACATCCCTCATACCCTACAGGGATTCTATCATCTTCCTGAAGATGAAGGAAGAAAGATTTGGCATGTGTTGCTTATATGTGACTATTGGTATGTCCAAAGGCAGGTGAATACCTTAAGATAAATTTCCTCACAATATATGCCATTCTATCCAATCTCAAAGGCTAGTTCAATTCTAGCCCTACTTTAAAGTTGTAGTCTATCCATACCTTTTTGAGCCATGAGTTTCTAGCATACAAAATCATCATTTATTCTGGAACCATCTGTGACTCCCATTTACCTCTGTCTCCTCATCCACCCAACACATACTTGCATCTCTAGGTTGGACTGGCTTCTCAAGATCCTTCCAGCTGGGAATAATTTGCAGTTTAATTGAACTTGTTGCTGGGACTCTGTGCTTGAAATTCTAGCATTGGAGTGGCTATTAGGGTAGGTCTCAAGTTTTGGGACTGAGTGATGTTAGCTAAGTTAACACATGCCTAATGCTCTGGCAGACCAGAATTTCTTTCACGTTTCATTTTCCTTTCCTCACCATTCTTCCTAAATCAGGTTTGTACAGCTTGCACCATTGGACTTGTAGATAAAAAAGTGATTCTACAAAAAGGGCAGTAGGGTCAGTTGCAGCTACCTCTTTTTAAGTTTTGGAATTCCCATAGGAATTAGTCTTAACAGGTTATTTTTGAATTTTTGAAAAATGCACAGGGCAAGGAGAACACAGATTTAGGAACAAAACAGAGAACTACTGTTAATGGATGCTAATATTTCCCATGGGATTATTTTAACTCTTTATTAGAGAAGAATACTGTAGTGAAGACTTTGATTAGTTGTCCCTCTTCATACTACAGAAAAATAATTTTTATCTTCTCTTACATTCTTATACTGGGGAATTTGGGTGGTAAGATAAGGAATATGTTTTCAAGTTTTAGTCATATTTCTGGTTATTCCAGTTATTCCACATGCTCTGGTTTCACAATTCAAAAATATTGAAGTGATTCAGAGATAAGACAACAGTGGGGCCTGATCCAGGGTATAACCGACATCAAATTCCTGAATGAAATGAAGGTAGTTCTAAATAAAATACACTCTTCCATTCCAGAAATGTTAGTGGCAACTCTTAATTCAACCAGCGAATGGAAAATGGTTTATATTTATTCCTTTGAACAGCTCATAATGTCTAAAGAACTACATGAGATCTTTTAGATACCTTGAAGATCAACTTTAGACTTTTCTTAACTGTTGCACAATATCAAATTCCGAGTACCATGACTTGGGAACTGGGAGTCTCAGAGAAAGTTTAAAGTGCCACAATGATTGCTAATAACCTTGACAAGCCGTAGAAATGGGCAGAGAATTACAGGATGAATTTAATAGAAATACAGAGTGATTTCGAGGAAGAGAAAAACACTATAAATACAAGGGAAAAGGCTTGACTTTGTGGGAAAAATGTAGGAATCAGAAAGCCACAAGTAAAACATGAACTAGCCTTATAATACAGTTGCATTATTATTTTTATTAATAAAAACAAATATTTGTAGAATACAAGTGAAAATATTGGATTTTTGAAAAAGGCAGTGAATCCGTAGCTATTTATATAATTATTTATTAATTACCCATCATATACTAAACAGATGAGATCCTACCTTCACGGAGCTTGCTAAATACTGTCTTTAGTTTGTATTCGGTAGTCACAAATTCGAGTAGAGCAAATACTGTGAGCTCCTTGAGGTAGGAATACAATTTTTACATTTTAGATCCAACTCCATGTCTAGAACAGCAATCAACTTAGATTAAGGGATAAAAACAGGCCCTAAAAGTTGAAAAAAGTAAACAATTGTCTGACCTTCAAATATGTCGATCAAAATCTGCAGGTACTTGCGAACCTATTACATGCACAACAGTTCTCAACACAATGATGATTCGTGTATTAAAAGGAATGGTGGGAATGGATTCAAGTTTTCAAAGTGCACAACGTGAAAATTGTGGATATTCTGATCGGGTGGGCAGCCATCCTCTTCACTTTTTTTTTTTTTTTAGACTAAATACAACGCGCTTAAGCAGAAACCACAGGGGTGGGATGCATCGCTAAGGCTAGTAGCACTGATACATCAGCTCGCACAATGCCGAGCTCGCTGGGGCAGCTCGGTCGGCGCAGCGAACCGGTTCCCATCCGCGGCTTCCCGGCGCCCGGAGTCTCGGAGCGGACGAGGCGTCCCCCAGAGGAAAGACAGGGCGCCGCAGACGCACCCCCCCACCCCCACCCCCCGAGGAGTCGCCGGCCCCCCGCCTCGCCTCGAAGTCCTGTTCGTCTTGGGCTCCCCCGACCATTCGGGATTGCGCTCCACAAAGGCCGGTGTGGCGCGGTTAAGGCACCAGGTGTTCCCACCGCCCACCGCCTCGACCCGCCCACCCCCAGGAGCCAGGAGCCCGGAGCCCGGAGCCCGCAGCCCCGCCGGCCGAGCAGGCCGGACGCCCCGGCCTGGCGGTAGCGCGCCTCTGTCGGCCCCGCCTCCGCGTCCTCCCGGCCCCGCCCTCGCTCGCTACTTCTCCCCCGCGCCCGCCTCGCCAGCCCCACAATCTCCTCGCGCTCCCGGCCCGGTACGCGCGTAGCGCCCCGCAGCCGCCACCGCCGCTGCCGCGGAGCGTTCCTCCACCAAGCCTGCCTTCCAGCTTCGGACCGGAACCGGAAGTCCAGGGGGCGGGGCCGGCGGAGGCCAGGGGACCGAAAACGCGGCCGAGCTCGGAGCCCGGAGCCGGAGCCAGCGCCTGGACCAGAACTTGGCCGCCGCCTGGACCGCCGCCGCCGCCTGCCGCTTCGTCCCCACGCCGCCGTCTCCTGGGCCGCCGCTGCTGCGAGCTCGGCCCTCAGAGGTCCGCGGACTTGGGTGTCCGGGTTGAAGGTCGGTCCGGACGTCGGACCCAGCTCGGTTCCCGGACTGTCCGGGCGGCTGCGAACGCCGCCGCCGCCGCCGCCTCGTCGCCTCAGCCTGGCGTTTTGTTCCAAGAGACCCGCGAGGCGAGCGGCGCTGACAGTGATTTTGACAGTGATTTAAACCTGCTTTTGTTGTTGTTGGCTTCTCGTGGTTCGGTTTTGTGTGTTGTGGGTGTGTGTGGCGGTTTTTCCCCCGTGGTGCATTTTTTTTTTTATTGTTGTGCTCTTTTTTTTCTCCCCTCTTTTTTTTCTTTTTCTCTCCTTTTTTTTTTTTTTTTTTTTTTTAAAACCCGTGAACGTTTTTTGATCGGGGCTTCCGAATATGTTTTATGACGGTTGATTTTACACCAGGAGGTTTGTCTCCGAGGAAGACCCAGGGAACTGGATATCTAGCGAGAACTTGCTACGGCTTCCTCGGCGCCTCGGGAACATGGGAGCTGCTGCAAAGTTGGCGTTCGCCGTCTTTCTTATCTCCTGTTCTTCAGGTAGGTGCCCGAGCTGGCGGGCTGCAGCCGCCGTGCGCGCCGGCGGCCGCCCTGTGGGCCGGCGAGCTCCGGTGGAGCCGGGGGAACATTACCCCCCACCCCGAGCCCCTCGGCTGCCACCCCCCAGGTCTGATTGGGATCTGGAAACCTCCATGCATTTTCCTGGTGTTGAGTGAGGTTGCTAACTGATAAGGCTGACTGCTCTGTTGTTGTGGAAGTGAGAAAGTCATGGTTTTGTGGCCATAACACTGGATGACAGCGCCGGTTGGGTTGCAATTAAGCCGCAAATACCACAAGTAACAATTTATGCACAGGTTTGAGATCTGAAGGGCAGATTCTAACATGTCATTTAGTGAGGCATTCTCCAAAATAAGGGTGTATTTTTTTAAAAATCATCTTTTAATTAGTGCTCCACCAGTGACTATCACGGTAGAGATCGAGTCAGTTGCTACTTAATTTTGACCGTGAGAAACAATGGATCATATCAGCAATTTCATCGGGTCTCCCCTCACGTTTCCTTCAACTTCAGTGTCCAGCAGTGTTAAAAATAGTTGTAGTTGTTGGAGTATTAACTATAACCCAGTGCAGAAGAGGTATGCCGCTGTGTTGGTAATGTGCTGGCTTTCAACCACCATTTATGTGCTCTGTCTGGCATAGATTTTGCTTACCTACGGAATACTTATTTTAAACGCGTTGTATTGAAGCATTGTTTTCGGGTTAGAATAGCCCATTTGAAATTGTTCATACTGTCAAATACACTGTATTCATAAAGTAGGTTTTGGCTCAAGGTTGGAAGAATAATCTGGCCCTTTTGTATTTGAAATTTTGATTTTGTGAGAACCTTCTGTGGTTGCAACCAGTGGTTGGAAAACTAGCTAGGCTTTTGTATTTGAAATTCTGTAAATGTGTCATCTAGCTCAGAGGTGTGCAAATGTACATAACAAGAGTTAGTTGCATAGATGAACAATTTTAAAGTCGCAATGGATTTATTTATCGTAAAATTAAAAAATCAGTTACTAGGTTGTGAGATAGAATTATGGGGTGGGGGTGGGGGATTGGAATTGACAGGTTTTATGGCCACGTCTTTATCTCATTTGCCTCAGGGAAATTAGAGGGTGGTAGTCTTTTCTTTGTGTACCTCTGTGGGTGTGTGTGTGTGTGTGTGTGTGTGTGTGTGTGTGTGTCCATCCTCCCCGCCCCCCTTTTTAATAGAATCTTTTGTAATGTATAGAATTTTGCTGAATGGTACATTTCCTTGTGGTTAATAAATGGATAAAGTCTAGTCTTATGTCTGTAGTGGTATTGATCAGTTCCGGGTGGGCTGAATGTGTTGTGAAATGGCGATCATTGCCAGAGATTAACCAAAAGAATCATGTCTGTTTAAATGGAAGAAGGTGCATGCTTAAGGCAGGCTGACAGTTCTTTTTGTGCACGTTTGGAGAGGAAGATAAACAATGGTCTCTCTAAAAGGAATGAATACCTTGATAACATTAAACCTCTGGCTTTTGTGACATGACTTAACCATGAGGGTTTTATTTTTCCAGTAGTACTCTTTCTCCCCTGCTCCTATATGTTCTGGTTGGTGAACTCCTCTTGTTCAAATCCCTCTTTCTGATCTCCTGCCCTTGAGGAGGAGGGGCATCATGGCCACTGACCAAAGAATAGTGGACATTATTCCCTCCCAAGCTCACCTGAGTCACACTCATTGGTGAAGGAGGTTATTCTTGAGCAGTCTCAAGGTATTACTTCTGGAAAAGCAGGCTGCTACTACAGATCTTACAGCTTCCTCTGCTTGGTTTGGGAGAAAAAAAGAATTGAGCATTCGTTTCTTGTAGGAGTATTTTCACTGGGCCAGGAGGGTTAATAGCTAAAATTCTGAAATAAAGTAGTTTGTTGCTATAGAGTATATACATATTCTACTTACATTAAACTGATATTATATATTGTTGCATAGTTTTTTTAAGTAAATGTTCTTAGTTGAATAAAGTATTCTATTGAAGATAATTGAACTAATCTTAAAGACTTTAATTCTTATTTATACATGAAGATTATTAGAACTTAAAGTGTCTGCTTTTTAAGAGCTTTTGTTGTGAATCAAATGCACTTTAAAAAGGGGTTATTATGTTTCTTTTCCTATTTGATTTTTCTATGTAATTTGTAATCTGGCATGAGGATGACAATTTTTATGAAAATTAAAATTTTTTTTCAGGTTTTCAGTTTTTTGTTTCTGGATATTTGAATATTTTCAATCAGCTGGAGATTAGTAGTAAAGAACAAATTTATTTCAGGTGTTGAGGATGGATGTTTACTGTTTTCTTTAGTATTTTGTGCATTTTTATTTTTCAGTTTCCATTCCATGGTATGCACACTGGAGACTGATTATACAGACTGTTCCTGTAGGGTATGGCCAAGTGTGTAATTTCCTCCTCTCATTCCAGGGGAAACATTTTTGAGTTTTGCCCTCATCCAGAAATGTCTACAGATTCCCTTTGATTTTGATTTTTTTTTTTCATTCCTCCTCAGCTTTTTTTTTTTTTCAAACAGAAACTTACTTAGTTGTTTTGTTTTTAAAAGCATTGTGGTTAATTTGTACCTTTTCTCCACAATTTGTTAAAATATGAGGATGAGTTTAATACTTGCTCTAGTTCTTGGTTTTATCCTACCTAAAGTGATGAAACTATTGTGGTACTATTTGAGTTGCATTGAATACGTTGAGAATTCCTTTGGAGCTAGTCTGGTCCATATATTTGATGAAATAAGAAATGAAAATAAAGTAATATGTGCATTTTCTTTTGTTCAACTAGGCAATACTGTGTGTATTTCTGTAAGTGTGTGGTTGGAGGGAGAATTGGCAGTGCAGTGAATCTTCTGGGACTCTTCTGAACTTTGGCTAACAAATGATAGATATTAAATGCTTTGTTTTCTAAAAGGCAGAATCTCTTAAATGTAGGCTGTGATCAAATTCAAATATAATATAGTGGAACATCAAGAGCAGAAGGGAAACAAAATATCCACCACCTCCTGGGATCTTCCCATTCATTTTGAATTTTTACTTATTTATGAGAAGCCAATAGTCTCAAGCTTGGGTAATTTTTGCTCCCTACCCATGCACCTCTACCCCAGGGGACATTTGGAGACATTTTTGGTTGTCCCAACTACAGGAAAGGAGGGGAGGGTGTGATACTGGCATCTAGTGGGTAGAGGAGGGCAGGGATAATGCTAATCATCCTATAATACACTGCACAGCCTTCCATAACAAAGAATTATCTAGCTTAAAATGACAGTAGTGTTGAGGTGGAGAAGCTCTACTTTAAACTTTTAATTTTTAAAAGCATTAGTATGTTAGTAAAGGGGTTCTGCTACTCCTCCAGTGATCTAAATTTTGTAAGTACATGGTATTGATGATCTCCAGGTGAGAGAGTTTAAGAGTTTTCATTTTTTTCACTATCTTTAAAAATTAGAATGATTAGAGAAATAGACTATAGGTATATACATTATTTCATCCTATTATACTTTACTAAAAATACTTTGCTGATTGTTAGGAATAAATTCTAATCATTTGTTACGGAGTGCTCATGAAGATTGCATATTCATGGATATGATGAATGATTGGTCAGTTTATCTAGTTTAATTATATTTGCTTTTGATCCAGTAGTTTTTTTTTGCCATAATAATTGTTTTTAAGGATATTTCCTTTTATCCTTACTGCCTGGGCTGAATGGTGGCATCAGGGTGTGTTTGTGTGTGTAGTGTGTATTTAACATGATGCCTGAAAGTTTTATTAAGTTTCTTATGGAAGAAATATGTCCACTATTGCATGATTCCTGAATGGTTCAAGGTGTAAATTCTGTTTGTTTTTTTTTTTTAAAGGATATATATTTTTTTGTCTAGCTAACTTTAATTTCAAGGAACTTTTAAAGTGATTTCATAATTACATAATTTTCTTGCAGGTTTTTGGTTACCATTAGGCTCATTTAGGCTATACTAAATAATATTCTATAATCTATTAATAGACTCTTGTCCTCTTTAAGGTTAAAATTTGACCATAATTAATAAGTGCTTACTGTTTTGAAGTCAGCCAACCAGGTTAAGAATTACAGTGAAACTCTTACATTAAATAGCATTACACCAGTGAGAGGAAAAATTCTGAAGTCACTCCCACAAAAAGTATGCAAATAAGCCTCATATTGTCTTTGTAACACACCTCCCATATATATATCTCTGATATTACTGACATCTCACCTTTTGGGTCTATCAGAATCACTGTTTAATGAGAAGTAAACCATAACTAAACCAAAAGAAGTTTTAATCTTTAAATTGTCCCTTTAGATTCTAAAACTGTTTTGTTGCTTTTTTACTTTTGTATGTCCTCTTATTTCTTATCTTTGGTGTCTCATAAATCTGTGATTTAATTTTTTCTTTTTATTTTCCTCTTACATTGCCATTTGTCATGGTGCCCCTCAGATAGTAAGCTAGGTAAGGTACACAATGCTTGACATTGAGATCACTAGAATTCCTTCACTGTTTGTTCCTTATCTTGTAACTCATTTCATTAATTTTCTTTATAGTTCCTCCAGTCCTTCTGTAGGTCCTTATACTGTAGGCTGTTTGCTTATGGAACCCACTCGTGGTTTAACATCATGTGCCTCCAGAGGTCTCATCCATGGTTTAAATGAAAATGGATTAAATTTAGAATGCTTGAGAATTGACCAAATAATCTTTTCCACTCTTCTTTAATTTGTTGGTATCTGGAATACCACACACACACTTGGGAGTAGTGTTACTGTCTTGCAATCAAATGGCTTTATCAAACTTTTATATTGCTCTTATTCCTTTTTTAATATTCTGGTATTCTTTAATTTTTTGTTGCTTTCAAAAAGTCTACCTCTTGTTAATATTTATTCATCTCTGTTTAAACCAGAATTTGACCAGGCCAGAGAGTATATTTATTGCCACAGCTGGGACCACATTAGAGTTTTCCTCTGTAGTAAATTTAATTCTGTTTGGTTATAATAGTCATGTCTAGACAGAACATTGATTTTAAATTGACTATTGAACATGAAAGTTCCAGGAATAGTGTATAGAGGAAGGAGAAGGAGAAGTCAAGAGGGTAAGCCCAACTGGTATGGCTCAGTTGGTTGAGTGTTGACCCATGCACCAGGAGGTTTTGTGGTTCGATTTCTGTCAGGGCATATACTTGGGTTGCAGGTTCCATCCCCAGTAGGTGCTGTGTGTGCAGGAGGCAGCTAATCTATGTTTCTCTCTCATCCATGTTTCTCTCTCTCTCTCCCTCTCCTTTCCTCTCTCTGAAATCAATAAAAACATATAAAAAAAGAAAGAAAGAAAGAAAACTACTATAGTGCACAATTGACTTCCCTTCATTCTTCAACTAGATTTCTGTTAGTCACTTTCATATACCTAATGCATCAAGTGGTCAGGTTTTGTTTAATAAAGGGGCCTAAAGGGAATGTGTTGTCTCTGAGGTTGGGTCTCGGTCTCTCTCTCTCTCTCTCTCTCTCTCTCTCTCTCTCTCTCTCTCTCTCTCTCTCTCTCCCACCTATCCTCACCTGAGGATATGTTTATTCATTTTAGAGAGGGAGACAGACGAAGGGAGGGAGAGAGAGAAACACTGATCTTGCCTCCCATAAGTGCCCTGACTGGAGATTAAACCCACAACCTTTTGATATAAAGGATGACACTCCAACCAATTGAGCCATCAGGGCAAGGTTGGATTTCTTATACTGTTAGAATGGTGGGCTCAAGGGAAAAAATTGGGAGGTTCTTATGGATAGTGGACAGGAATGTGGTTGTGGTGGTCATTAGGCTTGGGTTCCGGTGCCAGCACTGCCACTGTCCAGCTCATCATCATTTTTCTTACCTGAATAATTGTAGTACCTTTCTAGCTAAGACTAGCTAGTTCCTTGTTACTACTTTCTCTTCCAGTCCATCCACATAGCTGCTAGATTGACCTCATTAAAAAATAAATCTGTATATATAATTCCTGCTTAAAACCTTTCACTGACTGTTGAGCCACCTTTAGCATAAAATCTAAGTGTTAGAATGGCATACGAAGTTCTTTATCATTTGATTCTTGCCTCTTTTCTCTAACCCCTTAGGATAGTGGCTAAGAGTATAGGCTCTGGAGTTAGACTTCCTTGGTTTTCATGTTTTACATATTGGCTTCTCAACTTAACGTTGGGTAAATCACTTCACCTTTTGTGCTTGTTTTGTCATCTACAAAATGGGGATATTAATAGTGCCTACCCCACAGACTGTTTTGAAGTTTAAATGTCACATAAGTGTTAGGTGTTCTGCTGTGGCTCCTCCCCAGCATGAGTCCTATATTCCAGCTATACAAACTCGACTTGCTGTTTCCTGAATGTATTATCCTTTATTGTATATCAGTATGGTACCTTTTTGTACAAGTTATTTCTTCCTCCTTTCCCTGGCTAACTCCTTGTTTTTAAGACTGAGAAGTATCACCTCTTTAGAAACATTTTCTCTGCCACTCAACCTAGATTGAGAGTTGCTTTCTGTTTTCTTATACTTTGTAAATTACCTTGATTCCAGTAATTATTGCAAGTGCATACTCACCTATATGCACTTTAGACTATGAGCTGTTCAAAGATCTCTCTCTTTTTTTTTTTTCACAGACCCGTCCTAAACCTGGCATTCAGTAGGTGCTCAAGAAATGTTTATTGAACAAATGAAGTGAATTTTTTTCATTTTTGGGCCTGAGTTTTTAGTGTATTAAAGTGGTAAAGTTGGATTAGATGATCTCTGAACTTTTTTTCTACTCTAAAAGCTTTATAATTCTTTAATTTTAAGGTTAGAGTTTAATAGTGACATTTTATTAAGAAAAAATGATTTTGTTGGTTTTTTTTGTTATCATTATGTTCTCTTCATTAAAAAAAAAATGCTGTCTCTGATCCTTACACTATCTCTTTTAATATAATTTGAATCATGTAGATTTAGAAGGCATCTTAGAGATCTTCAAGCTCAGTGACTTTCAACTTTTTTTATCATAACTGTAATAAGAAATACACATTGCATCATGATTCAGTTCCCATATACATAAATATGTATCAGAAATTGAAGTTTTATGAACTAACTCATACTGTGTGCAGGACACTTATTTATTTTTATATTCAGTGTATTTAAAAAATTTTTATTATGACCCATTAATTAATTCCATGATCAATGGGTACTAAACTCCCAAAAAATACTGACCTAGTTCACCAATCTCTTATTCTATTCTTAAATAGAGAAGGAAGCTGAATAAGTAAATATTTGCAATTAAAAATAGTGTGCACTGAAAAAATATGCTCATTATTTAATCTACAGTAGAGAACATATAATTAGATACAGAATTGAGGGAAAACTGATCCTGAGGGAGAACATAGACCTGCTGTGGCTGAGTTGTTCTTTCTTCTGGACCAGTTGGATGAATTAAGCACACACAAAGGTGCTAAAACAAAATTAGTTGTAAGTTTGAAGAGTTCAGATTTTTTTCATTTAGGAAAGGCTTGCTGGAAAATATAGATCCTAATAATAGGGAAAAAAATGTCTTGGCAGGAGGTTGAGAAGGTTATTCATCTTAATATGAAGGAAAAGGTACAAAATAGGATAAGAAACATAGAGGGCATTTGTGAGTAAACTTGATTATGGATAAAAGGCACGTTAGAATGCAGGAATTTTGCCTAAATATAAAGAAGAGATTTATAAGATGAAAAGATGTTTAGAATTGCTTGAAGAAGTAGAATAATCTCAGTTGAGGGGGGTTAAGTCCAAAGGAAAAGTAATTAAAAGTTAGAGGAGATAGGAGTGGATGATATGATCATGATTGATGTCCCAAATACATATATGTAGCGTATAGGACAGAAAAGCAGCCTGAAGATTTAGGTAGTATGGTAGCACTACTAAATAAAATTGATAAAGAAATAACAAGCCAGAAGAAAAGAGGAATCACTTTCATAACAAAAGAAATTCTAAACATAGATATGAGTTTATATTATAAGCATGAATGAAAATACAGACTTAGATTTGGAAAAATAAGAGCACATAAAACACACGATAGCATGTACTATTCTTTTAAAGGGCAGAGACATTGTTTGATGGGTATGTATCCATTGTGCTGTCGAGTTAAAGAATTCTGAGCACAAGTGGCTCAATATGTTGTTTGTGTTTAAGTATTCTTTGAAATCTACATGAGTCATTTTCCTCACAGTAAATTACACTGTTCTATAGAAGTAGATTTAGAAATTTTCTGATGTGATATTTGCTATTCATGCCTGAATCCTAAACCTTTTTAATAGCCATTCTTTTGGACTAGATAAAAGCTCTTTTTTCTTTGGTAGACTATTTCCTTAGTAGCTAAAGTCACATTGGGAATCATTTTATTCTCTAATGTTGCTGAAGAAAATAAATGTAAAGCAATAAGATAATTATTAGAAGGACCCATGTAGGGAGCTGTTGCTTTTTAAAAGATTAAGCTTATCAGTATACTAGAAGCCCGATGCACGAAATTCGTGCAAAAGTAGGCCTTCCCTCTGACCACTGGCACCCAGGACCCGGGCTTTTCTCGCACGGGGAGGCCCTGCCCATCTGCCACAGCCTGCCCGTCAGTGGCCTGGGCCTCCCTCTTTGGGGCAATCATGGAGCCCCCCAACTGATCACCTCGCCAGCCGGTGGCCTGGGCCTCCCTCTGCGGGGCGATCATGGGGCGATGGCCGGGCCTCCAAACAATCACATCTCACCTGCCTTAGCTGGCCTGGTGCCAGTGAGTGTCATAGTGTGGTATCCCGGATGGTCTTCCTGATGGTCGTCTGGATGGTCATCTGGATGGTCGTTCTGCTGTTCAGCCGTTCGGTCAATTTGCCTATTATATAGGATAAAGCTTTGAGGTAGGATGTTTTTTTCTGGTTATTATTACTAACTTTATAATTTATATTTTATAGAAATGAGACCTTAATTATTAGGAAAGATCTGTTGGTCTTCACATCTTTATGATTATATATGATAAATCAAGCTTGTTCTTTTTTTAATGTATTTTATTGATTTTTTTACAGAGAGGAAGGGAGAGGGATAGTTAGAAACATCGATGAGAGAGAAACATCGATCAGCTGCCTCCTGCACACCTTCTACTGGGGATGTGCCCACAACCAAGGTTCATGCCCTTGACTGGAATCGAACCCGGGACTTTTCAGTCTGAAGGCCAACGCTCTATCCACTGAGCCAAACCAGCCAGGCAGTCAAGCTTGTTCTAAGGCATTATTTCAAGAGGAAGGGGCATGGGCGAGTTATGAGATCTTGGCAAGTTCCTAAAACTCTGAGAATTTAAAAAAATTGTAAATCAATATGTTATAAGTGAATTAATGTACCACATAACACATAGCTAGTTCATAGATTTTACATATATGAGGTGGGCAAAAGTAGGTTTACAGTTGTGAGTACATGAAACAGTTTATTCTTGTATTATTATTTATTCTTTGTATTCCAACTGCAAACCTACTTTTGTCCACTCCTATATATGTTAGTGTCTAGCCTGTCTTTTAAAATGTGTGTAAAACATTTAAACTATAAACCTACTTTTGCCCACCCCTGTAAGTGTGAATTTTTAACCTATCTTTAAGTTTTATTTTTAAAAATGTAGCGTGTAGTGTGTAAAACATTTAAAAATGTAGAGTCACTTCTTGGGTGATATTTTAAATTTGCTGGTAAATTCCTTATCAGTTAATGTGAGATAATAGTCTACATGGTTCAGCCAGAGAAAATGTCGATATCAAGTGACAAATAGGTGCCAGGAAATATCTAGAACATTCAGATATCATGGTTCTTTTACAAGTTCTTTAAGATCTTATTGTTCTAGCATGCATTAAAAGGAAACATTGGAGTAAATCTTCATCTCTATTTATTTGTTATAATTTAAAATATTTTTCTTAGACAATTTTATTTAAGTCTTAATTCAGTGTTTTAAAATTTTTCATGTAAAACTCAAGTTTGGAAAGATTCTCAAGTCTGTTTTGGGTAACAGCTATAAGCTTTGAAAACATGATCTTCCAGTTTTGAGATCAATATTTTGAATGTGGTGTGATATTTTGGACTAAAATTTTGGAGTCTCTCATTCAAATTCCTTCTTTCCTACTTACTCTTCTTTGACCTTGGCAACCACTGAAACCCCATTTATCTCTAAATTAAAGAGGATGAAATAATTTAATTAGTAAATAGTGAACTACATGCTAGACACTGTACTAAGTGCTTGGGATGCAACAGGGAATAAGACAGACGTGATTATGTCCTAATAGAGCTTACAGTCATAAAGTAAGTAATCCAGTGAATGAATAATTACATATTGTCATATGTGTAGTAACAGAAACAAATAGGGTCCTGAGAGAGTGATTGTTTGTCTTGCATCACATGTCACAGTCTAATTACTACTTAGTTTATTTATCTACCTATTTATTATCTGCCCTTTTCACTACTAGTGTGTCGGCTCTGAGAGAGGGTGAGCCACCTCTCACCTTCATCTCAATACCCCTAAGGGATGGCACAGTTTCTGGCATAGTAGAAGCTCAATAAATATTTGGCTGTCTGAAGAAATGAATGCAGGGATGGGATTGGAGAGAGTCAGGGACAAGATCATGCAGGGGTTATGATCCGGTGTGGGAAGGTGTTAGAATGAAATCCAGAGGGGAGGGACAGCAACAAGTTTTAAGGAGAAGCTAGATCTGGGTTATGTTAGGATCACTTTGGCAGCAACCTGGAAATACAGTGAAAGGATGTAGGGGTGAAGAGGTGAGACCAGTTAGGAGTCTATTACATCAACCTAAGCTAGAGAGACTCTCCAAGATCCCTTCTAGCTTTGAACATTCTCTGTATTTTAAAACTTGCCTACACTTACCAGTCTTCCCTCTTAGTCACTCCACTTTTTCCTACTTATTATTACTTAAAAAGAAATGGATGCGTTTATTGTGCACATGAGAAATGTGAATACAATGTCTTAAAAACAGACACCTCAAAAAGAAGAGAAAAAAACAGACGAGGCTATTGAATTTTTGTGGCAAATTTCTATCTTCAGATTTTGGGCATCTGCTACTTTATATTCTTATTTACAAAGCATTCCGATTTCTATCGGGAACTTTGGCTTTACTTATTTTCAAATGTCTATTTTTTCATTAGATCACCTCTTAATGGTTGTAAACATCTAAGATAGTATATTGTTGGTATGGTTGAAGATTCAGAAGTAGAAACTGCGTATTTTGTATCTTGATTCTCAGGAATTTGATATCTTTATAGGTTATTAAGGTCTTACAATTAAGGCTGAAAGGATAAATAGTTAATACTATGGGCTATTAATTTTACTCAGGACTGTGGCCTCTAACTCTTAAGTAGTCAGCTTGAATATTTTTGTCTGTGAAAGATTTCAAGCCTCCACTTTTGGTGGGAGGGGCAGTTGGTGCGAGGGGCAGTTGGTGCTTGATGCAGGGAAATCTTAGTTTTATATTGGCAGAAGGTCAGTAGCATCATCTTTGACTAGGAAAAACTACATGATTACACAGAGATAAAACCAGAAGAAACATTAAACTTTTCTGAATTTAAAAATATAATGGTGGCTGCCTCTTTTCATTTTGTTTCTTTCATTTTGGAAGAAGGTAAAGCTAATTATCCTTGGTAAGCTATCCTCTATAAAGAAGTGTAGTTTCACCCTGTAAGTATTGTAAGCCATTTTATTTAATACCTTAGATAAAGTAGTTCTAGAAAAAGAACTGGTTGCTAGGTTTTGTGTTACCGGGAAGTGAGGTTCTATGCTGCAGGATTAGTGAACAGAATTTGCAGATTATTTTTATTTAAGCTAAGACTTGACATTACTTGTATAAGTACGCTTTAAAATTATATGGGTAGAAATGAAAAGTCAAAGTTAAAAGAGACTGATAAATTATAAATAAGGGCAGTTGTGAGATACTGACTGATACAAGATGGACAAGGTAATAGTAAAACAATTTATTAGTAGGCATTCAGAAGTAAAATAAACCAACTTTCTCAATGACCAGGGAAAAATGATTGAATAGCTACTGACCATCCTTTTATTCTATATAAATATTATATAACAAACCTTACCTGGTAACCTTTTTAAATTCTCTTCCTTAGTTCTTTAGAGAGACATAAACCTGGTTTGGGTATTGAATTAGGAAATCAATTGCTAATTATGTTGTTTGTTAAAATGTAAATAGAGATTGCCTATTAGCTGAGAAGACTAGAAATAATAGAAGCAGTTAAATTAGGAGCTTTAACTGGTGAGACGGCCTAACAAACTGTCAGGTACTATTTTCTCTATCGGAATGATTTTTATGAAGAATACTCAAGTTGATCCTTACTTCTGAAGGATGGAGTCAAGTTAAAAGATTAGGGTCATAGAAAAAGTGTGTTTTTTCCTTTTGAATTAGTGAAGAGTAGTTTTGATCTTATCTTTCACTACAGGAGCCTGAGAATAGCTCCCACTAAGAATTGTAGTTCCTGTTAATTTAGCAACATATATTTAGCAGCCCCAATTAAGTAATGTTTTTATAATTAACTAGAGGCCCGGTGCACGAAATTCGTACACGAGGGTGTGTGTCCCTCAGCCCAGCCTGCAAGGACGAAGATTCGTGCAAGGACGGGCCTTCCTTTCCCTGGCGGCTGGCACCGCCTTTGCTCCGGTCGGAGCCGCCTTTTTGCTCCGGCCCAGAGCTGCCTTTTCGCCTTCCCATGCTGTCCAGAGGCCCGGAGCGGCTGGGGCGGTGCCTGTGTATGCAAATTAACCCTCCATCTTTGTCCCAATCTGGGACCCCTAGAGGGATGTCCAACTGCTCTCCCCTGCAGGCCTGGGTCCCCCCGCAACTGCCCTCCCCTGCAGGCCCGGTCGCCCCCAACTTCTCTCCTCTGCCGACCTGGTCACCCCTAACTGCCCTCCCCTGCAGGCTTGATTGCCCCCAACTGCCTTCCCTTGCAGGCCTGGTCCCTCCCAACTGCCCTCCCCTGCTGGCCTGATCACCCACAACTGCCCTCCCTTGCAGACCTGGTCCATCCAAACTGCCCTCCTCTGCTGGCCATCTTGTGGTGGCCATCTTGTGTCCACATGGGGGCAGCCATCTTTGACCACATGGGGGCAGCCATCTTGTGTGTTGGAGTGATGGTCAATTTGCACATTACTCTTTTATTTAGATAGGATAGAGGCTTGGTGCACGGGTGGGGGCCAGCTGGTTTTCCCTGAAGGGTGTCCTGGATCAGGGAGGGGGTTCCCTTGGGGCGTGGGGAGGCCTGGGTGAGGGGCCTTTGGTGGTTTGCAGGCTGGCCACGCCCCCTGGCAACCCAAGCGGAGGCCCTGGTATCTGGGATTTATTTATCTTCTGTAATTGAAACTTTGTAGCCTTGCGTGGAGCCAAGCCTCCTGCTTGCTCTGTGGCCCCAGCCATTTTTGTTGGGATTTATTTATCTTCTATAATTGAAACTTTGTAGCCTTGAGTGGAGACCAAGGCAGGCCAGGGATGCGGGAGCTTGGCTTCCTCCATCACCGGGGGCAACTCAAGCCTCCTGCTCTCTCCAGCTCCGTGGCTGCCGCCATTTTTGTTGGGATTTATTTATCTTCTATAATTGAAACTTTGTAGCCTTAAGTGGAGGCCTGGGCCAGCCAGGGTGTGCAAAAAGCTTGGATTTCTCCATTGCCAGGGAAACCCAAGCCTCCTGCTCGCTTTGTGGCTGAAGCCATCTTGGTTGGGTTAATTTGCATATTTGCTCCTGATTGGCTGGTGAGCGTGGCTTGTTGGTGTGGCAGAGTGATGCTTAATTTGCATATTACTCTTTTATTAGATAAGATAACTAGTCTTATTTCCATGAAATGGAAACTAAATTAGCAGAAGAGTAGGTGAGCTAGTCTGTTACACATTATAGAATTTTCTACCATTGGACTATGTGGTTGGCCACTAGGGGCTAGTTTATAGAAATAAAAGCTAATCTTATTGGTACAAATGTAGCTATTGGTTAGAAAGAATGATTTCCTAAAAAACAAACTAACAAACAGCAGTAAGAATGTTCTTAATCTCAAATTCAGTGAAAGTAATTAATTATGCAAGTCTTGGGCTGGTATAGAAGAAAGAACAAACATTCTGTAGGGAGAAAACTTGGGTATTGGGCATTTCTTTACCATGGTATGATGATATACCATGTGAACTTTGGGAAGCTCCATAAATTTAGTTTCATCATCTGTAAAATGGAGAGTTTGTAATACTAATACCTACCTCTCAAGATTACGGTGAGGATCAAAGACTATGTACACAAACACAATCATACTTGCATATACATATATACATGAAACTTTAAAATATTATTGCAAGTATTTGTAATAATGCAATGATTTATTAAAGGAGTAGAGAGTAATTTATTCCATAAACAACTGAATGTAAAATACGAGACAATGTCTATTCCTTCCAGTGGCTTTAAAGGCACTGCTTGATAAGGCCCTTCTCCAACCTCATCTTTTGACATATTGGCCCTTTGATGGTTTCTACAACAAACCAAGTGCCTTTTATTTCTCTGAGATTTTTCTTTCACTTGCCTTCCATTAATACTTATGAGGGGGACCATATCTGACTTATTCACTCTAGTTTCCCCAGTGTCTGACACATACTTAACATATATTTGTTATGGACAATATGTAAATGAATTAGTGTGACTGTGTTCTAATAAAACTTTATTGATAGACTAGAGGCCCGATGCACGAAGATTCGTGCAAGGACGGGCCTTCCTTTCCCTGGCGGCTGGCACCGCCTTTGCTCCGGTCAGAGCCGCCTTTTTGCTCCGGCCCAGAGCTGCCTTTCTGCCTTCCCATGCTGTCCAGAGGCCCGGAGCGGCTGGGGCGGTGCCTGTGTATGCAAATTAACCCTCCATCTTTGTTGGGTTAATTTGCATACTCATGCCTGATTGGCTGGTGGGTGTCGCAAAGGTATGGTCAATTTGCATCTTACTCTTATTAGTGTAGATACTGAAATTTGATTTTCATGTGTGACAAAATATTATTTTGATTTTTTTCAACTATTAATATGTAAAAGCCGTTGTTCAGGGGTTGTACAAAAACAGGCTGCAGATTGTATTTGACCGGCAGGAGATAGTTTACCAACCCCTGACATAGGACATTGTATAAGTAGCACCCCTTCCCCAACTTAGAAATATATTATGTTCCAAAAACTTTGAAATCTAGGAAGCATTTTCTTATAAAGATCATTGTTATATGTGTTGGTTAAGTTCCCAGACCAATCTATAAGCCTGTTTTACCTCTGTTCTGTATTAAAGCAATACAACTAACTTTACCCTCAGGAACAACATTATGTCTGAGGAAAAATGGATTTCTCCTAGCATTATTAGAATTTCCTTATTTCCTGATTTCTCTTTCACTTGCTGCAATTTGCATCCTGGAAGTACCCTGCTTCCTGGACCTCCTTTAGGTTGGTATGGTGACCAGACTAAAAAGAAATTCATGTATCTGATTAGGGACGAGTCATGAGAAGAGAAGGGTTATAGAGGAGAGGAGAGGAAAAAGAAAGAAAATAGAGAATATCAGAATGCATTATCCATAGCAAAGGTTAGTATAATTTTGTGAAATATCAGTTATGTGTGTGATTATATCTATCTACATGCTGAGTCTCAGTGAAAAATGCATTTCTTGCTGTGGTATGTAGTCAGAGTTTGACAGCCTGTTTTCTAAGGATTTGAGATACTGATGCTGAGAGATACTGATCCTGAGATCCTTTGTCAGAGCCAAATGAAAAATATAAAGGAAACCTGTTGACTGACTGCCTTCTACAGTGTGTTTCTGGTACTGAGCTACCTTAGTTACCAGTTTTACAGATGAGAAAACAGGGTCCTGCAGCCAATAAGCTTCACAACTGAGATTCAGACAGACACTTACCTTATTTTAGAATATGGGCTTTGTCCATTACACCATGGTGTTTTCCCTGTAGGGAAAGAAGCCATGTATGACTACCATTGTGTTTCAGAGGTCAAAAGAGCCCCCAGTTGGTGGCAGCTCACTAGATTGCTTGAGACAAAGGCAATTGGCTTAACTATTAGGACAGGGCCACTGGAAGAAAATGGTTAGGAACTACATATGGAGAATGATATGATTCTCCATATATAGTGTAAGAAAGGAGGGGACTCTATCATATCATTTTGCCTTTATTTTTTTCTTCTGCCTCTGTAATACTCTCCCTGCTTATTTATACCTCACCACCAGTAAGGACTCTTAATCCATACTAGAAACAGCAAGGGCTTGAGGATGAGACTTAGTGAGGAAGAAAGAGTAATATAATCTTGTCTTTAGCTGAAACGAGAATGAGAAGGGAAACTCAAGTAGCAGGGCCACCTGGTCACCCAGATGGGTTAGCTGTTCCCAGGTGGCAATTTATCAGTGGGTGTGCATAAAACAGCCTGCTATTAATTGTGTTACAAGCATAAGTCTTGACTTTGGAGACTTGTAACTTTTATATGCTAATTGAAAATAGTTCTTTTAGTTATTAAGGGAACGTCTCTCTTATTTTTAATTATTTTTGTTAATCCTTACCTGAGGATATTTTTCCATTGATTTTTGGGAGAGTGGAAGAGAGAGGGAAAGATAGAAACATTGATGTGAGAGAAACACATCGATTGGTTGTCTCCTGCATGAGCCCTGACCAGGGCCTAGAGCCTGGGAGAAGCCTGCAGTCAGGGTATGTGCCCTTGGCCCAATCGAACCTGGGACCCTTTGGTCCATAGGCCGACATTTTGTCCACTGAGCCAAACGGGCTAGGGCAAGGGAATGTCTCTCTTAAGCAACACTTGGTTAGTCTAGATTCAGTTACCTGTTGTAAGTACTTCAAAATTATAATACATGTCGAAGACATCTCTGTTTCCTTTATGTATTGAGTTAACAAGTGTGGTAAAAACTCATTTATGCTAATTGTGATCTCTAACTTGATTTGGAATTGTCTTGGGAAGTAAAAGATTGATAGTAAAGTTATTGTTCTTAACTAGAAAAGTAACAAAACCATAGCAGACAGATACCTGATTAATTGAATGGAAAAATGACAGACCCTTATAAAATGTGTTCCTCTTTCTCAGGCTGAGTTTGGGATTCTTTATTTTGCTGTGGGAATTAATTAAAATATAATTAGTTTCAACTAGCAATATCTGAAGATTTGGGCTTAATATTGCTTACCCTATGGTACTGCTTACTATATGCAGTATTATAATTGCTTGTTAATGTGTTTACCTACCAGCTGACCTGTGCTCTTTCAGTCTCATTCAGTATAGTAATATGTTAATGTACGGTGTAGGTTAATAGCATTGGAGCCAGAGTGCCTGGTCTTGTAGCACCATAATTTTCTATCTGTGACTGAGGTAAGTTATTTAACCGCTCTGTGCCACAGTTTTTTCACCTGGAAAATGGAGATAATAGTGGTACTTTATGCAGTTGTTATTTAGTATAGGTAAGTTAATATATATAAAGACCTTTGAATGATGTTTAGTAAGCATTTTTGTGGAAAGCATTCTAAATAACTCAATACAAAATATAAGTTGAAAGATAAGCCACAGACGGGGAGAAAATATTTGGACTATTTGATAATATCCGATAAAGGACTGTTATCCAAATAATGAAAGAATAAAACAAATAACCCAATTAAAAAATAAGCCAAAGACTTCTATAAACACCTCACCAAAGAAGATATACAGATGGTAAATAAGTGTATGAAAAGATGCTTCATATCATATGTCATCAGGGAGATGCAAATTAAAACAATGAGATACCATTACACACCTATTACAGTGACCAAAATCTGGGACACTGACACCACCAATTGCTGACAAGGAGGTAGAACAAAAGGAACTGTCATTCATTGATGTTGGGAATCGAATGGTATAGCTACTTTGGGAGACAGTTTGGTGGTTTCTTCTAAAACGAAACATCCTTTTACCATAAGATCCAGTGATCATGCTTCTTGGTATTTACCTATAGGAATTGGAAAACTTACATGACACAAAAACCTCTACACAGATATTTATAACTGCGTTATTCATAAATCCAGACAATGAAATGTTATTCTAAAAAGAAATGAGCTATCAAGTCATGAAAAGACATGGAAGAAGCTTAAATGCATATTATTAAGTGAAAGAAGCCAAACTGCTGAAAGGCACTATCCAGTATGATTCCAACTGTGTGATATCTGGAAAAGGCAAAATTATGGTGACAGTAAAAAGATCAGTAATTACCAGGAGTGCATGGGGGAAGGGTGGTGGTGGAGGAGGGATGAATAGGTAGAGCACAGAGGATTTTTAGGGCATTGACACTACTCTCTATGATATTAAAGTGATGGATATATGTCATTATACATTTGTCCAAACCCATAGAATATATATCACCAAGAGTGAACCCTAAGATAAACTGTTGATTTTGGGTAATTATCATGTATCAATATAAGTTTATTCTTGCTTATAGATGTACCACTCTGATGGGTGATGTTTATTAGGGCATTCTAGTGTACAGGGTGTGGCAAAAGTAGGTTTACAGTAGTGAGTACATGAAATAGTTTATTGTATTATTATTTATTAATTATTGTATTATTTTCTGTGGGAATAACTGTAAACCTACTCTTGCCCCACCCTTTATTTAGTGAAAAACTACTTTTGAAAGTGGCTATGCTGTTTTGTTTAGGATGCAATAGTGTTTGTTTTGTTTATAATATTTATGTTTATATATTTATTGGACTCTGGTTTAATTCTAGGAAATAAGTTGGTTCTCAGGGAAGAATACTATATTTTTCAATTATGTAATTTGGTAGTATTGTTTTATATAGAGGTTTTGGGGGGAATGTTTTCAGAAAACTGTAAAATAGAATGGAGTAGTGCATCATTCGGTAGTATATTCCCAAATGAGAGCACCTCAAAACCTTTCCAAAATGAGGTAAGACAAAAGGGAGTGGTTTTTCAGGGAATAACTGAAATTTCCAAGAGCATATTTTGTTTTATTTTCTCAGTATTTTAATATCAACATATCTGGGAAGATAACTTCCATTTATTAATGCTTTATAGTTTTATATGTAATTTTATGTAGATGCCTCTTTTATCTTACTTGAATTGTTTCATGATTTTTTTTTTCTGTAACTCAGATTGAGGTAATAGAATTTGCCTTGAAGTCACTGATTGGCGGAGCTAAAATTTAAACCCTGATTTTAAAGTTCATTGTTCTTTTTTTTTAATTTAATAAATCTTTATTGTTCAGATTATTACAATTGTTCCTCTTTTTTCCCCCCATAGCTCCCCTCCACCCAGATCCCACCCCACCCTCTGCCCTTACCTCCCCACCACTGTCCTCATCCATAGGCGTACGATTTTGGTACAGTCTCTTCCCGCACCCCCCAAACCCCTTTCCCCCCGAGAATTGTCAGTCCACTCCCTTTCTATGCCCCTGATTCTATTATATTCACCAGTTTATTCTGTTCATCAGAATTTTTATTCACTTGATTTTTAGATTCACTTGTTGATAGATATGTATTTGTTGTTCATAATTTTTATCTTTACTTTTTTCTTCTTCCTCTTCTTAAAGAATACCTTTCAGCATTTCATATAATACTGGTTTGGTGGTGATGAACTCCTTTAGCTTTTTCTTATCTGTGAAGCTCTTTATCTGCCCTTCAATTCTGAATGATAGCTTTGCTGGGTAGAGTAATCTTGGTTGTAGGTTCTTGCTATTCATCCCTTTGAATATTTCTTGCCACTCCCTTCTGGCCTGCATAGTTTCTGCCGAGAAATCAGCTGACTATCGTATGGGTGCTCCCTTGTAGGTAATTAACTGTTTTTCTCTTGCTGCTTTTAATATTCTCTCTTTGTCTTTTGCTCTTGGCATTTTAATTATGATGTGTCTTGGTGTGGTCCTCTTTGGATTCCTTTTGCTTGGGGTTCTGTGCGCTTCCTGGACTTGTAAGTCTATTTCTCTCACCAGGTGGGAGAAATTTTCGGTCATTATTTCTTCAAATAGGTTTTCAGTATCTTGTTCTCTCTCTTCTTCTGGCACCCCCATAATTCGAATGTTGGTACACTTGAGGTTGTCCCAAAGGCTCCTTACACTATCTTCATATTTTTGAATTATTTTTTCTTTTTAATTTTCTGGTTGAGTGTTTTTTGCTTCTTTGTATTTCAAATCTTTGACTTGATTCTTGCAGTCCTCTAGTCTGCTGTTAGGTCTCTGTATAATATTTTGTATTTCAGTCAGTGTATGTTTAATTTCTAGTTGGTCCTTTTTCATATCCTCGAGGGTGTCGCTAAATTTATTGGCCTTTTCTAGGAAATTCTTGAAAAACCTTATAACCATGGTTTTGAACTCTATATCCAGTCATTTGCTTTCCTCCATTTCTTTCATTTGTGATCTGTTTTTTTTTGTCTCCACATTTTTGCTGCTTCCCTGAGTTGGTAGAGTAGCTTTGTGTGGTAGGTGTCCTATAGGGCCCAGTGCCTCAGCCTCCCCCAGTTACCTGAGGTGGACACTTTTGGTGCACCCCTTTGTGGACTGTGTGCACAGCCTTATTGTAGTTAAGTCTTGATTGTTGTTGGTATCACTGGGAGGAATTGACCTCCAGGCCAATTGGCTGTGAGGATCAGCTGTGTCTATGCTGGGAGAACTTCTGTGCTAGAGACACCCTTATGAGACAAGACTTGCAAAATTGCAAAAGCCTCTGTGCTCAGCTTGGATGGGGTGGAGTCTCAGGGCGGAGCAGACAGCCTTGGCTTCCCGTCAGCCCTGCCCTATGAGGCCCCTGGGTCTCAGTGTCCCTCGGTAATTGCTGCAAGCACCTCTGAGAGAAAGCCGCCCTCGAGTTTTGCCCGCTGCCAGACAGTCCAGTTTCTCCCCGAATGAGTCTGGGTTCCCAGAAACTTGCCTGGAACTGGAGTTCAGTGCAGTCGGGAGCTTCCGTCTCCCTCCTTCTTTAGAAAGCCAGCTGAGCACTCAGCCGCCCGTGCACTCAGCAGTCAGTCCTCTCTGTGCGCGTGTCTCCAGACCTCTGCCTTCCATAGCTCCTCTGAGTCTCAGTGTGCTTTCTCTTTTCCTGATAGTCCAGATTCCCCCCAAATGAGTCTGGGTTCCCAGAGTCTCGCCCGGAACTGGAGTTCAGCGCAGTCGGGAGCTTCCGTCTCCCTCCCACTCGGGAAAGCCTGCCACACACTCAGCCTCCCGTGCACTCAGCCGCCTGTCCTCTCCACACACGCGCGTCTCCGTACCTCAGCCTTTTGCAGCTCCTCTGAGTCTCAATGCTTTCCTCTTTCCTTCGAGTTGTAGAATTTCCACTCAGCCAGCTTTCCTGTGGTTCTAGATGGTGTCCATTTTGTCTTTTAGTTGTAGTTTTGATATTGTTTTTCGAGGCAGCAGTTTAGGTGTTTACCTAATGCCTCCATCTTGGTTTCTCAAGTTCATTGTTCTTTTGTAGAAGTAAAGAATGCTTACCCATCCTCCTCTGCCATCTCCCTCCCTTAGTGGAAAAATGTTTGCAATAATTTATAGAGATAGTTGCTTTGTAAATAATCCTTGTACCACATTTTATGAAATCCATGGTTGGCAGCGGAAGGGGAGAGCCAGAAGTAGCAATATGGCAGTAGAAAGTACCAAAGTGAGCTCTAATTCTAGGGTAGAGGTGGTTGTGCTCTTGATTGGATAGCTCAATGGCAATCCCAAATCCACATACTCCACATATGGTAATTGTTGCTGAAAGAAATTTGTAGGTAAATCCTGCCTTTGATTGCTGCAGAAGTGCTTTTCTCAATCACCTTAGCTTTTTTTTTTTAATTTATTTTTCAATTATAGTTGATACATAATATAATATTAGTTCAGGTGTACAACATAGTGTATAACTTACAAAATAATTACCCTAATAAGTCTAGTACTCATCTGACACCATACATAATTATTATAATATTATTGACTGTATTCCTTATGCTGCACTTTACATCCCAGACCACTTTTGCTTTTGATGAGAATGGTTAAAATTGTTTTCCCAGTAGGCCATTATTAGGTGAGTCCCATTACAAATGTGCCAGAATTTTACATTATTACATTGGTTTGTTCAAAATTGGAGATGGCAAGTTATGTCACAGCCCAGTCATTATGTAAAACAACAATGTTATTAATGATTATTTTTTTGTTAAAACTGCCATTGTTAACAGCCACCACTATATTGTATTGCACGCTCTAAGCTAAGTGCTTTTAGGTTTTAGTGATAATGTGTATGACTTACCTTATCAGATAGATATTGTCCCCATTTTATAGCTGAGGAAATTGAGACTCAGTGACTTGCCTAAGTTACATAACTAAGTAAGTAGCAGAGCCAGGGCTATAACCAAGGTCTACAGGGCTTAACTTTATTCTTTCTGTTGAATCAAGTATCTTGACATGTATATTAAAATAGGTGTTACTAATTCCAGGGCAGTGTGACTTTCTTTGAACCTGTTCTGCCAAAGTTGCTTCCCCCTGCCCCACTCTGATATCAGCTGCTGTTGCTGATATCCCTTAAAACTTATGATTTAGTAAAAAATGCTGAATTAACAAATTGTGTTGCTAATGGTCTACCATGGTTCCTGTAGCTGATATAACAAACTTTTTCCACCCCTTATTTAAAAGTAGTTGTTTGTTCAAAACAAAAGTTGTTCCTTTGGTTATGCAATGATCCAGAATCAGAACTAGGTCAAAATTCGTTTGCTCTGATCACCACTTGAGTAATTAGTGAATCGAATGATCAGAGTATGTGGTTCTTTTAAAAATGATTGTACTTTGATTCTTAGAGGTTGAATTAATTGAAATTTGCTCATGTAGAAGTAAACAAATATAGGTTCTTTTGACTCATAGTTGGAAAATAATTTAATGATAATAGTCATTATTGTTCACTTTTTGCCTGTTGGGTGACTGAAGAAGAACATGCCGGATAAATATGAATGGTTCTGGCATTTGGATTTATGGTTCCTTTGCCCATGTTCAGATTAAAACAGATTGATAAAAACGTGTAATACATACTTTGTTTTTCCACATCCAAGGACTTCAGTTTTCTTTTACTATAACTTAAGTTTTGGATTAGCTTGCAGAAAACTGAAAGATGCTGAAAAGAATAGGAAGAAAAGGAAATCCCTTATTTCTATGTGTTAGACTAGGAAAATTATGAATGAAATGTGGCAAATGAGTAGTAGAATGTAATAAATCCATAGGGATTTGGTTTGAATTTAAGTGACTGAATTTATAGAAAACTAATATTGTTGTATCTTTAGTCCATTTAGCTAGAATTGAAATCAGTCAACATTTTAGGGGTACCTTCTGTGGGCTTCTCAGTTTTGCAAAAGGAATATGAAGTCTTTTGATTGAAAAATATTTGATACATTAAATTACTAAAATTAATTAGTGTCAGGCATTAAGGGATATTTCTCTCTCTCTTTCTCTCTCTTTGAAGGTTTCGGTTATTTTTTAGAACTTCACTAGGTGAGGAATGCTTTTCATATTCTCCTTGATCTCATCTTTTGAGTCCTTCTTGGCTTTTTTCTTCCTGAATTTATTGCTGCTAAAAAAAAAAGTACCAGAACCATGAGGGAAGGGATTATGGCCCTCATGTTTATCACTGCATTCTAGTGTTCAGTTTAGTTTTTGAATAAATTAATGTGAAAGTGTCCCTTCTTCCTCTCACTATCCAGTTTCTTGAAAGGTTTCTATCCTACATGGGCTTCACATTTGTACCTTTTGTTTCTTCTTCAGTCATTGGTATCCCAAAGTAAATGAAATAATTCCCTCAAACTTAATGATTTTCTAATAGTCTAATCTAAAGATTGTTATCTATATTTGGTTATCACTTGACTTTCCTGTAACTTTGATACTCTTGTCTCTCTGTTCTTTTTTGAAATTCTTTTGTGCCTTTACTCTCAGTTTTTCTGTCTACTGCCCCTCACCACCTCAATGTTCATTCTGCCCATCCTTTTAGTTTTTTATTTCTGAGTTCAGTTGTTAAGGAATTCTTAGTCTACTTGTCCTTCCCTGCTGAAGTAATCCCACCTCTCTTCATTAGTTGTTTCCCCCCCCCCCCCAAATATATATATTTTTTATTTCAGAGAGGAAGGGAGAGGGGGAGAGGGATAGAAACATCAGTGATGAGAGAGAATCATTGATTGGCTGCCTCCTGCACATCCCATATTGGGGATAGACTTGCAACTCTAGCATGTGCCCTGCCTGGGAATCAAACCCTTATCTCCTGGTTCATAAGTTGACGCTCAACCACTGAGCCATGCTGGCTGGGCTCATTGTTAGTTTTTAACTGAATGTATGTGTCCAGAAATATATATCTGGCTTTGATCTCCCTCTTGAGCTCCAGTAAATATTAAGTATATGTCAGAACTGGGAATATGACACACTATTTAACCTAGACTGCTTATTTGGAGGAGAATGGTTAGTAAACTAGCAATTATGCAGCACATTATATGAGTACCTTGGGACTACTGAAAAAGATGGCCTAATTCAGTTTGGAAGGAGTCAGGTAATGTTTTTTCCCTCTGATGCTTGAGGTGATTGTGAAGGATGATCAGGAGTTCACCAGGTGAATAAAGTGGGAGGAATATTTTATGTTGTCTGTCAAGCCTGGTGGGTGTGCTCACTCTTGAAACAGCCCATTATAGAATTTCCAAGGTCTGAGGACATACAGCCTCAGGGCAGAGAGTAAGAATCTTCCAGTGGAGCCAATGTCATAGTTGGCAAAATGGTATCAGGCTTCAAATCCAGAGGGAAAGGTTACTGTAAGACCAGGGGAGTTAATATCAAAATTTGTTACTACTCTGTCAAAAGCAGTGAATATAAAGGAATGATTTTAGACTAAGGCTCTGAAAGTTATTTCTGCTACATTTGCCCTTTTCTGTGATACCTGTTTATATTGTAGTAGTGGTTATGATAAATTAAAGCAATGTTTCTCAAGCTTTAATGTGTATATGCATCACTTGGAGATAATGCTAAAATGCAGATTTTGATTTGGTATTCTGGAGTGGCCCCAAGGTTCTATATTTCTTATAAGCTCCCAGTGATGCCACTGCTGTTAGTCTCTGTACTTTGAGTAGACAGGGACTATAGGAGCTAAGAATGGCCAGACAAATGCAGAGGAAACAATTAATATGGAAAATGAATAATTATTACATGTTTGAGGAACTGGAATTAGTTCATGAGACCTAGATCATAAGGCATATTTATGGGGCATGGAGCAGCGATGGGGGGATGAGCTTGCAGAGATGCGCAGGGTGTCAGATCATGGAGGGCTTGATTTGTTCAGGAGTGTTAACTGCATGTTTAAAGACTGTGGAAGTGTTATTCATCAGATCAGAGCTTTAGCATAAAAAGATGGCATAAGTTTTCAATAAGTTGAAAGGTCAAAGTAGTGGCTCTTCCTGATAGGGACATCAAATAAGTAGTTGATGATATAGATCTGAGCTGGAGAGAGATTTGAGTTTCAGCAAGTTGAGGAATAGCTATGAAATCAACTAGGCAGGAGGAAGAATAAAAAGAGAACCAGCCCTGGCCGGATGGCTCAGATGATTATAACATAGCCCGGATGCGCCAAGGTTGTGGGTTCCATCTCTGGTCAGGACACACACAAGAAGCAACCAATGAATGCATAAATAAGTGGAATAATGATTGATGTTTGTTTCTTCCCCCCCCCCCCCCCATTCCCCCGTCCTCTCTTTCTCATTTTCATGGTAGGGAGAGAGGAGGAGGAAGAGCTTGTAGAGAAGACCAAGATGTCACCAGAAACAAGTATAGTGTCATTGTATTAAATGTATAGAGAGACTCTTCAGCAGTGCCAGAGAGATCAAATAAAATAGAGCCTGAAATGTCACAACTAGATTTGACAGTTTGGAGATTATTTGTAACTTTAGCAAGAGACATTCAGTGGAATGGTGGAGACAAAAACCATGTTGTAGAAGATGAGGAGTGAAATGCAGATGAGGAAGTAGGTTCAGCTGTGGTCCGTTACTTTTCAAGAAAAGTTAGCTGAGAAGAGATGTAGAGACGTGGGAAGAAAAATAAAGTTGAGATGTTTATGTGCTTGAAGAGTTGGTTCAAGAGAGAGCTTATAGAAAGGGAAGGATTAAAATTTAAACCTTTTGGAGCCAGAAACTTGGGTACCATCTTTAACACTTACTTCTCAGTATTGTGCCAAATCTAAGAAAGTACTAAATCCTGTAAATTTTACCTTCTGACTATTTCTTGAATCTCTTCTTGCTTGCCCATTCCCATCATTAGTGTATTAGTTCCTCCCTTACCGTTCCTTGCCTGGACTCTTTTTATTTTATTTTATTTTTAATATATTTTTATTGATTTCAGAGAGGAAGGGAGAGCCAGAGAGAGATAGAAACATCAATGATGAGAGAGAATCATTGATTGGCTGCCTCCTGCATGCCCCACACTGGGGATGGAGCCTACAACTGGGAATTGAAACCTGACCTCCTGGTTCATAGGTCAATGCTCAATCACTGAGCCATACCAGCTTGTTGTAGGTCAAGCTTCTTAATTTCTGTACAGTACTCTCTGGGACTGTTCCTTTCTAACTTCATTTCCTGCTATTTACTACCTTCCACTTAGATCCTATAACACTAAAAAGTATCTAATCTCTCCCCTGTACCACATACTTGTATTTTGCCTATAAATTCCACTGATTTAGTACATCCTGCAATTTCTGGGGGACCCTTCTTCTGTAGCACATTGTTAGGTGCTCCTTTCTGTGTTGCCTTAGCACCATACTCATCCACTTAATGTACTTCCTACATTATTGACATTTTCTCTAGTGTTCTCTCTTCACATTAAATCTATAAGGGGTTTGTCTAATTCATCAAATCTATAAGGGGTTTGTCTAATTCATCTCTGAATTTTTTGTGCCTGGCTCAGTGCTGGTGGAGTTATTATTGCTCAGCTCATGCTCATTGATTATATATAAAAAAATATTTGTGGTGCTGGTGGCATTTGACTGGATTTGGGAAGAATGGTAGGATTTCACCGAGTAACCTTTGATGGGGAAGAAGATTCTGTGCATAGTAGCCAGCATATGCAAGAGCATTGAGGCAATAAATATGATAATATTTATATATATGCTGACTATTCCTTTTAGACAGGATAGAAGCAGTAGAAAATGTAATGGGAGGTAGGGTTAGAAAAATAGAAAAATAAGTTGGGTACCAATGAAATGAAGCTTTGGATGCTATGCTTTAAGATTTTATTTTTCCTTTTTCCCTGTAACAACCCTTGTGGAATGTTAAACTGGGAGGTAATACCAACTCAGAATTTTTAGGAAGGGATCTGTATCTTCTTGAAGTATCAGATGTGGATAATCTGGTTTTTTTTTTTGCAGAGTTTTAGTAATTTCTGTTTTTGTTTTTTAGTCTCTTTCCTAAGGATTATAAAATGTTGCCCTTTGTGGATATATCAGTATTTTCTGTCATTGTCTTTTAATATCCTTGATGATTTCTAGATTTTTTCTTCATAAATAATCATTTAATAAGGGTAGTTTTTATTCTTCCTTTGATATTAAAAAGTATTCTAATATTACCATTTTATACCTTTAAGAGAACGTAATAAAGTTTCTCCCTTTTGGCTTGTAACTTGCTCCCTAGAATTGCTTTCTGAAATCTGTAAGTCTGGAGGTTTTGCTGTACACATGCTTTTCCGGATTATTTATAAAAATATTAAAATTGATTTTGCATCACTCATAAGAGAGATTGATTATTCATTTTTTCCTTTTGCATATTTCCTTAAGCCAATTTATGAGTGCAAGACCGTCTCAGTTGTGTGTTTAAATGTGAAATTATGGAAGGAAATCCAGGGACGTATTTGGGGCACTATTAAACAGATTAGGTGAGAAAGGGGAATACAGTATAAGGTAACAAGCATTCAAGAGGGATATGCCCCTTTACTGTGTTCCTGTAGAGCAAACAGAAAGCTGTGGTCTATGCTTATACCTAATTGAATAGAGAATTCTATATAAATCTACAGTAAATGTTACAATATAATTTGTATTTGAGTGCTGTTGCATGAGAAACCAGTTCAGTTAAACCACCAGCTGAGTAAGAAATCTAGGACAAAAAAAAAATCACAGAGAGAAGGTGGTCTGGAAAGCTTTATAAAGAAAATAGGACTTCAATGAACCTTGAAAAATAAAATTTAGACAGGTGAGAAAGTGGTAGTGTGTGGTGCATTGAGAGATGGGGGAGGAAGAGTGAAGGTAGGCATAAGAATGGTTTATTTGCACTGACTAGGGCAGTGGTCGGCAAACTGCGGCTCGCAAGCCACATGCGGCTTGCGAGCCGCGATTTGCCGCTCTGTTGACTAATGAGTTTGCCGACCACTGGACTAGGGTATGAATGTGTATAGGAGTGTAGGAGAGGATAAATATGGATGTTGAGAGAGCTGTGTGGGGTATGAAGATTGTAGGAATGTGTGAGAGGAGAGGATGTGAGGGTGTGTGGGAGTTGTGAAGGTGTGTGGAGGTGTGTAAGAAGAAGGTATATTTAAGGGTGTGAGGGTATTGTGGGATGTTTGAGAAGAGGGTGTGTGTGTGTGTGTAGGGACGTGTGGAGAAGGGGCGTGGGGATGTGAGGATGTATGTGAGTGTGAGAAGAGGGTATGTGTGGAGGGTGTGAGTGTGTTTTTTTCAAAGCAAAATAATAGTGGAGTGAAAAATGTCTGAAGTGTAAGGAAACCTTCAATATTCAGACATGCCTTCAATATTCAGACATTAGTTACTGTTGTACTCCCATGTAGCATAGCATTTAAGTGTTGGCTTATTTCTTCCTTTTAATATTCTACTTGGTCATCTCTGGTATTTCTTTAATCAAAATGTACTTTTAATCTCAAATAACTCTACCTATCTGTGCCTTTTAAAAAAATTAGTATGAGTAAAATATACTTTCCTAGAATGCTGAATCTAACAAGCAACTTCTCATTTTTCTTGTTTGAACATTTGCAATTTGAGAGCAGGTGTCAGACTTTGTATCCACCTATCTAGCATCCTGTGGACTATCTGGGACCGAGTTTCACCTTTTACATCTTCAGGCCTTCTAAACTGTAAAGTCACTCTCTGTTGATTCTGAATATTATAGGTAATTATCATAAACCTTTCAGTTGCAAGAACTGTTTTTTCTCACTTGACTTTTTCTCATTTCTTTCTCCTGGATATATCGTGAAGACCCACTTCTTCCTTCTTCCCTTTTAATGAACTTCCTTTTGCATTACTTTTTGTTATAGACTCTTTGGGCATATGTGCCATTATTTTCCTTGAATGCACTCCTCTTTAGACAATCAGATATCTTTACTTTACAAATATAGCTAGAATCTTTTTCATAAACTACTATGGAATCTTTTTCATAAACTTCTATTCCTTAAGTCATCACATTCCTCATTTACTTGGCTTGCAAATAAGCATAAAATTATTTTTTAAAATTTGAAAAATTTTGATATGTTCACTATTCAGAATGGATTGCAGATTCCCTATTGACAGAAAAAGACGATTCTATTTTTTGGGGGGTATATTCCCATACATTTTGCATACTCCGAGTACTTCGATATGGTTGGTACTCCTGTGCCTAGAGCTCATATGTGGAAAGGTGTTTCTCTTGCTATATTGCAAGTTCTGGTTCATATACTTGTGGATTTTTATGATATTAAATATTTTGTTAAGGCAGTTTTTCTTCCCTTTTGGTCAATGTTGAGTAAATGCTAATGAGTTAATACATTATTATTAATTAAATTAGCTGTATCCTATACTTACTTTCTGCTCATCACTTTTTTCGAAACCTAAATTCTAAGGACCTGATGGGACATCAAGAAATAATTTAAATTTTAAATCAGGGTTTTAGTTAACATTTTTTATTAGGAAAATTTGCAGAACATCAAGCTTAGGTGTTGATGCATTTATGGATGTGTATTTAATTATAGGTAAATTTTTTGCAGCCGGTATATCAATACTTTGTGAAAGAGAAAAGTAGTGAAAAGCCATGCTAACTGCTTCAGGTAAGTCCTAGCAAGCAAACTCATGAAACAGCTGCTTTTAAGCCTTGTACTGTCTTTTCAGTGTCAGTGGAATTGAGCAGATATGTATTGAAAAACTCATTTTATAAATATTCTGAGGACTAAGTCCCCTACTTAACCATCTGTTAAGATTTCATTTTCAAGACAAACTTACCTCATGCTTTTTGGGATCATTTTAAATTGCTGCTCACATTGCCTTCTTTCTCCAAGTTGACATCTTTTCTCGTTTCTGCTCATTCTCTTGTTACTTTTTCACTTATATTCCTTGTGACTTGATTTTGTTGGTCTTTGACACGAGTAGGAGAAAAACAATTTGTCAAATGCCTACTGTATTAGGGACTCTTATTGGTGAAAATTGCTTGCTCTCCAATGCATGTTTTCTTACTTTTTTTTCAATGCATGTTTTCTTACCCCACATAGTAGCAGACCTGATCATGCACTTTCCATTTCCGTCTTTGAATTAGCATTGAAAACATGACCCCATGGTTTGGTATGTATTTGTTTATTCTCCAACAGTAAAATTTAATGACTGATAGCTAACTTCTTAAATGTGTCCCACTTACCAGTTTTGCATCTGTAAAAAGGAGTCGTATGTTATTTTTTCCACATTGAATGTATTATGTAAAGCCCATTTAAAAGTAAAATGTACCTTGATGTAAAAAGCTTCTTATTATGTCTTAATGGAGTATTGGATTCCATGGATAACTCAGTATGTTTAGTAGTGGACCTAAAGCATTTATAGCTTACATTTTGTTGTTCTTTATATTTTCAGAGTATTTCTCAACAGAAACCTCTGTCTTGCTTCTTTTGCAGTCTGACATCAACAGACTGCCAGGATTTTTCATCTGATGTTTTGATTTATCATTGCCACTTCTGCAAATTCAGGAAAGTCGTCATTAATGTATCTCTTGTCCCAGACAATTAAAGAAGTATTGTTGTGACTTCTTCCTTTGACACAGATGCTACTAGATGACCATGGTCCGAGTATAACTCACCTACCACTGTCTCTAGGTCATCTGGTTGAACAGGATTTGTGGCAGATGCTGTTAAATACGTCCTTTCTGAAAGTTATAATGATTTTCTTTCTTAGTAATGTATGTTGTAAGTCATAGAATTACATATACCTGTGGTTTTGCATATAGATACTTTAGCAATAGAAGTTATACTTGTCTTTCTGTAGTTTCTAGGATTTTCCTTTTCCATTGTTAGAGATAGCCATTGTCTTACCTTCTTGGGGGCACTTTTTAAGTACATAGAAGAGAACAATAAGAAAAATTTCAGAGAATAATTTCCAAGTATAGGAGAGGACTAGTTTTAGAATAGTCAGGGTGGTTATGTGCCTTTGAATAGCTCATTTACTAGACACCTAACTTGTAGTTCTCACTTTGGAGACATTTATGGTAGTTTCATTCCAGATAGTGTTCCTTGAAATGCATTCATATATTATTTACTAGGGGCCCGTTGCACGAGATTCTTGTACTGGGGGTGGGGAGGGGGGGGGTGGTGTCCCTCAGTCCGGCTTGCGCCCTCTCGCAATCTGGGAGCTCTCAGGGGATGTCTGACTCGGGGAATGTCCGACGGATGGCTTAGGCCCGTGGTCGGCAAACTGCGGCTTGCGAGCCACATGCGGCTCTTTGGCCCCTTGAGTGTGGCTCTTCCACAAAATACCACGGCCTGGGTGAGTCTATTTTGAAGAAGTGGCGTTAGAAGAAGTTTAAGTTTAAAAAATTTGCCTCTCCAAAGAAATTTCAATCGTTGTACTGTTGGTATTTGGCTCTGTTGACTAATGAGTTTGCCGACCCTTGGCTTAGGCCTACCGCCGCTATGCTCGCCAGCTGTGAGCCTGGCTTCTGGGCTTCTGGCTGAGCGGCACTCCCCCTGTGGGAGCTCACTGACCACCAGGGGGCAGCTCCTGCGTCAAGCATTTGCCCTCTGGTGGTCAGTGCGTGTCATAGCAACCGGTCGTTCCACCGTTCGGTCGATTTGCATATTACCCTTTTATTATATAGGATGATTAAATAATTATTTTAGATATTTTTACAGAAGATACAACTTTCAAGCAATGGTTGAAAATAGAGTGGGTATGTTCTAAGAAGCTCTTATATGACACTAAAGGCCCGGTGCATGAATTCGTGCACAGGTGGGGTCCCTCTGCCTGGCCGGCAATCGGGGCCAATCGGGGCTGTCTTTGACCAGTCCCGATTGGGGCTGGCCAGCTGGAGGGAGGGACCGCGGGAGTTTGGCTGGCTGTGGGGAGGGACCACCGGAGGTTAGCTGGCCGTAGGAGGTTAGCTATAGGAGCTCACTAACCACGAGGGGGCAGTTCCTGTGTTGAGCATCTGCCCTCTGGTGGTCAGTGTGCGTCATAGCTACTGGCCAGTTGTCCAGTCACCTGGTTGTAATGGTTGCTTAGGCTTTTATATATATACTAGGGGTTCCTCAGCCTGGCAGGTGATCGGGGCTGATCTGGGCTGTCTCGCTCAGTCCTGATCTGGGCTGATGGGGGTCACCGGCCAGGTGGAGGGACTGCGGGAGGTTGGCCAGCTGTGGCAGGACCGTGGGAGGTTGGCTGTGGGAGTGCACTGACCACCAGGGGGCATCTCCTGCATTGAGCATCTGCCCCCTGGTGGTCAGTGCGCGTCATAGTGACCGGTCGTTTGGTCGACCGGTTGTAATGGTTGCTTAGGCTTTTATATAGATAGATAGATGTGTTATATATAATGAGAACATTAGGCCAGTTTAGCTCAGAATGGTGCACTGTCTAAAGCAGTGCTGTAAAAGAACTGCAGTGTAAGCCACAAAATGTACTTTTAGATTTTCTGGTAGCCACATTTAAAAAAGTAAAGAGAAAAACACTAATTTTTTAATAAAACTAGGGGCCCAGTGTATGAATTCATGCACCTTGAAAGGAACTGTGGGCCATGAGGCTGCGGTAGGCACAGAGGTGGGTCTCAGCCCATGCTCCGTGCCCCCGCCCGGCCCCTCCCGCCGTGGTCCCCGGTCGCCTGTCTGCTGGCAGCCCGCTCCCACTACCACTGCTCCCTTGCGCTGATGGCGTCGGCCCCACTCGCACCCGCTGACAGCACAGAGCGATTGGGCCTGGCACCAGCAGCAGGTGCAAGCTGGGCCAGCGCCATTAGCGGGTGTGAGCGGTGGCTTCTGCCCCTATCGCCCTTTAGCAGCAGGGGGAGGTGGAGAAGCCCTCAGAGGTGATCAGGGCTGGCAGCCGCCGCTCGCACCCGTGATGGTGCCGAGTAATTGTGACCGGCGCCAGGCACCAGCTGTGGGTGTGAGCAGGGCTGGCACTGGCAGTGGGTGCAAGCAGAGCTGGTGCCAGCAGCAGGTGAGAGTGTTGGGTGGGACTGTGGCGTGCAGCAGCAGAGGATTTTCAGTAACCACCGGTGGCTCGCCCTGATGACAGCAACCAGTGCCCCGCCTTGATCTGCCGCCCCCACTCACCTGCTCCACCATCAGGCCGCGGCCAGTGCCCTCCATGTTCTGCACACGCCCCCTGGTTGTCAGCGCACGTCATAGCAACCAGTTGTTTGTTCCGGTTGCTCCACTGTTCGATCTATTTACATATTAGCCTTTTATTATATAGGATAGTTTATTTAACTCAGGATATTAAAAATATTTCAACATGTAATCAATATGAAAATTATTGAGTGTTTTTCTTTTTTTGTAATAAGTCTTTGAAATCTGGTGTATATTTTATACTTATGGCACAACTCAATTTAGATTAGCCACATTTCTAGTGCTCAGTAACCACATATGGTGAGTGGCTATTATGTAGGACAGCTTAGGTTTAGAGTGTTTGGTGAAATTATGGTGATGCCAGGAAATTGGAGAAGGCATAGGGGATCACATGTGAATCACTAAGATGGACCTAGCACAGGGAATTCTCTATGAAACTGTGAAATTTCAGGAGAGAGCCAGATAGGGAAACTGGTATGAAACAGAGCTTTGGTAGATGGAGGGAAAACATCTGGAAGATGAAAACAGGAGAGATTCAAAAGATGAAAATAGGAAATGGCAGAAATTGACAATCGCCAATCCTATATAATAAAGAGGTAATATGCAAATTGACCCTCATGCCCTCACAAGATGGCTGCCAACGACCAGGCCGGCAGGTGGGTTAGTGAGGGACGACCAAACCACTGAACAAGCAAGCTGCGTGGGGCGACCAGGCCGGCGGGGTGGGGGAGGGCGTGAGGGTTGACCAGGCCGGCAGGGGGAGGGAAGTTGGGGGCGACCAGGCCAGCAGGGAGGGGCAGTTGGGGGTGGCCAGGCCGGTGGGGGGGGGCAGTTAGGGGCAACCAGGCCGGCAGAGGGGGGCAGTTGGGGGTGACCAGGCTGGCGGGGGGGTGCAGTTGGGGGTGATTAGGCTGGCAGGAGAGGCAGTAAGGGGTGACCAGGCTGGCAAGGCGGGCAGTTAGGAGTGATCAGGCCGTCATGCAGAGGCAGTGAGGGGCGATCAGGTTGGCGGGGGGGACAATTAGGGCAACCAGGCAGGCAGGCAGGTGAGCAATTAGGAGCCAGCCATCCAGGATTGTGAGAGGGAAGTCTGACTGTCGGACATCCCCCAAGGAGTCCTGGATTGGAGAGGGTGCAGGCTGGGCTGAGGGGACACCTCCCGCCCTCCCTCCCCCGTGCATGAATTTCATGCACCGGGCCTCTAGTATTCTATAAGAGGAACAAGGTGATTGATTATCATTTTAAGGAAAACATGTTTCCTAATCAAGGGTTTTTAGCCTATGCTCTGTCATTACAGTTTGGAAGAGAGCAGTAGTTACTCATAATGACACCCAAGAGAAACCATTGAGATCAGCAGATAAAATTGATTGCAGAGAAATAATATGGGTAGCAGGGAGGCAGTAGAGGGTGATTTACACTAATATAGTAGAGAGGAAGGGTCTGAGGTAAATGATTGATTTTTATAAAATAAGAACCGGATAGAGTTCTTAGTGACTTAAGAGCAAATGAAAGATGCAGAATATTATATCAAAACTTATTGCTTAGGCAGTGACTAAGACCTAGTCATAGGGACATTGGCCACAGTATATGAGGGAGGTTAAGAGCTCATGCTTTTAACTTCGGTCTAGTCCTAGCCTGGCCACTTAACTTTATATTCCTTGGGAAATTATAGCCACCTAAGCCTCAGTTTCTTCACAAAATAGGCAGAAATAGGATCTACTTCATAGAACAATATAGATTAAATGAGATTATGTATGTAGTGACCTTGACTAGTATGACACATCTTCCTGTTATTCTTAGTTTGGAATGTCCAGAGGAAGGAAAAAGTTACAGTAGTGTTTTTTTTGGAGTATATGCTCACACCATTATCTACTAAGCTATTACCCCTAACTGCAGTTTTCAGAGTTCAGCTTGGCGAAACCTCTTGATAATTGATGAAAAATTTTTTTTACTCGTAATTAAAATTAAGTGAAGAAAGATTTTCTAAGTTTTGTTTTGTGAATGGTGTTGGTAGTGAAATGAGAATACAAGTCTGGGATTGAGTCCCAGCTACACCACATAATGATCTAATAATTGTTTATCTCTCTGGGACTCAGTTGAGATTGAATTAATTAGTGAGTCTCAAGCTATGGTTCGAGGACCTCCCAGCATTAGAATCACCTTGAGTACTGGATAAAAATTTTTGAGCCCCATGTTAGACCCACTGAAATAATCTCTGAAGGCAGAGCCAAGGAGGTTTTATTTAGTACTCAAGTGTAGCTGATTCACACCACATCTAACCACCAGAAAGGATGATTCCAAGATCTGTTTTGGTTTAAGTATGAATCTATACATTGTATTATAAGTCTAGAGTAGGAGTTGGATAAAAATAATGATATATATTCCTATTTACCATGTAAGATTGTTGTGTGGCTCAGGTAAAATACCTTTAAGTTTGTAAAATTAGGTTTAAGCGAAAAAAACAAATTTTAGAATCCTATAGATTGTAATATATATAATACATATTATACAAGCATGTGTTATAATTTGAAATACATAAGTATACAGACAGTGATTCTTAGCTATAAATCTATAGTGATTTATGTATTAGGAGAGTTTTGGTGGATTACAGATCAAGTTAAGTGTTTGATACCAGATTTCCTATGCAGAAAATGAGTTTATTTTTATCTCCCAGGTCTCATTTAATTTTTTTGCTTTTATTAGTCACATAGAGGCTATGCAGGATTATAGACATTCAAACCAGATGAGTATACAACTTAAAATAAAGACTGTTCTAATTTTTAAATTTAGAGTTTTAAAACTTTTAATATTAGGACTATCAATATTAGGAATAATTCCTAATAATACTAATATTAGAAATAAATTTTTTATCATTTCTGTGACCCTTGTTTAAAGTAGAAACCCTGGTTAGGGATTATCTGTAATCTACCATTAATACTCTTTTTCCATCAGTTACCCCCTCTGCTCTCAATAGAAAAAAAACCAACCCAGAACAAAAAGCCACCTTCGCTATAGTGGTACTTTCTCTGGGGGTAAAATATAATCCCTTGTTTTCTTCATTTCCAGAGAACAGACTATTATTAAATATTTCTTTTGTGTTAGTTACAGTGTTTCATGCTTACAACATTCTTGTTTTCATGTCTAATGTCTACACATCATTTAATATGTAGAATTGCTTATTAAAAATGTAGCATCTCAGACAAAGAACACACTTTTAGAGAATTTGATTGAGTGGTTCTGGATTTGGTCCCAGAAATCAGCATTTTGGTGATTTTGTTGGAGGTTGTGTAGGTTCCACACTGGAAATACTGCTCGGAGTTTCTTGTTGCCTCTAGAGGCATAAATTGTAGGTACTGGCTCCATAGCATAAATTAGGAATAGCATGCTTCCAGCTTGAAAATGGCCATAAAAATGTTACACATCAGAACTTCACCTGTGTTTGTGTGTGTTTTCCTCAGTAACTCAAGATAATATTAACACAGATGTCAAATGAAGGGGACAAACCTACCACCTGCAGATTAAAGCTGTTTAGTATCACAGAAAACATTTTTATAAGAAAGAAAATCATAGGACATGGCTGGCTCTTAAAGTAGTTTGTCTGTATGTCTCAGCCTTTCTTTTTAAGTTAGCTTCGGGGATCCCAAACCATTACAGTCTATTAGTGAAAACTGTTAAGATTTTGTGGTGAAATAAATAAGGAAGAAGAAAATAGGGTAACAGGCAGTGTCTGTTACTTCTTTTAAGAAAAAATATTGGGCCCTAATTGGTTTGGCTTGCGGACTGAAGGATCCCAGATTTGATACTGGTCAAGGGCATGTACCTTGGTTGCGGGCACATCCCCAGTAGGGAGTGTGCAGGAGGCAGCTCATCAATGTTTCTCTCTCACCGATGTTTCTAACTCTCTATCCCTCTCCCTTCCTCTCTCTGAAATCAATAATAAAAAAAAAAGATCAATAAAATATATTTAAAAAAAAAAAGAAAAACTATTGAGCTTTATTGCATGTCTGTTAATATGCTCCTGCAAGCATCTTCTTCAGCACTGGCATTGACCTCTTGAAAGGATTAAATGCCTTTATTCCTATGAACAGTCCTCAGGTTTTGGTCATTTTCCCTGTTCCTCATTTAAACAGTCTGATCACTCGTTATTTCTGTTTTTCTTGTAATATGTCTCACTTTTTGTCTCTCTCCCTTTTTACTGTATGGTATAATTATAAAATTAATTAAATAGTGTACAAAAACTTAAAAATTCCTAAGAAAGTAAGCAAAAAGTTAAAATTTGGTTTGGTAAAAAGAAGTGGTGCTCCTTTTTCCTCTTAGTTTATCCTCAGGTGTTACATATATCTCATTAGTGCTTATTATATTTGAAAATGCTAATATTAGAGATGGATCTTGGATTATGTGGCATCTGGAGCATAACTTTCATCAGATTATCATTGTAATTCTCTTCATTGGATTTATGAGACTTCTAACACCTATAGATATGTAAATTCTCGTTGGGCTCAAACTTTTTTTTCGATTACTGTTTGCATTTAGTATTATTTTGTATTTGTTTCATGTGTATAGCGTAGTGGTTAAACAGTCATATACTTTACAAAGTGATCCCCCCAATATTTACAGTAACCACCTGGCACCATATATAGTTATTACAATGTTATTGGGGCTCAAACATTCATTGCAGTTGTTCCCTGTTCTTAATTTGTTTTTAAAAAGCAAAATTGTGCTTCACTGTAAATTGAGTTAGGTGGGCAAAAGTGCTAAATGAAAAGAGAATGTGAATTCCACCAGGAATTGGTCTTCAGACTTTGTGGAAGGCCAGGGATTAGAATTGTTGACCCCTGAGTCACCAGCCAGCCAGCTGCTTAACTGAGAACAACTCTGATGGATGCAGTTGTTATCCATGTACTTTCAACTGCTTTTTGTTTCCATCCTTTTCTTCTGTCCTGTTGTTCCTGTCCCTTCTCTCTGTCTCCTCAGTGTACAAATACATCACTTAGTATGACAAGGGGTAACAATAGTAGCATTATTATTAAAGTCTCTGTGTCTCTGAATTCCTTTACTTTCTGCTTACACATGTTCTGATCCCAGACTTCCATTCCGAGGGTAGACCTGAATCTAAACATTGGCCAGCTGTGCCCTTAGTTTCTGGCACTGGGAAAGTGGCTTTTAACTTGGAGAAAAGAAAGTACTCTATGTTTTAACTTCTTTGGATCTTATTTTGGTATCTTTCATTGGCTCACTATCTTTCATTGTCCCACGTTTAGATGTTTCAGAAATAAAGGACTAGTAACAACCCAGTAATTGTTAGGGTTCTGTGGATCTTTGTTCCTTAAGAGAAGGATAGATATAAACATTTCTGAGTGGGAGGATTTTGAAGAAATGGTGTAATTGCATTCAAGGTGAGCTAATAGAATTCTTTTAAAAATACTTATTAGAACAGAAACAAGGATATAACAATGTGTTGACTCTCTTCCACTACAGTAGGTGCTAGGCTTACATCGGAGATCTGTTCCTATGGCGCAACATAACGCGATTTCGCCATAAGTTGGAACCCACCTACATAAGCACCTACGTCACTCACATGGAGCACATACACAGCAGTAATGAAGTGAAACAGTAAAAAAGAATTTAAAAGAAAGATAAAAATTCCTGACCTTGTGGTAAATAAATAATAAAAAACATAAAGCACATATGTCATATGTCGAAATGATGGAACTTTTATTTTAAATAAATAAATGGGAGATGGCGACGTAACCATGAAACGATGTACATCGAGTCCGATGTAATCCAAGGACTGCCTGTATTAGATTAAAAGTAAATAGGGAGATGAATGTGGTGATGAAACTGTTTCATGTTTTTATTGTGATGGATGTACAAACCTACACATCTGAAAAACATTGCTTAGAATTAACGTGCGTGCGCGCACACACACAAATAAGTATAAGTAAACTATGGAAATCTGAATCTGGTGGGTTGTATCAATGTCAATATCACCCTATATAATAAAAGCCTAATATGCTAAGTGTCTGACCATTCGACCAGTCACTATGATGTGCACTGACCACTGGGGGGCAGATGCTCTGACCAGTAGGTTAGCTTGCTGTTGGGGTCCAGCCAAATAGGACTGAGCAAGATGGGCCAGACATGCCCTGGAGCCCTTCCATGGTCCCGGCCATGATCGGCCCCTATTGGACTGGGCGAGATGGGTCGGACACGCCCCGGAGCCCTCCTTCAGTCCCTCCCGGCCCTGATTGGCCCCGATCAGGAATGGGCAAGACGGTCTGGACATGCTCTGGGAGCCCTTCTGTGGTCCCTCCCTGGCCCCGATTGTGCACTGGCGGGGTCCATCAGCCTGGCCTGCACCCTTTCACAATCCGGGACCCCTCAGGGGATGTCAGAGAGCTGGTTTTGGCTTGATCCCCACAGGCCAGGCCGAGGGACCCCACTGGTGCACGAATCCGTGCACCGGGTCTCTAGTAGTTTTATAATTTTACTAGAGGTCCAATGCACAAAATTCGTGTAAAAGTAGGCCTTCCTTCCCCTGGCTGCCGGCACCGGCTTCCCTCTGGCACCTGGGACTTGGACTTCCCTCCGGCTGCCAGCAGGTACCCAGGATCCAGGCTTTCCTTCAGCCGCCAGCAGGCACCCGGGACCCAGGCTTCCCTCGCAGCCCCAGCTTCGTCCGGAAGGTCGTCCGGAAGGACGTCTAGTCTAATTAGCATATTACACTTTCATTATCCTATCTAATAAAAGAGTAATATGCAAATTGACCGTCACTCCAAGACACAAGATGGCCGCCCCCATGTGGTCAAAGATCCTGCCCCCATGTGGACACAAGATGGCTGCCATAAGATGGCCTGCAGGGGAGAGCAGTTGTGGGTGACCAGGCTGGCAGAGGAGGGCAGTCGGGGGGGGACCAGGCCTGTAGGGGAGGGCAGTTGTGGGTGATCAGGCCGGCAGAGGAGGGCAGTTGGGGGTGACCAGGCTGGCAGAGTACGGCAGTAGGGGGAGACCAGGCCAGCAGGGGAAGGAAGTTGGGGGCGACCAGGCTGGCAAGGGAGGGCAGTTAGGGGTGACTAGGCCAGCAGGGGAGGGCAATTAGGGGCAATCGGGCTGGGAGAAAGCAGTTAGGCATTGATCAGGCTGGCAGGGGAGTGGTTAGGGGGTGATCAGGCTGGCAGGCAGAAGCAGTTAGGGGCAATCAGGAAGGCAGGCAGGTGAGTGGTTGGGAGCCAGCAGTCCTGGATTGTGAGAGGGATGTCCCAGATTGGAGAGGGTGCAGGCTGGGCTGAGGGACAGCACACCCCCCACCCCCATGCATGAATTTCATGCACCGGGCCTCTAGTTATAGATAAAATGTTACCACTGGGGGGAAACTAGTTAAGAGTAAATGGGGTCTCCCCTGACCCTCATTATGTTATTCCATATAATTGCATGTAAATCTATCATTGTTTTAAATAAAATAGGTAAATAGTTTAACCTTACTTAATATTCTTCAGTTCTACTTCTCCTGGGTTGTCTGTCATACTGCTGAACACAAAAATTCTTTTATTATTAGCTTAAGTAAACAGGAGTTTTTCTAGTTTTATTAATCAGTTACAGGTGCTAGCATATTAGAAAATAGGTAATTGTTTACATAGTAAAACATATCAATTATTGATTATTGAAGTAAACATGGATTGTTTTCAATGTAAACATGACATTTCAAGTGAAAGTTTTATTGAAGGTGATAAAAATCATGGACTAGATATAGTATGCTTTACAGATATTTATATAAAAGATTTCTGAAGGAGGCTGGTCTGGACTATTTTCTGTAACTTTGATCTTGATTAAAACTGTTAGTGTTACATTTATCATACTGCTGTTTTTACTCTTCAAAAACTATATTAACTACTGACTGGTTAATATAGAGAAATGTGAATTCTTACAGTAAAAATTATTGCCTGTAGTATGTTTTTTTTTTTTTTCATTGTGGAGGGAAAAATCTGTTGAGATATTATTAAAATAATTCTTTTGTGGTAATTAATATAGAACAAAATTGTTAGATTTTGGGCTGTATTAATATGTCAAGACTATTAAAGTATTAATTTTTTTCTTTCAGTTTAGAAGGTAAAGATTAAAGCTAGATTGGAGAAAATATTTTAAAATTATGTGAAGGATTTAGATTAAATATATTTATCTGAAATTTTTGCTTAGTTTTCTTTGGGTTTTGGAGGAAGAGTGCATGTTTTTTTATTACTGTGACTTAGATATTTTCAGAGAAAGGTTGTTAATCTTAAGGGCTCTTACTTGTCTCTTATGGATTAAATAGCAAATGAGGCTTTCTTTAAATCAACTGATGATTATAAGTTTTTAAAAGTTTACAGATCAGTAGTTTCTTGGGAATGAAGAAGATGGTAAATACATGTTTTTTAAAATATCTTACTAAATGTAACTAAACAGTTCTCAGTGGTCTAGGAACTATTTCCAAACTAGTGTTAATTTTGTTCATTTCGTGATCTGGTAATTTCAACTTTTTCAAGCATTTTCTCAGTGTTTTAACTGCATTCTGCTATCACATCCATTAAAAGGGGTTAGAGATAAGGAGGGTGGTTGTACTAGTAGAAAGACTGTATCAAGGCCCAAAAGAGTTTGATGTTCAAAGGAAGTTCACTTGTCTGGTGTGAATTGAAGCTGAAGAGGAGCCAAACTGGAAGGACTTGTATGTATTCACGTTTTATTTTAAGGCCAAGGGCAGTGGGAAGCCCTTTAATGGCTTTAAATTGGGGGAGCGACTTGATTTTGTTCACTTTAATAAAGGATCTGACTTTGGATGAAGAAATGATTGGATGGGATAAAAGTGGAAGCTGGGAAATCAGTTAGGAAGACTATTGCTCCTGTTCAGGGAGATATATTGGTGACTTGCAGTAATAACAATAACCTTCTTACTCCACTGACTCCTTCAAAAACTTGTTTAGATTTTCTCTAATTCTTTTACTTATGATTTAAATTTCTAACCTGATTTTGGTCTTTTTTGTTTGTTTGTTTCAGCTATATATAAATTTTCATTTGACAAGATAGGTAACATTATTATTTTATTCATTAAGGGTGCTAGTATGAATTTCTTTATAGCTAGTATGACTTTATGGAGGATTTATTTATCCTTACTACCTATTAATGAGTTTATATGGCTGCTCTTAATATCAAACTGATGACTAGTGAGCACTTTTTATGCTGTCCGTATACTCACTTTTTATTCATTACTCATCTTTTTACCTTCTAAATTTAGTCTAAGACAAAAGTTACTTTTTTTAGAGGTATTAAAATAATTTTTTTTCTTTTAAATAAAGAACATTGCTAAAGATAAAAATTCCCTGGTCTTTGTAATTTTCTGATTATCTATTCCTGCCTTTCCACTTACCTTACTGAAGAAATTAGAATGAACCTTAACTGAAGTTCAGAAATATCTAGTGATTTGTGAGTTTCTCTCTTTTTCTATTCCCAGTGTTTCATTTTGAAAGTTAAACCTCTCACTTTTCTCTTCTTTTCAAGTTGAGGTTAAAAGATTTCTCAGATTTTGAAAATATGACTTTTTCACTATTTCTGCTTAGTACCTAAGGGTCAAAGTGCCTGACACAGTGTATGCCAACACTATACATTTGTTGAATGCAGATGATGCTCTCTTTGTGGGAAAGACATAGTATCCTATAAGATTTCATTTAACGTGTCACCAAAATAGACATTTAAGTATCCTGTCAGGATGGAAGGGGTAGAAGAGTGGAAGTTTCTCATTTGTAAATGGAAAAACATTGGGCTCCTATTTTTCCTGTTATTTGTTTAATTGGAAATAAAAGCATAATATGCTAATTAGACCGGACGTCCTTCCAGACGACCTTCTGGATGAAGCTGGGGCTGAGGCAAGCCACCGTGGCTGCGAGGGCCAAGCCCCTTGCACAAATTTCATGCATTGGGCCTCTATCTATAGCTATACTAATAAAAGGGTAATAGGCTAATTAGACCGGACATCTTCCGGACGACCTTCCCGTCAAAGCTCGGCCCTGGTGAAGCCGCCCCTGGTCCTGGTCTCCTGCATCTGTGGCCTGGGCAAAGCTGCCCGGCTCCCGTTTTGTGAGAGGCATGTCCGACTGCCGGTTTAGGCCCGATCCCATAGGTACCGGGCCTAAATTGGCAGTTGTACATCCCCCAAGGGGTCCTGGATTGGAGAGGGTGCAGGCCGGGCTGAGGAACCCCCCCCCCCATGCACGAATTTCATGCACCAGGCCTCTAGTAATATTATAAGAAGCCTTCTTATATTGATTAAATTGAGAAGAAAGCAGGTCTTTTCTTGCAACCATTACCTTTCCCCTATTTTTAATAATTAAAAAGGCACAGGGTAGTTGAGGTCTGGAAATATGCCAGGTTTTCTTGGACTGTCCTAGAAAAATAATCTTCATTGTGGTCCCAGGTGTTAGTTAATTGAATCAGAAATTTTGAGTGTTGTGATTTGCTCTTTTGCTGGCTCCTATATACATATACTAGAGGCTTGGTGCACAAATTCGTGCATGGGTGGGGTCTCGCCGGCCTGCCCAGATTGGGGCCAATTGGGGCCAGGGCTGGCTGGGGTATGGGCCGTAGGTAGTTGGCGGGCCGGCCCCGCCTCTGATCAGGGTGGGTGTGCTGATTGGGGGCAGGGCCGGCTGGGGGGAGGGGCTGCGGGCAGTTGGACAGCTGGCCCCTTCTCCTGGTCTAACTCCTGGTTGAGGGGACAATTTGCATATTAGCCTTTTATTATATAGGATTCTTGCTTTATGTATTCAGAAAAGTGAAGTTCTTTGCTAATTGATGATACAAATCAGTGCTTTGTTCTGAACTATAAGTCAGATATACCAACCTGATGTAAATTTCTGCCCAAACAGATGTCAGGTCATTCCTTTGGAGATGAGGATGGTTACCTTTAAAAATGAATGCTCTCTGGATTCTAATGCCTTCATACTGTATTTTCTTTGCCTGTGTGTGTCAGTGTGTCTATGTCTCTGACTTTTAAAGAAAATTTTCTTTCTTTTGGTTCTTTTGGAAGAATACATTACAAAGGGTGTCTTTTGTTATTTAGTAGTTTAGTAACTGAGTGCAGGTAGTTAGCATCTTTATTGAATAAGCCTGTGTAGAGAGTACCTTCTGTATTTAGTGAAGAGTTTAAGAAAGAAGGTCCTCTAAAAGTTTTGCTAATACAGAAATGCACCTTTTTGTATTAGACTCTATCTACAATTAAGTAGATTAAGAAATAGGCAAATTGTAAGGAATTTATTTAAAGGGGGCTGGGCTGCTTGCCTCTTTTATAAGAGAAAATTTTACCATTACAAAGTCTGTGCTCTCTTTGGAACTCTAAAACTTTATGTTGAGGCTTGTTAAGAAAGAGGTTTGGAAAAATGAGCAACTTATATATTTTTTTCACATCTTGGTCTGTATAAAAGTAGATACATACTTATTTTGGAACTATGTACATGGGGAAAATTAGTCAGTTATGAGTTAACAATGTTTAAATATATTTAAGATGGTTATCTTAGTGATTTGTCAGGAATGAACATTGGGAGTCCTTAAATAACCAATAGTTAAATGTTGACTTCTAAGTACTTTTATTCCACATGCACATGCATACACTGTTTCTAGTGTCACAACATACATTTATCTTCTTAGTTTATTCTATATTAAGTTTTGTTTTTAGTTTATAATACTTGGTCTAGATCAGTGGTTGGCAAACTGCGGCTCACGAGCCACATGCGGCTCTTTGGCCCCTTGAGTGTGGCTCTTCCACAAAATACCATGTGCGGGCGCGCACATACAGTGCGATTGAAACTTCATGGCCCATATGCGGAAGTTGGTTTTCGGCTCTCAAAAGAAATTTCAGTCGTTGTACTGTTGATATTTGGCTCTGTTGACTAATGAGTTTGCCGACCACTGGTCTAGATGGACAGAATCTTGCACTATTTTGTCAGAATGATAGTAAGTACTAGATACAGAATGTAACAGGCCAGGCAAAAAAAATATTCCTGGAAAGAATGCCAGAAAGTGTTGTGTTTTCCTTCAGAAGTGATTGTTTGGTGGTAGGAAGGTTCTTAGTTTTAAAAAAATTAGGTTGACAGGTCCTAAAATGGTGCATTGCCATGTAGAAGTTTCATTTGAAAATTTATTTTGCTTACTCATATTTCTAACCTGTTTATCAGAAGTCTTTTGGGATATTGTGGACTTTACTTTTTTTTGCTAATGCTTAAAAAGAACCCTGGGCAGCCAGATAGGAAAGGTGACTTGTGTTCTATGATCTGTATTAATATAGAAAATAAATGATACAGAAGACATATGATGTGTTTATAGTTGCAATAGAAACAAATTATTAAAATGAGTTATTTCAATTATTACTTAACACAAAAGTAATAAACAAGAATTTTAATTTTTTCTTTCCTAATACAAAGAATTTTATTCCTAGTATTGTAAATATGAACAAGGCTATTGGTGATTTTCAAAATAAAGCTAGTTAAGTGATTCTGTCTGTTATTTAACTAGAGGCCCAGTGCACAAAATTCGTGCACTGGTGTGGGGGAGTCCCTTAGCTTGGCCTGCGCCCTCTCACAGTTTGGGACTCCTCGGGGAATGTCTGCCTGCCGGCTTAGGCTTGATCAGCAGGATCGGGCCTAAACTGGCAGTCAGACATCCCTCTTGCAATCTGGGACTACTGGCTCCTAACTGCTTGTCTACCTGCAGATTGCCCCTAACCACCTCTGTCTGCCTGATCTCCTCTAACTACTCTGTCTGCCTGCAGATCGCCCCTAACCACCTTTGCCTGCCGGCCTGATGCCCCTAACTGCTCCCCTGCTGGTTTAATCGCCCTCTAACTGCTCCCCTGCCAGCTTGAACGCCCCCTAACTGCTCCCCTGCCGGCCTGATTGCCCCCAACTGCCCTCCCCTGTTGACCTGATCGCCCTCCCCTGCCGGCCTGATCGCCCCTAAACGCCTCTGCCTCAGACCCTGCCACTGTGGCTTTGTCCAGAAGGACATCTGGAAGACGTCTGGTCTAATTAGCATATTACCCTTTTATTAGTATAGATTCCCTATGCTGTACTTTACATACCTGTGACTATTTTTGTAACTGGCAATTTATATTTCTTAATCCCTTCACCTTTTTTTACCCATCCCTCCTACTTCCTCCCATCTGACAACCATGACTTTGTTCTCTGTATCTATGAGTTTTAAACCAAATCACTTCTATTTTTTACTTTCCTATACTCGGAGAGACCAAATGAGGGACTATGCAAAGAAAAACCTTGATCTCTGTATTCTAATTTGCCATTCCTCTTTATACCTGTGGCCATCTGGTTAGAATATACTAGTAGACCTTTGGTTTTTATTGGGTAGTTTAGTATGGCTTACTGTTTTTTTTTCCATTCCAACAGTTTACTCATTGTTTTTTTAAAATATATTTTTATTGATTTTTTACAGAGAGGAAAGGGATAGAGAGCCAGAAACATCGATGAGAGAGAAACACTGATCAGCTGCCTCCTGCACACCCCCCACCGGGGATGTGCCAACAACTAAGGCACATGCCTCGACTGGAATCGAACCTGGGACCCCTCAGTTCGCAGGCCGATGCTCCATCCACTGAGCCAAACCGGTCAAGGCTCATTGTTTTCAAATTAATCTTAAAAATACTTCTTTTATTTTTTTTAACTTAAAAAAAACTTTATTGTTGAAAGTATTACAAATGTTCCCTTTTTTCTCTCATTGACCCCTTATAGCATGCCCCCAACCTTCTTTCTTTTAACTTTTGATGTCTTGCAGATCTGTCTAGATTATATCCAGTATTAAAGAATATAGACTTCTTATGTCTAGTAAGAACAGTCTTCTCAAAATATTCACAACCTTGTTTGGTTATGGCCTTCTCTGCCTTTGTTTACCTTAACTCTGTCTCTCCTTCATAGCCCTGTCTTAGTCCCATTTCCTCTATAAAGTCTTCCCTTTCTTCTTTGTCCCTGAGAATTGATTTAATGCACATTTATTGAGCTCCTGTACTGTTCCAGGCGCTGGTGGTACAGAGAAGATACCAGGGCTTTGTCTAGAAGCTCTTAGTCTAATGGAGGTTCTAGGTTTTTATCTTAAAATTCTTACAGCATTTATTTATAGCCCTTACCTTGGTGTTTTAATCTATAGTACAAGTATATAATCAGTTTTTTATGTGTAAATATACTATATAAAGCAAAGTTTTCTCTGAAAGATTATTCGTCAGAAAAAGTTATTTTATATTTGAGTTCTTACAAAGTTTTCATATTTGAGGCTCTCTCTTTCAGTAATTTTATTTTGCATAAAAATACAGTGTTTGGAGAACACAGACAATCTGGAAATGATGCCAGTCAGTGCTAGTTTTGAATGTTTATGGAGGTTTCTGGAGGAAATAGGTAGAAGGGGATAAAGAGTTTAACAAATAAATTGTTTATGGAGGTTGGTGGCTTAGTATCATAATTTGTTGTCAACTATTTACAAAGGTTGTAAAAAAATTTTTAAATCTCATTTTTAAAATCAATATTTTAAGTAGGCACTTTTATATACGTATAGAACAATGAAAAAACCACTCTCAGTACTATGTGTTGGATATTTGTGGCTTTGAAAAACATTTCCAGTGACCATATTCTGTATGACTTCAAAAGGTATTGCTTCTTAAAAAATTTTAAACAGAAGTAACGATTATTCACACTTCGATACTTTTAGATGTCTCAAAAGAAAGTAATGAGATGACACTTGTTGAAAGATGTATGTGAAGTTTGAACAAAATTGTTTTGTAAAATTTTTGTGCTTTGATTTTAAAAACATTTATAAAACTAAATTAATGAATTAAAATAAGTATACACTGGGCTGTTTCATATACATGTACAAAGGTTTTATAATTCAATTTGGTAAAAAAAAATTAAATACCTTCTCATTGGGGGAAAATTGGGGAATCCTTCATGGTGAACTAATAAAATGCTGTTTATATTTAGTTATTTAGGGTTTCTTGGTGCCATGAAGGATTGTACTATACCAGACTTTCCCAATTACTTAATTTACCTAAAATTATTCTTTGTATACTGTTTTTGATATTGTTTTACTTTTTATTTTTAGTATAAAATGTTTTGGATTAAAAGCATCATTCAGTTTGATCTTCCTTCCATAGCTGATTCTCTTTGGACATGTGTTCTACCTCTAAGTGGCAGGCAGCAATGACATGTGAAAGGGAATTTTTTTTCAAGTAGAACTAAGTTGTCTCTGGGAGTAACAAGTTTAGGGAAGGCATTCAGTTGCATGCCTGTTTATATTATATTCTCAATGCCTTGTTGATAGTTTCATGCAGCATTAGAATACTTTTTCAGAAGTCAGACTCAGATTTATAAGTTGTCCAGACAATTCTTTTCTTTTTGTTTAATGTTGGCTGTACAATAAAGAAAATTGTGAGGGGGTAAGGCTGGTCACAGGGCTGTGAAAAACATTGTCATCTTAATTAGAAAAAAAATTAATGCAATTCTTAATTGTAAAATATATTTTAATTCCATCTACCTTTTTCAGAGGATGGGGAGCATTAGTAGTTGGTAAGTTTTTTATTCACTTGTTACATTGAGTTTTTATTCATTAATTATTGTTTGTGTTGGGAGAGCAAGTAAATAGCCTTGGACCCAGTGGCATTCTGACATGTAAAAGGACATATATAGTCAGGTAATTAAAAACAATGAATAAATATAAAATAAAAATTTTTATATTATAAGTAGTGTGCATTTTGGGGGAAGGAAAAGTCCTGATTAAATAACTTACTAGAATTTTGTTATATCTACCTTGAAAAAACATGAAATTGTCACATATGTGAGAGCTGGGCTTTTAGGAACTACTAGAATGATGATAGATAGCAAAGGGAGGGCATTCATGAAAAATATTTGAACCATGTCCCATTGCTCCAGCATCATTTATTGAAAAGGCTCTCTTTCCTCTATTGAATGGCTTTTGACAATTTGTCAAAATTAATTGGGCATATTTGTATGGATCTGTTTCTGGGTTCTCTTTCTGTTTCATTGATCTTATGTCTGTCCTGCCAGTACCACACTGTCATGCTCACTACAGCTATATGGTAAGCCTTAACATCAGAAAGAGTTATTTCTCCCACTTTATTCTTCTTACTCAAAAAAATTTAGAATAAATTCCTTTATGTTTAAAAGGAAATTGCTGAGATTTTGATATGAACTGGATGAAACCTAGAAATGTCTAGGTTTCATCCAGTTCATATCAAAATTTAGAGAAAATTGACATCTTTATTATGTTGAATTATCAATCGAACACAGCATGTTTTTCCAAGTATTTGTCTTTGATTTTTCCCATCAACATTTTATAATCTTCATTATATACATCCTATACATGTTCTCTTAAGTTATATTTAAGTATTTTATTTTCTTAGGAGCAACTTTAATAGGTATTGCATTTTTAATTTCAGTTTCATTTCTTCATTCTGTCAGGAGATAGAAATGTAATTGAGTTTTGTGTATTAATCTTGTATCCTGTGGTCTTAGTGAACTCACTAATTCTAGCATTATTTTGTTTTAAGATTCCTTGGGACTTTGTAGAATCTAGATAGACAGTCGTGCAATCTGAAAATAGAAACATTTTTTATCTTCTTTTCCAGTCAGTATTCCCTTCCTTTTTTTTTTCTTGCCTTATTGCAATAGCTAGGACTTAATACATTGTTGGATTGTTTGCTAAAATTTTGTTGAAGACTTTTACATCTAAGTTAATGAGAGATATTAGTCTGTATTACTCCTTTTTTGTACTGTCTTTATCTGTTTTTGGTATCAAGATAATACTGGCCTCATAAAATTAGTTGTGAAGTAATCCCTCTCTGTTACTGGAAGAGATTGTATAAAAATTAGTGTTGGTGTTTTATTTTAATACTTTATGCTTTTTAAAAACCAAAATGGTTGTCCTCAGATCTAGTCACATTAGATGAAATTTACTTTTTCCTCATAGGGGGAATATTTGAGATTTGAATATGACTTTTGCAGGCCTATTTTATGGCCAAATAGTCTACCACATTTCAGGCCGTTTGTACTGCCTTTTTTTTTTTTTTTTTAATGATAGGAAAAACAAAGGTCAGTACTAGTCATTGATGCATAGGCAGCACTTGTTAAGTAGAGCAATATCTAATTTAAGTCTGATGCTGGATTCCTTGACTAGAATTACTGATTTACTATAACTGGGCTGAGTGAATTACAAAACTATGAAATTATTCATAATATTAATTATGGAATTACAGAAATTGAATCAGATGTGGAAACAAGGTAGGGTCACAAAGATTTTCCATCTGTTTTTTTCTAGAAATTTCATAGTTTTATGTCTATGATTTGTTTAGAATTAATTTTTGCATATGGAGTGAGAGATGAGTTGAGATCATTTTTGTTTTTCGCATATAGATGTCTAATTGTTCTAGCATCAGTTGTTGAAAAGACTATGTTTTCTCTAGTGACATTTATTGGCTGTATATCAATTTGTCATATATGTGTGGGTCTATTTCTGGATTCTTTATTTGTCTCATTGGTGCATGTGTCTGTTTTTTAACTAAAGTTGCACTGTCATGATTGCTGAAGCTTTATAGTAAGTCTTAAAATCAGGTTGTATGAATTCTCTTTGGTGCCTTTTTTTCAGAATTATTTTGGGTATTTGTGTTTCCTTGCTTTCCCATGTAACACAAAAGATAATTTCTCTAAAGTTAGTTACAGTGAAAAATCTGAAACCATTAATGAACCTCTTGTCCTCTGTACCATTAAACTGTATTGGGCTATCTTGAACATTGAATAGATTTTTCCCCTTGAATGCTTTTGTAACATAACACATAATTCATTTGAAAAACATTGGTTTTCTGAATTATATAGACCTTCTAAATATTGGCACATTTCGTTATTCAATATTTAAATGTAACATTTGTTAATATCACTGGTTTCATCAGAAAGTCCTTTATGTGTTGGGAAGGTGTCATGCTAATTAATGGTGGTGGATACAAATTTTCAAAAATTCTTAATTTTGTGTGAAAACTCAAATTTTTGATGCATACTGTCAGTTGTTTTTCTTGAAGTAACTGGTTTACTTGATTCACTTTTGAGGCTCTACCAGATACCCATGTCTGAGATAACCATGGTTGGTTTATTTCACAACTCAATCATGCAAGGGCTTTTTCTTGAGGCAACCATTTTCAGTATGCAGCAGAAGTGCCTTAGTTCCTATTTTGTCACACAGAATATTGAACTCTACTCAAAGGTTAAGATTTAATAAAATGAACAATTTTACTGCTTTTCATCAAGGACATTCTTTAGTAAATCTAGTCTTTTCCAGACAAATCTTGTGATATATGTACTCACTTTCTATTATTATGTTTATTATACTTAAAATGCAGTGATTGACCTGGAAAGCTATGCCTAATGTTATAACACTAGGAAGACAGTAAATTATTGACATTTTCAGAAGATCTGAAGATAGTATATTGGGAGACAATCTTTTATTTTAAGAGCGAATGCAGTTACATTAAGCTGTTGTTTTATTATCTTATAGGTGCTATACTTGGTAGATCAGAAACTCAGGAGTGTATTTTCTATAATGCTAATTGGGAAAGAGATAAAACCAATCGAACTGGTGTTGAACTCTGTTATGGTGACAAAGATAAACGGAGACATTGTTTTGCTACCTGGAAGAATATTTCTGGTTCCATTGAAATAGTGAAGCAAGGTTGTTGGCTGGATGATATCAACTGCTATGACAGGTAAGGAAACATTTCCTTTTTTATGATAGCATGGGATAATTTTTACCACTACCACTCTTTTTAAAGGGGAAAGATCAATGCATGTATTTTTCACTTTATTTCTTTTTTTTTTGTAAACATGGGCTTATGAAGACCATTACAACGCTAGAGGCCTGGTGCACAAATTCGTGCATGGGTGGGGTCCCTCTGCCTGGCTGGCGATCGGGCTGATCACGGCCGTCTCGCCCAGTCCCGATTGGGGCCAGTGCCTGGGGAGGGACTCTGGGAGGGCTCCCAGGTGTGTCCAGCCCCGTCTCACTCAGTCCCGATCGGCCGGACCCCAGCAGCAAGATAACCTACCGGTCAGAGCATCTGCCCCCTGGTGGTCAGTGCACATCATAGCAACTGGTTGGTCAACTCTCGGTCAGACATTTAGCATATTAGGCTTTTCTATATAGAGATTCTCTAATGACAAGATTTGTATTTTAAAGTAATAAAATAAATGTGACATGTTTATATTTTATCTTCGATATACTTTGAATAAATGACCAAGTAGTGAGAAATATAGATGAGAAATATTTCTTATATTGTTAGGATTATAAATGTGTTTTTTTTTTAAATGACAATTTTAAGGAAAAAGGATTTTTAAAATTGCTTTAAAAGAGAATATATCTGTTGAAAATCTATTCTCAAGGAGATGAAAGCTTAATCATAGTATTTAATTTGCTTTTAGGTTTCTTTTTTATGTATGTGGAAGAAATTGATTTTACTACATTTTTTCCTTTTTTTTTTCTTGCAAAGTAGGCCTTTGTTCTTTATCCCAAGAAACATTTTAACTTGACGTTCAGAATGACATCAGAACTAACACAGTCCTCATAGAAAACCAAATTTTATTTAAAGGATCTTGTTTAAATTGTTTTATTCTATATTGACAATGAAATACAGTGGACATGTAACTGACTGTCAGTGATCTTTCTGTGAGGAGTCCCATAGATGTCAGGCTGATCACTTAAACTGCCTGGATTTTTTCATGGTGGGTGGGTGCTGATGACTGGCAGAGGCTGCAAAGTCCTAGATAACTGGACTTTTTGGAGCCAAAAACTGATATACTCGTGGCACACTAGATACTTCCTCTTCGCTTTTAGGTTTCTCATCTGTGGTTGATTGGCTATATGTGATTAATAGCAAAATGCATTGAATAAGACCTTACAAATTGAATTAGCTCTATTTTTTATTAAAATAGTTATTTTGGTGTATATGTATTATTTAGGATATACTTCCAAATCTGTGAATTTTCAAGGGATTATTTCGCTATAATTATATATTTAAGCTGTATTTCAATTATTAGCCTTTCTATTAGCAGAGGTGATCATTAATATTTGCTATTATGAAAGGTAAGTAGGGCCACTAAGAAAACAGTATAGGTTCCTAAAAAAAATTAAAAGTTGAACTACCTTACATTTCAGCAATTCTGCTTCTGGATATTTATCCAAAAATGAAAACACCAACTGAAAAAGATATATGCACCTTTATGTTTATCGTAGTATTATTTATAATAGCAAGATGTGGAAGCAATATAAGTGTCCACTGATAGATGAATGGATAAAGAAAGGGTATGTAATTAAAATATAACATGTATAATATATGTAATACATAACATATAATATATAAAACATATAATATTCTATTGTATGCATATAAATCAGCCATTAAAAGAAGGAAATCTTGCTATTTAAAAACCACATGGATTTATTTTATTTTTTTTATTTTTTAAATATATTTTATTGATATTTTACAGAGAGGAAGGGAGAGGGATAGAGAGCTAGAAACATCGATGAGAGAGAAACATCGATCAGCTGCCTCCTGCACACCTCCCACTGGGGATGTGCCCGCAACCAAGGTACATGCCCTTGACCGGAATCGAACCTGGGACCTTTCAGTCCGCAGGCTGACGCTGTATCCACTGAGCCAAACCGGTTTCGGCCACATGGATAAATCTTAATGGCATTATGCTAAGTGAAATAAGTCAGAGAAAAAACACACCATATGATGTCATTTATATATGAATCAAAAAGAGAAATCAAAATTCATAGATACAGCGTGGTTGTAAGAGGCTGAGGGGGAGGGGTGGGTGAAATAGGTGAAAGGGAATAAATGGTGCAAGCTTCCAGTTATAAAACAAGTTAGTCCTGGCATGTAATGTACAGCATGGTGACTATAGTTAATAATACTGCATTGTGTATTTGAAAGTTGCAAAGAGGGTAGATCTTTTTTTTTTTTTTTTTTTTAATATATTTTATTGATTTTTTACAGAGAGGAAGGGAGAGAGATAGAGAGCTAGAAACATCAATGAGAGAGAAACATCGATCAGCTGCCTCCTGCACACCCCCTACTGGGGATGTGCCCGCAACCAAGGTACATGCCCTTGACCGAAATCGAACCTGGGACCCTTCAGTCCGCAGGCCGACGCTCTATCCACTGAGCCAAACCGGTTTTGGCAAGAGGGTAGATCTTAAAGTTCTCATCACAAGGAAAAATATCTGTATCGCTGTGGTGATGGATGTTAACTAACCTTATTGTGGTGATCATTTCACAGTCTATACAAATATCATATTACTAGAGGCCCAGTACACGAAATTCGTGCATGGGGGGGTGGTCCCCTCAGCCCAGCCTGCACCCTCTCCAATCCGGGACCTGTCGGGGGATGTCTGACTGCCGGTTTAGGCCCGATCCCGGGGATCAGGCCTAAACCGGCAGTCAGACATCCCTCTCACAATCCTGGACCGCTGGCTCCTAACCGCTCACCTGCCTGCCAGCCTGATTGCTTCTAACTGCCCCCCCGTCAGCCTGATCACCCCTAACTGCCTTTGCCTGCTGGCCTGATCGCCCCTCACTGCCCCCCTTGCCGGCTGGTTGCCCCTAACTGCCCCCGTACTGGCCTGATCACCCCTAACTGCCTCTGCCTACCAGCCTGATCGCCCCCAACTGCCTCCCCCACCGGTCTGGTTGCTCCCAAATGCCCCTCCCCGCGCCCCCCCCCCCCCCCCACACACACACACACACACTGGCCTGGTTGCCACATACAGCCTGTTTGGTCGTCCATTAGATTGCGATGGTCGCTTAGGCTTTTATTATTATGGATTATGTTTCATACCTGAAAAATATACAATGTTATATGTTAAGTATATATCAATTTTATTTTTTTTGAAAGGTAGGTAGAAAGAAGTTGGGGGGAAATGAGATTTGGGAATCTTCTTTATCCAAAACTATCTTTCATTAATTAGTTGAAATCAAGGATTTCTGGTGTATTTTTTTGTGTGTGTTTTGTAATAAAAAGATACTGTGCTTCTCATCTAAACCAGTATTGCTGGAGGTTAAACTTGGCTTGATAATGGGGTGCGGCTTGTTCAGTGCAAATGCTTGTTCTTATAGGGATAATTACTACACCAACTCTGTTTCTAGGGATTAGATGCTAACTTAAAAGTATGTGAAATTTTGTTTTTGTGCTCTGAATTTCATTAAAAAACAGATAATAAGGATAAGAAAAGTAGGAGAAAGAAAAAGAAGATTAAAGAAATGTCAAAGTGTGGAGGAAAAGAGTAATAAAAAGAAAAATGAAATTGGATGGCAAAAAGTAATTAGGCTAGGTTAATTTACTTCCCATAATTTGAGGCATGGTTCTAAATACTAAATATATATATAAATTTACATATATATATATATAAATATATATATATATATATTTTTTTCTTTTGCTAAATTGTTAAAAATTTAGCTTTCATTTATCTTTTACTTTCTACTAAATAGATGTTGGTATCAATTAAATTTTAAAGTTAGATTTTTTAAAGACTGCATTCTACCTGAAATATCTTGGGCTTTTCATTATAAAATTAAATTCAACCTATTATTCTAATAGCCATCCTTAAAGTTCAATTTATTTGTAACATGTCTTTAAATCTACCTGATGTTCGTTAGCAATATTTAAGTGTTTGATTTTTTTAAAAGAAAAAATAGGTACAGTGGTCCTTCCTTAGCTGCAGTTTTGCTTTGTTTTTTAATATATTTTTATTGATTTCAGAGAGGAAGGGAGAGTGAGAGAGAGATAGAAACATCAATGATGAGAGTGAATCATTGATTGGCTGCCTCCTGCATGCCCCTACTGGGGATCGAGCCTGCAACCCCCCTTGATCGGAATTGAACCTGGGACCCTTCTGTCTGCAGGCCGACGCTCTATCCATTGAAGCAAACCAGCTGGGGCTGCTTTCCATGGTTTCAGTTACCTATGGGAATTAAGAGTGTCATTTTGGGGCCCCAAAATATTGCATGGAAAATTCCAGAAATAGCTTGATATTGTGCACAATTTTGAGTGTTGTAAAGAAATCCTGTGCTGTCCTACCCACAACTGGAGTCATCCCTTTGCTCAGTGTATGCAGGTTGTATATGTTACCTGCTCATTAGTCACTTAGGTGTTTTGTTTATCAGAGAGAGAGAAATAGAGACCACTATTATATAACTTTTATTACAGTATATTGTTATAATTGTTCTATTTTATTAGTTATTGTTGTTAATTTTATATTGTGCCTAACTTATAAATTAAACTGTATCATAGGTATGAATATATAGGAAAAAACAGTGTATGTAGGGTTTAGCACTATCCTCGGTTTCAAGCATCCACTGGGGTCTTGAAACTTTTCCCCTGCGGATAGGTGGGGGGAATTACTGTATAGCTGTTTCTTAGTGATTGATTAGGATTTGTTCTACAGGCTAATTTCCTATCTTTTCAGTAACTTAGGTTCTCTATAGAAGGCTGCCTCCACCTTCCCCTCCAGATCAACCTAACTTGAATCAGTTTTTGAGTTACTAGGTTCTATGTTTGTTGTTACATATTGTTCTTGTTGCTTATCGTAAGCCTGTTCATTGTGTTCAGGGTATCTAAATCTGCTACTACAGCCCTGACCAGTTTGGCTCAGTGGATAGAGCGTCGGCCTGCGGACTGCAGGGTCCCGGGTTCGATTCCGGTCAAGGGCATGTACCTGGGTTGCAGGCACATCCCCAGTGGGAGGTGTGCAGGAGGCAGCTGATCGATGTTTCTCTCTCATCGATGTTTCTAACTATCTGTCCTCTCCCTTTCCTTTCTGTAAGAAATGAATAAAATAAATAAATAAATAAATAAATAAATAAATAAATAAATAAATCTGCTACTACAAAAAAAGGGCACTTAATTCCCAAGGCCTGATTTGGTCTCTAATATTGAGATATATTCTACTGTGAGGTATGAACTTGCATCACTTTGTATTTGTGTATTTGTGTGTACACATACATATTTATATGTACACAGATATAGTTTTATATATAGTGTTCAGTGTTTGTATTCCTGAAATGGGAAAGCTATATTTCTTGTGAGAAAAAGCACTCCTAGACCAAATTTCTTCATTGGCTTAGGTTCCTCTTTCAGTTTTCTAATAAACAACAGGAAGATGGTTGATTTAGATTGATCATTAAAAACTGAGTTAAAGCAATAGTCTCAATGAGCCAATGTGATTGTTATAAAATCAGCTGTTTATTTTATTCTGATGAGATTTAGTAACAGGATTCCAAGAACAGTTTTGAATTTTAAGAATTGACCATTGGATATTAATAAAAATCTTGAAGTTGACTATAAATGACTTAGTATTTTATCTCTGAGAAGAACTTGAGAAAAATACCTGTTGTAGATTCAGTATAATAATGTTGATTTTCATTATTCCTCTTTGTTTGTTTGCAGGACTGATTGTATAGAGAAAAAAGACAGCCCTGAAGTATATTTTTGTTGCTGTGAGGGCAATATGTGTAATGAAAGGTTTTCTTATTTTCCGGAGATGGAAGTCACACAGCGTAAGTTCACAGGGAAAATGCATAGGTCTGTTTAGTAGATGGAAAACGAAGTATATTCGTGTTAATAGAATAATTTACTCCTACCTCTCCTACTTTTATTTTTCTCTTAAAATTTGATCCTACAATAAATACTTATTGTAGAATTTTGTAGACCAAATTTGAGTTGTTCTTTTCTTTCCCTTTCCACAGCTACTTCGAATCCAGTTACACCTAAGCCACCCTATTACAACATCTTGCTCTATTCCTTGGTGCCACTTATGTTAATTGCAGGGATCGTTATCTGTGCATTTTGGGTGTATAGACATCATAAGATGGCCTACCCTCCTGTACTTGTTCCTACTCAAGTAAGTTATTGTCTCATACTTTGTGCTGTTTTAACTTGCACATTTTAAAGGAGTATTACTGTGATAAAATCCACCAGTTTGTTACAATTAATTTTCCTTTAGAGTTAACTTTTGAATATTTTTACATTTGATCTTAGCCAAAAGGCCGAGAAGCGATTGAATATTTTTTATCATGGAAAAATATAGCTAATTTTGCATACTTACTAATTTGCTATGTCCTGAACTTTTCTCACTTAAGTGTTGCGTAGACTAGATTGAAGGGTTTCCCCACTCCTGTTTTTCTTGGGAGCGTTTTACTGTCATTATAATACTTCACAGTGTGAGATTCACCCTGCTTTGTTTATTATGAGGCAACTGATGATGGAGAAGGAAAAACAACCTTTTTTCCCCCTTTCATTCTCACCTCCATTCCCAAATTTTTGTGCCGTTTTTTCAAGACTACTTGCCACAATATCCTTCTAACCATGGATAGGGACCCCTTAAGGTAACCAGGAAAGTGTGGAAAAGAGAGGTTTCATAAAGGCTTCAGGAAGATATATCACTAAAAATGTTCTTTGGGGGAATTTCTCAACATGTATTGTTGGCAGTTCCAAATATATTTTTGTTTGCAAAATAAAAAAAAACCACTTTTTTTAAAATGTCCTTGATTCTTACTTCTCTGAGCCAGAATATATCTGAAAATATAGCTGTGGTGGGTAGCCAGATTAAATGCATGAAATTTTCCTCATTCTCTATCATGTAGACAGTTGGCTCTAGTCCAGTGCTTTATAAGGACTTTTAATATAAATAGTTGATATTCTACAGGCTGAGTAAAGGTGATAACTTTTGGTTATATTTGCTTGAGACATTTTTAAACTCTAGTTTTTACTGTTTTAACTCTTAAGATCAGATTACCTCAGCCTCTGGATCTCTTTGTTTAACTTTGTTTCTCTAATACAGTAGGATTAATGGTTATAACTCGATAGAAGAAAATGGTAAAGCCCTATAATTTAATGACCAAAACAACTTCTTCTCTTTAAGCTTTATTTACATAACATATTTCTTTCTCAGTACTTGCCGCAATCTGTTAGCATTAGATCATTGATCCCCATAATCTTTGTAAAATGTGTATATGGAGGAATAAACCTGAGGTTAAATACTTAGTTCCATTAGGTATACACACTATTTTGTACAGCTGAAATATTTTAACTTTTAGACATTAGTAATCTAATTGTGAGTCAATATAAAATAATCTCTAAAAAGTATTTTATAGTAAAAAATGTTAGTGTCCAGTAAATAGATGTAGTTTAATCCATAAGGCCATAGAATGATACACTTGATCTTCTGTTGGTGGTAACTATTTTAATAATAAATACCTACATTTAGAAGAGAGAGCATTTATCTTTATTACTATAGTGGTGTCCAAATGTACCTTACTTACATTTGTGGTGTGATAGAAACTAACTGGAAACTACATTTAAAAACAACTTTGTTGTTTCTTAGTAAAACTATAAGAATAATAATGTAATCTTATAGATAATATTGATTTGTATACAATGTTGATAGGAAAGTACGGTTGAACATTTTTATAAAAGGGCTTGATATATTAGGCTGCTTTATTTAGAAATGCTAATTAATTCCAGGGTTTAAGGAAAAATGCAGTTATTATTCATAAATAACTAAGAGCCAGGTATCTTTAATAGTATTCATCTCTGGGTTTTAGATATTTGTTGCCATGGTTAATGTTATTGTATTCATTTATTTGATACTTGCATTGTTCTGTGGTGAGTTTGAATAAATTGTATGAATTACTGAAAAATAAGGAATGAGTTGAAAGGTTTTTGATGGAATGACCTGAAATGGTCAACCTTTGTTATTAAAAATAAAAGACATGCCTGACGTTATGCTTTCCTTCTGTCATAAACTGTGCTGTGGAAAAGGAGCATTGTCATCAGTGTGGTATTTCTCTTGTGTCAACTTCACAGTGTCTCAGAAACTGTAGTACCACTCAGTCTCATTTTGAGTGAGGAAATTATGTAAACTAATTCTGCAAGATGACTTAGGGGCCATCTTGTAACAAAATACTCAGTTTTATCTATTTCAAAATAATTACTGAAAATTACATCAAGCATTTATTGAACATTTAGAGTGTATCAGAATACTGGTAAGTTATGTATATGTAGAAATATATAATTTAGATAAGAGTATATAAAACTATATAAGATATATAATTTTTCCTACATGATTTCCAACTTGTGACTGGTATATGAAGATCATTTTTAGAATATCAAGATGCATTTTTGTTTAAAAATAAAAATTCCTGAACCATACCCCTAAAAGTATAGAATGGGGCCTAGGATATTATGTTTCTAATAAGTTTCCCAGGTGATTTTGGTGACAGCCAGGTATGGAAAGCACTGATTTTATTTTACTCAAAGGATTGTTTATATAGTTTAATCCCTACTTTATAGATAAAGAAATTGAGACATAGAAAGCTCACAACTATTGGAGCTGGAATCTAAACCAAGGACTCTGACAACTAAATCTTTGCTCTAATTGCTTACGCTATTCTTCTCATTTTCCACAGAACAGTTGCCTCAGGGGTTTCAGATAATTCTAAACATTCCTGCCATCTCAGAATCATTCTATAGGCCATTTTATTTTTCTACTTTGGGATGTTGAATAATAACAAGCAATAAAACAATAAAAATGAGCAATAGCATGATCACATCATCTCTAATAGGACAAAAGGAAAAATAAGTCATATTCATGTTTTCCATTAAAAATTTTTAACACATTTTAGAATAGGGTTTATGAACTTTGATTGGGTTGTAGGTGAAGATTCTTGTGTCTCTGAGTTGATAGTGCCAGTACCTACTTGGTATTCAAGACTTTTTTGAGGGAGAGAAGTAGGTAGGGGAGACATACTACACATTAGAAATATTAAAGTGACTTCTGTATTTCATTCCATATTCATGTCCCCATATTCCAAGTTTAATTCCAAGACCAGTTAGAAAAATACCTTACATGCTTATTGTGGATTTCTAGAACATTCTTTCTCTAAATTCTTTAAACACTTTAGACAGTGATGTAAAATTTGTCATTCATTTTCTTAGGGAAACTTTTCCTTAGAGCTTTGGCTAAAGGCTGGTTTGTGGATTAACTGCTCTGTTGTAAGATGTTAGTGGTGATATCTTTTCATGATGATACTTATTGATGAGTCATTCCTACAGTAAGAACTATACTTGAAGATTTACAGGGATTCTAAACAGAGCAAAAATATGTGCTGATAAAGTTACATATACTGTGCTCATTCATTGATCTGATCTTTTATTCTCCTTGGGGGGAAAAAAAGATCAATCCTATGGGACATACTGGAGAACTGAGATATCAACATACATCTTCTTGCTAAGCTACTACTATGTTTGTGACATTGTTTCATGGTATCACTGTCTCCCCAGTCATCCTGAATGAAAGCCTTGGAGACAAGTGCTTCTCCTACTCTTGGCTCTGTCCATTCACTGTTCATCCCTTCTGATCCTATTGTAGCTCAGGACATTATGGCATCCAGTGCTAAGATTATTTTTGTAATCTTGTAGCTGGTCTTCTTGCTTCCAGTTTTCTCTCTTCATCTGTACTAATGCTGTAGAATACCTGTCTGATTATGTTACTTCTGTGCTTTAAAGCTATTTGAGAGTTTTCAAATGATCAATACAAAATATACAAAGTTTGGAGCATGACGTGTGGTCTTCTACACTTTGTCTGCCTTTTGATTCTTTTCTCCTAATGCAACCTAAGCCATCCATCATATCCATCTAGAATGGTATTAGTTATGTGCCTTCCTTGAGGGAATTGAGAAAATAGTGCTCAAGTCAGTTTCAGTTTTCTGTGATGCAGATGAGTGACCCCGGTTGAGAAAGGCTCTAGTCATTTGTATATGTGTCATTCTCACACTTGATATAAACTCCTTGAAGATAATGTGTGTTTGTATCACTACTTTATCTCACACAGTATTTGCATGTAATAACTATTCTGTAAGTGATGAATTGCTAAATTGACTTTATTGTATTTAGAGTTATACTAAGATGATAATGCACTATGCCCAGGGATTCATTTAATAAATATTTAGGTGCTCTAGGGCTTTGCTTTAAGATGAATCTTGAGACTGTATTTCTTGGGGGTAAAATAAGTTGAAGTCTTCCAGGCTTTTATAAGAGAATGCCATTATTCAATTGTTTATTTAATCACAATCTTAAAGCATTCTTTTAATTTGTATCACCTATGTCACTTTTCTTTTGCCTGTGTTGAAACTGTCTTTCCACATGTAAAAAGAGCCTCTTAATAATCTTTAGTGAGTAAACTGATCATGAACTGGTTTTTCTAGTGTCAGTGAGTCATGAATGTGAGGGAATTGATGCATTCACTCTATTATTAAGAAGTCTTAATGTGGTTTCAATAAAACTATTTGCATCACTTTCATAACCATATGTGAGCTTAAGTTTCTTGCTTATAAGATCTTTATTTGTGCTGATAAAAAATACCACTTGATAAGAAAATGCATTTTAGGGACTAGAAATTAACCTGCCTTTAACAAGATATGAAGTTAGCTTCTTGTTAAATTTTTAGAGGCTGTATAAACAGCACTATAGTATTGTAACATTAATACTTTTTAAATGACATTTGTCTCTTCAGTTCTTATGTCATGACATTTTTGTCTAGGTTTTGGTCTGATTAGGACTAAAAGCTTTCACATGTTTGAGATACCTAGTTGGGCACACAGAATAATCCAATTGACCTTAATATTAAAGTAATCATAGGTTGTCATTTCATGCTATGTCAAATTACTGTGCACTGAGAAACCAAGCCATCTTTGAAATGCTTTGTAGGATTTTCCTGTTGAACATGAATCTATATATGTACTCATTTAAAGTTAAGATACTGAAAGGGGCAGCATATCATCATTCAAACAAGTCAGTTTAGGGAAGTATGTTCCTTCTTTATTTGGGAGGATGTAGGGGACATTTACTAAATTTCATTAAGTATTTAATATGCTAATATTAAATAATACCTGCAAAATAAATATTATATCTATAGACGCATATCTTGAAATAGATTGACTGCTTATTAAATGCTTGGAGTTTATGAACACATCTCTTGCTTTGTCTATATCTCTTGCTTTCTCTTTTAAAAATTGTCTTCTATTTAAAATAAGTGTTTGCTTGTAACAAGACAAATTATACAGATAAAAGTCTGTGTACCCCCCCCCCCCCGAAGAAAAAAGGGGGAAAAATCATTTGTTCTCTCTTTTTTTAATCAGTTTTCTGAAATAACCAATTCTAACAGGCTGGTGTATATCCTTTGACACCTTGAATCTCATTTGTTTGAGTATATGCTTTCCCCCCTCTTTTTTAAACTGTAAAATGTTACTCCACGATGTATACTAAGGACAGCTTTTCAGCTCAGTACTTCTAATCGATCTCATTCTGATTAAATGATGTTGTTTTTAGATGAAATGTAGTGGAACTTTAATGTGTGCTCTTAAAATACCAAAATTTGTTGTATTATTCGCTTAGAGTTTGTGTTAGGTTTCTGAAAAGAGCAGGAACCTACATTCCACAAATGTTTTCACTTTATTATTTTAGCATGCTTAAAATATGGTGATATAATGCTATTGTTTTATGCTTGAGGATATATATATATATTTTTTTTTGGGGGGGGTACATGCTTTAGAAATAGTACAGGGCTATTACAAATGTCTCTTTCTTCTGTGTTCCACCTTTGTGTGTGATTGTTTTTATATTGGTAACCTAAATTACAAATTACTTTTATATATACTTCTATACTAATTGTGGAAAAAGTGTCATAAATTATCCATAGACATGCAGCTTGAAAAAAAAATTACTCTCATTAGGCATATGTAAGCTGTTTCACTTACATATTCACAGATAGGCCCACTTGGAGATTGGCTGAAATCCTGTGTTCAAAAGCGAAAGGAAGGGAAGAAGGGGAAATAAAAAAAAAAAAAAAAGCTGTATCAAAAGCTTAAAGTAAGTTAAAGCTACACATTAAAATTAAAGCACCTTGTTTCTAAGACTGACTTTAATTTAAATTAAAAAATGTTGAGTTCAGTGTTTCTTTGGCCTATGGAGAACCCAGTCTGCCAATTTACTAATGGGACTGATGCATGTAGACCAGAGGACATTATTCCTCCTTGCCTGGCAAGGAGATGGTAGACAGGAAGAAGTAAGTTTGCTTTTCTCTCTATTCTTTATTTCCTGGACCTCATCCTGGATCTGTTTCTTCACTCCTAGCTACTTCATTGCTGTCAAACCTTTTTCTATTAACTTGAGATTATAAAAATGAAAAAAAAAGTCCATTTATTAATGAAAGCTGCTCATATCAGATAGGCTGGGAGGTATGCAAGTTTGTTTGTTTTGTTTTTTGTTTAACCACTCACCTAATGCTTGAGGGCCCATCGTGTGCCAGGCACTATGCTGGATGTGCAGTGGTAAGTAGCACCAGGACAGTCCTTGCTAGTAGCTCTTTTGGAGCCCACAGTTAATACGTAGATGAACAAAAAGTAGGTTGGTTGATTGGTTGTTTGACTTTACAGTTTGGAAATGAAGGATATAGAGAGTAAGAAGGGAGTTGCTTCAATAACTTTGGGCAATGATGGAGGAAAGGAGAAGTACCTGATTCTAGCTCTGTAGTGATTAGAAGAAGAGCCACATCTGGGTGCTCAATTAATGTTAAGTCCTCAATAAGTGTTAGCTATTATTGCTAACAGAATAACAACTTCAAAATTGTACTAACAATGAATCATTGTCATTGAAACCATTGTAGGTACATGTCAATACTTTGAGATTATTTTAGTGTAATAAAAGATTTCATTTTGACTCAAGTACTATACAGAGCACTTAAGATTAACTCATTTAATCTTTCAGCATCCCATGATTTAGGTCCTGTTTTAAATCCATTTTATAGAATAAGAAAACCGAGACACAGGTAGGTAAATAAGTTGGCCTAGAGTCAGTTTGCTTATTGGCAAAAATGCCTATGCATTTATATCCAAGGATTAAATACATTGAATTAATTTTAATTTAATGGCTTATTTCTGTAAATAATAATGTGGGGTTCATAAAAAACTAAAATAGGGTGAGGGTAAGGATCAGAGTACATAAATTACGTTTAAAAAAGTTTTTATAGTGAGCATATATAGACTTAAAGATAAACATAACCACTTTACCATATCACAATATGTTAATGTATAGCATGGTCCTTTTCATTTTTTCAGCCTTACTTGCAGAATACAAGTGCTGAAATGAACAAAAAAATTTTCATACCAGTAAAATCTGATGCTACTGAGCAGCAACCAAAAGGAGAATGGGCATCCCTACATCTCTTTCAGACTTTTAACCTCAGGGATGGCTACCCTAAGGAACTAACAACTTCTTAGGGAACGTGTTCAGAATTCTAATTTCATCCACCTTGGTCTGTTTTTGCTTTGCTTTCAGGAGGATTAGATGAGAGAAACTAGGAAGTAGGAGTTGATATATCACAAGAATTTTGAAACTCTATTTGGATTGCAATCATGGCTGTGCATTTGACAGTATCCTTATTATTGAATCTGTTAATGTATAATGTCTTGCTTTCCTTAGCTCAGAAACATTCGTCCTCATACACTGTGTTATTTCTTTATAGATTCTATTTCTATCTACTTGGCAATAGTCTTTTTATAATTAGCGTTTGTAAAGTTTCTTAGAATGTAAGATAATTAGATGACTAAGAGGAGATAAATTTAGAATTTATCAGTTTTCAAATACTTTGGGTAGGGGGTTCTTAATACTTGATAGTCCTAAGAAGTTTTTGAGTGATATCAGAATAGTTTAAGTAGGGGAAAATGTATATTATATATCATATATATTTATAGTATGTAAATGAACCTAAATCTCTATTTCTAGGAAGATTTCTTTGTATTCCAGTTTTGTGTATCTAACTGGCTACTAAATGTCTCCACCTAGATGTCTCTAAGCACTTAACATTCAAGGATAGTGCTCTCTCTCAAACCTGTTTCTCAGTAAATGGAACCAATAACCATTTGGTTGCGCAAGTCAGAAATGTAGGATGGGTCCCAATGTTGTTTTTGTACCTTATCTTTTTTTCCCCCCTCTCTCTTTATTGATTAAGGAATTACATATGTGTCCTTATCTCCCCACTCATGCCCTCACCCCCTGGTGTCTGTGTCCATTGATTAGGCTTATATGCATGCATACAAGTTTTTTGGTTGATTTCTCCCCCTTACTCCCACCCTCCCCTACCTTCCCTCTGAGGTTTGATGGTCTGATCAATGCTTCTCTGTCTCTGTTTTTGTTCATTAGTTTATGCTGTTCATTATATTCCATAAATGAGTGAGATCGTGTGATATTTATCTTTCTCTAATTGGCTTATTTCGCTTAGCATAATGCTCTTCCTTACCTTCCTAGCTCTAATACTTATTCCATTTCTCAAGGATCCTCTTCTCAGGAAGATCTTCTCTTATTTAACTTGCCAGTTTAAGTCAGGTTTCTCCTTACAGGTGCTTAAGGTACTGAATTCCTTTTTCTTGCTCTTTATAATTATGCATTTATGAGTGTAATCTTTGATTAGTTTAGTCTTTGTTACCTACACTATAGTAAGCGTCACCAGAGCCTGGATAGTCAGTGCCTGGCACAAACTAGGCACTCCGTAAAGATTTTTTGAATCATGGAGAAGTACTGTTCATTTCTTTCTGATGTTTGACAGTTAATTTTTTCCCCCTTAAGGAAGTCTTTTTTTAAATAATTTTATTCAGCAAACCTAATTACTTGACATTAATGTGCTTATTTGGTTTTCACTGCTTATTTGGTTTTCACTGCTATCTCCAGTTATAGTTAGTGACATTCAAGTTCCATTTTCCATGTTGTGAATCCAGGCTGTTTTGTTTGGTTCCTTTCTATCTATTTATGTATTTTGGTGAATCTATTTTTTTTGGATTCTGTTTGGACCCTTTTATTCTATAACATTGTTGATACATTGAGACTTGTTCTTGGTGTCTCTTGTTTAGTTTGCATCATTCTATAGTTTATTCTAATGTGTACATTGAACAAATTCATACTTTTTGGTAAGGTTCATGAATGCTATCTGCTTGCACAGTGTTATTACAGTGGCATCTTTATCTCTGAAAGCACATGTATGAAAACAAAACCTGAGAGATGCTTAAACCTTGGGAAGCTATAGTCTAGTTATTCATGTGGCATGTATTTCTTACAAGGAATGAATTTTACTCTGGAGTACTGATAAGATGTTCTAATATTAGGATTAGTTAAGCCGATAAAGGCATGTATTTCTTACAAGGAATGAATTTTACTCTGGAGTACTGATAAGATGTTTTAGTAGTAGGATTAGCTAAGCCTTTTAGATGAATTATAAATAATCCTGAATTGTCAGGAAAAAATTAAGAAGGCAAAAATGTAGTTAAGCAACTGGTATAGATAAATGAGCTGTCAAATCTTTTTTTGTTGTTGCTATTTTTCTCTGTAGAAATATTGGAAACTGGAGAATATGATCAGTGATTGGAGGGATTCATAGCCTTCCTTTACACTGGTGACAGTATTTCTCTTAATTTTAAATTTGGGCCCTTACCTATTTTGTGATGACTAGGGCATTGAAAATCTTGTTCTCTATGAGTGTCCTCAGATTGAAAAGTATGTATGGATACTTGTTCTCAGGACCACCACTGCTTAAATTCTTTATTGTTGCTGTGGCTAGGGAAATAGAATAGTAGTAGGCCTGGTCTGTCACTCTTTTTATTTAATTCTGACCTTTTTAGTCTTCCCTTTTCTTCTTTTGTTTTACCCGTGTATTGTTGCACACATTCACGTTGGCACCGGAAACAGTTTTCTGTCTCACTGTTATGCTTCTACTGCCTTCGATGAAAGGGATGTGCAGCAGTTCAGGAAGTAGGAGATTCTAGAGATTCTGAAGATAAAGGTCAGAGAGTGTGGTCTGAGCTATATAGTGCTGCTCCTACAAATGTTGTTAAAGGCAATACTGCCCTCTGGTGTCCAGAAGTCAATTCCAATGCATTTCTTTACAATTAAATTACTTTTTGTATTCTTATAGTTAAGACACTATAACTTCTTAGAAAAATAAGTAACAGTTATTTAAGATTTGGTTTAGTTTATTTACTGGCTTCAAGTCCATTCAATCAGGTAACTCGGGGTTATACAAGAGTCATCTATCTGATAGGTAATGTCTGATAGGTAATGTCCCAGTTTATTTTTTTAAATATTACTTTCCTTTGCTTTATAAGGAAAGTGTTCCCAAGACTCATTTTAGAAAAATTATACAGTGGATCATTGCCAATTTTTAAAAAGCTAAATCATTATCCTTCTTCCTTCACTTTTGTAACTGATGTGTCATTTTTCATTTCATTCTGGATATAAATCGTAATTTCTTTTGCCTGTGTTTTTTCTTCACAAGCACGCCTTTCATATAATGATAGAGGTAAGATGCATTGATGTTTACTTTATGGTTGTGGAACTTTTTTGTGGATGCATACTAAACATTTTGTTCTTAGATTATTTGTTATTGCTTTATTGTGCATCCTTTATAGTTTATACATTTATGTTATGAAGTTTTTTTTCTACTTTTGGTATTGAAAACATGATTGATTTGCCATAGTAATAGTTTTTGGTTTTAATGGATTGTTAACAATATTTATACTTATCTGAGGTGGAATGTAGACACAACTGTTTTAGTTGATTAGAAGTTAACACCTAATGGCAAGATTTTTAGTCTTAAAATCTTTGTATTGGTTAATTTTTATATAACATCATTAGCTTAAATGTCAGCATGTCCTCACCTTTGGCAGGGGCTGACTTTCTGGTTGAATTCATTATCTTTTAATGTGAAATCTATATTTTCAGGTAGTTTCTTTCATCTTTGACATCTTTAGCAAATGGACTAGCTAGTGAAGTGTAACTTGATTTTTTGCTGTGTGGTAGTTTAAAACTTTAATTAGAGTTAGCCTTCATCTGGAGAATTCAGAATAAGTAAAATGATCACAAACTTCTTTGCAGTTCTTACTTTGAACAATGTATTCAGGTATTGGTTATAGCAGTGTTATTGTGTTGGAGTGGAAGGCACTTTTTCCAGCTGTAGTCATTTGTTGCTTCATAACATGATGTCTCACGATGCCATAATTTTCACATACAAATGGGTAAAGAAGGGATGTAATCAGAGCCATGTTCTAATGCGTATCTTTTTAACTGCAAAAATAGTATGGATACTGCAAAAGAACCAGAGACTTAGGGAGATTTTTTAGGAATTCTGCAGTCCTCATAGCTGCTTCCACCTGAAAGTAGTTTTTCTGCATGGCAGGGCAAATCCCTATTTTACGGATAACATTACAATGTTGCTGTCATTTTGAAGTTTAAGTCTGAATTAGTCTTCTCAGGTATTTGTATACTTTAAAGGTATAAATCTTTATTTCTAGAATTGAGCATTGTTTTTTGTGTGGGTAAATTAGTATAATGATGTTAATAAACTGAAAATCTCTTATAATCTTGGATTACAGAATAAGTAAAAGCTAAATATTAGAGATTCAGTTAAAGCTTAATAAAGAACTTAAAAGTATGAAACAGAAGAACATTCTACTGATTTTTCATTGAAAAAGCAGAAGATATGTTGATTGATTGATGTTACAGATTTCAGATAGTGGTACCTATTATAGTTACTGGTTTTTTAACCCAACCTTTTAAGTATTATACGATGTTATTTATAAACAATATTTCTTATTTGATGCTCTATAGGAATGTACCTTTGAAGACCTTTTTATCACCCTTTGAAAATTGGCCAGTGTTCTTTTTTAAGCTTTTTACTTATAAGTAATTTTGACAATGGTTATGTTTTCAGGCTGTGATATAATGGTAATATCATTACGAGAGTTATCTAAGATTTCTCCATGAAATAATGGTAGCTTAGAAACTTGCTAAACAGAGTCTTGAAAACCTGGGAACTTTGAAGTTTATCTTTGCATTTGGAAAACACTCAATTTTTTTCTAAGCATAGACATTAAAATTTATTATGTTTCCTAAAATTAAGATTAATGTTATGTTAAATCATGTTTTGAACTACTGACATATTCTGAATTTGATTTGTGAATTAAGTAATCCAAATCCTGTTTTATGGACATCATTTCCAGGTCAGTGGTACTCTAGAACTGAGAATGGGCAATGTCTGTTATCCAGAGACATTATCAGTTAATTTATATATAAGTTATTAAAAATCATAGTGTTTAAATTTAAAGCCATGTTACTCTTTATCTGGTTATTTTTCCTTCAGCTTTCAGCCTTTATCTGTATATTTTAGTTTTTGGCATCCCAGCTTTGAAAATTCAAGTTTTCTAATTTACCTCTAAAGGAGGGGAAATCATTGACATTAATTTTTTAGTTACTTTAAGTTTTTCAAATTGAACTTTTTCAGTTAGTTAGCATAAATTTTCTTTTATGCATTTATCCAATAATTCTTGGATTTTCAGCACTGAGTTCTTTGCCTCTAGAAGAGTAGTTTTCAACTTTTTTTCCCCCTCCTGACTCCACATTCACATAAGTAACAAACTCTTAGCAGTAGAATCTAAGAGTTTAAATGATCAGTCAGAGAATGAGGTAGGGAGGGTTAAGTTTTACTAAAACCTTTCCAGAGATCCTTTTGTCCTCTCTTACTGAAGATAATAACTTTAGGGGCATACGTCTATGAGATTTATATCTGACTTCCTGGATTCATCCCTGTTAAACAAAAATACTCTTCAGCTTTGCTAACCTTTCATGTTTTGAATATGTGATGGAAAAACAACTTCTGTAGACATTTAAAAAAATAAATACCTATGGTTGAAATGAGTAACAGGAAGTCTTGTAGTTATCTTACTGTTTTAAAAAATAGGAATTCTGAAACAGTTTTGTAAAAGATTGTCTACTTTAGTTGAAATTACATGTTTTTTCTCTTTAATACCTTGCAGTGTTTCTATTCTTAAGGGTTCTTCTAATGCAGAGGCTAACTTTAAAATCTCTAGTGGCACTGGTGGGCTGAATAATGCCTGAAGGGAGCACTAACAGTCTTGAGGCATTAGAAGAGGAGATCTTTTCTTTTTACGCGAGGGGAGGAGGCAGAGAGAGGTGCATCAATATAGGGGTGATATACTATTTCCATGTGTCTTATGTGCCACCAGTGTCATAATGTCTGTTGCTGTAGTCACAGAAATTTTAGTTGCTCCCTATAATACTCATTATGCAGCCCTTCAAATACTTTTATTACTTTTTTTTTTCCTTCTGGAAACTTTCCAAAAGGCTTCCTATGTCTTTTTTTCCTTGCAGATATTGAACTGATAAAATACTTTCAGTGAAGGGTTGCTATTCCAGTCTGTATAAGGAGGATTCCCTTATCCTTTGTAAATGCTATACTCCTATTTGTATTTACTCCATTTTAAAAAGTTAACTATAGCGGTACACTCACTTCTCTTTCTTTTACCTAAAGTCTGTATCACCTACCAGGATGACCACTCACTTTCTTGATTATTATTTGCACTTTCTTTGCCAGTCAGTCCTAGAACACTTACTAATTTTTATCTCAGATCAATTTTGGAAAATAATTATAAGCAAAGGGTGAATTGTTAATAGGTTGAAACATTAGAATGAATGGAACAGTTGGGCTATAGCAACGTTAACTGACATTTCTTTTATGTGCTTAGCATTTGAGAATCACTGTGGGTATTTCTGAGATTAATTGAAGAAACATTTTAAAGAGCAATTGGGGAAAGTAGTGGATTTTGAGGACACGTTTTCTTTGAGACACAGCCATAATTTGCTGTTTCTGATACTTTTTGAATCCTCATTCTGTAAGAAAGTATCAACTGGATGAAACTGTTGAAATACTGTTGGTATCCTAGAGGCCACAGAAAGTCTTAGTCAGGAAAATTAGTGACAGTGGATCAAAAAGATTTTAGATCTTTTTCTCCACTATACATACATAGCAATACTGCCAAATGTTCCTATGAGAACTCTTAATTCAAGTTGCTTGCCTTGTGATTACTATAGATAATTAGGAATGCTTGAGAACTCAGTTTGGGCAAGATTGAAGTTAATGTTGTTTGTATGTGTTTACCGTTTCTGTCAATTGATTCCTCAATATACTCAACTTTCCCCCTCACATTTAGAGAGATATGTATCAAGTGCTGCTTTTTAATATTATTATTGTTATTTATCTATAGGACCCAGGACCACCCCCACCTTCTCCATTACTAGGTTTGAAGCCACTGCAGTTACTAGAAGTGAAAGCAAGGGGAAGATTTGGTTGTGTCTGGAAAGCCCAGTTGCTCAATGAATATGTAGCTGTGAAAATATTTCCAATACAGGTATGCTTATTACAGTTTTCTAATCTGCACACATACTTTTAAAAGGTTGCACTGGCTTGGTCTTTATAACTCCAGTTTGAAAATACAAGCCATATGTTTCAAGGTGGTTCTTGTGGTACTAGGGAAAGCGGTTCGCCTTGTTAAGTCTGCCTTCTCATCTGAGAAATGGAATTAATGGTACACTAGTCATTATGTTTTTTTGGAGTGGTGGAATTAAAATAAATGAACATAGGAGATATTTTGCCACTAAAAATTCTAAAGAAATGCAAAGTGAAGAAGATTCTAATAAAAATTTAATTAATGTCTGGGTGGTTAACTTTTAATATACCATTGACCTAATCAGAAAAAAAGCGAACAGAAGAATGAAAGAATAATGTGCTTTCACAATTGCCGTTTGGAAGTATGTTACCAAACTTACTCATTTTTGTTCTATTTTGAGTGTTAATAGCTTCAGATATTGCTTGTTGAATTTTCAGAGGCAGTTAATCAAGACTGCAAATAATTGGTTTACTGTTGAGATTTTTTTTAAAGGGGCTGACCTCATAAAACCCTGATCTAATGCACCCCTAAGCTATTTTCTGTTTTGCTTTGTTCCATTAAGAATGACTGTGGTATAGATCTGTGATGATTACTTTTCCCTTGTGTCTACACCCCTGTGGCTAAAGCCATCCATGGTATCGCAATCCTGGCTGGGTTGGATGATGCTGACTTCACCACTGCACCTAGACAGTAGATCTTCCTTATTCCAAAGTTACAATATAATCAACTTCTTTGTTGTGATATACCTGGATTTTAGCCTTCTTGACTCTTCTAAAGCCTATTTCTTAGAGTCTATGAAAAAGTTTTATTACTGTTCTTTTTGGTAGAATTGCAGATACTATATAGTTTAGTTCTCAGAGGAAAAGTCTGTTCTGTTGTGCCAAGATTCATAAATATTTGGGTGATACTAATGTAAGATTAATAATAATAGTAGCTAACATTTTATTTGATGCTTCTATTGTGTCAGGTAGAGGTGTTTTACATATATGAGTACTGACTAATATGTGTCCATACATATAATACAACACACAATATACATATCTATCTATATAAAACCCTAATATGCAAATTGACGGAATGGCAGAATGACCTGTGGAATGACCGGTCAGTGGTGGGAGGGGCTGGAGAGCGGTCAGCGCCAGGCCAGCCAAGGCGGGTGCCTGCAGGCAGAGAGAGGCAACCGGCGGCAGCGGTATGATTGGGGGGCAGGACCTGTCAGCAAGCAGGCGGCGCCACTCCCCAATCGCCCCGCCAGTGATGGCAGGGGGATGGGGCTGGTGAGTGGGCAATGGGGGGGGGGGGTTGGGGGGTGAGGCTGGCCGGTGAGCAGGTGTTGCCAGGCCGCCAGCGAAGGGAGGTGCCAGTGGGGGCCCCCCGAACGCCCCACCAGTTGCCCTACAGTTTGGCCCTGATTGCCGGCCAGGCCTAGGGACCCTACCCTATATATTGGGAACAGTCTCTTAGATTTAAAAATTAAATTCTGGCAAGGCTACTTTAACACTGAAGAAACAGGTTGATGCAGCGATGATATGCATGGACTCTGGCTTGCACATTTTGTGGTCAGCCCTGATTCTGACACTTATAACTGTGTGACAAAGCGAATTACTTCTCTCTGCTTCAGTTTTTCCACCCATAAGATGGGGAAAATGGTACTACTGCCTCAGAAGGATAATGTTATGTACTACTTTTTATAATCAGGGCAAAAAGATGTAGCTGCACATACAACAGCAAGATGCCTTTCACCTGTATGAAAAGTATGGTCACTGGTGCATGCAGCGTCCCAGATTGCGAGAGGGATGTACAACTGCCGGTTTAGGCCCGACATCCCCCAAGGGGTCCCGGATTGCGAGAGGGCACAGGCCGGGCTGAGGGACCTCCCCCCGCTGACCTGTGCACAGTCCTCATTTTGCTAATGGTTATTAACTTGCCAAAGGTCTCAGATAGTTTAGATCCAGAGGGTCCCTAACTATTATGCAGTCATGCCTTCTGCTTTTATTATCCTTTCATTGTGGATAGAAACTAAATATTTTATAATTTGATATGTAGTAGGCATGGATCACTTGCAGGCACAAATGAGAATATTGTATTTTAAATTATTGTATTGCATAAATATACTCCACTGTGCTCTTGTTGGCTTTTTAGGGTATTAGAAGCATTTTGTTAAGAATCCTATATAATAAAAGGGTAATATGCAAAGCAACAGAACGGTGGAATGACCGTTTGCTATGATGCACACTGACCACCAGGGGGCAGATGCTCAATGCAGGAGCTGTCCCCTGGTGGTCAGTGCGCTTGCACAGGGGGAGTGCTGCTCAGCCAGAAGCTGGGCTCACAGGTGGCGAGCACAGCAGCAATGGCAGGAGCTTATCCCACCTCTGTGGCAGTTGGACATCCCCTGAGCCGGACTGCGAAAGGGTACAGGCCATGCTGAGGGACCAACCCCCCAAGTGTACAAATTTCAGTCCTCTAGTGTTTAATATTATGTTACTAGAGGCCTGGTGCATGGATTGGTGCACTGGTGGGGTATGTCGGCCTGGTCTATGGGGTTAGGGCCAAAACCAGCTCTCCGACATCCCCTGAGGGGTCCTGGATTGCAAGAGGGTGCATGCCAGGCCGAGGGACCCCACTGGTGCACGTTTGGGGCCGGGGAGGGACCATGGGAGGGCTCCAGGGTGTGTCCGGCCCATCTTGCCCAGTCCTGTTCGGGATCACTTGGGGCTGTCTCACCCAGTCCTGATTGGCCATACCCCAGCAGCAAGCTAACTTACTGGTCAGAGCGTCTATCCCCTGGTGGTCAATGTGTATCATAGTGACTGGTCGAATGGTCGAATAGTCAGACACTTAGCATATTAGGCTTTTATATATAGAGATTCTTTAAAATATTTTTTCCTAATTAGATGAAGTCTTTCTACCTGAATTTCATCTCCCAGGGAGATTATTCTGAATAATAACACAAGTAACTTCACACCATGGTGAAATTACACTGTAGTGCTAACTTGTAAGCAGAATGTGTCCAAGGTTAGATACTGAAGTTGAGCACTTCTGAGCAACTCCTGTGTTTACAAACTGGAAACACAGAAAAGTGTGTTTTGAGGGAATAGGGGAGGGCAGACATTTGGTATGGAACTCTTACCTGTTGTCAGAGTGTGCTTTTATTAAAAATCAAAACTGGTGAGTCTTTTAATAGTTATGTTTATTTTTAATTTTTTGCCTTAGAACTTGAGTAACTTTTTTTTTTAGATATGGTTTATTGCCTTTATTCTTTGCACTCTTACTATTCTTCCTTTTTGCCTGTAGGACAAACAGTCATGGCAAAATGAATATGAAGTCTACAGTTTGCCTGGAATGAAGCATGAGAATATATTACAGTTCATTGGTGCAGAAAAACGAGGCACCAGTGTTGATGTGGATCTTTGGCTAATCACAGCATTTCATGAAAAGGTAAAACTACTTTCTGTTTTAACTCAGTAAAGTCAGGGTTGGTTTACCTACCTAATGTTGGTTACAAATTCCTCAGATTTATTTTTCTGGGAATACTGTATTCTACTAGGTTACTATTTATAAGTAATATCTATTTAAAGATAGCAACTCTTTTACCTAACCCTCTAGTTAACCAGTCTTTTGTCCCTGATATCTTGTGCTGCAATTACCTCTCTTACAAATAATTATTTTAGTACTAGAGGTTCGTGCACCAGTGGGATCCCTCCTCCTGGCCTGTGGGATGGGGCTTTCCGACATCCCCGAGATGTCCTGGATTGTGAGAGGGCGCAGGCCAGATCGAGGGACCCCAATGGTGCACGATCAGGGCCGGGGAGGGATGCAGGAGGTTGGCCGCAGGAGGGCTCCAGGGCATGTCTGGCCCGGTCTCACTCAGTCCCGATTGGCTGGACCCCAGCAGCCAGCTAACATACTGGTTGGAGCATCTACTCCCTGGTGGTCATTGCACGTCATAGCGACTGGTCAACTGGTTGACTGTCAGCCCCCTGGTGGTCAGTGCACATCATAGCAAGCGGTTGAGCAGCCTTAGCATATCATTAGCATATTACGCTTTGGTTGAATGGCCAACCAGACAATAGGACACTTAGCATATTAGGCTTTTTTATATAGGATAATCGATGCTTAGTAAATTTACCATCCATTTTGATTACGTGAACCATATATTTTTTTTCAGCTTGAATTTTGTTTCTTAAAACTTTGCTCAGTATAGCTTAGTGACAAAACTAGAATTAGGAAATTTACCTGATCTTTGTCACTCATTTGTAGGGTAATTATTACCAAAGCACACTTGCTATTTTTTCTCATTTTTTCTACTTTCAGAGTTAGTATGAAAATATACATTAGTGATATAGGAAATTGTGTTCTCCTTGGCAGTCAGGTTTATTATTGTCAGATATAAGTGGCTCTTTTACTTCTCTTAATTCTTAACCAAAAAGATGGCAATAATCCTGAGAGGATTCTTTATGTTTGTTGTTATGTGTCTTAATTTTATGCTCTCATAGTCCTCTGATATAACATCTCCATAGTCATTAAATAGTTTCTGAAACTAGACTTTTTTTATTTTTTATTTTGCCTTCTAAATAGGGGAAAATTGACTGACTGCCTGTGCTTGTAGCAAACTTTTAAAGATGAGTGGTATTTTTTTCTAGTCAAATATTTATTAATGTGAAACTTGAACCATTTCAGATACTGTAAATTGGTTTTGCGGTATTATTATTCACCAAAAGGAAAATATATTGTCTTCCATAACCTCTTAAAAGTAAAAAGGAAAGTCTCCATATACATACCGGCTTTTGTCAAGAGCTTAAGTTGTGTTCTTTTCCCCTTTCTTTAGGGTTCACTGTCAGACTTTCTTAAGGCTAATGTGGTCTCTTGGAATGAATTGTGTCATATTGCAGAAACTATGGCTAGAGGATTGGCATATTTACATGAGGATATACCTGGCCTAAAAGATGGCCACAAACCCGCCATATCTCACAGGTAGAGCTAAATTTATATTATTTTCCCAAATAATTCAGTATTTATTTATTAAGCTTTTAATCCCCTGAACAAAATTTATTTTTTTCCCTAGTTATCTAGTTATGCTATAGAAGCCAGAATGATTTCATTTGTTTTTCAAATTAATTTTGAGATTGGCCAGGATGTAATTTGGATAATGTATATATTAACATCATTAGCTTGTTAGTCACCACTAACTTTATTATTGATTTACTAGTGGCCTGGTGCACGAAATTCGTGCACATTAAAAGGGGATTAATTAGAGGAAATAATTTAATATTGCTATTTGCCCTTTCTCTATAATAGAAGTGTCAGAGATGAAAGAAAATTAGTAAAATGTATATGAAAACCTTCCTCCTGTCAGAGTCTGGGGCGCACCACAGGACCCAGAGTCAAGTCCCCACCCACCCATGTGCGCCTCAAAATCGCATGAGACCCAGACCCGGCCAGCCTCCACCCCCATTGGGCTAGATCCAGACCTGGCCAGTTCCACCCTTGTCAAGGTCCACCGGGCAGGGGATGTAGCCTCAGGTCCCCTGGCCCAGTGCCAGGATGGGGGGCATGGCCTGAGGTCCCCCATCAAGCCCCACCAGGCTGGGGGGTGGGCACAACCTCAGGTCCCCTGGCCCGGCACTGGGAGGGGGGCACAGCCTCAGGTCCCCCGTCAAGCCCCACCGGCAGGGGGGTGCAGCCTCAGGTCCCCCGTCAAGCCCCGCTGGGCAGGGGGCGCAGCCTGAGTTCCCCCGACCCAGCACTGAGGGTGCACCTTGAGGTCCCCCGTCAAGCCCCGCTGGGTGGGGAGCATGGCCTGAGGTCCCCTGTCAAGCCCCACCAGGCAGGGGGGCACAGCCTCAGGTCCCCTGGCCCAGTGTTGGGGTGGAGGGTGTGGCCTGAGGTCCCCTGGCCTGGTGCCAGGTGGGAGGCATGGCCTGAAGACCCTGTCAAGCCCCACCTGGTGGGGGGCGTGGCCTGAGGTCCCCCAGCCTGGTGCTGGGTCGGGGGGAGCAGCTTGAGGTCCCCTAGCCCAGCACCAGGACGGGAAGCACACCTTGAGGTCCCCCATCAAGCCCCACTGGGAGAGGGTGCGGCCTGAGTTCCCCCAACCCAGACCTTGAGATCCCCCATCAAGCCCCGCTGGGTGGGGGGCACGGCCTGAGGTCCCCTGGCCTGGTGCTGGGGTAGGGGGCATGGCCTGAGGTCCCCTGTCAAGCCCTACGGGGCAGTGGGTGCAGTCTGAGGTCCCCCAGCCTGGTGCTGGGGTGGGGGGCACGGTCTGAAGTTCCCTGTCAAGCCCCACCTGGTGGGGGGGCGCAGCCTGAGGTCACCCAGCCTGGCACTGGCGGGGGAGCAGCCTGAGGTCCCCTAGCCCAGCACCAGGACAGGAAGTGCACCTTGAGGTCCCCTGTCAAGCCCTGCAGGGTGGGGGGGGACGCAGCCTGAGGTCCCCTGGCCTGGCGCTGGGGCAGGGGGAGCAGCCTGAGGTCCCCTAGCCCAGCACCAGGATGGGAAGCACACCTTGAGGCCCCCTGTCAAGCCCTGCTTGGTGGGGGGCATGGCCTGAGGTCCCCTGTCAAGCCCCGCCGGGTTGGGGACACGGCCTGAGGTCCCCTGTCAAGCCCCGCCAGGCAGGGGGTGCAGCCTCAGGTCCCCTGTCAAGCTCTGCTGGGTGGGGGATGTAGCCTGAGGTCCCCTGTCAAGCCCCAGGGGAGTGGGGGAGGGCGTAGCCTCAGGTCCCTGCTGATTGCTCATTAAGGCTCCTTAAGGCAACTTGGCCTCAGCTGTGGGTGCAGCCATCTTTGTGACGGAGTGATGGTCAATTAGCATATTCCCTCTTTATTAGATAGGATGTTTTAATTAGTCTTATTCTTGAAAACATGGTTAAGAATAAAAGTGTATTTTCTCTAAATCAAAAGGTAAATTTGTTTAACCTCAAAACATGATTGACTTCAAAGATGATTATAAATAGGTAAAAGGGGGATATAACTAAGGAGTGCCCCCTTTTTGCTTTCATTTTGAATGATTATTACTTGAGCTGAGGTGGAAGGAGGCATTATCAGAACAATTGGTTTTACTCAGTTGCCTTTTTTAGGGAAGAAATAGTACTTGGACAAAAAAGTTATTTCCTTAAAAGGGAAAACATTAGTTTCCTTAAACATAGGATTCAATTTGTCATTGTGTATTTAACTTCCTTGAACATGAGACCAATTTGTTTTCTGGCATTCAATTTAAAAATGTTTGCTTTAAAATTGGGTATGAACTGATGCATTTAACAGATATTTAGTTGAGCGGCACCAGAAGGTGTTTTAGGTTGCTGGGAGGCATTATTTTCAACCCAACTATAACATAGATTCTGATTTTGCAAACTTCCACCTCAGAAATAGCTCCCCTTTCTTCTCACCTTCCTCTCCTCAGTCTAACTGCCTCTTCCTGGATTTTTGCTCACCTCACCGCATCTTACAGTGAACTGAATGAACTTTCCTCTCCCAAAGGGTATAAGGAGTAGCATCCATAAAAATTTTTGAGTCTAATACTGATTGGTTTTGTAACATTTGCGGGTGTCTCCCTGTGTTTCCTCTATCCCACTCTTGGTCTCTGTACACATAAATTTAACCATTGTTCATGGCACAGATGTATTCAGCTCAGGTACAGTATTCCTAGGATGAACCAGTTGAGGCTGGTGTGTAGAGGACATCTGATTGCCTTAAAATACAATTACTCTTTTCAGAACACCAGGGTCTAATTGGAGCAGGGATGTTCATAGTGCAAATTTTTTATCTGTTATACGTTCCTGGAGGTGCTTGTCTGCAACCAGGTTGATGAATGTAAGAACCACTAAAATAAGGGACCATTCTAAAATGTAGGCCTGTACCAATAGGCAGAAGGCCCCCATTAAGCTATTCTCTGAAAATTCTTAAATTTTAAATGTTCTGTTTCAATGGGAGTTTCTAACAATAAACTCTGATGTGTTTTTATTATCTTAGAAAACAGCAATTTTATGATTGATAGGTAGGAATGGCATAGATAACATGTAGGCTGGGTAGTATTTTTGGAATGACACTTCTTTATAAAAATGTGTTATGGAAAGAATTCCTTCTTATTGTCCATGTTATAAATAGGAGTTTGTCACTGTACTCTTTCTTGTGCTTCAGCTATATGGAGACTTTGCTTAAGCTTTTTCTCCCTCTCCTTTTTTTTTTTATGCATTTCATACTTGCCAGTCACTATTCTTTTACAGCATACCTAGTCTCTCTCTTTCCCACTTTCAGTAAAAATTTTTACAAGATATACCTTGTTAAAACTTAATTTGAGTACTTTGTCCATCTTTCTATTTGCAAGGGACATCAAAAGTAAAAATGTGCTGTTGAAAAACAATCTGACAGCCTGTATTGCTGACTTTGGGTTGGCGTTAAAGTTTGAGGCTGGCAAGTCTGCAGGTGATACTCATGGACAGGTAAGCATGATCACTATAAACTGTAAGAAAAAAATAATCTTGTCTCATATTTTCTTAGCATAGCATATCTGGGTTGAATTGGTCTGAAATTATTGTGGTGGTTATTAAATCGGGATCTAATATAAAATGGCTCTCTTTAAGAGTAACATGTTAAATTTGCTAAGGAGGACATTTTCATAGGATGGTGAAGGATTGTCAGGACCTCAAGTGGTTTAAACAAGCACTTCATAAAAATAGCCTTGACAGATGTCATGGGATTCTATTTTAAAAACTAATCAAAGAAGAATCAAACACATTTTAATAGACGCATTCTGAGGGAGTTCTTAGTATTTAACTCTGTTTAACTTAATTCTTTCACTATCTTAAGAGGGAATGGAAGAATATTCGGTCACTATTCATGCTACATTGCATTAAGATCTGCCCATTTTTCCAGACAATTATAATTTCTTGCTTTTTGGTCTTTATTCTTCCATCAACTCTTTAATCCGCTCTATAGCCTTTCTCTGAATTCTCTCCACATTTCAGGACACTTGTAAAGCCTTGAGTGAGGATCCTACCTCTTGTCAAGGTCTGCACAGAGATCTCAGTAATGAGAACCTTTAAGAAGGCCAAAGGAAAAGAACATTATCCATACACTTTATTCTCAAAACCTGTGAGGCTAGAAAATAGCAAAGGTATTGTCATTCCTGCAAGATGACTTTTTTTTTTTTTTTAAGTATTTTATTTTTTAAATATATTTTGCTGATTTTTTAGAGGAAGGGAGAGGGAAAGAGTTAGAAACATCGATGAGAGAGAAATATTAATGAGCTGCCTCCTGCACACCCCCTACTGGGGATGTGCCTGCAACCAAGGTACATGCCCTTGACCGGAATCGAACCTGGGACCCTTCAGGCCACAGGCTGACCTCTATCCACTGAGCCAAACCGGTTAGGGCTGCAAGATAACTTTTAATCAGGAAAACCAGTTTGACCTGAAAGGTGACATTTTTTTTTTTTTTTACAAAGCCTAATGACTTAGGCTCTGGTATGATTATTTATTCATCTTTTAAATTATGCAAATTATTTGAACATCTAATTCTCAGCTTTCCTTTCCCCCAGCATATCCTATTAACTTCCAAGAACATAGTTCTCAAATAACCACAACATAACAAATGTTGGCAGTATTAACTAATGATTTAAGAATTTAGTTTGGAGCCATGGTCAGCAGTCATAGTTCTCGAAAGGTTGACACCAAATGTATTTGGAAACAAAGGCAGTTTTGTGGAGAAAGTTACTGAGAGGGAGATTGTGCAGGAAGGCTAGGGATTAAACACCTGAGCTTATTGTATGGTCGATTATCATAAGACTAAGTTTGGTGAATAGTTTATTCCTTTGGTACCTTATAACCCCCCTACTCCCTGTTTTTTTTTTTTTTTTTTTTTTAAAGAAAAGAATGTGGAACTCATATCTTTTAACACCCTCATAGTTGGGTTACATGATGAGATTAAAATAACTACTTATATCAGTTGTTCCTTGACTTTAGATTTCATGGACCAGAAAATAGAAAAATGCATGTTATTACACATTTTATATATTACACAAGTGTACCATTGAAATAGTTAAAGTAGAAAAAATATTAAGCTTTCTTTTTCTCTAAAGTATTCTCCTTATTAAATGAATTAAAAACTTGAACTTTAGGCTCTTAGTAATCTGTTCTTATTATCAGTATATTTGCAGATAATTGTGCAATTCTAGTCCAGAAATCACAGTCACTTAAGAATGGAGCTTTTTGAAAATGTCAGTATTTCCTAGATCTCTACTGCTCAAGTGGATTGGGATCTACCCAGCTATCACACAGATTTTTAAACATCCATCTATGAATGTTGTCAAGCACCAAGCAGAGTTAGCTGTACTAGCCTAGTAACCATTGTTACATTACTGAGAAATACCAAATTGTTAGGGAAAGATAAAGACCTCTGAGACAGAAGTCATGAATAAATAAACACATAGATTTTTTGTGCAAATAGACTTTTAAAAGTTTATTCACCCTTTTTTTTTTTAGCTAATTTTTATATTTTGTATTGTTTATTAGTTTATTATTTTTTAATACAGAAAAAGAGACACCCTTAAAGCACTTTAAAAAAAGATACATTAAAACTATGTAGTTTTTTTCTCTTTCATCCTTCTTCCCACAATTATTGTTCAGTTCTTATGATTAGTTCCAGAAGAGGGAAAAAATTCTAAGCCTATACTAGCATGATGTTGATATATTTATTAAGTGTACCCAGAAAGGACTTTGGTATATACTGCTTTGTTCATTGATGTTTTCATCCTGCAGTGTTTTTGGAAATTTTTCTAGATTAGCCTGTAGATTTACCTCATGTTTTTAAGAGCTACTTATGCTCCATTTGTTTAATCCGCCCTTACTAATGGATGCTTCTGCTCTTTCCAGTGAGTGTCTTGGCTATTGTATTACTTGAAATGGAATAAATTCTGCTTGACCTTGTAATCTGGTGGTTATAACTTAGTTACCTTATCTGATATTAGACCACATATGGTTTTGATATACAAAAGTATAATAAGTTAGTTCATAAAGTTAATGAATGAGTACTATTTGCTTTCAACATCTTTTTCAGGTTGGTACCCGGAGGTATATGGCTCCAGAGGTATTAGAGGGTGCTATAAACTTCCAAAGGGATGCATTTTTGAGGATAGATATGTACGCCATGGGATTAGTCCTATGGGAACTGGCTTCTCGCTGTACTGCTGCAGATGGTAAGGGAAAAAAACATTTTAAAAAAGATATATATGACTACAAATGTATGAAAAGGGATGATTACACTCAAAGGTAATATTTTAAAGTACACATTTTAATTTTTTAAAAATAGGAGGTGGTAGCTTAGAGAATTCAGGAGTCAGGGGAGAGAGGGAGGCAGGATGTATGGGTCCTTCACCTTGCCAGATGTTTTGCTAGGCACTTCACATAGCTTTAGGTTATTTCCTAAAACACCATTGGAGGTAGTAATTATCTCAGTTTTACACATGAGGAATTTGAGGCTCAAATTTTAAGTAGAAATTAAGTAGCTTGCCTGTTTTAGCCTCAAAGTAGTGGTAAATGGTAAAACCTAGATTTGAAACTCTGACCCAGATGTAGGGAGAAGGCTGTGCTGTTAGTTCATGTGGGTCCTGCCCCAGGTTCTAAGTCAACTCCTCTGGCCAGAGGAAATGCATGTAGAGTTGAGACTTTTGCTCCCAGGACATTCAGGTTGAGTCTGTCATATACCCAACTAACCAGTCTGTCCTCTGTGACACATAACCGAGCAGGCGTGTGAATATACCACAGGTTAAATTCTGCCTCCTTAAAGCTTTGAAAGTGTGATCTGATGTAGACATTGCGAATGTTTGCCTGCCCAGCACCTGGGTTCTAAGGATTCATGTTCTTTGTTCTTGTTAGTGAGGTCATTGTTCACTTCCTATAAATACTTGCATTGACTGATTGATAATAAATCTGCATACTATGTTCCTGGTGTGAGATTTATAGTGCTGTAAGTACTTGGTCTTAGTGCTCTTCGCAAAGCCTCTCTATTCCCTTCAGTTATGTTAGAGTTTTTGCATGTGAGAATATAAGGCAAACTTTGTTAAACTCCCAAACAAATGTAAATTAACTTGATCTGGTGTTTCATATTTTAACTTATAATTGCCTAAAAACTTCCCGTGGATTGTGAAAGACCATAGAAACTGTTGAATATTTTAAAAGGTATAACCAATTTAGCCTATGTTTATAACATAGGAAAATATCTATATATATAAAAGTCTAAGCAACCAAACGACCGGTCAGCTGATCACTATGATGCACGCTGAGCACCAGGGGACAGATGCTCAATGCACAGGGTTGGGCTCCCTCCTGTCTGGATAGGGCCTGTGGGGATCAGGCTCTCCTGTCTGGATTGGGCCTGTGGTGATGGAGCCGAAACCAGCTATCCAACATCCCCTGAGGGGGTCCTGGATTGCAAGAGGGCGCAGGCCAGGCCAAGGGACCCCACCGGTGCACGAATCCGTGCACCAGGCCTCTAGTATTTCATAAGAACTTCATTAATATGAACTCTACAAAGCGAACCATTAGATATGGTGTTACACAGGGCCCTGCCCTTAAGTAATGTACAGTTTCATTAAGGTGGCAGATTTTTTCTGGGACTATTAACTCTAGAGTAAGGTAAGTGTGGATTGTCTAGGCCAGTGCTTGGTACATAGGTATTCAGTAAATATTTTTGGATAAATGTAACACCTGAGAACTAAATGTAAGGAAGTGTTATGGGAGTTTACATTGAGAAAATTGCTGTTATTGGGAGGAGGATTTACCAGGGAAGTTTTTATGGAAAAGGATGGATGCTCACATTCCTTGGATGCCTGGCATGTGCTGTGAAGTACTGAATTGCAGTCAGGCATTTCTAAACCTTAGGCAGAAACTGGGGCAGAGGACAGTGTGGATATTGCTAAAGTGAGTGCTTTAAAATTTCTTGATATCTAATTGTTGATTCAGTTCAGTGATTCTCAAACTAATGAGTATACCAAACCCTGGGGGCCTTGTGGACACAGATTCTGACTAGAGGTCTGGGTTGGGCCTGATATTTACACGTTACAAGGTGTACGGGGTCAGGCCAGTGCTGCTGCCCTATGGACCACACTTTGAGGAGCGGTGGAATAGACGCCTTAGGGTGACAGTGCTGTCACTGCAGGTGTTCCAGGGGAGGCTGTGACCAGGCATCAGAAGTGCTTACATTTAGAGAGGGTGGGGTTAGATGCCTTTCTTCATGACTTATTGTTTGACTTATATTCTTTTCAGGAGAATTTAGTGCATTTAAAGAGCTTGTACAAGGTTTATGTCTACGTACAGACACAGCTGGACACTGAAATTGCTGATTAGTGACAGGCTTCTGTCAAGGGGAGAAAGCACAGACTTTAGTCATTCAGTTGGATTCAAATGCCAACTCTACACTTAACAGCTGTATGCCCTTGTGCAAATTAGGGAACTTTTCTGAGCTTCCTTCTTATTGTAAAATAGATGTAACTTGACCTTCAGTCTGTGAAAGTAAAATGGAAATAAATAATATATGTAAAGTTTCTGATCAGGAGAAAAGTGCATCAGATATTAGTTATTAATTCCTGACTATGTTTCCCTGTTTGAGTAGGTCTAAGAAACCAGGAAACACTTATATTACTAAAGAAATCTTGCTTATCTGTGAAGGCACATTCTGAATTGTTGGCAACCTTGTGTGGAGAGTGATTGTGATTTGAAAAACAATGTATTTTTGTCAGCTCTTGTGAGGGCAGAGGAGGCAGACTCTGAGGTAGACCCCTCATGTGGAGCGTATTGGGAATCTGAGCATTTCATAGATTAGAGATGGTTGTAACAGACTGAACCCAGGCTTCAGCAATGGCAGCACCACTGTTTACAGCACCACTGATCTGAATTGCAAGAGGAGTGGGTACCCGAAATCGATTTGCAAATAACCAGTACTCATATAGGGGTTAAGAAAGCTCCTTACAGGCCTTTGCAAAGTCACATGCCAAGTCAGACCTCCTGACTTCCCCTAAGCTAGAGTTTGGGTCACACTGTAAGTCTGGTTGAGAGCGCTTCTCTCATTGCAGCATGTAACAGCTGGGAAATGTGATAGTGTTTTAAAGTTTGTTCACTTTGGAAGTCAGGGAAATTTGAATTAAAAGATTTTTTCCCCTTTTATTTACACTTTAGGACCTGTAGATGAGTACATGCTGCCATTTGAGGAGGAGATCGGCCAGCATCCATCTCTTGAAGACATGCAGGAAGTTGTTGTGCATAAAAAAAAGAGGCCCGTTTTAAGAGATTATTGGCAGAAGCATGCTGTAAGTTACGCAGTTAGCTTGTCACATGAAATCCCAATAAAATGCTTTGCAGAGGAATGGTTTACACCTCTGCATATTTCTGGGATGATTTCTGGGAGGTGATCATCAGAATACTGTGTTCTAGAAACAAGAAGATTGTGCACTCACAGGGGAGATGATGCAGTCATAGGGCCTTGCGGGCTCTCATCCTTCTGTGGTCCTGTGCAGATGATCTTGTTTCCTGTTTGGAAAAGGAGCTCTTGGCTCTGAGCAAGTCTGCAGGTGGTGGGGTAACCCTGCTGATCACCACCTTCCTATATGATGCCATTTAAAAAAGTGTAACACCCAGTTCTCTCCTTGGTTGCAAGATTTTCAAATTCTTAAGGATGCTCTGAAACTAGAGACTAGGTGGGCACAGGATGGGACAGTATTGTCGTGGTTATTTTGGTCTAGATATAACCAGGATCATGGATAAAATAGAGCATTCTCAGGGATAGCTTTCTAAGTGCAAGATAGAAACGCTGATTGTTAATGTAGACCTCCTATAGCAGTGGTTCTCAACCTTTCTAATGCCGTGACCCTTTAATACAGTTCCTCATGTTGTGGTGACCCCCAACCATAAAATTATTTTCGTTGCCACTTCATAACTGTAATTTTGCTACTGTTATGAATCGTAATGTAAATATCTGTGTTTTCCGATGGTCTTAGGCTCTACAGCAGCAGTTGAGAGCCCATTTTTGGAATTGAAAAAATTAATCATCTACTCTGATAATTCCCAGTGCTAAAAAAATTTTCTCTCAGTGCTTCTCTTATTCTTTTTTAAAAAAATATATTTTTATTGATTTCAGAGAGGAAGGGAGGGAGAGAGAATCATTGATTGGCTGCCTCCTGCACGACCCCCACTGGGGATCGAGCCATCAACCCGGGCACGTGCCCTTGACCGGAATCGAACCTGGGACCCTTCAGTCCGCAGGCCGACGCTCTATCCACCGAGCCAAGCCAGCCAGGGCTGCTTCTCTTATTCTTAATGCTCCTCTATACATTAGATACTAAAAAATGAACACTGACAAATAATAGCAAATTTGGTTAATCTTGACACTTTCTTTGATCCACAAAAATAGCAATTTGTTTATGGAAGTTTTACTCTATTTCCCAATAGAAAACAAAAATTGCCATGGTGTTGAATATGTTTTTCCTTTCTAGGGAATGGCAATGCTCTGTGAAACGATAGAAGAATGTTGGGATCATGATGCAGAAGCCAGGTTATCAGCTGGATGTGTAGGGGAAAGAATTACTCAGATGCAGAGACTAACAAATATCATTACCACAGAGGACATTGTAACAGTGGTCACAATGGTGACAAATGTTGACTTTCCTCCCAAAGAATCTAGTCTATGATGGTTGCACCATGTGTACACATTGAGAAACGGGACTGTGAACTGGAGCTGCTAAGCTAACGAAACTGCTTACAGTGTATTTTCTGTGTGAAATGAGCAGGAGGTCTCCTGGACACGTCGAAAAGAAGACCCTCGTTTAAAACTGTGGCTCTGGGAGACTTACGACACTGCCTGTAGCAGAGACGTGAAAGGACGAGATGAAGAGAAACATTGCAAACTCTATAAACTTTTGAGAAAGTGTACATGAAGAATGTGGCCCTCTCCAAATCGAGGCTCTTTGGACCTGGCTAATCAAGTGTTTGAAACTGACTTCAGATTTCTAATGTCTGTCAGAAGACACTAATTCCTTAAATGAACTACTGCTATTTTTTTTTAAATCAGAAACTTTTCATTTCAGATTTTAAAAAGGGTAACTTGTTTTTATTGCATTTGCTGTTGTGTTTCTATAAATGACTATTGTAATGCCAATATGACACAGCTTGTGAATGTTTAGTGTGCTGCTGTTCTGTGTACATAAACAGTCATCAAAGTGGGGTACAGTAAAGAGGCTTCCAAGCATTACTTTAACCTCCCTCAACAAGGTATACCTCAGTTCCATGGTTGCTAAATTATATAATTGAAAACACTAACAAAATTTGCATAATAAATTGATCCATGTTTTGTAACAAGGTATTACAAATTCACTGTGTTATTTAAGAAAAAAAGGTAAGCTATGTTTAGTGCCAACAGTAAGTGGCCATTCATAAAGCAGTGTTTTAGCTTTTTTTGTGCTAGCTTGTAATTTAAGGAAAAAAGTGCTGTTCTTTGAAATGAAAAATGGTGGCATTCCCCCTTCTTCCCATGTTTTAAAGCTTCATCTTATATCCAGTTCCCAAAATATTGCATTTTTACCTAAGTATTTTTTTAGGTGTGCTGTGTTTGGGGAATATTTGAAAATTTAAAGCATGATTTAAAATTTTTTAAGTGAGCTGTGACACTGGATAGCTCTTCATTTTTATTCTTTTAAAATAGATTTTTTTCCTATTTATATATGTAAAATTGTAGTGTATTTCTTTTCACCAAACAGTGTGTGGGACATTCTTTATCACTGTTTTAGGATCACCTCAGGAAGTGTCATTACCCAGAATTCCTCACTCTCTGCTTTGAGACTTGTAAGTTTATCACCATATTTCTGCTTGGTGCCATCTTGTCAGAGTAATATTTGATGTCTGTGATATGTAAAGAATTATCCTAGGATAGAGATTGTAAATTTTAAGCACAGATTTCAGATGTTACCGTTTTAAAACAAATCAGGGATAACAAGTTAAACCTATAACTTAAAATATGCAATGACATTTAGAGGTAACCAATATTGAAAATAAGTCACATATAGCCGTCTCCTCTTGCAAATTGCTCTCACAACTGACTCTGATATTAATTTAAGATAGTTTATTCCTTACCCTTGATAAGAAAATGGAATTGATGGTAGGCATCAAAGTGCTTGTCAAAACAGTATACCATTAGAATATCATTGGATTCTTTCTCAAATTATTCAGGCCAAAGTAAAACATTCATTTCCTGAATTTCTAGATTACTGACCACCAGTATTATGTATGCTATATACTTTTTGTCAGGTCATTTTAAAATCCATACGTCAACTTTATAAAATAATTTTTTACATGTCACTGTCAGGCGCTCACTGTAAATGTGTTATCTTTAAATGGCTCTTTAACCACACAGTACACTACATTTTACATATAATATGCACTTAATCTCTGGGAATAATAAGTTATATTATTTAAAAATAATAAAGAGGTCAACAAACTAAGCAGGGAGGGAAAGAAAGAGTAATAGCATTGTTGCCTGTGTGCCACACACCATCTAGAACAATCTCTCGGTCACATCATGTGCCCAAGTTGTCATGTCATTTTTAAGAATTCCCATTTCAATGTTGAGTTCACCTCTTTAGTTAAAAAAGTACTTTGCCTATCAATTTCTTGATATGGTTTTGCTTCCACTTTGAAACTAATCAAGAAAGGAAAACAATCAGAATGTTCACACATGAAAAATCTCCTGAAGACTAATTTACATCTGTTCTAAACATTTAATCCTGATTTTAAAAGTCAAAAATCTAAAACAAGAGGAATATTATGAATATTTGTCTTCTGTGGGTACTTAGGGATAAATTTTATAAGACCAGTTATTCACAAGATAAATTTTTCTCGGTAGAAATTTTTTTTTAGAAATCTGGGTATTGTACTTAACCAATTTTAAACCTTGTATCCTTTTGAGAACGTTATTAGAAAAACTTTTTATAAGCAGTTATGTAAGAATGTTCTGGTGACTACCTTGTCCTGATACCCAGTCTCATTTAGAACTTTCTTTTGCAGGGCATTTTCATATTTGGTTTACAGCCGGGGCAGAGTGGGCAAGTCAACAAAACGTTTGAGCTGGGGATACTAAAAAAAGAAAGATCAAAGAATGAAAAAATGATGACTTTGTTTTGGGGTAAATGGACCCCAATACTTTTTTTCCTCATGTGTATGGTGCTCCTTATGATTCGTCTTGTATTTTGCCTTTCTGATACCCATCAGACTGCTGCTCTAACTTATACTCTTTACCTTGCCCAGATCTTCATCTAAAGAACGCTTTATGATCAACTGCCATAGGACTGATGATGGATTAACTGGTATTTGGCTTTATTCGAAGTCAATGGCCCTGCACAGCTCTTGTATGTATTTTAGATGCTAGGAAGTTTTCAGCATGTGATGTGTGATTCTTGTTTGAGTGTTTATTACAGGTACCTTGTGAATTCTAGAACAGACTGTGCCTCCCAATTGTTGGTCCCATGAACTGTCTTTCATGGTGATAGTTTTGAAAATACAATCGGGAAACAACCCAAACAAATTTGGAATTTAAAATAGAATCATATATCATCAAATTAAAAAAATCTCTTCTTCCCCCATTCCTTACCTCTACATAACAACTGCATTTAAGTAAAATGCAGGTGCTATGGGAAAAAATCCTGGCCAGATGATAGTTTGGTGGGATAAACTGATTACTGTTTTAAAAAAACTGCTTCACCATAGATATTTTCCAGTTTCTCTTTTTTACCTTTCTAAAGAAATTACTTTTTAGGAACATTTGGTATAATGTGCATAAAGTTATTTACTGATTTATGGGCAAAATGATACAAGTAGCATTTTGATTGAACATCATTTACCTCAGATATTCAACCAGCAGTACATTTTTTATGCAGTCTAAACCCATATCCTATTTGTTACCTCTCAAAATATTGGAAAGCAATTATTTAGCTTTACTCTGTATTTCTTGTCAGTGTTTTGGGCACAGGTTGTTGTACTACTGTCAAATTGTACTTGCTGTTTTTTCTGCAAGTATTTAACAAAAAGCTAAAAAAAAGAAATAGCCCCATTAAACCCCACCTTGGATAAGTGATTGTTAAATATTGTACAAATAAAATGTATGCTATTCCCATTCCATCCCCAAGTTAAATAAAAAAAGTGAACATAGTATGATTTGCATATGCAGTTTTTCTTTAGCTATATGTGTTCTTCTTAAAGAGGGGAATAGTAGCTTTGTAATTTATAGTGAGGTTTCCACCTTGATATTTGCAAGAATGGGGATAATGGTGAAAGGGAGGCTTGTCAGTTATGGAATTTCCTTCCTTTGTTGTCTAAGCAGATTGTATTCCCACTAAAGTATTTATTTATGTTGGTCCTGCCAGTTTTAGGAAGCCAGAGGCTAGTTGGCATTAATTGTCTTCTTCATATGGAAATAAAAAAATGTGACCTAGGAAATAGACCTCAAAGATATATATTCCCAATTTGTAACCTGTTTACCAAGTGGATGGAAGAATTTGTATTTTCATATAATCAGTAATAGGAAGCCAGCTTCCATTTACATATTTAATATTGCAAAACTTTTGTTTATAATGTGGCTTTTGTAGAAAGGGGGAGTGGAGAAGCCCCACAATGCCACACGGAATGTCACAGTTCACACTGATTCTCAAGTTTTTAGAGTAAAGGCAAAGGAAGGGACAGCACTTAGGTTATGGTGGTTTGAAAGAACCTGCACTGTCTTCTAAACCACATGAAAATGGAAACAATGGTGGAATCTACAGGAACATTGGAATTGTTTTCCACAATGTGTTCTGCAAAACACTTTATCAGGAAGCTAATACAGTATACTTTCAACATATATAGCATTATGACATAGTAAGTTTGCAAAACAGGTTTTCATTCTTCAGAGCCATTCATGTGCATGTGCACATGAACTGGAAAGTTTGTTTCTTTAATTAAAACTAGAGGTCCGGTGCGCGAAATTTGTGTGTGTTGGGAGGGTGAGTCCCTCAGCCGGGCCTGCACCCTCTCCCAGTCCGGTTTCGGGGGTTGTCTGACTGCCCTTGCTCCTTACCCCTGCCTGCTCACTGCTCCTTATTGCTAAGCTTGCTGCTCCTTAGCACTGCCGCGGAGGCAGGAGAGGCTCCCGTTACCACCACTGCACTCGCCAACCGGGAACCCATCTCCTGCGTTGAGTGTCTGCCCCCTGGTGGTCAGTGTGCATCATAGCGACTGGTTCTGGTCCTTCCACCATAATGGGTCGCTTAGGCTTTTATTATATAGAAGAAGGGCTTTTATTATATAGAAGAAGATTTATTTTATAAGAACCTGTTTTTGTTAGGACACCTGGGGGCGGGGGTTGTGGGTAAAAACTGCACTGAATTCTTCCACACCTGTTTTTCAATCGGTTGACCTAAGGAGGGGATGGTTTGCTTTCTGTTTCACTGAGTATGAAAACCCACCTTGCTACTTAGTTTTTTAATCTATATACTTGTATGCTGGTTGATCTAATGCAGCTCATATGTACCAGGGAGGCAAAGGAGGGAGGGCTCTCAGTCTTTTGGTGGTATTTAGCCTAATAAAAATTTATAAACTTCAAGTCAGTTCTTCAAGTATTTTTACAGTCAGTGCCTTAAAATAGTTTAGAAAAATTTTTAAAGGGTCAATTTTAGCTCAAGTGTAAAATAAAATCTTTGCTTCTAGTAATAGTGATTCTATCATGTTGGCAAAACATCCCCTAAAAATCTGTAGAGTATTGCACAGAACTAGTATGTAAGTCTCAGATTTAGTGAGACTGCTGAAAAGCAAGTGACAGTGATCTGAAGACTTAGTCGTGGGCAGGGCATGACTGGCTAAGTGTGCAGAACAATAGGTTGTAACTATTGAAGAGCTACTTTTATTATGCACAAATATTTCTATTCTATGTCCAAGACTTCTTAAAAACCAGATAAATCATTTCCTGGAGCATTCTTTAAAAAATACATGGGAAGAAACCTTTGCTGGACTTCAAGCCTTAATAGCAGGGACTGTGATGTCAATAAACCCGATTTGAACCGGGCTCTGTCATCGTTCTTTGTGATTCTGGACACTGCCACCGCTATGCTAGATTTTTCATCTGCAGGTAACGGCATTGAAACATCTTACAGTCTTTGACAGTTAACAAGTATTACAAACTGCACAAGATTAGGGACAGTGCCTTCTGTAAAGCTTCCATGAAAACAATAGGCAATCAAATAATCCTGAATAAATGAAGTCACTAACACTTAACGAATGCTTATTATATTCTACTTTAAATATATGGCTGTATTAGTTTATGGATTTATAAGGTGATCCTTTGGCTGACAGTTCCACATTCCTCTTGCGATTTACTTTTAGATATAGATTTAGTTAACACTGCCAAACATTTCCCAGTCTTTGTGAAAGAGGTTTTTCAGGAATTTCATAAAGTACCTGTTTAAGAACAGATAAATTCTGATCATTTTGGACTAGAATAGGCCCAAGGGATCTGCATTTAAGAACACACTTCAACTCTTCAAGAGATTCTTCTGTAGACAGTATAAAGTACCACAGCTGGAGAAGTCTGGAGGAAAATGTCCAAACTTTTGGCCTTTTTCTTCCATGTGAAGCATCTTCTAGCCAAACTGGCCAGGCTCCTGAACTAGACCTGGGTCTGGAATATAATCCAACATTTCCATGGTACAGAAAAAAATTTTAAAAAATTACTCATTACATCTCAATGCTTTCTGTTATTTCTTTAATGCTTTCTTTAATGTTTATAAAAACATTGGCTGCTAGACTGAAATGAACATTTAAAATATAACACAAAAATACTTCATAACTGTTAAAAAAAAGTATATGCTTCAATACCTAAGAAATAGTCACATTTCTTTTTTTGAACTTCTAATTCAATGTAAATTAATGGAATTATAAATCATGTAACTGCTCATGATTTAAAGGCATGACACAGCCAAGGATACTACCTGTGTAAGTTCCCCATGAATACAAAAATACATGTCTGTAAATATAAAGAATGTATTAACACATCTTATTAAAGGACAATAGCTTTTAGTTCTTTAGAAGTCTGCCGGAAACTACATTTCTGAAGTCCTGGGTTATATTTATAACCAGCTTAGTGAGGATGTTGCCCACTGCCTAACATCTGTAGGACAGTTAGGATATTTCTGCAAAGCATTCATAATTTGAGTATTATCCAAAAGTAGTTTCATCAGCTGGTACTCTCTCTGTGCATTTACTGAAGTTCTTTCCACGGGCCTTATTAATTCTAATTGTTGTAAGTGTTCAAAGGCCTGAAAGATGAAAAAAATAGTTTAAGTTCATTAGAGGAACAATCCAGAGAACAGTTAAGGATTTTGATCAGTTGTGGAATAGAATGCCAGAAAACAAAACTTAATAGAAATCAGTAAGGTTCAAAAACAACTCTCCATCAACTTCATAAAAACTTGTGTTATCAGGTGAAGCAGTGTCAATATATAGTTATCTGTCACTACATTGTTGAACGTAAACAGGACACATTTTAATGCAGTCTGCACACCATGATTTTTCCTAATCTCATTTTTTGTTCCTGATCTTATTCTGTATCATATTTCCTACTAGTGATAAAATTAATGAAGGGTTTCCAGCTCTCTATAAAAAATCTAAGATCCACTAAGTCCAGTACTTTTTGACTTATTACTCAAATTTGCACTTATATTTTGTTTGTACCTTTGTAAGACTTTGCTGTGTAAGTTTAATACAGCTGAGAGGAAAGAGCCCTAGGAACACAGCAAGCCTGTCAACTGACCTTGTGACTCAGCGGAGTAGAACTGGAATGGAGGAGAGGGGCCAGCTCCTGTTCCTTTAGGAGTCCAGTGGAGACTGCCACCACCTGTCAGAGTTCCCTTCCATCTTCCCCACCTTATAGGGCTCTCTTCTGTCTGTTTCCTCTTACCTCACATATTATGTCTTCTTTAACCCTGATGATTGTTCTAGGTATTTTATTAGGTTATGAAAAAAAAAAAACCCAAACCATTAAATCATGACATACTAAACGTAAATACTGACATTGCAATAGATTCCTGAGCTTTCTATTCCTACAGCTTTACTGTGAAAAATATAATTAGAACATATTCTCTATATATCATAAAAATTCTTCTGATGAAAGAGAAATAGCTCAGATGAGAAAATACAAAAGGCTGGGGCTGAATAAAATTAAGGAGATTTAAAATATTTATAGGCAGCAAAAATATTTGTTTTTTAAATGTAGAAACTCGTAAGAATGTAAATGCTCAGGTACCTTTTTCCACTCACACAACTCCCAAAAGCCATGACTATCAGACAGACATGGGTGTTAGGAAGGGGGAGAAAACCCACCTGCATTGTGCTAGATACGCTTCCTGTTGTGAAGAAATGGCAATGCCCCAACACTTTTTGGTTGCTACAAGAAATCAAATTCTGACTACATGGGTTTACAGGGGATGCTAAGGATTGTATGAGTCCATTGCTTTAAAACACAAAAGTTTTTTTCTCATAAAGTCCTCTAGAGCTGTGCTGTCCAATAAGGTAACCATTAGCCACATAGGGCTATTGAGCATTTGAAATGTGGAACTCGATTTTTAATTTTATTTAATTTTCATTAAGTTGAATTTAAAAACTGATGCTTGAGTCAATAAAAAAAATTAACTATGTTTAGAACAATTTCAGAATGTAAATATTTTTTTTGTAAAATATTTTTATTGATTTCAGAAAGAGAAATATTAATGATGAGAGAGAATCATTATCGGTTGCCTCCTGCAGGCTCCCTACTGGGGATGGAGTCTGCAACCTGGGCATGTGCCCTGACAGGGAATCGAACTGTGACCTACTGGTTCATAGGTCGACGGTCAACCACTGAACAACACCGCCTGGGCTACATCTACTTCTTTAGCTAAAAATTTTATGGAATCTAAAGAACAAGTATTTCCAATGAATATTTAGGGACTATTTTGGTATATTAGGTTAAATAAAATTTATTATTAAAAAAAAACTTCACCTTATTTTTTGTTGCTACTAGAAAATTGATAATTACATTATGTGACCCACATTATATTTTTAGTGGATAATACATATTATACAAGAATAAAGTTTCTCAAGTTTTAAAACCCTTGTGTCACCCAACCCCTAATAAAACCTACTCTGTATGCTTTCACCAGCCAGTGAGATTTCGCCTGTTGGTTTCTTAATGGCTTGTGTAAGCATTTTTGTAGCATTTTACTGCTAAAGTTATAGAGCCAAACCTTGAGTTATAAAATAGGGCTGTATCAATGTATTTCATAGACTATAATTAAGTTTCTTTTCAGGATGTAAATGCTAGGAATAGACAGTAGAGGGCAATATACTCCAACAAACTAAAACACCTGGCTGCTAACTATGTGCAACTATGATATATAGTTAGGCCTTGAACAATGCTGGGGGTAGGGTGCCAACAACCCTCCACACCCAGTCAAAAATCCCCAAAACTTCACTACTAGCCTACTGTGGACTGGAAGCCTTACCAATAACAAACAGTTGATTGAAACATATTTTGTATGTCATATGGATTATATACTATATTCTTACAATAAAGGAAGCTAGAACAAAAAAAATTTTATTAAGAAAATCATAACAAAGAGAAAATACATTTACAATATTTACTGAAAAAAATCTATGTATAAGTGGACACTATTTAAACAACCCATGTTGTTCAAGGGTCAACTAGATAATCAAATTGGATATAAAAATATACCAGCCTGCAGAAAAATAACAGTGAATCTTACCTTCATGACAACAGGTTTCTCAAAATTATAGACAGAATGGGCTTTCCTTTGAACAAACTTCTGAAACTCTGGACAGAAAGCAATGACAAAGTCAGTATCTTCAAATAAGCACTGGGGTAGAGTCAGAAAGAAACTATCCAAGTCTCATCTCACCATTATAGACCATTTGAAAATTAAAGGGCTCCTCTTCATAGATGTCATTTAAATGTTTCATTGCTATTATAAGACAGATTTCCAAGACTGAAAGACCTATAGTAAAAGGGAAACAAACTATGAGTTATAGTTTCTTACTGACACATAAGACTGAAATAACTGTCCCTCAAACAAAATGATAAAGTGAAAGGGTGGAGAGAGTTCAAAACCCCCCAGGTCCAAATGTGTTTCAGTTACTACCATCTTTATTATCTTAAGCAAGTTACTCAACTTCCCTGAGCTTAGTTTTCATATCAACAAAATAAGGATCTTTCTAACTTAGAGATGTTAGAAGAATTAAGCACGTACCATATGGCCCACAATAAACAAACTGTGTAATCATATGTAATTTTAAGTCACATAGGGCTCTTGATTATTCAAAGAATCCTTAAATCCTTGGAAATTATATCTAAATTCTTTTTCCTAAAGACATGGCTCATTAGATTCTCAAAAGTGACAGTAAACCCCCAAAATGGCTAAAAGCCCATGTTCTTCATTAGCACTTGCTGCAGTAAGAATACCTGCAATACAGTCTTAGCAGGACTTCCGATGTGGCAAGGGAGGCAGTGTCAGTTTTCTGGGACTTTAAATGGGAGTGACAACATCTTATAAAGGGCTGAGTTAAAGGCAGTGTGGATATAAAAGTAGTCTGTGTGTAAAGAACTATACCCAAGGTTAATTATGAAAAGCACTCCATTATACAAACTTAAACATAAAAAATATTAATCAGGTAGGTGTCTCACCATGTACAATATTTGCTTTAGAGTCCATGCTACACAGCTGGTTTGCCTCCATCAAATCTGCTGCAGTGATAAATGGGTGTGATGTGGTTACACGACTTAAAGCAAGCATCTAGGAAAATGGGGATCAGAAAAACAATTACCTCTTTACTTGGGAAATGTGGCGGTATTACTGAACAACACTTTTTAATTTGGAGAGTCTACTCTTATGAGAGAGTAAATATTAATGCTTGGGAAAAGTATTCTCTCATATTTAGCTGTACTAAAATTTAGTATTTAAATTCATATGCCATTTAACTATAAATGTAAAGCATAAAAAAGTTTTGCTGCTCTTCTCTACTTCTTCCCACTTGCATATCTTATTTACAACTCCTCAAAGGAAGAACATTTAAAAAGGAGTAGGGCAAACAGAGAGACCAAAAATAAGTAAAATACTACTTAAAGCCCCAGACCAAATCAAACTAAAAGGCAGATGTGTGACTTGTGCATAACTTTCTAACCACCAAATCTGCCAGTCCAGGTTAGGGTTAAGTAATAGACAGAAGTTAGCTACCTTATGTTCAATTGCTCAAAAAGGAAAAAGATAAAAACCAAAATTACACTCAGAAATAGCTCTCCTTGAAAGCAGAGGCCACTTTATTTGAACTTCATTCCCCTGTTTCATTCCCTTTCTCTTACCTGTCCTTTTACATTTTACAATTAAATATTTTTGACACACAAAAAGGCAAGAGAATAATATAGTGAATAACCACAACCACTTCCTCAGCTTACGAAATATGATCTTATACAGTTGAAGCCCCTGTCTCTTTCCTTAGTTGGACTCTCTTCTCCTTTGTATACAAAAACAAAAATGCACATCTTTTAAAAAATATATTATTTTTATTGATTTCAGAGAGGGCCAGAGAATCATTGATTGGCTGCCTCCTGCACACTCCCACTGGGGATCAAGCCCACAACACTGGCATGTGCCTTGATCAGGAATTTAACCATGACCTTCCAGTTCATAGGTTGATGCTCAACCATTGAGGCACACTGGCCAGGCATAAAGAAATGCACGTCTCCTACTACCTATGTACTTCTACTACCTATGCATGTTTTCCTAGACTATACAGAGTAATTTTCAAATTTTATATAAATATAACATTGCACTGTTGCAACTCTCTCTCCATTGAACATTTATCATGAGAATTTATCCACATCAAGTTGTCAAGTCTAGTTTATTCATTTTTTCCTTGTTGTATTGTATTGCTCTGCAATTTAATTATTTTTCTCTTATTGATGAACATCTCTCATTTCTTTTGCAATTATGAATAAGGCTGCAATATACAACCTATCCACGCCTTCTTGTGCTTCTGAGTTACTCTAAATACCTAATTCGCCAAATTGTTCTCCAAAGTCCCTGTACATATTCACACTACCAGCAGCAACGCATTTCTACAGTCACAGACACCACACCATCAGATATAAACTTTTGACACCTACCTGTTGGCAGGAAAAAAAGGTTTAACTCTAGTGTTTAATTATGTAAAGTTTAAATTGTACCGTTTCCCTGGATACTGGAGAGGTGACACATCTTTGTATATTATAGGGCATGTGGGATTCTACATTGCTAAATGGTTTGCTTGTATTCTTAGCTCATTCCTTTACTGATTATTATAAAAGCTATTTATTATGGGTAGTATTGATGATTAGATGCATTGCATACACCCTCTCTCAATCAGCTTTTTTAAAATTTAAATCTCCTTCCTGGCCATTCAGTCTACACTTAAAAGTTAAATGTAGTTAAACTTTATCCATCTGTTCTTTTATGGCTTAGGAATTTATGTATTTTATCTAAGAAATCTTTCCCTACCTCAAGATTACAAATATATTCTCTTACATTTTTCATAAAATTTTTAAAGTTTTTGTACAGACATTTAGGTTTATCAACCTGGAATTTACTTTTGGATATGCAATGAAGGTGTTTCTTTTTTTATTTTTCTGTGTACAACTCCTGATTTTGTTGTGGTTGTTGTTGAAAAATTATCCAAACTATAATTAATCTCAGTCAAGTCATTCCCTCTTCTTTATAATTTCCATCAATTCCAAACTTTTCTTAAATATGAAAAGCCAAAACAAAAATCAAGCCATTACCCCAAATAAGAAGTGTGATAGAAAACTGAAAAAAAATTTGTTCATGCTGACAATTTTAAGGCAGAGATATTTTATCATAATGAGAAGTGTGTATATATGAATAGTTATGTTGCATGTATGGGTGGTGTGTGTATTCTCTATGTAAAATGAGTTAATAAAGTCTAATTTTCATATACAAATAATTAAAAATACTCTAAAAATTCTTAATCCCAAAATTACTTTGTAAGAAAGACAGCTGTTAATGAAAATGACAGGATGGGAGAGGGATTGCTAGTGAGAAAGTATATAAAAAAAAACAAACCCTCTTATATTTCCTCACCAAAAACAGAAATGGGTAAGGAGAATCTATAAATAAACACAGCAGAACCATAGAATAGCAGAATACAAGCTTGAAGCCTTTGGCTTTGGGTTGGGTTTGCCATCTACTACCTGTGTGACCTGGGCCAAGATATTTACCCATGCCCTGGCTGGTATGACTCAGTGGATAGAGTGTCGCTGCAAACCGAAGGGTCCCGGTTTCGATTCCGGTCAAGGGCACATGCCTAGGTTGCAGGCTTCATCCCCAGTAGGGGGTGTGCAGGAGGCAGCAGATCAATGATTCTCTCATCATTGATGTTTCTATCTCTCTCTCCCTCTCTGAAAAAACTTATTTAAAAAATAAAAAGATATCTATACTAATAAAAGGGTAATATGCAAATTGGTCATAATGCCCTCACAGTAACAACCGAACAGCAAGCTGCGTGGGGCAACCAGGCCGGCAGGGGCGTTAGCGAGAGACAACCAAACGACTGACCAGCAGGCTGCGTGGGGCAACCAGGCCGGCAGGGGGGTTAGCGAGAGACAACCAAACGACTGACCAGCAGGCTGCGTGGGGCAACCAGGCCGGCAGAGGGGGGCAGTAAGGGGTGACCAGGATGGCAGAGGGGGGCAGTGAGGGGCAACCAGGCTGGCAAGCGGGGGCAGTTGGGGACGATCAGGATGGCAAGCAGAGGCAGTTAGTGGTGATCAGGCTGGCAGTGGGGGCAGTTAGGGGCAATCAGGCAGGCTGGCAGGTGAGCAGTTAGGAGCAGCAGTCCCGCATTGTGAGAGGGATGTCTGACCCGGTTTCAGCCCGAAACCGGCAGTCGGACATCTCCCGAGAGGTCCCGGATTGGAGAGGGTACAGGCTGGGCTGAGGGGACCCCCCCCATGCATGAATTTATTGCACCGGGCCTCTAGTTGAACCATAAGAAGCTTCAGTTTCTTAAAAAAAAAAAAAGACAAAAATACCCAAGGGTAAAATACAGACATAATGTGCCCTAGCTGGATAGAGCTTTGGCCTGTGGACTGAAGGGTCCCAGGTTTGATTCCAGTCAAGGGAATGAACCTCGATTACAGGCTCCTCCCCAGCCTGGGCCTTGGTCAGGGCATGTGCAGGAGGCAACCAATTGATGTGTTTCTTTCACATTGATATTCCTCTCTGTCTTTCCGGCTCTCTTCCACTCTCTCTAAAAATCAATGGGAAAATATCCTCCAGGGAGGATTTAAAAAACAAAAAATACACATAATGTTGGTAAATAACTATAGCTCCCAGCTCAAGTGCTACTTAATAAATGATACCTATTATTATAATAAATGGAAGTGATCAAGAAGAAATTCATGAAACAAAATTAGTTTTTCCTTGAAAGATATTTGCCACAGATAATTTTCTAGAAACATTAGGCTAATGTCAAATACCCTTAATAAAGGAAGAACTTTCATTTTCAGACTAAAGTACCTCTTCATTGATAATGTTTAAGCTTAAGATATTATTAATTTGTCTAAGACCATAACAAGATGGGACTTATTCCAGGTATGCAAAGCTAGTTCAACATTCAGAAGTCAAGCAGTGCAACCCAACATCCCACAGGCTAAAGAAGAAAAATCATAGATTATATTCATTGATAGAGTAAGCATTTGACAAATCCAGTATCCATTTATAATAAACTATCAACAAGTTAGGAATAGATGGGAATTACTGTAACTTGATAACAAATAAACAACCTACAGCTTCCTCATACTTAATGGTGAAAGGCTGAATGCTTTCCCCCTAAGATAGGAAACAAGGCAAGGATGTCCATCCTCACCACACTTACTTAGCATTTTTGAGAGGTTCTAGACATTGCAAGACAAGCAAAAGAAATAAAATATAATCAGATTGGTAAGGGGAAAAAAAAACCCACCTCTCTATTTGCAGCTGACATGACTGTCTCAAGAAATCTAAAAAACTCCTAGAGTGAGTTCAGCAAGTTTGCAGAGTGCATCAAAATACAAAAATCAATCACATTTCTATATACTAACAAAGAGCATGCTGAAACCAAAATTAAAAACAAAACATCATGTACAACAGCTGCAAAAAGTTAAATACTTTAAACATGTACAAACAGGATAAAAAATTATAAGATAATGATGAAAGAGAACAAAGAACTCAATAAAAGGAAAAAGTACCATAGACAGAGAATGGAGGACTCCGTGTAGTAAACATGATAATTCTCCCAAAATTTACAGGTTTAATGAATTCCCAACAGAATATAATTGTCTGGTGAAATAAAAAAAACACAATAAAAACAAAGCTAAAACAAACCAATAGCATATGTAAGGACCGCAGGCTTTTGCTGATGTTGAAATGCTTCTGTAGGACTTCTTGCACACTTGTATCTTCTGAGAGACACTGGAGAGAAAAATCAAAGCAGAGTTAAGGAATCTTACAATTTAAAACTTAAATATAATCTTGTGCATCACTAGTTGGTGCACCTCATTAATTCTATTCATTAATAAATAGGTATTGATCTGACTTAGAACACAAAAATCAAAATCAAATTTCTAGTTTATTGATTTTCTTCTTATCCTTTTACATTACTTCAGTTGACACAAAGATAAAACACAATCCTTGAATTTCTAGTCCGAAAGGGAATCTACACAGTGATACTAGTGGCATGATCAAAATGCAGCAAAAACACACAACATAGAATAAGAGTTGCTATACTTACGAAAACAAAGTATGCAGAATGCTTATTGCATGAATCAATAGGTTAAAAAGAAAAAAGAACATTCCAGTATATATAAGAAACAGCATGAGTAAAGCAGGAAGATCGCGGCATACTGACAGAAGATAAGCAGTCATGTAATCCCGAGTTTCAGTGACTGGCAAAATAATTTGTATATGAAGACAGAGGCAGGAAAACCTAATTGGAAGTGACTGTAACTGTTCATACAATAGACCAAGAAAGTCTGTATTAACAAAGTGATGTGAAAACAAGAGAAAATTAAGACATTTATAGAAGACATGTCTGATGGAGAATCAACTGGTGACACATGGAGGAGAAAGGGGTTTGAGGGGGAAAGAAAAAATCAGAGATGATACCATGGCATACAGAATGTCCCACAAGGAGATGCAGTCAAGAAGTGAAACTTGGATTATCAATGTTTAAGAAGCAGAAGGAAAGAGAGAAGCAAAGTAAAAGATTGAGAAAGATACTTAAAACTGGAAGAGAATACAAGCAAGAACAATGAAATCAAGGGAAGAAAACTTCAAGGTGCAAGTGGTGATCAGTGATATAAAACACTTTTTCCAATTAAGTTAAGATATATTCTGAGAGGAAGCTAATGGCTTTGGAAATTCGGAGACCCTTTGAAAAAGCATTATCTAAAAGAGCCAACTGACTGCAGTAAATTAGGATTAACGAAAATAAGGTACACTTGGCATTGAAAAAGATTAAATGAAAGAATAAATTCAAAATTGGCAGAGCCAAGAAAGCCTTGGGGAAGACTGACATTAATTTTTAATAAATAATCTGCAAAGAATAAGGATTATTTCTCTTTAAAAAAGAAAGAAAACTAAGTACTAATTATTTCTGTATTTTCTAGAGCTAAAACTACATGTCTCTCTTTCTCCCACTGTAAGAAGGAATAAGTTCTAGTCTAATGAAATAAAGTTTTGTGTTCTCAGTGAAAGAATATTATATTATTATTAATTATTATCCTAGTTATAGTCCCCATTTCCTTTCTATGTTTTAGTTCTTCTCTTTCTATTTGAAAGGGCTTACTGTCACTATACATATCTTTTATCATAAACAGCATCAAATACCCTTTGGACATATATAAGATGAACTTAAAGCTGATGTATTACAATCAGAGCACTTAAGAGAAGGAATGTAAATCCTCTGGGACAAATATATTGATGGAAGAAATTTTTTTTCATCAAGAATTCCAGGTAGCTCAGTTGGTTGGAGCATCGTCCCACGCACCAAAAGGTTGTGGGTTTGATTCTGGGTCAGGGCATATACCTTGGCTACAGGTTTGATCCTTAGTTAGGGCGTACAGGAGGCAACTGATAGATGTTTTTCTCTCTCTCTTGCCCTTCCTCTCTCTCTCAAATCAATAAAAATGTATCCATGAGTGAGGATTAAAACATAAATAAGTAGAATAATGTGCCAAAGAGTTAGTCTTCTATATTCTGTATTCTGCCTTTCTGCTCATCTCTTTATTTTTAGAGGTCTGAATCCAATGCCCTTTCTTTCTGAAGGCTATCATCTTCTTGCTTCCATAATTAGTCTGCCTAAAAGAAGCTTAAGAGATTTATATGTGAACCATTAAAAAATGAAACCTCATCATATTTTTTATTTCACTTCAATTCAAACATTATAAACTGCTTGAAGATAAGTTTATTATTATCAATAACCACTTATTGGATGCCTATTACATTTTACTAATTATGATAATTATTGAAGATATTAGATCTCAGATTTTGAAACATGACTGAATTTCTTATGGTTGGGTCAGGAAATAATGTAAGGGGAATAAGACAGAGACTGACTGACTGATATCACCACTCATAGGAATATGGGGGAGTTCCCAGAAATAAAGTAGACCCCCTCTGTTGTTCAGGAAAGCTGATACCTTTCCTTTTCACTGATGAGCACATGAACAGCTGCCACAGAAGCAGGTTCTCATGGTGCTGATTGCACTGTGTGGTAGGCCAGTGCCTTCCTCAGGTAAGATTCTAAGCAGAATGTTACAGAATTACACCTGCACCTTAGGACCCATGCTGCTCCAGGGATAACTTAGAGGCAGCAGCATATGTACTAATCTCCTAGTCAGGTCCTGCTAAAACTTCTCACTGTTAACTAAACAGGAAAGGTTTAAGACAACAGGCAAATCTTTCTTGAACTTAGCTATAGTACTTCGGGGAAATTTCCTTAGAGGAGAATTAGCTATGGTTCTTTTAAATGTTCATTTATAAAGGGATTTCTCTTACACTGCAATGCTGAGATAGTGTTTACTCTGCTTACTTATTTGACACATTTGGGATTATAAATGATATTCAGAGGTCTAGATTCAACACTATCCTAAAGATAGTTCTTGGGTGAGATTCCGTAGGTGACCTATACCATTGCTTTTGGTTTAACTTTGAAATGAGAAAAACTTCCCGGACAGTCAGCACTGAGAGAAAGGATAGCTCCCTTAATGCAGAACCCACCCCACTCCCACTCATAGGACAGGGCCTCTGGCCATGGTCCTGATATATTTTTCATGTGAAGTTCATTTATTGACATATGGAAAGATGGCAAATGGTTAGGAAAGGGGAAAAAAGTATTAGAACTAAGAGACACAAACTCCAGTGGTACTAATTTTACCTTATGAAAGTCTGTAAGATTGTCAAAAAGATGACAGGATAGTGGTCACATCCATTCTTACCATCTGCTGCTAAATTCAGTGATATAGGATCAACAAAAAGGGGACCAAAAAACTTAGGGCTAGCCACTCTACAACTATATGGTTACCCATTTTCTGAGTCATCCAGAGTTTGCTTCACCAGTAACCACCACCATCTACTTGCTTTATATACTCACACTAAGATGATCTGGGAAGGACAGAAAGAGGGTGATGGCATCAGTCATTTTAGGAAAGAAAGTGAGCAAGGATAGAAATAGAAGTCCTGGGACAGCACAAACATTTACTATGAAAGATTACATGTGAATCTCTAAAGCACTCAGAAAACATATTGTTGTAACAAGACAATCAGTTAAAGAGCTGCAGAAGCTGAAAGTCTGTGACTAACTGAAAAGTGGATTCAGAGACCAGAGATTCCAGACCTTTGAAAAGGAAGGAACAACGTGGGAGCACCAATTATAAAGTGCTCCTAAAAAATGTAATCTTACAGTTAGATAGAGTATCAAAGAATATGTGCCTGAGCTAACAAATATCTGAGTCCCAGGGAAGACTAATTTGGGGAAGAAGTTGGAAGGAAGGACCCACACCTAATTATACCGAAGTACAATATCTGGATTTTAAGGATAAAGTTAGCCATTTTTAAATACAATTCCATATAGTTATATTAAGAAAAATAATATGGAATTATTAATCAGAACAAAGTATTAAAGGTAAAACAAAAAAATATGAAAAGTTTGCCCAGCCAGTGTGGGTCAATGGATTGAGCATTGTCCCATGCTCCAAGAGGTCACTGGTTTGATTCCCGGTCAGGGAACATGCCTGGTTGTGGGGCAGCCCATCGATGTTTCCATCTCTCCCTCTCCCTTTCTCTCTCTCTCAAATCAATAAAAACATATTTTAAAAAATATGTAAAGCTTAAACCCTTTATGTAAAAACAAGTTTAGTTTTTGCATATAAAGTCTGAATTGCTATAAACTAAATAATTACTCTTGTGAGTTTGGACATAATGAAAACTTATAAATTTTACCATGTATTCTTATGAACTGATTAAATTTTTTCCAATGAACTTTTAATTTAAAAAATGAAATGTGTCAAAATTACTAATGCTTACATGAGCAGACCATATTTTATTAAAAGAAACAAGTTTCAGTTATGCAAGCAATGTGACTATGGTTAACGATATAGTATTGTACACTTGAAATTTGCATAGAGGATAGATCTTAAGTGTTCTCACATTTAAAAGTAAAAAAAAATTATACTTATATGAGGTGATGGATAAATTTAATAGCTTCATTGTGCAATTTCACAATGTATATGTATATCAAAACATTAGGTTGAACACCACAAACATATACTGTGTTCAATTTGTTGATTATACTTCAACAAAGATGTGAAAAAACCAAGAATCACATAAGAGAAAAATTTAAATAAATTTTTATTTTGGTATTGTTATTTAAGAATAAAATCAGTCCTAACCGGTTTGGCTCAGTGGATAGAGCGTCGGCCTGCGGACTCAAGGGTCCCAGGTTCGATTCCGGTCAAGGGCATATACCTTGGTTGCAGGCACATACCCAGTAGGGAGTATGCAGGAGGCAGCTGATTGATGTTTCTCTCTCATCGATGTTTCTAACTCTCTATCCCTCTCCCTTCCTCTCTGTAAAAAATCAATATTTAAAAAATCAATACTTTAAAATAAAACAATCACTTTTCAGAGGCAGTGAATATAAATTGTCTAACTCTAATTGTCCATACAGCTAATCATCCTCACTCATTAGTATTTAATACTACCTACCAGTTTTATCCAATCCTTTCAAAATGAAGGATTTTTTATATTATTTTCCACTTTTATAGGACCCATATTTTTTGCAAGATTATACTCTGTGGGATTTATTTAGCAGCACTCTTCTTCAATTATGTTATTAAACTTCCTCTTCCTTTCTCCCTGCCAACTGAAATTTCTTGTCAGCATAAGATAAACTGATGCCAATATGTTGGGCTGACATAACAGTGGTTTGTAGAAGTTAAGCTGTTTAGTTGAAGTGTAAGTAAATCGACAGAGTCCACTGTTTAGTAAATCTTGAAAATAACATATGAAGGCACCTCTGTAGCTAAGAACTTCAGGGCTCCCTGGACTCTAATATGGATTTCGTCAATGTATATAATATAACCACAACTGCCATACCCTGGATTGCCTTTTAATAGATGTGATAAGATAAAAGCTAAAGTTCTTTATGAGAATTAGAGGGAGGAAAATCCACATTGGATAGGTAGGTATGAATCACTAATCTAATATATTGCTAAACTTATAAAGTAAAATAAAAATAATATTTATGATGGAAATGCTTCAACAAAATAACCTAAAATATAAATCAGATATAAATAAAACAAAAATCTCATTAAAGTGCTTTTGAGAGAAAAAATTCAGGAGCTATGACATTTCAAAGTCTTTTAAAAGAAGACAATATGCACACACAAAAAGTGTGTAATTAGTATTCATACAGTTTTATGCAATAGTACATTAGAAGCTTTGTACTAATTCAGAAATTTTAAATATTCCTAAGTTTTGTTTTCAAATGGCATATATAGCAAGATACAAAAATTATTTTGATATTATTACTTTTGCTCCAAGTTACCTGAACATTCTCATTCCACTTCTCAGCAAAAAGCTTGTCTGGAAATTCTGCAGGTAGAGATAATTGTTCTTTAAATATTTTAAGATACTGGGGGAAACCAAATGAATTCATTAAGTGCATCTGCCGGTGAGAAAATCGTGACTTCACTCTTTTTTCTAAGAGTTCCAAAATATCCTTAAAAACAAAGAGAAATTTCTGTAAGATGCATGTTAAAAAAATATCAATGTTAGAAATATAAGTATTTCAACTATTACCTGTAATTAGCAATGCCTATCCTATAATATTCAATTAAGCATAAAAAATTTATGAAAACCACTAAACACTCAAATTATTCCCTTGATCTCCTTACTGTTAAAAGGCAGTAGAAGTAAGAGAGTGTGGCTTGGAAATAGACCAAGCCTCTAAAACAGGGATGGGGAACGTTTTTTATGCCCAGGGCCATTTGGATATTTATAACATCATTCTCTGGTCATACAATATTACCAACTTAAAAATTAGCCTGCTATATTTGGTCAAACATTTAACTAACTCACCCCTAATGCCTTGGCAGGGTCAGACCAAATGATTTTTCAGGCCTTATATGGTCCAAGGGCCAGACGTTCTCCACCCCTGCTCTAAAAGATTCTGTTATGCATGCTACTTTAATCCCCTTTAAGAATTTGTTGGCCTGGTGATGTCATGGGTTTTACCTACAATGTTAATCTCAGCTAATCTTTAACATTCTAAGACTTACAATAATTGCTAAAAAAATTATAACTATTGTTGACTAGTTATTTGTCACAGTAACATTAAAAGTTTCAATAAGGAATTCTGTACATTCCATGAAGAATTCAGATAAGAATTTGAGATAAAAATTTGTACCAAGACTTATTACATTCATGAAAATCTAAACATCTTCGTTTTACGCAATGACTTAAGTAGCAGCATGTGTAATGGAGAAATGTTCAGTTCACTGAAATATCCACAAATTAAGCTGAAGCCATGCTAGGCCGAAGGAACAAACTACAGAAGAGGAAACTGGCAGAAACACAGCATGACAATGGTATGCTATTGTCATGTGGCTTTTCTATGGTGACATTTTAGAAACTACTTATATTTATGCTCTTTTTCTTTAAGAAGTTAGAAATCAAGTTTATTGCCAACTTTCTATAATTAAAGTTCTGTTATTTTTTTAGGAAAAGCTGTGATAAGCCCTAGAAATATGGATTTCTAACCTACCAAGATGACTTTCATAAAACAGCTAGGTTAAGAAATCAATTATATAGAGCAGGGGTGGGGAACCTTTTTACTGCCTGCCAAAGGCCATTTGGATATTTATAACATCATTTGTGGGCCATACAAAATTATCAACTTAAAAATTAGCCTTCTATATTTGGTCAAACATTTAATTAATTGACCCCTAATGCCTTGGCAGGACCAGACCAAATGATTTCGGGGTCCTTATACGGCCCACAGGCCAGAAATTCCCCACTCCTGCTTTATTTGGTCCTTCACTGCGTCAATAACATTTGCCACTGTCACTTCCATCCAAAGGAAGATTTTTTTAAACAAGAAGACAATGCCTCAACCCCCATGACAGACTGCTGCTTCTAGCAAGGAAGGATAGTTATGTGGAGAACCAGCCGGATGTTCTACGAGGGAGGCTTATTATGAAGGCATACGTCATAAGCTCTGGAGCACTGGGGAAGGAGGGCGGGAAAAGCCACTCGACAGGAAAAAAAGCAATAGGAGGACTGTTGGAAGAGGACTTTGTAAAAAGTTTCACTTTTCTAAAAAAAACACAAAAAAGTACTGAAAAAGAGAACAAGTAAATGAACCTTATTTCCAGCGGTGTATACTTACAAAGTTAAAATAGTATCACTCTGAGTTGATTCCAAGCATTTTCAAAATATGGCAAGAATCATAAATGTTAAATAGACACTATTAGCGAATTTAATCAAATGATGGTAAGGTTATTTAACTTTCTCTTTACTTGCTAATGTAGAAATATTGTATTTATTAGCATAATCTGACTTCATTTTTTAATTTAGTGATTCCTTTGGAGAGACAGAGGTATATATGAATATGAGTGATTAACTGTGTTCTTACTTTCCTCAATCTGATTTGAAAAATGGGATAAATGCACCAGGCATCGGTGAAACACATTTGAAAAATGTGTGATATGATGACCTACATAAGTGACTATATTGGTAATTAAGCTTTAATTTTGTAAACATTATAATTTTTTAATTAAAAAAATTAAAGACTTACCAATCTACATGTAAGACCAATAACTGCTATTGGAGTCTGTGCAGACTGAGAAATGTCAAAAAGATTATAGAGGAGTGTTTGGTTTCTATGATGAGCAAAGAGATCGAATTCATCTAATATGAAGATCACTGGACAACTATTAGTCCGGTCACCTAAGATAAAATAAGAGTTTTATTAACAGCAATTATGTTAACCTTTGTTAAATTTCCAAACTATTTACTACATTTCACTTTTCAAAACTTAATTCACAAGCCTACTTCAGGTAGGACATTTACCAATGCACATACATTTATTTATTCAACAAAATTACTCATAGGACAAGATAGCCTTAAGTATATCAGTCTAGTTACTAGTATTTTATTGATGAAAATTTAAGAAAAGACTATTGTTTTATGTAAGCAGAGTCCTTCTAGCACCAGAAAATTTACAAAAAAACTTTTAATACTACACAGACCAAATCATGTTGAGATTAAATATAAAGAGTCATTATGCTCAAAACTATTATTTCAGAAAAGATTCATTTAGTTAGTAGAAATGCAAAGTATGTCTTCCCTTAGAAATAATTTTTATAAACAATGGTTAGATTGTGAAATTCAATCAAAACCGCTATAATTCCTTCTAACAATAATTTTAATATTGCAACAGGGAAAAGTTCAACATGACTCTGAATTCATTGGTCTCATCACAACAGAATCAGCTTTAACAAAAGAATCACTACTACTTTAAGATTTAGGGCTTGCCAAAACCGGTTTGGCTCAGTGGATAGAGCGTCAGCCTGCGGACTGGGGGGTCCCAGGTTCGATTCCGGTCGGGGGCATGTGACTTGGTTGCGGGCACATCCCCGGTGGGAGGTGTGCAGGAGGCAGCTGATCGATGTTTCTCTCTCATTGATGTTTCTGACTATCTATCCCTCTTCCTTCCTCTCTGTAAAAAATCAATAAAATATATTAAAAAAAAAAAAAAAAGATTTAGGGCTTTATATTTGCATAAACAAGTAACAAGAAAATCTGATATGGGGACACTCACTCCAACAAATAAAACATTTAACACTAAACTAAATGGCATAAAAACCACAGGGACTGCTCAGAAGTCTAGAAACAGGCCTACATAATTAGAAATTTAGTATTGGTAAAACATAGCATTACATATTAATGGGGAAGAGTGGTTTATTCAAGGTTAAAGCTCCACTTTACAACTCACCAAAATAAATTCTAGCCAAATTACTAATTACAAATATAAGTATTAGATGAAAACCTAATTAAATATCTTTAAAATCTGGAGAGAAAAAAATTTTGACTATGTAAAAATTCTAAAACTCTGTTCAGCAGAAAATTCAACCCAAATTTAAGAGAAGAGAAACATTAAGTGCAAGAATTCCCATCCTATCTAATAAAAGAGTAATATGCAAATTGACTGTCACTCCAACACACAAGATGGCTGCCCCCATGTGGTCAAAGATGGCCACCACAAGATGACCAGCAGGGGAGGGCGATCAGGCCAGCAGGGGAGGACATTTGGGAGGGACCAGGTCTACAAGAGAGGGCAGTTAGGGGTGACCGGGCTGGCAGAGGATGCCATTTGGGAGTGACCAGGCCTGCAGGGGAGAGCAGTTGGGGGAGACCAGGCCTGCAGGGGAGGGCAGTTGGGGGGACACAGGCCTGCAGGGGAGGGCAGTTAGGGGCAACCAGGCTGGCAGTGGAGGGCAGTTAGGGGTGACCAGGCCTGCAGGGGAGGGCAGTTAGGGGCAATCAGGCTGGCAGGGGAGCAGATAAGTGTCAATCAGGCTGGCAGGGGAGTGGTTAGGGGGTGAGCAGGCTGGCAGGCAGAAGCGGTTAGGGGCAATCAGGCAGAGGCAGGCGAGTGGGAGCCAGCAGTCCTGGATTGTGAGAGGGATGTCCAACATCCCTCAAGGGGTCCCAGATTGGAGAGGGTGCAGGCTGGGCTGAGGGTCACCCCACCCCGTGCACGAATTTCGTGCACCAGGCCTCTAGTCCTATATAATAAAAGCCTAGGTGGTGTCACACCCTCGCGCGATGCCCTCACGTGATGTCGTCACAAGATGGCTGTGCGCACAGTAGAGACGAGGCCCAGTGGCCACCCATGTAGTGAGGCCTGGGGGTCCCGTGGCTCTGCGCGGCGTGGAGGAGGCGGTCCCGGCATCTCTGCCGCCTTGCGTAGAGGAGGCGGGTTGCAGCAGGAGAGGGCAGTTGGGGGTGATCAGGCCCTGGCAGGGGAGGCAGCTGGGGGCCATCAGGCCGGCAGGGGAGGGCAGCTGGGGGCCATCAGGCCGGCAGGGGAGCAGTTAGGGGGCGATCAGGCTGGCAGGAAAAAGCAGTTATGGGCAATCAGACAGGCAGGCAGGCAAGCAGTTAGGAGACAGCGGTCCCGGATTGTGAGTCAGACATTCCCTGAGGGGTCCCAAATTGGAGAGCGTGCAGGCCGGGTTGAAGGACACCCCCCTCCCCGTGCACAAATTTTGTGCACCGGGCCTCTAGTAAATAAATAAACAAGCTAAACATCAAAATAAGGCAAAGAACCAATAGGAAACACATGAACCAGGAAATGTCAATGGTCAATAAAAACAGAACATGATGATCATCATTACCAAAATTAAGCAAATTAAACTAATAAATTTTCTATTAAATAGATAAAAATTAATACTTGTTTTTGATATTGTTAAGAAAAAGGGACTCTGAAATATGTTTAGAAAATGGGCCTTTTAGGGTAGTTTGGTAATATTCTTTTTAATTGTTGTACCTTTTAATCCAGAGTTCAACTCACTGAAATTTTCCCCAGGAAATATCTGGATGACTATCTATGAATTTCTTCATAATTACAAAAATTAAAAATAAAAGCCCATAACTGTTGGTTAATAAGTTATAATTTATATTTTGAATTATAGTTAATTTATATTTATAAAATGAAATATATAAGAACCATAATACAATGATGCAGCATTTTTTACTGACATGGAAAAAAATGCTCACAACATACTGTTTGTAAATGAAAAGATGTAGACTACACAATATGAAAAATAAATGTATTCTTATAAAAATTACTTAGCTATAAATGATATACTGCAGGTGAATAAAGACATAAAACCAACGTTAAATTGGGATAATCACTATAATAGTGTGGGAATATAGTGACTATTATTTTCTTCTTTTTTAATATTGCTTTATTAATTTTTTTATAAAAGCATGTTATTACCTTTATAATCAGGGGAAACTACAGCTAAACAAATATGTTTGATACTGTTAAATATGTTAATATTTACCTTTTTTCAAAGCTTCCAGAATAAATGAAAGGTTTTCAGCAAAGCTTCCCTGAATAACAAAAACAAAAAACAAACAAATATCATGACTAGAAGTTTATTAAATAAAAAAAAAAAAGAAAGGTTATCTGGCCCTTAAACATTATGTAGACACACCCTGTATCTAATTCTTAGACATTATATAGATACTCATTTGTCATAGTAAACTAGAGGTCAAGTGCACAAATTCACGCACCAGTGAGGTCCCTTGGCCTGGCCTGTGGGATCAGGCTGAAACTGGCTCTCCCACATGCCCCGAGGGGTCCCGGATTGCGAGAGGGTGCAGGCCAGGCTGAGGAACCCCACTGGTGCATGATCGGGGCCAGGGAGACACAGGAGGTTGGCCAGCCGGGGAGGAACCGTGGAAGGGCTCCAGGGCGTGTCCAGCCCGTCTTGCTCAATCCCGATAGGCCAGACCCCAGCAGCAAGCTAACCTATTGGTCGGAGCGTCTGCCCCTGGTCGTCAGTGCACATCATAGCAAGTGGTTGAGCGGCCTTATCATATCATTAGCATATTACGCTTTGATTGGTTGAATGGCTGACCAGTCGACTGGACACTTAGCATATTAGGCTTTTATTATATAGGGTTAGAGTCATTGGCCAGATTCTCAGTTGAATATCTCTATGCTTCCAATCTAAAACGTAAATATAAAAGCAGAGATGGCATAGCTCTGAAAGTGACATTACTATGTAATGTTCAAAATTTTGTATTTTCTTGGTAAAATACATAAAACTGTTAATGTTATTTAAAGGGAGTTTTTTTTTTAATCCTCATCCAAGGATATGTACATTGATTTTAGATTTTTAGATAGAAACATTGATGTGAGAGAGACACATCGATGTGAGCAACATAGATAACGTGTCTCCTGTACTTGCCCCACAAACTTTTTGGTTTACGGGATGACGCACCAACCAACTGACCCACCAGACTGAGCTATTAAGAGTTGCTATATTATAAATACAGTCAGAGAATTAGAAATCCATTGCACTTTGCATCGTCAAAAACATCAGGCTCTTGAAAGTCACAAATTAATTTCTACCACTAAAAAATGAATTTAAATGAGATCCAAAAGTAAAAGGGAGAAGAAATTTGCCTCAAATATTAGATACTATAATAGTGAATCTGTATTCAAGAGCACATTACAGAATATGTATTATCATATCAAATTTGGCTATGCTTACTTGGACCACAACCAAAACATTTTTGGATACAACTTAAATATTCCAGATAAAATTTTACAGAGTTGCAGATGTATTATCCAGATGTTACAGCTTGTGGATAAAGGCCCTATTAAAATATTTTTTTATTAAAATCATTACTATACTTCAGATTTTTTAATTTAAAAAAACAGCCAACTTTAAATTTGAGGAGATGTAAAAGAGAAAGGAAACCCATTTGTTTGTTTCCTAATTGAGAGAACTGATATAAAATAGCATACGTTTTTAAGAGCTTCCATATAGTTTGTGATGATTGCAAAATGCCACGTCAACACTATTCCAAGGTAAGCAGGGCTAGAGGTAGTTACCATAACATAACAAAGGCTCAGGGACAATTTGTTAGGAAATCACTGGTCAATGTTATTCAAAGGTTGTTTCTCTTCTGGATATTTTTTAAAAGAATGTTGTACATGCCCTAACTGGTTTGGCTCAGAGGATAGAGCGTCAGCCTGCGGACTAAAGGGTCCCAGGTTCGATTCCGATCAAGGGCATGTACCTGGGTTGCGGGCACATCCCCAGTAGGGGGTGTGCAGGAGGCAGCTGATCGATGTCTCTCTCTCATCGATGTTTCTAACTTTCTATCCCTCTCTCTTCCTCTCTGTAAAAAATCAATAAAATATATTTAAAAAAAAAAAAAAGAATGTTGTACATGACATTAGATATATACCTGTACAAATACATATGTACATATTATACATACATTAAATATATTCCTATACAAATACATATGTACATACATATCCTATCTAATAAAAGAGTAATATGCAAATTGACCATCACTCCAACGTACAAGATGGCTGCCCCCATGTGGTCAAAGATGGCTGCCTCCATGTGGACACAAGATGGCCACCACAAGATGGCCAGCAGGGGAGGGCAGTTGGGGGGATCAGGCCTGCAGGGGAGGGCAGTTGGGGGGACCAGGCTTGTAGGGGAGGGCAGTTAGGGGTGACCAGACCTGCAGGGGAGGGCAGTTAGGGGCAATCAGGCTGGCAGGGGAGCAGTTAGGTATCAGGCTCACAGGGGAGTGGTTAGGGGGTGATCAGGCTGGCAGGCAGAAGTGGTTAGGGGCAATCAGGAAGGCAGGCAGGCGAGCAGTTGGGAGCCAGCAGTCCTAGATTCTGAGAGGGATGTCCGACTGCCCGTACAGGCCCGATCCCAGTAGGACAGTCGGACATCCCTCGAGGGGTCCCAGATTGGAGAGGGTGCAGGCTTGGCTGAGGGACACCCCCCCCCCCCACCCCGTGCACAAATTTCGTGCACCAGGCCTCTAGTACTTATATAAATATACATGCATGTATATACGTATAAGAATATACAAATTTGCTGTAAGGATATCAGAACAGAAAAGCTCTGGATTGAGATAAGTGACTCAGGTTCTTAATGTCCAGCCTTTGTTATTTTCAGACTTTAGGCAAGCTTTTTATGCTATCTGAGCCTCAGATGACTGACTAATGGATATAAAGTAGAAGTTAAATTAATAATATCTCTATATTTGTTACCAAAAGTGATGACTAGGATGATAAACAATGATGCCTTTTTATTATTTCATATAAATCCAATATGAAAGTTGGAAAGACCAATCTTACATCAACAGGAAACTAAAAGCCAAACTGGGCCTCTATAATAGTAATTCTCCTGAACCAAGTAGCAGACTATTTTCAACATTAAATCCTAACAGAAGATAAAACATTAATAGAAGGGGCATTCTGAACTTGCACTTCAGAGACCTGCAGACAGTGAAAGGGTAACATATGATTGGGCTCAAGTTTTTAGAGATAATTACAAAAGAATGAATCACTACATGCTAGGAAGCTTTCACAATTATGGCTGTGAAGCTGCATAGTAGAGTGACAGCACTGCATGATTACCAGAGACCAGAAATGAACTTGGAATGTATATAACGCACTTCAAACGCATAAGTAGTATGAGGATAAGTCATTTCATTATGAAAATTAAAGAAGTTGAAAATTAAGTTAATCATTCTTCCCTTGAGCAAAAAATTTTTCAAGTTTCAAAACATTTCTAATCAGTTTAAGTTACTGATATTCATTGTTCTAGATTCCAAGTTATCACAATAATGAGATATGGGTAAGTATCTGAAAACATTTTAATAGTACGAGATAACTGGCATATGTATGGTATATTACCATCAAGTATCTTTTCTTAAAACATAAATTATGTTTAATGCTTTCTTTTGTCTGCCAAATAAATTAGTGCAGTAAGTTTAAGATAATGTCTATTTAACAGAGGAGGATCTGAAATTTAGGGGCATTCATTAATCATTCTCACCAGGCTGTAAAGAAAGACTAAAATCCACCTTTTCTGTAGTATAAAATTCAGCACATTTTCCACCACTCCCATGATACCCAAGTCTCAGGAGACTAGAAATAGACTGCTAGAGTATAGTATTTTTAAAAACATTAATTTATCTCCAAAGACAGAGAATCAGAATATTTATCTTACAAATAAAGAAACAAACTCAATATCTACATAAACTTGGTTTTGATAAATAAATGCACCCTAGTACTTTATACATTTTTATGACAAGAATCTTGCATATTTCAATTTACAATCTCTAAACGCTGCCTAGCTCTCCAAAAATATAAAGCTATGACAATACAGACTTTAGTTTGATGACTATTTAATAAAAGAATAGAAGTTATACGTACAAAAACTTTATCTCCAATTACATTTTCCAGATTTAACTGCCTTGTGATTTCCTTTAGAGCTATTTTATCATTGATCTGCAGCAGTCCTGAAACAAAGCACATTTAAAAGTATTTAATTAAAATGAAATATGTATTTGACACAGTAGAGGTTATTTTCCAATCAAATAAATTTTTAATGATTTTTAAATTTAACTAGAAAAAGTCAAAGACTGAGTTTATATTTCATTTTACAACTGAGTAATGAAGACATCTAGTGGAATCAAAGAACAATCTTCTCTGGAGTTAGTTAGGGTTATTAAAAAAAAAAAAAAGACAAAAACCGAAAGTCTTTATGTGCCTCCTTTATTTATTTATTGTTTTAGTTTCTAAAAATATTGTTTATGGTGTGCTAAATTAAGAGTTGTTAGACATAAATCTAGTTTTAAAAATATAATTATGAATCCAAATTTAAAACATACAAGTGGATTTCATTTCATAATATAAAAAGCTCACATGATTTATATTATTTCCAGTAGCAAAATAATGACACACTTACCATTTAGGTGAACTTGTAATACATTTTCACTCACGTCTTCTACTTCCATTAGTTCTTTCAAAGCATGGTTTATTAGCTAAATAATATTAAAAAGTTTATAAAATATTTAATGATAGCTAAAAGTTAATAAGCCCTTATTTTTAAACTATGAATAGTGGAAACGATATAAACAGATTGCTACTTTAAATTAACAAATACAATTGCAGATTATGTAGTTCCCTCTGTTAGTTGTTAGGTATACAGAGAAAGTCCTTATTACAGAAACTTAGTGCTTACAATGAAAAAATTATTCCTACTACTAATATCCTATCTAATAAAAGAGAAACATGCAAATTGACTGTACCTCTGCTACTCCCACAAGCCACACACACCAGCCAATCAGGAGCAAGTATGCAAATTAACCCAACAAAGATGGTGGTTAGTTTGCATATGCAGGCGCCCAGCGGCCTAGGTCCCAGGAACATACTTGGGAACCAGGCCGCTCCTAGTCTGTAGGCCTGCACTTAGGCCCTGAGCGGCAGGGGTCCCAGAACACCTCCGGCCACTCCGGGACTGTGGGTGCAGCAGCCAAGTGGCTGGAGGCGGGGCGAGAACATCCCCGCGTCGCCATTGCGATGTGGGGATGTTCCTGCTCCACCGCTAGCCGCTTGCACGTGCTCTGGCACCAAGTGGCGGTTCGGGTCCATGCCCCCAGCTGGGTGCTCATGACGGGGCTGGCTGCTGGCCTCCGGGGCATTCAGAGACAGGGATGTTCCCACCTCGCCCCCAGCCGCTTGCACATGCTCTGGCACCAAGTGGCGGTTTGGGTCCATGCCCCCAGCCAGGCGCCCATGACGGGGCTGGCTGCTGGCTTCCGGGGCATTCAGACACAGGGATGTTCCCGCTCCGTCCCCAGCCACTTGGGTGTGCTCCGGCGTTAAGCGGCAGTTCGGGTCCACATTCCCAGCCCTGAGCCCATGACAGGGTGCTGGCTGCTGGCCTCTGGAGCATGCGAAGACCCTGGCAGCCGCCGCCATGTGCGGCCCAGGGGTCCCTGCATGCCCCCCTGGGGAATTCAGAATGGGGATGTTCCTGCCCTGCCCCCAGCCGCTTGTGTGTGCTCAGGCGCCAAGCAGCAGTTCGGGTCCACACCCCCAGCCCAGCGCCCACGATGGGGGGGCTGGCTGCTGGCCTCTGGAGTGTGCAGAGACCCCGCCGGCCACCGTTGCATGCAGCCCGGGGGTACCCGCATGCCCCCCATCCCAGCGCCCACGAAGGGGGGCTGGTTGCCAGTCTCTGGGGTGTGTGGAGACCCCGGTGGCCAACACCAGGTGGCAGGGACACCCCCCTAGCCCAGTGGATACAACGCAGGGGCCGCATGAGCTGCAGAGGAAACACCATTTTTAAAAATATATATATTTTATTGATTTTTTTACAGAGAAGTGGGGAGAGGGATAGACAGTTGGAAACATCAATGAGAGAGAAACATCAATTAGCTGCCTCCTGCACACTCCCCACTGGGGATATGCCCTTAACAGGAATCAAACCTGGGACCCTTCAGTCTGCAAGCCCATGGTCTACCCACTGAGCCAAACCAGTTCCAACATAAACACCTTTTCTGACCGCTCATTGGCTAAGCTCCTGTATGCCACCACTTGCAGTGTTCTTGGTAACTTGGGTTATAAGAATCCAAGAAGGTGATCTAGGGCTTTTCCACCACACTCCTGGAGGGAAAAAGGAAGGTCCGCTGCTGGAGGGGCTAAGAAATGTCATATCCTGCCCTAGCTCGTTTTGCTCAGTGGATAGAGCCTCAGCCTGCTGACCGCAGGGTCTGGGTTTGATTCTGATCAAGGGCATGTACCTAGGTTGCAGGCTCCTCTCTGGCTGGGGCCCAGGTCAGGGCTCATGCAGGAGGCAACCAATCATAGTGTCCCTCTCACATTGATGTTTCTCTCTGTCTCTCCCTCTCTCTTCCACATCCTCTAAAAATCAATGGAAACGTATCCTCAGGTGAGGATAAAAAAGAAAGAAAGAAATGTCATATCCTATGAAAGACACATCTTGAAAATGCCTAAAGGAAGTTGTCATTTTTTCACAATGAAGGGACTAGCGTCCGTGTTGATGAAAACACCTTGGCGGCTGCAGTGGCTGCAGCAGCAGGGTGATGGGGCTGGTGCCTTCCCTTGATCAGCCTGGTCACCTCCCACAGAGGGTGGCCAGACTGCGGCTGAGGCCGGCTTCCTATGGGGAGCGGGCCTCAGCCGTCAGTAGGACATCTCCTGAGGGCTCCCAGTCTGTGAAAGGGGGCAGGCTGGGCTAAGGGAACCCCCCACCATGCACGAATTTCGTGCACCGGGTCACTAGTACTTATAATAATAACTAGAGGCCCAGTACACGGATTCATGCACCGGTGGGGTCCCTCAGCCTGGTTTGCGCCCTCTCACAATCCAGGGCCCACATGCCAGGCCGAGGGACCCCACTGGTGCATGAATCCATACACTGGGCCTCTAGTATGCATATAAGATCTTTGGTTAATCTCTTCCCTCCGTCCCCCCTTTCCTCTGAGATTCATTAGTCTGTTTCATGTTTCCATGCCTGTGGTTTCCACTCCTGCTTTGAGCGTCTGCCCCCTGGTGGTCAGAGCGCGTCATAGGTACTGGCCGGTCCGCTGGTTGCTTATGCTTTTACATATCTAGATTACTACTAAAATATGCACAGAGATTATTATTCCACCTTAAACTGTTCAATTATAAAGCTGCACATTTTTATAATTACAAGTTTTTAATCCACATACTTACATTTTATTATACTTTTTAAACTGTGACATCTTACCACTCATTAAAATATCATATACATTTCTTCATATTAATACTGTATACATTTTTAAAAATTCGAAAATGAATTAAGAAAAAAAACCTTTTTAGAAAACAAATGAGAGACTATTCCTTCTAATATTAAAATAGAAGGGTACTGTCACAAAACAAATTGTATAGAAAAACAGGTAGCATATAGGAAAAAAAATTAGCTAAGATGGCATCAAAATTTAGTGAGAAAAGGAATTATTCAACAAAGTCACTGGGATGACTGGTAAACTATTTTGAAAAACAAAATACTATTTGTTTTTACAATAGCCTATCTTCTATCTGTCACTATAGCATCTTTGTGCAATACGAAGAAACAAATATCCTCATTTTAAATTACTAGGTTGCACAACAGGATATCAAAAATAATAGCTATTCCTTATTTATCTGTACAGTTTTTAAAGCAGATGGAATTCTACCTCAGAACATAAGCAGTCCAGGTCCTCTTTACAAGGGACAATCTGGAAATATCAATTGTTATATGCATAAAAGCGTGGTTGAGACGTGAAATTCTTTATGAGGAACTGTCAGAAGAAGAGGTGGTGCTTCTCAGCCTTTGGGTCAAGTCTGACTATACTCTAAGAGTTCGTCCCCAAAGGACATAAACTTGGGCTCTCAAAATATGACTTTTGCCATATTTTTTTAGTAATCTATGTTCTTGCCCCCACCTCTTGATATATTATTTATATAACATTTATATATACCGAGCTCTGATTTTATGATTTAAATTATTTTATGTTTGCTGAATTGTTGAAAAGCATTTCAATTTCTTTACCGAATGAAACAAGGTTAATATAGTACCTTCATTCTACATATGCATAGAGAGTGTTTTAACAGGTGTATAGGGCACTCTTTCCACTGAATTTACTTTAGGCATCAAGCTGTCATTTGCCTAGATCAGTGGTTGGCAAACTCATTAGTCAACAGAGCAGCAAACCGCGGCTCGCGAGCCGCATGTGGCTTGCGAGCCGCGGTTTGCCGACCACTGGCCTATATCAACTCACAGCCTTTTTAATGGGGGGTGTGTGTGTGTTCTAAAACGATAATTTAAATGTATTAGCAAGTATGTCTTCATATAATTTTTGTTCCAATCTGAATACTGCTAAAATTTACTATGTAATTAGCTAGGTAACCAATTGTATAATTTCAATCAGTTTTCTCATGGATATAAGGTCACTTTTTCAAATATTTGAAAGTATATAATATACTAAAAAGCTAGTTGGTTAACCAATATAGGTACCCCATTTCCACATTTTTTGTACCAAAAACTAATTTTACAAATCTACTAGCAGAGTTTGCTTAGATCTGCCAGCATCTAGAGATTTTTATGCTTACTAATATTACTATTCCCAAATACTTTAATAAACACAACATTAAGCAATATGCAAATAGAAGAAACATCAATCAGAAGAAACATCCTATTTAAACATCTATTAAGTTTCTGTTTAAAGTAATTTATTTCTATAAAGAACAGTATTTTCCAGGGTCCAATCTGTCATTTGGAATGAAATGTTTGAAGTGCAACAAATCACATTATCTATGATATTTATCAATTAACTGTATATGATTTTTTCCCAACACCCAGAGTCAAATTATCTTCCTTCACCATATATTAGGCCCCCTTAACCACCACCCCCTCAACCCCTTAGTCAAGTGCAGATTTTGAATTTTTATATTTCAGACAGGCAAAGTATGTTATTAAATATGCTGGAATCTTATTTTTAAAGTTTAATTTACATAATTATATTAATGAGAGTTCTTGTCTAAGAATATCCTATTTTATATCTTAGGATAATCCCAAACAAAGCAAATTACAAAAGTGACAGTTAAACAATGCTCCTCAGCTCTTTGAACTCTCAATATTGGAGTGCAGCAAGCATAAATTAAATTATACCAAAATAAAACACCAAGTAATGGATTCTTCCATATTCCAGTGAAGTCACACTAAATAAATGTCAGAGTACCAGAAGAGGGCTCTAGTTTAAGAAGTAACAACAACTGGATAAGCTGTCAGTATGCCAAGAATAATCTATCCATTTTATTAACTGACTAGAGGCCTGGTGCATGAAATTCGTGCACGGGGGCAGGTGTGTGTGTGTGTGTATGTGTGTGTGTGTGTGTGTGTGTGTGTGTGTCCCTTAGCCCAGCCTGCACCCTCTCCAATCTGGGACCCCTTGAGGGATGTCCGACTGCCCGTTTAGGCCCGATCCAACTAGGATCGGGCCTAAACGGGCAGTCGGACATCCCTCTCACAATCCAGGACTGTTGGCTCCCAACCGCTCATCTGCCTGCCTGCCTGAATGCCCATAACCGCTTCTGCCTACCAGCCTGATCACCCCCTAACCACTCCCCTGCCAGCCTGATGCCTAACTGCTCCCCTGCCAGCCTGATTGCCCCTAACTGCCCTCCCCTGCAGGCCTGGTCACCCCCAGCTGTCCTCCCCTGCAGGCCTGGTCACCCCCAACTGCCCTCCCCTGTAGGACTGGTTCCCCCCAACTGCCCTCCCCTGCAGGCCTGGTTGCCCCCAACTACCCTCCCCTGCAGGTCTGGTCCCCTCCAACTTCCCTCCCCTGCTGGCCGGGTTCCCCCCAACTTTCCTCCCTTGCAGGCCTGGTCCCCCACAACTGCCCTCCCCTGCTGGCCTGGTCACCCCTAACTGCCCTCCCCTGCAGGCCTGGTCCCCCCCAAATGCCCTCCCCTAGAGGCCTGGGTTCCCCCCAACTGTCCTCCCTTGCAGGCCTGTTCCCCCGCAACTGCCCTCCCCTACCGGCCTGGTCCCCCACAACTGCCCTTTCCTGCAGGCCTGATCGCCCACAACTACCGTTCCCTGCAGGTCATCTTGTGGTGGCCATCTTGTGTCCACATGGGGGCAGCCATCTTTGACCGCATGTTGGTGGCCATCTTGTGTGTTGGAGTGATGGTCAATTTGCATATCACTCTTTTATTAGATAGGATAAATACTATGCTGTAATGGCCATGTCCTTCTTTAAACCTGAGTAAGCAGAAAAAGTTGACATAGGAATTTATTTAAAAAAAAAAAAAAAAGATGTAACATGAAAGGAAAAGCAAGTTGACAAAAAAGATTAATTAGTACTGAAAACGTACATAGAAAAAAGTTTCAAACTATTTAAGCCAGACCCAGACAAACAGAAAACAGCAGACTCAAGGTTCATGACAAGGAGCTAGATGAGCAGGAAGGATTGTGAGAAAACTAAAATGCGACATTACATTACAAGAAGCAAACAACAGAACTAATGGTAAAGAAAAGCACATTGGTGATATGATAGAATGCTGAGGAAGAGGAAGAAAAAGATACAAGAGACACATGGAGAAATGACATTAAGAAATGCGAACAAAAGCTTAATAACTGAATAATTCTAAGAAAGGACAAAAAGAATGAAACAAAAGAAATATCAAAAATTAAATTATTCCTTAGTGAAGACCTAAATTCATATTAAGAAAATTTGTATAATATCAGTTAATTTTATGATCAATACTTAGAGCCTGTGAATAACTAATACAATGAGACCAAAAAAAAGGAAATAAAAGATATGGATAGAAATAGACAAGAAATAAAACTTTCTTTGTTTGCAGATGACATGACTGTGTATGTAGAAAATCCCAAAGAATCGATAAATTCCTGGAATTGATAATCTATTATAGCAAGGTTGGAAGATACAAGTAATACACACATGGCATTTGGTTCACCACATATCAGCAATGAACCCTTAGGACATGAAATTAAAAACATAATACTATTCACACTAACACTAAAATGTAAATGCTTAGATATAAATCTAAAAAAATATGTATAAGTTCTGCATGAGGAAAACCACAAATTCTGGTGAAAGACATAAATAAATAAATGGAAAAAATATTCCATGTTCATGAATGTGAAGATTATGGAAATGCAAAGTACCCAGGATAGCCAAAACAATACTGAAGAAACAAAAAATTGAAAGGCTGACACTATGGAACTTCACGGCTAACTATAAAGCTACAGTAATCAAGACAGTGTGATGCCAATGCAAGAACAGACAAACAGATAATGGAAACAGAATAGAGAGCCCAGAAATAGACACATACAAATACCGTCAACTGATCTTTCATAAAGAGACAAAGGTAATTCAATAAAGAAAAGATAGTCTTTTTAATAAATGGTGTTAGAATTGGACATTCATATGCAAAAAAATGAATCTAGACACTGACTGTACACTTTTCACAAACATTAACTTGTAATGAATCATAGATGTAAATGCAAAGAACTATACAACTTCTAGAAAATAAAATAGGAGAAAACCTAGAGAGCCTGAGTTTTGGTGATGAAGTTTTAGATGCAACACCAAAATCACAATCCATGAAAAAAATAGTTGACAAGTTGGATTTCTTTTAAATTAAAAACTTCCCTTCCAAAAACATTGTTAATAGAATTAAGAGGCAAAAGACAGACTGGGAGAAAATATTTGCAAAACACATATCTGATATATACAAAATACACAAATGACTTAAAACGTATCAATAAGAACCCAATTTAAAATGATCATAAAGTATCTCACCAAAGATATACAGATAAAAGATAAGCACATTAGAAGATTCTCAATATCATACACCATTAGAGAACTATAACAAGAAAAGCAATGAGATAGCAATGCATATCTACTGGAATGGCTAAAATTTTAAAAACTGACAATACCAAATGCTTGTGAAGATACATAGCACAAGAAACTCTCATTCAATGCTAGTAAGAAGCAAAATGGTATAACTATTTTGGAAGACAGTTTGTCAACTTCTCACAAAGCTAAACATAGTATTACCATATGATGCAACAATTGGTGCTCCTAAGTATTTACCCAATTAAGTTGCAGACTTACATACACATAAAATCTTGCACACAAGTGTTTAGAATAGCTTTATTCAAATTGCTAAAAATCAGAACCAAACAAGATATCCTTCAATAGGTAAATAAACAGTGGTACATTTATACAATGGAATATTATTCATCAATTAAAAGAAATGACCTGCCAAGCCATGAAATATCATGGAGGAACCTTAAATGCTTATTGCTAAGTGGAAGAAGACAATATGAAAAGGTGCTATACTGTATGATCCCAACTATATGACACTCTGATAAAGGCAAAAGTATGGAAACAGTAAAACATCAGTCATTGTCAGGGGTTGGAGGTGAGATAAATAAACAGTTAAAGCACAGGGAATTTTTTAGAATGGTGAAGTTATTTTGTATGACACTTAAGTGGTTGATATATTACATTATGTATTTGTTAAAACCCATTAAATTGTACAACACAAAGAGTGAACCTTAATGTAAACTTATAGACTTTAATGATAATGTATCAATATCAATTCATTGATTATAATGTACCATGCTAAGTCAAGATGTTAACAGAAGGGGAAATTGTGTGTATGGGGTAGGGGTGGGGGAGAATAATATGGGAATTTTGTAGTATCTGCTTAATTTTTCTGGTAAAAAATATATCTATTTTAGCCCATTTTCTAATGAAATGGAGTATAGTTAAAATTTGTATTTAGTTACACATTTTTATAAGTGTTTAGCTCTATTATTTTTCCTGAACTTTCTCCATGTCTTGAGTGACGAACTTCCAAGGTGAAGTTCAGAATAAATTCAATCAGCCACTCAAGTTATACTTTTAGGCTTGACACTGATGAACAAATTACTGAGATTCAACTTTCCTGTGGTAGTGCCATTTAGTTTCAAGATGCACAGTTTATGAAGGAATAGACCTAATGCACTGATTTCCTAAATCTCATTTTCTTCTTTATTGATTTAAGAGTATCACTGTGAAGTTTCTTGAAAATTAAAGTTTTATCTAAAAACTAGTGACCCAGTGCACAGATTTGTGCTCATTGAAAGGAAATTAATTAGAAGGTGACCAGTGGGGAGGGACTGGGTGAGACGGGCTGGACACGCCCTGGAGCCAACCTCCCTCGGTCCCTCCCAGGCCGGCCGCACCTGGAGCACAGCTGCGGCTCAAAGGCTGTCTATGGAGTGAGTGGGATCCCTCCGGCAGGTGGGGTCCTGCGGCCTGGTGGAATCGCATGGCCCCGTGAGGAACTGGGCTCCCTCCTCTCTGGTTCCAGGGTGCACTACTCAAGAACCGCCGCTGCCAAGTCACCACAGCTTGGCAGCTCCTGCGTTGAGCATCTGCCCCCTGGTGATCAGTGCGTGTCATACCTACCAGCCGGTCAGCCAGTCAGACGGTCACTTAGATGTTCTTCAAACATTACTATGATGATGTGTCTTCCAGATATAATAAAATAATAAAAACGGGGGGAGGGAGGAGAAGATCTTTTACAGACGAAAAGATCTAAATTCACATTAAGAGGATTTGAAGAGTATCACTTTTTATGACCAACATTTAGATATAACTTGTGAAATTTTAACATTGCTAATGTAAAGAAATTCTACAAGCAACCAGATAGGGAAAATCACATGAACTAAAAACAAGTTACCTGTGATGGTTGTCAGTGACAGTTGCCTAGTACTTCTGATTAACCTTCCTTCTAGGCACCTAAGAAGAACACACTTCCTCCAATAGATCTATATTCCCAATTTATATATTTCAAACAATACTGGTAATGGAAAATAGTAAAATCCGAAAGTTCTAATTTCCGTTTCTTAGATAACGTAGTCAATACACACTGTTTAAATAGATTTTATACAGCTCACCTATTTAAAATTAAATAGTTTGGTAATACTTTCAGTGTGACAGACATAATTGGTCTCATATACTGTATAAGAATGTGAAAAGAGAAAATGAGGCAACTAAGAAATATGATAACAAGGGAAAGTAGAAAACAAATCTAGAAAATGTGAATGGACATATGAAAAAATTGTTTGTGTTAGGGTTAAACAATAAAATAATGAGAAAAAAAGAATGCATGGGGTGACAGTTACCTAATCCACAAACAGAGACAAAACCTATTTTACTGGGTTAGTGTAAGCAATAAATGATAAAGCAAAGATAAAAGGCACAAGGTACATGTCCAATAAATGCTAGTTTGCTTTTTCCACTGGCAATCACTGATTCTTCAAGGACAGAAGACCATGATAAAACAAACATCAACTAAAACTTGTCACTGTGGGGAAAAATAAGGCAAAAAAGATAGCCCAATTCAAGTATATCGCCCCCACTTTATAAGGCTTTTCATGTTTTCAATGATTTAAGGAAAAAAAGCAAAATGTTAATAACAAAATAACGAAATACATTTCAGCATTGTCTACAGGAATCGTAACAAGCCTACCAAAGCAAACACCAGAAATAAAGAGCTTTACCATGGTCTTTCCTGATCCTCGGGGTCCAATAATGAGAACGGAGTTACTTTCTCCATGGATAGCAGTTCTTTTTAGCAGCTCAATTAAGTGTCTGAAATTACATAAACAGGCCCAAATTTAAAAAGCTGGAATAATTTTTAGGTATTATTTTTTAAAGCTGGATTTGAATATGCATAGAAAATGGGTATTCCTTTTTTCTTTCTCTCTGGGCACTTGACTTATACTCTAAATAATCCTACACAGAAACAGATTGTTGGCTAATACTGATTCTCTGGAAATCACAAGAAGAAATCAAGTAAGTCTGAAATATCTTGGTCTTTATGCTAGTACTAGAGGCCCGGTGCATGAAATTCGTGCATGGGGGAGGAGGGGTGTCCATCAGCCCAGCCTGCACACTCTCCAATCTGGGAACCCTCGAGAGATGTCCGACTGCCTGTTTAGGTCCTATCCCACCAGGACTGCTGGCTCCCAACTGCTCACCTGCCTGCCTGCCTGATTGCCCCTAACTGCTTCTGCCTGCCAGGCTGACCACCTCCTAACCACTCCCCTGTGAGCTTGATCGACGCCTAACTGCTCTCTTCCCAGCCCGATTGCCTCTAACTCCCCTCCCCTGCTGGCCCAGTCACCCCTAACTTCCCTCCCTTGCCAACCTGGTCGCCCCTAACTGCCCTCCCCTGCTGGCCCGATTGCCCCTAACTGCCCTCCCCTGCAGGCCTGGTTGCCCCCAACTACCCTCCCCTGCAGGCCTGGTCCCCCGCAACTGCCCGCCCCTGCTGGCCTGATCGCCCACAACTGCCCTTCACTGCTGGCCATCTTGTGGCGGCCATCGTTGTCCACATGGGGGTGGCCATCTTGTGTGTTGGAGTGATGGTCAATTTGTATATTACTTCTTTATTATATAGGATGGGGTAAGAGACAACAGTGGCTGCTCTTAGGTCCTTTCACTCTACAACTGGCTGCCAAGTCTTAGGTATAAGAAGCTCAGAATTATCTCTACAATGCCAGATAACAAAAACAACATAAGACTAAAAGTTAAAATGCTTTCTTATTATGGAAATACTTATATCTCTCTTGCTTCATGATACTCAATGTTTCTATACCCAAAGCAAAAGGTTTTCTTTTTTAGCAATGCTTAAGATAAAATTTGTATATGGTAATGTCTGCAAAACCTACAGTGCATCTGTAAGTATACTTATAACATACAAGGGAATAGCCAAACTTACTTATATTGTACTTGTACTCCAAAGAGGTTACTATGTGAACTCTGATAACAAAATCTTTCACGTAAAATTCTTTGTACCTGATGAAAATAAAGTAAGTATTAAAAAATACTATACATGCCATCAAAATGAATGAGAATATACATTTATACAAGTCAGAATTAGGTATTAATGAGTCAATTCAACCCTCCCTAAATAACTTTTCTTCAAGATCTCTGGCACCATTTTCATGAGATATAAATTCAGCAGTTCTTTTTATCTTTTTTTTTTAATCTTTTTTTTTTTTTTTAATAGAAAAGGTGGAGATTTATTGAAGAACAAGTACGGACTCCCACGTGGGGAGGGGGAAAGAGTCCCACAGAATGAACTCCCATGTAGGGAGGGGAAAGGGTCCCCAGTTCTTTTTATCTTAAATCCCAGAGAAAAGATGAGAATTTAGATGTGAAGATTTCAACAAGAAAGAATTACTTGCTTTAGCTACATCAGAATTTGAGAGCTGTTTTAATACATGTGAATGAATGTATACTTCACTGAGAATAACATGTCAGCAAAAAAACTGAGGCGATAATCTAATAATGTAACCTAATCTCATAATGCTCATGTACCACTCCTCAATCTCTAGAGATCAACACATTTAAATTGCCTTAGCTCAAGCCCTACCAATCTGTACCTGCCATAAAGGTCAGGATTCTGAGAGAATTAAAAAAGTTTAAAAGTCTCTGTAGTTATTTAGTACTTATTAGATGCAGAGCACAAGATTAGTAAAAGAGCATGACCCATGCCTAAAAAAAACACAAAAACTGCAAATATACTGTGCAGAAATGACACATTCAATAACAACCTGCATAAAAGTATTAACAGCATGTAAGAAAATGCTCAATTATATGGAAGAAATCACATCCATATTTTTTTATTTAGGCTATAAAATAAATCATTGAAATAAACTAAGAAAAAATTTCTTGTAAAGAGCTAAATTTTGAGGTCTTCACAGAATAAAGGGCACAGACTTAGTTGTATAAAATGTCAGAAAATCTAGCACATTCTTTAAAAAGATAGGCTATTGCCCTAGCTGGCTTGGCTCAGTGGATAGAGTGTCAGCCTGTAGACTGAAGGGTCCTGGGTTTGATTCTGGTCAAGGGCACATGCCTGGGTTGCGGGCTCAGTCCCCAGTGTGTGTGTGTGTGGGGGGGGGGGGGGGGGGGGGCAGCCGATCAATGATTCTCTATAATCATTGATGTTTCTATCTCTCTCTCCCTTCCTCTTTGAAATCAATACAAATATATTTAAAAAGAAAAAGAAAAAGATGGGCCATTGAAGACATTTCTTTTCAGCATCTACTGCTAATGCAGAGGTACCCCAGGGACACAAACTTTAGGAGGCTTCAGATTTGGCTCCATCAACAGAAACAAGAAGCCTCCAAGATTATTTATTCTTTCCAAACTGAGAGTGTGGGACTGATCCTTCATGTATCAAAGAAATACATGAGTTCTCTTTACTTGCACTAGAGTATAAACAAAGCAAATTATTTACTGGGGATAAAATAATCCATACTTTTCATTATGGAGGAAGTGAAAAGAATGAGAAAATTGGTGCCAGAAAAGCATTTTACAGTTAGTCCTTTCTAAATCTTACTTAAAAAAAAAAAAAAATCTATAAAATGGAGACACTAACACTTTTATGACAAGCCTGTTTTTCAGATTAAATAAGGCAGCTATCTCTAATACAACATAGGTATTGGACAGGTAATAGCTAATACCTGTAAAACATTTAAATGAGCATATATGGAGGATCAACAAATCATAATGTTTATTCCTCTACCTAGATAATATCACTAGAAATTAAAAGACAAACCTCAGTTCTTTTCTTTCTTCATTGGAGTCTATTAGAGAGGAGACAATTATGTATAAAATATGACAGGGATAAAGTGAAGTGAAGCTGTAGTAAGTAGTCGGAGGTTTAAAAATCCCAAAGTGATTTTAGGTAGAGGTCACATCAGTGTATGTATGTACAGAAATTAATGAAGCTGGCCCTGGTTGGTGTGGCAGGTTCAGTTCTTGGTTGGAACATGTTTGGAGGGGAGAGGTGTACCCAATCAAAGTTTCTCTTTCACACTGATGTCTCTCTCTCTCAAATCAATGAAAAATATGTCCTCGGGTCAGGATTTAAAGAAATTAATGAAGCTGTACATGAACTTGTGCCCTTTATGAAGATATGTAAATTATACTTGTTAAAAAATTTTTTTGGAACAGAATTAAGCATTTTCCTTCAAAAATAAGAACAAGGTTTTATAAAGTGATGCCAATACCATTTCGTTTTAATTTAAAAATAATGTAGTTCTGATGATCAAGCCAGATAAAAAGAAATGCCAGGGTAGAAATACCATGCCCATTCCCTCCTAGATTCCTTAATAGAGATATGTATAGCTATATACTTAGCATTTGAAATACAGTATGCAACTATCTTAAATGTTCATGATAAACATTCTAGGAATATAAGTGAACTTCCTTGATGTGATAAAGGGCATCTACAAAAACCTACAGCTAATATAATGTTCCACAGTTAAAGGCTGAATGCATTTCCCCAATATCAAAAACAAAACAAGATTGTCTACTCTTGCCACCTTTATTCAATAATGCAGTGAAGGTTTAGCCAGAGCAATTAGATAAGAAAAAGGAATAAAAGGCATCCAGTTTGAAAAGAAAGGAGTAAAACTATTTCTGTTTGTAGATGACATGACCTCATATATAGAAAACCTTAGGGAATAAACTAATAAACTATTAGAACTAATAAATGAGTTCAGCAAGGTTGCAGGATATAAGATTAATATATAAAAATAAATTGCATTTAGATATATTAGCAATGAACAAATAAAAATAAAACAACTTCATTTGTAACAGCTTCAACAGAAATGAAAAAAACCACAGGAATACATTTAGCCAAGGAAATACAAAACTTGGAAAATAATGTTAAACTAAATTGAAATCAGAATCACACTTAGGAAGACATGTAAAGTTAGGATTCCAACTACCCAAAGACTTAAAACGGATGAAATTAAGTAGAAGCATATGACATTGTGCCCCTTAGAATGGAAAGAGTTATCCTTCATAAGTGCTAAGGGGAGAATTCAAATTAAGAAGATAACTATTTCTCTGAGGACCTTTGCAAGGTAACAGAATTTGAAATTAATGAAAATATATACTAACCTGTGAAAGGTACTCTGTATGTATTAAATTGTTACTCTTTGATTTACGACTGCTCATTTCAACAAACTGAAATCCTTAAAAACAAAACAAAACATTTTAGCATGAATATAATAAAGGCTATTGGCTTCAAGTATTTAAGAATTTACCATTATAGAATCAAATTAAACACATATTTTAAAACATGAAAAAATGATCCAATTTCTAAAACTTTAAATTCTCAGCTAAACCTATTGCAGTTTCTCCTCACATCCATCCCACAGAATCATCTTACCCAAAGCCTTTGCTTTCTTGATCAGTCTTATAGAGTAGATAAATAAAATGCCTCTCCTGTAAACATCCATAAATGTCTCTATTTCTCTTTATCCATAATCAAACTATATTAAATAAAATTGTCTATTTAATTGTCAGAGTCCCCAAATTGAAGATATTTAAAAATTCCAAGCATTTTAGCATTTTGGCAATGATAACTGAAATGAAAAAATATATATACTACTGAAAAATAACATAAAATTCTCTTTGAGGGCAACATATTCATTGATAAACACCTAGGCTGAAAGATCTCACTTCCTTAGCACTGATTTCCTATAGGAGTACATAACTAGTCAGGTAATTATAGCTTAAGTAAGCAGTGTTTACTTACTAGCATATAACAGGAATTGTTACAAGTGCTTTGCATTTATTAACTCATTTAATCCTCGAAATAACTCTATAAAATAACTATTACTACAATAACCCTTTAAGATTAGCAACATGAAATAATATCCTCACTCTGGTTCTTTGAATAGGGTCTACAAGTTGACATCTGATATTACAGAAGACTGGGTTCAAATCCTGGAACAACTGTGCCTTAAATGATAAGGACTAATTTAAAAAGCGGGAGAAAGCTTTGGTAATATGCCTCAGTTTTTTAGAGCTATACCAGCAATTTCACAGTATTTTTGGAATTAAAAAACATACTCCCTACCCCCCCTTTTATGGATTATGAATACACTGCTCAGAAAAGCTAAGTAAAATGTCTGAGATTGCAGGGTAGGTGTTTAATCTGCCCCCCCCCCCCCGCATCAAATATGTCAGGTAAGGCATTATTAAAAGCATGCATTTTTCTTCTTTTGGGGATCATCCATGAAAGAAACACATGCACTCTTTTTTTTTTTTTTTTTTTGGTTGGTCTTTTATTTTTTTAAATAAATCTTTATTGTTCAGATTATTACAGATGTTCCTCTTTGTCCCCCCTCCCACCCCATGCCCTTAACCCCCACCACTGTCCTCATCCATAGGTGTAAGATTTTTTGTCCAATCTCTTCCTGCACCCCTCACGCCCCATCCCCCCCCTGAGAATTGTCACTCCACTTTTCTATGCCCCTGATTCTATTATATTCACCATTTTATTCTGTTCATATTTTTTATTCACTCAATTTTTAGATTCACTTGTTGATAGATATGTATTTGTTGTTCATAATTTTTATCTTTACCTTTTTCTTCTTCCTCTTCTTTTTTTTAAATATATTTTATTTATATTTTACAGAGAGGAAGGGAGAGGGACAGAGAGCTAGAAACATCGATGAGAGAGAAACATCCATCAGCTGCCTCCTGCACACCCCCCACTGGGGATGTGCCCGCAACCAAGGTACATGCCCTTGACCGGAATCGAACCCGGGACCCTTCAGTCCGCAGGCCGACGCTCTATCCACTGAGCCAAACCGGTTTCGGCTTCTTCCTCTTCTTCTTAAAGAATACCCTTAAGCATTTCATATAATCCAGGTTTGGTGGTGCTGAACTCCTTTAGCTTTTTCTTGTCTGTGAAGCTCTTTATCTGACCTTCAATTCTAAATGATAGCTTTGCTGGGCAGAGTAATCTTGGTTGTAGGTTCTTGCTGTTCACTTTGAATATTTCTTGCCACTTCCTTCTCGCCTGCATAGTTTCTGTTGAGAAATCAGCTGACAGTCGTATGGGTACTCCCTTGTATGTAAGTAACTAACTGTTTTTCTCTTGCTGCGTTTAAGGTTCTCTCTTTGTCTTTTGCCCTTGGCATTTTAATTATGATGTCTTGGTGTGGTCCTCTTTGGATTCCTCTTGTTTGGGGTTCTCTGCGCTTCCTGGACTTGTAAGTCTATTTCTTTCACCAGATTGGGGAAGTTTTCTGTCATTATTTCTTCTAATAGGTTTTCAATATCTTGCTCTCTCTCTTCTTCTGGCACCCCCATAATTTGAATGTTGGTACGTTTGAAGTTGTCCCAGAGGCTCCTTGCACTTTCTTCATATTTTTGGATTCTTTTTTCTTTTTGCTTTTCCGGTTGGGTGTTTTTGCTTCTTCGTATTTCAAATCTTTGACTTGATTCTTGGGATCCTCCGGTCTACTGTTGAATTTCTGTATATTATTCTTTATTTCAGACAGTGTATGCTTAATTTCTGACTGGTCCTTTTCCACTTTTTTGGCATTCTCATTAAGATCCTTGAAGGTCTCACTACGTTTCTGGAGGTTTCTAGAGGATTCGTGAGTAACCTTATAACTGTGGTTTTGAAATCTATATCCAGTAGTTTGCTTTCCTCCATGACCTTTCTTTGTCTCCACATTTTGGCTGCTTCATTGTGTTGATAGAGTGGCTTTGTGTGCTAAGTGTCCTATAGGGCCCAGTGGCTCAGCCTCCCCAATCACCTGAGGTGGATACACTTGGTGCACCCCTTTGTGGGCTGGGTGCACAGTCTTGTTGTAGTTAAGCCTTGATTACTGTTGGTATCACTAGGAGGAATTGACCACCAGGCCAATTGGCTGTGAGGACCCACTGTGTCTATAATGGAAGAATTACTGTGCTGGAGACACCCATATGGGGCAGGACTTGCTTCAGTGGGGCTTTGGTGCTCACTGAGTCTGCCTCTTGAGTGTGTCACTTATGGATATGAGGAGTTGCAATCTGGTATTGTCTTACACTCACCACTGGGTACACTGGCTCCTGGATCTCCAAGGAGGTGAAAAGTCAACCACTACCTGAGGCCATCCAGCAGGAGCTACAGCGAGACCTACAGATTTCTCCTCTTTGTTTAGGGTTTGGAAGTTTTGGAGCTCTCTGACCCAGCTGCAGTTTGTTAGGTTAGGCTGCGAAAGGACAGGCCATTAATATGCAAAAGTCACTGTGCACAGCTTGGATGGGGTTGTAAATTGGGTGGGACGGGGTCTCAGGGAGTCACCAGGGCGGAGCAAACAGTGATGGCTGCCAGTCAGCTGTCTCCGCGTCACAGCATCTCCGTGTCTCCGTGTCCCGGGCCCCCACGCAGTAACAATGATCCCTGTGAGCTCCTCTGTGAGAAAGCCACCCTTGCTTTCCGACCTGATGCCAGACAGTCCAGTTTCTCCCCATAGGAGTCTGGGTCCCCAGAGTCTTGCCGCAAACTGGAGTTCAGAGCAGTCGGGAGCTTAAAAACAGCGCACCCAGTTGCCAGCCCAGTTCGTGCGCCTCCGTACCTTTGCTTTTCCGCACCTCCTACCCTGTCTCAATGCGCTTTTTTCTTTCCTTCTAGTTGTAGAAATTCTACTCATCCAGCTTTCCCGTGGTTCTGGATAATAGCCGTTTTGTCTTTTATTTGTAGTTTTGGTGTGGTTGTGAAAGGCAGCATGTACAGGTGTATACCTTATGCCACCATCTTGGTTTCCCACACATGCACGCTTTTAGTGCCTAACCTACACAAATTTTGACTGTAAATAAGTCTTAGTCAAAAGATTAGTTCTAACACATTTTGTCTCTCCAAGTAATAGTAAAATCTGTACTCTCTAACAAAGAATAATTTAAAAGCCAATTTTAATTTTATAAATGAAAAGACAAGCTTCAAACAAGAGAAAATATTTACAAGCTACATATTTGACAAAGGATGTACATATAAAAAATACTCAAAACTCAAAGTAAAGAAACAACTTAATTGGAAAAATGAACAAGATATAAATAAACATTTCAGCAAAGAGGATAAATGTATGGCAAATAAACATATGAATAGATGTTCGACATCATTAGCCATTAGGAAAGTGTAAATTAAAACCAAATGAGATATTAATACACACGTATTAGAACAGCCAAAATAAAAGAAAGAGAGAGAGAGAAAGAGGGAGAGAGAGAGAGAGGAGACTAAATGTCAGTGAGCACAAAGAAAAACTGGATTTCTCATACAACTACTGGTGAGAATGTGAAATGGTACAGCTACCCTGCAAAGTTTCTTTCTGGCAGTTTCTTAAAAGTTAAACATACACTCACCATGCAACACAGCAATTGTACTCTCGGGTATTTATCACAGAAAGGAAAACTCACGCTCAAACAAAAGTTTGTAATACTAATGTTTATAACAAGTTATCTTGTAATAGCCCAAAAAACTAGTAATACTGATGTCCTTCAACAAGCCAGTAAGGTTACAGAAACTCTGAAATATCCATACATACAGGGGAAATAGGTGAAGAAAAAAAAAAAAAAGCAATAACTATTGATATGTGCCGTAACTTGGATGGCTCTCAAAGGCATTATGCTTACAAAGAAAAAAAAAAAGCCAGTTACATTTTGTGTGATTCCATTTAAATCACATTCTTAAAATAATAAAACATTTTGAAATGAAGAACAGAATTATGGCAGCTAGGAGACAGGGACAGGGTTGAGGGGTGGGTATGACATGAGGGATTTTCTTTTTTTTTTTTATATATATTTTATTGATTTTTTATAGAGAGGAAGGGAGAGGGATAGAGAGTTAGAAACATCGATGAGAGAGAAACATCGATCAGCTGCCTCCTGCACACCCCCTACTGGGGATGTGCCCGCAACTAAGGTACATGCCCTTGACCGGAATCGAACCTGGGACCCTTCAGTCCGCAGGCCAACGCTCTATCCAATGAGCCAAACCGGTCAGGGCATGAGGGATTTTCTTATAATGGGACAGTTCTGTATCTTTATTGTGGTAGTAGTAACACAAATCTATACATGGGATCATAGCACAGAGACACAGACACAAAAGTGAGTGCAGGTGAAAACTGCTAGAAAGTTGAATAAGAACTTTAGTCTATTACCAGTGGTATACCAATGTAAATTTCCTGCTTTAAAATATTACACTACAGTTATATAAGCTGTCACCCTTAAAAGAAGCTGGATGAAGGATTTACTGGACTCCATGTACTTCTGTGAGTCTATAAAGATTTCAAAATAAAAAAGTTAAAAAGAGAATTCTAATTTTATGGCTTTTAAAAACTACGTAATGACCAAAATAGTGATTAGTGGTCCAACCAAATCTTTATTATCTGCAAATAGATTCTTAGAGTAAATTTGGTTGAATTTTTTCCTCAAATTATACGAATGCATCTTGGGACTCCTTCTACTTCCTATTGTGCTTTCTATACTATAATTTTACTTATTATTCTAAAATAGTAGAACTAGATATAAAGTGTAGGAGGAGATGAATGTCTATGCAGGACTAAGTGATTTCTCATTTTGGTATCAAATATAAACCTAAGTGACTAAAATTTTGGTAGAACCTACTATTACTTATCATACTATTGCAAGGAGCAGTGAAATGGGTAAATTTAAGGAATGATTCACCCTGATATTACTGCTTTAGCTTCTACAGTTGCTGTATTATCAGTTTCCAGTAGATTCTTCTCTCTAAGTGATTAAACCTAATAATCAATCTCAGCCTTTCAAGTAACAATCAGTCTATGCTATTGTCTCAAAAATTTCAACTCAAACCACTTCTGTTACTAGTTGTCTTTATCCCACTTTCAGATCACCATTATTTCTTGTCCAGCTTCTTTACTGGTCTCCAAGTCTTACCCCCATTTATGATAACACCTACACTAATAAAAGAGTAAAATGCAAATTGACCATACCTTTGTGACTCCCACCAGCCAACCAGGAGTGAGCATGCAAATTAACCCAACAAAGATGGTGGGTAAATTTGCATATGCAGGCGCCGAGCGGCCAGGGGTGGGGTGGGACACTTCCGCACCCAGCCGCTCTGGGCCTCTGGGCAGTGTGGGAAGGCGGAATCGCAGCTCCGGGCCAGAGCAAAGGCAGAAAGGTGGTTCCTGGTCAGAGGGAAGGCGGTGCCGGCAGCCAGGGGAAGGAAGGCCCATTCTTGTAGGAATCTTCGTGCATCAGGCCTCTAGCTTTCTCATAAAAACCCTTTCCCGACCCCCCAAATTCTAAATTCCAAATTCCCTAACATTGTTTAAAAGGAATGACTAGTTTCTCAGCTTATTGAACTAGCTCCTTCTCTTAATACTGTGCCTGGAACAATCAACCATTCTCTTTACCCTTCCTCACTCCAAACTCAGATCTTAAACTGAGACTTTATTTTCTTGGGAATACTTTCTGTGACACCCCAAGTCTGGCAAATGTGTGAAGGTTTAGTGTTCCTAAAGTGCTTTCATGATATATGCAATCTTCCTCTTTCTTTCACACAACTTAATTAGCACAGGTTAATGCAACTAACTCTGTGTTTACTTGTCTGTTTGTTCCACTAGACCAAGGCTCCTTAAAAAAGGGCTTAGAAATTATGTTATAATGTATCCAAATCAACTAGTAAATGTTAGCAGAGTTGGTCTTCAAAACAATATTTGATAAATGAATAAGTGTTCTGCAGTGGAGGATGTCCAGAGGTAAACTAAGCTGCCAAAAAAAGACAGGTTAGCTTAAATCAACTGCTTAGTAAATTTTACATTTTCAAATAACTATATACCATCACTCTAAAAAAAACTGTCAAGCATAAAAGAACTATAAATTACAGAAACAGAGTAATTTATTTTCTACTTCAAGTAAAATATATGCAGTATATTATCTTGGTAGTGTCACAGCAACAGAATTTCAAAATGGTTAAAATATAATTTAAGAAATTTGAGAAGTCACAAGATTAACAAAAGATAAAGTACACAAAATTTTTTATGAATAATTTTTAAATCAAGTTGCAGACCTTATTAGCTACACATCTGGTGATTCCTGATTATGTCTATCTGTTTATAATACAAGATTGATAATGTCAGAAATGGACCTCTGTGATCCATCTCCAACATGGTCAGCTTCTGATGGAATTTGCTGCATTTCCCGAGGGCAAGCAGAATATAGGGAGGAGGAAAGAGGATGTAGGAACAAAGAACTGTGCATGTGGGGCAGCATTATGGTGGAAAACACCCCCAGGCGTTGGCCTCAGCTAGACAGGGAAGATGGAGATAGCTAGAAAGGTCGCAGCCCAATTTTTTTTAATGGCCCAAAGGGAGACAGCAAGACCTATGTGACATATGAGGAAATAGGTGACCTCATAGTACTCAGCCAATGAGGAACTGGAGGAGGGACTAAGTAAATATGCTATGTTCTCTGCTATGTGTGTGTATGTGAGCACGCGCGTGCGCAAGCGCACCAACAGATGCCAGCTCTCAGTAGTGTATTAAAAGTCTCATTTTTGCCATACTTTTTTTTTTTAAAATATATTTTATTGATATTTTACAGAGAGGAAGGGAGAAGGATAGAGAGTTAGAAACATCGATGAGAGAGAAACATCGATCAGCTGCCTCCTGCACACCTCCCACTGGGGATGTGCCCACAACCAAGGTACGTGACCTTGACCGGAATCGAACCTGGGACCCCTCAGTCCACAGGCTGACGCTCTATCCACTGAGCCAAACCGGTTTCGGCCCATTTTTGCCATACTTCTGTTTACAAGTCTGTCATTTAAAATTTGGACAGGTGGGCCATTACTCACAATAGCTCATTATTAACATTTTTAAAAGATTAATGAATATAATCTCCTTTCTAGAATTAAGTTAGCATATATTATATTTTATTTATACTGGCTTCAATTAAGAACTTGGAGGACTAAGAGAAATAGTTCTAATGATTAAACTTACTAGTCAAAATCTGTACTTTTACTTATTTATACACGAACTAGAGGCCCGGTGCATGAAATTCGTGAACAAGAGGAGGGGTCCCTCAGCCCAGCCTGCGCCCTCTCACAGTCTGAGAGCCATCGGGGGATGTCCGACTGACGGCTTAGGCCGGCTCCCCATCGGACATCCAGCAGTTGGACATCCTTAGCGTTGCCACAGAGGCAGGAGAGGCTCCCGCCACCGCCACTGCACTCGCCAGCTGTGAGCCTAGCTCAGGGTTTCTGGCTGAGTGGTTCTCCCCCTGTGGGAGTGCACTGACCACCAGGGGGCAGCTCCTGTGTTGAGCATCTGCACCCTAGTGGTCAGTGCGTGTCATAGCGACTAGTCGTTCCACCATTCGGTCGATTTGCATATTAGCCTTTTATTACATAGGATACTCCAATAATCCTCCATTTCTTGGCTTATTTCAGTTTAATGTGGTATGTCCAATAATTCTGCAGTGATTTGGATTACTCTCTCTACTTGTTTCAAAGTTGCTATTGTTGATGCCAGTTTTAGCATGTCTGAAAAATCTGGCAACACATTTCAAATTTATGATCAAATGTATAAAAAAATTGGGTTCAAGGTTTTATACATTTTTAAAATCAAGCCAGAAAAAGAAAAGGCAAAGAAAGTAAAGATGAAGACACCAGAATTTTTCTAGTATTTTAAAATTTTCCTTAGAAAGTCACAAGTGATGAAAAATAGAAATACTTGGGAACACTATTCAAATGAGAACTGTAAGCAAGGAGATATCCAGAAAAAGTCCACTTGTACATCAAACTTAAAATAAATCAAAATCAGGCAAAGCCAAGAAGCAAAACAAGAAAAGTAAGACTATCCTAAAGTGTCCTGAAGAGATTTGTCTTCAGCTAGGCCTAGGTTTGAGTTCTTGGTTCTTTGGTGTGACCTTTAAAAATTAACTTTCCTAAACCCCCATTTTCGCCTCTGTAAAATTTGAAACAAAAGTATTATGTAATCCATTATGTAGATTAAATTAAATGGTTTACTTGATATAGCATGTGTCAAATGCCAAGCACAGTGATACAGACTACTGTTTATAAATTACCATATTACATCGAAGAGAAGAACCAAGAGGAGTGGGGGTGGCGGCACCAGCAGCAAAGCACAGAATCAGACTCCTGTTCTAAACAATTTCTTGGACAATTTCTTTGATGGTGTGTTAAAGTACCAAGTGCAACTTGAACTAAAATATACTACTCCTACTCAAAGCTGTGAGAGTGGACTTCAATGGTATACATTTACTGAGTTTTCCTCAATATAAAATAATTTTAAATACTACTAATAAAAAGAAATTATGGGTAGATCAAATTTGTATAGAGTTACATGAACCCCAAAGACCTCAAATCACTAATGCAAAGAAGCCATTCAACACTTGGAAGTGATCATACTAGCTGGGCCCATCCTGAGAGTTTCTGACTTAACAGGTCTAGAGTAGAGCTTAAGTATTTACATTTCTGATAAATTCCTAGATGCTCCTGCTATAGTGAAAACCAGAATGGAGAAAATTGCTGCTAAGATCCACACAAGGAAGATACTTTTGTCAAAGGCTAGGTGCTTCACTATTCTGAATGAGATGACTGCTCTGAAAATCCAGGTAAATTACCACAGATACTCTGTTAAGAGTAAGTAGTAAAGAAGGAAAACAACAACAACAAAAAAACTTACCATTTATTTTTTTCCATTTGCTGGTCTTGGTTAATAACTATTTAACCTACTAAATTACCTGCCTTTATTTATTTTATGTACTTATGTGAGAATTAAAGTTGACTGAATCATATGACCCTTTCTCTATATGTACCACTAAGCCACATTTCGGAATACAAATAGGGCAGTGACTAGTTGTTTTTTTTTTTTTTTTTTTTTTTTTTTTTTTTTTTGTGTGTGTGTGTGTGTGTGTGTTTACTTTAAATTTGAAGACATTAAAAACTCTTAAGCACGTAACTAAAAATAAACAATGGAATTTTACCCATGTATAAATATATACACATACAACTATCTAAGCCATTATATTCATTCATATAACAGCCAAGTAAAGGACACCATTCACTGAATATTCACATACATATACAAATAAGTTAATTTGTTTTTCATTAATGGTCTTTCTTCTAGATGTTCTTAAATGTCCAGGTCTAAGGCACTAAACTTAAAGGCTTCCTAGCTATGGTACCCAAATATTTTATTTCCATCCAAAAGCTGTCAGTACAGAAAAAAACAAAGCTATAGGCAACTATAAAATTTTTCTGAATTCTAATAATACTTCTCATCTCTCTAATTACACTGCAACATTTTTAGGGTCCATGTAGCATAGTACCGTCAAATTGTAGGGTAGTTAATTTGTAGTCAATTCATCTATGATGGGATTCCACTATTTGTAATTCCTTATATCTCAGTGCATCTAGCAAGGTACCTTTAATGTGGTATGTCCAATGAAAGTATTCTTCTACATAAAACAAGAGTACAAACTCACAAATTATTACACTTTTTATTTTTAAAAGACAAAAGAAAATATGCTAGTACTAATGAAATTTGGACAAAGGGTAACATTAAAATATGATTAGAAACATACACAAAGAATAAATTAAATATCTGCTTTACTCTATTATCAGTTTCCCAAATATCAGTCTAATCACCTAGAAAAACTCCCTTAAAAGGTGATTTCTGGGTCTCAGTCATAAATCTGGGAATCTAGAGAATGTTCCCTCATTGACTCTACTGTATCACCAGATCTAGGAACCACTGCTGTATTCAGTGGTCGGCAAACTGCGGCTCATGAGCCACATGCAGCTCGTGAGCCGCGGTTTGCCACTCTGTTGACTAATGAGTTTGCCGACCACTGCTCTATGTCATTGGCTCAAATAAATGAGTGGCAATGTAACTCTGAATTTTCTACTGTCTTGTATCATTCTACTCAGTTAAGGCACGTAAGTAAAGGTGGATACATATATATGGTGTAGAAGATTCTCACTATACCAATTCCAGAGCACTTCTATATTATAAATCAGAAAGGTATTGAACATGTAAAATCTATACCTGCATTGACAAAAAAACAAAAATAACAGTAATTATAAAAATATGCCCTCTTCTCAGAATAGCCTATCTTCATTTCCCAGAATACTAAGATCCCTAGGATTTACACCTCTATAATCTAAAGAATATTAAAAAGTTAATACTGAAATATATTGATTGACTACTACCTATTATAACTATATTTGAAATTTTAGAGTTTTAAAAACATGTTAACTAAAGTAGGATGACTATTCCCACAAAAAAAATCTCAACATCCAGCCAAATGTCAAGCGTTTTCCCAACCTAGGAATGCTAAAACAAAAATCTACTCAGTATGCTCAGCCAACTTATTGTCTTCATTTTAGGTTGGATCTAACACTGTCTTTCAGAGTAACAGAACACTAAACCATGGAAGGAAAACCACTATCTCTAGACTCCTAAGATAGTCCCTTAAGTCAGACTACTTTTTTTTTTTTGAAATCTGATCTATTGACCAAATTTAGCTCTTAGTTTACTGACTAGCAATAGCACACATCCATATTATGACAAGATTAACCCTAACTTTGAATATTATTATCTTATATAAGTTCTTTGGTAATATTAAGTTATTTATAACAAGATATACAAAGAAATAAATGTTGAGCCCATTCAAAGGAAAAATATAAATGAACTGAGGCTGCCTTTTAAAAAGACCAGACGGCAGATCTACTAAACAAAGATTAAAACAGCTGTCTTAAAGATGCTCAAAAACCAAAAATAAATAATTAATTAAAAATTACACATGAACAAAAAGGATATGTCATTAAAGAAATAGAAAACCTAAATGAAACAAAAATGTGATTTTGAAGATGCAATAATTTCCTGGCTATGATACCAAAGACACAAACAAACAAACAAACAAACAAGGCAAACTTCATTAAATTTTAAAATTTGTGCATTAAAAACACTATTAATAAAGTATAAAGGTAACCCACAGAGAGAACATATTTACAAATCACTAATCTGATGAGTTGATTAAATCCATCATATATATACTAGTAGAACTTCTAAAACTTAACAACACAAAAGCAAACAACCCAATTCAAAAAATGTGCAAAGCATTTGAAGACATTTCTCCAAAGAAGATGTACAAATAAACACATGAAAAGATGTTCAATATCACCAATTAATAACTGGAGAAACTCAAATCAAGAGTAAAATGATACCGTTCCATATTTATTAGGATGGCTACTATTAAAACAAAACAGAACAAAACAAAAAAGTGTTGGAGATGATATGGAAATATTGGAACCCTTGTACACTGTTGTGGGAATATAAAATGTTAAAGCAACTATGGGAAACAGTATGGCAGTTCCTCAAAGAATTAAAAATGGAATTCCATACAATCCAGTCAATACACTTCTGGGTATACATGGCAACAAATTGAAATCAGAATCTTAAAGATGTATCTGTACATTCACGCTCACAGTAGCAATATTCATAATTGATAAAATGTGAAAGCAGCCCAAGTGTACAGTGAGATATAGACAATCAAAATATAGTATACCAGAGGCCCAGTGCACAAGTTTTGTGCACTGGGAGGCGGGGGAGGGAGGAGGGAGTTCCTCAGCTCAGCCTGTGCCCTCTCGCAGTCCGGGACCCCCCAGGGGATGTTTGCCTGCCGGCTTAGGCCTGATGCCTCCAGGGATCAGGTCTAAGCCAGCAGTCAGACATCCCTCTCGCAGTCCAGGGCTCTCACAGTCCGGGACCCCTCTCTCCTTACCGCCCACCTGCAGTGGAGGTGGGAGAGGCTCCCGCCACCGCTGCTACCCTCGCCAGCCGTGAACCCGGCTTCTGGTTGAGTGGTGCTCCCCCCATGGGAGCGCATTGACCACCAGGGGGCAGCTCCTGCATTGAGCACCTGCCCCCTGGTGGTGAGTGAGCGTCATAGCAACCAGTCATTCCACTATTCGGTCAATTTGCATATTAGGCTTTTTATTATATAGGCTATATACAATGAAGTATTCAATCTAAAAAAGGAGGCAATTCTGACATATGCTGCAACAGAGTTGGAGCTTAAAAACAATGTGCAAAATGAATTAAACTAGTCACTAAAGGACAAATACTGTATAATTCCACTTACATGAAATATTCACAATAGTCAAAAATCTAGACAAAAAGCAGAATCTTGGTAGCTAGGGGTTGATGGGCAGGGTAGCATGAGAAATTATTTTTTATGGGTATAGAGTTTTAATTGTAAAAAATGAACAGTGTTCTAGAGATGGATGGTGATGATGACAGCACAATAGTATGGAATGTATTTAATATCACTGACCTGTACACTTAAAATTGTAAATTTTATGTTATGTGTATGATAAATTTTGTAATGTATACTTTGCCAAAATAATCTCTGAAAAAAATGTCATAGTAAAATTAAAAAGTCAAACGTTAACACCACAAAAAAATAAAAGGCTAGAAAATTCTAGAAGCGTTCTGCAAAGCTTCCAATTTTAATCCCACTGTCAAAAGCCCAGAAATTCTCACAAAACATCAAATAAGGAGAGAAGCAAACTCAAACAATCATAATTCAGTTGTTTCATATTAAACCTAAAGAAAGAATTCATCAGGCCTCAAGGTAGAATAAAATGGACATGGTAAAATACTAAATGTTGAAAGACAATGGAATAATATTTTCAAAGTTCTGAGAGTAAGTTTAAAGACTCATACGTATAAAGATTTCATTCACATATAAAGATAACAACCTCTTTAAATTAGAATAGATTCAGTAAATAGAGAAAAAGAAGTTTTGGTGAGGGAACCCAATCATGAAATCCAGCCATTTAGAACACACACACACACACACACACACACACACACACACACACACACGGTGTGGTTGGTGGTGAACTCTGAATCCATTAAATAATTAAAACTAAACAACTATAAAATTTATAGTTATAGAACAGGTGGTAAATATAAATCTTGATAATGTAAAAATAATTATACAACATAACTGTAGTGAATACATAAGAGTTCTAATTTCTTCATTATTAATAATTGGAAGAAAATATTGTTTAAAATTAAAATATGCAATATAGAAAAATAACTTTTTTTAAACATTAGATCATCTCAATATTCAAAGTTCAGCAATTCTCACAACTTTTATTTGGTTAAATTCAGAAAAATTGAATGCAAGCAATATCACTATTGGTATGAGTGCACACACTTTTTTTTTTTTTTACTTTTTTTTACCAAAATGGATCCTCTACAAACTTCTCCATAGTATTTGTCAGTTAAAAAAAAGCAGGAACAACTTGCCATACTCATACACACATAGACATGCATATATTAGTACACATATACCCACAAAAATATATATTTATACATATCTTATTATTTTTCCTATTACTACTTTAAAGCAAAAAAAAAAAAAAAAAAAAAAACACACACGTGGAATTAGTGGGTTAAACTGTTTGAGAAAAAGAACCAAGTACTTCAGCTAAATAATAAAAAATACTTTTAGATTAGGCAGAATAAAATTTTTTTAAGTTTTATTAAAGTCTTATTAAGTACCATCAAATGACCTGACTTTTGAATGCAGCTTTGCATCTTTGGCTGGTTTTATTAGTTTGTTTTTGGTTAATGCAAACTAACTTCAGTGAACACCGTAGGCAACCCCTATAGGAGTATACTTATATTCCAAGTAAATGGGGTCAGTGAAGTGACAATGTAAGGAGAATGGAAAATTAGATGAAGCCTCAGTAATAATGTGAGCAGGAGCTATAAAACTATATACCAAAGAAAGTAGTTAAAAGAGAAAACAGGTGAGAATATGTCCTATTTACTTAGTTTCAAAGTTGTTCAAGTAGGTCAAAGATACAATAGTTTTTCCTACCCTGCATAACGATGGACTCCAAGATAGTTGGTACAAAATAACCCTCTCAGGTAAAGAGAATATTTCAAAACTTTTAGTTATAAATCCAGGTGATTTGCTAAACTTAAAGGTATTGTTTCAGTGTTTTAAATAAAAGGAAAATAATGCAGGTGTCCCAATAAATTGCAGATCTTTCCTGTAATGAACAGTAGTTGCCTGTCAAAAGCATACTGCTTAGCAAATAAACATAAAATTTTAAAAAATCCCTTATGTAGAACTTTAAGACAAATGTAAGAAAGAGACCTATGTTAGAAATATACTCACCAGTCCATTTTTTTTTTTTTTTTTAAATAGACATGGAGACACTAAGTACAGCGAAAGCAAGGCATTTAATGTCGGTCTTGCAAGATCAGGTGTCTGGTGGGAAGGCACACCCAAATCAGTTACAACCAGCATTTTACTCCCTAGTGCACAGGTATCTCCCCTGGTTCCTCATTGGCTGAGTACTACGGGTTATACAATCTTCCCAGATGTCACCTAAGTTTCATTATTTCCTTATAGGGTATTCTTTCTTTCCCCTTCCCAGTTTAAGTCCCTTTGTCAGATTGTCCCTCCCCAATATCCTGTTTGCCCTGGGGACTTTCCAGGTGCATAAACTTTGTCAAGTCCACAAGCCACTATGCAAGCAATCTACCTGTAATTTTCCATTAAGGGTTAAATGCCTTGCCTTGAAAATCGACCACCACTGACTTTATTTCTAACAACCTATAAAAATTTTCACATATTTACATGCATCACTTATAAAGAGGACTATTTAATCTATTAACAGACATTTCTATAAAGAATATGAATGGTTTTTATGTCCATTAGTTAAAAATATAAAAATATACAACTTTCCAAACAGTTTGCCAAAAACAATTTACACGAGAGAAGATTAAATTTACTAAAAGACTATTTACAAAACTCTTGTAAAATCAGTGAATACAAATTAAAATTAAAAACATACAAATGAACATTATTTTCATCAATAGCTTGAGTGGAAGTGAGGGGGGCATAAACCTGAAATTCTAGCAGAGGGCAGTATTACTTTGTGACAAGAACTCTTGGTCAATTAAAATAAAAGTGTTTAACACTACTCTCTGATGATGACTACAGAAATATTGAAAATAATACCACTATAAGCCTCCATTTAACTTACATAAAAACAAATTCTACTATTTACCTAGTGTATAATTCTGAATAGTAGACATTTTGTTCATTCAAAGAGTAAGAATGGACAAAAGGCTAGAACTTTGCCTCTCTTCAGTTAGAAAAATATTCTTGATGAGATAAGCAAATAATGTAAAACAAAAGGTATTTTAGGAGAAATCTGTGGATGCTTTCCATGTTTAGTTATTGGTTTTTGAGATAACATAGAGGTAAGAATATATTTAACTTGTTTTTCAGCCAGCTAGAATTAAGAAGCATTTGTATGTAGCAAGGTAAATATTAGAGTTAAAAGCCCTGAACTCATAACGTACTGTATTGTACTTTCTTGCAAGAGCAATTACTCCAGGGCATATGTTCACTTGAGAATAATTGAATAAAATCCTTACCACTATTTAAATAATTTTTTTCTTTTGACATGCTTACAGTTATGTAAATATGATATGCTACAACCCTGGTGAATTAATTAGCAAATGTTAATTAAACTATTTTTGGAAGGAAAAAATTGAAAATAGCATTGCCTTAGAGAGAAACAATTTGAGAATTTATAGAAATTATCCATGTGAATGCAAAATCTCAGAATTTTCCCCCAAAACTTTAATAGTATATTGTTTCTAACGAGACTCTTTAGCTTGTGCAGGAAACATAAGGAGGCCAGATTCCTGCAATTTGAATACTAGGGCCAAATAAATTATGTTTTCCAATTGTGCTTACTAATGTATATACCACCACCACCACCCCTGGCCCCCATCAGCATGCTTAGGTAACTGCCAAGGCAGACATTTGAGTTTAAACATTCATACTGTAGTAAGATCTTAAAATAGTTGGATATGTTTTAGGAGAATGCTAAATTTTTATTTATTAATGCTTTAAAAAGAATTTAAATTAGAATTTTTCTAATATAACATCATACAATACAGAGGAAAACTTTATCCTTTCAGACTTCAAACCAGGAAAATACTAAAAAAAACTTAAAGTATTCTTTGTATTTCAAGATAACTGTTCATCATGATCACTTTAAGGTAACAAAACGTCCAAAGTGTCTTCATAAAAGTTACAGACTCACTTTTTATCAAGATCACCAAACATAACTCCCTCATTTTCACATATGTTTATAAAGTCTACAATAGTGTGAGTATACACATCACTCATTCACTTATGCAGAACTTCTACAAACTCCATTCATGTTAAGTACCTCAGATAGGTATATAATTTTTTATCTTTTCTATCCTTTTTCTGTACCTATACTATATTTAAGATATGCTTAAATGCACAAATATTTTCTACTATTGCTTTACAACTGCCTACGATACTTGGTACAGTAATATGCCATGTAGGGTTGTGGCCTAGGAACAGCAGGCTATATACCATATAGCCTAGGTGTGTAGCAGGCTATACCACCCAGGTTTGTGGAAGTGCACTCTATGATGTTAGCACAATGATTAAAACACTTAGTGATGCATTTCTCAGAAACATATCCCCCTCATTAAGTGTGCATGACTATATTTGTTGAAATAGAAAATATACATTGCTTTCTATCCCAGGTTCCTGATGCAGAGCTCCTGAAATGCTTGTTATTTCTTGGGTGATATGAGTGTCTTTTGTTCCATTTTAGATGATTCTTAGTGGGCTTGTGGATAGGTCTGGATGAGGACTGGTCGTAAGAAAACAAGTCATGATTAGAAACTTGGAATTTTCAGCCCTGTTCCCATTCTCTTGAGAAAGTGAAATTAATTAATCATGCCTGTTTGAAATCTCCATAAAAATCCCGAAGGGTTTGAAGAACTTCTGGGTTGGTGACCAGGTGGAGATATTGGGAAGTGGCATGCTCTGAGAGGGTATAGAAGCTCCATGCCCCTACACCATACCCTGCTATGCACCTCTTCTATCGGGCTGATCCTGAGTTATAGTCTTTTATAATAAACTAGAGGCCCGATGCATGAAATTCATGCAAGGGCCTTGGCCCCTACCACTGCCTCGGCCCCCGCCCGCCACCACGGCAGCCGGAAAAAAGGACATCTGGAAGGACGTCCGATCTAATTAGCATATTATGCTTTTATTATTATAGATTGTAATCTAGTAAGTAAAATGCTTCTCTGAATTTTTGAGCCAGTCTAGCAAATTAATCGAACACAATGAATGGGTAGTTTAAATGTGTTGGTCAGAAACACAAACGACAAATTTGACTTGTGTCTGAAGAGGCTGGGAGAGGGGGACAGTCTTGTGGAACTGAGCCCATTATTTGTTGACTATGCTATCTCCAGGTAAACAATTTCAGAATTAAGTTGGATTTAGGACACTCAACCAGTGTACTAGAATTGCTGGGTAGGTAAGGAATACCCACAAAAAACTGGAACTTCATGCAGAAGTATTTAGTATTAAACAAACTTACCAACTTATTAAATAAAAAAATAAATATGCAATATTTGCAACATGTAACCTATAAAGCTAGAAAAGGAATAAAGTAAACAAAAGAGTGCATAACAAAGAATAAAGACCAAGGCACAAAACTGATGAAGTAATTTTTAAAAATGTTTTTATTGATTTCAGAGAGGAAGGGACTCAACTGGGCATGTGTCCTGACCTGGAATCAAAACGTGACCTCCTCATTCAATCACTGAGCTACACCAGCTGGGGTGATTAAGTAATTTTTAATAAAATAAATAATAAAGAATATGAAAAGTAGAGGCATAAAACCTGAACAAATCAGTCATCATCAAAGAACTAGAAAGCGTGTTCAAAACTCTGCACAACAATGGCAACAGCCCCAGGCGGTTTGGGAATTTAATCTTTAACCAAACATTCAAAACAAGGTTCAGAAGAATTTAAACAGTTCCAGTATCAAGATAAATATGCAGGCCATTTTACTTTATTTTATGCACCTGATAAAACCTTCATTAATAAAACTGGACAAAGGGTAAAAACAAACTTTATAGATGAAGCTCTACTACATTAATGTAGCAAACTAAAAAGTTCCACTTTTTAACATTCCTCTGCCTTATCACCTATCGCTGATACGTAGCAAAATTATTAAGTCATATTGGTGTTAATACAAAATAGGTTAGGAAAAAATAACAAAATAAATCTCTTTAAAAATGCAGATCTTGTGCTTGTTTCGTTTTAGTTAAAAGAATAGTCACGGTTGGTAAGGCTGTGGTTAACACACAATAATGGCAAAACCACTTATTACTAGAAGACTCAATTTTGTATAGACTTCAAGCCTGCAATTCCTTTCCAGAAATTTACTCCATAATCTCAGATGTACACAAATATCAAGCTAAGAAGTACCCGGGAACATGGGCACAGCCCAGGGGCACAGGCTCTTGCACACACAAAACAAAACTGAGACCTAATCACAGGAATACAGACTGTTTCCCTTAGCCCAGTGCCATACCATCATATCAATAGAGCTCCTCTTTATTACTAAAAGAACAACTCTCAGACCTTATTTTTTAAAAATCTGTAGGGAAATTCCAAACACCTTATGACAGTCTAACTTTGAGCTGAATGAACATAAAAATCTTACACTAAAAACCTATTTACTTCAGTTTCTTATACCAGAGTATATCATGTATGGCTTTCAATAAAAAAATTACAAGGCAGACTAAAAGTAAAAATAAACATACTTTGACGAGATTGAAGAGACACAATGAGACTTAGGTATGGCAACTATTTTAAATTAAGACTGGGAATTTAATATGCTAAGAGCTCTAATGAAAAAAGCAAATAACCTGCAATTATAGACGGGCAATGTAAGCAGAGATGGAAACTCTTGAGAACAAATCAAAAGGAAATACCAGAAATTGAAAACAATAAAATAGAAATAAAGAATGCATTTGATATGCTTAACAACGTATAAATGATCAAGTAAAGATTATTATAAGGGACTAGAGGCCCAGCACGCAAAATCGCACGAGACCCAGACCCGGCGTGCCGTGGGACCCATTAATGCACCTCCTGGTGATCAGTCATTACAACCACTGGGTTTTTATTATATAGACTAGAGGCCCGGTGCTAGAAATTCGTGCACGGGGGGAGGGGGTGTTGCTCAGCCCAGCCTGCACCCTCTCCAATCTGGGACATCCCTCTCACAATCCAGGACTGCTGGCTCACCTGCCTATGCCTGATTGGCCCTAACTGCTTCTGCCTGCCAGCCTGATCACCCCCTAACCACTCCCCTGACAGCCTGATCGATGCCTAACTGCTCCCCAGCCGGTCCGATTGCCCCTAACTGCCCTCCCCTGCTGGCCTGGTCACCCCTAACTGCTCTCCTCTGCCAGCCTGGTCACCCCTAATTGCCCTCCCTGCTGGCTTGATCGCCCACAACTGCCCTTCCCTGCAGGCCTGGTCCCCCCCAAATGCCCTCCCCTGCAGGCCTGGGTCCCCCCCAACTGCCCTCCCTTGCTGGCCTGGTCTCCCCCAACTGCCCTCCTCTGCTGGCCTGGACACCCCTAACTGCCCACAACTGCCCTCCCCTGCAGTCCAGCTTGTGGCGGCCATCTTGTGTCCACATGGGGACAGCCATCTTGTGTCTTGGAGTGATGGTCAATTTGCATATTACTCTTTTATTAGATAGGATAGGAGCAAGGAACTGGCAATATTCTATCATATGATACCTGTATTACGTGTTAAGTGGTACAGTGTTATTTGAAAACAGACTTGGATTGCTTATAAATGTACACTGCAAACCCTATATTAACAACTAAATGAAGTTTTTTGTTTTTGTTTTTAAAGAGGTGGAACTGTGCACTGAGGGAGGAAAACAAATGGATATAACATGATTGACTAAAATCAGAGAAGGTAGAAAATGAAAGACAAGGGGGGAAAAGAACAAAGGCAACACAGAGAAAACAGCAATAAATGTGGCAGATATTAATTCAACTATGTCAGTATCACTTTTAAATGTTAATGGGCTAAAAACACCAATTAATAAGTAGAGACTATCACAGTAGATAAACAAATAAGACCCAAGTATATACTGTCTACAAGACACTTTAAATGTAATAACACAGATTAAAATACAGGGATGTGGGGGAGTTATACACTAATCAAAAGAAAGTTGAAGTAGCAATATATAATTTTAGATAGAGCAAATAGAGTGAGAAGTATTAAGATTAAATAAGGCATTACATAATGATAAAGGAGTGAATTCTCTAATAAGACAACAATTCTTAATGTGTGAGTGCCTAACAACTGCCTAACATCAAAAGATCGGAGTACACGAAACAAAAATTGATATGACTGCAAGAAGAAATTGATGAATCCACTTTATACTTGGAAGACATCAATATCCCTCCAACAGTAATTGACAGAAAATCACTAAGGACATACTTGAATTGGACAGGGCTACCAGTTAAAATGACCTAATTGACATTTATAGAATACTGCATCCAAGAAGAACAGAATGCATATTCCCCTCAAACTGACATAGCACATTCACCTAGACAGACCACAGTCTGGGGCAAAAAAACCCCGCAAACACCTTATATTTGGGGAAAAAAAAAAAAAAAGAAATTATATAAAGTATGCTCTAACACTATGATAAAATTAAGATAGAAATAAACAGAAAAATAGCTGGTAAATACCCCAATACAGAGCTTAAACAACAGACTTCAACGAAACACATGGATCAAATAAGAGAAATTAAGAAAAAGAATTGTATATAAAATAAAAATTAAAATAGAACTTACCAAATGTATGACATGTAGCAAAAGCAGTCCATAGAGGAAAATTTATAGCACTGAATGCATATATTAGGACAGAAAAGAAGACCTAAAATCAATCATCTAAGTTTCCACCTTAGGTAATTAGAAAAAGAAAAACAAATTAAACCCAAAGTAAGAATAATAAAAAATTAGAGAACAGGCCAATGAAACTGAAAACAAGAACTCAATCACAAAGAAATCATGAAAAGCTCGTTCAGCCTAAAATGAAAACTGATAAAGCTAAATACATAAATGAATAAAACTGACAAAACATCTAGCCAGGTTAAAACAAAACAATAAAAAAGAGTAGGCCCAAAGGATTAATATCAGACATGATTAATATCAGAAATTTAAGGCAGAACCATCACTACTGATCTCATAGACACAAAAAGAAAAGCTATCATCCTTTCAACTTTAAGTTTGCCAACACTCATCAACTTTTTGGTCAAAACTTCATACTGATCTCTATTCCCATATCTATCAAGAAAGGAGTAAATGACTAAAATTATGTTGTTTTTATTGGAGGTAGGAAAGAGATTGGGAGACTTATGTGGGATTAAGGGGAAAAAGAATTTAGGAAAAACTAGCAACCCCAACACATGCTTGTTTGAATATAAGCACGTAGGGCATAATTTGGGAATGAAAAGGAGTAAAACTAAAAAAAAAAAAAAAAGAATTGGGGAACAACTGTTGATTTCAGGTTTTATCTACCTTCTAGTTTATGATCTTAACTTGTATTATTTTCCCATTCAAGCATTTAGTAAAATGTGAAAAGCTATTCAGTCCCAACAGCAAATCCTATCCAAAAAGAATCCTAATATATAAAAAGCTAGGGGCCGTCATGACCTAAACGCCCAGATGGGTGACCAAACAGCAGGCTGCGTGGGGCGACCAGGCTGGCAGGGGGGTTAGTGAGGGACGGCCAAACGACTGAACAGCAGGCTGCGTGGGGCGACCAGGCCAGCAGGGGGTTAGTGAGGGACGACCAAATGACTGAACAGCAGGCTGCGTTGGGGGGACTAGGCCCGCAGGGGGGGCAGTTGGGGGTGACCAGGCCAACAGGGGGGCAGTTGGGGGTGACCAGGCAAACAGGGGGGCAGTTGGGGGCAACCAGGCCGACAGAGGGGGGCAGTTGGGGACGACCAGGCCAGCATGAAGGGACAGTTGGGGGTGACCAGGCTGGCAGGGGAGGGCAGTAAGGAGCAACCAGGCCAGTGGTGGGGGGAGAGGAGCAGTTAGGAGCGACCAGGCTGGCAGAGGGGGGAAGTTGGGGTGTGACCAGGCTGGCAGGGGGGGCAGTTAGGGACAATCAGGCTGGCAGGCAGAGGCAGTTAGGGGTGATCAAGCAGGCAGGTGAGCAATTAGGAGTCAGCGGTCCCAGATTGTGAGAAGGATGTCCTCCGACTGCCGGTTTAGGCCCGATCCCTAGGATCAGGCTTAAATCGGCAGTCAGACATCCCCCGAGGTGCTCCAGATTGGAGAGGGTGCAGGCTGGGCTGAGGGGACCCCTCCCCCCCGTGCACGAATTTTGTGCACCGGGCCTCTAGTAAACATATAACAGCATGGTAACTTAACAAACAATGTTTTAATTTGGATAGAATTCATTAACAAAGCCATTTCCAAAAGACCTGCAGCACTAAAATAGTTAAAATTAAACCAAAGCCTCTATTCCACTCCATCAAAAGACAAGAGGTTCTATTGAGGGCAATTACAGAAGAACTCTACAATAGGGATATCAGGCTCAGTAGAAGGTAAGGGCATTACAGATGAAAAAAATTGAATACTGATATTCATGAGCTCTCTTCTTTCACTTGCTTTTCCAAGCATTGGCAATCAGGCTTACATCTTAGAGCAGGATTTGTTGGTTCAATAGCACCCGCAGCTTCATCTACTGGTTTTTAGTAATAATCACATCCTAAAACTAGTGACTTAGAGGCATAAGACTGAAAAATCCTTTGCATTGAACTCTTGTTAGCCCAATAGAAGAGGTTTCCAAATATCTAAGACATGCACCTTAGGGTTTTTTCTTCCAATATGTGCCCCAGCCAAATCTTTCCTCAGTGAGAACCATAAATAGTTAGCAAGTCCCAGACAAGTTCATAAAGACCCAAGATAGCTTTCTACTGTCCCTTACATAAATTTGAACACGCAATCAAGGATCATAAGAGAGTTAAGGAAAACGTCTAAAATGAAAGAAACCAAAACATACAAAGAGAATACCTTAGATAAAGCAAAGAGAAGTAAATTTCAAAAGAAAATTTTAATTAAGTCCATAAAAAGAAAAGAAAAACAAAAAACAAAACAGAAAAACCAACCACTAGGATTCTGTGAAAAAAAACAAAAAAAAACAACTGAGATCAAAAAAGCTATCCTATCTAATAAAATAGTAATATGCAAATTAACCGTAACTCCGCTACACCCACAAGCCACGCCCACCAGCCAATCAGGAGCGAGTATGCAAATTAACCCAACCAAGATGGCTGCAGCCACGGAGCGAGCAGGAGGCTTGGGATTCCCCGGCAATGGAGGAAGCCAAGCTTTCCACACACCCTGGTCCTCCTTGGCTCCCGCTCAAGGCTACAAAGTTTCAATTATAGAAGTTAAATAAATCCCAACAAAAATGGCTGGGGCCCCGGAGCAAGCAGGAGGCTTGGCTCCACTCAAGGCTACAAAGTTTCAATTATAAAAGATAAATAAATCCCAGATACCAGGGCCTCTGCTTGGGTGGCCAGGGGGCGTGGCCAGCCTGCAAACCACCACAGGCCCCTCGCCCAGGCTGCCCCACGCCCCAAGGAAACCCCCCTGATGCGGGAAACCAGCTGGCCCCCACCCGTGCACCAGGCCTCTATCCTATCTAATAAAAGAGTAATATGCAAATTGACCATCACTCCAACACACAAGATGGCTGCCCCCATGTGGTCAAAGTTGGCTGCCCCCATGAACACAAGATGGTTGCCTCAAGATGGCCTGCAAGGGAGGGCAGTTGTGGGTGATCAGGCCAGCAGGGGAGGGTAGTTGGGAGGGACCAGGCCTGCAAGGGAGGGCAGTTGGGGGCGATCACCTGCAAGGGAGGGCAGTTAGGGGTGACCAGGCTGGCAGAAGAGGGAAGTTGGGGGCGACCAAGCCTGCAGGGAAGGGCAGTTGGGGAAGACCCAGGCCTGCAGGGGAGAGCAGCTGGGGCGGGGGAACAGGCCTGCAGGAGAGGGCAGTTAGGGGTGACCAGGCCTGCAGGGGAGGGCAGTTTGGGGCAAACAGGCTGGCAGAGGAGCAGTTAGGCATCAATCAGGCAGGCAGGGGAGTGGTTAGGGGGTGATCAGGCTGGCAGGCAGAAGCGGTTAGGGGCAATCAGGAAGGCAGGCAGGTGAGCAGTTGGGAGCCAGCAGTCCTGGAATGTGAAAGGGATGTGCCTGTTTAGGCCCGCTCCTACTGGGATCGGGTGTAAATGGACAGTCGGACATCCTCGAAGGGTCCCAGATTGGAGAGGGTGCAGGCTGGGCTGAGGGACACACACCCCTGTGCACGAATTTCGTGCATCGGGCCTCTAGTTGTATATAAAAGCATATGATAACTGAAATGAAAATCTTTAATCATTTAAAAAAATCAAGTAAATTTCCCAGAAAGTATAAAGTATAAAATTGCAAAAACATAAAAAATGGGAGAAATAAAACAGGTCCAGTAGGACAATGTCTAATTGCACTTTCAGAACAAAATACACAGAAGCAAGGAAATTACACAAAAAGTATCAGAAACTTTTTCAGAGCTGAAGGATATAAGTTACCAAATGAAAAGGTCCCATGAATGCACAAAAAACTGCCTTCATTTCACATGACTATGACATTTCAGAATACTGGGCACAATGAAGAGAAAATTCTATAAGCTTTAAACAAAAAGGCTACAGAAGCTTTCATGGGGAGAGAAAAGTGAAATGCAAAGTGTTAAAAATTAGAATAGTTTCAGATTTTATATAAGACACTAAGAATTCCTTCACAATTCTGAAGAAATACAGTCCCAACTTAGAATTCTACACCCAAACTACAGTCATATAAAGTAGCAGATATTTACAGGAACATAATGCCTCAAAACATTTGCCTTTTAGATAGCTACTGGAGAACATGACCAAACAAAGAGAAGGAGCATACAAGACAAGAATTACATGGGATACAAACAACAGATGATCCATCATAGATTAGAGGCTGCAGAAAGGACAACCTTATTAAGTAATTGGCTTAATCTGGAAGCAGAATGTTCCAGGAGAAATTTCTCAATTATGGTAAACCTGATAAAAATAAACAATACTTCTGAACCTATGGAGAGGATATGCTGACAACCATCAGTTAGTTTGGAAATGAGTTAATGATAAATACTGAAAAACTAAAGTATCTGTGGAATGATGGGGGAGTGGTTGGGGTGTTTGTGGGGAAAAAAATCAAATTTACAGCATCCATAGTGGGAAGTCAACAAAAATTGAATAGAAAGAAATCAAGAAATCAAGAAAGCAATATAAGATGTTATTTAGAAATATGGAAGTAAATACCAAAAGAATGTGCCAAAAAAAAAAAAGTTTTAAAAGTGTTCCCCCCTAGAGTTGGGAAATAGCCACCTTGTCCAATATTACACCCTTCAAGGGGCTTGAACAAGGTGAGGGTATAAAGGCCCAAGCATTTTGGTCCACCATGGTGCCAACTCTGATGGGCAATATTCTGGAGAAGAGAACTTGCAATAAATATGAGTTTCCTTTCCTGTTGTGGCTCAGTTGGAGTGCTATCACGTATATGGAAAGATCATGGGTTCGATTCCCCGGTCAGGGCATATACCTAGGTTGTGGGTTCAGCCCTGGTCCAAGTACACATGGGAAGCAACTGCTGATGTTTCTCTCTCACATTGATGTTTCTCTCTCTCTAACGTTCTTTCTCGTTAAAATAAACGTATCTTTGGGTAAGGATTAAAATATATATATATATATATATATATATATGTATATATATACGTATATACACATATATATTAAAATAGGTATGAGTTGTTTTTAATAATAAACCATGTAGAAGTAGTCAATACTTCAAGCATGTGTTCTTTTACATTTGAAATGTCAACTTAAAAAAAAACCTGAAAATATTTTCATTAACTTGACTACTTATACTTTAGAAGGTAATTCAATTAAAAAATTTTTAAACTCATCTATGACTTAAGTTAAAACACAAAATTTTGGCTAGAACCAGAAAGATCTTGATATGAATTTCTAAATTTAAAAACAAAACAGAGGATAAGAGTTTTCTTTATGGTAAAGGCAGATCGGATCAATCCTTTCTGCCAAAGTCAAGAAAAACCTTCATAATAAAAAAGAAATAAGGCAGCATGAAATACATGCCAAAACCTAGTAGAAGGTAAACCAGAGAAATAAACCAAAAACCAAATCACTTTTTCCTGAGGACTTTTGCCAATCCAGAAAAAAAGGCTGAGAAATAAAAAGAATGAGCTACTGGTAACTTTGATGAACGTGGGAAAAAACAAAAACACAACAACAGAAAAAAAGAAACAAACAAAACAAACCCACTGAAGCAAAGGACCCACCAAACCTGGGGACTCAAATAAACCATCACACAATTTAAATTGAGATCTCAAGGGCAGTGTCATCAGTATAGGAAGAACTGGATGTAAAACACAACTCATATGACTCAAAGTCCTGCTTATGTCATGTGTGTAACAGAAGAAATCCCAAATTTTGAAAATGAATTGATTTGGAACTGGTAGCATCCCTAAGCATCTTTCCTAGAAAAACATGCCTTCTTGACAAAGATATTATTACCCTAGTACTTACTTACTATTCCTGTAATTTTTGGAACAAAACAGCACATTGGCACACAAGGAAAAAAATGATAAACCAGCAAAAACGAAATTCAGAAACTGTAATTATCAGTCACAGACAAAAGAAACTAACTATGAATGCTATGTCAATAAAAGCCACAATTTTTAATTTGTAATTTAAAATTTGTAATTTTTACGAAGTAGCCAGAAACAGTAAGAATGAATATAGGGCCCTAGCGGGTTTGGCTCAGTGGATAGCGTGTCAGCCTGCAGAACAAAGCGTCCCGGGTTCGATTCTGGTCAAGACCATGTACCCAGGTTGCAGGCTCCTCCCTGGCCTGGGCCTTGGTCAGGGCTTGTGCAGGAGGCAACCAATCGATGTGTCTCTCTCAGATAGATGTTTCTCTCTGCCTTTCCCTCTCTCTTACAAAAAATCAATGGAAAAACATCCTCGGGTGAGGATTAAAAGAAAAAAAAAAAAGAATAAGGACCTATGAACCATAGGTTGCAGTTTGATTCCTGGTCAGGGTACATACAGGGGTTGTAGGCTCCATCCCCAGTAGGGGGCATGCAGGAGGCAGCCGATAAATGATTCTCTCTCACAGGGGTTGTGGGCTCCATCCCGAGTAGGGGGCATTCAGTAGGCAGCCAATAAATGATTCTCTCTCATCGCTGATGTTTCTCTCTCTCTTCCTCTCTGAATTAAAAAAATATATATATATATATTTTTAAAAAATGAACAAAGGTATACTTCTTTAAATTCTGACCCACAGAATTAAGAATCCCAGTGAACCCAAAACAGGAAAACCAATTCCACACAAAAACTCATGAAGAAATAGCAGAAAACCTAAGATAAAAGAAACATTTTTAAAAAGCAGATTTCTTTCAAAACAGCAACAGTTAGATTGACAGCTGACTTCCAAAGTCAGTAATGGAAGTCAAACAGCAGTGGAATATTATCTTGTGGTGGTGAAAAAAAAACCATAACCCTACAATTTAATACCCCCCAAAACATTCTTCAAGATTGAAGGTGAAACAAAGACAGTGTAAGGTAAACAAAAAATTAAGAGCATTAGCCATGAGCACATCTGTATCGAAATAATGTGCTAAAAAAAAAGGAAAAGGATCTCCAAGGAAAATTCAGAGACATTAGAAGAAATAAAGAACACTGAAGGTGTATAAATATGTAGGGATATATAAGTCAACATTAGTGATAGAGAACTGTGCTGTCCAAACGGAAACATACTACCTATATGTTCTTTAAAATTTTCTAGTATCCACATTTAAAAAATAAAAAGGTGATATTAATTTATTAAAATTTCAACATGTAATATAGTAAGGATCTGAATTTATACTCTTTTTATACTTAGTCTTAGAAATCTGGGGTTTATTTGACATTTACAGAACATGACAATTCTGTTGGTAAATTTCTTTTGACCTAAGAAATAATCTGTGCAAAATACTATTCACATAACCAATTTATATTTTTGAAAAAAAAAATGTTTAGCCTCATTAATAACCAGGGAACTGCAAATTAAAGCAATAATATAAAGCTACATCCATCAGTTTGGCAAAAAAAAAAAAAAAATACCAACTGCTGGTGGGACAGTAGAGAAAAAGTATCTATCATATACTGTTGGTAGAAGCATAAATTAATATATCACTTTGGAAACATTGGGCATACACAAAATTGTATGCTATATGCATAAAAATACATTTAAAAACACCCATAGTAGTACTGTTCATAATTGCTAAAAACTAGACACAATCCAAATGTCCATTAATATTACATTAGTTAATTGTGGCTTATTCATAAAAAGACCACACTAGTTCTGTCCCATGTTGCAAAGGGGTTAGAGCAAGTTTTCAGGTTCCATCCAGCCTGGTCAGGGCACATGCTGGGGGAGACAACCTATGTCTGTCTGTCTGTCTGTCTCTCTTCTTCCTCTCTCCCCCTCCCTTCCTCCCTTCCCCTAGCTCTAAAAAATAAAATGAAATAAAATAAAAAGTATCAATGTAAAAAATAATCTCTAGTGAGGACTTAAAAAAAAAGACTTACTACACTATACTTTTACTGTGCTATAGATATTACTATACAGCAATGAAAATATACATACTAAAGCTAAATGTACTAGCATCCTGTCTAATACAGAGGGAATATGCAAATTGACTGTCAGGCCGCCACAAAGATGGTGGCGCCCATAGCCACAAGATGGCAGCACCCAGTCCCCTCAACCACACTGGAGCCCCCCAATCCCAGGGAGCGGCAGGCACCACGCGCCTGCTGCCAGAGTCCCCCAGTTCTTTCAACCCTGCTGGGGGGCGGCAGGCGCCAGAGTCCCTCTGTCCTTTCAGCTCCGCACACCTGCCGCTGGAGTCCCCCAGTCCTTTCAGCCCAGCTGGGGGGTGGCAAGCAGAGTCCCCCAGTCCTTTCACAGAAAATAGGTTGCCTCAAAAGTTGGTTAAGCTTCTTAGGACAAAAAGCATTCAAAATCTTTGAAAAGGGAATTCCAATATTTATAAAAGTTTGGACTAGACAATTCAAGATTATTTCCACTACAACCTTCTATGATTTTGTTATATTAATATTCTGAATTCACATAGTACCAGCTGTATTGTATGTAAGCAGATATTATTTAAAGGAATGGCCATTATTATTAAAACAACTCATAAAACCACAATGTTTGTATGTCAAGGACATTCTGTGTGATTTTCCTAATGGCTGGAGTTAATGCCCCTAAACCAGCAGTCAGACATCCTCCGAGGGGTCCCAGATTGGAGAGGGTGCAGGCCAGGCTGAGGGACAATCCCCCCCACCCCCGTGCATGAATTTTGTGCACCGGGCCTCTAGTGGTTATATATTAATAACATGAGAGAAAAATAACATAATCCTATATAATAAAAGGCTAATATGCAAATTGACCAAATGGTGGAACAACCAGTTACTATGACGCACACTGACCACCAGGGGGCAGACGCTCAATGCAGGAGCTGCCTCCTGATGGTCAGTGCGCTCCCACAGGGGGAGTGCCACTCAGCCAGAAGCCCTGAGCTGGGGTCATGGCTGGCGAGTGCAGAAGCGGGGGCAGAAGCCTCTCCCGCCTCTGCAGCAACACGGGGAGCGGGCCTAAGCCGGCAGTCGGACATCCCCTGAGGGCTCCTGGACTGCAAAAGTGCACAGGCCGGGCTGAGGGACCCCCGTGAATGCACGAATTTCATGCACCCATGCTCTAGTCTTTATATATATAGACTATACATATCCCTAATATGCAAATAGACTGAAAGGCGGAACAACCGAACTGGTCGCTATGATGTGCACTGACCACCAGGGGGCATGCGCAGAACATGGTGGGCGTTGGCAGCAGGCAGCAGAGTGTGGAACATGGCAGGCATTGGCTGCGTGAGATGGTGGAAGTGAGTGGGGGCACCAGACCAAGGCGAGGCGCCGATCCTTGTCATCAGGTGAGCCTCTGGTGGTTACTGAAAATTTTTTGTTCCTGCGCACTGCTGTCCCGCCAGGCACTCACACCCGCTACTGGCGCAGGAGCCACCGCTCGCACCCGTGGCATGCGCTGGCCCCGACTGCCCCTCAGGGCTTCTCCACCTCCCCCTGCCCCTGAAGGGCAATTGGAGCCAGCAGTGGCCTCTTGCACCCACTGCTGGCACCGGCCCCACTCGCACCCACAGCTGGTGCCAGAGCCACTGCTAGCACCCACTGCCAGCACCTAGCGCCAGTCCCGATCGCTCAGCACTGTCAGTGGGTGAGAGCGGCAGCTGTTGGCCCCAATCGCTCCTGAGGGCTTCTCCACCTCCCCTTGCTCCTGAGGGGTGACTGGGGCAGCAGCCGCCACTCACACCTGCTGACAGCACCGGCCCTGCTTGTACCTGCTGCTGGTGCCAGCCCCAATCGCTCCATGCACCTTCAGCGGGTGCGAGCAGAGCTGGGGCCATCAGCGCGTGGGAGCAGCAGCGGCGGGAGCAGGGCTGCAGGCATACAGGGGACCAGGGGCCCCGGTGGGAGGGGCTGGGTGGGGGGCGCAGAGGATGGGCCAAGACCCTCCCCTGTGCCCACTGCAGCCTCAAGCCCCACAGCTGCTTTCAAGGTATACGAATTCGTGCACTGGGCCCCTAGTACATAATATGTAACTCATTTACATATAGGTAAATACAGGCAAAACTGATCTACATTATTTTACGAATGCTGGCATAGCTAGTTAAAAAAATAATTGAAATAAAAGTAGAACATAATTACCATAAAATCCAAATAGTGTTAACTCTGAGAGTGGTGAGGAGGGAGGAATAATCAGGAATAGATGGGGGTAGGAACATGTCTCCAGGGCCAACAATGTTCTAGTTCTTGACTTCGGTAATGATTACAGAGTGTTCACTGCATTCACTAGACTGCATATCTATAATTTGTTCATTTTTTGTATATTTTACCACACAAAAAGACTTTAAAATTGTTACCTAAGGCACTTTAGTTGCTTTGCTATGTATTTTTATATTATAAAGTGATAAACATTTGGTTTCACTATATACAAAATTTTAAGGTACAAGATTCTAGTTTTTATTTCATTTGACAAGATTACAGCACACACAGAAATTAGTAAGCACTAGGATATGATGCATAAATAGGGTCCACTGCTAAAACAAAATGAAGAAAAAAGTAGTATCTTTAATTGATAGTTTACCCCAAAGGACCCATTACAGATTAGGTAATACCAACACAAATAAATATGAGAAATTTTAGATTCTTCGTCTTAATAGAACCCATAGATGGATGATAATCTTTCACAGTACCTTTACAAAAAAAACGCCAACTGAAAGACTGAAATGATTTAAATTGTACAGAGAGTATGAAAAAGAAACAGTGCTATTTTATTTTAAAAAGCTTTACTAATGTAAATTCATGAATCCTTTCTTAAATATTTTGGAATTAATTCTGATATTAGGAGGGAAACATTATTTTCAGCAAAAATAGGTAGCATTTAATTGAGAAACCAAAGGCTCTAAATCCGAGGCTAGTAACAAAAAAAAACCCACCACAAAAAACCCTAAGATACCCATTTAAAAATCTCTCTATACCATAGAAAGTGAAAATTGAGATATGTCTCTTCTCTATCAACAGCAACACCCAATATCAAGGACTACACAATCCACCATCCCTTCCTGAGAACAGGCACAGGCGTTGTTGCAGGAACAACGCAAGACACGGCGAGAAATTCCATCAAGACTTCCCAGCTTGCTCATCCTCAAAGTCACTCTAGAATTCCAGGGAGGGTAGCGAAGTCATGTAAGCATCGCTTCTAGTCCTAGAAGTTGTAATTCACACAGGGAGCTTCAGACCCTGGACAGGTTCCCTGCTCCAAGCTGAAGCAGCAGTCACCAGTCATCTGCAGAGGCTCAGAGTCCGTTGCCCTCTTTACACCAGGATCTCACACCACCGGGTGTCGTCGCCACCCCGCCACAGACCTAGCCTCACTAGGACTCCCTGCGCCCACCCGGGATCCGTCGGCAGGGTGGCAGGGAGGCCAGGAGACAAGGAGCCCGCCTGCTTTCTGGCCTGCCTGGCCTACGCAAGCCAGCCCCCCTCCCGCATTCCCAGTCTCCAAAGCCTTTCGCCCTTCCCTCTTTACATTGCCTTTCACCGCTGGCGCCCCTAGTAGGGCCAGCCTTCCCCACGTTACCTCTCACAGAAAAGTCTGACCTTACTAGGGCAGAGCGGAGATCTAGCAACCGCGGGAATCGTTCCACAGGCTCGCCTCGCAGCTTAATCGGACCAGTTTCACCTGGTGCTGCTAAGGATACACCACTACTCCCGGCATGCCGCGCGCACGCACCTCTCCCACCCCGCCCACCTCCCGCCCCAACACGTGACCTCCTTTTGCCTCCGCCACGCCCACTTCCGTTCCTCCACTTTCTCTTAGGAGGGAGGAGGGGGCTGAGGGTGTTACTGAGTAGCGACTTCCTCCTACTTCTCGCCCCCGCCCCTCTACCCCCTAATACAATGTCTTCCGGGTCGCGAGAGCCTCATAGCCTTCTGGGAAACCGTCTCATTTCCTCCCCTCCCCCTCCTCCTGCCTTCAACCAACCAGCCTCCCATCAGTGAGGGACATGCGCAGTGAGTGCCTCCCGTCTCTTCTACCCGATCCCCCCCCTCCCCCCCAAAGCAGAGAGACCCCAGCAGCAGCAGCAGCTGATGATGAAGAGAGAGGCAGTGGCAGAGGGGGGGCACCTTTTATTTCTATTTTTAAAGAGACAGGACACTAATTTTACCCCACTTCAACCTTGAATTGAGGGGGGGTGGGGGGAAGGCGGCTGAGTTCCTTCCCCCACCCTCCAGCCCTGAGACCTGAGAGGGGGATTGAGCCAGAGAGAGAAGGAGACGGAGTTTCTTCTTCTTCGAAAACCCCCATCTACGACTCCTACCCCTTCACCCCTCCAGTAGCCTCCCTCCCGAGCCCTCTCCACCCTCCTCTTTGGCCGTGAGAGAGGAGAGAAAGAGACCAAAAGCCTCTTAGCAACACAGACCCTTCTCTGCTGCTGTTGCTGCTGTTGCTGCTGCTGCTGCTACTGCTGCTGCTTGGCCCTGGCTGGAGACATCTCACTACACCCAGGAGCAGCCACTTCCCCAGCTCTCCTCCTCCTTCGCCGCCTCCTCCTCCTCCTCCACTCCCCCCTTTATTACCCTTTGTGTCATCCTCCACAGCTCCAGGGAAGGCACTCAAAAGTGGGGGGCAGGAAAGGTAAGTGTGTCTGTGGGGGCTTTATTGCCTTCCTCTGGCTCTGACTTTAACTCCGGGGCAACAGTAGCACCAAACCGTGTACGCAGTGTAGCTCCGGGGTGAGGAGGGGGTGGTGCTGGGGGGGGGGGGCAGTGTAGGAGGGGTCGGAGTGGGGAGGGGTGTGTGAGGTGGGTGCCCATCCTGTCAGAGGAGGAAGGGCACTTTTGTTAATATTTGCTGTTGTCAAAAGTGGTTTCTCTCCTTCAGCTAACATCTGATTGTGTCTTGCTCCAGTGGGGGAGAATACAAAAACAACCCCCTCCTTCTTCCAATGAGGCGCCAGGGAAAGAGACAGAAAGAGGCACACTTTCTAGATGTCACTTTACAAAATTCATTTGGAGAGCTATGTTCCTATTTCCCCAGGAAAAAGCTCCACTGCATTTGTTTCTGAGTGGGAAAATGTCGGGATCTGGATTGTATTGGAACTGCTTATCCATTTGTAGACTTGAGTGTTTTCCCCTTTTTGGTTCTGTATGTGATTTGGGTATTGACTTCAGTGTTGGAGCAGACTTGTTTGGTTTTTGCTTTCTGGGTTAAATTTTCCTTTTTTCGTTTTGTCCGACATGCAGAGAAAATTTCAAATTTTTAGTTGATAGAGGCCTTTGGTTAGGTTTTGACTTGTATTATTGCTTTTTTGGTTAAATGTTTGTTTCATATATCAGCATATAAAGTTCAAAGCTTAAAATGCATGAAGTTTAAATACCACTGGTCTTGTCTTTCCCCACATAAGATGATAATGTAAGCTATTTCATAATTAATCTGGGTATTTTTCTAATCGTTGTAACTTGTATGAACAAGTAATCCCCATTGAAAACTTTATGTTGTTCTGGCTTCATGGAAGGCCAAACCTCTCCATCAATAGTTTGCTGGATTGGTACCACTTTCAGTTTTAACTGAATTATTTATTTACTGTTGTAAATTGAGACGAGTTTTTCACCTCTTGGGGTACTGAACCAAATTGCTCACTACATCTGAAGGGAGGCAAATTTCTAAAATATGTATTCATGACTCAAAGAAATCATGAAGTTGTAGTGAGTATATTCATTGTAGTTAGATATAAATCGAAAGATGAATCTAGATTTAGGCTTACAGAGTAACAATCTTGATAGAAATCACTATTTTTATGTTTTTACATGGTATGTTCTTATGAATGGCTTTCAAATTCAGTGCTGCATTTTATTTCACAAATGCTAGAAAGTATGTTTATGATGTAGGCCTTTTATTAGGTCTTACATTGGAGAATGGTATTTTGTTTCATACATACATTTCTTTATGCTTTCCTTGAAGATGGATGCAATACATATTCTCTCTCTCTCTTTCTCTCACACCCTTTTTTGTTACTGTATTGGTATCTCTGATCCCATAATTTATGTCAGCAAAAAATATTTTTCTGTAAAGCAGCAATGTGACCAGACTGGCAATATGAAAATAGCAATTTGATCAATTAGAAAGGATTGAAGAAAAATCTAGAAGGATGTTTGACATAAATATTTTAAAGACATGATAATACTTTTAATTTTTTATTATCTTGATGTTAAAGCCAAAACATACTGCTCTTATATTTTAGTGACAGAAAAGCATTGCATATGTAGAAATAGGTTCTGTAAAATTTTATCAACTGTATGCAAAGCAGACATTTACACACAGGAAAAAAAAAAGCTGTGCAGCAGTAAACAATATGGTCTTATTTTTCTCCTTTCTGTTATAAATTTGAACAGTTTCTTACCTTTATCTGAGGTGTAAATCGTGCTCTTAAGCAGAAATCTGTGCCAAGTTCAAGTTTTTCTTCCAACATCAATACTATTCCAGATACACCTCGGTTTTCTTGTTCTCCCTTTAATACCTTAGTAGCCTTAACATGAGAGATAGAAAGTAGAACTTAGTGAATAAATCAATTTTAAGTAAATCAAATTATGTGGATAATTAGGGTGGTAGTTGCCCAGCTGAGTGAAAAATGTACAGTCTTCAGCATAATACCTTTACTTACTTTGTTTCTGTTTTCCTTTGAAAACATTCCTTATTCTTCCACCCCCAGGGCTCCCCTATGTGTTTTGAAGATTCCAGACTTCCTCTGGGTTGGATAATTATTTACAATTAGAAAACCTTTTATTTTTATTATGGCTTATTTTTTAAGTATTAAGATATAATTTAGGATTGCAATCTTCAGCAAGGTGATATTTTGGAGGTCACTTTATCCAGCTTTTCATTTTCCATATTGCTGAAGTTCAAGAGCTTGAGGACCTTGGTCAGGGTTCCAAGACCTTTATGTGGGCGGAGCATGGACCGGAGAACCCAGGTCTCTTGACATTCACTCTGATGTGCTACTTCATTTTCTAGTAGTTCAGTTGGTTGGTTAGTGTCATCCCAATACAGCAAGATTGTGGGTTCGATCCCTGGTGAGGGCACATACAATAGTCAACCAATGAATGCATAAATTAGTGGAACAACAAAATCGATATGTTTTTTTCTCTATCTTTCTAAACTCCCTTCCTCTCAAATCAATAAATAAAAATTTAAATAAATAAATGAAACTATAATCACAATTCTGTGTGATAGCACTTAAGGGTTTTATATGGAGGTATATTCTTCTAAGAATATTAAGGTAAATAGCTTTAAAGTCATAATTTTGTCCATTTATAATTTGTTGATTTTTTTAAATAGGTGGATTATTACTATTTAGGGAATTATTTTCAGCTTCCCCTAGTGCTTATTTTCCCCCCTGCACTTCCAATTAATCAGTAAATATCATTCTTACTCTTAGATTAAGGAACCATATGTATAAGAAGAATGCATATTGTATTATAAATATTTGTTTGTGAGTCTTGTTCTATGAATTATTTAGAACTACAAATTTTTGACTTGTTAGCATTTATATCCCTTATAGCACGGTGTCTGGTGCACAGTAGGCCCTACTGGTTGTTTATTATAATTAATATTGGAGTTAGGTATATTTGAATCTCTTTATTCCATATGTGGGATGTCTTCCCTTTCTCCTTTATCCTTTCCTCCTTGCTACAATTTCTTCAGCACCAAGATTTGGTAATCTTTACTGTGGCTCTCACTTTATCTAATGGCCACGTTAAATCCTATTAACAATATAGTACTCATAATAAGTAAAAACATATCCCCCTAATTCTTTTACAGGACACAATTTGACAAAAGTGATTTATTTTAAATAAGGGATGATAAAAAGTTCCAATGAAAAACATACTAGCAAATGTTGAGGATACACTTAAATTTCATTTCACTGAGTGACTGGTATAGTAGGTTGTCATAATGATTAGGTGGCTTTTACCAGCTCTTTAAAAACAACTGTTACTTAGGTGACATGTTTCCCTGACTTTGTTTTTTTGGTCCTTACCCAGACAATTATCAACTTTCCAGTTTTCTATGGATATGAAGATTTACTCCTAGTCATCAGTGGGACCCAATGAAGTCAGCCAGAAAACCTATATCCAACCTATGTACCTTTGCAAACTTGTCTGGATTTTGAATGTATGTGCAAAACAGATTGTACTTAGCTATTATTCATTAAACATCACTTGAGTGTCTACTGTCTGTCAGGCACTGTGCTAGGCATCTGAGAAATAAGGATGGTCCCTACAGCTAATAAAGAGATATCATAATTGTGTTCTAGAAGTGTATTGGTCATATCTTTATTTTGATGTTTCTACCTAAGTAAATTTTATATTAACTAAATGGATACTGTTAGGTGGAAAAATGCATGTTTAAGGAAGATATTTCTGTATTTTATTAATATAGAAAAATATAAAGTAAAATTTTCCACTTAATACTGTATTCTGGGGATTTCTATTCTGTATATAATTCACTAATTTTAGATCATGAAAATAGTTTATGTGGCTACCATTGCTAGTATTTTATTGTTATATACTTTAACTTGATGATGACCAGCACTGTTCCTTGAAATATCTCTTAGTAAATTATTAACAAAAGATAAAAACCAAATTTTCCCAACTTAAACTTTTTTTCTCAAAAGTAACTTTTTCCTATTTATATCTCATATAACAGGTTATCTTTCATGGTTATTTGGAAGACATTGTACATTATCGTTTTGAGCACTTAGTTCTTTTCTATCATAGTTTAAGCTGCAGTATGATTTTACTCTCATGGAGTAATTACAGTATACACTATTTAGGAGTTTTGGAATTTTTAATAGATACTAGATATGTTCCTCCAAGGTCCGCATAAGACACTTCCCAGTCCTTGTTCTAAATTAGTTGCAATCCTTAATCTTGGTTTTGTGATATTGTTTCTGTAACTTTAATAAAATGAGTTGGAAGTTTCTTAGCTGATTGGATGTTTCAAAAACAAAGAATACTGTCTCGGTTTCTGTCATGGCTTTCATGTGTAATTTTAAAGTATATTAGAGAGAAAAAGATTTCATGAATTTCCTTTGCCCTCTTAAGTGTAAGTTTTAGAATAATACTGATTCACAATTTAAAAGAAGGAGGAGATCCCCTGCTGATACAGTATCTTGTGAAGGTAAATAGACTCTGAGAATCAATTCTGATCTCTTTCATATTCATTCTTAATTTTCTATTTTAGTAATAATCATAGTTACCATTTATTATATGGGTCTAGTACTGTGATAAATTTACCAATCCCAGTCCTGGTGAACTTTGTAACATTGTCCCCATGTTACAAACGAGGAAACCTACTCCTGACAAAACTGCATTGAGCATTTTATTAAATAGCAAAATAGTAAGTAACAGTATATTCATGACACTTTCTAATCCAAAACAAAGTCACAATAAAGAGTTTTTATCAGTCACTAAGTATTCTGGGAAACATTAGTAAAATCATGGCCCCTCTAGCTTATTGACTGAGTGATGGAAAATACCTATAAGTTTTCAAGGTCAGAAAGACAGACAAAAACTCCATCCTTTATAAGGAGAATAGATGCAGACCATTGTGCAACTTGAAATAAAATATGCATAAAGTCATTCTCTTTGTATGGCAAAAATGACACTTAGGCCTTCTACATATTAAACTTCCTTTATCTTGCATGGAATTACATTTAGCACTTTCCTATGCTAAATTGTTAGGAGGATCCAACAATTTGTGACCCAAAGAATTTTTACAATAAAAATTTTTATATACCTCTGTTGGTAGTGGAAAACCTAAACAAAGGAGAGTTTATATTGCCTAGTGCTTTGGTGTGTATACATGTTCCTTCTGGACTCTCTATCTTGCAATATTTTCATAATTAATAAAGTTAATAGGATTAAGTTTAGTGTCTTCTTGCCTACTGCTTAAAGTCTGAAATATTTTTAGTATTAGAATGGACAGTTTGTTGGATTCTTAAAATGTCATTATTATGATATAGTTCTTTAAAGCAGCACCTCATTAAAGTACTTTTTGATCCAGTTGACCAGAGTTGATTTTTTTACATCTTGCTTTTAGGAGAAAAGAGTAATTTTTTAAAAATTCCGTTATATTAATCAAGTAACTTTCATATCCATCCTAAATAAATACACGTTTATCTTATATACTTAACATTGACTCTGTTATCCTGTGTGATGCCAATGCATTAGGAACCATGGAGTTTAGAAATATTTTTAAATGCTAAAGAAATATTCTATGTCATCATACTTCAGAAAATAAAGTTTATAACAAATGGTTTCTTGCTTTTAAGAACAATCTGAGTAATTGATGAGATAGAATAAGTCTATGGTCCCAAATAATTTTCTTAGATAATCTAAAGGTAATTTCAGTTAAAAGTAAAGATTCTAATTCGTCAGCATTTCTGTTTGAAGTATTCTATATTATGTAAGGTTTCAGAAATTAGAAAGACTCAGTATAACTCTTCAGGGAAACAAGTTGAGAACCAGGCTTAACATATATTAAGGTATATCTTCTAATATAGCTGGACATAATGGAAAAGAAAATCACTAATGATACTCATACCTGTTGAAAAGCATATACTTCATTCAGAGTTGGATGTGACTAATTCTGATTTGAGTCCTTCTTTTAGCTGATCTATAAAACCTTTTCTTAGAGAACTTGTAATTAAATTCCATATCATTGAGTAATTTGTTAGGATGTATTGTTTTAAAGGTAAAAAATGAGTTATATGAATTAGTTGCCAACCTTGTAAGGGCGAAAAATCTTTGGACATGCATGTTTCACTGAGTTCTTTGCCAACCAACCAAGATTCCATCAATGAGAGGAAAAATTTCTGTGTGTTGCTAGGGTTATAACTTACATTTTTGTGCTGCCTTTTCTTTTCTTTTCTTAATTTAATGTTTATAGATCAGAAGTTAGAAGTAGACCTAAACTTTTTCTTAAGATTGACCAAGTGCTAAATTATATCTAGATTTAATCTTGTGTTCAAAGGTATTGTTTTCTATATACAACTTAAATCCAGAAGCTGACTTAAATCTGTTGAGCGTTAATTAACTTAATACATACATTCTTAATGTTACTAGTACCTAAAAATAATAATCTAGGCTCTCTATACATACACTTGCTGATGCTGGGGGAAGGAATTATTCTGATTCAACAAAAGAAAAGTATTGATTTTTAAATAGCTTCCTTGGGATATAATGATCTAAAAAGCAGCTGCTATGTAAGAGAAAGGATTTAGTTGGAAAATTAAATATAAAGTTTGTCATTCATGAATATTAAGCAATATCAAAATATTTAAAAGTCAAATACAAGTTCCAGTAATGACAGAAATTTAGAGCCTGTTATTTTGTGTGTGTGTGTGTTTTGTGGTTTTTTTTTTTACCATTATTCCAAAATCACTTTCCTTAGACATTTGTCACACAAGAGTTTATGCTGAAGGATTTCTTGGCCATTTTAGAGACTGTAATCTAGTTAAAAGGTTTGTTTATGCTTCCCATCTCTGTTCTGCTGATGGTATTAGAATGCTGGCCAGAGCCAGACATCTAACTGTTTATAACGTTGAAACTTCAATTAAAGCTACAGTGTTCAGTTCACTAGATATCGGAAGACTCATACTAGCTACAAATATCACCAGTAATGCTGGCTTTCCATATCATGCCACTCTTTATGAATACTTTTTTTTTTTTTTTCCATTTAGGAGGTATTGACATTTAATTCTTCCATGGAAGTCTAAAAATGAAACTTACCTTCTATTAGAAATAGTACACCATTTCCTAACTTCTTTGGATAGTAAAACCTAACAGCTTATATTATTGCATATCTTATTTAAATGGTCCCAGTTTAGTATTTTTAGGATTAGTATTCTATAGTAGATGTTAGTTTGCTACCATCCACCTGATATGACTTCTGTTTCTAGTTTGAAGAACATAGCAGAATGTTGCCTATTAGAAAACAAAAGTGATAGTCACATTACTCCAGTGTTCTTATATATAGAGAGACCCACATAATACAGATTTTAATTTAATCTTGCTTTTCTAACTGCTGCTCCTGTTGTCTGTGGTTTCTGTATTCTAATATATGGGTAAACTGTTTTAAAAGTTTTTTTTTTCTTTTTACAGATGTTAAGAATAATTTAAAAACATTTCTTCCTCGCTTCTCTTGATTTTCCTCATCAGCTTCTCTTGCACAATTTACCTCAGTCACTCAGAAAAAATGAATAGTGCACATATTTTAAAATTTTTTCTAATTAGTAGAAAAATGTGCTAAATTATATTGCTTTTCCTTTTATAAAAAATAAGTTTAGTTTTTATTAATTTTAGACCTTGATTTACTAAATATATGCATTCTTTGTGTATACTATTATACATATATTTTTATTAGAATATGAATTTATAGGGTGTTTAAACATTTTAGAAAAGATGAAAAATCATAGTAAATTGAATGAATACTTGCTAAAATGCTTTTCATTTTAATTAAGAAGAAACATTACAATGGAAAAATTTATATTACTCATTTTCCTACTCACTGACAGAAGTGATATGTTTACTTTGGAATATTATAAAGATAGAAAATTAAGACATACTATCTATAGTATCTGAAGATAGGAATTGACAACCATCATGCAAAATTTAGATTTACAGGCTAAAAACATGGAAAGATCTCTAAGACAAGCTAAGTTGAAAACAAGACAAAATAATATGCACAGTATGATCCCATTTATGTAAAAGAAAACACATACAGATAACATACAAATGTTAAGAATTCTTTAAAAATTTTCTTAAATATGTATTTAAATATATAAATTTGCATATATAATATGGAAATTGTATGAAATACAGTAATAAAAGGTCTGGACAATATGTACCAAATTATATCCTTTTTTAATAGAAAGTATCTATGTGGAATGCTAGAAAGTTGAAGAATATTTTTTGTTTTGTATAATTTAGCATTACTTGGATTTATTTTTTAACAGTAAGCTTATATTAATGTAGTAATTTTATAATGGAAAAATATCTTTATGTAATAAAGAAATGAGAAATAGATTAACCCAAGAAAATTGTAACCCTCATCCCTAATCATCACATGAATATATCCCTTGAATACCTTGAAGAGATTTGAATATTGGCTAACAATCATCATAGCTTGATACAGACTAAACACTGTTGGACTGATCGAAACTTCTTAACCAGTGGTCGGCAAACTCATTAGTCAACAGAGCCAAATATCAACAGTACAACGATTGAAATTTCTTTTGAGAGCCAAATTTTTTAAACTTAAACTTCTTCTAACGCCACTTCTTCAAAATAGAATCGCCCAGGCCATGGTTTTTCTGTGGAAGAGCCACACTCAAGGGGCCAAAGAGCCTCATGTGGCTCGTGAGCTGCAGTTTGCCGACCACTGTTCTTAACCAACAAGTTGAAAATCCTAGTCAGTTGAGGGGGGAACAATGAATATAATCCTGATTTTTAAATATTTTGCTTTATTGCAAAATACATTTCTCACTATTCTGGAAAAGTGTAGAATGTCAGTCATAAAGTGGTAGACAGTAAGTCGGTTTCAGTCTGATATAAGATATAATATATGGGCCTAAGATGGACTTTCATTATTTTAATCAGTGATCTAAATTATCATATGCTCATTCATAATACAGATGACATAGTTAACTTACCATTTTTATAATGTTTTCTATATCCAGGAACTGGTTTGAATAGATGACAAAGATAAAATGGAAGGTTTTAATATTTTCTTAAAACAATGACTAGAACATGATTTGAAAAATACTATAAAGTGACATCAAACTGAGTATGTAAATATACAGAGTAAAGAAGCTATTAGAATTCTGTAAAGTTAATCACACCAGCTTCCTGGGAGGACACAAGTTAATTATAGTTTGGGTTGAGAGTTTCTAGGTTGACATGGATAAGAGTAACTCAAGTAAATACAAAGCTTCCAATTAGGATGTGGGGATGAGGAAAAGATGTTTACTAGTTTGACAGCTAGGATTAAAATTTAGCATAACCTGGTAAAGTAGGAAAGTGGTTAGAAATAATATATCTAGCCTTTATATTTTTGAAACTTTATTTTCCAGAATGCAGATCCTAAAAGAAATAGGAAAAAAAAAAAACACAAAACAAAACACTTGCATAAAAAATAAGGAAGTGAATAACTTTGCAGTTATGACTGGAAAAATCTGTTGGAGTCTAAAGAAGTTATTCTGAATGTGAGTTGGAAATTAAACATTGTAGTTAAAACAGGAAAATTTTATCCAAGGATACTGAGGTTTTCTTTTTATAATTAAAATTCATATTCAGTAGTAAATAGTACATAATTAAAAACTATGAACCTTATATATAAATAAATTTAAAGATATAATAGCTTATGTTTTCTCTATTTAATTTACGTTTTAATTGCATCTAATTTATTTACAGCTGACCTGGTCATGTAAATTACCATTCCATCTACCCTACTGTCAAGAATTAAACTGTTTTCCCTGAAAAATAGCAAGTTCAAAGAGTTCTATGAAATGGCGCTGTATGTATTTTGTTTTTACCCAAAAAGTCATAGTGATTTAAAAACACACAACTATGTAGGGGTCATTAACTTAGTGTTTGTTCCCTATCTCTTTCTCTATCTCTAGTGGTTTGCCAATGTCTTTTTTTCAACAAATAGATGTTGATGCCTATTATGTGCTCACTGAAATAGTGAGTAAAATTAGACATGGGTCTTGTTGATCATCTGAACTTACATCCTAAAAATAGAGAAGGATATTAATCAAATAATCGTATAAGTAAGTGCAAAGTTGAAACTATTTCAATTGCTGTGGAGAGGTCCATGGTATTTAATATGAGGGCTTTTAGAAGGATAATTTGATCAATTGCTGGGATTAAGGGCAGCTTTTTTTGTGGGGGGGAGTGTTTGGTTAACTGAAATATCTTGATGGATTAGAGATAACTTGATCAAGAGGGAGAAAATAGTATTCTGGAAGAAAAAAACAATGTGCAAAAAGGTCCTGAGTATTGAGAGAGCATAGTACCTACCTACCACCAAACTAAGGTCAAAGTGATAAGCATTAAGAACTATAGATATTTGGTAAAAGGTGATAGGAAGTTATGTAGGTGCCAAACTATAGGATGTTTATAGGCTGAGGTTGTCTTTTTTTTTTTACCCCCCTCATCTTCTTTATGCTCAACACAAAAGCTTTCTACTACTTATGAAAGTTATACGAGTTTAATTTTATTTCAGTTTAAAATTCATAAAGCTTTTTTTCCATAGAATCATTGTTAGAGTGGTCAGGTCTCATAAAACCCCTTTAACACCAATAACAATGGAAAGTAGTGAATATAACATTGTCCCCTAAACTTAGCCAGGTAGAGGTTAGAAAAGGGATGAAAATTGATACTGTATGTATTCAGGAGAATATCCTGGGTGTGACTGGCTAAATAATGAATAATGAAGAAAAAGAAAAATCCCACGAGTATACTAGGCTAGTGTAGGAGATCGTACCAAATGATTGTAAAGGGACATATCAAGTTGGACAACTTGAGAAGACCCTCAGCTGCCACCTGGATATGAAACTGTGATATCTGGAACAAACCAAGGCAGGGAAAGTAGAAGACATCACACAAATTGTATGTTCTAAATCTAGAGCATATTTGTTTCAATGTTATTAAAATATAAACATCCTCTTAAGAAAAGTAGAATTGCAAAATGATGTCAGTACAATGCCAACTTTGGCTATTTTTAAAGTAATTTATACAGTCAGAAGTAATTATAAATTACTAAGTTATATTAACTATTGATGTTAATCTTGAAAATAATGATGTATCTTAAAAGACAAAGTTGAAGAAATTTAATTTTTAATTCTTATCCATTTAACATAACATCCTAATATATAAAAACTCAGGGTCCATAACGTCCAAAACGACCGAAGGCTCGACCAAATGCCAGGCTGCACGCACAACAGGCTCTGGAGAGAGGTGGGGCTGATCAGCGGCCACCGCGGCTGCTGGAGAGGACCAGAGAGAGAGAGAAAGAGGGTCTGATCTGCCTCGAGGCTGCGGATCAGACCCTGCTTCTCTCTCTGTCTGGGCCTCGCCACCATCCAGGTCTATCTCTCCGAGAGATCAGCAGTTCAGCCCACTCACCAGCAGCCTTGGGTGGCTGTTGATCAGCTCCGCCTCTCTGATCAGGCCCGGAGATAGGCCCGGAGACGCTGACTGGCATAGAAACCGACCAATCAGAACCAAATCTGGGTGAACTGCAAGGAGCCAATGGCTGCCTAGGAGGCGGAGCTTTTGACATTGACTGGCATAGAAACTGACCAATCAGAACCAAATCTGGGTGAACTGCGAAGGCAGAACCTAAGGTGGGGGCTGCGGAGGGGTTTTAAGGGCAACAGCTGTTTGGTGTAAGGTGTAAGAAAGTAGTTCAATTTTTAATGACCGGTTTGGCAGTATAGTGCATATGGCTGGCTATCAGTCCAGATATAGGGATTATGTGTTTTTGTTTGCCAAGAGCATCTCCTCCTGCTGAAAAAGGCTTTCCCCTACTCCCATTTAAGCAATCCTATCCTATATAATCTATCTATACTAATAAAAGGGTAATGTGCTAATTAGACTGGGTCGACTGGCCATCTTCCAGATGTCCGACTTCCTTCTGGACAAAGCCATGGTGGTGGGGACCAAGGCAGAGGCAGTTAGGGGCAATCAGGCCGGCAGGGGAGGGTAGTTGGGGGTGAGATCAGGTCGGCATGGGAGAGCAGTTAGGGGCAATCAGGCAGGCAGAGGCAGTTAGGGGTGATCAGGTAGGCAGGCAGTTAGGGGTGATCAGGCAGGCAGGCAGGTAAGTGGTTAGAAGCCAGCGGTCCCAGATTGCAAGAGGTATGTCTGACTGCCGCCTGTCGGACATCCCCCAAGGGGTCCCCGATTAGAAAGGGTGCAGGCTGGGCTGAGGGAACCTCCCCACCCCCCGTGCATGAATTCCTGCATCGGGCCACTAGTTGAGCAAACTCATTAGTCCACAGAGCCAAATATCAACAGTACAACGATTGAAATTTCTTTTGAGAGCCGAAAACCGACTTCTGTGCATGGGCCACGAAGTTTCAATCGCACTGTACGTGCGCGCCCGCATGTGGTATTTTGTGGAAGAGCCACACTCAAGGGGCTAAAGAGCCGCTGCAGTTTGCCCACCACTTCACTAGTTGATAATAAAATATCTTTATTTCATGGTGATCTTTAAATTTTAAACCTCTTTAAACACCAGTTTCTGTTTGTATTAAGTAATAAACAGTCTAATTAATAACTAGAGTTTTAAGAAATCTGCCAAACATTAAGAATATTGCTAAAAATGTATTAAGACAGCCCTGACCGGTTTGGCTCAGTGGATAGAGCGTCGGCCTGCAAACGGAAGGGTCCGAGGTTCGATTCCAGTCAAGGGCATGTGCCTTGGTTGCCAGCACATCCCCAGTGGGGTGTGTGCGGGAGGCAGCTGATTGATGCTTCTCTCTCATCGATGTTTCTAGCTCTCTCTTCCTCTCTGTAAAAAATAAGATATATTTTTTAAAAATGTATTAAGACACTTGAATTTTATTAAGACCAAATATACAAAGATTTGTTAAATTGTAAGGAAGAGATAAAATATATGCATTGGCTAGACAGGGTACATCACATTACTGTTGGTTGAGTTCTGTCAATACATCTAAATACCTGGTATTGAACTTAACTTTTTGACATATTTAGCTATAGCAGACCATGTTGTTAAAGCAAATTAATATCTAAAATTAAAAACTACAGAATTGAGTTTAGTGATTACTTTTCCACCTGTTTGCTTTTTTACTTATTTATAAAACATTCTAAATGATATAATATCATTAGTATTGATTTATTTTTCATGCAGTATCTTGCAGATTACTGATGACTCATAGACCATAAGTGTTTGAGAAGCTTATTAGTGTTGGAAAAGACAGTTTACTAAATTTATCTAATAACTCTAAGGGGTCACTGTACCTTATGAACAGAAATGAAGATTCCCTTGGGAATTATTCAGGGATTGATGTGTTCCCTCGCCTATATAGCTTCTTACTTGTCTTTATATGGAAGTGTATTCCCATGATCCCTAGTTCTGTGATAGGTTAACCGGTATCACTCCTCCCCCCTCCCCCCATAAGGTTCCTTTATCAAATAAAGCTTAGAAAACATGATTGTGATGAAAAAATACTAGGAAAGTTTTTCATTGTAGTACTAATCACTACATTTATTGAGTGCTTACTTTGTGCCACTCACTGTGCTAAGCCTTTTTAAAACCTCTTAACCAGAAAAAAGCATTCTGAGGAACACTGTTCAGGAAATTGGTTTGTTGTTGTTGTTGTTTGTCATACTACTTGACTGCTTATAAGCATGTAAAAGTGAGACAAATATCATTTGTTGTTGTTGTTGTTATTATAACCCTACAGCTTTGGGAAAGAAAGGTTATGAACTGTATCCTAAAATTAAATACTGAATTTAATAGTATATTTGTATACTCTTTTAACCACAGTATTCACAGATGATCAGTGATAACCATTATACTCTTTTTATTAATAGGGAACAGTCTTTAGAGTTTTAGAGACATTTCTGGGTTAGAACAATGTTTGTAAAAGTAGTGTAGCGATGTATTTCTTACAGAGTTGTGACTGTTTAATGGTAGAGTGCATATGAAGTTCTAGCATGTTGTGGACATTCATTAAAGTTTGTTTCCTTTCCTTTTTCTTCTCTGCTTCTATTAGGAATAACCACATTTCAGGATCTTTGTGAAATTATATATGCACTAAATCTTTACTTTTTTTCAACTAAGAATAGGACCAGATTTACTACTACTACTACTACTACTACTACTACTACTACTACTACTTCTTCTTCTTCTTCTCCTTCTTCTTCTTCTTCTTCTTCTTCTTCTTCTTCTTCTTCTTCTTCTTCTTCTTCTTCTTCTTCTTCTTTCTTCTTCTTTCTTCTTCTTTCTTCTTCTTTCTTTTTCTTTCTTCTTTCTTCTTCTTCTTTTGCTTTCCTGCACATTGCTAATAAAATGGGCACTTATAAATATTGTGGAACTCATATACTAGAGAAATTTGAATAAATGGCCCTCCTTATTTGTGAATGTAAATATTACAGTGCCTGGACTCCAGAGCCAGACTGTCTGAATTTATATTTTTAATATGGCTACCTTTTTAAAATTAAATGTACTGCAGTGACAATGATTAATAAAAGTGTATAGGTGTCAAGTATACAATTTTGTGATTCAGACTGTCTAGATTTAAATACCTAACTCTTTTATCACTTACTAGCTATGTGACATTCTGTGCTTTAATTCCTCATTAGTGAAGTGAGTGTAATAATTGTACTCATCTCAGATTATTTAATAAGATAAATATATTGCCTTTAAAAGTGCCTGGCATATACAAAATGCCATAAAAGTGTTAATTGTTAATAGTGATTATATGTATTATTTGCATATTAGTTGTCATATGGAAAAATAGTGATTATATTTTGGTAAGTACCTAACTTGTTAATTTTTTATTTGGAAGAATAAAACATTTAGTTTAATTTATAGTTTCTGTATGTAGCATTTTGTATTTGCCAAATTCTTTACATTATTTTTTACTTCTTAATCTTGCTCTTGAGGAATAGTGGGAAAAACATTCCTATTGTTCCCCATAAAGAAACTGAGACATGCAGAATGTTCAGGACCTTTTAAATCACGACAGTAGAAAAGTCAGTGGAAAGACTAAAATTAGAATTTGAAATATTGCATGTGCCAGTATGTTGAGCCAAGCTAGTTCTGCTCCTTATTAAGTATTCAAACAACAACTTATTAGTTGGCAGAATAAGTGTTAAAAGTATATTATTCTGTTCTTCAAAACTCTCATTGGCTGTTTCCTTTAGATGTGTCCTCTAGTTACGATTCATTGAAAGATTGTATGGAAAAAAATTGTTTTAAATAGGATTAGACTAATTAAAGTTAAGTATTGGCCTAGCTATCCCTTAGGACATTTGAAGGTTGAGTATGTTTTTTTAGTTATCAACTGTTCCTCCATGTTTGATGAACTAGATCCAAAATGCCTTCTCCATTTCTCATGATATCAGTACTCTAGTACTGTACAGTATGGGTTCAGTATGATTATTGTATATTATGGGTTCAGTGTGATTTTCTGAGCCACCTTAGAAGCTTAATTATCATTCTTTTTTTAAAAAAAAATCTTTATTGTTGAAAGTATTACATATGTCCCTTTTTTCCCCCATTGACCACTTCTAGCCCACCTCTACCCCCTGTCCCAGGCCTTCACCACCACCCTATTTTCTGTGTTCATGTATTATACAGTATATGCATAAAAGTTCTTTGATCTTTTCCTACCCACCCACCCTCCCCAGCCTGAGATTCTACAGTCTATCCCATGCTTAGTCATCATTTTTAATATTTGGTTTTGGTGAAAAATGTTTACATGTTTCAAATAATAAATTACTGTGCAATGAACTTTTGAAAAGCACTAGGATTATGATTACAGTATCTATCTATAATAATAAAATGTAATATGCAAATCAACCGAATCACCGAACAGCGGAATGACAATCCACCAACCATACTATGACACCCACTGGCGCCAGGCCAGCCAAGGCGGGTGCAATGTGATTGGTCGGGGGCCTGGCCATCACCCCATGATCTCCCTGCAGAGGGAAGCCCAGGCCACTGGCTGGCAGGGCAATCAATCAATCAGGGGGCTCCACAATTGCCCCAAAGAGGGTGGCCCAGGCCACTGACTGGTGGGCTGTGGAGGGTGGGTGGGGTCTTCCTGTGCATGGGGGATCCATCGCAGAGCCCTGGCCAGGTGGGCAGGGCCTACCTCTTTGGGGCGATCGATGGTGGAACCCCACAATCGATCGCCCTAAAGAGGGAGGCCCTGGCTACCTGGTTGTGGTGCTGCAGCGGGTGGGCAGGGCCTCCCTCTGCGGGGGCGATCCATTGTGGAGCCCTGGCCAGGTGGGTGGGGCCTACCTCTTGAGGCGATCAATGGCAGGGCTCCCAGACAATGAGAGGGCACAGGCTGGGCTGAGGCCCTCCCCCCAAGTGCACGAATTTCATGCACCAGGCCTCTAGTATTTTTATAAAGACACTAGAGGCCCGATACATGAAGATTCATGTAAGAATGGGCTTTCCACCCCTGGCTGCCGGCACCGCCTTCGCTCCAGCCCGGAGCTGCCTTTCTGCCTTCCCACGCTGCCCAGAGGCCCAGAGTGGCTGGGGTGGTGCGGAATGCCTGTGTTGTTGCCCTGGCGACGATGCAGGCATCCTGCCCTGTCCCCGACCACTTGGCGCCTGTGTATGCAAATTAACCCACCATCTTTGTTGGGTTAATTTGCATACTCACTCCTGATTAGCTGGTGGGCGTCGCGAAGGTATGGTCAATTTGCATCTTTCTCTTATTAGTGTAGATATTACAGAAAGACTTAAAATAGATGTTTACTGTTTGTTTCAAATATTGCATAGTGTATAATTCAGCAATTTAAGCATATGATGAACAATTTGGTTGGGCTTCGAAAATAAAAATGATGATGACTGAAAGTCTCACAGAGAACCATTTCTGTAAGATAGAATTGGTTTCTTAAACAAATTAGTAATAGCAGGAGAGTGTCTAATTTCAAATTTATAATTATTGTTCATAATTGGTTAGGTAGAATTTTTATGTAAAATACTTTTTATGAATTTTTGTTTTAAAAATAACAGTACTTAAAATTTAGTATTCCAGTCTAAAATTTGTAAAAATTTATGGGGGCTTTCCCATAAATTCCATTTTTATTATAGAAAACTAAACAAAGGTAATTCTATATGTGTTTAAAATAGCAAGATGTTGACTCCACATTCCATTAAGAATCTGGTAAAATCATTGGACTCTTGAGGAAGGATATCTGAAAAATTCTGATGACCTTGTTTATGAACCTTATAAAGGCTTATAATTCCCTAGACCACCTGCATCAGAATCATTCTGCTAAGATGCAGAATATTGGACCAGACGTCAAACCTACTGTATTAGAATTTCCAGTGATCTAAGTTCTGGAATTTGCATTTTAACAAGCATTCCCACATGATTTTTCTCTTCACTTCTGAAGTTTGAGAATTACTGCTGTAGGGCATTATGTGCTATACCAGTTCTGCCCTTGGCCTAGGAACAAGGTTTTTAATGATACTTAACCATGTGTTACCTACATACAAATTTTCAGTTAGGTGCTATTAATATTAATGAGCACCAAAAATCATAAAGAAATTCAGTTATTTTTACTATTTGAACATCATTTTATTTAAGTACGTTTTGAGAAATAAACATTTTAGAACCTGGGTCTGTGGGTATATATGACATAATTTAAGACTGATTAGGCATTGAAAATCAGTGGTAAAGGAGAACCTATTCAATCTTATATAATAAAAGGCCAATATGCAAATTGACCGAACAGTGGAACGGCCAGTCACTATGATGAGCACTGACCAACAGGGGGCAGACGCTTACCTCAGGAGCTGCCCGCTGTTGGTCAGTGCACTCCCACAGGGGGAGTGCCGCTCAGCCAGAAGCCGAGGTCACAGCTGGTGAGTGCAGCAGCGGGCTTAAGTTGGCAGTTGAACATCCCCCGAGGGCTGTGAGGGCACAGGCTAGGCTGAGAACCACCCCCTCTAGTAAACAATACTTGGACCCTTAACCATAAAAGGGAAAAATAAAATTATATCCTTATCTGAAATTCTACACAGAAATCAAATTCAGGTGCAATTGGGAATAAAGACCTAAATGTGAAAAACAAAATTTTAAAGCTTACAAAGAAGCTTTATTGGCATTAAGTTGTTTCTAATGTTCTCTTCTCTTTAGTATCTGTATTATTTGTTAGATAACATTTTTTTATAGCTAACATTTCTTAAAATTGATGCTTCTCTTTTTGTTTGTTTTTAGTCTGTATTGACATTATCATTTTTTCCCCCATCTTTTTAAAGTATTACCTTTTCGTGGTACTGATACTTTCATTGTATGTTTACTTCCTATTTGTTTCTACAACTGTCTTTATTCTACTTATTTATTTTGCTTCATTCATTATACTGCTAAATTTCTAAACTTTAATTTAGATGCGTTTTAATTAATTTGCAGGTTTTTTAAAATCTTTTTTAATATAAGCATTTAAGGCCATTAAATATCCTCTAAGTATTGCTTTAGCTGTACCCCACAAGTTTTGATATGTAGGGTTTTTGTCACTGTTTTCTTATATTTTCTGATTTCTCTTGTGGTATCTTCAGTGACTTATGAGTTCTTTAAAAGTGTTTTGTATGTTTTTTTGTTTTTGCCTTACAAGCCTATACAAATACCTTTTTTTGTTACTGGTTTCTACATTTAAAGACATTGTGGTCATGGGATCTGGGCTTAGAATTCCATATTGTAATAGTGGGATCCATTTATCCAAATTTAAATCCAGTATGCTAAAAAAAAATGTACAGTTTGCTTTAGGGTTTGTAATTTAGTCATACGCATTTGCAGTACTGTCATTACTTAGATTTCTCCCCTTGATTCTAAGATTTCCAGATATTATCAGCAGCATGAAGAGAATATCCACAAAAAAATGTTTCCATATTTTAAAAAATATTAGATTCTTTAAATCTCTTACTGAGTTGTTGTTGCTTTATTGTCATCATTTATTTTATTGTTTTGATTTGTTTGTTTTGTTTTCTGGGCCATGAAATAAGCAGTAGTGTAAATCTGGTTCAGCTTATTGGTCATAAAGTACAACATTAAAATCTTCAATGTGATTCATAGTTTATTCCCAAAAACATTATGTCAATGATGATGTTCTTCCCCCTGTACTTTTTAATACTTTAAAATCCATAATGCACATTGTTCTTAGAGTGCTGTTTTAAGGTGGGTAGGAGTAACTCTCACTTTCTCACCCTTTAACTCAGAGTTTGGATAAACATTTTTTCTACAATGTGTATTATTGTATTTCTGTAGCATTGAACTCTTATGTATCATTTGACAGTGTCATAAACAGTTTTTCCTGACACTATTTCTTGTAGAGTCACAGGTACTCTACAAATTAGGCAGTATCCATATTTTCCAGATAATGAAACCAAAACTGGAATGCTAAATTTAACTGTTCAGCATCACTTGGCTATTAAGTGAGACGAGTCAGAGTAAACCCATCTCACCTCTACATTTATGTTTGTATAAGTTTTGTTTTGTAGATCTGTTGAGTATGTGTGAGGTCATTAAGAAACAAGTTTAAACCATCATGCTTAAATGTGTTCCATTATATAAATACTAGTAGCCCTGTGCACGAATCCGTGCGCCAGTAGGTTACTGCCCCCCTCCTTTAGCTCTCCGCCTGCTGCTCCGCCCTCCTGTAGCTCCCCCTCCTACCCCTCCTCTCCCCCTTCATAGCTTGCTGCCCTGACCCCTCCTGTAGCTCTCCACTGCCTGCTTGTAGTTCGCTGCCCCACGCTTCTGCAGATCTGTGATCTGGTCGTTACGTGGTCCATCAGGGCGTAATGGATAATTAGCATATTCCTCTCTTATTATATAGGATTTTTATGTTCCGTATTGCTTTTATTTTGCTTGTATTGTAAATGCTTATAAAAGGATTTCCAGCCCAGCCTGTATGGCTTAGTGGTTGAGCATCAACCTATGAACCAGGAGGTCATGGTTCCATTCTCTATCAGGGCACTCGCCTGGGTTGTGGCTCAAATCCCAATGTGGGGTGTACAGGAGGCAGCTGATCAATGATTCTCTCTCATCATTTTTTTTTAATTTTTATTTTTATTTATTTATTAAATAAGTCTTTATCGTTCAGATTATTACAGGTATTCCTCTTTTTTCCCCCCCATAGCTCCCCTCCACCTGATTCCCACCCCACCCACCCCATGCCCTTACCCCCCACCATTGTCTTCATCCATAGGTGTAAGATTTTTGTCCAGTCTCTTCCCGCATCCCTCACACCCCCTTCCCCCTGAGAATTGTCAGTCCACTCCCTTTCTATGCCCCTGATTCTATTATATTCACCAGTTTATTCTTTTCATCAGATTTTTTCTTCACTTGATTTTCAGATTCACTTGTTGATAGATAGGTATTTGTTGTTCATAATTTTTATCTTTACCTTTTTCTTCTTCTTCCTCTTCTTAAAGAGTACCTTTCAGCATCTCATATAATACTGGTTTGGTGTTGATGAACTCCGTTAGCTTTTTCTTATCTGTGAAGCTCTTTATCTGACCTTCAATTCTGAATGATAGCTTTGCTGGGTAGAGTAATCTTGGTTGTAGGTTCTTGCTGTTCATCACTTTGAATATTTCTTGCCACTCCCTTCTGGCCTGCATAGTTTCTGTTGAGAAATCAGCTGACAGTCATATGGGTACTCCCTTGTAGGTAACTGTTTTTCTCTTGCTGCTTTTAAGATTCTCTCTTTGTCTTTTGCCCTTGGCATTTTAATTATGATGTGTCTTGGTGTGGTCCTCTTTGGATTCCTCTTGTTTGGGGTTCTCTGCACTTCCTGGACTTGTAAGTCTATTTCTTTCACCAGGTAGGGAAAGTTTTCTGTCATTATTTCTTCTAATAGGTTTTCAATATTTTGCTCTCTCTCTTCTTCTGGCACCCCAATAATTGGGATGTTGGTATGCTTAAAGTTGTCCCAGAGGCTCCTTACACTATCTTCAAGTTTTTGTATTCTTTTTTCTTTCTGTTTTTCTGCTTGGGTGTTTTTTGTTTCCTCATATTTCAGATCTTTGGTTTGATTCTTGGGGTCCTTTGATCTACAGTTGAATTTCTGTATATTCTTTATTTCAGACAGTGTATGCTTAATTTCTGACTGGTCCTTTTCCATTTTTTTTGGCATTCTCATTAAGGTCCTTGAAGGTCTCACTAAGCTCCTTGGAGGTCTCATCAAGTTTCTCAGCGGTTTTTAGAAGATTCTTGAATAACCTTATAAATGTGGTTTTGAACTCTATGTCCAGTAGTTTGCTTTCATCCATTTCTTTCGTTCGTGACATGTTTCTTTGTTCCCGCATTTTGCTGCTTCCCTGTGTTGATGGAGTGGTTTTCTGTGGTAGGTGACCAGTGGTTCAGCCTATCACCTGAGGTGGAAACTCTTGGTGCACCCCTTTGTGGGCTGAGTGCACAGACTTGGTGTAGTTAAGCCGTGATTGCTGTTGGTACACTGGTAGGAATTGACCTCCAGGCCAACTGGCTGTGAGGACCCGCTGTGTGTATAATGGAAGAACTGCTGTGCTGGAGACATGCTTATGGGGCAGGACTTGCTTCACTGGGTCTTTGGTGCTCACTGAGTCTGCCTCTTGAATGTGTTACTTATGGATGTGAGTAGTTGAAATCTGGTGTCTCACACTGACCACTAGGTACACTAGCTTCTGGATCTCCAATGGGGTGCAGGTCAGCTACTGTCTGAGGCCACCCAGCAGGAGGTACAGCTAGAACTACAGTTTTCTCCTCTTTGCTTGGGGTTTGGAGGTTTTGGAGCTGTCTGACCAGAGCTCCAGTTTGTTAGGTTAAGCTGCGATAGGGGAGATCATTTATATGCAAAAGCTGCTGCGTGGAGCCTGGGTGGGTTTGTAGATTGTGCGGGGCAGGGTCTCGAGGAGTCACTAGGCTAGGGCGTGGCAAACAGCCATGGCTGCCAGTTAGCCGTCTCTGTGTCTCTGCGTTTCTAAGTCCCCACGTCCCGCGCCCCAGCGCAGTAAACTGTGATTGCAGCGCGCACCTCTGCAAGAAAGCCACCCTCACTTTCCAACCCGATGTCAGACAGTCCAGCTTTTCCCCATAGGAGTTTGGGTCCCCAGCGTCTCTCCAAAGACTGCAGTTCAGAGTAATCGGGAGCTTATCTCCCTTCAGGTTGAAAAAAGCAGTGCACCCAGTCTCCCGCCGCCAGCCCGATTTGCACACCTCCGTACCTCAGCTTTTCAGCGTGTGCACATCCCAATGCTCTTTTCTCTTTCCTTCTAGTTGTAGAACTTCCACTCAGCCAGCTTTCCTGTGGTTCTGGGTGATAGACGTTTTGTCTTTTAGTTGTAGATTTGAAATTGTTGTGCGAGGCAGCAGTTTAGGTGTTTACCTATGCCACCATCTTGGTTTGGATCCTCCTCTCTCTCATCATTGATGTTTCTATCTCTATCTCCCTCTCCCTTGTACTCTGAAATCAATAAAAATATATTACTTAAAAAAAGAGGATTTCCAGAGGTATTTACTACTAAATATCTCCACATCATTTATATTTCATGTAATCACTTCATTAACAAATGAGTAAAGTATAATCATAAAGTTTGATTTTGTTTTCCCACACACTTTTCCAATTATCTGTAGCCTCTATATATGATAAACACAGTTCTTGAAGTTTGTTTCTGCAATTAGATTTTATCATTTCTGTCTAACTTTAAAACAATTGCTCAAAGCATGTGTTAGGCAAAAAGTATGCTTGAGTGATTAGTTTAAAAAATTTTTGCCAGAATGCTTGTGTGTGTGTGTGTGTGTGTGTGTGTTTGTGTATTAAACATGGAATTCCAGAAGAACATAGTGAGTAGCCTTATATAAGCTTGGTCAGAACTTCTGGCTCTTTCATTCTGTAAATTAAGTCATTGGGACACAATGGAAGTGTTTTATGAATTGTGTTGGATGGATGGATAAATGGATGAATAAATAAATAAAAACTTCGGTATTTGCTTTTACAAAAAAACAATGTATTTGATTCTGTAGTTTGCATATAATCATAGCATAATTTATAAATATACTAGAGGCCTGATGCACAAAATTTGTGCAAGAGTAGGCCTTCCTTCCCCTGGCTGCCGGCACCGGCTTCCCTCTGGCACACAGGACCCAGGCTTCCCTCGCACTCCCAGCTTCATCCAGAACATCGTCTGGAAGGACATTCAGAAGGATGTCTGGTCTAATTAGCATATTACACTTTTATTATAGATACTTAACTTAGAGTCAGTGTCTTTTTTAATATGAAAATATTTGCACACTCATGAAAGATGGCTTTGACAATTGAAGAAAAATATAGTTTACTGCTTGCTCTCCATATCTATAATAATAAAAGCAGAATATGCTAATTACACCAGACAGCTGAACGACCTTCTGGACCTCATTCTGGATGAAGCCACGTTGGCAGAAGCCGAGGCAGAGGTGGTTAGGGATGATCAGGCAGGCAGGCGAGTAGTTAGGGGCAATCAGGCAGGCAAGCAGAGTGGTTAGGGGTGATAAGGCAGGCAAGTGAGTGGTTAGGGGCAATCAGGCAGGCAGGCTGAGTGGTTAGGGTTGATCAGGCAGGCAGGCGAGTGGTTAGGGACAGTCAGGGAGGCAGGTGAGCACTTAGGGGTGATCAGGCAGGCAGGCAGGCGATTGGTTAGGGGCAATCAGGCAGAGGCAGTTAGGGGCAATCAGGTAAGCAGGCAAGCAGTTAGGGCTGATCAGGCAGGCAGGCAGAGTGGTTAGGGGTGATCAGGCAGGTAGGCAGGTGAGGGTAGGGGTGATCAGGCAGGCAGGCAGGCAGGCAGGCAGAGTGTTTAGGGACGGTCAGGCAGGCAGGCGAGCAGTTAGGGGCAGTTAGGCAGGCAGGTGAGTGGTTAGGGGTGATCAGGCAGGCAGGCAAGCAGTTAGGGGCAGTCAGGCAGGCAGGCGAGCAGTTAGGGGCAGTCAGGCAGGCAGGTAAGCAGGGGCAATCAGGCAGGCAAGTGGTTAGGGGCGATCAGACAGGCAGGCGAGTGATTAGGGGCCATCAGGCAGGCAGGCAGAGTGGTTAGGGGCAATCAGGCAGGCAGGCAGAGTGGTTAGGGGTGGTCAGGCAGGCAAGCAGTTAGGGCAGTGGTCGGCAAACTCATTAGTCAACAGAGCCAAATATCAACAGTACAACAATTGAAATTTCTTTTGAGAGCCAAAATTTTTAAACTTAAACTTCTTCTAACGCCACTTCTTCAAAATAGACTCGCCCAGGCCGTGGTATTTTGTGGAATAGCCACACTCAAGGGGCCAAAGAGCCACATGTGGCTCGCAAGCCGCAGTTTGCCGACCACTGGGTTAGGAGATTGGGCCTAAACCAGCAGTCGGACATCCCCTGAGGGGTCCTGGATTGCTAGAGGGTACAGGCCAGGCTGAGGGAAACCACCCCCCATGCATGGATTTTGTGCACCGGGCCTCTAGTGTACAATAATCTGCAGTATCCCAAAGAGCAACTTTGCTGCCATAGTGTCATCACTGTGCATTTTTTCCAGCTTTATTGAGGTATAATTGACAAAATTGTAAGTTATTTAAAGTGTACAATCTAACAATTTGATATACATTGTGAAAGGGTTTCCTCCATCAAGTTAATTAACACACCCATCTCCTTACATATTTACCTTTTTATTTTTTTGGTGAGAACATTTAAGTTCTACTCTCTTAGAAAATTTAAATTATACCATACAGTGTTATTGTGTAGTCACTGTATTGTACATTGCTCTATCACTATACTCTTAAGTTTGGATGCAGTAAAGCAGTTTTAGCTCATCTGGTGTGGCTCAGTGGTTTAGTGTGGACCCATGCACCAAGAAGGTCTCCTGTACAATTCCTGGTCACATGGGAGGGTGAGGGCTTGAATCCCAGCATGGAACGCATAGGAGGCAGCCAATCGATGATGATGCATCAATGTTTCTATCTCTACCTCTTCCTTCCTCTCTTTCTCAAATAAATAAAAACGTGTTTATTTTAATAAAACAGTTTTACCTTAATACATAGGCTGATAGAAAATGCAATTAATATTGTGAGCTATGCAAATATATTAGTATAATTAAAATGTTTTTAATAGTCTGTATTTAAATGCAATTAAAGTTACTTTTCAATTAAGAAGCAATCGAAGGAAATTCTTCCAATTCTTTAAAAGATTTCTCTAGCTCAGGGCTAGGAAGAATCTTAGTTCTTGGTGACTGGTGAGATCCTTTCAGGTGTTTGGAGGCTTCAAATGCATGGTACCATGCCTTAAATATGTCCCAATGGAGTGGCTCACTTTATAAGTCTTTTATTATATGACTTGTACAAAACCAATATTTGTCATCATGCTTTTGGTACCTGTACCTGATAATTTTCACTTTATGTTTTCTTTCCATAGCAGTGAGAGTTAATTATACAAGTCTGCTTTACATTGTACACACTTATAAACTGACTAGAGGCCCAGTGCACTTGGTGGGGGGTCCTTCAGCCCATCCTACGCACTCTCGCAGTCCGAGACCCCTTGGGGGATGTCCACCTGCTGGCTTAGGCCCGCTTCCCAGGGGATTGGGCCTAAGTTGGCAGTCAGACATCCCTCTGGAAGCCTGGAATCCCCCTTGGGAAATGTCCAACTAACGGCTTAGGCCCGTTCCCCATGGCAGGACTAAGCCATAAGTCAGACATCCTTAGTGCTGCCACGGAGGTGGGAGAGGCTCCCACCACCGCTGCTGCGCTGGCCAGCCATGAGCTGGCTTCTGGCTGAGTGGTGTTCCCTCTGTGGGAGCACACTGACCACCAGAGGGCAGCTCCTGCGTTGAGCATCTGCCCCGTGGTGGTCAGTGCACGTTATAGTGACCAGTCATTCCTGGTCGGTCTGCTGTTAGGGTCAATTTGGATGTACCCTTTTATTATATAGGATTATTTTAGGGCCTGAGGCATGGACTACTCTAAAGTTTTTCAAAAGTTATTGAGACTTTTTGAGGGAAAAGATGTTTATTTTATTATTACTAGTAGTATCCGTTTAAAAAAAAAATCTCACCCAAGGACATTTTTTTCTTTTTTTTTTTTAAATATATCTTTATTGATTTCAGAGAGGAAGGGAGAGGGAGAGGGAGATAGAAACATCAATGATGAAAGAGAATCATTGATTGGCTGCCTCCTGCACACCCCCTACTGGGAATCTAGCCCACAACCCAGGCATGTGCCTTGACTGGAATCGAACCTGGGACCCTTCAGTCTGCTGGCTAATGCTCTATCCACTGAGCCAAACCTGCTAGGGCTGGAGCCTGAGGACGTTTTCATTGACTTGAGAGAGAGAAAAAGAGAGAGAGAAAGGGAGGGAATGAGGAACACGGATAGGTTGCCTCCCTTATGCACCCCAACTGGGAATCGAACCCACAACCTAGGTACATGCCCTGACCTGGAATCAAACCCACAACCTTTTTCATGTATAGGATGACACTCAACCAGCCAAGCCACTCAGCTGGGTGGTACCCTTTTATAATGCTCAGAATTTTCTTAGGGTGTTAAACAGAATTCTCAGAGAAAATTGAAAAAAACAAAAAACTACCTGTGTTTCTTTTTCTTACAGTGATTTGAAAGTGCATAATTATTTGTTGTAAAAGTATATTTTTGTTATTTCCCTGTACATGATATTACCTCAGTCAAATCAAATGTACCAGTTTTGACTACCCTTCATAGACTTCTGTATGATTATTCTGTTTATTTATCCTGTCACCTTGCCATTTTACTGTATGTTCATTAGCTGACCAAGGAGGCTTTTACATTTTCCTACCAAGATTCATAAAAGGGCAGATAAGACTGATTTCTGATGCTGATTCTCCTTATCTCCCTTTTTATATTTTTGTGTTTTACATATTTTCTCCTCCATTGAAAAAAAAAGTTTCCCTCTCTCTGCATGACTCAATTTTGGAAATAGTTTTGGGTTTAATTTTATCAAAGTGTTTAAAAGTCAAATATAAGTAATTTCTACTTTTCCAATTTAATCATATTTACAATCCCATAGAATTTTTATTTAGAATGTTAGTCCTTTACAAAATGTTCTTACTTTTACCATAAATAACCCTGCTTGCCTATTAGAGATGCTGTCTGACCGATCTGTAATCATAAATAGCACGTAATAGTATTTAAATGACCAGTGGCGATTCTTTTCTTTTTTTGTTTCTCTTTTCTGTTTCTGAGACTACTTCATGCTTATACTAGTAAATCTGGGAAGAACTTAAAATTAGAAAGAACCACTTGGGCATGTTTCTTTGTCCTTTCTCTATCCTTTCCCCCCTCAGAATTGAGATCATATTGTGTATCTGGTATTTCTTACTTGAACAAAAGGGGAAATCTACCCTATCATAAGTATATTTTCATAGGGTTCAAAACCTTTATATGTAATATTTCTTTGGTGTATATACCATAATTTTCTTACCAATTTCCTTAATATTACACCTTATATTGTTGCTAAAATTCCTTTACTATTCCACAGCAGTGAATACTTTTTTTGCATAAGACTTTGTCAACATCTCAATTTCCAAAGTCTAGAATTCTTGAAAATAAAATTCCTGAATCCAAGTCTATGAAAAATTTCAAAGCTATTAATTCATATTGCAATATACTTAAGAAAGTTGAAATTGATTTTCTTATCCCACCAGGCAGTTTACGAGAATGTCTTACTGTACCACTGAAAGCTTTGGATTTTCTCTTCTTTAAAATTTTTAATTTTTATTTCTTTGTGTCCTCAGGATATTAAATATTTCTCAGGTATTTGTTATAATTGGTACTTCCTTTTGTTTTAATATTTATTCATGATATCCACTTTGTTCTTTTTATCTGTTGAGGGGTTAATTTTCTTATTTATGAATATGTAAGAGTATTATATGGTATGGATATTAACATTTTGTCATGTTGGCAGAAAATATTTTTCCAGTTTGTTTGTATATTAGATTGAAATCAGAATTACTATGAAAGTGTTCTACAAATTCTTTCTGTTGGCAGTATTCACCTTGATATGAATAGATGTAATAAATAATACGTATGTACACATATAGAATTTCATTTAAGCCTTTTTTTTGGTGAAAGGAATGTTGCAAGATGCTAAATTTGATATTATTTCCTAGAATCTAAATTTTTAAAAAGTAAAAAAACTACATAGCTCTATTTTCAAAATTTGCATACTTTCTTAACATGCTTTTAAAATGTATATCATTTTATATGTTGTAGTTAGTAATTTAAACATTTAACACTTAACTGTCTATATTCTATAAGCTCAGAATAATATATAAACATTTGCTAAGTGTTTTTGTTTTAACTTCATGTAAAAATGTTTTGTTTTGCAGATGTGTGATTAATGTTAAAGGCAAATGAATATCTAATTTGAACATTGGTTTAGGGTTTTGTTTTTAAATAATTAATGGTTTTTTAATTATAAAAGCTCTCCTGAGTTTTAAATACGTTGTTAGGATTTGGGGATGTAAATTTTCTTTCCTCCACTGACATACTCTGATAAGGATTTTTCAAATTTTACTACTATATATACAATTCATATATATATATATATATATATATATATATATATATATATATATACACACACATATATATATGTGTATATATATATATGTGTGTGTGTGTGTGTGTGTGTGTGTGTGTGTGTGTATATATATGTATGTAATCTTTTCCAGAAAATTTCTTAAATATATATCAAAATAAACCAGGTATGAACTCAGTTCTTTCTTTCTTTCTTTTTTTAAATCCTCACCTGAGACAGCTGGACCAGTAGTCCGTGTGAACCAGAGACTCTAGCTATCAGTTTGAGAATAGCAAACCTCTGAGTTCGTGAGGTGCTCCTATGTCTTCCTGGCTTGTGAACATTCTCTGTCCCATGGTTGAAGCCAGATCATCCTCTTTTACAGTAGCAACTCAGGAACAGTGTCATGAACATATGAAATCATCATTCAACAAAAGATGTAGGAAAAAAGTCTCAGGCAAGGATATTAGTAATAGAAATATCACTGTAGAATGTAAGAAAATCTGAATTTTTTTCTGAGTTAATGTGTTAAAGTTAAAGACTGACTGTTAGTTAAACCAGAGATGACGAGGGGGGTGGGAAATAGGAATGACACAAAATAAAATGCTAAATTTGAATATTCTGTGTTTTCAATGTTTCAGTAGCAAACATTGTATCTCTGAGCCTTGTGTGAATTTTCTTAAAAGTAGGAAGATAGTCTATTAATGCTGATTGTCAGGAATATATTGGATTGCAAGCAACGCTAAAAAGATGAACTTAGTATTTAATTGATGTATAATTAATAAAACATATCTGTTATTTGTATGTCCCAGAATTGAGTAGATGCTATTGTTAAAGCTTTGGGGGGTGGGAAGGAACCAAGAGATTTTTACAGCATTATTTTGCTGGGAGATTAATAGGCCTTTTAAAATTTTAAATGTCTTATGTTAATCGGTAAATGTTTTATTTTTATCTCATGATGAAGCCATATCTCATACTGGCTCCTCACTTTAGTATTCAGTATTTCTTTTAGCAATACTTAAACTATTTTAGATCTACCACATATACTATGTTTTTTCTCACCTTCAGGCTTTTGTTCATGTTATGCCTTCAATGAATAATGCACCTCACACCTCTGTGCTTGTTTCACTCTTGTTTATAATTTGAGATTTGGCTTAGACCTTCTGTCAGACTTCTTTTGTCCTTCAGTGCACTTAAGGCACCATCTAGCTTTGTACTTTTGCTCCTATTAGAATTTTCTGTGAACATCTAGAGAGTAAAGATAGTGTTTCTAGGACCTAGTACAGATCTTGGTATATAGAGGTGCTCAATAAGTATTTGTAGAACTGAATATAGATTTAGGAATAACTGTACCTATTCTTGTTAATGCTAAGAAACAAAAGTTAAAGTTGATATAAGTTTTGACTTTCTTCTCAATAACTGTGCAAAACAATAGAATATAAAAGGTACACTCTCTGAATATTCATTAATTCAGTACATTTATTAAGCACTCATTCTGAACCAGACACTATGCTACACATTGAAATGTCTATGAGCTTTAAATGTACCTCATCAAATAAGTATTTTGGCCTTCAGTTAAGAGCCACTTGGTAATTGTTAGGTATTTTTGTTAGATTTGATCTTCTTTATACATTATTATTCGACATAGAACAAGATTAAAATTTTAAGAATTCAGTAAATATCTTATTTCATTTTCCAACAAATAAATAAATATTTCTTAAGTGTTGATACCTCCAAGACTCAAGAGATAAATCTGTACTCTATAGATTTATTCCAGATGACTTGTTACTTAATAAGTAAATATAGTTTAAAATCTCGCCCTACTTTCCTACAAAATAAAAATATTAAATTCAAATTCTATTTTTATTCAACTGTTAACTGGAACTAAATAGATATAGGATGTAGTTCAGGCTACAAAATAATTTTATTCAATTTTTCCCCCTCTTACACTGTCCCCTACTTTCAGCTCCCTCCTGTCTTCCAAAGCTGATGTTTAAAATCTCCTGGTAACTGAATGGTTATTCTTATTCTCTTCTCTCACCAGTTCTATAAGAAAGCCCCTTGCCCTATATGGGCAAAGGTATAACAAAACCTTTTCTCCTTCAATATGAGAGTTTGACCTTCTATTAACTCTCTAGTCTGTTTCCTTGGTAACCTGATAAAGGTAGTGTATCAGCTATGTCACTAGGCAACATTGCTTATGGTAAAAATGACTTCTAATTGATAAACTTCATGTGTACTGATAGCATTATAAATACCTGGCTGGAAGCCATATTTCTGGGTTTCCTTGTATGTGGTGACTCTTAAAAATGGATATGTCCCTTGAAGGGGAGATATGCCTATAGAGTTGATACAAGAAATAATGACTCCAGGTGGGGCATGAGGCCTCCAGGTCAGTGTAACTCCCTCACCTGTTTGATGTGAGTCTCATCTTGTATGGAAACCATGATCTAGGAGGCCAGAAAGAAAACTCCCAGATGGCTGTATGAACTACTACATGGACTGCTACAAGGACTTCTTCAGAAGAGGAACACAGAACACTGCCCTACTACTATACTATTTAGCTTGGTATTTGTTGGACTTGCAATAAATATTGATGGTGAGGACAAAAATAAACTAATGTGAGCTTTCTGATTTAAAAATTTCATAGATACTAATATACTATTTGCTTTTCAAAAGAAATGTGAATATAACTGGAAAATAATAAACCTCAACAGAATAGAATTTTTTACATGAGGATTTGACAGTAATGATTTTGAAATGATCATGAGTGGCTAGAGGAGTGCTGATTTCCTTATTCTTCCAGGCTCTGTTGTGGTATTATACAGAGGTGTTGGGAGAATAAAGACTCCCTTCTGTACAAAGGGCCACCAGAGAAGGTGTCCTCTGGGTTTCTATTAAGGCAAATAGGTCTCAAGAGGGAGCATTTTGTGAAGATGAAGTGGCATGGGGGATTGTCAATTGTTAATTAGTAATTATCTATATATATATAAAAGCCTAAGCAACCATTACGACCTGTCGATCGGTAGCTATGTTGCACACTGACCACCAGGGGCAGACGCTCAACACAGGAACTGACCACCAGGGGCAGACGCTCAACACAGGAGCTGACCCCTGGTGGTCAGTGCACTCCCACAGCCAACCTCCTGTGGCTGGAAAACCTCCCACAGTCCCTCCCCCCTGGCCCGGCTGAGCTGGGCAAGACGACCCCAATCGGCCCCGATCCCTGGCCAGGCAGAGGGGCCCCACCTGTGCACAAATTCGTGCACCAGGCCTCTAGTAGTAACAATAATAGAGGTGCAGTAGAAAAGTATTGTTGGAAGGGATTATTGGAAAGATGGCTCAAGGAAGAAGCCCAGAGTAGAGTGTGGCAACAAATGAAGCCTATAGCTGGTTCTAACAGAAGGGTTATATGTCAAGGGGTGGCCAAAGATGACACAGCTATAGGCATAGTGGTATAAACTGGATTTAGTCAGGTTGGTTTCTTTTTTTTATTTTTTCTATTTTTTTGGGTAACCACAAGCAAAGGTAAAAATTGATTTACTCTATTTGAAATCATAGTAGGAGTCTAGAACCCTGCCCACTATCTTTTTTTAACCTCCATCCCATTGCCCTTCTTTCCTAAAGTGCTAGACTAGGCTAAGAGAAATGGAAACAATTGTCCTGAAAGTGTTATAACATTATCTATTAGATTTTTCCCCCATCTATAAATATTTCTATATGTATATCTAAAGACAAGAATTTAATTTAAAAATAACTACACTACCATTATCATACTTTAAAAAGTTAGTCCTTAATTATCATCATACATCAGTCAATTTTCAGATTTTTCCAATTATATTATGTTTGGCTTTTTGTGGAGGTTGTTTTTATTTTATAATTCTCTGTTTTAATCAGGATCTAAATAAAATCCATGCATTGCAGTTGGTTGATGTATCTCTTAAGTGTTTCTGAATCTCAAGGTTTGCACTCTTGCTATTAATAATTGATTAGATTGGAGTTTATATGTACAATTTAACAATAGAGATTTTAGAAAATAGCAATATTTTTTAAATTAAATATATGAGAAAATACTTAATCTAGTTTTTTTATTTAGTCCCCATATGAATGTATTTATGATCAAAATAAGTAATTTGCAAGAAATCAGGAGCCACTAGTAATAAGCCAACTTATTCATTTGTAAATAACATTTATATAGTTGTTTTCTTAATTTGCCCTACAAGTGCGTCTTACAAAGTAAATATTATCCTGATTATTCAATTCTGGGTAGGAAAACAGGTCTCAAAAATGAAATGATTGGTAGTTTACCCTAGATCACCTTAGGAACTAGTTTGAAAACTTGAAGCAGAGTAATAAAGATATTTTTGTCTTTCTTTATACTACAGCCTGTGTGAGTTTTAAAATAGATTGAAAGTAGACTGAAGATGAGAGTATGCTTGGTGTCAGTCAAGATAGCCTATATTGTGAGGCAGTGAGAAACAACCACAAAACCTCAGTGGTTTAAAACAACAAATGTTTATTTCTTGTTCTCCTTGCATGTCCATCATGATCAAAGTTACCTCTGCTCATAATAGTCTCTTAGGGACCTTATGGAGCAGCCACCATTTCAATCATTGCTGATCACCCTGGAAGGTTTTACAGCTACAATTAAATGTTCCAGCCTAGAATTAACACATCCAATCACAGGCTGGGAGTGGTTAGTCTTCTTTGTGCCTCAGAGAGAGGAACCAGCTATTGGTGAGCAGAACAAATAATTAATACTGTAAGTAATGAGTCTGTTACTAGACTGCTAACAGATATGCTAATTCACTCATTTATTTATTAACCTAATATTTATTGAATGGCTGCTATGTACAAGTTATTTTACTACACAGTGAAAATATTAAAGTGCATAAAACATGTTCCATTCCTTCGCTCTAGGTTTTCAGAACTAGTAGAGGCAAGAGGCAAGTAATTCTATATTAGGGCTCAGCAAATGACCTATAGTCCAAATCTGGCCTGCAGCCTGTTTTTATAGGGACCTTAAACTAAAAAAATGTCTTACATTTTTAAAGGCATACAAACAAAAATAGAATAAGAGAGACTGTAAGTAAAGCCTAAAATATTTACTGTGAACTCCTTGTAGTGAAAAACTTCACTGACCTCTGATCTGTCCTTAAATTTGAAGCTCCTCAGATGAATTGCAATCTAGACCATTGTCAGATAAATGGTGCACAATTATCTTGTAAGCTCTGCATATCCCTTAATAATGTGCCTTTTGTTTTATCTGATAATATATTTCTATGGATATATGTCTTTTCCTGTGTTGTTGGAATGGTGATTAAAAAAAATTACTGATTTTACAGAGAGAGAGAGGAAGGGAAAAAGGAAAGGGAAGTGAGGGAGGGAAGGGAGAGAAACATCGATTTGTTCCATTTCTTTATGCATTCCTTTGTTGCTTCTTGTATGTGCCCTGACTAGGGATCAAACCGGTAACCTTCGCATATCAGGATGACACTTCAACTAATGAGCTACCTGGCCAGGACCAGAATGGTGATTTTATTAGCATCTTGAGTGCTCTTGTTACTGGGCATTGGAGATATGGGGTCCCTGGTCAATTTGATGCATATTTAGGTAGCCACAAATTTATCAGACTTCTAAAATGTGTATATGCAGATAATAAGTAATGATTTATTGGCAAAAAGGAATTAGAGTAACCACGAGGATATCTGCTTCCACAGAGAAATAAAGCTAAACTTGATGGACTTTAGAAATCAGTCAGTGAATGGAAGTACACGTAAAAGTAGGGTTTTTATTTTCTGTACTATGGACTGGGCTACTCTATTAAGGATTATAATTTTAGATATTTCTTAAACTGAGTAAGAGGCTGTGGTTCAAAGTAAATGTAGTTCAAAGAATATATGTCAAGTCCCTGCTATGAATGAGGCACTTGAGATACAAGGACAAGTGAGAATCACTCCTAGTACTCAAGTTCGAAATAAGAAAACGAGTATTCTGATTCAGGTTGAGAGGAATAGGATTGTATAAAACAAATCTGGTTTATTCTAAAGCAATTTTGGAGGAAAGCCTCCAAAATATGTAACTTTCATAGCATCAGAAGAGAAAATAATGCCTTTAGCTTATTCTTAATACAGTCTTGTATTGACCTTCAGAGCCCAATTCAGTTATATCTTCACTTTTTTTTGCATGTTAGATTATGGAACACTGCCAGATTCCACACCAGTTTTAGGATCTACTTAAGGTATTCTTATGTGTGGGATGTAGATTGTCAGTGCCCAAAACACCTTTTTAACAACAGTATAGAATTCTAGTCTTGGTCAAGGTCAGCTTCTATCCTGTTGAATTTTTATAGATTTGTGGAAATTTAAAAAAATTTTTTTTTTAGATCTGTTGCTTCAGAGCTTGAACCAATAAATGTTAACCTCAACTATTTTATAAGCACTGGAGTTTGTTTTATTAGTGCACAAGCATATTTTTCAAGTGATTCCTAAGGTTCTTTTCAGTTTTATGACTGATTATGACTGGATGAAATGTGATTCTAGTAACTTTACTCAGATTTTGAGCTAGTATACCACATGGTCTGTGTATACCGTGGGCACTTGTTTACATGTATATCAAGTTGGCATTGTGTTTGACTAACCTTCTGTTTGAGGACTAGCAGATTACTCTAAATATACCAAATGTGCCAGTGTTTACTATCAATTAGGTATAATTCATCCTCATTTCTATTGACTGCTGCTATATGTAATTCTCAAATTATCATTTAAAATTAACTTTATCTTATGTAGTTGTTTTATTGTTAGTTTCCATAAAGTGAACTGCCTTACAGCTTAGCCACTGCAAATACACCATCATATAATGTCTTATGACTGACTGCCCTTTCTATGGCACCTAAAATAGTCCAGTGTAAGTATATATTATCCATTGATACTTCTTTCACCACATTTTCATCCTTTCAAATCTCTAATTTCTACATTACCAATTTAACCTTCTTGTTAATTATGAGCTTCTTGTGGTCAATATTAATTGCACATATAATTTCACCTAACTTTGTACCATAGCTATAATTTGGAATTACCCAATAATTCTGTCATTCTGTTGGAAAATTTAATATAAAAAATAAGTATTAATTACTTTATCATGAAGTTATTTTATCAATTATTTTATTAACTATAAAATATTTTATAAAAATATTTTATTCATGAATGCTACACAGACTTGAACAAATAACCCCATACCTAACCTTCTAACACATATTTATAGAAAAGTAATATTTAATATTGTTGACTCATCTGTCATCTATTCTTTACATATAGCTTTTCTGTCTTCATTTTCAGTAGTCCACTGAAATACATATCCAGGTCAATATCATTAAAATTTTTAAACAAAATTAAATGATAAAGTGATTGAAATTATTTATTGCTACTCAGGTCAGTTCTAATTCATAAAATGCTGACCTGGAATCTCAGCAGAATTGTGAATAGTTTTGCTCTATCTCCCAATTTTAAAACCAATACCTTTGTATTTCCATAATTCTGAGTGCTGGGTTTGGCCAAGCCTCATTCAGGCTGTCTTAGATCAGTGATTTTCATATGTGTTAAAGGTAACAGTTGTGTTGACAGCAGTAACATCCACTGAGGATATTGTTATAGTTGGAGAAGCATTATCAGCTTTGAAAATACAAACTAGGGAAAGTGTAGTATCAAAGAATCTTGTTGGTTAGTGGGTGAATACAAGAAAATACACAATTTTCTATGTGCCTGAAATTCTCAAGTCAGAAAGGTGGTCCTTGCCAATATACTGTATCCCCATCACAGTTATAGTTGTGATCACTCTCCTTCCTATTAAAACTTGCCTTTGCCCATTTAGATTAGTGTCCATATTCCTGAAGCTATTTAATAAACCATGTTATCATGTTAATAAATACAACTTTATTTTTAATCTTTTGGAATTACTGAAAAAATCAAAACAAAAAGAAAAATTTAATCTTATTGTGTAAAGGAAATTTAGAATCAAGGTGAAGGTGGAATATGGAGGCCTGGAATTAGGAGCAGGTGATTAATATTTCTTTCAATTATAGCATACGTTGTATCCATATATAAATTTAGGAGTAAGTTTTACTTAAGCTGAGGCAATTATATCTTGTAATATGAGAGATATATTAAAATTATAATCCTTTAATAAAATCAGTATATATGGAAATTCATTGTATTCTCTTATTTAGTTTTGGACATATCTTCTACAGATAGCAAATTTCAGATAACTTCAAAAAATGATCCATGAATGTTGGGTCATAAAAGAAGAAGTTTAATTTGGATTAATGTTATTTTCTTCAAAAAGTATGCTTCTTTCCCAGAGCATTGTCCTGTGTACCGAAAGGTTGCTAGTTCAATGACCATACCAGAGCACATACCTGTGTTGTGGGTTCGATGCTTAACTTACACTTTTTAAATGGTCTGTAAGAAAGTTAAATACATATATGACTTCTTTGCCAATTTGTGGATCTACTGAGTTTAAAAGTAAATAAAAATTATGAAGTAATGAAAAAAGTTTAAAATAAAACAAAAATATTCAAAATTGTTAAAAATTATGATTACAACTATGTAAACAGAAAATATTAGAAGGAAATATATCAAAATACTTGGTTATATTAAGGTTCTAAGATTAAGGCTTTTATTCTTCTAGATTCCAGTATTTCTGTACTATAGTTGTTACTTTTATGTTATGAAGAATAAAATAAATATGCTTTTATAAGCTGTAATAAAGATAAGATTAAAAATAGAAAAGCATTTACTGATTCTAATTATAGCAAATTCAAAGGCACTTATTAAATACTAGAGGCCTAGTGCACTGACTTGTGCATCGGTGGGGTCCCTTGGCCTGGCCTGTGGGGATCAGGCCAAAACTGGCTCTCTGACATCCCCTGAGGGGTCCCAGATTGCGAGAGGGAGCAGGCCAGGCCAAGGGACCCCACTGGTGCATGATCAGGGCCAGGGAGGGACCACAGGAGGGCTTCAGGGCGTGTCCAGCCCCTCTTGCCCAGTCCCGATCGGCCGGACACCAGTTGGAGTGTCTGCCCCCTGGTGGTTCAGTGGGCATCATAGTGACTGGTCAAATGGTCAGACACTTAGCATATTAGGCTTTTATTATATAGGACTAGAGGCCCAGTGCACGAAATTCGTGCACGGGGGGGGGGGGGGAGTGTCCCTCAGCCCAGCCTGCACCCTCTCCAATTTGGGAACCCTTGAGGGATGTCCTACTGCCCATTTAGGCCCGATCTTACTGGGATCGGTCCTAAATGGGCAGTCGGACATCCCTTTACAATCCAGGTCTGCTGGCTCCCAACTGCTCGCCTGCCTGTCTTCCTGATTGTCCCTAACTGCTTCTGCCTGCCAGCCTGATCACCCCTAACCACTCCCCTGCCAGCCTGATTGATGCCTACCTGCTCCCCTGCCAGCCTGTTTGCCCCTAACTGCCCTCCCCTGCAGGCCTGGTCCCCCCCCAACTGCTCTCCCCTGCAGGCCTGGTCCCCCCCAACTGCCCTTCCCTGAAGGTCTGGTAGTACACAACTTCCCTCCTCTGCTGGCCTGATCACCCCTAACTTCCCTCCCCTGCAGGCTTGATCGCCCCCAACTGCCCTCCCTTGCAGGCCTGGTCCCTCCCAACTGCCCTCTCCTGCTGGCCATCTTGTGTCCACATGGGGCCAGGATCTTTGACCACATATGGGCAGCCATCTTGTGTGTTGGGGTGACAGTCAATTTGCATATTGCTCTTTTATTAGATAGGATAGAGGCCTGATGCACGGGTGGGAGCCAGCTGGTTTGCCCTGAAGGGTGTCCTAGATCAGGATGGGGGTTCTCTTCAGGCGTGGGCGAGGGGCTTGTGGTGGTTTGCAGGCCGGCCACGCCTCCCAGCGACCCAAGCGGAGGCCCTGGTATCTGGGATTTATTTATCTTCTATAATTGAAACTTTGTGGCCTTGAATAGAGCCAAGCCTCCTGTTCGCTCCATGGCCGCAGCCATTTTCGTTGAGATTTATTTCTCTTCTATAATTGAAACTTTGTAGCCTTGAATGGAGGCCTGGGCCTGCCAGGGTGTGCGGAAAGCTTGGCTTCCTCCTTTGCCAGGGAAAACCAAGCCCCTTGATTGCTCCGTGGCGGCAGCCATCTTGGTTGGGATTAATTTGCATACCCGCTCCTGATTGGCTGGTGGGCATGGCTTGTGGTTGTAGTGGAGTAATGGTTAATTTGCATATTAATGTTTTATTAGATAGGATAAGGATAATTCATGAACCCAAAATTCTGGATTTTCTTTAGAGTATATTTCAGTGTAAGTAGAGCTCACAGTATCAGAGTGCTAAGCAATTTTCAAAATTAATATTAAATAAGTTTTAATGTAAAGGGATTAAGTAAATCTTAAGTTGTTTATTTTCTCCTCCAAACCTCCTCATTCCCCCAAACGTCTTGAATAAAAACTACAAGTGTGGGGTTCTTGTCTATCTTTTTAAATTATCGTGTCCGTAGCATTTAAAAGTTTCTGGGACATAGTAGGGGCTTTATAAGTGTATATTAATTGAACAAATAAATAACACATGGAAGAGATGTACAATGAACTCCTAATGATTTATTTACTGAAACTTCCAATGTAAGTTACCGTTTCCCATACCCTCACCATCTCACCTATTTAGACTGTAAAACCAGAGGAATATAAACCTTGTGGGAATGGTTAAAGATGCCTTGATTTGTAGAGAATGTAGCAACTTGCAGCCAAGCAAAATCAACCTTGATAAAGAGTTACATCTCCATTACTCATAGTAAAACACCTTGCGCTAAGGAGTAATGTGAGTATATACAGTATATACAGTAAGTAGGGTGGAGAGCTGTTAGAAATATCCCATAAGTCCTGGTTTGCTTACCATAAATGGACCCTGTATTGCAATACAACTCAAAGTGGCACACCCCACCCCCACCCCCAGAAAACTTTCCAGGTTGTTTTGTGCATACTTTGAGTCTATCCTAAAGTCACAACTTTAATCTATCTGTTTCTTCCACATAGTGCCTCCTGCACTGTGGGGAAGTCCAGATATCTTAGAACACAAACCAAACACAGCATCAGTAACTGCTCATTTCGAAAGTGCTTAAATCAATGTTGTAAGAAAATAATTTAATTTTGCTCATGGCCAATATACTCATTATTTCCTTTCATTCACTTAGGTGTGATTCTCATTATTTCCTTTCATTGATGTAGGTGTGATTCTATGTAAATAATTTTTAGACTCTTCCTAATCTGCTTTCATTCTGTAGCCTCTTTTTTTTTTCGGTTGCTATTTCCCTCTATGCTTTTTTTCTCTTTGTGGAAATATTTCACACTTCATATGCAAAACTGGAGGCATTCTCATGGATCCTTTGGATTCTGAGAAAGCATAATTTCCTTTCTCTAGCCCCAGATGTTTATAGTTTTAAGCCGAATCTGCTCTCTCCAGACCCCTTGAATATTTATAGGATAGACTCTCTCACTCTGAGCCCTAAGTTCTGAATCTTGCCATTCATTCAATGTCTTCTGTGGTAGCTTCCCTTTTCTAGAGCACATATCTATCTTCCTGTCAAGATTCCTTTAAGTTTTGTTATTTCTTTTTGGTTCTGACAAGTTCTCTAAACTCCACACATCTTTGTCATTTGCCCAGAACCACCAGCATCTTATTTTTCTCATGCATCTTTTGGCCTTACTATTTCTTCTCTGATTGACATTAGCTCATTCATTCACTTATTCAGTCATTCAGCATATATTTGGTAGACTACCAAGTACCAGAGCTGTGCTAGGTGTTAAAATAAGTGGTAAAAGAAACAAATGTGATCTACACCCTTGTGGAGCTTTCTGTCCAGTTGAAGCATAAAACACTAATCCCACACATCTATTTCCATTATTAATTGCATTTGACTTCAGGAGAAGGAAGTTTTTATTATAGAATTCTCTTATGCATTTGCACCCAAAAAGGAATAAAATAATCTTACCTTTTTACTGATACCTTTGGCATAATCTAAAGACCATTTACTGTTTCCAACCAAAATGAATAGGTTATCCTATATAATAAAAGCCTAATATGCTAAGTGTCTGGTCGTTCAGTCGGCCATTCAACCAATCAAAGCATAATATGCTAATGATATGCTAAGGCCGCTCAACTGCTTGGTATGTCTTGTACTGACCACCAGGGGGGCAGACGCTCTGACTGGTAGGTTAGCTTGCTGCTGGGGTCCGGCCGATTGGGACTGAGTGAGACAGGCCAGACATACCCTGGAGCCCTCCCACGGTCCCTCCCTGGCTGGCCAACCTCCTGCATCCCTCCCCAGCCCCGATCGTGCACTGGCCCCGATTGTGCTCCAATGGGGTCCCTCAGCCTGGCCTGTGCCCTCTTGCAATCCGGGACCCCTAGGGGGAAGTCGGAGAGCTGGTTTCAGCCTGATCCCGCAGGCCAGGCCGAGGGACTCCACTGGTACACGAATTTGTGCACTGGGCCTCTAGTCCTTTATAAAACTCTTGTCAATAATTATAACCAATATTTATTAGGCCTTGTGCTTCTTGCCCATTATGGGCATGATTTTCTGTTGTCCCTACAACAAACTCATGAGGAAAGAGGCACAAAGAAGTTAAGTCACTTGCTCAAAGTCATTGAGGTTCTAAGTGAGAGAGTAGGGATTCAAATCCAAGTCTTTTCTGTCCAAGAACCTGAACTCTGTTATCTATCATGTTTGCTGGGTTCCATTCCTAGTGAAGTTAATCAGAAGTCAAATGTGTAAATTTGTGTTTTCTCTTTGATCATATTTTTGTGTGTGTGTGTGGTTCTTTTTATTTATTTTTTTCCAAATTCTAAGCTTTATTTTGTTCTGTTTTTAATTTTCAGAACCTTTATTTTTTTTCCTTTATTGACTAAGGTATTATGTATGTGCCCTTACCTCCCCATTGTCCACCCCCCCGCTCATGCCCTCAACCCCCTGGTGTCTGTGTCCATTGGTTAGGCTTATATGCATGCATACAAGTCCTTTGGTTGATCTCTCCCCCTTACTCCCCTACCTTCCCTCTGAGGTTTGACAGTCTGATCAATGCTTCTCTGTCTGCATTTGTTTTTGTTCATCAGTTTATGTTGTTCATTATATTCCACAAATGAGTGAGATCATGTGATATTTATCTTTCTCTGACTGGATTATTTCGCTTAGCATAATGCTCTCCAGTTCCATCCATGCTGTTGCAAATGGTAAGAATTCCTTCTTTTTTATCACAGCATAGTATCCCATTGTGTAGATGTATCAGTTTTTTAATCCACTCATGCTGATAGGGACTTAGGCTGTTTTCATATCTTAGCTATGTTCATATTAATCATTATTTCTGTTCTATAAAATGTTGGGGAATATTAGTTTCAAAAATGAAGATATAACCATATCTACAAAGCCAGTTTATGATTAGTTTTGATTATGAAAGAGAATATGACTTTTGAAACACTGGGGAATATTATCAAATGGAAAATATTTTTGTGAAAGGATTGATTGCATGTGAGTATTATTTATTATTTTAAATCATAAATAATTTGGAGTCAGCAAACTTTCTTTGTTAATATTGAATTTTTTTAAATAAGATGAAAAGACAGCATACATGGTCCCCTCTAAGTCTATTAGTATACATTTTTTTCACTGTATAATATTTATGTAACATATTTCATTAGAAAAAGAAGAAATAGAACATCCCAATCAAGACCTTATGTTCCAACCTGCTGTTATTGAAATTGTTTCCCCTTTTTTCCACTGTTTATATTGTTTATAAGACCTATTTTTGTATCCTTCACAAATTTTCACTTCCGGGAGATATTTTTCTTCTAGATATAATAGCCCACAAAATATTAAAAACCTAGCATAAATTCTCTTGTTTTGTTTGTTTGCAAATTAATATTTTTCAATTTAATCTGGTTGAATACATATTATGTAGTACTTAAAAGCATTCAATTTGCAGTCAAATAACAAGATCTTTACTTTTTTTAACCATTAATATAAGGCAAATTCACTTTTTCTGTGTTTCTACTCTCATATGGAATGGCACCAACTCCCCGTGACTTGCCTGACTAGAAGCTGCTTCTTTACATTGTGATTACAAAATTTTACCCAACTAGAATTTAAACTATTCCAAAAACAAGGACATATAAACAAAAGCTATTGTATTAAAATAGCTATTGAAGAAATAAAACAGTTTTGTCACAACTAAATTAATATCTACCCTTATTTTCTGCCTCTTAAGAAACAGCTTTTAAAATATTTCAGTACAATGTTGTTGACTTTCAAGTAATTAGTTCAGTATAAATGTTTCATCATTGTTACATTGATTGTTCAATGGAAAACTTGAGCATAATAAGATCTTTGTCTGAGATACAAACCTTTATCTGAGGTTCCTATATATCTTTAAAAGATTCTCTCTTTTTTTTAGTACCAAATAATTAATCTTCAATATGCGAATATCATGTACTTTTAAGAGTGGTTCAAGCTTACTCTGTACTAGCTCATCATCTTTAAAAGAAAAAATTCTCTTTACTTTAAAAAATATATCACCATGAATTTCTTGGAAGAAAGCCATTATTTAAATACAGGGTATCTTATTACTATTTATAGAATAGTTTTGCTATTTCTTTTAATGGTGGCTGTTTCTTTTCCTGAGGCTTTTTCTTCCAAATTAAATTGATTTTTTTCTTCAGATAAATACGTAGAAGTGAAATGCTGGTTTTATGGTGGTTTCTGCTTTTAATTTTTTAAATTAATCTCTATACTGTTTTTTATACTGTAAATTGGCTGCACTAGTTTACATTTCTACCAGCAGTGTGAGAATGTTCTCTTTTCTCCACATCCTCTGCAACACTTGATATTTCTTGTCTTTTTGGTAATAGCCATTCTGCCAGGTATGAAGTGGTATCACATTGAGGTTTTGATTTGCACTTCCCTGATGATTAGTGATAGTTGATGTTGAGCATCTGTTCATGTGTCTGTTGTTCATCTGCATATCTTCTCTGGAGAAATGTCTATTCAAGTCCTCTGCCCATTTTTTAAATTTGATTTTTTTTTATGTTTCTATGGATTTTATGGCGTGTTTGTATGAAAAATATTTTTAGAGTGTATCTATTTTCTTTACTCCACCCTTGCTCCTCAAACATAGACACAACCCTACTGCAGCTTTCACATGATTTCTGAGTCCCCTTATCCCTTGGTGCAAAGCGAGTGGGAATTCCAACAGGCCAGATTATGATTAAAGGCTCCTTTAATAAGATGCAGGATGAGGATGGGGTTCTTTTTGCTTCTCTATTTTCATTCTTTTCTTCTTTAGACTCTAGGAACTGCCTGCCTAAATTCTTTTTTGTTTATTATTAGCTGTAGTTCTTATATTTATTTGGAAATAATGGGACTATGTTTCTTTCTTTTTTAAATTATCCACTTCTTTTCTGTGACTCTTTCATAAAGAAGGCTAATAATTTTACTAAGAAATGCATGATATGTGCTTTAAGCTATTAAATAACTGAGGCTGGGAAGAAAGACTATTGGCGTACTACTGTCAAGAAGTTAGAAAAAGTAGAAGTACAATCTTTTGTTTTCTTGTAGAGTATTAGGTTAAGTAACAATTTCCTAAGGAATACTCCCAATGGACTCTTTTGCAATAAATGATCTCTCAATTTCACTCTGTCCTTTACAAATATACACAATGTACACAGTGGTAGACTGCTTTTATTTTTTATTTTAAATATCTTTTGTATTGATTTCAGAGGGGAAGGGAGCGGGAGAGAGAGATAGAAACATCAATGATGAGAGAGAATCATTGATTAGCTGCCTCCCACAAGCCTCCTCACTGGGGATCAAGCCTGCAACCCAAGCATGTGCCCTGACCAGGAATTGAACCTACTGGTTCATAGGTTTATGAACTTTCTGGTTCACAGGTTGATGCTCAACCACTGAGTCACGCTGGCCGAGCGGTAGACTGCTTTTATTTTATTTTTTTCATAATTTTTTCTTTTAATCTTTATTGTTGAAAGTATTACATAGGTTTTTCTCCCTCCCTCCCCCATTAACCTCTTCCAGCCCTCCCCCATTCCACCACCCTCCATGCCTGTGTCTAGGGGTTATGCATATATGCATACAAGTTCAAACTATCCTCGCAAACAAGATTTTTTTTTTCTTAGAAAGTAATCACATATGAGACTATGAACTCATTTCATTGCTGCTATTTTGTTTAAATGCTTTTGTGTAACTCATGTAGTCTTCACAGTCTGTGCCATTATCTTGAAAGTTACCTGTATTATCCAGACAGTTTACAGACAGTTGTCTTTCTGAGTAATGATTAATGAACAAGGTTTTTGTTTTTGTGTTTTGTTTGTTTCTTGGTCAAAAGCAAGTAAAAGTTAAAAAGCAGTAGACTTTTGTGGGGCTTTTAAATTAATTATAGTATTTCTAGAAGAAGAAGTTCAAAGCTGTTTGGAACAATTGTAGCCCTGTAATCCTATACTTTGAATGGAGCAACATTTATTTGGTGTATAAGGTTTTGTATGTTGATTTGAAAATGCATACTCATTATATTTAGGTTTATTATTATGTAGGTGTATTTAAACATTCAGATGTAGACATATATAATATAAGGTCATTGAGAAGTTGAAGCTATGGGAATCCAGATACAAAAGAATTTCCTTGAAAACCTAGCATGTTTTAATTTTTCTTTAATTGTTTTGAACTGATACATATATCTGGAAGAACAGAGGAGACTGATCTGGAATACATATTTATAAGTACTGTTTGTTAAGTGCCCACGAAATAACATGTAATTACTAGCTATTGTATATTCATCATATTTACAGTAATCTTCATGACAAATGACCCTAGAATCTAGGGCCTAGAATTGATTTGGCCCCTGATTGTCTCTCCACCCTCATTTGTAATCCAAATTATGGTAAGCTGTCTGTTTTCTGACACATCAAGCTCCTTCCTGTTTTAGGATATTTACAGCAAGTATTCCCTGTACCTAGAATGTTCTTCCCTTCAGTCTTTCCCTGTCTGGCTCTTGTTAGTCAGGTCTCAGCTTAAATGTTAACTGCTCAGAGAAGTCTTCTCCAACCACCACCAATCTAAAGAAATCACTCAAGTCACATCACCTTGCTTTAATTGTGTATGGCACCTCCTACATCCAGTATTTTCCTCTTTGTTTACATGTTAATTGTTTCTCTTACCAATGAAATGTAATGGAGCTCCAGGAGAGCAGGAACCTTACCTGTCATGTTCACCACTTTTTAAACAGCCTGGCCAAGAAATAGCTGTAGAACTAAATGGATGAATTGGGTCTAGAAAACGTAACAGATTATTCAGGTTAAAGCAGACTAGAAGTAATGAGGATTTAAGGATATCTGGACCAATGGTTCTTGCAGCCTGCTAAACTAACCTGGCCAGCAGCAGCAGCATCACCTGGGAATTTGTTGGAAATGCAAATTCCAAGGACCTATTGAATCAGAAGTTCTGGTGGTAGGACCCTGCACTCTGTTTTTGTTTGTTAGTTTGTTTTTTAACATATATATATATTTTTTATTTCAGAGAAGAAGAGAGAGGAAGAGATAGAAACATCAATGATGAGAGAGAATCATTGATTGGCTGCCTCCTGCACACCCACAACTGGGGATCTGCCCTGACCAGGAATTGAACTGGTTCCTAGGTTGATGTTCAAACACTGAACCTCACCAACTGGGCTGCACTCTGTTTTAATAAGCCCTCCAGGTGGTGATTTTAATGCAGAACCACTGATTTAGATATTTCTTTGCACCAGTGCTCAGAATTCTTAGTTTTGTTAGTTTGTTTGTTTATAAATTTAAAATGTATTTTTTCTGTGCATGATTTTGCTATCAGTATATTCTTTAAGTTTTCACATATCAGACATTTCAAAAATGTACAACTCCAATCAAGAGTCAATATAGATAATTCAGTGAATTGAGGACATAATTTTGTTTGCTTAAATAGCTTAAGACTCAGCTTCCAAAAGTATTTTAAAAATTTCTAATTTATAAAGAAGTTTCTTTGTTTGGAATTTCCATGAATCTGCTTCAAAGAATAATTAAAATTTTAAGTTGTAGACAAAACTTGATCAAAGTGTATTGGCATTCTAAGGATTAGTATTTCTTACAAACCTCTAGGAAAATTCAGTACAGAGCCTTGTATTTGTAGCCTACTGCTCTAAAGTAAAGGTTTACTCAGGGACTTTAAAATGTTTTAAAATCGCACTTATATTGTATTTGTCTTGAAATATTAATTTCCACTATTATTTTTATATGTGCCCTTTAAGTAGTATCAACTACCTTAAGTAATATGAGTATATATTATAAAGTAGTTAAAAACTAAACCAGAGTCAGAATGGCATTTGCATTGGTATTTTGAGATATTAGTGTTTTTCCTATTAGGTACAGTTCCAAAACCTTATCTTTCTTGATCTAGAACAGGATACTGTAAGATATTTTAAAAGTCTAAACATTTTTGATGAGGAACAAAAATAACTTATGGAATGTCTACCACAAGCTAGGTAATTACAGTTATCAGAGCTAATAGGTATAGAATCTGCTATTCCGAGAGTAAAGTAAGTGACTTAACCAAAGGTCCATGGGTTCTATGCCACAGAGACATGATTGAAACCTAGGTGTGTCTGAATCCAAGACCAGTGCTTTTTCAACCACTCAGCACTGCCTCATAACTCCAATGTATGAAGACCAGGTAAATCATCTTACATCATTAGTGAAAGCTAGTGGGGTACAAATAATAAATGCGTAAATTAAAGCGTGGCAAATGGCTGCTTGTTGCTTTCTATACCTAGTTAAAAGGTTGACCTATCTTCCAGCAGATACCTAGTTACTTAAAAATATTGCATCATGCCCTAACCGGTTTGGCTCAGTGGATAGAGCATTGGCCTGGGGACTGAAGGGTTCCAGGATCGATTCCAGTCAAGGGCATGTACCTTGGTTGCGGTCACATCCCCAGTAGGGGGTGTGCAGGAGGCAGCTGATCGATGTTTCTCTCTCATTGATGTTCCTAACTCTCTATCCCTCTCCCTTCCTCTCTGTAAAAAATCAATAAAATATATTTTAAAAAAATGTTGGATCACAATTAAGAACTCCAGATTCAGCAACTTTTTTTTAACAGGTGGGAAAATGTTTGTCATAGAAATGTTCATTTTCAAATTACTAAAGGAACACAGTGAATATTAAGGTAACATTTTTTAAGAAGTGTTTAAAAGTGAACAAAATTTCCCTTGTTCTGTTGCTTTGGAAATTGAAACTAGTTCCTTATGTCATTTCAACATTAAAGCTTGAAGAGTATACAAAATTAAATCTACTTGCTGGAAAATCATTTATACTTGACCACTTGTGATATATTATTGATTGTATTATTTAATCCCTTTAATACATCTACAATCTACATTTAAGTGAAAAGTGCTCTTAATTTACTTAGTGTTAAAGTGCTATAGTAATATAGGGTATGCTATAGTAATATAGGGTGTATTTTAAGGAGATATTTTTATTTGAATATTTCATTTCAGATGCTTAAATTTAATTTCTTATAAAAGGAGGGAACATTTAATTATAGATTTATCATTTATAATGTGTTTTTAAGAGTATGTGATATACTATAAATATAAATTACTTATTGTGAGCAATACATGTCTGCATGCATAATACTAATTTTTTAATTAATTTCATTACAGTGAGTTTTTGTAGTCTTCTTGATACCTTTTTGAAGTCTTCTCTATACCTTCAACAGGCTTGAAAAAATGCTGTGAGTCAATAAGCAGTTTCAAATGTTCAGTGCTTGCAATGTTAAATGTTAATTGGGATCACTGAGCTATCAAGCCATTTTAAATTAAGGTACCCTTTATTCTTAAAAGAGAATATAGAAAAAGTAATTGACATACTCTTAAGAGTGAAAAGAACAATATTGTAAATTTTTAATTACTCCAGGACAAATCATACAATCAGTTTAAGATTTAGACTTTTGTATTTTCTTTCTTTGATATGCTTGTGACTATTTGGAAGAAAATTACACTAGTTCTCCCTATGGTTGAAACCATGGATAGTACAAATACTATTTGTTCTATTATTTCCTATACATGTATACCTACGGTAAAGTTTAATTTATAAATTAGATAGTTTCACAGAAATTTTTTCTTACTGTAGATCTTAGCAAACGTGACATACAATTTTCTTCTTTCACATTTTTACTTAAAGGAAGCACTTTACAGCTTCTCATTGGCTTTTTTAAATTTCCAGCATCACTACTCTTGTAGTGGGCACTACTTTGGGGCAATAATTAAGTAAAATAAGGATTACAAGTACAGTTGATACTAAGACAGAGGATCTGATAACCAAAATGGCAGCTAAGTGACTAATGGGTAGGTAGCATACACAGTTGGATATGCTGGGCAGCGAGCTGATTGAGGTACTGGGGCAGCACAGAGCAGAAAAACACATATTCTATCACACTACTTAGATCAGTGCACAATTTAAAACTTATGAATTGTTTATTACTGGAATTTATCATTTAATATTTTTGGACCATGGATAATTGAAACCTTGGAAAATGAAATCACAGATAAGGAAGAGAATACTGTACAACAGAGCAGAGAAGGAAAAGGAAATGCAGACTATAAACCTTTATCCTGGTAATTTGTTAGAAGTTATGGAAAAACTGGGGGGGAGTAAATTACTGAAAAGACAAAGCTATAGAGTTATAAAGTATTATTCTTCCTTATCTTAGAGCAGTGGTTCGCAACTGAGGGTGATTTTGACCCTCTGGGAACATTTGGAAATGTTTGGAGATACACACACACACACACACACACACACACACACACACACACACACACACAAATACACACAGTAGAGGCCTGTTGCACGAAATTCATGCAAGAGTAGACCTTCCCCTGGCTGCCTGTACCAGCTTCCCTCTGACACCCAGGACCCGGGCTTCCTTGCAGCCCCTGCTTCGTCTGGAAGTTCGTCCAGGAGGACGTCCAGTCTAATTAGCATATTATGCTTTTATGATTATAGATTTTAATCTTCACCCGAGGATATGTTTTTATTGATTTTGAGAGAGAGAGACATCAGTGTGAAAGAGAAAAATCCATCAATTGCCTTCTGCACGTGCCCCAACTGGGGATCAAACCCACAACCTAGGTATGTGCCCTGACCAGGAATTGAACCTTCAACCTTTTTTTGTTGTTGTTGAGGATATTTTTTCCATTGATTTTTTGAGGGAGAGTGGACAGAAATGAGGGGGGGGAGAGAGAGAGAGAGAGAGAGAGAGAGAGAGAGAGAGAGAGAGAGAGAAACATCATTGTGAGAGAGACATATTGATTTGTTGCCTCTGGCACGGGGATCAAACCTGTAACCCAGGTATGTGCCCTTAACCAGACCCTTTGATGCATGGGCCAATGCTCTAACCACTGAACAATGCAGGCTAGGGCTGAACCTGCAATATTTTAATATACAGGAGGACACTACAACCAACTGATCCACAGGGCCAGGGCTTGGGGATATTTTTGATCATCCTCGCCTGAGGGAATCAGGTTGCGTAGAGGTCAGGGTTGCTGTTAAACATCTTATCATACATAGGACAGCCACCACCAACAAAGAATTATTCAGTCCAAAATGCTAACAGTGTTAGATTGAGAAACCCTATCTTAGAAAGAGACAACCATCTCTCATTTCAAACATAATGGAAATACGGAGATTTTGCTTAACACCATATTTTGTTTATTTATGTCTTGTTTATACAATATCTAGAAGTACCATTAGTTTTGGAATTAATAGCTTCAAGTTTACTTTGTTTAAAACTTAATACATATTATCAGTGTTTATTCATTTCAAGGCATCTTGCAAGGTATACCATAGGGGTAGAAGAATTTGAAGATAAAATTATAGCTTTGGGGGAAACTACAGTTTAAAAGAAAATGAAATGTGGGAGAAATGATTCAAAATGTAAGTTGAACAAGGATATATAGAAACTACCTTGTGTCTAAAATTATTTGCAGGGAACCACCTCAGTGTCCAAGAACAGGAAATATTTGGGTAGATAACAGTATTTTTACATATATAGGAACATTGTGCACTCATTATAAATGATATTTATGATGAGTTTATGATAACAAAGATATATTCTTATGTTAAGTGAAGAAAATAAAATGATATAAAATGTAATCCTCTGCTTTTAACTTAAGAAAAAGGAAAAAATGCCGAAACCTGTTTGGCTCAGTGGATAGAGCGTCGGCCTTCGGACTGAGGGGTCCCAGGTTTGATTCCGGTCAAGGGCATGTACCTTGGTTGCGGGCACATCCCCAGTGGGAGGTGTGCAGGAGGCAGCTGATCGATGTTTCTTTCTCATCGATGTTACTAGCTCTCTATCCCTCTCCCTTCCTTTCTGTAAAATATCAATAAAATATATTTTAAAAAAAAAAAGAAAAAGGAAAAAATACTGTCAGATAAAGTATCTGGTGTATAGTATTACAATATTACAGTATTACTAATAGGATTCTACTAAACAGGATAGATTATATTGATTCATTCATTCATGTAGCAAATATTTTCTCAATGCCTTCTATGTTTCAAGCACTATGCTAGACACAAGGCAGTGAACAAAAGAAGCACAAAACTTTTCTTAATAGTTAATAGTCTTATAAGGGAAGAGAAGCAGAGAAAAAAATAAAAAAATGTGTTAAATAATAAAAGGGTCCTATGGGAGTGTATAGCTGTTGGTTATTAGTAAGAGTAGACTAGGCTAAGCTTAGGAACAAATTAACCCAGAAATCTTCATAATTTATCAGACAAGGAATTTGTTTTTCAGGTAAGTAATATCCAGTTGTATCAGGCAGCCCTCCCCCATCTTGCAGAATCATGTGGCTTCTTCCATTGCCATGACAGGGGGAGAGCTGATTAATTCCACTGGACATTTTTAAGGACCAGTCCTGTAAGTTTTTCTTTCATATCTTACCAGAAATCAACCTCATTCCCCCAACCTAACTGGAGAGCATTCTAGAAAACGTGAAGGAGCTACATTTGAATATTATTTGAGCACCAACTCCGTCACTGGTCTTTACCACAGATTGTACAATTTAGGAAAGGCTGGCCCAGAGTGGTGGCATTTAAATTGAGACCTGAAAAATAAGTGGTTAGCTAGAACAGGAAGGATATAGAAAGACTATTTCAGATAGAAATAATCTTGTACCAGTGCCTAGAAGAGAGAGAAGGAATGCCCTTCTAAGAACTGGAAGTTTAGTAGTTGAACAATGAATGTGGGGGGAAGGCAGGAAGTTGCACAGTTATGAAGGATTTTATAAGCTGTATTAAGGTATTCAGAAACTATTCTGAAGTAAATAAGAAGCCATTGGCTGGTTTGAAGCATAATAAAGTTTGAGTGATATGAATAGAGTAATGTAATAAAATGTTCATTTTAGAAAAATCATTATGGTTGTAGTGAAGAGTATGGATGAGAGGAGAGCAAGATTGCAGGTGGGAGGCCAGGTAAGAACCACCAGCATCAGTCCATCTAAGCAATGTTGGGGACCTATGGGTATGGGAATGGAAAAAAAATAGAATGGGAGATATTTAAGAGTTGTAATTATTGGAATTCAGTAGTCCCTGGGTGGTCAGTAATAAGAGGAGTGGGTTATATGGGAGATGTGATTGGTTAAGTTTGGGACATATCAAAGTGTTTGTGTCCAAACAAAAGAGTTGAATACATGAGTCTGAGATCAGAAGAGAGATCTTCACTTGGCAAGAGATTTATCAACACATAGATAATAACTGAAGCCAGGAGAGTTTGTACAGGGGAATGAATGCATACTGTAAGAAGGGAAGGAAGCCTGTGTCAGACAACATATAAGGCAGAGATTCTGAACTTGTACAGCGCATCTAAATTACCTCTGAGCTTCTTAAAAAATGTGGTACCTGGGCTCCACATATAAATTGGTCTTAGTGTGTCTTAAAATATCCCATGTTTCAAAAGCTCCCCTGGTGATTTTCATGTACACCCAAGGTTGACAGCCACTGATGTAGGGTTAGCCAGAGAACGAATACAAAAGAGGCTAATAATCAGAGAGACAGGAGAAAACTATCTGGTGTCTCCAAGCCATAGAAAGAAAAATGTCAAGGAATGGGCTGAGTAAAAAACTACTGAGAGTATGAAAAATAATGATTCAAAGTATTATTTGATTTGACAGTATAAATATGAATTATGACCTGAATTAATGGTCATGGAAGCCTAGTTGCTATAGTTTGAGCAGTAAGCAAAAGGTAGAGGAAAGGAGGCAGTGATGTCACACTGTTTCCACGAGTTTGTGCAAGATGAATCAGCCTAAGTATGAGGCACTGCAATGGCAAATCTAGGTAGATTAGGAGATTTGGGATATCAGGAGGCTCTACAGACTAGGATACCATGCGGAAGTAAGAGAGAGTGTTGGGAGAGAAAAGTAAAACAGATGGATGGAGAATGTGTCTGATTTGCCAAATATTCTGGAACTAGAATGGAGACTGTTTACCTCTGAAATTTATCAGACCCAATACCTTTGATATATTTTGGATATTCTGAATTAGGAAAGCCTCATTTGAAAAGCTGGTAAGTTATATGTATCTTTGTTCAGTCCTCTCCAATCTGCAATTTCTTAATATTTACTCCTCCAATTTTCTAATGTCTTTCCTTTCAGCTCATGTGCTTTATAGCAGGGTAGAAGATGAAAAGAGCATTCAGGCACTCATACACTCATTCATCAAATGATATTTATGCTGACATGCATTAGTGAATGAGAAAGTCTGTGCCCTCAAGGAGCTTACAGACTAGTCAGGTAGACAGAGACAATTAAACAGCTAGAACACAGTGTGATAAATGCACTAGAATCTGATAGAGAGGGCACCCAATTCATTCATTAGCAGTTAGGTGATTCTTCTGGGAGAATGTGATATTTTGTGTGAGACCTAAGACCTTTAAGGAGAGTAGGAATTTGCCAAGTGAAAATCAGAGTGAGTGTTGACTCACTGGGAAGATGAATGTTAAGGCTGAGGGAATAGAGTAGAATGTTCTCAAGGCAAGAGAAAGTAAAGAACCATATATAGACAGGGAAAATTAGAGAGGATGTTAACCTACCCTTGTCTTCCCCACCTCCATTGTCAGAGATATGCTCAGATTTTCCTACAAGTACAAACTCCTCCATATAACCCTCAAAATGCCAGGTCTCAAACTTGCATGTACAGAAGCAGGTTGTTCCAGTTATCTAATGCTGCATAACAAATTACCCAAAATTGATGGAATAGAACAGCTGTTTATTATACCCACAGATTCTGGGTCAGGATTTCAGACAGGTCACACAGCAGGGATGGTTTTCCTTAGTTCTATAATGTTTGGGATCTCAGCTTGAGGACTGGAAGGCTATGAGGGCTAACATCATCTGCAGCATTGTTCATTCATCTGTCTAGCAGTAGATTCTGGCTATTGGTGGAGGGCTTAATTCTTTTCTGTAAAAGTCTCTCTGTATTGTCTCTCCTCATAGGCTAGTTTGAGCTTCCTCAGAACATGGTGACCAGCACACAAGAGTAAGTGTCTCAAGAAGAAAACTAGGTGTAAGCTTTAACTTTTTGTGACCTAGCCTCAGAAATCACATGGCACCATCTTTACCATAGCCTAGTTGTTGGAGCAGTCATAGCTCTTGCCCATGTTCAAGGGAAAGGAACAAAGAACCTACCTCTCAGTTAGAAGAGTGTTAGTGACATTGTAAGAAGAGAAGGGGAGAAAGGATTGATTGATTGATTGACTAGTGTATTTGGAAAGAATAATCTTGCACACTCATTTAAGAATATTCACAAAATAAGTACAACCTATGTTCCGCTCCACCAGCAGCAGTCATAATTGTCCTTTATAGTTGCCTGTCATTCATTCATGTTGTCTTTAACATTATGTTTGAGATAATTTATAAAAGTTAGTTGCCCCATCCCACTCAGTATTTGCAAAAGCAGACATAAGGCTAAATGTGGTACTAAGAAAAATCATATGATTCCATTGGAAATGAACAAAGATGTTTAATTAAAACAGAGGTAAAACTATAACTACTGGTTCTATGTTGTCACATTAGACATATAAGTCAATGGAATTAAATAAACATTCTTTCAGAACCTAATGTAATTTTAAGTTAAGGAACTTCACTACTATATCATCTTTGCTAGCTAGGTATGACAGTTTGGGTTTATTTTTTAACCTTATTTTTTAACACTGTGCTAGCCTCAGTTATAATATAAACAGAATATTAAACTTCAAAAACATTGTGTTCTTACAGTAAAAATAGATGTTAAAGTTAAAACTACAGCTCATTACATTTCTGTTTGTTTTTCTTTGTTTGGCCTTGATTTTTCTCATGAATAGAATTCTTTTTATATATGTGTTTGTGCAAGATATGTATATGTATACATATATATGCATGTATGTACATACACAATATATTGACAATCTCTATATACATACATAACCATAAGCCCAAAACTAGGCCTTTCTTGTTTCACTGTGTATCTTAACCATCCTTTTAGTCCTCTGATTTTAAATGATCCATGAAGATCTGAATTTAATTGGAAAGAAATCTTTTAAGAGTTATGTATCTATTCTTGATATCAAGTTTGCTGTTCTAGTCCATCCTATCCTCCCTTCTCCTGCCTACTTCAGCCAAATCTCAGAGACTTATTGACCTAAAAAAGACTTTCCAGTCTACTTTGATAAGAAGTAGAGATGAAAAATGGTAGTGTCAACTATTTTTACCAAGTGCTGTGCATTTGTTACCTCACTTAATCCTCACAGCAACTAAGAAGAGTACCTGTTATTCTCTTTATTTCCCAGAGAAGAAAGCAAAAAGCTGCAGGAAATGCAGTAGCTGTCCCTTACTCAGCTGTGATATAGTAGTGACAATAAATAAGATTCTGTGCCAGATCTGCCCAACTTCAAATACTGTGGTGGAGGGGGTTCAGTTTACTATCAGTAACTGGAGTTTTCCCCTAATATTTCAAAAGTTGAATATTATTTTGATTCTGATTTATCATTTATGTGAGTGATCAGAATTAAATTGCTTGTTTTCTTCAGCTAGATGTATATATAAATCTGGATTATTTGTATAGGGCATTTTCAGGAGCAGTAAGACTTAGGTGAGCAGGACATTAACCCTACTAAGAGCTCACAGTCTGTTTGTTGTCAAATCAGAATTTTCAAAGGTTTTTATTGTGACCAAAAAAATATACAAAAGAAACTATGTAAGGTATAATTTACTATGTTGCACAAGACCGGAACATTCCAGCTCACCAAGAAAAGATAGATGGAAAAATTTAATCAGAATGTAAGTTGCTTGTAAGAAAATAGAACATTCTGCGAGAAATCAAACTGTTGCCTTAGATTAAATTCCTCACACATCCATGTAAGCACCATAAAGAAAAGAAAATGTACATTATCTACTTGTATTATATTTTTCTTTATTGTACCAAAGCCAAGTACAACCCCAACTCTGTTGCTACTTACTGCTTGATCTTTCTATTATTTTGAGTTGCATTAGTGACTTTTTCCTCTTTAGAGTAACATATTTCCTTAAAGAGGAGGTTGCATTTTTTTTACAGAGATAAAAATTTAATGTAATTAAAAACATTGCAGCCTTGAAAATATTTTAATATTAATGTAGTGGCTCATGGGTAAGTATTACTGGAGTCATAGAAAAGTCAAGATAGAAGTAGTGGTATAAGAAACACTCCCAAAAGCCAATCCCTGCTGGAAGAGCCAGGACAATGGCCTTAGTTCAGAGAACCTTTTCAGGAAGTCCCACAACCTGTTGATGTTCTGATACATGCTACATGCTAATGTGGCAAGTTAGTACATGGAATACTTTGGGAAATAAGCTAGATAGTTCAGTGAAGTGCCCTTTCTTTGTTCTGGACCAGAGGTTTGCCCAGTTTTCCCATCCCATCATAGAGCCCCTGTTTTCTTTCTGGTAATTTCTGTCTATCCCAGTTCATGCAAAACTGAAAGAAGATAGTCATGTTTTTAAAAATTTCATGTTTTTTAGTCAAACATGAATCTCTGACATTTGATTTGATAATAAATTTAAGGTATCTTGCCAGAGTTAAAAGAATAATTTAAATACATGAACTCGTATTAAAATTCATCTTTAGCATTATTTAATAGTAAATTTAAAATTTTGCTCCTTATGAAATAATGTTTATGGTAGGCACCAGCCAATACAAGTTAGCATATATGTGCATGGTGAAGTTGTAGGGAGAATGAAGAATTAAGTTTTCTCCTCCTAGAATGGCCATCCAACTCCTTCCTTTCTCCTTACTCTAATTTCTTTCTTAATATACAGCTTAGATGTCATCTGTTCTGGTGATGTTCTCTGATCCACCATTTTGCATTAGGCGTACCTCTTTTGTGAACATCTGTAGCACTCTGTGCATGCTCAGGTGCTTCTCTTCATCTCTTCCTTGCTTGACTATAAAATTGTAATCTTCACTGTTTCTTATCTTTGTGTCTCAGCAGCTCATCTTGTACCTGATATTTGGTAGGCACTGACATCTTTGTTGAATGAATGCATACATGAAAAAATAAATATGAATAGATTTACAGGTATTTTATGAAGCACACATTCATGGGAGATTGTGTTTCAGGAAGGAAAAAGCATTAACTCATTACCCATGAAAATTAAACCATTGCCTTTGTTATCCTTCTTTGTCCTATCCTGCAATATTGTTTCTATTCCTTTGGATCTTTAACCTATTGGCCTGAACAAAATATAGTTGTTATTTAAATTATATTTATAGCTTGTCAGTAAGGCTTTAACACATAATGTTGACTTTATTAAAATATGAGTTTAAAATTTTTTTAATATTCTTCATTTGCAGTTGTATTGTGTGTGTTTGTGTGTGGTCAATTTTCCTTCCAGAGAATGTGTCCTTAGTTATTTACTGGGGGAGGCCACAGCAAAATAAGATTTATGTGCCTTATGGTGAAAACTTGACTTTTTGGTGGATTCTGTGGAATGTGTCTGTTTTTAAAATTATTGGCTTTCTGATATAAATCTAAAATTGGGTGAATAATATTTATAGTTTTTATAACACTTTAGTGTTCACAGATTGCCTTCATGTACTTCTTTTTTATATAATCTTCAAATTAAATGCTTGTGAGATAGTATAAGACATAATATAATGGGGTATTATAATATCCATTTTATAAATAAATAACCTAAGAATCATAGAGGTTTAATAATCCTAGATTGTACACATAGGCCTGGAATTTAATTTGTGGGAAGATTTTTACTATTGCTTCAATTCCTTTCATAGTATTGTTCAGACTTTTCTACTTAATTGTGAATTTGTGTCAGTAAACTATGTGTTTCTAAAAGTTTGCCCATTTTACCTGTTTTCAAATGTATTGTCATGAAGCTGTCTTAATATTTGCTTATTTTAATGCAGCAACTATAGTTAAGAAGTTTTTTATAATAACTATTTGTGCATACACCTCTTCCTCGTTCTTTTTCTCTCTTTCCTTCCTATCTTTTTTTTCCTTTCTTCCATCCTTACTACTTTCTGCTTAAATCACTCCAGAGGCTTGCATCGTTATTAGGCTTTTTAAAAAGTCAACTTTTAGCTTTGTTGTCATCTTTATTTTATTTTTATTTTCTGTATCTTTAATTTTGGTTATTTCTTATCCTCTAAGCATTTAAGACTATAAAATACTCAATTATTGATTTTGCTGTGTACCACAAGTTTTCATATTATATTTTGGTTGTCATTTAGTTATGAATATTTCATTCGAATTCTTATTTTGTTGTTTAGAAATATGCTTATTTTCAAAGCAATTCAATTATTTCTAGTTAACTTTTCTTACTAAAGTCTATATTTTTAATTCTGTAAGAAATAAATATCATTATTTTGTAATGTTAATATTGCTTACATTTACATTCCTTTTTCATACCCTATCATTTCTCTGTCATTTCACATTTTGTATCTGGTATTATTTTCATTTTGCTTGAAGGTATGTTCAGTGAGGAAAGTAATAAACCTTTTTAGTTTTTATCTCTAAATGACCTTATTTCACTTTCATTGTTAGAAGAATTTTGTTGTGTATAGAATTCTAGGTTACTAGCAAATTCCTTTTAGCCTATTGAAGATATTCACTGTCTTCAGGCTTCTACTATTCCTTTCAAAAATTTAATTATTGATCTGTCAGTCCATTGAATGTAATTTAACTTTTCTCTGTTTGCTTTTGAGATATTTTCTCTTCTTGTATTTTCTGCAGTTTTGCTCTTCTGGCATAGCTTCTACTTCCTTCTCTCATTGCCAGAGTGCTAATTCAGATATGTTAGATCAGTGGTCGGCAAACCGTGGCTCGCGAGCCACATGCGGCTTGCGAGCCGTGGTTTGCCGCTCTGTTGACTAATGAGTTTGCTGACCACTGTGTTAGATCTTTTCACAATATTTCCATGCTTCTTTAACTCTCAGGACTACATGTGACATAATGTATGTACTTCTCTGTTTCAGTTTTCTAATTCTCATTTAAACTATATTGAAGTTACTGCTTAGCCTATTGGTTGATTTTTCTAAAATCCTCACCAGAGGATATGTTTTTATTGATTTGAGAGAGAGACAGAGAGAGAGAGAGAAAAGAGAGAGAGAGAGAGAGAGAGAGAGAGAGAGAGAGAGAGAGAGGGAAATATGTGACAGAAGCATCAATTGGTTAAATGTGAGAAACATCGTGTGGTTGCTTTCCATCAATTGGTTGTGCCTGACCAGGGCTCAAACCCACAACTACACAAAAAACATAGTATTTAAGTATTTCAAAAAGAAATATTTAAAATCACTAGTAATCCAAGAAGTACTGATGGAAGTACCCATACAGTGCCATTTTTTATATCAAACTAGAGGCCCGGTGCACGAAAATCATGCATGGGGGGTCCCTCAGCCCAACCTGTGCACTCTCGTAATCAGAGACCCCTCAGGGGATTTCCAACTGCCAGTTTAGGCCCAATCCCTGCAGTCGGACATCCCTCTCGCAACCTGGGACCGCTTGCTCCTAAACCCTCACCTGCCTGCCTGCTCAGTGCACATCATAGCAACCAGTCATTCTGTTCATTCCGGTCGTTCCATCATAATGGTTGCTTAGACTTTTATATATATAGATTAGAAAAGGAAGGGAGGGAGGGAGGGAGGAAGGAGGAGAGGGAGGAAGGAAACGGAATTTGAAATCCCCAAAGTACAGGCATTCAAGAATCCAGATACTTTCATATCTCTTACTGGCAAGAAAGTTAATTGCTATAACTCTTATGCAGAGCAATTTGGCAATATGTATCCAAGTTATTAAAATATTTATATTTGTGACACATAAATTTCACTTGTAAACTTTTCGAAAAGAATTAAAGATATATGCAGAGATTTAGCTGCAAGAGTGGTCATTACATTACTTTATAGAAAATGAAACACAATAATAACCGTCCAGTGTGAATGAATCAATATTATGCCTTCTGTGTATGTGTTTTTGCATGTGAGATTAGCAAAAAAATATAACATATTTTTTGGTATGCTGCAGAATGTTAGTAGCTAGTTTATGTGTGCCATGAGATGAAAAAGATTGAAAATCACTGTTCGAGAGACTAAAACTGCAGTCATATATTTGAGTTGTCACCTGGCTCTGGCTCCACAATAGGGAAGCAGAGCCATTTAATTCGGCATCTTCTTTAAAAAATTGTCAACAAATACTTCCTTTAAAGCCTTGTCCCAAAGTACAGTTCCTAAACTTTTCTGAGGTTCTGCAATAGAATCGCTTTTTCTCTCCCTTCATTGCTCCCTCTCTTCTTCCTACCCTCCCTCCTTCCTTTACCTTTTCATCCCTTGGGTTATCTTTATTCAATCCAATTTCCAGTTTCAAAAACTGTATTGACGTCTTTTATCTGTTGTTTTCTTCTGCTAGTGTTATAATTTATATATATATATATATATATATATATATATATATATATGTGTGTGTGTATATATATATATATGTATATATATATTTATATATATATTTACATCATTGAAATGGTATTTCAGGAAAGTGTGGAGATGAATCCATGTTTTACCTGCTATGCCTAACTAAAAAATCTCATTTTATAATATTATGGTCACCTTTTTAAGAATATGACATTTTCTCTATTGGTTCAAGGCATAGTTTAAATTTCCTAATTTAAGTTTAATGGTTTCTTTCATAAAGATTCAGTGCACCTCTCATTAAATTGCATTCCAAAATATGACGATTTTCCTTGTTACTTGGAATGAAATTTCTTACTTCATTGTATTTTCTAGTTAGTTATCTACTTGGTGATATTACTTTAGTATATTTAACTTATATCTGCAAAATTTAGTAAACTCATTAGTTCTATTTTTTCTTCACTGATTCTTTTAGATTTCATTACATACAACCATGTTGTCAGAATAATATTTTGCCTCTTCATATATTAATTTATTATTTATTTCTGTTCTGCATTTGTAAAAAATATTTGACATCATCCTATCTAATAAAAGAGTAATATGCAAATTGACCATACCTCCACTATACCCACAAGCCACGCCCACCAGCCAATCAGGAGCGAGTATGCAAATTAACCCAAACAAGATGGCTGTGGCCATGGAGCGAGCAGGAGGCTTGGGTTTCCTCAGCAATGGAGGAAGCCAAGCTCCCGCAGCCCTGGCCTCCACTCAAGGCTACAAAGTTTCAATTATAGAAGATAAATAAATCCCAACAAAAATGGTGGCAGCCACAGAGCTGGAGAGAGCAGGAGGCTTGAGTTTCCCCCGGTGATGGAGGAAGCCAGGCTCCTGCAGCCCTGGCCTCCCCTCAAGGCTACAAAGTTTCAATTATAGAAGATAAATAAATCCCAGATACAAGGCCTCCACTTGGGTAGCCAGGGGGCACGGCCAGCCTGCAAACCACCACAGGCCCCTCGCCCAGGCTGCTCCATGCCCCAAGGGAACCCCCACCCTGATCCGGGACACCCTTCAGGGCAAACTAGCTGGCCCCCACCTGTGCACCAGGCCTCTATCCTATCTAATAAAAGCGTAATATGCAAATTGACCATCACTCCAACACACAAGATGGCTGCCCCCATGTGGACACAAGATGGCCACCACAAGATGGCCAACAGGAGAGGGCAGTTGGGAGGGACCAGGTTTGCAAGGGAGGGCAGTTGTGGGCCATCAGGCCAGCAGGGGAGGGCAGTTGGGAGGGACCAGGCCTGCAAGGGAGGGCAGTTGGGGGCAATGAAGCCTGCAGGGGAGGGCAGATAGGGGTGACCAGGCCGGCAGAGGAGGGAAGTTGGAGGCAACTGGGCCTGCAGGGAAGGGCAGTTGGGGGGGATCCAGGCCTGCAGGGGAGAGCAGTTAGAGGTGACCAGGCCTGCAGGGGAGGGTAGTTAGGGGCAGTCAGGCTGGCAGGGGAGCAGTTAGGCATCAGGCTGGCAGGGGAGTGGTTAGGGGGTGATCAGGCTGGCAGGCAGAAGCGGTTAGGGGTAATCAGGAAGGCAGGCAGGCGAGCAGTTGGGAGCCAGCCATCCTGGATTGTGAGAGGGATGTCCAACTGCCCATTTAGGCCCAATCCTACTGGTATTCTTTAAAGAAGCACAGTCCCATCACCCCTTTTCCTGAAGGTAGGATTGGGCCTAAACGGGCAGTCGGACATCCCTCAAGGGGTCCCAGATTGGAGAGGGTGCAGGCTGGGCTGAGGGACACCCCCCCATGCACGAATTTCATGCACCGGGCCTCTAGTTTAAAATAATGTTGATAACTAATATCCTTATTTTACCCCTGAGTTTGGAGGGAATACTTTTAGTAGAGTTCTATTATTGGGTATAATATTGATTTCTATTTTTAAATAGTTCATTATTTAAAAAATATATTTTAGGAAAGGCTCAAAAACTGCGACGACATGTTCAAAGGACGCAGATGCCAGCTTTAAGAAAGCTCCCTCTGTACAAATTTGGAACAGTTGAACTATTAAAATAACTAATGAAAGAAATGGATTCTAACATAATGAATTAAAAAGAGTAATCCATGAGTCCAAGAAAATAATGTAGAAGAATTAGTGAGGAAAAGGGGTGATGGAACTGTGCTTCTTTAAAGAATGCCATCTAAAAATTGTAGAAAAAGGAGAAATAGAAAACTACCTTTATTTACAATTGTAATAACTGATTTAGGCAACAGTCACCAATTGCTGCTAAAATTATTGAGTAAAGGACTGTTTGAAAGCAGGATATTTACATGGTCTTAGAGTATCACCTCACAGATTACTAATTAATGAGAAAGGAAAAGGTACCTTTAAAATGGAGAAATCTGCTAGATACCATCATAACTAAATGACTAAACTTCACAACACTGCTAAAGGACAGTTTGGCATTATGTGGCTTCTATTAGGGTGCACTTCAGAAGGAAAAGATGTCAGTTTTATTATATTGGTACCAATAATGTTTAACCTAAATCTAATCATGCAGAATTAGACACATTTGAATTGAATAACTAGACTTTTCCAAAATGTCAGTGATATGAAAAACTAATCAACACTGGAGAATTGTTCTAGGTGAAAGGAGAATGAAGATTGATTGGATCCTAATTAAAAAAACAAACAAACAAAAAAACCCCAGCAAAATGATTAAGGATGCTTTGGGTACAAAAACCATTGTGGATTGAATATTATATCACACTAGAGGCCCGGTGTACAAATTCATGGACCAGTGGGGTCCCTCAGCCTGGCCATACCTGCCAGCTTGTCAGTCTCCAGCCCGCTGTCCGCGTCGATTCCGCACAGCACGAAGTAGTGCGCGAAGTGGCAGGCGGCTGTAGTGCGCGAAGTGGCAGGCGGCTGGGGAGGAGCCTGAGCCCTGGCTGTGCGCAGGGCCATTCCTGCTCATCCTGGCTCCACTGCTCCTATCCCCCCTGGCTCAGGCGCGCAGGGGGAGTGTCCACGGGAGAGGCTCCTGCGCCACAGCTGCGCTCACCAGCCATGAGCCTGGAGTCTGGCGCCCCGTTTTTCAGCTGAGTGGTGCTCCTGCTGTGGGAGCGCACTGACCACCAGGGGGCAGCTCCTGCGTTAAGCACCTGCCCCCTGGTGGTCAGTGTGTGTCATAGCTTCCAGCTGGTTATCTGGTTGCTCAGGCTTTTATATATATAGATTAAATATCAATGTTAAGTGTCTTGAATGTGATAATACTTATCACAGTTGTGTAGAGAATATTGTTGTGTGCAATTAACTCTTAAATGGTTTAGCAAAAATGTGTGTTTACATATGTGTGTATATATATGTATATCTATATAAATAAGTACATATATGTACACACATGCAAATACACACATATAAGTACATACCCATGAAACTGGGTAAAAGGTGTGTGTTCAATGATTGGGAGGGATTACTGGGACTTCCTTTTAAGTTTATAATTTTTCAAAAATGTTGGAAACTTGAAATACATTATTGTAACTTTGATCTATAACATCATAAAATTTAAATTTAGCTATTTTATATATACAATTATATCTCCTTTGCAGTAATTCTGTAACAATATCTTATTCTTCATGATTTTTTTCAGCCTGTATAAGAAATTGCGTGTTTATGTTTTTGTGTGTGCTTGTGTTTGTGTACACATACACATTTGTGAGAGCCGTTAGTGTCTCTACTGAAATCCTGTTCCCCAAGGAAACTCTTCAGCATGTGTTATTTTTTTTAAAAAATATATTTTATTGATTTTTTTTACAGAGAGGAAGGAAGAGGGATAGAGAGTTAGAAACATCGATGAGAGAGAAACATCGATCAGCTGCCTCCTGCACACCTCCCACTGGGGATGTGCCCGCAACCAAGTTACGTGCCCTTGACCGGAATCGAACGTGGGACCTTTCAGTCCGCAGGCTGACGCTCTATCCACTGAGCCAAACCGGTTTTGGCAGCATGTGTTATTTTTTATTGGAGGTTCTGCTCTGTCATAAATATCCTAAACTAAAATGTTCTTTTCTTCTTTAAAAAATGGTACCATTTATTAGCCATTCTTGAAATGTTATCCTAAATTGGCCTAATCTTTATACCAAATATTTTCGACTTGGTGCAAAATGAATGTCTTTATGAATTATTCACATATTGTAGAATAAAGTAAGCATGAGGAATTATCACATGAGCCTTTTTGCAGTTCATGGTTGCCAATACATAATAAAAAAATAGTCTGATGTACAATTTCTTCTCTTAATAAATTAACAATTTTTAAATGCTTATTATTGAGTCTAAATCCCATCACAGTCTGTTTATGGATTGTCAGTCTCATTTGGTCTAGTGTAGTGCTGAACTTGGAAAAAAAGTCTTTCAATCAGATTCAGAAATCCTAGAAGGCCCAGTTCTGCCACTAACTAGCTCTAACTTAACTAAAGCTCAGGTATTTTGTTTGGTCATTAAAGTGTGTGGGTCTGTTTGGTAATCTAAAAATTTCATTAGACCAGATATGTAGGTAACAACCATCAATTTAACAATCTACTCTAGCCTAGAGTCAGTTGGCTATGTTCCCTTCATCGTGTGGTATCTGCAGCTGTTCACTCTCCAACTAACTAAAAAGCTTGCTCGTTTTATCACACAAATTCTCTTTAACACGTGAGGTGACATTGGGGTTGAAAAATAGGTAAGACTTGCAGATTCTTTATACTTATAATAATTCATTCAATGTTCTCATGATTGATGCTTCCCTTTTACACATAAAGTTCAACTCTTAGATAATGGCAGGAACATTTTATTTCACCTGGGAATCTTACCTGTGGAAAACTTTCTTGTTTATAGTACCTAATCTCAAATTTGTACTATTGATATTTTTGGCATTTGCTGTTAACTGTTAATCTCCAGTTAAAACATTGTTGACATCCCCAGTTTTTGTCAGAGGATAGAGGGACTTAAAGTGACATGCATTGTGGAACCTTTCAGAAGAATGAAAGTAGCCTCAATTCACCTTACTCTGTTGGAATGGCCACTTTTCAGTATGAAAGGGGCTGCTAGGAAGAGTAGATCAGGATGGTGGAACTGGGTTAATAAATGATGATTGTCCATCTCGTTGCTTTTGTACCCCATTTTTCCCTCTCTCTGTGAATAACCTGCAGGTGACTATATAGCATATGGTAACTACAACACAACACACAATTCTGATTCTTTTCTACTTTGTAAACTATTTGGTTATTACAAAGTGATGTTTTGTTTTTTTTTAGAAAATATAGAAGAAGAAAAAAATCACATGAAACTACATCACAAGAGGTATCATTTTGGTATTCATCCTCCTAGATCTTTCTCTTGAGGGATTTTTATTTTTTATTAAATTTAGAGAGAGAGAGAGAGGAAGGGGAAGGAAGGAATGGTGGGAGGGTGGGAAGGGGGAAGAGAGAGGGAAAGAGAGAGAGACTTTTTAAAATATATTTTTATTGATTTCAGAAAGAAATGGAGAGGGAGAGAGAGATAGAAACATCAATGATGAGAGAGAAACATTTATTGGCTGCCTCCTGCATGCCCTGCACTGGGGATTGAGCCCACAACCTGAGCATGTGCCCCAACCAGGAATTGAACTGTAACCTCCTGGCTCATAGGTAGATAGATACTCAACCACTGAGCCAGAATGGATGGGCGCGAAATGCATTTTTTAAGATACCATTATATATATAGCATATATTCTCTTCCAAACATTTTCAAATCCAATTCATTGCTTAGTATAATTACCAGTAATTCTTAGTGTTTCTCTCTCACATTGGTGTTTCTCTCTCCCTCTCCCTTCCATATGGAAACTTAATAGAAAGATATTATGGGCTATTTGTTGAATCAAAAAGTTGGCTACAAAATATGCCACCTTTTCTGGAGTGTCAATTTTTGAGAAAATAGTTCACCTAATCAATAAATTAAAACATGCACACATACAAATTAAAAATAGGGAAGATATAATATTAAGAGCTGAGACTAATGAAGATAATAAAATGGCAATTTATATCTAAGAGACTTGTTTTTCCACTTAGTATTTATGCTACATTCATTGGCTGTTTCTTGTATGTGCCCTGACTGGAGGTTGAACCCACAGCCTTGGCATATTGGGAGGTTGCTCTAACCCACTGAGCTATCTGGCCAGGGCAGGATTTTAATTTTTTAAATGAGATCTATTGTATATGCCATTTTGTTACCTAAAATTATTTTATTAACATTATATTGTGGACATCTTTTCCAGGTTATTTTATTTTCTTCTGCACTATTATTTCATGTTGCTGTATAATATTATGTAATTGCTCCATGTCTTATTTAAACAGCTTCCTCTTGTTTATTTAAAAATTTTTATTACACTAGTACTCTGATGACATGGATGAAATAAATATTTGGGCACAATTTCTTTTGAATGAAAATCACAATAGCTAGATCAAAGAGGATGGAAATTTTTTAAATTTTGATACATATTGCTCGACTACTTTTTTAAAGTATTTTATATTAAAAAAATAGCTTAATATAATATTTAGAGAAAACCAATAAGGAAGATGGTTAGTTTAAATATTGTCTGAGAACTTTAGATAACCTCTTAGCAAGCTGTTAACTTGTTGTTTAATGGTCTGGAGGTAAGAATAAGTTAGTTACTACCTGCTATCATTAGGAATAATATTAAGAATTTCCAATATAAATCAAAAGTACTATCTACGTTATAGCAGACAACACTTTACCAGTATAAAAGCTTTGATCTTCGTAGGATATGATTTGGTTAATGTAGTTTTCTTTTGTTTCCCCCCCAAATGGGGATTTTTTAAAATTCTTACCCAGGATATGTTTCCACTGATTGGTTGATTGAGAGAGAGAGAGAGAGGTGAGAAAAACATTGATCTGTTGCCTCCCATACACACCCTGGCCAAAAATCGAACCTGTCAACTTGTGGTATATGGGACAACATTCCAGCCAACTTAACAACCTGGCCGGGGTCCAAGTGGGGATATTTTTATTGCCTATTCTAAACGACAAAAATAATTTGTTACTTTTAAAAAATCTAAAAGTACACAAATACAAAAAAGTAAAAATTACTATCTATAATCATATTACTTAGCTATCTCTGTTAAGTTATATATGTACTAGAGACCTGGTTCACGAAAATTTGTGCACTTGGGGTTGGGGGGCCACTCAGCCCTGTCTGCGCCCTCTTGCAGTCCGGGACCTCTTGGAGGATGTCCACCTGCCGGCTTAGGCCCCCTCCCCCCTCCCTGGGGCACTGGGCCTAAGCTGGCAGTCAGACATCCCTCTGGCAGCTCAAGAGCCCTTCGGGAATGTCTGACTGCAGCTTAGGCCTGCTCCCTGGGGGAGCCGCAGTCAGACATCCTTAGTTCTGCAGAGGAGGCAGGAGAGGCTCCCGCCACTGCTGCTGCGCTTGTGGCTGAGCGGTGCTCCCCCTGTGGGAGTGTACTGACCACTAGGGGGCAGCTCCTGCATTGAGTGTCTGCCCCCTGGTGGTCAGTATGCGTCATAGGGACCAGTCGTTCCTGGTCGATCTGCCATTAGGGTCAATTTGCATATTACCCTTTTATTATATAGGATATATATAAATATATGAAATTATACACATTAATTTTTAAAATTTATGTAAGTGAGATCATACTAATAATGTTGTGCAAGTTGATTTTTAAAAAAAAATATCAAGCCCAGCTGGTGTGGTTCAGTGGTTAAGCATCAACTCATGAAGCAGGAGGTCGATATGCCTTGATAGTTCATTCAGTGCCTTGGTTGCAGGCTTGATCCCCAGTAGGGAGTGTGGGGTGTTCAGGAGGCAGCCAATCAATGATTCTCATTATTGATGTTTCTCTCTCTTCCTCTTTCTCTCTCTGACTCAATAAAAACATATATATATATATTTTTAAAATGTTAATATATATATATACACCAACATATACATCTTCCCACATTATTACATGTAGATTTGCTTTTTTCTTTTTAATTCCTACATGATATTACATGGAATGAATATACTACATTTTAGTAAATAAATTCCTAATTGATAATTATTTAGATTATCCTTTCCTAATCAATTACAGATAGCAGGTGCATTTACTTTCTTGGACAGACATTTATGTTTTTATTATTATTTCCATAAAATAAGTAGACCTGCAGCATGGAATTATTATTGGTAGAGAGTAATGATAAGACTCTGAGCTCTGGTATTAGAGCTTAAATTCCAACCTCCCCCACTAACATGCTCTGTACCCTTGGCAAGCTAATTGATCTTCCTATAAAATTGATATGAATTTAGAAGCCACATTATAGAATTATTGAGAATTCTATATCTTCTCTTAATGAGGAAATTCATGTCAGTCACTATGTACCTATTGCACCTGGCATATAATAAGTACTAAAATACCTCTGTTCTTAAATTTTCTTTGGATAATTCTATTTGTTTCTTTTGTTCATTTTTTCCCCTGAATAGTTTATTTTTATTGACTTGTAGGAGAATTTTTTATTTTAAGACTATTTACTTGTTTCTTTTGTAAGTTATAACAATTTTTAAAATTTTATTATTTTTTTAGTTTGTTTTATCTCTTCCTGAATTTAACATTTACACGTTTGTTTAGTCAAGTGTGTCAGTCTTTTTTTGTTATGATCTTATGTCATGCTAAGAAAGGAAATTTCTGCCACAGAATTATAAAATTCTTGAATTCTCTTAGAGATTGTATCATTTTTATTTTCTACATTAAAATATTTGCATCCTGTTTTTAAAAATGTGAGACTAGTACTGTTCCTCTTCTACTATCCCAACAGACATAGCGATAATGCAAGGATCCTTTTAAAGTTATCACTATGATTGAGAAAGCACTACTGGTATTCAGTGGTCAGGAGCCAGGGATGTCTGCCAGACTCTTTTAGTACACAGAACTTCCTTCTCTCAACAAAGAATTCCTGAGTTCTACTTGACTTTGAAATGCCCTACCAGATCTCAATAACAGTCTGAAACTAATCATCTCCGAAGTATAAATAAAAATGACAACAAATTTAACCCATTGCTTTTCAGATTAACTGAGTTTAAAAATAATAACACCTGAGTTCTTGAAGAAATTCTAAATTTCATGTACCAGGGGGAATTTGTAGATTAATAAGCTTTTTTGTTTTATTTTTGATTGCTTCTTTTCCATGGTAGTATATTCTTGTTTTATTGACATAATAACCTCTCAAATGTAATTGAAAACAACATTAGAAATTTTCTATCACCTCTCCTGTTTCTTTCATTATTTCTCTTCACTGGATGCCATTTCACCTTGGTCTTCTCTTTTGAACTGCTAATTCTCTTTTGATATCCAATAATCCTTATTTGTGTAGGTACTGTTGCCACACTGGAGTCACTTCAGGTAGGTCTGGCTTCAGGGGCTTCCTGGCAAGAGCAGACTGGGAAAAATGGAATTTTTACTACTGCATATAATAAACTTGTAGAACAGAAGATCAGTACTTTTCATATACAGCAATGGTTAGATCTTATTATTTTATACTAGAGGCCCAATGCACAAAATTTGTGCATGGGTAGGGTCCCTAGGCCTGACCGTTGGTCAGGGCTGATCTGTGGGGCGACTGGTGGGGTGATCGGGGGGCCCCCGCTGGCACCTGCCTTGGCTGGCTTGGGGTATGCGGACTGGAGACAGCTTCTGTGTTGAGCGCCTCCCCCCTGGTAGTCATTGCAAATCATAGTGACTCCACAGCACCTTGAAAGAAACTGTGAGCCGCGAGGCTGTGGTGGGCACAGGGTCAGATCTCAGCCCATCCTCCACGCCCCTGCCCGGCCCCTCCCTCCGCAGCCTTCAGTCCCTTTTCTGCTGGCAGCCCCACTCCCACCACCACTGCTCCCACACGCTGAGGGCGCCGGCCCCACTCGCGCCTGCTGACAGCACAGAGCGATTGGGGCCAGCGCCATCAGCGGGTGCAAGTGGGACCGGTGCCAACAGTGGGTGCGAGCAGTGGCTGCTGCCCTGATTGCCCCTCAGGAGCAGGGGGAGGTAGAGAAGCCCTCAGCGGCAATCGGAGCTGGCAGCTGCCGCTCACACCTGCTGATGGCACCGAGTGATCGGGACCAGTGCCAGGCGCCAGCAGCGGGTGAGAGCAGCAGTGCCAGCTGCGGGTACGAGCAGGGCTTGTGCTGGCAGTGGGTGCAAGATTCAGCTGCTGGCCCCGATTGCCCCTCAGGAGCAAAGGGAGGTGGAGAAGCCGTGAGGGGCAATCAGGGCTGGCAGCCTCTGCTCATACCCACTGTTGGTGCTGAGCAATCAGGGCCGGTGCCAGGCGCCAGCAGCTGGTGTGAGCAGCAGCTCCGGCACAGGCAGTGGATGCGAGTGGGGCCGGCACTGGCAGCAGGTGTGAGCGCTGGACAGGACTGTGGCGCTCAGGAGCAAAGAATTTTCAGTAACCACCAGAAGCTCGCCCCGATGACAGCAACTGGCGCCCTGCATTGGTCTGGCGCCCCTGCTCCTGCTTCACCATCCTGCCATGGCCGACGCCCGCCTTGTTCCGCGCGTGCCTCCTCATGGTCAGCGCTTTCGTCATGTAACCAGTTGTTCGGTTGTTCCGCCGTTACGTCTATTTGCATATTAGCTTTTTATAATATAGGTAAGATAATATACTTTGAGTTTATAGCCTTGTGGTGAATGTTCTTTTAAGAATAGTAACTAAAAGAGTTGGAAAACAGTCCTGGCTGGTGTGGCTCAGTGGGTTAGAGCATCATATGATGCACCAAAGAGTTGTAATTCAATTCCCGGTCAGGGCACATACCTAGGTGTGGGTTTGATCCCCAGTCAGGGTTCATATGGGAGGCAGCCAATCAATGTTTCTCTCTCTCTTTTCTGTCCTCTCTCTCTAAAATAAATTTTTTAAAAAGAAAAAAGATATAGCTAACAAATAATTTTTCATAAATAAAATTTCTCAGTTTTTTGTTTTTTTTAAATAATTACCTACAAGAGAAGCTTTCAGAAGGCATTTCTAGCCTGGCAGGTATGGCTGTATGGTTGGGCATGGACCCATGTGCCAGGAAGTCACTGGTTCCATTTCAGGTCAGGGCTCATGCCTGGTTTGCTGGCTCGATCTCCAGCAGGGGGCGTGCAGGAAGCTGCTGATCTATGTTGATCCTTCTCTCTCATTGATGTTTCTATCTCTCTCTCTCTCTCCCCCCCCAAATCAATAAAAACATATATGTGTGTGTATGTGTATATATATATATATATATACATATATATATATATATATATATGTTTTTAAAGGCATTTCTAGAATATGAAAGCATCTTTGAAGATTATGTTGAAAAGGTACATAAATATAGTCATGCGCTTCTTAATGACAAGGATACTTCTGAGAAATAAGTTGTTAAGGCAGTTTGTGGTTGTGCATACATCATAGAATGCACTTAAACATGCCTAGAAGGTATAGCCTACTACACACAGCGGCTAGATGGTATAGTCCCGTGGTTGGCAAACAGCGGCCTGAGAGCCACATGCGGCTCTTTGGCCCCTTCCTTGAGTGTGGCTCTTCCCACAAAATACCACGGCCTGGGTGAGTCTATTTTGAAGAAGTGGCGTTAGAAGAAGTTTAAGTTTAAAAAATTTGGCTCTCAAAAGAAATTTCAATCGTTGTACTGTTGATATTTGGCTCTGTTGACTAATGAGTTTGCCGACCACTGGTGTAGCCTATTGCTCCTAGGCTTCAGGCCTATACAGCTTGCTACTATACAAAACAAGCACAAGAGAAAATAATGCAATCAAGAGAGCAAGTAGACATTATTTGTATGAGGCAACTGCCAGTGTTACACTGCATACTGTTTTACAGTATACTTTTTTATAAGTATAAATATTATCTAATGTAATGGTTTGAAGGATAGTATAGTAAATACATAAACCAGTAACAGTCATTTATTACTATTATCAAATATGTACTGTACATAATTATGTGTGCTAGGTTTGCTTACACCAGTATCACCACAAACCCATGAAGAATGCATTGCACTACAATGTTTCAATGGCTAGGATGCCATTAGATAATAGGAATTTTTGAGCTGCATTATAAATTTATGGGACCACTGTCGTATATGTAATCCAACATTGACTGAAACGTCGTTCTGTGGTGCATGATTGTAGCTTTTACAGAATTTCAATAACAAATTCATAAATAGATTTCTTATGGCTGTTTATTCTTTACTTTTTTAGTTACAAAATCGAGTTTTTACATAGTCCAAGTTTGTAACCTTTGGGGGAATTATGTTTTACCTAACCATAGAACTTAATACTTAGAATGGAAAAATTACATCACTTTCAGGTAATTTCCTAAATATTACTTCTTAAAGCTTGACATTCCTTAGAAGAAACTGAATAGAAACCAGTTGTGCATAGTTGCCAGGTTAGGATATACAGCCACACATTGTTGAAAGTGCGATGGACAAAGGGTACAATTATGTATAGATGGAGAGCCTAACTAGCACACAGACCTGGATGGAAAAGAATTCACCTCTGTACATAGAAGGACACCTGTATGTAAACCATCTCCATTGCCTCTGCTGCCATCATCATCATCATCATGTTTGTTCAGTCTTTACTCCAGCACGTAGGCATGGTCTGTGTGCTTTAAATGGATTACCTCATTTAATTCTCATATGAACCCAATAAGGTAGATACAATTAACCCTTTTTGGCACAGAGAATCTAAGTAACTTGATAATGGTCTCATGGCTAGAAAGAAAAGCCATTCAGATTGAAATAAAAATCATGCTTGTAGCATGCTGCATCTTTAGTAAAATGAGTTTTGTAACTGCTCCAATGCACAAGAAAAAAATGTCGACTGAGTCTTGGGAAATCGTTACCATAAAGCATAATGCACCATAAAGGAGATCTTCTGCTTATTACTAGAGTAGGCATTACCAGTATTCCACTATAGCCCTGGAAGAATGGTCACCATTGAGTACCCAGCATTTATCTACTGCCAAGCTCATAGTACTCAATAAATAATCACAGAGAAGGAGCAAACCTCTGTAATAATAGTCTCGTGAATTTGAAATGACCAAAACTATGGAGGATATGGTCATTCTACCAAATGAATTAGTTTCAAAATGTGCCCACAAATTACAAAAATGAATTAATTTTCCATATTAAACTATTGCTATAAATCTATTGTATTTTTAAGAGAAGTTGTTAAAAATTAGTTATTTTTCACTTTGCAATGATTAATTAAACTATTATATCCGATAATAGTACTAGACCCGTTCTTGCTTAGTCTTGATCAAAGTTGGGAACACACGACAAAAAGGAATTTAACCTTTTTATTCTCTTTCAAAAAAGGGTCATTTCCTGGGTCACTTAATATAGATTTCATTTCAAGTCATTTATATAAGGTGAAAAGATTATATTACATTATTTTAACAGCTTTATTGAGATATAACTTATACCATATAAATCATTTATTTAAAGTGTACAATGCAGTGATTTTTTAATATATTCAGAGAGTTGTTTAACAATGAACACAATCAATCTAAAATCAATATTTTGTATTTTTGAATCCACATCATATAGGGACAGCAGTAACTAAAATATTCTTCAGTTACAGTAACAGCTCTTCTACTTTCTATTAAACAGTGCTTCACTTTCTAGATTTGTAAACTTGGGCTACTTTAACTTCTATGCACCTGAGTTTCCTCATCTGCAAAACTGGGTTTGATTGATTTTTATTACCTACCCTATAGGGTCTTTTAAAGACTGGACTATTCATAAATAAAGCATTTAGAACAGCAGTTGCCCTCATAAGCACTAATATATATTAGTTGTTATAAAGAAATGCATAATTTGTGCATGAATTTATCTCAATACATATTTACATGAATACACTCATTTTAGAAGGCATTTCTTTAAGGAAATAATGTATTTTATTCAAAACTTTATTTAAATCTTTTATGTGTTGTGGTTCCCCTCCCCCCAATGGTAGACTCTTAGTATAAGAATATTCAGGCAAACTTGTCTAAGGCTACATATATATCTAGCACCTAAAAAGTCAGGTAGTGTAGGATTCAGAACCCCTTGTTCAATTTTTGGAAAGTTTTAAAGTTAGTTTGGTTTGTATCTGTGCCTTGCCTGTTCCTACAGATGAATTCAGTTCTTCAGATCATGTTTCTTTTAAGAAGCTATGTACCATGTCTGTAAAAAATCTTGCGAGACATCTTCCTGGTTTTAATATTTAGTTAGCTAGGCTACTTCCGTAGAGAACATGAATGAATAGCTATGAAAAGCAACATAACTTGCCATGAGGGACTAGATTCATTAAGGGCATCAAAGAACTAAATTTCTAGGCCTTTTATTTCAGAGTAAAACAATTTTTTATTCGGATAATTCCTCTGGGCATAAATTGAAAGAAAGAACACAGATGTAATATTTTCTTATTTCTTGTTATTTTGAGCTAGACATATAGATGAGAAGTTTCAAAATGAAATTCTTTGTATTTCTTTGGAGCCAACTATGAGAACATGCTTCATAATGTTAAATTCCTTATAAACAACCATTTCATATGATTTACTCTCATCTTATAAAATTTGAATACCAGTTTGAAATTGTTCTTTAGCTGCCTAGAAAAAAATCTAGAATTAACTAACTTCCTCACTTTTGATAGGAAATTAATTTTAGCACAAGCAACCGTTTGAATACAGTTCCTCATACAGAGGTAAAGTAATATAAATACCCAGAGCACTGAAAATAGTTATCACAAAGCTCTGATTAAAGCAGTTCCCTTTCTCTATAGACCATCACTAACTTTATTGCCTCCTAACATAGTTTCTAGTTGTTTAGCACAAAAAAGGCTTTGAAGCAATACTTGAATATAGAGATTTATAAACTATTTGGATAGGAAAGAGACAACCTCCATTTAAACAGGGACCTTAAAAAATGAAAATTACAAAATGATATGATTAGTAAAATTATTCTTTACCTTTCTACTTAGGAATGCACATTTGGAATGTTTATGATATATTTTAGAATGTTTTTCTTCAAAAAATGGTTAATTGTTTTTAAGTTTAAAATTTTAAGAGGTAAATGTCATTTACTTAGAAAATTAGTTATGACAAACACTTCGTTTCCTAAAAATTACAAAAATGAGGTATTTTACTCTCAATTTTTCCTCAGGATGGCTTGATGAAAATAATGTTTATCCTTACCTATTTGTTAGTTTGACAGTCTTTTGCCTGTAATCAGTAAACTATGTTATGTTAGACTTAAAATGTGAGGTAAATGGTCAATAATTATGTTAAGTGCATTAGATATGAAAGTAGCCTTTGTTGTATGGAGTTCATTCTTGGCTATTTTCATCACATTTAAGACTGTGTTTTATTATTCTACTAGAGGCCCGATGCATGAAATTCGTGCAAGAGTAGGCCTTCCTTCCCCTGGCTGCCAGCACCGGCTTCCCTCTGGCACCCAGAACCTGGGCTTCCCTCTGGCCCCTGCAGGCACCCAGGACCCGGGCTTCCCTCTGGCCCCCGCAGGCACCCGGGACCCGGGCTTCCCTCTGGCCCCCGCAGGCACCCAGAACCCGGGCTTCCCTCTGGCCCCCGGCAGACACCCGGGACCCGGGCTTCCCTCTGGCCCCCGGCAGGCACCCGGGACCCGGGCTTCCCTCTGGCCCCCGGCAGGCACCCGGGACCCGGGCTTCCCTAGCAGCCCTGCTTGGTCCAGGAGGATGTAATGAAGGATGTCCGTCTAATTAGCATATTTACACTTTTATTATTATAGATGTTCCTTAAAGAATATAGGTGAATTGTGAGAGGCCATGTATGAGCCAAATGAATTTCTCCAAGGCAGTGACACTAAGGGTAGACAAATGGACATGGTCAATGGATAGTGGTATGTGGTGTAATAGCTAAAAATGTACAACTTTGTGCTCTCATCAAATGCTGTTCTTTTCCGTAGCTTTTTTACCTCTAATTCTAGTGTGTGGGTTTTTGGTGTTTTGTTTTGTTTTTGAAGTCTTTCTCCTATATATCAAATATACAGGCACATAATAAGTACTTATTAAATATTTGCAGAAACTTATAGTGGTGAACGTTTTTCAAATTTTTAAGTTACGAGTATCAACTAAATAGACTTACTGTGTTTTAGGAAAATGCCTGTCATGTGAATTGACTTGGGGATATTAGAAACAGAATTTAGAAAGCTAGTGTAATCCAAATGAAAGATATATATAAGTTATAGGATTTTAAAAAGGGGAACAATGTTAGAAACACTGTAAGTATAAATTCAATATTGTTTGGTTACTGGAAACTGCCTTGATTGGGGACCTTGTAAACTGGATAGGAGGACTCTGAGGTTTCGAGCATGGAAATTTATGATTCATTAACCAAGATGTAGAACAATTGTCAAAATAGGATTGAGAATGAACAAGATGGGTTGTGTTTAGATTATGTTCATTGTGTGTTGACTATGTGATATCCACTTAGAAATGTCCACCAGACAACTGGTAGTAAATTATTTCCAATTTTACTTTTCAGATGTGAAAGGTGAGGCCTAAGAAACATACAGAAATGAGCTGACTGCATTAAAAATCAGGGGTGGGGAACCTTTTTTCTGCCAAGGACCATTTGGGTATTTATAATATCATTCTCGGGCCATACAAAATAATCAACTTAAAAATTAGCATGCTACATGTGGTCAGATATTTAATTAACTCACCCCTAATGCCTTGGCAGAGCCAGACTAAATGATTTTGAGGGCCTTATATACCTTGGGGCCCAGATGTTCCCACCCCTGAAATGATAGTCTCCAGGACAGGTATCTATCTGTCCTAGAAGAAGACTGCTGAGAATTGAAATGTGGGGTAATATATATAAAATTTGGCAACAGAAGGGAATCCAGTGAGGAAATTGGATAGAATACTTTGGAAAGTAGGAACTCAAGAGTGAAGTCAGCAAAACCAAAGACAAATCACTTTAGTAATGGCAGTTAACACAAATGTCCATAGTGATCTTTTTTAAAGAAACTTTAATTTCAAAAGTAATGTATTATGTTATTTTAAAAAATTACTTAAAGAGATTAAGAAGGTAAAAAGTGAAAATAAATTTCCCTCTCTACACTGCATTTTTTCCTGAAGTATTAGATGTTAAATTTCTTCATCTTTTGAATTATTTTTCTTGCATATGCAAGCATTACTGTATTTCTGCTAGCTCAAATGCAAAATTTTTCACCTTTTAATATTTCTGATATTAGGCTGTCTTAGCAATTGATGTGTATGTTTAAGTTAATGGATTTTCTCCAAAAAGACTGGTATTAAATGAATGCCATATGAAAATAAAGGAATATGAAAATATATATAAATAAATAAAAATATGTTACATACACAATTATAATCTATCAAATCAAGAAAATGTAGTTATCTAAATATTAGAAATGTATAGCATGTATTTAAAGCAAATATGTACTAATACATATCATTCCTCTTTTATATAAAGGTGGGATTAGGAATATACGTGTGTGTGTGTGTGTGTGTGTGTGTGTAGTTAGAACATGCTTTTTAAATTTAAGAGGTTTTTGAAATACAGAAGTTTAAAAGTATATTTCATCAATTCTAAGAGGTACTTTTTCTTATTTTAATATCTCTGAATCCAGGTTATATGTTACCATTTCTAGCATATAGACTCGATGAAAATATAGTAACTTTTTCTCTTGGCTGCATATTATTCCATAGTATGATTCTTTTATAATTTTTAATAATAAATACTTACAATGTGCCTGTATATTTGATTAAGGCTTTTTGTTATTGTGCAGTATGATTTGTGGTTTTTATTTTGTTTTAAGCTTTTCACTATTACCCCAAATTACTTAATTAACATTCTTTTTCTACTAAGTGTTGTGTTTATTTCATGTTAAATTAGTGCTTATAAGCTATATTGCTACTTTGCATACATTATAAAAATATAATCATGATTAACATTCTTAAATTTTTCTAATTCACTCTCCATATTGCAGATGACCTTTCCGATCAGGTCATCTCTCTAAAAGGTAAAAGTGATGAGGACAAACGTAATGTAGTATATAAATTCTTATGATATTCCCTCTGCTTGAAATATCCTTCTCAAATTTTTGTTTCCCATTCTGACTTCAGGACTCAGCTTTGGTGTCATTGTGGAAGACTAACTTCAAGGTCAAAGGCATCTCCAGTGTAGCCCAATAGCCCCCTTTGCTTAACTTCTTTCAACATTTATCATATTGTACTGCAGATGCCTTATTTATTTTTCTATCTCTTTTAGTAGGCTTTTTAAAAATCTAGGCCTTTGTAACTAGTACAATGAGTAGCTGTCACTTAATAGGTCAGTCAATATTGAAAGAATAAATAATGCTGTGAATGGTCTTAAAAATGTTTCTAAATATCTTTATAAATTTACTATAAAAATGTTTTCTATGCTTAAAAGGAAAATGAAAAGAGAAGTTTACAGAGCTTTTAGACTAGCTTAGAAGGAAATGAAAAATATGTTGGTATTACAGATACATACTTTTTTCTGTTTTTAGCCATCTTAAGAGGAAGCAACAACCAAAATAAAAATGTGTTCCAGAGATCTGTTATATACCCAGCCATGACATTGAGAAATATAGGTTAAGAAGTAGGTACTTTTATAAAGGGAAAAGTTACTAAGGGTTTGGATGAAGGAATATAACTATTATTAGGTGGCTAAATATAACCTTCCATATGTGATAACCAGAGTGTTTACTTTATCTCTCACTATATATAGAGTGCTTTCTGCCAGGTGCTTCCTTCCCATGCTCCACACACACCAAAAGGCAAAAACAAACAAAGCAATCCTTTATACTTACCTTTCTCAGAGTGAGATATTGCATGAATTATAGCATTAGGAGGAGGACTCTAACCTGTGCTATTTTAATAATAGGAACAATAATAATACCCTCTTTTTCCCTTAACTGTTTATACATAAACAGCATTGACAATCTCTTATCCAACATGACTACATGATGGATAGTAGTCACGTGTATAGCACATTTCTTACTCAAAAAAGCATGTCAGAATGACTTAATTGAAAGAGATGAGAGAATATAATTTTAAGAGAATATAATTTATAATATAAAGGTAATATTGGATAGTCCTGAAATTTAAAATAAGTCAAAAAAGTTTTGCAAACTTTGGTACTTAATTATTAGTAATATATTACTGCCACACCTTAGTTGAGAAACTGAAACTGTACTTTAAAAAAAATCTAAATATTACTTTACATACATGTAATACATACAATACATATATTATTGAATCTTACAACAGCCCCGTGTTTTTGGTAGAAAAGGTCCTGAAGGACAATGAGAAATTGGTGTCCAAGGTCACACATTAATTAGGGCAGGAGCAGACTCTAAGCCCAAGTTTCTTGCTTTAAGGCCCCTTTTCCTTTCAAACCACATTGCTATGTAAAGGACTGAAAATATGAATTATCACACAAAAAAGTAATGTATAAATTTTTATATATATGCGCGCGCACACACACACACACTTATACTAGTATTGCACATATTGTCAGTGATTTACTTTTTAAATGTCTGAAAACTGTTCCACCAGCAGCAGTATTTAAAGCTTCACTTCCACCTCTCTTATAACAATATTAATTAAAATTAATGGATTTCATGTGCATAATATTTGCAGTTATCCTTATTTAATACACTAGCACAATTTTCTGTATTTTTTAAGGAAGAAATCTGGCGTCTGAATGTTTCTATCAGCACAAATAAGATTTAGCATAAAGTTTTGATCTCTCAAGAGTCACAAAATTTATTTTAGGCTAGTAATTTCAGATTGCTTTTTGTCGTTTTTATAATGATCTCCAAAATGCCTTTATCATCCAACCCCAATTTTAAACATCTCACACTCCAAGAGAGTTATAAGCAGCGAAGAACTGTTAGCAATCCTGAACAAGAAAATGGAACACAAGCTGTGGCTGAAGGAACTTAACCAAAACAGTGACTCAGACCATAGTTTTATGTCTGAAAAAGCAGGCTTAGTGGAAATGCTACTGATACATCGTACAAAGAAGGTATATTCAAAATATCACTGAGCATTAAGAAAAAGGAATTTTTTGTTGGTAATAAGTTTTAAAAACATGGTAATTGATGAAAATGTTGAAATGTTGGGAAAGAATTTATTAGTTCTACATCTACTTAGCTTTTTTGTGGCTGAAAACTACAAATGTTGATAATTCAGACATTATAAATATGTTTTACTCTACAATTGAATAGGCAAGTTCAGAATTTAGTATTCATTTTTAATTGTTAAATGATATGGGACTTTAATTTTTTAATTTTCTGAACTAATTTACATCTATAAAATACTTAAACATAGTTAAATACCACTCTCAAATTGGGACTGCCTCCCTAATTGACACTTCAAAATTTTTTACAGTAGTAAGATTTTTCCATTGTTGAAATGTTTACGATTCAATTATCAAATGTAAGTAATTTTGTGACATTGTAGACATTTTGATGGCTTTTGTGGGCTATGAAATAACTCCAGTATAAAACATTGATCTTGAAACAGTCTCTGAACATTTAGGGAAGTAACTATTTAAAAACCCAGGCATTTTGTCCTAAAAGAGAGGACTGTAACCATAATTACTAGTTTGGAGGGGAAAGTTAATATACTATTTTGAGAAATTATTAATATAAGTTTTAGTTAAGTTGATTAAATAAACATCACCTAGTTTCTTCTGATGCCTCTCAATTCTCCCTACATAGTACATTAGAAGCACTGCTCTTCCAGAGGCTGGCACAGTATAGCAATGACCCTGTGCACCTCAAATGCCTCTGGAATATCATTCTTTTATAGGAAGGTACAGTAAGTGATAAACTAGGTCAATGCAACCATACAAAATTATTCCTAATATATTGCTTACTATGACAGGGATATTTCTGTTTGTTACCATACAAACATCTAGAAACAAGCATATAGAAATTTTTCAACAAATTTGACTCTTTTGTTTGAGAATGTATAACTTAAAATATAAGCTATATGACATAAATAAAATTCACTTTGGGATCTCAAGGGACCTATCTCATAGGTCAAATAAATCACCATGAAAAAGAGGGGCTTGTATGACTCTTGGATAAGAGACAGGAATGTGTACTAAGACATCACAGAAAGATAAAACAGTAGTGTTAAGTACGACTCTTCAATAAAGAGTCCTGAGGATGGACCTGCCAAATTGCAGACCTTGGTTTGCCATCCAGTGCTTTCTCATGTAGCAGGGTGAGTAGCAGCAGGGATTTACTCACTTAATGATGAATGATTTTCCTGGGCAAGGTGGGGAAGACCAGTTAATGTGTAATATATTTTAGAAAGCTCACCAAAGGTATTTAGAATCAAAATAGTTTGGGCACTTAATAAATGAAGCTTCTCTTATCAGAAAACTTAATTCATCCATAACGTCTCATCCTAATATATAAAAACCGAGGGTCCATAACAACCGACTGAAGGCTCGACCAAACACTGGAAGTCAGTCCTGCAGTCAGTGCTGGGTTGCCATGGCGACCCAGCACTGACTGCTGCCAACACAGGTACAGCGATCCAGGACTGATTGCCGAGGGGGCTGCAGATCAGGCCCGGAGAGAGGCCCGAAGAGAGAGGCAGGGTCTGATCCGCATCCTCCATGGCAGCTGTTGATCAGCCATTGCCTCTCTCTTTCTCTCCGGGCTTCGCCAGCAGCCGCACCTCTGTTTCTCTCTGGTCCTCCGCGGGGGTTGCTGATCAGCCCCGCCTTTCTGATCAGGCCCAGAGATAGGCCCAGAGATGCTGACTGGCATAGAAACCAACCAATCAGAACCCAATCTGGGTAAGCTGTGAGGAGCCAGTGGCTGCCTAGGAGGTGGAGCTTTTGATATTGACTGGCATAGAAACCAACCAATTAGAACCAAATTGGCAAGGGAGGGCAGTTAGGGGTGATCAGGAAGGCAGAGGTAGTTAGGGGCAATCAGGATGGCGGTGGAGGGTAGTTGGGGGTGAGGTCAGGCCAGCAGGGGAGGGCCGTTGGGGGTGATATCAGGCCTGTGGGGAAGGGCAGTTGGGGGTGAGATCAGGCCAGCAGGGGAGGGCAGTTAGGTGTGATCAGGCAGGCAGGCAGAGGCAGTTAGGGGCGATCAGACAGGCAGGTAGAGAGGTAGGGGTAATCAGGCAGGCAGGCAGAGGCAGTTAGGAGCAATCAGGCAGGCGCGGTTAGGAGCCAGCAGTCCCAGATTGCAAGAGGGATGTCTGACTGCCTGTCTAGGCCCGATACCTGTAGGATTGGGCCTAAACCAGCAATTGGACATCCCCCATAGGGTCCCCAATTGGAGAGGGTGAAGGCTGGGCTGAGGGAATACCCCCTCTGTGCATGAATTTCGTGCACCAGACCACTAGTCTATAATAATAGAAGCATAATATGCTAATTAGACTGGACGTCCTTTTGAAGACCTTCTGGACGAAGCCACGGCTGTGAGGGAAGCCCGGGTCCCAGGTGCAGAGGGAAGCCCAGGTCCTGGGTGCCAGAGGGAAGCCGATGCTGGCAGCCAGGGCAAGGAAGGCCTACTCTTGCACGAATTTCATACATTGGGCCTCTAGTTTTCTCATAAGAGGAGATGAATGAAACTACTTTGTTATCAGATTCAATATAGAGGTCATTCAAAAGGACTTTCTTTAATGCTATTTTTTAAAGAGGATTTATGGGTCAAGTTATAGTATTAACTAATTGCAATGATCATTGTCCATGTTCTAAGATAGAAGTTAATGAGAGCTTATTAAGTGAAAAGACTATTATTGATTTTAGTGTCTTTACAAATATTAGACTCCTCTTTTTGAGTTCAGGGACTCTCTCTAGTCATCTTTATATTCTACCAACACTGTGTGACATGTGATGAGTGTCCCATAAATCCTGAAAGAATGAATGGCCTTTGTATGAAAGTAAGATAGAAAATATATTTTAACTTAGTTACTACGGTATATTATTTATAATAAAGCCTCCAGTTGTAGCTGTTTATTATAAGGACTGCTTTAGATTCTCAGAAGTGAGTTTCTTAAAAATGGAGATTCTTCAGCTTTGCCCAAAGATTTTCTAATTCAGTAGGTCTGGAATAAGCTTGAGTAATCTATGTTTTACTGATATGCACTATGGATGATTATTTTACAGATAGTGAGTGAACCATACTGGGAAACCCAAATCCATATCCAGGTCATACCTGAACCATTCTTCTTTCTTGTTCCAATTTGTATAAAGCCTTAAGTTTCTTTTTTGAGTATAATAATTGATGTTATTTTTACCCAGGGGGTCTCCTGTAATATTACATAGTAGCCCCCCTTATATGTAGGAGATACCCACAGTAGATGCCTGAAATCATTAAATCCTATATGTACTATATTTTTTCCTATGCATATGTAACTATGAAAAGTTTAATTTATAAATTTGGTACAGTAAAAGATTAAAAACAATAACTGAAAATAAAGTGGAACAATTACAATAATATACCATAGTAAAAGCTATATGAATGTGGTCTCTCTCAGAATATCTTACTGTACTATATTTGCCCTTCTTGTGATGCAAGATGATACAATGCCTGTGTGGTGATATGAAGTGAGGTGGATATGCTGGTCAAAGGGATGAATAATGTCCTGGGCAAGATTTCATCGTGTTACTTAGAATGCACAGTTCAAAATGTATGAATTGTTTGCTTCTGGAATTTTCTATTTAATATTTTTGGACTGTAGTTGACCACTGATAACTGAAACTGCAGAAAGCAAAACTGCAGACAAGGAGGGACTACTGTATTTAACAAAATGTGGATCCTGGACCACCAACATCAGCATTAGCTATGTGATTTAATAAAGCATTCCAGGAAGAATCTAAGACCTCAGGAAAATGGTTGGGATGGGTCTCAGTAGCCCAGTGATCTGATCGGCCGAGTAGCTTCTGACTTACCTCTAGATTATATTAGGATTGTATGATTACATCTATAATAATAAACCATAATAAGCTAATTAGACTGGACGTCCTTCCGGACGACCTTCCGGAAGAAGCTGGGACTGGGAGGGAAGCCCGGGTCCCAGGTGCCTGCTGGCGGCTGGAGGGAATCCTGGGTACCAGGTGCCAGAGGGAAGCCGGTGCTGGCAGCTGGGGGAAGGAAGGCCTGTTATGCATGGATTTCGTGCAGCCGACCTCTAGTTGTAATCTTCTATAATAATAAAAGTGTAATATGCTAATTAGACTGGACAGCCAAACAACCTTCCAGATGTCCTTCTGAACGAAGCCGGGGCTGCGAGGGCCGAGCCCCTTGCACGAATTTTGTGCATCGGGCCTCTAGTATAATAATAATCAGAAGCTTCAGGGGTTTCTTATTTCCCTCTCTCTGCTCTTGTTTATATAGATGCTTTCATCTATATTCACACTCTTTTTGGAATTCCTCTGCTTATAAGCCTGCACATATACCTTTTACATTATCACAGTGTCATTCTTTATACCTGAATGGAGATACCATCTATCTTACACTCAAGAACTATAAGGCCAAGGTGAAGACTTTGTAAACTCATCCTATTTGGTGGTTACTTACTGTAATTTTTTTATTATTGAACTATGTGTCCCAATGACAAAAAAGTTAATATTTTAGAGAAGTTGTTTATCACTAATTTTAATAGTTGTTATAAAATCTAATTCTAACTAGCATTTGGTACAGTGTGTGACATGTAAAGTAGCCACACAAGACAGTACCTGTTGAATGAATAGACAGAAGAAAGGAAGGAAGTTAAGAGTGTTGAAAGATCCACTGGTTTTTCTGTTTCCCAATCTGCAGTTTTTTAGTAATTTTTTTTTAATGGACTGAGGCACATACCAAGAGATGGCATGCTTACAGTAGGCAACTAAAAAGAGGTAAGAGAAAGATTTAAGAAATCAAATACCAAATAGCATGGTCATCAAGTCCTATTACAAAGTCAAGGAGCACTACATTCATTGACAGCTGAGGTCACCACTATAATTACAGCACATTCTTCAAATAACCAGAAAAGATTTTAAATTTTAGAAAAATAAACTTGCATTATCAAGACAAGTTTTATTCTTAAATTTTCATTCTATTCAGAATATAGGAAAATGTATTATATGTACAGCAAGTCCTCCAATAATGTCATTTCCTTCAATGTCATTTCGTTGTAATGTTGATGAAATGTCATTAGGAATTTAACATAATTTGCTTATGGTAAAATTGGCTTCATTATAGGTCGTTTTTCACCACAGTTCCAAGGATATCCACATGTTAAATTAGAACCTACTGTATTTTTTAAAAGTCCCTCAAATATTTTAAATGATAAGTAGAATGCTATATGTTTTAATTACCTTGAAAATTATCCTTAAAGTTTCTAATTCTTTGATAGTTCCAGATTAATGAGATATTATTATATCTTTTCAGCATGATGAGTTCCTCACCTAAGGGTTGTAACTTAGAGTTACATATTTTTTGATAAGTGACCTTCACATTATTTTAGAGGAAAGAGCTTTGATGTTAGACTGGAGCTAACATTCTATCCATGTGCCCTCTTCCAACTTTGTTTCCTCAATTGTAAAATGGGAATAATTATGCTCCCAGCATAGATCTATTACAGGGGTTAAATGACATAATCTACTGAGCACATTGAAAGTACTTAATTAATAGTCATTAAAAACGTTTAGAGGATTACAAAAGAGAATAATATATGCATTGTTGTAGTTTTTTATGATCTTCATGTTTTTAGAGATTAAGACTACTAATCTGTTAGAATCTACTGTTCAAAACCTGGAATGAAAATAAAATATACACAGACAATGCATAAATTATCATCTTGCTTTTACCTCTTATAAACAAAAGTTGTCTAAGCTTTCAGTAGGAATAGATCTTCAGTGAGGTACACCCATATGGCAGTTCTAAAATGTAAAAAAATGAACTGCTTTTTTTGATATTGAATAAGCATAAAAATCAAATTATGTTACTTAAAAATGAATACTCATACATCTTTTCCCATCTTGCATAACACAAAAATAGCTAACTGCTTTTGCTCATAAAAATCATATTTGGAGGGTGACTAAGCATGAGCCAGTTTCCAAACAAATCTTTGAGAAAGTTATGCAGGAGTGAAAGTAAGATTTCAGCTGTAATCAGTATCCTCATCTAGGTTCAATGAGGATAGACTGGTAAATTTTTTAAATCATTAATTAGTCATACATCATTTTTCAAGATATTTTGGATTTCGCTGGAATATTAAATCTAATATGATTTCTTTTTAACCAGAACCAGGATTTGTAGCCTGTAGCTTCTATGTACCAGTACTTCTGTCTTTTATAGGCACATGAAGATATTTACATAAGAATATTCATTCATTTACATAAAGTACATGAAACAGTGAAACCTAACTGAATGATGATTTAGTAGTGTAACATATCTTAGGTATTCATATGCTATCTTTGCTACTTAAAAAATAATTGGATGGTTCATGATTAACAACATAGTTTTCTATTGGAAAGTGGAGATACCGATAATACTATACCAGAATGTTACTTTAAAAAACAAAAGTTCACAGTTAGTGTCTCAGAATATATAATTTGGAAGAATTATGCAATCATTTATAAAGGAAACCAAAAATCTTACCTCTGCTATTCCTGAGGTTCAGTAGTAGTTTAACTTCTATTTCTTCATCTCTTAAAGTAGCATACATATTATATTTCTAGAACAGTCTTTGTATAAGTTTTTCTTGGGGTAATGAAATATCATTTAGGGTAGAGTATATTTTCTTTTTTCATATTTTAAGAGATCTGGTATTGCAGTTTACCTTACAAACCTTAGATTTACAAATTATAGGGTTCCAAATAACTTATTCTCAGTGGAATATTGAGGTATGAATTTGCCCTTGTTTATCTCCAAGTTGTTATTTCCATTTGGATGAGCTTTTCTAGTCTGACATTTCTGCCTTCACTTTGTTTTTCTTGTCATTTTAGTTGTCAAATATAGAAAATAGTATCTTTAAATAAAACTATACTACTTAATAAAAACAAATTAAGCCCTAGCTGGTTTGGCTCAGAGGATAGAGCGTTGGACTGAAGGGTCCTGGGTTTGATTCTGGTCAAGGGCACGTGCCTGGGTTGTGGGCTCGATCCTCAGTGGGGGGCGTGCAGAGGCAGCCAATCGATGGTTCTCTCTCATCATTGGTGTTTCTATCTCTCTCTACCTCTCCCTTCCTCTCTGAAATCAATAAAAATATATTTTAAAAAAACAAGTTAAACATATTATTATTAACTTATTTTGAAAAGAAAAATAATTGTCTCAAAATTCACATTATAGTAGGAAAATTTATTTGCCGAGTACGGGTAGTAAGGGTACGTGTCCAAATTGCCATGAATACAGTAAAGGAAATATTTTCATAAAGATTCTGGAATATGAAAAAAAAAATTGTTTTAGCCATGCATCATCTAATCTTTAAACTAAATGTGATTTTACTTTGTTTATTATGCCCAATTCTTACTTAGCTTAATGATAGGATGGATGGATAGATAGGTAGATTTATATTTTCAAATTATTGACACTAAACATGAAAGATATTTAGTAATTTCTTTTAATGTGTTTTTATAAAATATCATATAGTTGGGTTTTGCTTTTTTAACCCATTCTGAAACTTCCTGTATTTTAAGAAAAATCCTCCTATCACTATCTGGAGTGACAACTGATATACTTCATTATTTTTAACCTACTACTTGATGTTCATTATTTATTTCATTTTGTTGTTTGCTCTTTCCCTTTTCTTTTTATTGATTTGTTAAAATTACTATTAATTTCATTTTTAGCACTTTATTATTTTCCTTAGTACCTGTCAATCTGGAAATTATGTGCAGTTTAAATTCTGATAATCATTACCTAACATATTTCTCCAAAATTATATGAAAACCAGAAACCAAATAAACTGTCCACCAATCCACTCTATTCCCCTTTCTTATATGAAAGCTTTAGAATTCCCAATGTATTCCCCTTCCTAAATGGGGCCTTTAGGGTGCTTTAACTTTCTGTTACCCACCTTTCCAACTCTGATTTTGCTGACATAGTTCAATACTTTGGGTTCCAGATTTATTAGATTTTTCCCTTGCCATATGTCTCTTCTATTTTATAAATCTTTACCTCACAGCTATATTTCAAATTCCCAGTCAGACAATCATTATCCATTTAGCTTTAACATGTATATTGTGAGACTTATTGAACTGCTTTCTATTCCTCATCTATATTGGGATTTCTATTCTGATTTATATGTTGTTTGGTTCAGGTACTTTTCTTGAGTATTTTCATCAGATGGGGTGTAGAGGAGTGGAATTATTTCCCACAAATAGCCACAATTCTTTCTTCTAACCTGCAGTATCACTGATAATTAGGCACAGAATTGTTTGTTAGCAATTGCTTTCTCTGTTAAGCTTTCCAATATCTTTCAGCTTTAGGTATGGCAGATAAGAAGTACATTCTCCATCTGATTCTTTTCTTTGCTAAGTAACTTGTTCTTTCTAGAAATTTATAACATTTTTCTTAATCATTATAATATGGGAATATTACCAAAATATGACTGGTTGTATGCCTTACTTTGTTTAATCTACCTAGAATTTAGGGAGCCTTTCAATCACAAGCTCAATTCTTCTTCCAATCAGGGAACTTTACCTGTGTTATTTCTTTGTTATAACCTCCATTTTTTGTGTGTGTGATTATTGTCTTCTTTACCTGAAATTTCTCTTGGAGTTGTTTTCCAAGTGTGCTTCCCCAAAGGTTTCTCTCTTTGTATATTTGCTCCATATTTTGAGATATTTCTTCTGTTTGGTCTTACAAGCCAGTAATTCAGAGCTCAACAGGGACATACTTAATTTCAATTCTTCTATTTTTAAATTTAAAAATCAGATTTCCAAATTCCAGAATATGTTTTAAAGCTTATCATTATTTTGTATTACTGTTATTATTATGTGTGTTTTTTCTCTTCTGCCAGCAATTCTATTCCACTAGGTGGTTTCCCATTCTCAGGATTTTGCTTGTTTTTTCCTCTCTGATTATTGGGCCCCTTGGGTGCATTATTATTTCCCTTTGTCTAATAATGGTTCTGTGCACCTTTTGAGTGGTAAGAGGCCCAGCATTCCCTGTGCTGTAAGCTTTAAATATACCGACTGGCAAGCCTACTCACCATTTCTTGAGGCAACAGGATTATTTGGGTTAAATTTCTCCTTAGGAATAGAGGGTTACTCTGACCATCTTTATGCCTGCTTGGAAGATCTTCCACAAACATAATCCAAAACTCCTAAGACTGCACACATGTGCATGTGCTTACTTTCAGCAAAGGCCAAGATCTCTTAGGACCCTGGGAGTTTTGATGATACCCTCTGGCCTGTTAGTGACAATGCCTCCAGCCCCTGTCAGTTTTACAGATGTAAAAAGTAAGGCACTTGAAAGGTAAAGACACTTGTCCACAGTCACATTTAAATCTAGACAGTGTCTCAGAGTTCAGGCTTAAATTTCAGTCATAATATAGAAAAACTTAAAATTATCAAGTAACTTTGTTTAATTTTATAGGACTAAATCTTACAATGTCTTGACCACTTAACTTTTTAGAATGTAGCATGTAGCTACATGACATGACATATAGGAGATTGTTTTCCAAGGAAGTACAATGGGGAAATTGTATTTAAAGGAATCATTATGGAGCACAATATGAAGTGGGTGATTCAGAAGCTGTTCCACTAAACTAATCAAGAAATACTGTGACTTTAAAGTAGTTGAGGCAGTAGGAATGCAAAGGAGAATTTGAATGCTTGAGATACAGAAGTTGAACGTATATGAACTGCCATTGGGATGGATGTGGAGGGCAAGGGAGAGAAAGCACTTAATTCAAATCCCCAAATTTTCTGTCTGCTTAACTCCACAAGTTAATCCCTTTTAGAAAGAACTGTTAAAATATCAGATTTTGAAATTTCTAAAAGTATTTACCTTGGAAGAATTATTAACTGATTTGGGTTTCAGGTTGAGGCAACAGTATAATAGATTCCTTGCTTGACCTGGGATGCAAATCTCAGAGAATGAAATTTCTGGTATGTTTTATTTCTTTTCAAAAGTTTAATCATACTTTATAAGTTAATTTATATATTATTTGAAAAATACTTTTATATGTTGTTTTAGATGAATTTTTGCATTTTTGAATTATGATTTTTAGCAAATTTTAAAACTAGCTTTACACCCTATAGATTATCTGTAAATTGTAAAATTAGAGACTGAGCTTGGGGTGGGGGTGTGTTGGTAGAGGTGAAATGGTTTATTTCCTGAGCATATTGTCCCAAAAAATATTTTCTTTAAACTTTTTAAAGGTAACACAGAAATGTGATAGTTGTTCAGTCTCCAATGCAAAAACATTAAAAAGCTAGGCCTTGGTATATGCAGAGAAAATAGTCATAGATTGTCTATTTTTTTATGTCTACTCTCCCCAGATAGCCTGATGTGCAGACCCAGTCATTCTTGTGCCATTCCTCTCAGAATGACTGCGTCAATATTGGGCTCTCACAACCCACTGCACTCCCACTGTCTCTCAGTATGTTCACTGGATGTGCTTGGACTTATTCACCTCTAAACTTTGGTTTCTGTTCTTCCCTGGCTTGGTGGCCTTGGACATACCATGGAGTAGCAGCTTATAAGGTCAAGTTGCTACTCCATGGTAATGGCAGAATGAGTAATTGTGACAGAACCTAAGCATCAGAATTGTAAAACTAAGTCTATCACTCAAAGTATCAATCCTATATGCTAGGTGTACCGGTTAATAATAGTGGATTTTGTAATCAAAGAAAACAAGATAATTTCAAAAGAAATATCAAAAGTGCTTTATTCAAAGTAATGTCCATCACTAGCTACACATTTCCCCATCGTTCAGGTAATTTGTGGATACCACCCCAATAGAACTTTTCTTGTTTTGAGGCAAACCATTCAGAGACCCAATTTTCCACTTCTTCGTATGTTTTGAAGTGCTGCTCAGAAAGTGCATGTGCCATCAATCGGAACAAGTGGTAATCTGAAGGAGCAATGTCTGGTGAATATAGCGGTGGGTTAATACTTCCCAGGCAAGATCTTTTAACGTGTCTTTCACTGGTTTTGAAGTGTGTGATGGTGCATCATCATGAAGCAAAATTACTTTGCTGTGTCTTCTGGAACATTCTGGTCGTTTAACGATCAAAGTGTGGTTCAAATTGATTATTTGTTGTTGGTAGTGATCAGAATTAACAGTTTCACCTGGTTTTAGAAGCTCATAATACACCACACCTTCCTGATCCCACCAAACGCAGAGCATTGTCTTCTTTGTGAAGCGATTTGGCCTTGCAGTCAATGTTGATGGTTGACCTGGATCAACCCATGATTTTGTGCATTTGAGATTCTCAAAATAAATCCACTTTTCATTGCCAGTCACAATTCGATGCAAAAAAACCATCTTTCGTGCCGTTGAAGCAACATTTTACTTATATTTGTCTTTCATTCAGTTGATGTGACACCCATTTTCCTTCCTTTAAAATCTTTCCCATTGCTTATAAACGAATGGAAATTGTTTGCTGAGCAATGTTCAATCTTTCTGCAAGTTTTTTTTGAGTTTGACATTCATCTTCATCCAATAATGCTTGTAATTGTTGGTCTTCAAACTCTTTTGGTTGACCTGGACGTCTTTGTCTTTCACATCAAAATCATCACTTTTAAAGCGTTTAAACCAGCCTTCACAAGTATCTTGCGATGGAGCATGTTCACCATAAGCTTCCCAAAGTATTCAGCAGCACTTTTCTTCAAAATAAAGTAATGAATTAAAACTTCTCACAAATGCTCTTTTTTTTTGGCATGAAATTCATTTTTAAATGTAAAAGTATCTATGATGTTAACTCCTTCAGCAAATTTGGCATATGAAGTATTGAAGCTTGTTGTCAGTACAACAAAATAGCATACATATCAAATAGCATATATATCAACATATGTGTAACTCCATCTATTGAAAAAAATCTGCATTGTTAACCAGTACACCTAGTAATAAAAGCCTAATATGCTTAAGTGTCCGGTCCTCCAGTCGTCCATTCATCCAAACAAAGCGTAATATGCTAATGATATGCTAAGGCCGTTCAACCCATCACTATGACGTGCACTGACCACCAGGGGGCAGACAGTCGACCAGTTGCTATGATGTGCTCTGACCACCAGGGGGCAGACACTCAACACAGGAGCTGCCCCCTAGTTGTCAGTGTGCTCCCACTGGGGAGGCACCACTGAGCCAGAAGGCAGGCTCACAGCTAGTGAGCACAGTGGCAGTGGCAGGAGCCTCTCCTGCCTCTGCGGCAGCGCTAAGGATGTCTATCTGACGAACCAAAGCAGTCAGTCACACATCCCCTGAGGGCTCCCGGACTGCAAGAGGGTGCAGGACGGGCTGAGGGACCCCCCCTCCCCCAAGTGCACAAATTTCATGCACCGGGCCTCTAGTTAGTAAATAATATTATTGCTATGAAAATAATTATATTGAAGTAATGAAACTTTCGCCAATAGAGAGGCCCTTAGAAATGATCTAGTCTAATGCTTTTATTTTATAATGGAGGAAGCTGAGGACCAAAGAGGTTTAAATGACTTGTCCAGGCTCAAAATATTAGTAACAAATTAGAACCCAGATTCCTTTATTCCCATTTCAGTGTTCTTTTTACCACGTCATACTGGGCTTTTGATTTAAATATCATCCCAAAGGCATTTCATTTCTTCATGTTTAATAACAATGGATATTTTGCTTTAAATTTTAGAAAAAGATTCTATTTTTTACATAACTAAATCAAAAGCACCAAACACCACTAATAATTTTAGTATTAATTAAATACTGTAAGGATGTAGGTTGTTTTAGGCAAAAATAATAGTTTTTAAATAATAGTTTTGCTGGATAAGATGGTTAATCATCTTTTTCTTTCAGAACTTTGGACATATCATCCAATGCAATTTGGCCTACATAGTTTCTAATGATATGTCAGCCTTTAATTTCATTGAGGATTCCTTGTACATGATGGGTTATTTCCTATTATTATTTTCAAGACTAGAGGCCAGGTGCATGAAATTTGTGCACTTGGGCGGGGGGTGTTCCTCAGCCTGGCCTGCGCCCTCTCGCAGTCTGGGAGCCCTCGGGGGATGTCCGACTGATGGCTTAGGCCCACTCCCCATGGGCCTAAGCCAGCAGTTGGACATCCTTAGTGCTGCCATGGATGCGGGAGAGGCTCCTGCCACCACTGCTGCGCTCGCCAGCTATGAGCCTGCATTGAGTGTCTGCCCCTGGTGGTCAGTGTGCATCAAGCGACCAGTCATTCCACCGTTCGGTTGATTTGCATGTTAGCCTTTTATTATGTAGGATTATCTCTTGTCTTTGTCTTTGACATTTTGACTATGATGTGTTTGATGTGTGGATATCTTTGAGTTTACAGTACTCAAGTTGGTTGAGCTTCTTGGATTTTAAGATTCATGTTTTTTCTTGTGATTTTTATTTGGGGAGTCATTATTTCTTAAGATATTCTTTCTGCATTTTTCTTTGCCTTTCCTCTCCTTCTGAGATTCCCCTCATGCATGTATTGGGATGATGGGTGGTGGCCCACATGTGTCTAAGGCTCTGTTAATTTTTTTTAAATCCTTTTTTCTCCTAATACTAGATAATTTCAATTGACCTGTCTTCATGTCATTGTCTTTAAGTTAACTGATTCTTTCTTCTGCCAGTTAAATGTGCTGTTCATACAAGTGGAGGTTTTCATTTCAGTTATTGTACTTTTCAATGCCAGAATTTCTTTTTTTTTTTTAAATAGTTTCTATGTCTTTATTGTTATTTATATTTGGTGAGATTATCATTTGCATACTTTCTTTTAATTCTGAGACATGGTTTCTGTTAGTTCTTTAATCTTATTTATTATAGGTAATTTTTAAAATCTCTCTAATAATTCCAACTTTTGGCCTTCCTCAGGGACAATATTTACTGCTATTTTTTTATGAGCCATACTATTCTTTTTGCATATCTTATACTTTTTTTGTTAAAACTGGACATTTTAAATAATTTAATTGTCAACTCTGTAAATAAGATGCCTTCCTCCCCAGGATTTTTTATTGTTGTTGTTTGTTTTTATTGTTGTTGCTATTTGTTTTTTTAAGTGATTTTTCTGTAAAGGCTCTGTATTTTGTTGTGTGCGGCCACTAAAGTCTCCTTGTAACCTTGGTAGTCAGCTACCTACTGATTGGTGGAAAATTGGACTAGTAAGTCTCTCAGTCTCTGCTGAACGGCTCTTTGTATGTGTTAGGGCATGACCTCAGTGCTCCACCTGGCATTTTATAACTCTGCCTTAGCCTCAGCCTTCACTTCTTCTGCTTGCACAGAACTTCAAAGTCAGCTCCGTCATGTAGGTGAGAGTTTAGAGCCTTCTGAGGTCTTTCATGGTCTTGCACAAAGACCATGCAAGTGCATGACCTCTAGACTCCCAAGAATATGTTGAAGATTTTTGTAGACTCATGTGGACATCTCATCCCTTAGTTTTCCCATTTTGTTTTGTTTTTTATTAGCTTCTTCTTAGCCCCAACTGTTAGAGCCACCTACAACAGTTTCACTATTTAACAATTGCCACCGATTGTTTTCAACAAGTGCCCTAGGACTAGGACTGTTTGCACAGGCAGCTCTGAATCAGATGAAATGAAGTGCTCTGAAAATGGAGCCATTTAGTGAGCTGCCAGGTAGGTCTAGTGACAATTCTGTGGGGATGGACATTTTGGGGAACTCAAATCTATTCTAATCTCTTAAGTGGTAGATTGCTAGTTTTTACAGCTACCAGAGTTGTGAGGCTTTTGGTTTTCACTGCTACTCCAGAACCTAAAAATGGAATGGGATTAGTGCAAATTGAAATGCCACAAGATTTCTTTTCTTGCCTAACCAGTTTGGCTCAGTGGATAGAGCGTCGGCCTGCGAACTGAAAGGTCCCCGGTTCAATTCCGGTCAAGGGCATGTACCTGGGTTGCGGGCACATCCCCACTAGGAGGTGTGCAGGAGGCAGCTGACCGATGTTTCTCTCCCATCGATGTTTCTAACTCTCTATCCCTCTCCCTTCCTCTCTGTAAAAAATCAATAAAATATATTTTTTTAAAAAAAGATTTCTTTGCTTACTAAGATACAGCCATTTTTTTGAATAAACTGTCTTTGGATTGTTGTGAGCCTTTAGTTAGTTTTAATAGTTTTGAAAAGGTGATTTTGCCAGTTTTTGCCAGTGTTATTACCTTAATGCAAAAACTTTGTTTGGAGGTCTTTATTCCACCATTCCAAATATAGAGCTGTGTGTTTTGTTTTGATTATTTCTTTTTTTTAATCCTCACCTGAGGATATGTTTTTATTGATTTGAGAGAGAGAGAGGAAGGGAGAGACAAAGAGAAACATAGATCAGTTTCCTCCCATTCGCACCCTGACTGAGGATCTACCTGCAACCCAGGTGTGTGCCCTGACTGGGAATCGAACCCACTACCTTCTGGTGTATGGGCAAGCTACAGCCAACTGAGCCCCACCAGCCAGGGCTGAGCTATGCTTTTATAAAAATAATTCAGATAGTACAAAGAGAACAAAATATTATTATAAATAAGCTTTCTTTCCTAAAACTTAGTCCCCCGCTGCTAAACAGAATATTAACTAGTAATAACAGTTACTGTGCATCCTTCATAAAAATATGCCTAGAGAAGCATGTATGTGTAAGAGATAAGATCTATATTTCCTTTCATACATATACAAATATACTGTATATTTTTTGCCATTTTTTAACTTGGTAATTTACTTTAGATATTGATCCATGTTGACACATGGAACTATCTCAGTTTGTCATTGTTGTTATAGCTGTTTGATATTCCATGGGTGGATAGTCCCATTAATTTTACATTTTCTAGGAACAAATATTTGAGTTGGTCTACTATTTTGTTATTTCAAACAATGATGGAGTGAACATTATTGCATTTGTATCTTTTTGACCATGTGTGCTGGTATTACTATGGGATAAATTTCTACCTATGAAATGTGAGATGTATTTGTTTTTAAGTTTCGATGGATGTTACTAAATTACCTCTCTAAGGATGTTTTATCAGTCATACTTTTGTCGGTTGTAAAGGAGATTGCTGTTTCTCCTCACCCTTGTCACATTGTATTGTCAAACATTTAGCCATTTTAAAGATTAAAAACGTATCTTCATTGTTTTAATTTTCTTCTATTCCATATACTTATAAATCTTCTTCCACCACCAAACACACCACTCCTAGAGAGCCTCTTTTCATATTCTTTATTTTTTTACTGAGTTTTTATTTATAATAGCTCTTTGTGAGTTAAGAGAATTGGATGGTTGGTCTGTTTTATATATTACAAATATTTCTTTTTCTAGTTGATTATTTGGCATAACTTACAATATTTTTTCTTTAATTTTTAAAAAAATGTCAAACTTTCCAGTCTTCCAGTGGTTTTATGACTCGCTTAGAAAGGCCTTTGCTTTTTAGTTTATTAACATTCATCCATAATTTCCTCCAGAAGCATATTGATCCATTTATGTATTTATTTCTCTGGTTGTTTGTTTGTGATAACCAGATGTATCTGCACCATTCCCTATTTAACATGCCACTCCGTTAGGTACTAAATTCCTTTATGTATAGAGAATATTTCTGGAGTCATCATTCTTTTCCATTGATTTCTTGGCCAAATTATCCCTTCTCTAATGCCAACTTTTTTTTTTAATTTTTACAATTTTTCAATTATAGTGGACATTCAATATTATATTAGCTTCAGGTATACTGCGTAGTGGTTAGACATTTATATAACTTTTGAAGTGATCCCCCAATAAGTCTAGTACTCATCTGGCACCTTACATACTTACTAAAATTTTATTATCTCATGCCAAACTTTTAGTGTTTATTTTTCCATAAAACCTTTAAAATAAGCTTGTCTAGTTCTGTTTCCCTCTTAAGGAAAAATCCTGTTGTTACTTTGTTGAGATTATAATAAAACAATGATCTCAATTTTTGCATCAATCAAAATCATGTGGAAAGCTTGTCAATACATAGTATGCTGAGGTTCAACTGCGGTGTTTGTGATTCACTAAGTCAAGGTTGTGGCCTGGGAATTTGTAAGTCTAATATAATTCCAAGGATGATGTTAATTCTGCTGGTCTGGAGCACTCTACTTTGAGAACCACTGCAGTAAGGTTAGCTGGCTAACCTTAAAATAGAGTTTACCCTGGATTATCCAGGTGGGACCTGTGTTACTATAAGGGCTCTTAAAAATGGAATAGGAAGGCAGAACAGGAACTGAGAGTGATTTCATGTGAGAAGGACTTGACCTGCCATTATGGGGCTTGAAAACAGAGGGAGGGAACCACAAGTCAAGGAATGTGGGCAGCCTCTAAAACTGGAAAAAGCAAAGAAACATTCTTCCTCAGAACCTTCAGAAAGGAATGCAGCTCTTCCAACACTGATTTTAGCGCACCTACAGAAGAACAAGGTGATCAATAGTGATGTTCTAAGCCATAAGTTTGTGGTAATTTGTTTTGGCAGCAAATAAGAAATTAATGAAGTTACTAAACTATTATGACAAAGCACTCACATATGGTGAAGGTTTTCTGTGTTAGTAAGCATTTAACAATAGGCAGGTAAAATTAAGCTTAATATGTCACATGCTTCCATTTTCCCCCCCTCAAATTGTTAGAATTTGTCCAAAACTCTAAAAGACTTTTTTTCCCCCCAATTAAATGTTCTGGAAGTTTAATATTTCAGAGCTCATTTAGGGCAAAACCTTTTCCATCTGCAATTACTTATCTAGAAATCAGGCTTATCTGAAAAGTGACTAAGGACTGCATTAGAAAATCAGCCTGGAAAATAGCTGAGTCAGAATTAAGAATGTGACTTAGAACTGCTGCTGGGACTGGCTGTGTGACACTGGATAAGTTATTTGGCCTCTCTATGCCTCTTTTTTTTTTTTTTTAAATAATAGATGTTAAATTATAAAGTTGTACTGAGGATTACCTGAGATGATGTGTGTATAGCACTTTCTGGCCTATAGGTAGAAAAATTTTCAAATGAAGACAGAAATACAAAAAAAAAATTATTGTAGTGCCGTTCATCATAAAAGCAAAAACTCTAGACAATGCAGAGTTTCCAAAGGCATAAATATAGCAGTTGATATTCATAATGACATTCTTGAGTTAATCAAGTATAAGATTTTTTTAAATTTCTTTAGAGATCTTTAAAATATGTGTTGGTGTTTAAAGTGGTAAGCTCCGCCCCCCCCCCAAAAAAAAAAGAATTAATCTGGAATTTATATCAACAGTGTCAAATGAACAAAATATTTTAAAGTATATTTTTATTATGACTCAAACCTTAACTTCTTCACTTGTTATTCATTTATGCAGCCAAAAGCCACTCAACCTCTCTGAGCTAAGTCTGTTTCATAACATTTAGACAAAAGAATAGCTACTTGGCAGCGTGCTGAGAAGATTAGTGACATAGTGTATTTTAATCACCAAACACCTTGCATGGCATGTAAGTAGGTGCTCAGTAAGTGGAGTTTATTCTTGTGATTATTTTGTGCTCCTCTAAAACTACATAGTCGAAATTATGAAATTATGAAATTCTATGGGTCCTTCTCTTTATTTTTGTTTCTATTAAATGTGATACTGTTCAACATGTTGAAATTATCTTTTTTCTTCTTTTCTAGTGTTCTTCCTACTTCTTTGGTTATTCCTTTTCAGACTTTTTTGCTTCCTCTTCTTCCTTTGCCTACTCCTTAAATATTTCATGTTTCCTAATTCTCATAGGTTTTTAATCTTCTTTTATTTTCTACACATTATCTCTCGGTATATGTAATATGCTTCATGGAACCTGCCGAAACCTTTTCTTTCCTTTTTTTTCCCCATGCACCATTTAGATAACCCAGACACATCTCCTAATTGCACATATCTAAAAATAAACATGTAACCATTTTGTACATATTTTTTTCCTCTCTATGCCTGCATGGGCAACACTGTTTATTCCTGCATTCGACCATTAATCAATTAATTAAACATTCATTGAGTGCCTGCTAACCTGAGAACACAGTAGTGAAGTAAACAAATTAACAAATCCTTACCTGTTAGGGAGCATGTTTCTAGTGGAAGAGACAGAGCAAAGTATATTGTATATCTATGTTGATAAATTCTGTTGGGAGAAATGAAGCAGGGAAGAGAACTGAGGAGAGCCAAGATGAAGATAAGTGTTGCAGTTCTAAGTAAGTTGCTTGGGAAAGTCATCACTGAAAAGGTGCTGTTGGAGCAAAGATCTGAGGAGGTGAGGGAGTAAACCACGTGGCTCTCTGGAGGAAGATTGTTTCAGGATGAGGAAACAAAACCTGCACAATGTGAGGCCGGAGTGTGCTTGGCATTTTAGAGAAACAATAAGGTGGCCACCATACCTGGTTTGTGTGAGGGGAAGAGCACTAGGAGAGCGGTCAGGGAACATGGTGATGTTGGTCATGTCTACCCATTTGTTAAAAATTAGAAACTATCCCTTACTACTTAATCTGTCATTCTCCTTTCCTTTCCTCCTCTTATAACTAGTAAGTTACCAGTTTTATTGATTTCAACTCCTATGTTACTCTTCTGTCTAAACTTCAGTCTCACTACTTTTACCTTAGTTCAGGCCTCTATCACTGGTCACTCAATTGATTTGCTGCTAGTCTCACACCAAATATTCAGCACCCACTCAAGATATTTTTGAACAATTTCTGTGTTCCTGGCCCTGCACTAGGTATTGTGGGTATAATGGTCATCAAATATGTCATGATCATTGTCCTCACAAAGTTTACAGTAACTGGGGAGAAAATCATACAGTCAGTTAATAACATGACAGTGTAATAAGAGCTTTGAGAAGCGAAATACAAGCTGTCTTAGTAGCACATAGCTGGTGGGTAGTTCTGATTTATGAGAGTTAGCATAAGCTTTCTAGGAGAAATTATATTCCTCTTAAAATCTAAAAGTTAAGTAGGAGTTAGAACATCAAGGAGAGAAGAGTTTCCAAGAAAAGAGACCACTTGTGCAAGTGCCCAGAAAATAGAACTGAATGCCAAAAAGCGGAGAGTGGCTCAAAATCAAGCTGGAGAGCAGTACGAAGGAGCCACATCATGCATATCTTCAGGTCCTATTAGTGTTTTCAGTTAATCCATTTGTCACCAAAATGATCATTTTGAAACTTCAGTGTAATAATATATCTCCCAGAATTAAACCCACCAATGATTCCCTATTGGCTTTAGGTTAAATTTCAGCTCTATAACGTAGCACAGGTGGTATTTTAATTTGACTTTTGCCTCTTCAGTGGCAGCTCCCACAGGCCCTGCTCTTACATCTTTATATACCAACAGTGCAGAACCACTTATAATTACCCCCCTCCCCCCAGAAGGGAGAAATTTCTCCAGGCTTTAGCAAATGCTTGGAATGCTCTTTGGCCCTTGCCCACCTCATGAATTCATTTTGTCCTTCAAAATTAATCTCAGATGTCATCTTCTATAGGAATCTTTCCCTGCAAATGCAAACATAAACTGATTATTTCTTCTTCTGTGCTACCTCCCACTTCTATGTGATCTTTTCATTGCAATTATCTCAACCTAGAATAGTTTGTTTATATGTTAAACTCCACTGGTGTAAGTTCTTTGAGGGTCTATGATATTTTTGGTTTTGTTTTTGTCTCTGTCTCCTTAATTTCTAACATAGTGCCCAACACTCAGCTGCACTTAATATATGTTTAGTGAATTTAATTAACTTAAAGGGAGGCTCAATTAATTTGACCAAATATATGAGATTTATAGGAAAGAATTATTATTAATTTATAGTTCATTTAAATCACCAGGTTGTGTTAGTGCTCAGTACCTCTTAGCAAAGGAATCTCCGGCTTTTCTCAGATTATCCCACCCAAGTAGATCTGATGTATGAATCTGAGCTGTATCTTTTTAATTGCATTTTTAATTTAGTGGTATTTTTAATTCTAACTTTGAAAACTTTGCAGGGATTTTCTTCTCATATTTTGTGCATTATTATTGTTTTATGATTTTTAGAATTTCTTTACTTTTAGACACATAGATTGATATTGTCATCATTAAATAAATAATTTTGTAAATTAATATTACTTGAATCAAAGTATTCATTTTTGTTTTCTTATAATAATGCTTTAAATTTTCAATTTCTGGTTACTGTTTTTTAAGAGCCTAGTGTTTGCCCAGCTGGAGTGGCTCAGTAGATTGGTGTCATCCCATGCACCAAGAGATCACTGGTTTGATTCCCAGTCAGGCCACATGCCTGGGTTGCAGGCTCAATCCCCAGTAGGGGCATGAAGGGAGGCAGCTGATCAGTGTGTTTCATCAATGTTTCTCTCCCTCTCCCTCTCCCTCTCTAAAAATCAGTAAAAAGCATTTTTAAAAAATAATAATCTGCAAATCGACCAGATGGCAGAACGACCGGTCGCTATGATACTCACTGACCACCAGGGGGCAGACGCTTAATGCAGGAGCTGTCCCCAGCCCGCAGGCCCCCGATAACCTGATTGGGGCCTGCCCACCAACCTCTCAGTCCTTCCCTCTGGCCGGCAGGCTCCAATAGCCTGGTGGGGAACGGGGAACTGGGGTGGGTGGTGGCGGATGCAGGCAGTGCCAGGCCAACGCAGGTGCGAGCAGGGCTCCGATTGCCCTGCCAGTCGCCCCACACATAGAGGGCAACTGGTGGCGGTGGCAGCAGGGGAAGGGCTGGCTGCAGGCAGCCGGGGAAGATAAGCCATGATCTCAGGCCAGGCCTAGGGACCCTACCTGTGCATGATTTTCGTGTACCAGGCATCTAGTAAAGAATAAAATCCTATTGTTTTATCATAGGCAATGGAATGATTTCACCAATATGGGTATTTAATTGCCTCAAAACACAAAACTAGCCTTCCTGGGGCTTCCAGAGACCTTGAACAGTCGTAAGCTCATCCTCATTTGGCCCAAACTATGTGTCCCTTTAAACCATCCACCATAAAACTGCTGCAGATGCCTCATAGAATAACATCTTAGAGTTACATGATCACTGTGGACATTCCTGAAAAGAAGAAACATACGTCAAAGTAAATATTTTAAAAAATTAAAACCTTACTAGTGATTACTGAAAATAAAGAAAGATAGGTTTTTCTTAAACCTTTCTTATTGTCAAGTGTTTTTATTTTTTTAGTAATAGTATACTTGGAAATAAGTGTGCTATGAAAAGTGTTCTCTTAGCTACTACTGATGCAGGTATAAATAGTTATTTAACAGTGTGTATTAAAAGACCTTAAAATGTTTATACTCATTAATACTTAAAAATATTAATCCTGATGGAAATGTTTTAGAGGTAGAGGGGGTGGTTGCACAACATTGTAAATTTACTAAATACCACTTAATTGTTTACCTTAGAATGGTTAATTTTATGTTATGTGAATTTCACCTCTATTAAATTATTTTTTAAATAGTCATCCTAAGGAAATAATATACAAATGTTAATAAATAGGCATGTTCAGTTCAGCATTATTTATAATAGAAAAAGTTACATGCAATAACTATGTTTTAATAGAAAGGGAGTGATTACATATGATACATCTGTATGCTAGACTCCTATGCAGCCATTGCAATAATATTTGTAAAGGATTTTTAATGAAATGTGGAAATGCTCATGAGAATATGTCATATGAAAAGCATTGAATACAAAATTAAACAGTTGGACAGTTTTGTAAAACAAGCAGGCATTAAAAAAAAAGCTGAAAGAAAATTGTAAGTGTTCCTTGAGCTCTTTAAGCACATGAAGCCTTCGTCCCAAGGGTTTAAATGGCAGGCTTTCCATTGGAGTCTCTTACAGTTGCCTCTAAGTTAGACTTTCAACCATGGAGGCTCTGATTTTGTCAGTGGTCTGTTCATTATAGCCAGAGCCTTAACCATCATGGTACAAAGAGCCTGGAAAGGAGAAAAATGTTAACATACTGAATTGGGAGGTTTTACATGGGCAGGTTATATTGTCTTTACACTCCAAATAGGTTAAATAGAATTGGGGGGGGGGGGGTGCCAGCTTGGAATATTATATTTATTGAATATATTTACGATGTGTTCAGTCATACACTAGGTACAGTGACATCCATCATCTCATATAATTTCCACAAAAACTTTGCAAAGTAAAAACTCCTTATATACCCTCTTTACAGATAGGAAAACAAAAAGTGAAGTGACTGCTCTGTCTTGCACAGGTTTAAATTGAGGCTCAAACACGGGTACCCTGCTTAATGAATCTGTGCTTTTTCTACGGCACAGCATAGCCTTTCTCTGTGCTGTGCTGGACATTGCCCCCACAAAGCCTCCAGTATAAACAGTCCTCAGTTTGTAAATAAATTGTGTCCTAATTTAGTTGTGTACATATGTAAAGACTTTTCTCATAGATATAACATTAAATTCATTAAGATTCAATCCTCAAGAGTATTTCTCAGGTCTGAATTGGCAAATATTCAGTACTTATAATGCCACTACCATGACAGTTGCTAATATTGAAATTTTCCATGTGCCAGGCACCATAATAAATTTTTATAAAATATAATCATCTCAACAACTCTAGTTAATACCAGTGTTATCCATGTTTACATATAAGGAAGCTGAAGCACAAGGTCACAGGGTAATTTGTACCAAAGCCAAGGTTTGAATCCAGGCAATCTGAGCTTTAGCAATCTTTTTAACATGGTTTTCCAGGCAGCCACTGAGTAATCCAAAATGGTGCTCAAGAAGAAATTTGTTTGCTATTTAAAATTTGTCTGTGTTCTAAAAGTATCCTATATAATAAAAGCCCAGCAACCATAATGGTGTAATGACCAGAATGACCGGAGGACCAGTCACTATGATGAGCACTGACCACCAGGGGCCAGACGCTCAATGCAGGAGGGGGGGTGTGCTATAAAGCCTGGATGTCCATGCTATGGCCCAGGGATCCCAGGAACCACAAGCCCAGAGCTTGCTTTCCAATAAAAATAAATAAATTGAGAAAAAAAATACAGCCATGCTGGGAAGAACAGCTCCAGGAGGGAAAGGCCTCCCCAGGCCCAGCTGGCTCACCACAGGCTTGCAGGAAGTGCAGGGACGTTCAGGAAGCACAGCCCCTCTGACTCCAAAGCCAATTGCATCAACAACTGCTCCCTGTCCAGCTCCATGGCAGATGCAGCACTGCTGGGCTGCCTCATCTCCGACTTCCAACTTCTAGCTTCCTGCCCTCCCCTTTGCATACTATGTGCATGCCCCCTCCTCCCCCTGTAGCCAATAGTGCCACAGCACAGCCAGAGAGTGGCAGGACACAGCCACCAGTGCTGGCTGGGCATTGATTTGGCCATGTGACTGATGTCCACGTGCAGTTACACTGCATGTTTACATTTGTAGGGAAGCAGGGCAGCCCGCTCCTGGTGCCGGCGTCACCTTCTAGGCTAAGAAAGGCCTGCTGATGTCTGTTTCTCCTCCCCTCCAGAATCAGAACCTCTTGGGGATGAATGATCCCAGCGATGGCCCCAACACACACTCAGTGTCACTGTCAAGACATTCCCAGTCATTGCAGCCCGTTCCTCACCCCACTGTGCCCTGCTCCACCCACTGCCACTCCTCACCTATCACCCCCTGAGGACCACCTTATGTTATTCTATCTGAAATGTGAACAAGATCTCAAATGCCCCTCTGTCAATAGCTCCCTTGACCTACCTTTCTTCCTCTAAAAACCTTGCATTTTAAAAATATATATTTGATTGATTTCAGAGAGGGAAATAGAGATAGAAGCATTAATGATGATAGAGAATCATTGATTGGCTGCTTCCTGCACATTCCAAACTGGGGATCAAAACCTTCCCTGGCCCCACCCCACATCCCTCTCTCAGGCGCAGGCCCTTGGTGGTGGCGCAGCACTGAGGGAAGGAGGCGGGGAGGCAGGGAACCATGGGGTGGCGGGATGCCAAGGGCAGTGTCGGCATCCGGCATCTGTTCCTTCTGTACCCGGCCCAGCCACCGTCACCTCCTCTCCCAACCCCATCAGAGCCTTCAGGCCCTGATTGGCCTGGCCCTGATCAGCCTTTATCGCCCGCCAGGCCTCGGGACCCCACACATGCATGAATTTCGTGCACAGGGCCTCTAGTGTAACATATAATAGCTTCAACCTTGGCTACACATCAAAAAAACACCTGTGGGGTTTTCTACACACACAGAGGCCCAATCCAACTGTGAACAAAATGAATCACTGTCTTCCAGGGTAAGTTATGGATACCTGTATGAAGATGTTCCATAGATGATTTGGGTGTATACTTGTCCCCTGTGTACATGAAGCTAATGGTATTGTCATGATTTCTTGGGCTCTCATATCCAAGAGATTTTAATATAACTTTTATGAAAATATCAAGCAAGGTAGTATTGCTTATTGATTGGTGGTGTGGACTCTGGAGCTAGACTTCCTCAGTACAATTTATTAATTTTGTTACTTTGAGGATACTACTTAATTTGTCTAAAACTTAGTTTCATGATGCATAAAATAGGGTAAATTTTGTTAAGTAGCGTATGCAAATTGACCGAATGGCGGAACAACTGGTCATTATGACATGCACTGACCATCAGGGGTCAGATGCTCAATGCAGGAGCTACCCCCTCGTAGTCAATGTGCTCCCACAGGGGGTGCACCGCTCAGCCAGAAACTGGGCTCACAGCTGGAGAGTGCAGCGGCAGTGGTGGGAGCCTCTCCCGCCTCCGCAGCAGCGCTAAGGATATCCAACTGCCAGCTTACTCTTGCTCCCCTCAGGGATTGGGCATAAGCCATCAGCCCAACATCCCCCGAGGGCTCTCAGACTGCAAGAAGGTGCAGGCCGGGCTGAGGGATCCTCCCTCCCAGTGGATGAATTTTGTGCACTGGGCCTCTAGTGTACAAATAAAGCAATTCAGCACAGTGCCTAACACATATTAACTCCCCAAAGTTTAACGTAGTTGTGTAACTGTACACTGATATTACAGTAAATAATGTCAATAGTGTAGTCATTACATGCTGTTGAGAAGAACCACCGATCTTGGGGTCAGGTGAGTAGGCTTCCCAGAGGTTATGTGAAATATGATAGGAAGCTATTGAGTGGGATCATTCCAAGACATAAGATGTATTGTAGCGATATCTTTGGGAAGGATAAGCAGAGGAGTATATGAGTTTTTTTGTTTAAAGTTATAATTAGTAATAGACTTACGTCGAAGTTCCTTAGTATTTGATTTTGAATCTCAGTCTACCTTAATTTAATTTGATTTATATTACTATGCTGTGTACCTGAAACTAATACAAAATAATATTGAATATAAACTATAATTTAAAACAAATTTTTTTAAAAGAAAGAAAAAAATTGATAAGTACTTATTATTCTTTCCCTTCTGTGCCTTTGCTTTTATGGTGATTTGTGAGTATTTGATATCCCCAACTCCTTGTTCTTAAAATGCTCAGGAGTACCTAAACCCTATCATGCACATAGTAGGACTTTAAAATGTCACCATATTGAATTAAGGGAGAAGAACCAGTTATCTACTCTCTTTCTCCCCAAGTTGTCTTCTTTAATGTTAGTATAATAGGGGAGCTATTATGTCTATATAATGCTAACATGGAAGTCTAAATAACAAACAAATCCAATTTATATATGCAGAGGTGCCTACATTGGAGTTAATAAATTTTGTATATTCAAGAGCCAGGTGTTTTTTTTTTTAACAATACAGAAAATGCTTTTGATAAGTGAGTATTTGTTATCTCTTCATAGATATAGTTCAGTCATAACATTTAAATTTTAATGCCAAACTAGTGCTGCCTATTTATTCCCTAGTTTGTTTAGAGAAGTAAGCAACACCATAACTTGTCTCTATCTTTGAAGCAAGAAAAGGAGGGAAGAAAGAAAGAAAAATTGGTAAGGAGATGAGCAGAGAGGAGAATTGGAAATATATATCAGGTATAATTTTACCCCCTTGCAAGATCTTACAATGGCAGGGTTGGAAGTAGAGGACCTGGAATGTTAGCTTCTCTGTAAACCACAGTCATCAAACCTACTCAGAACACCAAAGTGTGTGCTGATCAGGATAACACCAGGCCAATGTGACTGAGCTGGGGGGGAGTTAAACTACTTTCCCTTTGCACTTTTTCCACTATATCATTATTTCAAAGACACATGAATTTAAATATTGACAGACACATTTGACACTTTACCCTGTAGCCCAGTTGTGGGGCATGTCAGCTTTTTTCACAGTAATGAGGAATTTGTCATATCACAAGTTCCAAAAGCCAGGCTTGTAAACATGGTTCTATTATATACTATTTTTGTACTGTGTTAAATGGATACACACGGCTTTTTCCCAGGAGAAAACTGCGATTGATCTCTAATTAATAAATATTTCATTGAAAACTTGTTTGAAATGGATTTTACAGTTGGTTTTTGAAAAGTGCTAACACTTAGGAGAAATTTGACTTTTAATGATTTCTCCCCACCATATATTATATAATGTACCTTCCAGTTTCCATAATATATAATATGATCAAAATTGGGTATTTTATACCCTAGCCAGTTTGGCTCAGTGCATATAGAGAGTCGGCCTGCGGACTGAAGGGTCCTGGGTTTGATTCTGGTCAAGGGTACGTACCTTGGTTGCAGGTTCCCTGGCCCTAGTCTGGGTGCATGCAGGAGGCAACCAATCAATGTGTCTCCCTCACATTGATGTTTTTCTCTGTCTCTCCCTCTTCCTTCCACTCTCTCTAAAAAAGTCAATGGAAAAATATCCTTAGGTGAGGATTAACAAAAAAGAAAAAATTGGTTATTTTACTAATGTAATTTATCGAAGTGAGTTTGATCTATTTGAATTAAAATCTCTTTGGAAATGAATATGTTAGTAAAATATCTGTGTAAATGTTCTTGGTCATTGCACTAGTTATCCCATAGACTTTCTGCATTATTCCATCCTATTAACTGAAGCCCCCAAATCCCAAGTTATACTTTTTGGGGGGTAATTTACTGCTTTGGAATTGAGAATACATGTCCACCTTTGAAAACCATGTAGTAAATGGAGCTAGATACCTAGGGCAGTGATCCTAGACATCACATCATCCTAACACCTGTGAACAGAGAGACCTTGCCTGATTGTGAATCATTGTTGATAACTACATCGCTGGAAATGGGAGGAACCCATAGCAATGTTGACATCTGACAACATTGCCAGTATCCCATGCAGTTATGATTCTGGAGTGATATTTTGAAAAAAGTATTATATTGTTAATGCCGGTCTTATCTATTAATATGTTACTGTACCATCATCACAATGATATGTAAAAACATTAATTTCCTACAACTGTTTCTTAAACCTTTCCCACTCATAATTTTCCATTGTTCCGATTTCCTCATTCATTTCCATTTTATATACAAGATGGGGCAAAAGTAGGTTTACAGTTGTTCATATGAAAAATAATACAATAATAAATAATAACACAAGAATAAGCTCTGTTTCCTGTACCTATTTTTGTTTCACTCTGTATAATGCTGGTATTTTATAAGCTGCCTTGATCACTTTGTAATAAAACAGGTAGGTAAGTAAGTAAATCTAGAATGTGACAGATCTTAATTTTGACATGAATATAAGCCATTATCAGAGGTATCACAAAGCAATGTGACAGATGGAAGAAAGGACTAGGCTTGGGTTCAGGTTCTGGCTCTGCAATTTTCCAATCTAAGGCCAGAGCTTTGGCTTCTCTTAGTCTCTCAGTGTTCTCATCTGCTAATGAGGACAGTAACTCCTATACCAAGCATGTCAAACTCAAAGGCTAACACAAGCCAAATAAACAAGTTTAAGTTTATATGGACCCCAAAAAACAAAAGCTTCAATTTTCATAGAAATGCAGGTTTATTTCAGTAGAGACATGCTGAATACAAAGGGATGAAATAAATGACTAACATAAAATAATAGAACATTGTAATAAAAATGAATGTTTTCTTGAACATTAACTTAACAGACACTGAATACCTGCACAAACTAATAAGCGTAACGCAAATATATTTTTCTTGTTCTCCAAAAGCGAAATAATCTCTGTTGCGCACACCAAACAAGTCAGTCCAAAACTAATGACATGGCAATCGGTTGCTAAAATGTTCGCTGCTAGTATTAGTGGAGAGAAATGGTGAGCCTGCGTGTAAGGCGCATAAGGGAAATGAATGTAACATGATTATAGTAATCAGTCATTAGCGAACATTGTAGTTTGTTATTAATAGCTGGTGCCCCTGTGCACAGATTTGTGCACATTGAAAAGAATTTAATTAGAAGGTGGCCTGCGGGGCGGGACTGGGCAAAATGGGCCAGACATGCCCTGAAGCCAACCTCTCAGGGTCCCTCCCTGGTCGGCCACACCTGGGGCTGTGCTGTGGCTCATCTGGTGTCTGCAGAGTGAGCAGGGTCCCTCGGGCAGGTGGGGTCCCTCATCTGGCCTGCGGGGATAAGGCAAAAACCAGCTCTCTGACATCCCCTGAGGGGTCCCGGATTGCAAGAGGGCAGTTCTCGGGTGACGCACTCTTGAATTGGGCTCCCGCCTCTCTGGTTCTGGGGTGTATCACCCAAGAACCACCACTGCCAAGTCACTGCAGCTTGGCAGCTCCTGCATTGAGCATCTGCTCCCCGGTGGTCAGTGCAGGTCATACCTGCTGGATGGTCCGATGGTCACTTAGCCTTTTATATATATAGATTATGTATAACAGGATATTGTAAAAATTAAGTGATGAAATTTTTATTAAAACGTTTCTTACATACTGTTATATTGGCTGTGCTGCAAAAATATTTGTTGTGGCCCCAACCGGTTTGGCTCAGTGGATAGAGCATCGGCCTGCAGACTGAAGGGTCCCAGGTTCGATTCCGGTCAAGGGCATGTACCTTGTTGCGGGCACATCCCCAGTAGGGGGTATGCAGGAGGCAGCTGATAGATGTTTCTCTCTCATTGATGTTTCTAACTCTCTATCCCTCTCCCTTCCTCTCTGTAAAAAAATCAATAAAATATATATTTTTAAAATAAATAAATAAAAAATATTTGTTGTGGGCCGCATGTGGCCTGTAGGCCACGAGTTTAATGAGGATGATTTTAATGAGGATTAAATCCCATTATATTTGGGAAAGTATATGGCATACACTATAAACTTAGTCAAATGCTCGTTGAATTCAGATCGGATTTTCACAGGTTGGGGAAAAATATTTTTATTTTTGTTCCTTTACCACCTGTAATTACTGTGACTAAAATGGTCTAGATTGTCACATTCACTAGGAATGTGAGTCTAAACATTCTGGATCTGAGCCTCCAATTTGTGATGCCTGAAGGAATGCTGTGTTTGTGCTGTGCCCACGGAAAGAGGGGCTTATTTATTGAGACTCCATGTTATCTCTATGCCTATAGACAAGACAAGAGGAAGACATTCTCCTAGCCTCCAAAGCAGGAACCTAAAATACAATTTCTTATAGAAGCTGTGCTATCAATAGGATTAATTTGTCATGGTTTCCCCACAAAAGCTATTCATCCTTAATATAATTAAACAGCTGTGCACCTATGAAAATATAACTATACTCACCGTATTTCTTATAGCAAATGAGCCTTTCTCTCAGGTGGATCTAGACTTAGTTTATGGAAACCTGTTACCCTTCATTCTGAGCAAGAGTTTTGAAGAATGGAAATTCCTTAAACTTGTTCCCTGTCCAAGCCAAAAACTCTGTACTCAGGAGACTTGTTAATACAGTAATATTATATTGTTGCTTAAAAAAATTTTATGCTTTGATGAACAGTTATAAGAATACTTTCTCATATGTGATTTTGGAGAGGAGTGTAAAATAATAGAAGAAGAAGAAAAAAAAAACTTTGGGTTAGTGTGCTGGGTTTATTTTTTCAAAGATATAATATGTCCACTTCCCCCCTCCCTTTTCCACAGTTTGCTTAATTTTAGAAAGTGTGGCTTTTCTTTTTTGTGGTTGTTGTTTTTTTCTCAAGGATATTTTCTCCATTGATTTTTCAGAGAGAGTGGGAGGGAAGGATAGAGACAGAGAGAAACATCAATGTGAGAAAGACACATCAATTGGTTGTGCCCTCCCCTCCCACACATGCCTCATCCTGGGTGGGGATTGAACCTGCAATGGTGGTAGGAAGTATGGAATCGAACCCACAACCCTTCAGTCCACAGGCCGATGCTCCAACCACTGAGCCAAACCGGTAGGGCCAGAAAGTATGACTTTTAGAAAAGAGCTCTATCTTTGATATTGGTGACTTGATGTAAATTTCAAAATAATTACAGTAATTTAGAGGTATTTCACGTTAATGGAATTGTTAAGAATAGTCACGATGTTGTTCTTAATAGATAGCCATATACAAGCATCTTTTCTCAATTATTAGAAAAAAAAGATTTGAAATATGTTCATTTTGGGAATTGGTGCAATGCTAATAATACCTCCCACAAGTATTATTTATGTGGAGATGCAATGTTGTAGCACTCAAGTGAAAAGCTCTGCAAGTTGCAAAAACACTATGTCAATAATATTTTGAAATTATCTGTGAAAAGGACATCTGAAAGGAAATGAGGAGTTCTGGACCCTAGCCCTTTTATCACTGACTATAACCTTTAGCAAGTCAACCTTTTAGCTCTGCCTTCTCTTCTTGAAAATTAAGACAAGGTCTGAGGGATTGCCCAACCTTCCAACTGTGAATTTCTAATATTCTTGTTATTAAAATTTGAGATGAAAAGAAATTAGTCATACTTTACATAGAATGAATGTTTCACTAAGTTATTAATAGTATAATTTTATATTGCAAACTGGTCTTTAAAAAATATAAAAAATTCAATTTTATTCTTTGTTTTAAGTGTTTTGTGATTTATGTGCTATTTTTTACCAGATTTCTTTAAGAAAGAAAATATTTTTAGGTGAATATCTTACCCTTCTCATTTCATGCTACCTCTCCTTCATTTCCCAACCCCAAAATACCCTCCCCATGAGTACACACTTTAAAAGTAAGTCTGGCCCTAACCAGTTTGGCTCAGTGGATAGAGCGTCGGGCTGCAGACTGAAAGGTCCCAGGTTCAATTCCAGTCAAGGGCATGTACCTTGGTTGTGGGCACATCCCCAGTAGGAGGTGTGCAGGAGGCAGCTGATCGATGTTTCTCTCTCATCGATGTTTCTAACTCTCTATCCCTCTCCCTTCCTCTTTTTAAACATCAATAAAATATATTTTAAAATAAATAAATAAATAAAGGTAAGCCTGGCACAGGCCGATGTGGCTCAGTTGGTTAGAACATTGTCCCATGCACCTGCACCAAAAGGTTGCCATTTTGATGGTCAGGGCACATGCCTGGGTTGCAGCCTCCATTTCAGGTAGGGGACATGCAGGAGGCAGCCAATAAGTGTTCGGATGTCACATCTGTTTCTCCTTCTCCTTTCCTCTCTCTCTAAAAATCAATTTTTAAAAAAAAGTAAGTCTGAAGATTGCAGGTTCCATCCAGTTAATCAGGTGGGGGCACATGCAGGAATCAACCTATGAATAAATGCATAAATAAGTGGAACTGTGGGCCAATCTTTCTCTCTCTCTCTCTCTCTCTCTCTCTCTCTCTCTCTCTCTCTCTCTCTCTCTCTCTCTCTCTCCCCCCTCCCCACCCTCCCTCTCCCTTTCCCTTCCTGCCTCCCTTCCTGCTTCCCTTCCTCTCTCCCTTCCTCTCTCTCTCTCAAATCAATAAATAAAAATTTTACAAATCCACACAAGTCTGACAATCACAGAGCCACAGAGTAGTAGCAGAGGCACCCTGACAAATTCTGGGGAACTACTTTCTGCAGTAGAAATAGAACAATACATGGCAACTATATTGTGAAAATATAATCCAGAGGTAGCTAATATAGGTATAATTGTCCCAAATAGCTACATAGCACAGTTTAAGGGGAATTGTCTTTTCTTCACTTTCAAACGCACACACTTGCTTTCCACCTTTTTTCTCCATTCTCTGCAAAAAATAATTACAACTACAAATATTAGTCTTGGTAAAGATATATATTAGTTTTTTTACTGACATGGTTAGCTTTCAAAAGATCATTACGCTTTAATCAACACACATAGGAAGCATATGTGAACAAAGATGCCCCGTCTGGCCACAGGGCTGTCTGATTTAGCTGTGCAGTTGTCTAATAAGCTCTAGTCCAGAATGAGACATTGAGCAGAATGAAGATCCAGAAATAATCATTCATCAGACTTGGCATCTCATTGACCAAAGCAGCTCCAGCATTATGGTGAGGCCAGCACCTGGGCTGGAGCATTCCTGCTTGGCACCTATCAGCTGACCCCAGGAAACCTCAATGCTGTATGGAACTCCAAAGGAAGGAGGCCAAAGATTCGAGTCAGATGAACACCTACAGGAACTAGGAGAGACTTTAAAGCTAAGGAAGAATTCTAAACTGAACAAAAGAAATTTTACTTAGGTCAGTGAGGTATGGTCTTCTTAGAGAAAGTATTTGAGGGTCCACCAAATGACTTTAATCCATAGTGTGTTTTTTGTTGTTGTTTTTGGTGTGTGTGTGTGTGTGTGTGTGTGTGTGTGTGTGTGTGTGTGTGTTTATAGTATGAGCTTTCAAGTAACAGTAGGCATGTAGCCATTTGCTAGGCGAACAGCCAGGCAGATGATTTGGGATAAAGCTTCACATCCCTTGCTCTGATGGGTGTTTGCCCTCACTATGGTTTGGGACATTATAGGAATCTGTGAGGATTATTTCTTAAAAGAGTTAAATCATAAGCTGATATTATTCCTGGAGTTTATTTATATATTTCCTAGTGTCTTAGCATGCGACTTCTTTTATTTTGTTAGCATTTTGAATTGAGAAGTTACAAACTACCTTATTAGTAGTAATGCTAAGCTATGACCAGCATACTTTCAGCTTCCAGGTAAAACTCGTTTGCCAAAATTTCACCAACATTCAGGGCTAAATATACTTTGCCAGAATGATCACTGTGTTGATTGGGGATGCCTCGCGGTTTTGCTAATGTAACAGATAATGTGGTACTCTACCTCTGTGCTCTCATAGCCCTGTACTATTTTGTACACATTCCGAAGGCCAGCAGCTGCATCTGTGCCTTAGGACTGCCTTTGAGCTGCTGGAAGCACTGAGGGAAGACTTTAAGCAATGACTGACAGGTGTCAGCTTCCTTGGCCCTCACTTAGACAATTCAGAGACATGTATCTTACACCATTTGCCAATGTCTCCCATGGGGTTAAGTTTCAGTTGTCTTCTGTAATAGATAGCTTACTAACGTACCCTATATTAGCTGCTTGCCCTTCTCTTATCATCTTTCCCACCACTCTGCCAGTTACTCTGAATCTCCTAAATAAATTATGTGCACCTCTCTCAGGGTCTGCTTCCTCGGAAACCACACTAAGAGCTGCCTACATAAAACATGGTAATCTTCCTATTTAATTATGAAAAATTGTTTAGAGTAAGTGGACAGATATAAAGGTAATATATTTGCATTTGTATGGTACTGAAAATACTTAGTGTTATAGATCCCTCTCCTTTCATTGTTCCCCCAAGCTTAAAATTAGTAGCCATCAAATACTAGTAAAAGTTAACAAAGTTATGTAATTAAACGGATCTTACTTACATGATCAGCCTTTAATGAAATTCTAACCATAACTTTAAAATACTAAAATCAATATGAATAGTAAAGTCCCAATACAGGAAGTAAGGAAAAAATTCATTTTAACTTAAAAATTGAATATAATTATAACAAAAAATGTACTGAGACCTGTAATATAAATAAAACTTAATACCCTTAAAACACTCAAATATAAATGTTTAGGGCTACCTAAAAATGCTAAATAATTGAAAACAAATAGTAAAGTAATAAGATTCTAAGACACTAGAAACTAGTGTTCAGAGCACTCAATATATCAAATAAATGAATAAAATACTTAACAGCCACCTTGATACTAAAAGTAAAATGTCCAGGTCCATCCATGCTGTCACAAAGGGTAAAATTTTCTTCCTTTTAATGGCCAAGTAGTATTCCATTGTGTAAATGCACCATAACTGTTTTATCCACTTGTCTACTGACTAGAGGCCCAATGCACAAAGATTCGTGCAAGAATTGGCCTTCCTTCCCCTGGCTGCCGGCACTGTCTTCGCTCCGGCCAGAGCCGCCTTTCTGCCTTCCCACATTGCCCAGAGGTGCGGAGCTGCTGGGGCGGTGCGGAACACCTGCGTCCCGCCCCGCCCCTGGCCACTTGGCGCCTATGTATGCAAATTAACCCGCCATCTTTGTTGGGTTAATTTGCATACTCCTGATTGGCTGGTGGGCGTCGCGAAGGTACAGTCAATTTGCATCTTTCTCTTTTATTAGTGTAGATGGACTCTTGAGCTGCTTCTGAATCTTGGTTATTGTAAATAACATAAAAGGGTAATATGCAAATCAACCAAACAACTGAACAGCAGAATGACCATCCAGAAGCAAACCACACTATGACACACACTGGTGCTGGGCCAGCTGCTGGCAGCCGGGGGAAGGAAAGCCCTGATAGGCCCTGATTGCCAGCCAGGCCTAGGGACCCTACCCGAGGGGTTATGGATTATGAGAGGGCACAGGCCGGACTGGGGGAAACCTTCCCCCCCACACAGGAATTTCGTGCACCAGGCCTCTAGTTGTAAATAACACTTCAATGAACATAGGGGTGCACATATTCTTTTGAATTAGTGGACCTAGAGAGTATTATGCTAAGTGAAATGAGCCAGTCAGAGAAGAACAAGTACCATATGATTTCACTCATATGTGGAATTTAATGAACAAACTAAACTAACAAGCAAAATAGAGACAGACTCAGAGAGAGAGCATAGCTCTGGTGAAGTGGGTGGGAGGACTGAGAAAAAAATAAAAGGAAGAACTCCCGGACACAGACAACAGTGTGGTGATTATGGGGCTTGTAGGGGGAGGTGGGAAGAGGGTATATGGGGGGATAAATGGTGATAGAAAAAAATAAAGAGAATAAAATAAAAATCTAATATAAAGTAAAATGTAATAAAATGCTCAAATGAAAATGTTAAGAGCAACTTAAAAATACTGAGAGCATTAGACAGATATCATTTTAACACACCAAGAACTGAATTTAAAAGGCAATCTCTCAAAGCCACAATGGTCACAGAGCACTCAGGGGATCCTCACGGGTAAAGAGACCTAGGTCTAGTCCAAAAAAGATCAGGGTCAAGACAGTAGCTGAGTTTAACCTCCTTGGAACAAATATGCCCATTCTCTTGATCTGTGGGAAAAGTACCAGGTAAGAGCTTGGTCATTCTGGAGAATTCGTTTTGGGGAGCCCAGACTGATACCTGTTGGCCTAAGGCCAGTTTGCAGACTGTCTTTAAAAAGATACTTATTCTAAAAGAAGAGGGAGAAATCAAACCATGTCAATGACCCTCAACTTCCTGCTGCATTTCCTACCCTCTTAGTAACATTTTGTAAAAGCTGATGATAGACCTACCTAATAAAAGAGTAACATGCTAATTGACTGTACCTTTGCAACTCCCACCAGCCAGTCGGGAGTGAGCATGCAAATTAACCCAACAAAGATGGTGGGCTAATTTGCATATGCAGGCGCCGAGCGGCCGGGGGTGGGGCGGGCCGCTTGCATCATTGCCATGGCGATGACACAGGTGTTCCACACCTCCCCAGCCGCTCTAGGCCTCTGGGCAGCGTGGGAAGGCAGAAAGGCGGCTCTGGGCTGGAGCGGAAAGGCGGCTCGAGCCAGAGCGAAGGTGGTGCCAGCAGCTAGGGGAAGGAAGGCCCATTCTTGCACGAATCTTTGTGCATCAGGCCTCTACTATGTAAATAAGAAAACAAAGAGTAACTCAGGAACTTTAGCTGTGATGAAGAACCAATGATAGCAGGATTTAAAGCCTTTGACAGTAGGCAGGCCACTCTCTTGTCTCCACAAGTCTAATCTGTATCAGCCTGTATGTATTTCCATGAGTCACCAGCCTGCAAGGCAAATTCAGTATCCTTCTTCCTTCTTTTGCTGTTTGACCAGTTTTGTTTATATCACAAGTTGAGAAACTACTGTGTATTTCTTCCCAATGTTTTGATTTTTATAAACATTTATATGTTTTATGATACAAATAATTCCAAAGACAATATAGCGTAGTAATTAGGAACATAGGCCCTTGAGCTGGATTGCCTAGGTCTAATGCTGGCTTTGCCACTTACCAGCTAATACCACCTCTCCTTTGCCTTGATCTTATTTGTAAAGTGGGCATGGTAAGAACATACTATTCCATAAGGTTGTTTGAGGACTAAATAACTTAAAAATAAAATTCTTAAAATAGTGCCTAGAATATATGAATGTTTAATATTTGTGTGTGTGTGTGTGTGTGTGTGTGTGTGTGTGTGTACAGTACATTATGGATAAAATGGGAATTTATAAAATTGTTGACATTTACATAACTGCTTTTGTATGACTATTATGGGGAAAATGCATTCTAATTACTGGTCTACTGACTTCAAAAATGAATGTTTGAAACATAACCTATTTGTGAGTAAAGTATTGTCATTTTGCTTATTTTTTTCAAGTAGTATTTACAATGTTTCTATGTGATAAAAAAACAACAACATTGTATGTCATTTTGTGTAATACACAGTCAGGCCTACTTGGTAGCTATTAATAACTTCATTTTATGTTAACAGTGAGTGTCTCTGGGTGGTGAGACAATAGGACCTAGAAGAGGAAGAGTTGGCAAAAGAGAATTAGATGGTCCCACAGGGGGGAATTTTCATCAAGTGGGTGGAGATATAAAACCCCTCTGGGACAGCCAGGCCAGAGTGGCTCAGTTGGTTGAGCATTGTTTGCCTGTCTGATTCCAGGTCAGATCACATACCTGGGTTACGGGTTTGATCCCCAGTCGGGGGGCTTTCTGACTCTCCCTTCCCCTCTCTAAGCATGTCCCCCAGTAAGGATTTAAAAAAAACAAAACAAACAAAACCTTCTGGGAAATCTAAATCTTTTTAAAACATATAATCTATACAACAGACAGGGAATGTGGCATCTTTAGCAGCCTTTAGACAGTTAAGGCTATGAAAGGCCTGCTTTGTGGGAAGAGCTTGTTGTGGAAACAGTGTTTGTCAAGTTGTGTTCAGAAAGTATTTTAGAAAGTCCATAAGCCTCAGATTCAGATTTCTTCAATGTTTACATTGTTGTTAAGACTGCAATTGTCATCTGTTCATCCCAGTTTCAATTGTTGTGTTTATAAAACATGTGTTCTTTGATTACCTTTATAATAAGTAAATGTTAAGTGTTATTAAGCTGACTGTATAAAGTAAACCCATGCTGATAAAAACAAAACACCCCATTTTAAAAAAGGAAGTTGAAATTTCAGCAAGTCCAGTGATTTACCCAGGTAGCAGAGCTGCTGTAATAGTGTCTGACTCAAAGCTTCCATTGCTCTCCCTGTGTTAAACAGAGGAGAGGTTGGAAATATATAACAATTGGTATGGCCCAGGCACCAACCAATCTGAGTGGATGTCAGGGTCTTGGAGGCCCCCTGTGCTGCCAGATGGTATCTCATTAGTGGTTAGAACTCTTCATGGGCCATAGGGTCCTAGAGAAGGGCCATGTGGAGAGGCTGGAGCAGTGGCCATTTCCCAACAAGCATGGAGGTCTCACTCTTTAGTATTCTAACAACTGGTGTAGCCTCACTGTTCATTGTGACCAAACATTAGATATATAAAAATAGGTAATCATGATGTACCTAATGTTATAATTAGGTATATAAAGTCTTAAATTAGGCATAATTGAGACTTCCTCGAGATTTCTGCTAAACTATCCTAATATATAAAAACCCTGGGTCTGTCACATCCACAGTGACCAGAGACTTGACCTAACGGCCAGGCTGCACGCACAGCAGGCTCTGGTGGGTGGGGACTTGTGGCAGCGGAGACAGGGACAGGGGAAGCGGGGCTGGCACTAACACTCACTCACAACCACACACACACACAGACACACACAGCGCCCACCAGCTCACAGCCTTTTCTCCCTTTCTTTCCCTCCCTCCCATCTCGCTCTCAGAGCCTCTCTCAGAATGAGGAAACAAAACAGACAGGGCCTGAAGAGGCCTGGATGGAAGGGAGGGCAGGCAGAGGGTGGAGAAACCCCCATTGGCCCCGCCCCCTCCCAGCTGGGAAAGAGGAAGAGGGACACAGGGAAGCAGGGAGGCCTGGAGGACTGCTGAGAAAAACAAAGAGAGACAGACTGGGCAAGATCAGGCCGGCAGGGGAGGGCAGTTAGGGGTGATCAGGCAGGCATAGGCAGTTGGGGCGAGATCAGGCTGGCAGGGGAGAGCAGTTGGGGGTGATCAGGCAGGCAGGCAAGTGAGCAGTTAGGAGTCAGCAGTCCCAGATTGCGAGAGGGATGTCCCCGATTGGAGAGGGTGCAGGCTGGGCTGAGGGAACACCCACCCCTGCACAAATTTCATGGACCGGGCCACTAGTTATTACATAAATATCTGGTTCTTTTTCAATTACATTGATTGATTGGTTGATTAATTGATCAATTGCCAGTTAATATAGATTGCCTTTATTTTCAGTCAGCCATTTTGAAAAAATTATGAACTAGCAATAATTTGGTGGAGGAAACTCATACCATACATTCTTTGGCCAAAAAAATTAAATAGTTGTAAATACCTTAAAGGACTTTGTTGTTTTGCTTTTTTTTCTAAATATAAATTTGCTGTCATTTATAGCTTTTCTCTCGTTACATCTTCTCTATGCACGTCCAAGAAGAATAAAACAATGCTGAGTTTTACCTAATAATCTTTATAATATATGTTTAAATTTACTAACAACCTAATCTCTTGATTTTATAATATGGGAGCAACAGAAATCACTGATGGTATTTATTTCACTTTTACTTTTTCTGTGTTCTGTGAAATGTATTATTTGAAATTCAGATTTTAAGCATTGAATATATTGTTTTCTGGTTTGCATTGCATTATTTCATGGAATTAAAAGAGTTAAGTATCCTATCTAATAAAAGAGTAATATGCAAATTTACTGTCACTCCAACACACAAGATGGCTGCCCCCATGTGATCAAAGGTGGCTGCCACAAGATGGCCAGCAGGGGAGGGCAGTTGGGAGGGACCAGGCCTGCAAGGGAGGGCAGTTGGGGGTGATCAAGCCTGCAGGGGAGGGCAGTTAGGGGTGACCAGGCCGGCAGAGGAGGGAAGTTGGGGGTGACCGGGCTTGCAGGGAAAGGCAGTTGGGGGGCTAGGGGACCAGGCCTGCAGGGGAGAGCAGTTGGGGGGGGGGGACCAGGTCTGCAGGGGAGGGCAGTTAGGGGGAGGGGGGACCAGACCAGCCGGGGAGAGCAGTTAGGGGCGATGAGGCTGGCAGGGGAAGGCAGTTAGGGGTGACTGGGTCAGCAGGGGAGGGCAGTTGGGGGGGACCAGGCCTGCAGGAGAGGGCAGTTAGGGGCGACCAGGTTGGCAGGGAAGGTCAGTTAGGGGTCACCAGGGACACAGGGAGGCAGGGAGGGGTGACCAGGGGAGGGCAGTTAGGGGCAATCAGACTGGCAGGGGAGCAGTTAGGCATCAATCAGGCTGGCAGGGGAATGGTTAGGGGGTGATCAGGTTGGCAGGCAGAAGCGGTTAGGAGCAATCAGGAAGGCAAGCAGCCGAGCAGTTGGGAGCCAGCAGTCTTGGATTGTGAGAGGGATGTCCGACTGCCCATAGGCCCGATCCTACTGGAATCGGGCCTAAACGGGCAGTCAGACATCCCTCAAGGGGTCCCAGATTGGAGAGGGTGCAGGCTGGGCTGAGGGACACACACCCCCATGCACAAATTTCGTGCACCAGGCCTCTAGTATTAACTATAATTTGAGTTTGAATTGTATGTAATTATCAATATTTAGCCTATTTTGATCTATAAAAATAATAATTTTACCTCATGCAATCCAAGAGGGAGGCATCTATTGCCAACATATTGACTGCTTTAAGATAATTGGTTTTTATTATTTTTTATGAATGAACTGAATATTTCATTTTACTTTTTGTTTCAATTGCTTTCAGTTGCATCCTTCCAATCAATAGATATTTTTAAATATTTGATGTTTAATTTTTACTGACCATGAACCCATCTACTAAGTTTTACTTTCACATACTGATTTGCAGTTTATTGTATTGAGTTAAAATTTGTATTATATATATTTACTTAAGGTGCATTTTATTATATCTGTATCTGCAGTGGAATCTGCAACTGTATTCTCAGTGCTATTGAGCCATCAGAAAAATTACAGCATTATAAATGCCAGCAGTGTAAGGAACCTTTCATATTTTATTAATATCGAGGAGCATTGGGACCTATATGTGGTAGTAAGACCTATATGACTCATATAGAGCAAAATATTGTATAATGTTTTGGCTTAAACATTTAAGTAGTTATATTTTTGCATAGTCATTTCATTTCATTGTAAACAGAGAAGATGAAGCAAATTTCTGGAAATATTTCAAGTTGAAATGTATAGCTTTGGATTTATCACCTTTGAAAGATCTGAAATGATAATTCCATTTATTTCTTATGAACCTCAAAAAAGAAACTTGACAGGACAGTCCTCTAAACCTGAAAAATCTCTAATAAACAGGAATGACTCAGAAGCTCTTTTTGGTTGCAGTCTCTCATATTCAGATTTCACTTTTTCATCCCTCAGTTATCTCACCAAGTCAGTAATGACCTCGTCTTTGTTTACTCCTGGAAATAATTTGTGTAATACAGACATCTTTTTCTGTTTATAAGGATTTTAGTCTTATGTCAATGTGCTATTTTCTCTAACAAAACTACATTTTTTGGCAGATTGGCATAGAATTGCTGTTCTTGGTAGGATTTGAAATATTGTTCTCTTTTGGTAAAGGATAGCTATTTCCAGACATTGTAAAATCAGGCATTACTGCTGGCTCACAGAATCCCTCACATAATATGGTTTCTTTTGCTGTTATGAGTGCCTGCACCAAAATTCTACAGAAAGTCTGAGCCTTGTGTTTCCCCCAAATGCTGCAGCTTTGATGCTCTAATCACATTACCCTCCTTCTCAGACATCACCAAGGAGGATATTCCTTATCTTCTGTGTGTTTATTTGCATTGTTCCCTACTTGTCATTTTATTCTTTCAATGTGTTCACATATGGGGATTTCTTCACCTCCTTGCACAGAGTTCTAACACCTCTCCCTACTATCTTTTTGTTTTTGTTAGAAATTATGGTATAATTTAAATGTTTATTTTACTGTTTTTTCTCCATTTTTTTTCCTTTATAACTTTTTTAATATTGTTCCAAAGTGCAAGTACTTGTTGCTTTTTTTTTTTTTTTTTCAGTTATATCTCTTCCCTTAGCTTTGGATAATACTTTGAGGATTTATTTTCACTAAGGAGAACTCTACATTTTGGAGGGTTTATTTTATTTATTTACTAGAGGCCTGGTGCATGAAAATTCATGCACTGGAGGGGGCGTCCCTCAGCCCGGCCTGCCCCCTCTTACAGTCCGGGAGCCCTCAGGGGTGGGAGGCAACCCGGTGATCAGGGGAAGGCGGGCGACGCCCCATCACACCTCTGCTGCTTCCACTGCGGGCAGCGCAAGCCTTGGCCGGCCCTGGTTACCTGAGCCTCCAGCAGCCCTGGGTGGCTGTGGAGCCGCCATCCGAGGCTTGCCTGTGCCTCGGACCGGCCCTGGGCGGCTGGGCAGCCAACATCTGAGGCTTGCCTGTGCCTCAGGCATCGGCTGGCAGCCGCCATCCGAGACTTGCCTGTGCCTCGGGCCGGCCCTGGGTATTTGGGGGACTGAGGAGACTGGAGGACTCCAGAGGCAGGCACACGGAGTGGCAGGCCGGCCTTGCCACACACCTGCTGCCCCAGCGGGGCTGAGGGGACAGGGCGCCACCATCTTGTGGCTGTGGGCACCGCCATCTTTGAGGGCATGGCAATCAATTGGCGTATTCCCTCCTTATTGGCTGTGGGTGCCGCCATCTTTGAGGGCATGGCAGTCAATTGGCGTATTCCCTCCTTATTGGCTGTGGGTGCTGTCATCTTTGAGGGCGGGGCAGTCAATTAGCATTTTCCCTCCTTATTGGCTATAGGTGCCACCATCTTTGCGGGCGGGGCAGTCAATAAGCATATTCCCTCCTTATTGGCTGTGGGCACCACCATCTTTGCGATGGCGTGATGGTCAATTAGCATATTCCCTCTTTATTAGATAGGACTTATTTATGTTTGAAAATTTGAAAAGTCATTTTGGCTGAAATATGCTTTGTATAAAAAGATAATGCATGCCCTACCGGTTTGGCTCAGTGGATAGAGCGTTGGCCTGCGGACTCAAGGGTCCCAGGTTCAATTCCAGTCAAGGGCATGTACCTTCGTTGTGGGCACATCCCCAGTGGGGAGTGTGCAGGATGCAGCTGATCGATGTTTCTCTCTCATCGATGTTTCTAACTCTCTATCCCTCTTCCTTCCTCTCAGTAAAAAATCATTAAAATATATTTTAAAAAAAGATATTGCTTTACCTTATCAATGCCATAAATATTAGAAGGAGGGTGTTTACATATTATAGAACATTTAAGTTACATGATTTTCTTTGGTTTTATATAGAGGACATTTTTTATAAAGACTTTTTTCTGAGTTCTGATTCATTATTTTCTTAAGTTCCTACAACACCTAATAATTTGTTTGGTTCAATACAATGGAATCACTTTTAGACCTATTATTTTTGTTACTACCATGTAAATAAAGCATTATGGTTCATACTCTGGAGCTGTTTTTTTTAAGCATTGACATAGATTTATGATAGCTGCATGAAATCTATCTTTATTATAATGTTTTTCTTTGGGATAATAGTGTCTTTTATGTCAGCTGCCCAAAAATTCTATTATAGCACCATTAAAATACTTCAGAATATGTGAAACTTCTTTAAGGCCTCCTAAGTTTTGTTCTCTTTCTCTCTCTCTCTCTCTCTCTCTCGCTCACATAAAGAAGCTACCATTCTTTTTTGAGCTAAATTCCATTTATTTTGCAATTTTTTATTTGGTGGCTTGAGTTTCATCATCAATCCCAAGATTTTTGTTTTATTCTTTATGTTGGCCCACCATCAATTTAGAGTGTTTTGTTTGTTTCAACCTGGGAGTTAGTTAAATGTATTGTATAAAATGCTGGTACAAATAATGCCTATTCTTTCCATATTGCTTTAGCAAATTAAATATTAAATGTGTGTGAATTTCTATTGTCTGCCTCCAAAAAGGGGTAGTACAACTTTGGTGTTTGACTTGTGAATGCTTTCTTTCAAAGCATTCTTCTCTTGTTTGCTCATAAAATGTCTTGTACCTCCTAATCATAGATTCGTAAAATCATGGAGTGGGAAGGGACCTTCAAGGTTACCATATTTCCGAGGGAATTTAAGCATACTTTCTCATGTTGAAATTTTTTCTTTGCCCAGTAATTCCATCTACACTTACACTTTTAGCATAATCCTGATCACTAGAATCAACAGTAGTTGTCACCATTGCTTTTCTTCTCTTCCCTTCTTTTTTTCCTCACAACTTCCTAGTATTGAAAAATAGTTCATTTCTAGCATTCTGGAAATTTAAGCAACTGCTGTTGGTGATGATAAGAAAAAGAGGAATAAGATGTTTAGAAAAGAAAATGGAGGTGATGAGGTGATGTCAGTGGTAGTGATATTTTTTAAGTAAGCCATCCTATATAATAAAGAGGTAATATGCAAATTGACCATCATGCCCTCACAAGCAACCAGGCCAGCAGGGGGTTAGTGAGGGACGACCAAATGACTGAACAAGCAGGCTGTGTGGGGCAACCAGGCCAGCAGGGGGGTTAGTGAGGGACAACCAAACAACTGAATAAGCAGCCACCGTGGGGCAACCAGGCTGGTGGGGGGCCATGAAGGGTGACCAGGCCACCCAGGGGCAGTGAGGGGCGACCAGACCAGCAGGGGGGGGGCAGTTGGGGTGACCAGGCTGGCAGGGGGGGCAGTTAGGGGCAACCAGGCCGCCGGGGGGGGGGGTCAATTAGGGGTGACCAGGCCGGTGGGGTAGGTGCAGTTGGGGGCAATTTGGCTGGCAGGGGTGGATTGAGGGGCAACCCGGCTGGCAGGGGGGCAGTTAGGGGTGACCAGGCCAGCAGGGAGGTGCAGTTAGGAGTGATCAGGCCAGCAGGGAGGGGGCAGCTGGGGGCGACATGGCCAGGAGCAGGGGGCAATTAGGGGCGATCAGGCCAGCATGCAGAGGCAGTGAGGGGCGATCAGGGTGGTGGGTGGGGGGCGCAGTTAGGGGCAACCATGCAGGTGAACGATTAGGAGCCAGCAGTCCAGGATTGTGAGAGGGATGTCCGACTGCCGGTTTAGGGCCTAAATCAGCAGTCAGACATCCCCCAAGGTTTCCCGGATTGGAGAGGGTGCAGTCTGGGCTAAAGGGACACCCCCCCCCACCCCTGCATGAATTTCATGCATCCAGGCCTCTAGTGGAAAAGATAAAAGAGTATATACAGCTAGATGTGTGTAAGAGAGACAACTGAGTCAGGACTCAGAAAGGCAAGAGGCATAACCTGAGAAGATATGAGGAAGATAACACCTACCATCCTAGTCATAAAATTCTAACAATGCCATCATTTGAAGGGAGGAAGAAAGTAAAGTCACTCTTACATCTATTATTTCCAAAGGTAAAATAACTTTACAAAATATAATAAAGATATATGGTTTTACAGTATATTTCTATACACTGTCACAGAGGAAGTCCTTGAAAAGTTCTAGTGCATGGAAGATAAGTGGAAATTATTTCTTTTAAAAATGTTTTTATTGAATGTAAACCTATTCACATAATCCTTCATATTAACACTAGAGGCCCGGTGCACGAAATTCATGCACGAGGGGGCATGACCCTCAGCCCAGCCTGCACCCTCTCAAATCTGGGACCCCTCAAGAGATGTCCACCTGCCCGTTTAGGCCCGATCCTGGTAGGATTGGGCCTGAACGGGCACTCGGACATTCCTCTCACAATCCAGGACTGCTGGCTCCCTACTGCTTGCCTGCCTTCCTGATTGCCCCTAACCGCTTCTGCCTGCCAGCCTGATCACCCCCTAACCACTCCCCTGACAGCCTGATTGATGCCTAACTGCTCCCCTGCCAGCCTGTTTGCCCCTAACTGCCCTCCCCTGCAGGCCTGGTAACTCCTAACTGCTCTCCCTTGCAGGCCTGGTCCCTCCCAACTGCCCTCCCCTGCTGGCCATCTTGTGGTGGCCATCTTGTGTCCACATGGGGGCAGCCATCTTGTGTCCACATGGGGGCAGCCATCTTGTGTGTTGGAGTGATGGTCAGTTTGCATATTACTCTTTTATTAGATAGGATGGTTTCAGTCTTCCAATCCTGCTTTTTTCTGTACAGCATACTCATTTTCTCAATCTTGAGTTCTCAATCCACAGTAGTTTTTCAAGGACCTTATTTTTGAGGTTGGTATAAACTATGTAGAATTAAAGTAATAAATTAACTGCTAGCCCATTTGCTGGGTTTCAATGCTAACAGCTCAACAAACCCAATTGGATAAGAAGACAGGTCGAATTTATTATTGCCAGAATGTTAATATGCATGCTCTGGTACTATTTTTGGCAAAATATTGTTCTTAATTCTTTGTCTTCAGAAAGGTCAGCTCTTAAAGTGGTTGCTTATTAGTGTACCCCCAAATCACTCACTGGTATTCTCCAAATAAAATATGTAATTAAAATAATTGTCTATCAGAACCAAATGGATTACTTATTCCAGCTGAAAAGATTCCCTGTCTACTTCAGATTCCCTGTCTACTACATTTTTAGAGAATGCTGTTGGGATAAGAATGTGAAAGAAAGGATTGCTTCTTTTTCTTTCTCTAGTGAAAATATATAATTTATTTATAATACCTTGATTAACTTGATTATCATCAACTTTCATAGAGAGAACTTCAGGTGCTTTGGACTTTAAAGTAGTTTTTTACTGAGCCAGATCATCTAGACAAATTCCAGAAGTACTAAAGACAAGACTTAATTTGGTGGACAGGATTTAGAATTACCAGTGGTTCTTTATATTGAAAGTGACTTAGGCATATGCAATAAGAAACTTATGCTGTTTATCCAAAAAAAATACAATATTGAATTAAAACCAAAAGTTTTACAAGGTCCACTAAAAGAGTAATCTGGAATATACCTAATAATGATCCTAATTGGTACTTAGCAATGGCTTGAATTTGTTCAGATTAAGATTATTCTTTGTGATAAAAAACAGTTGAGAAAACAGATCTTCCATGGAGTGCATAATTGGAGCTCTTAAATGGAAGAAATTTGGAATTTTTACAAAAGCAATTATAGGCTGAAATATTTTTAATTTTTTGAATATTTGTTTTCTGTTAACATAAAATACTTTATGGAGTTTTATTTTTTATACTTTCTTACTATGATATGTTTCCATTAAGTCATATATGAAATTTGTGAATTAGAATTCTTTTTAAAAAGTCACCTATCAGATCAGAATGAATGGGTTCTTGAGGGCTATGAAATTGCATACTGCTAATGCTATAAAAAGCAATCACCTGTAAAAGTTTATGTTTAGATATAGTCCCTATATCTCAGGGAAGTAGAAAGCCTATTTTCTTCCTATAGGAAGTGCCATATTTTAAAATTAGGAGTGCAGTAATATTTTAAGAAAGCAGTTTTTCATTTTTTTTAAAATTTCAAAAAAAGAGGTAAAAACCATAAATTTTATATCCCAGTATCGAACCATACTTAAAGGATCTTAATTAGAACAGGCTTATAGAACATTATATTCAGAAACAAGACAGAGGCTTTTAGGGTAACCCTTAGTCTCACAGAGGCCTTATTATGTAAATTGTACAGAAATAATAGAAAGTATGTAGATCTAAATGGGGACTTACTGTAGAAATCATCTTTTTGTGAAGAAGAGAATTAGAAGTGGACCAAACTGTCATTCTCCTTAGAGTGGGAAACCTGATAAACCTTGCAAAAGGTTGGAGGGTATAAGGCAGGAATTTATGTGAAGATATATGAGGTAAGTCTTCCAGAGCTACTGGAGATTTTAGTTTAATGGATGGGGCCTTCAAGAATTACTATAGTCGATTGTAGACTGCATGCGTTTGAAACCCAAGTCTGCCAGTTTTTAGCTGTAAAACCCTGAGCAAGTTAATCTCTCTGACCCTCAATTTTTTTATTTGTAAAATGTAGATTAAAATAGCACTTATTAGGATTGTTGTGAGGATGAAAGTAATTAATGCTACTTAGAATTTAGCAATCAATAAATGTTCTTATTAGGGAATTTAAAAACGAGGAACTTAATGGGACAAATGTTGGAGGTATTTAGCAATGTCTGTTATCTAGAAGTTTGTATTTTTTTAATCATTAAAGGTAATATACATAAATTGAATTCTTTTGTGATGTGGAGTGTTGTGTAATTTAGAGTTATTGGTTCTTATTAAAAATGTAGTTTTCCTGCCGAAACCGGTTTGGCTCAGTGGATAGAGCGTCGGCCTGCAGACTGAAGGGTCCAGGTTCGATTCCGGTCACGGGCATGTACCTTGGTTGCGGGCACATCCCCAGTGGGAGGTGTGCAGGAGGCAGCTGATCGATGTTTCTCTCTCATCGATGTTTCTAGCTCTCTATCCCTCTCCCTTCCTCTCTGTAAAATATCAATAAAATATATATTTAAAAAAAAATGTAGTTTTCCTAAGGAAACACTAAATCATGTTTCCTATAACTTCTGTATTAAATATATTAAAAGACCCCAACTTATGGAAAAAAAAGTTCATTCTTGTTAATTCGGTTGTTATTAATAATGGTAATTAATATACTGTTACTCTCAGCCCAAATTTCCTGTATTATGAGCCCTTAAAAGAGTTAGCTATGGAAGTCTTCAGAAGAGATGGGAAAATTCATGCAGCATAGGGAGACTATAGTTTTTAAATCATTCATGTAACAGAATATAATAAAGAGAAAAGCTGAGTTCCTTGCCCAATTATTGTAAAATACTATACTCAAGCACTTTAACAGTGGTCGGCAAACTGCGGCTCTCGAGCCGCGGTTTGCCGCTCTGTTGACTAATGAGTTTGCTGACCACTGACTTAGAAAGACCAACAAATGAAATCATCGCTTATTTAGTGCTTTTACTTGGACTTGCTGGAAAATGATAATCTACTTGAAGGAATAAAACAGACATGCCAAATCCTAAATAATAACAAAAGATAAAAATAGGGGACCATAAGTGAATACCTGATTAATTAGTAAAGTAATTTGCAATAATTAGTGTAGGAAATCAGAAGACAAAGAGAGCTTTTAGTGTCAGATTGATGGAAATTTTCTTCAAGGAGGAAGCAGTATCTGAGCCAAGTTTTGGTTGACCAAGAGATAAGAGATAAACAGCAAAAGGCAACTGGGGTCAGATAGTAGAAGATCAGAGTCTTGCCAAAGGACACTGGGACTTCGTTTCATAGCTGCAGACCATAGAGGCAGATGTACAGCCCACCATAGATTTTAGAGGTAGAACAGCTTCCTGTTTGTGAAGACATTTGGGAAGCCCATGACTGTTTAGCAACTATTAAGCAGCACGGGCCCTGAGGGGGGATGGGGAAGATAAACTGTAGTCAAAAACTGAAGATTGATGCTAACTTAATGGAGAAACCTGAAATCTTTAGCAGTATAAACTACGTAGGTGAAAGAAAATAAATATAGTTGTCTTTAAAGGTTAAGTAGTAATTGAGATCACCATCCTTCTTATGTGTAGCAGAGACTCAGATGTTTACCTCTGTTTATTAGACATTTCTTTTTCAGAAAAAAATCTAAAGGGTATGTGTGTGTGAATATATTATTTTCATTGCGAAGTATTTCTGGACCCATTTATAAGAATTTTCAAAACTAAAATGCTAACAGCCTATTCATTGTTATTTTTAGTAAGTTATGTTAGTGTGTTTGTGCTCTTGAGGGAAATGGTTTGACACTTTTTCTTTTAAAACATGTTGGCTTTGTATTTAAACATAGAAAATTATGCTAGAGAGCTTTTTTCCCCTATTAAGTTAGGGACAAAAATTTTTAATTCTGAGACATTGAGGGCATGTTTCTAATTATATATGAGGTTCTAGGTTAAATTTTTATTTTGTAATATAACCTAGATTTGGTTGTTTGTTTGTTGTTGTTTGCCACAAGTATTTTATTGATTACCTGCAGAGTTTACTTAGGAGAATACCAAAGCTTACAAAACATATAATTCATAAACATTATTCTAGCTTATCTACATTGATTTATTGCTGAAGTTCTATTTACTGTATGTTTAAAGTTATCTCTTACCTAGTGGGTCTCAGGATTATCTTTTAATATTAGACATGTAATCTTGGAATAAAACTCAAAAGTATTTTTATAAATGCTAATGAGGTCAATTAGGAGTCAGTGTTCATAAATACTTAGAGCACTCTTTTACTGGGACTGTAGACCTTTGTCTTTAAAAACAGAGACACCATGGCCTTAGTCTAGTTCTTCTGAATCAGGATCTCTGGGCATGTAACCTGGGAATTTACATTTTAAAGTAGTACCTGGTGACCTTAAGTGCCTTATAGTTTGTGATTCTCTGCAATTACCATTTATGTAATGCTTGGATCCATGTAACCTAAGATATTACATAGTTGTTGAGATAGGTGTGTGTGGGTCATGGAAGCATTGAAGTCATCTATATGTATAAAAGCCCAGTGACCAAACAGCGGAATGACCAGAATGACCAGTTGAACAGTCGCTATGACATGCACTGACCTCCAGGAGGCAGACACTAAATGCAGGAGCTACCCCATGGTGGTCAGTGTGCTTCCACAATGGGAGCACAGCTCAGCCGACCAGGATGAGCAGCTCTCCCACAGCTGCCGATCCCCACAGGCCATGCTCCCCACCAGTGCACGAATCTGTGCACTGGGCCTCTAGTTTTAATTATTTAGTAATCAGATTAGCAAGTATTTCAGTAGTTTTCATTGACCTGAGTAGACAGTATTTTTTTTTACAGTTAGTGTTATATTAATTAATCTATAGAAAGTAAGGCAAATAATTTCAGTGAGATTATTTCTTACCTTAAGAACAAATATACGTCCTTAATGCTTTTAAAAACACATGGGCCCAGGCCCCGCATCATACAAATTAATCAAAATATCTAAGGAATAGGCTGAATCTTGATATATTTTAAAAAGTTCCAAGTGTTTTTAATGTGCAGCTGCAACTGAGAAACAGGGATCTACACAAATGACCAAAAAGAAGAATGATGTTGCTAATCCAAAAATTATTGGTATTTGGCTTGAGAATCCATAGTACTCCAAACCACATACTAAAAGTATGACACTGTAGTATCCAAATCCTATTTTCTCTAACTGCTTGTCTCTGACCCATTTTAAAAAATCAAAGAAAATTAGAATTAAATTTTTTCAGCAAAGAACATTTTACGCTGGGTAATTTTAGTTCCATTTTAGAGGCAATTTCTCTTTAAATATCTCTGCTAAGCTTCACTAGGTTGGTGTAAAGTACTGATTGGGCAGTTTAACTGATAAGAGAATAAACTTTTGACCTTTTCATGGGGACAGATATATTTAATCAGTTGATTTTTATGATTTTTGGCATTTATAACCAACTCAAATGTAATCAAGAATTGTTTTTCATTATCTATTTTGAACAAGGAAAATATTTTCTTGAGTGTGGCTATGTTCATGTGGTACATCAGAATCAATATGTTTAAAATTATATTTTAAAATATGTTCATAGGAACTAGACAGCCAGATAAATTTAGTACTATAGAAAGTGCTAAACTTAATGACATGGATTACAATATATGTTCTGAACTTTGATTCTTCTAATGTGAAAATTTCATCATTATCACAGTTTATTTACATAAAACACATTTTTATATACACCTCTCTTTGTCCAAACTCATTAAAGAAAGTCAAAAAGAATAATTTCAAGATCTGCTTTTACATTTAAAATAAATGAGACCATATGTATAAACTCAAATTTATGATATTTTCTTATGTTTCTCTTTTAGATGTTTATTGAGAATATCAGTTTCTGCATGTTGGCAGTAGATATTGAAGGTTATATGGTTTACAGAAAACATCTTTAAAAGATAGACACTCAAGGTAAGTAATAACTTTAGCCTCATAAATAATCTCATTTAAGTAGTTAAGGTTGCCACATTGTAATTTGACTTGCTAAACTTGCTTACTTTTTATTGCTGGCCCTGTCTAACTGACCTGACAACCACTTTCATTCATATTCAGACACACATTTTTATGCCCTAACACCATCTTGACAGGAATTATCAGATTTTATTTACCACAGGCAGTTGATAAAATTGGTACATTATTATGGAAGAGAGCAAATCCATTAAGAAGAATGAAGAAGTAGCTTCTATCAACTGTGTGAGCACAACTCAGTCCATAGAGTTTTACTTGAAAAATAATTAAACAAAAACTACTATTCACTGGATTTAAAATGTATTCATTAATCTGTTCTTTAACCATATTAAGAACTTGTTCTTTAACCCTCCAAAAACCCTGTCATAGTTTCAAATATAGTATTGCCTCTGAATACCAAATCTCTTGTCACTATTTCTTGTGTCCCCAAAGATTTGTCTTGAACTAGCATATCCTTTTACTTCGCATGTTACTTCGGTGATAACATGCTTGCATTACTAAGCAAATTTTTAAATACATTTTGGTAAAATTTTGAGTGAGATATGAAGGGTACAAAATATAAATAATGGTGCATGTCAGATGGGCACAATGGAACCTTGGAGAGTACGTGGCCTGTAAATGGGGCACCTCTGTTCAGCTCTATAATTCTTTCTCAGTGGAAATAAGAAACCAGTCAAATCATATTTTATGATTTTTTCGAAAGAAACCAGAAATACAGATTTTGAAAAGTTCTAATTTTTCAATATCAGCATAACATTTGGCAGTGAAAAATCCACTTTTGCCACTGTGTGAGCCAAATAAAACAGTTTATGGCCTTTGTTAGGGGATTTTTTTTTCCCTTTCTTCTGTTTCTTTATTCTTTTAGAATGCAAGTACTTAGAATCTATTTTTTCTCCTTAATTTGTAGTTAGCAGCTTAGCGATTTTGCTAGTTTTCTGTGATGACTATTATTGTCAGAAATGACTTCTCTTGAAAATATAAATGATATAAATATTACTTATTTTTAATTCATTTGTACAGTTATATATGGTGAGTTGGTTACTTGGGACAGCTATTCAATTGTTTCCTGAATTATAATAATTACACAGTTATTTTTATAGTTTCTTCATCTCCATAGTCTAAAATGGAGCCTTCTGATTTAGAAAAGAAAATGGAATCTTTTTTTTTTTTCTTTAATGGACCTTTTGCATAGAGAACAGAGTAAATCATTCTCCTCAGTCCATGGTACACTGTCATCACTGGTCCATACAAAACACTTAATTATATTTTTATTTATTTTCTTTTTTAAAAAACAAACATGTTTTTATTGATTTTAGAGAGAGAGGAAGGGAGAAGGATATATAGAGAGAAACATTGATAACAAAGAAACATTGATCTGCTACCTCCTGCATGCCCCCTACTGGGGATTGAGCCTGCAACCCAGGCATGTTCCCTGACCTAGAATAGGTGACTTCTTGGTTCATGGGTTGATGCTCTACCACTGGGCCACACCAGCCAGGCCTAATGTAACTTGTTTTTAGGGTCTTTTAGGATCTTTAAAATATATGAAGCAAAAAGCAATAGAGTTGCAAGGAGAAATAGACAAATCCACAGTTATAATTAGATATTTCAACTTTCCTTTCTCAACAATTGTTCAAAAATGTAGACAGAAATCAGTTAGTAAACAAATCTTGAACAACTGTAAAATCCACCCTGACCTAATTGCCATTTATAGAACATATATTCAATAACAGCAGAATATACATTCTTTACCACTATGAGAACATTCTCCACGATAGACCATATACTGGGCATAACACAAGTCCCAGTAATTTTAAAAGATTGAAGTCATCCAGAGTAGGTTCTCTGTAGAAAACAGAATTAAGTATCAAACTAAAAACAAAATAATGTGAAAAAAAAGTCCCAAATATTTGGTAATTAAGCACTATACTTCTAAATAACCTATGAGTCAATTAGAAATCATAAGGGACATTGGAAAATATTTTAAACTGAATGATAATACACAACATATCAAAATTTGTGGAATGTATGTTAAGCAGTGCTAAGAGAGAAATTTATTATTTCAAGAGAAGGAAAAGCAAATCCATTAGTAACTAGAAACAAGGAAATATAAAAGCAGAAATCAGTATTTAGGAAATACCAAAAGATAGAGAAAATCAGTGAAAGCAAAAGGTGGTTGTTTGAAAATATCAATAAAATTGATAAATCTCTTGCTAGGCTGATCAAGGACAGGAGAGAGAGAGAGAGAGAGAGAGAGAGAGAGAGAGAGAGAGAGAGAGAGAGAGAGAGAGAGGGAGAGAGAGAATTGAAATAGCCAGTGAGGAGTCTTGATGACAGCCTTTAACTTCTTGAATCACCTTATTGAAATATGGCCTGGCTGCTATCCCTTATCTCTAATGGACAGGTATCATTCTTGGATCTGTCTTCCTCTTTTATGGGATTCCCTTTTTCTCTTCCTGTTGCTTAAACCTTTTCTTAAGGTTTTGCGCTCTCATTTTTGTGGAGCCAGTCCTCTGGGGAATTCTTGAGAAAGGATGTATAGGAAATAATATTTCATTCTCACTAACATTTCCATGAACATTAGATCTTTTCACTTTGCCTTCATTTACGTTGCCTTAAGGTAATTAGGAATAGCTATTTAAAAATGTGTTTGCACCACCATTAAAAAATACTTTCTATCTGCCTTATATAGTCCCTTTATCTGCATGAGGAAAACATTCTGAAAAAGTCCTTCATAAGAAAGAAAATTCAAGAAGACATTGCTATTAAAAGAATCAATCCCTTTAGATAAGCTTTATTACCCAGAATTGTGTTTAGCAAAAAAAAAAAAAAGTATTTATTTGTGTACATTTCTTGTAAGTCACATTAAGATTCTTTTCATCACTAATATTAGCAAGATTTAGTATCTAGAAAACTTGGTGTTTCTTTTGAAATGCAGTGAAGTAGACAGTCTGGTAACCTAAGTGGTCAATGGGACATCTGTGAGCTCGAGTAAGCCCTGGGTCCTATTGTTGTTTCATATAAATATGAATGGCTTTGCCTCATTGATCTGAAATAATTGGGATTACTTTACTGTGTCAGACAAAGGAGATTTTTTTTCCTAGGCCAAATGGTGTGTGTGTGAAAAAAAAAAATAGATATGTATATATTTAATATATATATAATATCTACACATATAAAAGCCAAGCGACTGGAACGCCGGAACCACCGGAACAACTGGTTGCTTTGACATGTACTGTTGCCCTGATCAGCCCCCCCACCCCAATCGGGGGTGGGGCCGGCTGGCCAACTGCCCACAGCACCTCCCCCTGGCTGGCCCAGACCCGATTGGGGCCAATCGGGGCGGGCTGGCCGGATCCCACCAAGCATGAATTCATGCACCGGGCCTCTGGTATTTTATATATAGCTTTTGAAGTACCTCCATCAACATTTACCAAACTTTAGAAATTAATAGTTATTAATGAAAAAAATATGTGACAAATTATATTTTCCAAAACTGGCCACAAACATTTCTATTCCCACATGCTCCTCCAAGACCTTTTTACTCTGTCATCAGGAGGTGTAGTCTCTTTCCCTTCTCCATGAAATCTGGCTGCCTTGATGAGTAGTAGAAGTGACACTAGATATCTTCAGAAACTTAGTCATTAAAGATACAAGGGATCTATGTGGATTTCTCTCTCTTTCTTGAGATGCTTGCCCTTAGAACTCAAACCCCCATATTGTGAGGAAGGCCAGGCCAAATGAGGAGGCTACCACCACACCAGGCTCGTGACTGAGCAATTTTCAGATAATTCCAGTCCAAGCCCTTAGAGCTGTCCCAGCTTGCACCAAGTAGAGCAGAGGCTAGCTATCTCTCCTGAACTCTGCCTGAACCTGTGAACAATATAAGTGGTGTTTGTTATGTAGCAATAAATAGCTGGTACCAAAAGGTTCTGTTTTAAAGTAAGTTTGGAAAATACTTACCGAACAGTATAAGAAATTTCTCTGCTACGGGAAAGCCTTCAGTGCGCTAATATGTGATGCTCTCCAAGAAGATCATAGTTGCTCTCCAAGAGGATCATAGATAGGGTATGTATTGTTCATAGAGCATCTCATGTGTCATCATTTGAGATTACTTCTCCAAAGTCATTTTAATGCCTATGTATTCTATTAATAAACCATCATGCTCATCTTTATTCTTCTGTGCTTGAACATTTAGGTTATTTACAACATTTAGCTATTACATGTGTTTTGGTAAAAAAAAAGAAAACAACTTGCTTTCTCTTTTAGTTATTTCCATAGACTCTATTCTTTGGAGTAGTATTACTATGCTATGGCATCTAAAATTTCTAATGACTGCCTACATTAGCTTCTAAGAAATTAAAGCATTACCATAATCAATATAATTGTATATTTTTCTTCAAATACTTCATAGGTTTTAACATTCTTCTTTTTTTTAATTGCTAAAATATAAAGTCGCAATACACAGTTGTTTAGGTTTGTCTTTCTTTAATTTATACCAAGTATGAACAACGCCGAATCTTTTCAATTGGCCTTTTTTTAAATGTATTGTATCCTCCATGTTTAGCACTGTATTTGCCTGGGTCCTCATGGTCTCATGACAGCTCCACCATTGAATACCTAGTTTAGTTTCTCAATGTCTCTGCTTGGCCTCCTCATCCATAAAATGAGAAACTGAATATTACCTTTCTTGAGTTGATCTCTTGCCCTTTGAGAATGCATGGAAGGGTTGGGAGAGTATTATGCTAAGCGAAATAAGCCAGTCAGAGAAAGATAAGTATCACATGATCTCACTTATATGTGGAATCCAATGAACAAAATAATCTGATGAACAAAATAGATCCAGAGAAATGGAAGCGTGGAACAGACTGAGGAATCTCAGAAGGAAGGGGAAAGGGGGGGCGGGGGTAAACAAAAAACTTACATGCATATATGCATTACCCATGGACACAGACTGTAGTGTGTGAACGCCTTGGGATGGGGAGCCAATGCAGGATGGAGGGGGCCAATGGGGGAAAAAAGGGGATATTTTAACTGTAATACTTTGAACAATAAAGATGTTTTTTAAAAAGAAGTAAATAAAATCTATATATATATAATATCCTATATAATAAAAGAGTAATATGCAAATTGACCATACCTCCGCTACACCCACAAGCCACGCCCACCAGCCAATCATGAGTGAGTATGCAAATTAACCCCAACCAAGATGGCTACAGCCACGGAGCGAGCAGGAGGCTTGGGTTTCCCTGGCAATGGAGGCTTGGGTTTCCCTGGACTCCACTCAAGGCTACAAAGTTTCAGTTATAGAAAATAAATAAATCCCAACAAAAATGGTGGCAGCCACTGGAGATGGAGAGAGCAGGAGGCTTGGGTTTCCCCGGCGATAGAGGAAGCCAAGCTTTCTGCCTGCCCTGGCCTCCCCTCAAGGCTACAAAGTTTCAATTATAGAAGATAAATAAATCCCAGATAACAGGGCCTTTGCTTGGGTCGCCGGGGGGCGTGGCCAGCCTGAAACCACCATAGGCCCCTCGCCCAGGCCACCCCATGCCCCAAGGGAACCCCCACCCTGATCCGGGACACCCTTCAAGGCAAACCAGCCGGCCCCGACCCGTGCACCAGGCCTCTATCCTACCTAATAAAAGAGTAATATTTAAATTGACCATCACTCCAACACACAAGATGGCTGCCCCCATGTGGACAAAAGATGGCTGCCACAAGATGGCCAGCAGGGGCGGGCCATTGGGAGGGACCAGGCCTGCAAAGGAGGGCAGTTGTGGGTGATCAGGCTAGCAGGGGAGGGCAGTTGGGAGGGACCAGGCCTGCAAAGGAGGGCAGTTGGGGGCGATCAAGCCTGCAGGGGAGGGCAGTTAGGGGCAATCAGGCTGGCAGGGGAGCAGTTAGGCATCAATCAGGCTGGCAGGGGAATGGTTAGGGGGTGATCAGGCTGGCAGGCAGAAGCGGTTAGGGGCAATCAGGAAGGCAAGCAGGCAAGCAGTTGGGAGCCAGTAGTCCTGGATTGTGAGAGGGATGTCTGACTGCCCATTTAGGCCCAATCCTACTGGAATCGGGCCTAAACGGGCAGTCTAACATCCCTTAAGGGGTCCCAGATTGGAGAGGGTGCAGGCTGGGCTGAGGGACACACACCCCCATGCAGAAATTTTGTGCACCGGGCCTCTAGTGTGTGTGTGTGTGTGTGTGTGTGTGTGTGTGTGCGCGCGCGCACGCGCATGTATATATAAAAGCCTAATATACTAAGTGTCCGACCATCCAACCGGTCGCTATAACCTGCACTGACCACCAGGGGGCAGATGCTCAACACAGGAGCTGCCGTGACACGCACTGGCCATTTACAGAGAAAGGGCACCGCAGACCTGCCACCCACAAAGCAACACTCAGCTTCGTCTAAGTGGGACACAGGCCCCGCCACCACCCTGGAGCAACAGCCCACCAAGTCGCAGCCGACATTGCCGATACCCCATGGTACAAAATGTGACCCACAGCTGCCCAGCCCAGCCCGGAAACGGTGGCTGTTGGTGCTGGGTAATGACATCACATAGCAACGCCCAGCTTCCTCTCCCTAGCCACTAGCCTCCTTGGAGTTTCTTCAGCCCTGAAACATGACTTGCTTTATAGTCAGGTGCAAACATTTTACACTTTAACCTAATATCTGTGAAGCATTTTCCCGTGTCTCATCTCATTTGATCCTCTTAAAGAAGTCCTGGAGTAGGTTGATAGGAGACTCAATTGAATCCTATTTTCTTTGCATTAGCCGGAAAACGGAGTTTTAGAAAGCTTAGAAACTTGATAGGACTGAAAAGAAGTAAGAAATGGTGGAACTTGAAAATGACTTCAGGTTTTCTCACTGCACAGAATAGAGTCAAACACTGCTGCAGTTACATATTTTTCCCTTTGTTCTCCCTGCGTAATCTACAATAATAATACCTGAAAGAGAAGTTGGGGTGCTTCACTGGGCTGGAAAAAGTTTAGCTAAATCAGAAAGCAGGTCTAATTAATTGAGTTTATTCTATATATATAAAAGGCTAAGTTGACTCACCCATACACGATACATATAAAGCTCTCGCTGTCGCTAATCACATGCATGTGTTTCTATCTGTCATTGTCAGTTGTGAATTTGGTTGACACTTCTATTATAGAGAAAGGGCGAATAGCAATATTAAAATATCTCTTCTAATTTCCTTTCACTATGCACGAATTCGTACACTGGGCCACTAGTAATGCTCATAAAGCACTTGACTGAGTGTTTTATATTTTATTTGAAACACTCAATGCTGAGTAAGTTTAGATTTTCTCATACAGAGAAGTTGTAATTTCATGTTTTTGTCATTTCATCATATGTATTTGACATAAGGACTTTATTATATTTATTTCATGATCATTTTCTTTTTTTAATCTTTTGATTTTGTTGTATACAATTTTTTAAAGGATTAAAATTTTTTCTACTCTTTAGTAGTAAAATTATCTTTCATCTACTGATGGAATTAATATGCTCTTCTATGACTTTATTTTTTCTTTCAAGAAAGCACTATGCTATGAACTATATTAGATGCACGAATCATAATAAGACATGGTGCCTATCCTCAAGTAGCTTCTAATTTAGTCAGAGGACTGTATCAGTCACAGGTCTGCAGTAAGGAATATATATGTGCATGAGTGTGTGTGTGTGTGTGTACGTGCGCATGCTCCCATGCATACTTGTGTGTAAAGGCATTCATTTCAAGGAATTAGCTTTACAGTTGTAGTCTCTCAAGTATGAAATTTGTAGGGCAGGCTGGCCGACTGAAACTCAGGCTTGCGCTGATGCTTCAGCCCTGAGGCAGAATTTCTTCAGGAAAATCTCAGCTTTGCTCTTAAGGCTTTTCAATTGATTAGATGAGACTAACCCAGATTATGGAAGATAATCTTTTTTATTTAAAGTCAACAGAGTGTAGATGTTATCAGATGTTTAAAAAAATTCTATGAAATACATTCACAGAAACAACTAAATTAGTGCTTAACTAAACTGTAATATAGCCTATCTAAGGTGAATCAGAAAACAAACCATTGCAAAGGCAAATAGTGGGACAGGCTTTTGATGGTGATTTTCACATTACTACATTTCATCATTTCAATGCTTTTAATTGTGACATTTAAGAGAAAAACATATAAAATAAGTGGACTACTATGTTAAAAGTGGAAAGGTTTGCCCTAGCTGGTTTAGCTTAGGGGACAGTGTGTCAGCCTCTGGACTGAAGGGGCACATGTCTGGGTTGCGGGCTCTATCCCCAGTAGGGGGTATGCAGGAGACAGCTGATGTTTCTATCTCTCTCTCCCACTCCCTTCCTCTCTGAAATCAGTAAAAATATATTAAAAGTGAAAATGTTTATTATTAGTATAGATTCTATGGATTTCTTTATTGATATCTTTTTCTATAACATTTCTGAGTATCTATTATACAAAAAAATCAAGAAAAGATAATCATATGCAGTATACAAAGTATGACTAAATGAGTTTGTTATCAGTGGAAGTGGAGTTCTTGGGGTGCTACAAGGAAAATAATTTCCTGAGGCCCTCACGGGAGGATGAGGTTTCGTGGAAAGCTTTATTGATGCTGTAAAGTTAAGGGGGTTCCCCTGCAAGGTCCCATTTCTATCCATCCCACCATGGAAAAAGACCAATCTCATCTTCAGCAGGGTCAGAATTAAGGCCACTGCCAGAACTTCTTTCCATATTATAATCCAGTCCAGCATCTGACTAGCTTAACTGGCATTCCCAGCTGCAATTCATTGCGTGTGGGGGCCAGGTGGCCACTTAAGGTTACATGCTATGGAGAGAAACTAGGAAGCCCACAGGCAAGTGCTGGTCACAGAGCAAGAGCAAACAAGAGAGCAAGAGCAAGGGAATTCTTTGTACGGGTATTTTAACTTCCTAAGATTTCTCATGCTTCTGATGGAGTCCTCCCCCTAGGCAATCTGTTGTTCCTCATGCTAGACTGACAGACAACACCTTCCCTATGTCACCCCAACTTCACTGAGCATGCACCCATCTCCCCATTTTATCGATCCCTTCCCCCAGGGACGGGCAGGGAATGAACCAGTGGTTCCCTGGGGGAACATGAAGCTATAGCTTCCTTGTGAAGCTGCCCAGGTGACCATGCTTACCATGTCTGGCCTCCCCTTTGCTCTCTTTCTATTAATACTAATATCTAGCTAAATATGACCATAACAATTTGACTATTAAACAACTTGACTATTAATATATCATGCCATCTAAATGGATTTTAAATAATCCAATATCTTGTGAGATTGTATATTTGTTCATCCTATGATTCTAAAATTCCTTAATATTTTGAACCTCCTCTTCTAGAATTGCCTTCTAAGCCTGAAATGCATTCTTATGACTATATTAATAGTTTCCTGACCTTCTTCAAACATTTGCTTAAATGTCACCTCCTCAGTAAGGCCTATCTGACCATTCTGTTTTAAATTGCAATCCTCTTCTACCTTACCTTGATTGCTTTATTTCCCATACCATTAACTTTTCTAATGCATTATGTAATGTACATATTTATTGTGTAACCGCACTAGAAGCTAAATCATTAATGCAGGGATTTTGGATTAATACAGACACTACCTCAAAGAGCTTATAGATTTAAATCTCAATTTTTATAAAAATGTAACATGTGAGACAAGTGTAAATTAAACTTAAATTGTTTTCCAACAGAAATATAATCTGGTTTCAGCACAGAAAAAATGACATATTCTACATGTACTGATGAGAAGCACATCATAAAGAAAATATTTAAAGGCATGAACTTCTAAAGAAGTCTTTAGATGTAAATAGTTTGATGTCATATGCTTTGTTTTCCCTAATAGAGGCAATTTTTAAAAGCTGCTTTAAAACATTTTTTATGTCACTTCCCTGCTCAAAATTTTTCAATGGATTTTGATCACATTTGGAGTAAAAGTCCATGTCCTACCATGTCCTGGGAAATCTGAACCCTACTTAATCTATTTCTTATCACTCTCCTCCTCCTTCACTTTGCTCTAACCCCTCTGGCCTTCTTGGTGCTTATAAACAGACCAAGCTCATTTTAGCTCCTAGGCCTTTGCACTTGCCCATTCCTCCTAATCTTACCAGGAATGTGGTATGTCACAGATGGACACACACACACACACACACACACACACACACACACACACACACACCACACACACTAGAGGCCCGGTGCACAAGATTTGTGCACTGGTGGGGGGTGTCCCTCAGGCCAGCCTGCACCCTCTCCAATCTGGGACCCTTCAGGGGATGTCAAACTGCCAGTTTAGGCTCGATCCCACAGGGCAGTCAGACATCCCTCTCACAATCTGGGACTGCTGGGTCCTAACCACTTGCCTGCCTGGCTGCCTGATTGCCCCTAACCACTCTGCCCGTCAGCCTGATCACCCCCTAACCGTTCCCCTGCTAGCCTGATTGACACTTAACAGTTCCCCTGCCGGCATGATCATCCCCAACTGCCCTAACCTGCCAGCCCCATCGCCCCCAAGTGCCCTCCCCTGTGGGACTGAGGGGACTGGGGGACTGAGGCTGGATGAGGCAGGGCTGAGGGGACTGGGCACTGCCATCTTGTGTCTGTGGGTGCCACCATCTTTGAGGGCATGGCATTCAATTAGCATATTTCCTCTTTATTGGCTGTGGGCGCCGCCATCTTGTGAGGGCATGTGGTCAATTAACATATTCCCTCTTTATTAGATAGGATATATATCCTATATAATAAAAGCCTAGGTGGTGTCATGCAATGTTGTCACAAGTTGGCCACTGTGACGTCGTAACAAGATGGCCGCCCCCACATCGTTACAAGATGGCCACCTCCATGTCGTCACAAGATGGCTGCCACAAGATGGCGGCCCCCACATTGTCACAAAATGTCTACCACAAGATGGCTGCCACAGGATGGTTACCACAAGATGGTCACCACAAGATGGCCAGCAGGGGAGGGCAGTTGGGGTGACCAGGCTGGCAGGGGAGGGCAGTTAGGGGTGACCAGGCCTGCAGGGGAGGGAAGTTGGGGGCAATTGGGCCGGCAAGGTGAGCAGTTAGGGGACGATCAGGAAGGTGAGCGGTTATGAGCCAGCAGTCCTGGATTGTGAGAGGGATTTCCCAAATTGGAGAGGGTGCAGGCCAGGCTGATGGACACTCCCTCATGCACAAATTTTGTGCACCAGGCTTCTAGTGTGTGTGTGTGTGTGTGTGTGTGTGTGTGTGTGTATACATTTTGTGACAACGTGGGGGCCGCCATCTTGTGGCAGCCATCTTGTGACGACATGGAGGTGGCCATCTTGTAACGATGTGGGGGCGGCCATTTTGTTACGATGTCACAGTGGCCAACTTGTGACAACGTCTCATGACACCACCTAGGCTTTTATTATATAGGATATATATCCTATCTAATAAAGAGGGAATATGTTAATTGACCACATGCCCTCATAAGATGGCGGCGCCCACAGCCAATTGGAGAGGGTGCAGGCCAGGCTGATGGACACTCCCTCATGCACAAATTTTGTGCACCAGGCTTCTAGTGTGTGTGTGTGTGTGTGTGTGTATGTATACACACACACACACACACACACACACACACACACACACACACTAGAGGCCCAATGCACGCAGACTCGTGCAAGAATGGGCCTTCCTTCCTTTGGCTGTTTGCACTGCCTTCGCTCCGACCTGGAGCCACCTTTCCGCCTTACCACACTGCCCAGAGGCCCAGAGTGGCTGGGGCAAGGCCTGTGTATGCAAATTAACCCACCTTCTTTGGTTAATTTGCATACTCGTGATTGGCTGGTGGGTGTCACGAAGATACGGTCAATTTGCATCTAATTCTTTTATTAGTGTAGATGGGAGACACATAAGGAGGTTTGCTGGGTGACAACCCTATGCTTGGAATAACCCTCAATGACTTGGCTGCTGCCATTTAAGTTCTCAACAGTGGAAAATACTGACATTTCCTTATGAATGCTTTGTTACCAGACTTAAAGAACACAGGTTAACAGGCTCTGAGAAGATGAATTTATTTAGAGCCAAAAGACAGTCTCTGTGTTTTAATACATAACATTCTTTTGTTGACCACAGGTAGGGACCACAGAGGGTTAATGCTCGACTTAAACAAGAAACTCAGGTTTGCCTTAGTTCATGGTGCTGACATCTCTGAGGCTCAGGGCTAGAATTAGGGTTTGGCTGCAAACTTCATGAAGTTGCCTTGGTTGAAAAAAGCATCTTTACTCTTCTTGGAAACTTCTCCTGAAATGCACACACCTCCACAGAGGGCCTTTATGGATGTGCCTCTACCAAAGAGACATGGTCCAGAATCAGAAAGGCCACACAGGAAATGTCCTTGGGATACACACACACACACACACACACACACACACACACACACACACACACACACACTAGAAGCCCAGTGCATGAAATTCGTGCAAAGGGGTGTGTGTCCCTCAGCTCAGCCTGCACCCTTTCCAATCTGGGACTCCTCGAGGGATGTCCGACTGCCCGTTTATGCCCGATCCCGGTAGGATTGGGGCCAAACGGGCAGTCGGACATCCCTCTCACAATCCAGGACTGCTGGCTCCCAACTGCTCGCTTGCCTGCCTTCCTGATTGCCCCTAACCGCTTCTGCCTGCCAGCCTGATCACCCCCTAACCATTCCCCTGCCAGCCTGATTGATGCCTAACTGCTCCCCTGCCAGCCTGATTGCCCCTAACAGTCCTCCCCTGCAGGGCTGGTCACCCCTAACTGCCCTCCCCTCCAGGCCTCTTCACCCCTAACTGCTCTCCCCTGCAGGCCTAAGTCCTCCCCAACTGCCCTTCCCTGCAGGCCTGGTCTCCCCCAACTTCCCTCCTCTGCCGGCCTGGTCACCCCCAACTGCCCTCCCTTGCAGGCCTGGTCCCTCCCAACTGCCCTCCCCTGCTGGCCATCTTGTGGTGGCCATCTTGTGTCCACATGGGGGCAGCCATCTTGTGTGTTGGAGTGATGGTCAATTTGCATATTACTCTTTACTTAGATAAGATTAGGAGCCAAGCATGTGAATTCACATGGCGCTGCCCACCCACCTGCAGTCCTGCCTTGACACCTGAACCTGTCCACACAGAGCTCCACTGCACCTGGCCCAGCCCCCAAACCCTCTGGCCTTCTCTGGCTGCTTCAAGTCCCGCCCTCAGTCCCTCAAGTCACCTCAGGCTGGTCCCGCCTTCTCTGGGCACCTCCCCGCTTCCGCCCCATCTCTGGAGCAACGTGGCAGCTCTGCCCCATCATGGAGCTGGAGGAGAGTGTGGAAGCCTCCCACTTGCTGCGCTGAGCTCCTTCCCCTGGCAGGTGGGCCTTGGGGCACTCAGAGTGTGAGCAGTGGGTGGCAATGGACTGGTGAGGTGGGCACTATGGGATCTCACCCCTGCCCTCCCTGGCACGGGATTGTCCCGCCTCCTCTGGGCGCCTCCCCACTTCCGCCCCGTCTCCAGAGCAGTGCCCCAGCTAATTTGCTAATGACCTTGTCATTGCCCATTACGGCGTCCCGACCATTAGCATATTAGCTCTTTATTAGTGTATATATATATATGTGTGTGTGTATATATATATTTCAGAGAAGGAGAGAGAGAGATAGAAACATCAATGATGAGAGAGAATCATTGATCAGCTGCCTCCTTTGTGCCTCCTTCTGGGGATCCAAACTGCAACCCAGGCATGTGCCCTGACCAGAATTTTTTTTACATGCAATAAGCATTAATATTTCAAACATTTCAAAACATTTTTTAATATTGGAAATATTTATTTATTCATTGATATTTTTAAAAAATACATTATGTGCCCAGTCCATTTGGGTCAGTGTTACGAGCATCAGCCTGCAGACTGAAGTGTCGGCAGGTTCGATTCCAAGTTAAGGGCAGGTACCTCAGCTGGAGGTTCGATCCCTGACCCCTGTTGGGGCCCGTGCAAGAGGCAACCAGTTGATGTATATCTCTCACATCGATGTTTCTCTCTCTCTCCCCCTCCCCCTCCTCTCTCCCTTTTACTCTCTCTCTAAAGATTAATGGAAAAAATGTCCTCAGATGAGGATTTTTTTTTTTTTAAATATATTTTATTGATTTTTTACAGAGAGGAAGGGAGAGGGATAGAGAGTTAGAAACATCGATGAGAGAGAAACATTGATCAGCTGCCTCTTGCACACCCCCTACTGGGGATGTGCCCGCAACCAAGGCACATGCCCTCAACCGGAATCGAACCTGGGACCCTTCAGTCCGCAGGCCGACGCTCTATCCACTGAGCCAAACCGGTCAGGGCCTCAGATGAGGATTTTTTAAAAACCTTCAAAAAAACCCAAAAACATTTATGCACCAACTGTTTGCTGGGGAGTACTGTGGGAGCTGTCATAAGCAGTGAAGGACCCAAAGTCCCTGCCTCATGGAGCTTACTACTTATTATGGGAGACAAACCATAAGCATGTAAATAATTAAGTAATATAATTTCAAAAAGTGACATGGTCTATAAAGAAACATGTAATACCAGAGGCCCGGTGCATGAAAATTCATGCCCTGAAGGGGGTGTTCCTCAGCCCGGCCTGCCCCCTCTCACAGTCTGGGAGCTCTCAGGGGCGGGAGGCAACCTGGCGATCAGGGGAAGGCGATGCCCCCATCACACCTCTGCTGCTGCCACTACCGGCAGCGCAAGCCTCGGCTGGCCCTGGTTATCTGAGCCTTGGGTAGCCCTGGGCAGCTGGTCCGCCACCATCCAAGGCTTGCCTGTGCCTCAAGCGTCAGCTGGGCAGCTGCCATCTAAGGCTTGCCTGCGCCTCGGGCGGCCCTGGGCGGCTGGGGGGCTGAGGGAACTGGGGAACTCCGGAGGCAGGCGCATGGAGTGGCCAGACCACCTGGGGGCAGGCCCAGCCGTGCTGTGCACCTGCCGTCCCAGCGGGGCTGAGGGGACTGGGCGCCGCCATCTTGTGGCTGTGGGCGCCGCCATCTTTGAGGGCGTGGCAGTCAATTAGCATATTCCCTCCTTATTGGCTGCGGGTGCCACCATCTTTGTGAGGGCATGACAGTCAATTAGCATATTTCCTCTTTATTAGATAGGATAGTAAGTAGACAAGGGTAATGGAGAGCACAGGAGTGTTATTTTAGATAAGGTGGTTAGTGAAGACTTATCTCAGGAAATGATATTTAAGCAGAAACCTTCTAAATAGTGTAGGCGGGAGCAGTGTCTGAAGGAGGAGGGGTCCAGGCAGCAAAATGGAACAGCAATTGTAAAGGCTACTGGGTCAGCAAGAATTATGTGTTTGAGGCATAGCCAGAAACAAAATGTGGAGGAAGTATGGGTATGGAGAAACTGGTATGGAGAAAGTGAGGAAAACAGTGGTTTGAAATAAAGCTTAAGAGAGAGCAGGGCCAGATATATAGGGCCTTAGAGGTCATATTGAGGAATTTATAATTTAGGTTTTATTTTAACTGTGACAAGAAGCCATTGGTGGGTTTTGAACATAGGATTGATGTGATTTATGAAATTTAAAACATCTTCAGAAAATATATTCAATGATAACTTAGTGTCTTGTTTGAAAAACAATCATTTAAAAGTCATAAAATAACAGATTGATAATTTTTACTCCACATTTTTAATAACTAGAAAAATCCAGAAATTAAAAGGCATTTAAAAATCTAAGCATTAAATTTAGTTGCTATAACAAAGAAGATGCTGATTTTTTTTAATAGGCAGAGTGCTGACAATTCAATATGGAAAAGATAACTCATTTGTATAAAAGACATAAAAATGCAGTTTATCAAAAAAGAAACGCTAATGGCTAACAAGAGAATATTTCATTTCTCAACCTCTCCCTTGCTCTATGGGGACGTATTTCTAGTGATCAATTGCTGCCTGTTACTGTGATTTGCTATTCTCTTCACCATCTTTTCGTAGAGTGTCTTTGTTACCAGTGCTGTCCTCTTTTCTTTGTTATTACTCATGCCTGGAAATAATACTTTTTACCTGGCTAGCTATTTTTAAGAGCTGTGTGTGTGTGTGTGTGTGTGTATTTATAGGGAGACTGAAGGTAAGGAGAGGTACAGAGTATTGTTCCAGGTTTGCCAGTCTTCACAAAGTTGTTTATCTGCTGCCATAGACACAAAATGCTTCCTATAGAAGTTGCTTGTCTGTGTATTCTTTGTGTAACCTCCCTCCCCCACCTTTTCTACTTCCTAAATCTGAGTCTAGTAGGTTCTGCTGACAACTCAGCTCACCTCTGTACCCATACCTGTGATTACAAAAAAGGCCTGTAGCAACTTAGGGTGTATTATATACCTTCAGGGCATATTTTTTGCCCTCGTTTTCTGGGGTTCGCACTATGGGCTCTTACAACTGCATTTCTCCGAGACTGCTTTTCTTCACTTACTCGCATGTAGCTCCTGCCAGGTTTCAGCTGATTTTACTAATTTACAGTTTAGGGATTATATCTGAATCCTAATATTACTACAAATATATTGTATGTATTTCTTCCTTTGGAGGGAAAGACAGCTGGACAGATGAAAGGACACAGGCAGAAAGAGAAGAGAAAAAATAAATAAAGCAATCAGCTTTAGGAGCAAAATTCATGATCCAGAAAGCAAGAACTCTGGGAAAGACATAAAACAATGGAGAAGATAAATTATGAGTGGGCCAAACTTAGGAAAGAAGTATTTATTTCAAAGATGAAATTGGAAAGAGCTCAAGAAAGACTGGAAATTATGGAAAGGAACTTAAGGAATATAAAAGTTAAAAATGAGAAAAATGAATGCAATAAACCAAAGAAAGAACAAAACAATTAGAAAATTTGTATGTATGTGTAAGGTATATAAATTGAGATAGAGACACTATAAAAACTTAAAATAATATAAAAGAATAAATATTTAAAGATGAAATTTATTAACTTTTTGATAATACACAAGACCATTTGAACCCACATTTTAAAAGGACACTGCATGGGCCAAGAAAATTAGTTTAGAACTGTCAATACTGAGACATATCCTCATGAAGTTACTGAATTTTTAAACATGAAGAAATAATGATTAACTCACACATAAGAAGGGGAAAATAGTCAGTCTTATCTCTGATTTATCCTCATCAACATTTAGAGCCATCTGACAATGGACTAACATCTGCATATCTTTTAGAAAAAATAGAGTTTTGTATTTTAAATTCAGTAAAGCTGTCTTCAGGCACAAAAACTTCAGACAGTTTTGAACTTAGAGAATATTGTTTCAGGTGTGCCCTTCTTAAAAAAAATTCCTAGAAAATCACTGCCATTCAGATGAAAATAACTGGAAACACCACCGAAGGTTGAGCAGTGAACATTGAGAGGATTTAGTTGTAAAATAAGATGAAAACAAATGTGGGTATTAGAATTAAAAAACAAAATGTAAATACTGTATCCCTAAAAACAGAAATTATACACTACCTGGACCTATTTTATCTCCTTTTACCCAGATTTTTGTATTTGTAAGATTTTTTATATCTTCCTTTTTAATACTTACAAGTCAAAAACTGTCAACTAAAGTTGCAAATAATAAAAATAACAAGCAAAATTTAACTGGACTTAGAAAAACACTGAAAAATATTAACTGAAATATGATAAAGAAATTAAGAGCAGGAAAGAGTAATAGAAAATATGCTAATATCATAATTGCTTATTGAAGTAAGCTAATATATCTTGAATACAGAAATTTTAAAAAATTATATAAATTACATAATATGATTTATGAATACAAAGTTGCACAGAGTTATAAACACAGCTACTGGAACAAAGATACATACAGAGAAACTACATGTGGAGAAATATGAGATAAAACCTACTAGTAAAAAAAAATCTAGAAAACAAGTTAAATTAATAGTAGGATGAAGACCCATTTTATTAGATGCCCACTGTCAAAATTATCATTTTACATTGTATTGAAAGGGATCAATCAACAGAAAAATTAATGTAAATGGGCTTAACTCATGTTATTTATTAAAAGTGAATTTCCAACTAAATCACAGAGCAAATGTCTATTCTCTGATATATGCAAAAAAACAGAACTAAAGTGTTTTAGAAATGTTGAAAACTAAAGGGTAAAAATTAAGCCAGATAAAGCCAAGCAAAATACTTACATCATAACAAAGGAATCATTCACCAAGATATATTCTAGAAATAGACCAGGAACCTAAATGTAAACCCATAGAGGTACTCAAAAAACACAAGATTTTTTTTTTTTCTTCTGACTTTAGCATAGAAAATAACTTCAAAACAAAATCTAGTTATGGGCAAATAATGTTCAACAAAGGAGCCAAAAACACACAACGGAGAAAAGAAAGCTTCTTTAATAAATGGTGCTGGGAAAAGAATGAAACCATATTACAGTTTGTCCCTATGACAAAAATTAACTCAAAATGGATCAAAGACCTAAATATAAGACCTGAAACAAATTACAGGGAAGAAAACATAGGTACTAAACTAATGGACCTTGGTCTTTGAGAGGATTTTATGAATTTGACCTCAGGGACAAGGAAAGTAAAGGCAAAATAAATGAATGAGACTATATCAAACTAAAAAGTTTCTGCACAGCAAAAGAAACTGCCAACAAAACAAAAACGCAACCCACTGAATGGGCGAAGATATTTGCAAACAACAGCTCTGACAAGGTGTTAATATCCAGAATATATAGAATTCACACAACTCAACACTAAATAAACAATTCAATTTAAAAAGGCCCTGGCCTGGTGGCTCAGTTGAGTGGAGCATTATCCCTTACACCAAAAGGTTGTGGGTTCAATTCCTGGTTGGGTTGAGTATGGGAGGCAACCAATCAATGTTTCTCTCTCCTTCCTCTCTCTCTAAAAATCAATTAAAACAAAACATATCCTCAGTTGAGAATTAAACAAAAAACAATTTTTTTAATGGGCAGAGGACCTGAACAGACAATTCTCCCAAGAAAACATACAAATGGCCAATAGATATATGAAAAAGTGCTCAACTTCACTAGCTATTAGGGAAATGCAAATCAAAACTACAATGAGATACCATGTCACACCTGTTGGAATGGCTGTTAATCAACAAGACAAATAACAAGTGTTGGAGAGGTTGCTGAGAAAAAGGAAGCCTCATTCACTACTGGTGGGAATGTAAACTGGTACAGCCACTATGGAAAACAGAACAGAGATTACTCAAAAAATTAAGAATAAAGTTACCATATGACCCCGCAAACTGTCTTCTGGGTATCTACCCGAAAAATTGGAAACATCTATTTGAAAAGATACATGCACGCCTGTGTTCATTGCAGCATTATTCATGATGGCCAAGACATGGAAACAATCAGAGCATCAAGATATGGTACATATATGCAATGGAATATTACTCAGCCATAATAAAAGATGAAATACTGCCATTTATGACAACATGGAAAGATTTGGAAAATATGCTAGCGAAATCAATCACAAAGAAAAATCAAAAACGATATGATCTCACTCATGTGGAATATAAAAGCGAAAGTAACAAATAAACAAGAAAAACTAACAAAAACTCATAGACACAGACAGCGTTATGGGGGTTACCAGATAGAAAGGGGGTAGGGAAGCAGTAAAGGATTAAGGGAGTCAAAATATGGTGACAGAAGATGATTTGACATTGGTGGTGGGCATATAATGCAATATATAGGTGATGTTTCATAGAATTGTACATTTAAAACCTATATAATTTTATTAGCCAATGTCACTCCAATAGATTTAATTAAAAAGAAGAAAAAAAGAAAATCTAGAAACTATAAAAGAAAATATTAATAAACGACCACATTTAAAAAAAACACACACACAAGCAAAATAAAAAGACAAACTATAAATATTTTTAAATGTTTGCTATTCTTAGTAAAGAGGCGTGACTATATATCCTAAAATATAATTTAAAAAATACAAAGTGGTAAGTTAAAATACTAATAATACTGTTGGAAAAATGACGAAAACATGAACAGACTGTTCACAGAAGAAGGAAAGCAAATGGCTCTTAAGAATATGACAATTCTAACCTCACTGCTAATAAAGGAAAACAGATTTAAGTGACAATGAAACACTGTTTGTCACTATCAGAATTTCCCAGTATCCCAAAAGTGGATATAATAGTCTTGGGGAGACTGAAGGCATTATTTGACATTCCTGGTAGAATTATATATTCACTCTTATCATATGGAGGGTGAGTGGCAATATCTGTCAAAGTTAGAAAAAAATGTTCCCATTGATTTAATTAATTACTTCTTAGAATTTATTCACCAGTCTATTCCTTCATGAAATGAGATGATATACAGAGTTATTCACTGCAATATTTAATAGCAAATGGACAAATTTGAATGTTCATGGTGGAACAAATTAAACAATGGGATATCCAGAAAGAAATACTATGCAGTTGCTAATAACTAACAAGGAACCTTGTTATCCATATACTAGAGGCCGGTGCACGGATTCATGAACGGGTGGGGTCCCTCAGCCTGGCCTGCGCCCTCTCGCAATCCAGGACCCCTTGGGGGGTGTTGGAGAGCCAGTTTCAGCCTGATCCCGGCAGTCCAACATCCCCCCAAGGGATGTAGCAGTACCGAAGTGGCAGGTAGCCGGGGAGGAGCCCCTGTCGGGGCCACGCGCAGCTCAACTGCCACTCATCCTGGTCCCACTGCACCTGCCACCGCCACTGCATGGTAGCGCTGCCGCGGAGGTGGGAGAGGCTCCCCGCCGCCACAGGTGTGCTTGCCAGCTGTGAGCCCGCTTCTGGCTGAGTGGTGCTCCCGCTGGGGAAGTACACTGACACCCGCTGGGCACCCCTGGTGGTCAGTGCACATCATAGCAATCAGTCGATTGGTCATTCCGGTCATTCAGTTGTAAAGGTCACTTAGGCTCTTATATATCTATAATAATAAAAGCTTAATATGCAAACTGACCAAATGGCCGAACAGCAGAACGACCGTCCAGACAACCTTTCAGACAAAGCCAGGGCTGCGAGGGCCGAGGCAGCCAGGGGTGCAAGGGCTGAGGCAGTCAGGGCTGCAAGAGCCGAGGCAGTTGTGGGCCAAGGATGCTGAGGCTACGAAGGCCTACTATTGCACGAATTTCATGCATCGGGCCTCTAGTATCGATAAAAAAGGCTAATATGCTGTGTCCCTCTGACAGTCCAACCAGTCGCTGTGACATGCACAGACCAGCAGGGGGCAGACGTTCAATGCAGGAGCTGCCGTGACATGCACTGACTATTTACAAAGAAACAGCACCACGGACTTGGCACCAACAAAGCAACTCTCGACTTCTCCCAAGTGGGACACAGGCCCCGCCCCCACCCCGGAGCAACAGCCCACCAAATCGCAGCCAACTCTGCTGAGACCCCATGGTGTAAAATGCGGCCCACAGTCCAGCCCAGCCCTAAACAGTGGCTGTGGGTGCTGGGTAATGACGTCACGTAGCAACACCCAGCTTCCTCTCCCTAGCAATCAGCCTCCTTACAGTTTCTTCAGCCCAGGAACACGACTTGCTTTATAGCCAGGTGCAAACATTTCACACTTTAACCAAATGTCTGTGAAGTGTTTTCCCGTGCTTCATCTCATTTGATCCTCACAGAAGTCCTGGAGTAGGTAGATAGGAGACTCAGTAGAATCCTATTTTCTTTTCCTTAGCCTGAAAAAGGAGATTTAGAAAGTTTAGAAACTTGACCCTACTGAAAAGAAGTAAGAAATGGTGGAACTTGAAAATGATTGCAGGTTTTATCACTGTGCAGAATAGAGTCAAACACTGCTGCAGTTAAATATTTTTCAATTTGTTCTCCCTGTGTAATCTATACTAATAAAAGGGTTATATGCTAATTAGACTGGGAGACCTTCCAGACGTCCTTCTGGACAAAGCCATGGTGGCGGAGCCAAGGCAGAGGCGGTTAGGGGCGAGCAGGCCAGCGGGGGGGGGGGGGGGGGGAGGGGCGCAGCAGTTGGTGGTGATCAGGCCAGCGGGGGAGGCAGTTGGGGGCAAGCAGGATGGCGGGGGGCAGTTGGGGGTGATCAGGCCAGCAAGGGGGGGCAGTTGGGGGCGAGCAGGCTGGCAGGCAGAGTGGTTAGGGATGATCAGGCAGGCAGGCAGGTGAGCAGTTAGGAGCCAGCAGTACCAGATTGTGAGAGGGATGTCTGAGGGGTCCAGATTGAAGAGGGTGCAGGCCGGGCTGAGGGACACCCCCCTCTCCCGTGCACAAATTTTGTGCCCCAGGCCACTAGTCTACAATAATAATCTGCTTCATGTTGATATTTACTGCTGTGTTGCTGACAATTACCTTAAAAAGAAGTTGGGGTGCTTCACTGGGCTGGAAAAAGTTTAGCTACATCAGGAAGCAGGTCTAATTAAACAAGTTTATCTATATATATAAAGCTCTTGCTGGCGCCTTTCGTACACGTGTTTCCTTCTGTGAATTTGGTTGACACTTCTATTATAGAGAAAGGGCGAATAGCAATATTAAATATTTCTTCTAATTAATTTCCTTTCAATGTGCATGAATTGTGCACTGGGCCTCTAGTTTCTAATAAAGAAAATCTTTTAAAATTACAATTAAAATTACAATGTACAAATGCAGAACAGTATGTATAGGTTGCTATCTTTGTGGTTCAAGGATAACGAGGAAAAACGTGTTCATTTATATATGATTACTTATGCAAAAAACTATCAAGTATATACAAGGAAATAATAAAAATGCCATTATCTTATTGGAAGTAATAGGAGAAACTGGATAGATGGAGACAGGAGAGGGAAATTGGACTATAAAATACTCTAAGCTTAAAACTTATTAAAATAAGTATGTATGCCCTAACTGGTTTGGCTCAGTGGATAGAGCGTCGGCATGCGGACTGAGGGGTCCCAGTTCGATTCCGGTCAAGGGCATGTACCTTGGTTGCGGGCACATCCCCAGTGGGGGGTGTGCAGGAGGCAGCTGATCGATGTGTCTCTCTCATCGATGTTTCTGGCTCTCTATCCCTCTCCCTTACTCTCTGTAAAAATCAATAAAATATATTTTAAAAAAATTAAAAAAAATAAAATAAGTATGTATATTAACTTTTTAACTAAATGAATAAATTTTATTTCTTAATGATATATTTATTGAGGGCTACTTTGTACCAGGCACTGTTTCAGGTGCATGGGATCAATGATAAAAATTCCAGTCTTTTGGAGCTTACATTCTAATGGTGAAAGACAGACAAAAATTAACCATAATAATACTTAATATCAGAAGATAAAAGTTCTGTAAAGAAAAACATTTCATAAGACAGAATAACTTGGATAGGTAGGCAGCATCATTGAGATTAGGATGAAATGTTGCAATTTATTAAATATGATTAGCAGGTAGGTCTCATCAGAAAAGAGCAAATTTAAATAAAAGCATGAATCCAGGGATTTAGTCATGTGGATGTCAAAGGAAAGAGTGTTCTAAGAAACATGTCATATCAGATGTTAAACAAAAGGGTAGTAAACAGTGTGGCTTGAGTAGATAAAGAGGGATAGTGGTAGAGATGGGGTCAGAAAGATAAATGAGGTGCATTTGAGTTTGTTTTAGCAGAGGAGTGACAATATCTGATAAATTTGTAAAAGCTTAAGCTGATGTTACTACAAACAGGCTGATAGGGAGCAAAGGTAAAAAGCTGGGAGATAATGGTACCTTAGACCTGAGGAATGGCAGTGGAAGTAGTGAGAAAGAGTTGGAGTTTGGATATAATTTGAAATTAAATCAACTGGATCCCAGAGAGACTGGATGTGGAATGTGAGGAAGAGAACACAAGGAAGAGGAAGTGTGAAAACATTATCTAGAAAAATGGGAGAATGAATGGACTAGGGAAATATACTATGATTGCCTGGGAGCATGAAGAGCCCACTTGAGTGCTTCATGAATTTAAAAATGAGACCAGTCAGTATGATTATGGGTTCTTCTGCAGCTACATTCAGTCTCATGATGTAGGCCTCATTTGATCTGAAGAAATAGATCTCTGTAGTATTATGAAAAGATGCCTCATAACAGGACATTATACATGGAGAAAATGTTCTCATTTGAATGATTGTTTTTAAAAAGGAGATACATATATGCTTATTTTTATTTCTATTTATACAAAATTTAGATATATTCCCCAAGTTTTAGCTGCACATGGTTTTCATATGATCTAGACAATAAATGGGTATCCAATGACCCTAGGTAAATTATGCCTGTAAGACAGCAAGCATTTCAGAGTGCTTCCTTATTTATTTATGTTAGATTTAGCTTATATTTTGCAGTTTTCAAAAATAAACATGGAACTTATTTTGAACTTAATACATCATATATAAATTCTTTATATTAATTGTATGTGTTCTGAGCATTTGTTTACTTAAAATGCTTAACAGTTTTAGAGGTTAAGAACTTTAATAATCATGAGACAAACACTTATGAAATCACAGAAGAATTAGATGGATTATCAGCCACATTGAACATCTCATGAACACAGTTGGTAAGAACACAAAAAGCAGGGTGGGGGGCAAAAGTGGCAAATGACAAAAGAGAAATGTCAAAGGATGAAACAAAAATATAAATAACCTATAATGAAAAGAGAAGAGGGAATGTGGGAAACATCAACAAGCAATGCAAGGCTTGTGTTGTAGGCATTGAGTGAATACGCCACATGCCATCTGATAGAGCGTTTTCACTTGATCCACTACATGAAATCTCTTATCTGAAATCTCGTAAAGCTGCTTCTGAGAAATATACACAAATCCAGAAACTACTCAGTGATGAGACTTTTTACTAATGGGTCCTCAGTTACTACCTGTATAAAGTGAGAGAACATATAAAATGTTCTCTAAGGATTTCAGTCTTTGAACACTATGGCTGAGAACAAGATTATGTTTCATGCATAATGAAGCATGTGAATACATAAAAGGATACAATTTATCATTATAAGTATACTAGAGGCCCGGTGCTCAGATATATGCACATTGAAAGGAAATTAATTAGAAGAAATATTTTAATATCACTGTTCGCCCTTTCTCTATAATAGAAGTGTCAACCAAATTCACAATCGACTATGACAGATCGAAACACACACGTGTGATTGGCACCAGTGAGAACTTTATATGTATTGCACATGAGCAAGTCAACTTAGTCTTTTATAGATATAGAATAAACTTGCTTAATTAGACCTGCTTTCTGATGTAGCTAAACTTTTTCCAGCCCAGTGAAGCACCCCAACTTCTCTTTCAGGTAATTGTCAGCAACACAGCAGTAAATATCAACAGGAAGCAGATTATTACTGTAGATTACACAGGGAGAACAAAGGGAAAAATATTTAACTGCAGTAGTGTTTGAGTCTATTCTGCTCAGTGAGAAAACCTGAAGTCATTTTCAAGTTCCACTATTTCTTCTTTTCAATAGGGTCAAGTTTCTAAACTTTCTAAATCTCCATTTTCAGGCTAAGGAAAAGAAAATAGGATTTCGCTGAATCCCCTATCTACCTAATCCAGGAATTATGTGAAGATCAAATGAGATGAGGCACGGGAAAACACTTCACAGACATTTGGTTAAAGTGTAAAATGTTTACACCTGGCTATAAAGCAAGTCATGTTCCTGGGCTGAAGAAACTGTAAGGAGGCTGATTGCTAGGGAGAGGAAGCAGGGCATTGCTATGTAACGTCATTACCTGGCACCCACAGCCACCATTTAGGGCTGGGCTGGACTGTGGGCCGCATTTTACACCATGGGGTATCAGCAGAGTTGGCTGCGATTTGGTGGGCTGTTGCTTCGGGGTGGTGGCGGGGCCTGTGTCCCACTTGGGGGAAGTCAAGTGTTGCTTTGTTGGTGCCAGGTCCGCGGTGCCATTTCTTTGTAAATAGCCAGTGCACGTCATGGCAGCTCCTGCATTGAACATCTGCCCCATGGTGGTCAGTGTGCATCATAGCTACTGGTTGGACTGTCGGATGGACACTTAGCATTTTAGCCTTTTATATAGTTTCTATAGATGGTAATATATTGTTTCCGTGGGTAGAGTTAGTTCAGGTCTGTAATTGCAGTTCTAAAAGGCAGTAGGTTCTGAAATCCAAAAATATTATTTTTCCTTCAATATATTTTGGCAGCAAAACCAAACTGATGTGGAAACATTAATTTCATCATGAATTTAAAAGCTATTGATGGCCCTAGCTGGTTTGGCTCAGTGGATAGAGTGTCAGCCTGTGGACTGAAGGGTCCTGGGTTTGATTCTGGTCAAGGGCACATGCCCGGGTTGTGGGCTCGATCCCCAGTGCAAGAGGCAGCCAGTCAGTGATTCTCTCTCATCATTGATGTTTCTATTTCTCTCTACCTATCCCTTCCTCTCTGAAATCAATAAAGATATATTTTAAAAAATAAATAAAAGCTATTGATGACCACATCAGATAAGGTGTTGATATCCAAAATATTAAAGAACTCAATGAACTCAATAGCCAAAAAACAGTCTGGTTTTAAAAATGGGCCAAATACTTGAATAGACATTATTCCACAGAAGACATACACAAGTGGCCAACCAGTAATGGAAAAGGTGCCCAGCATCACTAATCATAAAGGAAATGCAAATCAAAACCATGAGATATCAGCTGACACCTGGGAAACTGGTTATTGTCAAAAGAAAAGAGATAAGTGCTGGTGAGGATGTGGAGAAAAGAGAACACTTGTGCCCTGTCAGTGGGAATGTAAATTGGTACAGCCACCATGGGAAACAGTGAGGTTCCTCAAAAATTTAAAAATAAATCTACCATATGGTCCCACAGCTGCATCTATATCGCACTTCTGTGTATATATCACAAGGAAATGAAATCACTATTTCAGAGATACCTGCACCCCCATTGATAGATGAATGGATAAAGAAAATGCGATATATATGTGAACATGTGATATGCATATCTCATATGTACCATATATAATGCATGTAAATTTGTTTATGTATGCATACTTATTAATATTATTCAGCCAAAAAAGGTAATCCTATAATTTGTGACAACAAATTTAGGGCATTTTATAGGGCATTTAAGCTTAGTAAAATAAGTGAGACAGAGAAAGGCAAATACTGCGGAACCTAAAAAAAAAAAAGAAAGCCAAATTCTTAGAAACAGAATAGAATGGTAGTTGCAGAGGCTGGGAAGTAGGGGAAATGGGAAGATTTTGGTCCAAGGGTACAAACTTCCAGTTATGAAATGAATAAGTTCTTGGGATCTAATATTCAGCATGCAGCCTACAGTTAACAATATTATGAGTTTTCACAACACATACATATAAATTGTAATTAGATGAGGTGACGAATGTGTTAACTAACCTTACTGCAATAATCATTTTGCAACATAAACATGTATCAGATCACCATGTTGTACACCTTAGATTTCCCAATGTTATATGTCAGTTATATCTCAGTAAAGCTAGGAGAGAATGACATCCTCTGAGGAAAAAAATAAAAGTTATTTATGAATATATGAAATTATTTCTATTCTATGTTTAAATCAAAGTGTGACTATTCCTTACAGAAAAATTAGTATATTTGATTGTGAGCTGTTGCCTAGACACCACTGGCTGGTATTGGATAAACTGCAGTCCATGCAGCTTATCTAATTACCTTTCTAAATCTGAAAAACCCCACATTCCTAAATATATTTGTCCCCAAGAGTTTCTTTAAAAAGGTGTATAAAATTTATGGAATGAGACATGCAAGAAATTGATGGTGTTTTTTCAGTGGAGAGAAGAGACAGGAGTTTTATTTCTCACTTTTTCACTCTTCTGTGCTCTTTGAATCATACCATGATCATGAATTATTTGAATAAACACAAATTACTTTAAAAATAAATCAATCATGGTACCTCTCTAGACCCTCCCTACCTTCTCCTTATATCTCTAACTAAAGGACACCCTTATTGACAATAATTTTAAATATTTGTCTTCTTTCATCAAATTGGTCAGTATGCCCAGTGGATTCTATTATTAATACCTCTCATTTATTCTCCCTTTTCTGTTCTCACCATTCGGAACTGAGTTCATTTTTGTTCTAGATTATAATGTAGCACCTTATTTACATCTATGAGCAGCTTAATTCACATCCATTGAAGATGTCATTAAACTATATTTTAACAATCTGAATACTTGTCTTTTTCCAGCCACTGGTCTGTAATCTCCTTGAAAGTAAATACTATCATTTATCTCTTGGCTTTTTTTCTACAGTGGCTGGCAAAGAGTTTGTACTCATCTCTTTGCTAAAGAAATAATGAATGACCTGAATGGATAAATATTATAACTTTTTTTTTCTATTTAGTATAGCGTTTTTCAACATTTTTTAAATAGGCAAACCTTAAAATGTTCAAAAGGATGTCATTGTTTTTAAGTTACAAAAATGTTGGAAGGCTATTGTTAAAAACTGAATCACAGCCCTGGCTGGTGTGGCTCAGTTGATTGGAGTGTTGTCCCATACACTGAAAGGTTGAGGGCTCGATTTCCAGTCAGAGTGCATACCTAAGTTGTGGATTCAATCATTTGTAAGGGTATGTACTGGAGGCAATGAATAATGTTTCTCTCTCTCATCAACGTTTTTCTCCTCCTCCTCCTCCTCTTCCTCCTCCTCCTCCTCCTCCTCCTCCTCCTCCTCCCCTTCCCCCCCCCCCCACCGTTCCTCTTCCCCCCGCCCCTATCTCTCCCCTTCCCCTCTCTCTAAAATCAATAAGCATGTCCTGGGGTGAAGATTTTAAAAAATAATTGAATAACAACACAAAGTTTATAAAAGAAGATTGCAAATTAAGGATAATTAGACCTCTATAGTGAACATTCAGAGAAATAACTTGGCAAAAAGATAAATATTTAGAAAACTGATTATGATCCCAAGAAGATATGGCTATTTGAAACAGAAGCAGGTGTCCATAGGAGAGAGCGGATAAAATTAAAAAAACACCAGGATAAATTTAAGGATGAGGTAATAAAAATTGAAAAAATTAAATTAGAAAAATAAATTATAATTCTCAGCTCTTGTCAGTAAAAACAGAATTGACCTGCAGGAAATCAGCTTAGTGAAGTAGAGGGGGGGAAATATTAGAAATTTTTCTCAGAATGCAAAGAAAAATTAAAATGATGTAAGAGAAGATGAAACATATGGGAATAAACAAGAAAGTTTCAATATGAGGCTTAGACATATTCCTAACAGATAAAAGAAAAAAATGTCAAATAGAAGCAATAGTAAAAGATGATCTTAAAAATTTGTTCTGATTAAAGGTAGACTTTGGCTTCCAAATCACAGAGTAGCTTGTTTTGGAGCAGCCATATCACAGAGGATAAATAGAATAATGTAGATATTTTTAATCCTCCTTGAAAGAATGGTTGAGTTACAAAAGGGAAAAAAATGAATCCTAAAGTTTATTTAAAATATAAATCAATATTTATTAAGCATAATAAAGATATTCAACTTTTTTTTTACTTTTAGCAAGTGACCTACTGTAAAAATTAATTTAAATTTAGGGTGGGGACAATATGACAACAGTAAATATAAAATTTTAACAATATTTCAAATAATATTTGACTTAGAGGCCTAATGAGTATTTAAATGTATCTTGAAAAGTAACAAAGTTACAGCATCAAAAGTAGATTCAAAACTGCTTTTGTGATCTTAGGTTTTGGAGTTTTTTATATTTTACTAGAAGCCTGGTGCATGAATTTATGCACCAGGGTGTCCCTCGGCCTGGTCTGTGGGATCAGGCTGAAACCGGCTCTCCGGCATCTCCGGAAGGGTCCCACATTGTGAGAGGGTGCCGGCCAGGCCGAGGGACCTCACTGGTTCACGATCCGGGGAGAGACATGGGAGGTTGGCCAGCCAGGGAGGGACCGTGGGAGGGCTCCAGGGCACGTCCAGCCCATCTCGCTCAGTCCCAATCGGCCAGACCCCAGCAGCAAGCTAACCTACCAGTCGGAGCATCTGCCCCCTGGTGGTCAGTGCACATCATAGCAAGCAGTTGAGTGGCCTTAGCATATCATTAGCATATTACGCTTTGATTGGTTGAACAGCCGGCCGGTCGACTGGACACTTAGCATATTAGGCTTTTATTATATAGGATGCTTTTGAAAGTAGCTGCATTTAATTTCTAAATAGATAATTTTGTTCAAGAAAATTGTGGATATGACAATCATGTTTTTTTTAATACTGAGTTTTAAAGTATTTGAGACTTCTGGGGGTTCCTTTTGATTAAGTAAATGCAACCTATAGACTTAATGATGGTTATCTTAAGGCAAATTTATAGGCTTCTTAGAATTTTTATGCTACTCAATTATATGTCACCAGAAGTTGCTTTTGTGCTTGCTGTTGTTAACTAGCAATCTATGTAACAGTAAATTTCAAAATGTTGGACTGATATTTAAGAAATGTAGAACCTCTATAATAACCACAAACACCATGAGGTAATTTAACACAAAGAGATAATTTAAGTGATAAGCTGACTGAGTGCTGAGATATGTAAGCATGCTTCTCAGGCCCCCAAGGTAGTCACTCAGACCTCAGGTGCTCATTCCATTTTAAATGGTAGAAATATTTATTTAACTGTCCAGTTATTAAATTTATTTAATTACTAGTTTAAGCAGATGTCATTATTGCTTTTAGCATTATAAACTCTTTGGAAATCTGTGACCTTCTAGATCAGCTATTTTTAACCTTTTTAACTCATGACACACATAAACTAATTACTAAAATCTGTAGCACAACAAAAAATACATTCTATTTTTTGCCAATCTGACCAAAAAAAAGAAAAGTATAATTTTGATTCATTCACACCAGATGGCTATTGTGTTAGCTGTTGTCATTTTTTTATTTGACAATCTGAAAGAAAAGAGGTGAGTGACCCTGAATAAATAGTCAGGTATTGCATGTTTTAAAAAATCTCGTGGCGCACCAGTTAAAAATTGCTGTTCTAGATCAACGATCAATGAACTTTTTCCTGAAAAGCTCAGATAGTAAATATTTTAGTCTCCTCTGGCTGGAAGGTTTCTGTGGAACTCTTCGACTCTGCTGTTGGGGTGTGAAAATAGTCAGAGGCAATACATGAACAAATGAGTGTGGCTGTGGTTCAGCTTTATTTATGGACACCAAAACTTAATTTTATATAACTTCCAGGTGTCAAAATTTTGATGCTCTTTAAACCATTTAGAAATACCATTCTTGTCTGAAGGGCCATACAAAACAGATGGCAGATTGGGTTTGTTATGCTGGCTAAAGTTTGCCAACCCCATTGGTTGGGAAAATATGCTTTAATAACACATTCTTAAACTCCTCCACAGCCAAGTCTATCAAACCATCCCAGAATTCTTACTGATTTGAGCTTATGACTTTCAAAGTGACAAAAGATGTTCACTTTGTTACCAGCTACTTCTTCGTAACACCAATAGTATTGCTTCTTTTTCCCCACTTCATTTGTAGTTCACAGAAGTAAATTAAAAGGAATTTTTAGACTGTCTGTTAAGAAACTGTATTTTGTTAGATGATGTTGTGTGGTATGATGGAAGTAAAACTGGAAAACTTGGAATCCAGACTGTAGCTGATTCTGCTCCTACTCAAAATGGTCAAGTTTGTCAAACCTCTAAGGCTCCATTGTCTATCCTGCTCATCTGGAAGAAGTATTAAGAGGCTATATTGTAATAATAGATATGAAATCAGTGGTAAAGAGTGTAACATAAGTATTGCCTTCGTGGTGATGGTTGCACTTTATTATTATTATTATAATAATGTGACTTCTGGCAGGGCTCCCTATGTATTCTGATATATCCCTCTTAAAGATAGATAATGGTTAAGGATTTGCACATAAACTTTTTCTAGGATTTTTATCTCCATATGCTCACACTTTTAAGCTACTTTTTTCTCCTCATTGTATATACATGTACCAAGTTCATTACTAAAGTACTATGAAATTTTCAAATTATATTCCATGTATTCTCTTATTGCTACTCTACGAGGGCAGAGACTTTATCTGTTTTGTCCCAGCTCTCTCCTCAGTACACAAAACACTGTATGGGAATATGTTTGGGTTTCATAAGTGGATCTGAGTGAATCAGTGACATAAATAATTTCGTATGTTCCCTTTTTTTTGCATTAGCAAAAGGAATATAGAAAGCTCATTCTACATAAAATGTTTTTAAATATATAAAATAAGTAAAATTACAAAGGAAATCTTTTCACCTCTACTAAAATATAGTTCTATCCACAGACTCTAGGATCAATGGACCCTTATTTTTAAAATTTGGAAGAATTTTTAAGTAGTACCAGAGGACACACAATCCCTAACTACAATTTATAAAATTACTTTGATAGAATAAAAAAACAAAAGCAAGCTTTATTTAGTCTCTTTAAGATATCCTTCTCTGTACTTTGAAATTATAACAAAAAGAACATTGGATGTTTTTTTAAAGCCTATTTTGGTTAAATTTCTTTTGTTTGAAACAAGATTTTTGTAAGCTTATTCATATACTAGAGGCCCAGTGACCAATTTGTGCACGGGTGGGGTCCAGCTGGCCTGGCCCCAATCGGGCAGACCGGGGTTGGGCCTGTTGGGAGGAGGAGATGGCGGGAGGTTGGCCGGCTGGCCCCGCCCCTGTTTGGGGTTGGGGGGCCGAATGGGGGTGGGGCCAGCCATGGGGAGGGGCTGTGGGTGGTGGGCCAGCTGGCCCTGCCCCTGAATGGGGTAAGGGGTTCCGATTTTGGGTGGGGCCAGGTGGGGGGAGGGCCTGCAGGAGGTTGGCGGGCTGGCCCCACCCCCTATGGGGGGGGCAGTCAGGGGTGGCCGGGGAGAAGGGGCTGCAGGAGGTTAGCCACCCAGCCCCACCCCCTGTTGGGGTGAGGGGGTGCAGTCAGGGCTAGCCAGGGGAGGAGGGGCTTCGGGCCTATCGTGGTGGGGTGGGCTGGCCTGGGGGAAGGGAAGGGGCATTTGGCCGTAGACCTGCTTTTAATCAGGGTGGGAGAGTTCGATCAGGGGCAGGCAGGCAGGAGGGAGGGACTGCAAGGTTGGCCAGCTGGCCCCACCCCCCGATCAGGCCAGTTCACTGGCCACAGTGGGCATCATAGCGACCGTCGTTATGGTCATTATGGCTATTACGGTTGCTGGCTTTTTATATATATAGATGGCATTCATCTGGAAAGTGACTGGAGTATCTCATGGAATTGACAGGTGGGAAGGAAAGGAACAAGGGTAGCTCTGGGATTTCAGCTTTCTCCAGAGTAGAGCCATTAATGGGGTTCCCAGTCAAGTGTTTAAATTTCAGGGTATTAAACAGACACTTGGTTGGTCAAGTTTGGATCACACATGCCTGAATTGGTCAGCCAAAGTCAGTTTCAGGCGGTTCTGAATGATGGTGGTTTGTATTTTTTAGTTGTTATTTTGATGTGGTTGTGGGAGGCGGTGAGTACAGGTGTTTACCTACACCACCATCTTGGTTCTCCTCTAGATTTGGATTTTATCTTAAATGTTATGGGATATCTTTGAAGAGTTTTAACCAAGGGTGTGTCTAAAATCCAATTTTCTTTTTAAAAATTTCAATCTGTTGCTCTGCAGATAATAAAAATATCACTCTTTGCTATGTTGCAGTAGTAAGGGTTAGGAAAAATAAATAATTATTACTCTGGCTGAAACTCAGGAATTTAATGGTAAATGGTCATTTTTAATAAAATGATGATCATACTGTAATAAAATAGTCTCTCTTAGATATCGGTTGAACAAGTGCCATGCTTTGAATTAGTAATCTAAATAATAAACTATCATGTTTGTTGTTTCTTGTTCTAGATTTTCCTCTAAGCATTAGGTCTGAGAAATTAACTTGGAAATGATGATACTTTTCCCAATTTCCCTCCCAGGTAAACAACTGGAGGAAAGAACCTTGAACTAGGAGTAGGAAGAACTGGTTTCTCATGCTGGCTCTGCCACTAATTGGTTGTACCATTAGTTGAGTTGTTTAACCTCTCTGGATTTCTGTTTCCTGTAGTGTAAAATAATGGGGATTGAATCATCTAATTGATATAGCTCTTTTGTGCCTGCAATCATAAATTTAGCAAGTCCTGTGTGTAAGACTAAAAATTCTGTGATTCTTAATGAGACCTCATAAAATCTCAAAATGTCCTTAAATATGAAACTAAGAAATATAAAATAACCGGCTCTCTGTTCAAAATTGGAAAATTCATCCTTATTCCCTTTTAACAGGACCAAGGAAATAAAACACCAGAAGCCCAGAGCACAGAGTATTTTCCTTCACCAATTCGTAGCATCGTGATACTTCTCTAATTCCATCAAGTACGAAGGAATGACCACTTTGGCAGATGGCCACAGAGGATGTCAACAGTTTTTTGGAGGCAAGCAATGAAATATTGATGCTTTGGGTGTTCTATTATTGAGTGTGTAGACACAAGTAGAATTATGTTTTAATGAAAATATTAAAAGTGTTCTTTAATACTGTAATTTACGTAAGTGTAGATAAGCTATTTCTCCCCACCTTACCCCCCACCCCACCTGAGCATTGTTGCATGTCAAAAATTATATTGAGCTAAGCTGCTTTTGCCCTTCCATGGTAAGGGATACATTACATTCCTAAATACAAAGTAAAAATTTAAATAACAGAAATGAAGTAGCCATGTTTGACAACAGGGCTCTGCCTATCTATCTTGGACACACATATAACTACAAATACTAACTAGTTTGGGTAGTTGGAATAGTTTGGATATTTTTAATTATCCATTTTATACCATTTATACATTTTTTTTGGTTTTGATTCCTGCATTTTTCTCACTTATTTTTAAATATTCTAAAGTATTCCAAATTCATGGTAAGTCGTCCCTTTATATTCCTCACAGCTTTGTATTTTGTGAGATGTCTATATCAAAAGATCCCATTAAGTTTTTAGTTACTTTCACAGCTGCTCTTACTTTTCCTGGAAAAACAGTCAATCAAGGATTGTGGAACCACAGTGTCATCTTCAAAATTGAAATTAATTATCTTACCCTTTAAAGGGAAAGTTTGCCTGGAAATAAATTGACTGTTTCAGAAAAAAAATATATAAATATAAGTAATCTCCCTTCTCCACCTTCATGAAAAAAAAAAAAAAAGACTTAAGTAGATGAATATAAAATGAAATAAAATAAACTCATAAAAATTTGAGTAGAATGTACTAAAATTGAATTTTTCAAAGCATTTTATACAAACAGAGAAACTAAAGATTTGCTCAGAATTTTTTATTTAATGTTCCTTCAACTCAGAGGCCTAAGGTCATCCAGCAAGAGTCTGCTTTTTAAGTTGAACTTAGAGAAACGCTTTCTAAGTAAAGGAGACCATAAATGTTTAAAAAGCCCTGTGTAGAGCTTCTGAGTAACTAGAGTCAAAATTAATTCTTGCTTTTCTGTTGGAGAAAATTTCATCTAATTACATTCAAATTATTCTGCAACTTTTTGGACAGCAAATCCTGATCACCAAAGAAAAGAAAGAGCAGCTGTGTTGCCCTCGCCTCATAGTTATAAGAATAGCAGTATTATGCAGTCCCTGGGCTTTATAGAACCATAAGTGATTATCCACTGGCTGCCTTCTGGCAGAAGCACACCTAACCTTTCTGAAATGCTGATAATATATGCCTTCTGTTTGTAAGCGTAGATCTTAAAAAGGAAAAAAATAGATTCTGCTTTCTTATCTAGTATAATGGCTCTTGGAAGTAGGAAGTTCTTATAACCCTTTGCACACAAGTATCTGTTTCTAAAACTTCTCTCAGAATTATACTTTAATCATGGTTTAAATATTTCCTAAGTCTAATACAATTCACTTAACTACTTAAAAAAAATACTTTAAATTGACCTTTGCTAAATTAGTGGAAATAGTTCCCATAAACAATGCTACTCCATAAGCAACCTACTGTCAAATTTCTTTCTCTAATGTTTCCTTTTCTAACTCATTCATAGATCAGACCTTATTTTGTTCTTACGTTATTCTTTAATCACAGCAACATATCTGTGTCAGACAGCTCTAATTTATATTTCTTCCACACTAAGAACTAGCCCTTTGTTCTCTATGAATTGCATTCTATTTTTGCTCATATCATTAATATGTGACAGATATTTATAGTTCTAATCAAAAGTGCTATTTCATTTATTTCCCATATTGTACGGTTTATTTGTAAATTACCATTGTAGGAATTTTTAGTAATTCGAAAGGCAGTTATAACACAGCACATATGACTTATAGGTATGACAAATTCATAGAACAGTTAAGACTAACTGATTAATCCTGTGCCAGACCTACCAGCTGTGTGATCTTGGGCAAATCATTGATTCTCTTTGATCCCCCATTTGTATATTTTTCATTTTTGGATACTAACAATAATATAATTGTAAGAATTAAGTGGGGTAGATGATAACATTAGTAAAAAGCTTATTTAGCACTCACCTAGCACATAATTGAATAAATAGGTGATGTAGTTATCCTACTTTTTGCAAGTGATTGAAGAAGGTTGAGTAAGCTCAACTCTTGGAAAATAAGTAATGGATTTGTCCATTATACTCATGTCAAATTTTTTTTTACATTATTGTGTTTGTTGTACTGCTACTAAATTTTGTTCTTATTGAAATTTCCCAAAAAGCAGTTTAAATTTTATATGAAACGTTTGAAAATGCAATCTATGTTGAAATCATGGTTAAAAAACATAGTTTTCTAAAAAGTAGTTGTTAACTTTTGAGCTTCATGAAAACTTTATGCATTACAAATTTTACAATGAATTTTACTTGGGTGATTCACTGCCTGTTCTAAAATTTTAACTTTTTATCAACCACTATTTTTTGGAGAAATATTCCACATGCAAAGCAAGAGAATTGAAGAATTTTTTTCTTGGGTTTAAACATATTTTATGTATACGTTGATCAAATGTGTGTTTAGTATGAGAAACTGGTTTGATATTTCCACTAGAAAAATAAAATTAAATAGGCAATTTGGTTCTCTGGATTAGTTTCCTATGTCTGCTGTAATAAATTATTACAAACTGGGTGGCTTAAATTAACAAAAATTTATTCTCCCACAGTTCTTAAGTCTAGAACTCCAAAATCAAGTTGTCCTCAGGACCATGTTCTTTTGAAGGCTCTAGGGGGGAACCTGTTCCCTGCCTTTCTCTTAGCTTCTGGTGTGGCCGTCCATCCTTGGTATTCCTTGGCATATAGATTCATCCCTTCTACCTCTGCCTCGCTCATCACATGGCTTTTATCCTGTGTGTCAGTGTCTCTTCTCTTCTTATAAGGACAGGATCATATTGGATTGGGGTCCACCCTAATTCAGCATGACCTCATTTTAACTTGATTACATCTGCAAAAGCGCTTTTTACAAATCAGGTCACATTCTTAGGTGTCAAGGGTTAGGATTTGAATGTATCTTTGGGGGTCGGGGGTACAATTCAACCGATTTAACACACTGTCATATATATATATATATATTAGTAGATAGGCTTAGATATATATTTTTTAACTGAGAATCAAGTTAGGAAAGAAAAATTGATTTTAAAAACTGAAAATTATCTTCTCCTAGAACAATGGTGGTTTCACTTGTGACAAGACATGATCTATGAATAGGTTTTTGCTGTTTGCTTAGAATGATTTGGTAGTACCATTTCTTGAACATAGTTTCTGGATAAAACTTTTTCCCATTAACTGAATAGCTCTATTTTTTAAAATTAGAGAACAATAGCTATCTTTTTGTTTGTTTACTTGAGATCAGAGTTCAAATAATAGGGTTACAGTTTTATGGTCACAGGCATGTATCCATATTACATATAAACAAATGTGATGCCCTAAAGACATTAGAGATGGTATGACATTTGTGTTTATAATTTTACTGAGAATTATTCTTTGTAAGTAAATTAACTGAGACAGTTTTCCTTTGTTGTACTTGATTCGAAACAGGACTACTTTTTATTTTCCCGAGTAAGATATTTACTTAAATTAAGATTAAGAAAAAAATTGTTGACCTTTCAAAAAGAACGTAAGCATTACATATTTTTAACATTAATTCTACTGTTTATTATAGAAAAGCTCATTCTTGTGAAGTCTTTCTAATATATAACTTGGTGTGGTATATAGATCATCAGTACATTTTTATCACATCTTTTTTATGGTCACCTCCTATGTATTTAGACAACTGTCACAGATTTTCCATGTAATAAAACTTACACTGTGTAAGTTTCAATAAACAGATTTTATATGTATTTTCTTCTCTTTGAGCTTCTGAAAAGGAAGGGAAGTAAAGCATTATAAAGTCCTATTGTAGGTCCTCGTGTTTTGCCATTCTTGCATGAAACACATGAAATATCCAAAAATACTTTTCTTGCAGGTAAAATCTGCTTCAAATTACTTTTTACATATAATAGTCACTCAATAAATGTTTATGAAGTGAAGGAAGGAAATTGTAATTAGTCCTTCAGCTTGTAGATAACATCCAAGAGTGTTATTAGAAGGTAAAGCAATTCTGAAGCTAACTCTATTATACACCTTCATGTTAAATATTTTTCTAAAATTTTATATGAAAGGTAAACAGAGATGAGAACTAGAGAGTTTGCAATGTGAGAAAGTGGCAATATGATCTTTATTTCCCAGAACTTTTCAGTAAATTGAAGGATTTAAGGTTTATATTTTTATCTCATTTCCAAGTGAATGTTGAAACCTTCAGGAAAAAACATAAAGTAGCTGGTTAAATGAACAGTTGACTATGCATTTTGAGATTGGGGTTTGGTTTTCTAGACTATGGATCAGATTACTAATGGAGTGGTTCTCCACCCTGACTATGCTTTAGCATAACCAGAGAAGTTTTTTAAAAACAGTTATTTAGGCCCTGTCTCTACTGGTTACTCTCTATTGTTCCGATTACTAGCTGAATGATTTTGAGCATTCTTTAGTTCTCAGAATCAGATTCTCTAGAAGGGATGATATAGTAGTAGTGGACTTTTGGATAAGACTGTGTCTTACAGAAATTGGAAATAAAATATAATATATACTTAGAGATATGCTGATCTAATTAGGAAAACTTTGAACTGAAAAACGGGGATTTGAGGAGATAAATATGCAAATTAATAAAGATTTTATTATTAAGAGCATCAATAATGATGAAGTAAAATACCCTGTGTTACTGGTAAAAAGACTTGGGGAAAATATTAGGAAATTGTACTTTTGCCTCAAATGTCTATATTCCAAGGCCCAGACTATGTCTGAAACTGGAGTGGACTGATTTCTTAGATGGGGAATTTAACATCAATAGAGTATTCCCAGTGAGGTTGAATAACCATTTGCTAAGAGTATAACAGTGGTAGATATGATGGTGATCATGGATAGGACACGGTTAGCTTATGGAATGCTTATGAATTGGAAAGCCTCTAAGGTCTTTTCCAACTCAAATAGGCTGTGTTTGTAAATAATTGACAGTTAGCATTTATTTATTCTTGTATATATTTTGAAAACTTCTATGTGCCAGATATCATACTGAAAGATAAAATTTAGGACATGAAGAAAAATAGAATACACTGCTATATAGTATCATGGGGGCAATTAAATGACATAATTGTATTTCATTTATACATATACATGTGTTGGCTATTTCTGTTACCATTTAGAAGCTAACGTAAAAGTATGAAATAGGAAGTCAATATACTTAAATGTACAGAAAGAAATTGTACTAGAAAAGCTGTCCTCTTGATCCAGGATTTTTGAAGAGAAACTTCATGAAAACAAATATAAATATGCATTATATTGTATTTGAAATTACTCTATTATTGGGTAGACTCAGGAGCTAACATTAATTAATTTCTGTCATTGTTCCTTGCCTGCATGTTCCTTTACTGAGCATGCAACTGATGAAGTTACTTTTGATGCTGCTATTATTGCTTATTAATAGCCAGAATTTTGGAGAGCGAGAGTCCAGTTTCCTGGAAGAAAAACTGCTGAGGATAGAGAAACAGTACTCATAAGAGAAAGGCTAAGTAAGTATAATGGGTCTTAGAGTATAGGACTTGATTGATTCCAGAGCCCCAGAGGGAGTGAAGAGAAAGGAATTTCTAGAGAAGACCATCTAGTTCTGGTTTTAAAGAAGCAAAATGAAAACATCAATAATTATTTTCTTTTTTCTGCTATATATTTCTAAAGCAATATAAGGATAATAAAAAGTGTAAAAGTAAAATTGAGCTACCTTTTTTTAACCAAACTTCCCCTACTCTAAATTTTTACTACTTTTTGTTTTACTGGGTTTTAGCAAGTCATTCCCTATTTTGAAATGTTTTAACTCCATAACAGAATTCAATGTATATTACTGTCCATGAGTAAAGAGGCACCAGAGAAATGAAAATGTATATATATTGGGTCAAACCATCAGCATATTACTGGTCGGGTTCCTCAGAAGTAAAGTTTTTTTGTTAGGTTTTGCTTTTGAGGTATAAAAGCAATACATACGCATGGTTTTTAAAATAAGAAACATAATATGGAAAAGTATAAAAGTAAAATTTGTAGCCATTCTGTTTCTACTTCCCACAGGTAACTTCAATTAACTTTCTTAATGTATCATTTCAGAGGTCTTTCCAAATACAAGTGACACACACATATACATACACATCTACCCATCTGCATATACTGGTATATGCTTTTTATTACATAAATGCAACAGATCCATTGTTTTTTGCTAGTAGCCTTTCCGCTGTTTGTCTCTTTAATATTGATTTGTAAGAACTTTTTGTATACTAATAAAATGTGCCCTTTTTTTATGTGTTCCAAATATTTTTTCTGTTGTTTAATTTGAACTCCAGGTTGATTTATGGTAGTTTCTCTTTCTCATACTGAAATTTTAAATTTTGGGTTAGTCAAATTATTAGTTGTTTCTGTTATGGCTTCTGGAGTGTACTAGTATGTCCAAGATGATAAAACATATAACACCATTTTTTCTTCCCCACCATTATGGCTTAATTTTTGTTAAGGGACTTTAGGTTTTAGGTTCACAGCAAAATTATAAGGAAGGTACAGATATTTCCTATAGATCCCCTGGCCTCAAACATCTTCTATAGCTTTCCCCATTATCATTATTCCCACTGCAGTGGTGCATGTGTTACATCTGATGAACTTACATTGACACATCATCACCTAGTCTGCACTTTACATTAGGGTTCATTATCAGTGTGGGTTTGGACAAATGTAAAATGACATGTATCCACTATAATAGTATTATACACAGTAGTTTCACTCCCTTAAAAATCCTCTATACCGCCCTAACCGGTTTGGCTCAGTGGCTTAGAGCATCGGCCTGCGGACTCAAGGGTCCCAGGTTCGATTCCAGTCAAGGGCATGTACCTTGGTTGCGGGCACATACCCAGTAGGAGGTGTGCAAGAGGCAGCTGATCGATGTTTCTAACTATCCCTCTCCCTTCCTCTCTGTAAAAAATCAATAAAATATATTTTTTTAAAAAATCCTCTATACCTATTCATCCCCTGTTTAAATCTTTAAATAACTGGAATCTTGTTAGTGTCCTAACAGCTTTTATTCAATCATATTTTCTTAAAATGTCACCTTTATTCTATATTTAAAAGTTATGTATATGCGAGTGTATCTCAGTATTCTCCATTATACAAACTTTTGTCTATTCCTTTTGTAAAACTAAACTCTTTATTTACTATATCTTTATAATGTTTTTAATATCTGCAAGAACTGGTTGAAAATATTCCTAGATAATGACATGCTTTTTATCAGATGAACTTTGTTATTATCTTTTTAAGTTCTCAGAATAAAAAATCCTATTGGTATTTTCATTGGAATCTTATTAAAATGATAGATTAATCTAGGCAGAATAAGAAGTCTTAGAATATTGATTATATCTGTCCTGAAAGCAAATTACATGTCTTGCACATATCTAGATTTATTTATTCTGAGTTACTTATTTTGTGTGTGTATGTGTTTATATTAAATGGGTTTGTTTCTAGTTTTTCTTTTCTAATTGGGCATGGCTTAGATATAGTAGAAACATTGATTTCCATATACTAATCATGTAACTAGCTACCTTTCTAATTTTTTTTCTTAGATTTTCCATTGATTTGCATACCTTCTACTTCTTTCTCCCACCTAATTAGCTAGTATATACAGAACAATATCAATATAACTAGAGGCCCGGTGCACAAATTAGTGCATGGGTGGGGTCCCTCTGGGTGGCCTGCGGGGATTAGGCTGAAAACGGCAGTCCAATGCCGCCGGCCGCTCCTGCCTGCCGCTCCCACTCATACCGGTCCTGCTGTGCCTGCCATGGGCTCACGCCCAGTCGGTCCTGATGGGGAGAGGCTCACGCCACCGCAGCAGCTCTCGCCAGCCATGAGCCCTGCGTCTGGCACCGTCCCGAGGGTTGCGGGGGGGATGGGACACAATCGGCCCTCAGGGTGGGCTGTGGGACACCCTTGCCTGCCTGGGATCCAGATCCATCCCGCTGACGTTCAGGCAGGTTGTCAGGAGCCACCTGGCGGCTGCTTTTATATCATTTCTTCCTTGCGGAGCGTCTAAGGAGGGGAAACAGCTGTGGTGCCCAAGGCCAACTTCCAGGAGGCTGGCAGCGCTGTCAGGATCATGCTGGCAGCACCAGTCCGTTGGTGCCTGGCCCAGTCTCCAGAGATTGGAACTGCAGGACTACTGAGGGATTGAGTGACTGCTGCCCGGCTGATGGGCCACCAGGACAGATCTGTTGGTTGAGTGGTGCTCCCGCTGTGGGAACGCACTGACCACCAGTGGGCAGCTCCTGCATTGAACGTCTGCCTCCTGGTGGTCATTGTGCGTCATAGCTACCCTTCAACTGGTTGTTTGGTCGCTTAGGCTTTTATATATAGAGATTGTTTTTAACTTTTTTTTGCCCACCAATACTTTTACCACAATAGATATGACAAATAACCTTGTAGCTCTCATAGCTGTGATTACAGGAAAATTAGGTATTTGCAAATAAAATAATTATTTAAAAAGTGAAACAAAATTGAATGAGTAGTTGAATTCCTAGAGTTATATTAGTTATATGAAACCAATTTTCTGATGACAGAATTAAACTTTCTCTTTTTATCTGTGGCTACTTTAAGATTTGCTTTTTATCCTCGACCTTCAGAAATTTAACATGATGTGCCTAGATTATGTTTCCTTGTATATTTCCTTCTAGACTTGTGCTGAGTTTGAATCTATAAGTTGATGGTTTTCACCAAATTTTGGGTATTGCTCCCATTACTTTTTCGAAGATTTTTTCCTGCCTCATTTTCTCTCACTTCTCCTTCTGGGACTTAAAATTTGTGTATGATAGATTGCTCAATATTGTTCCATAGGTATGTGGGTCACTGAGACTGAAATTTTTTTTGTAATATTTTCTACCTGTTCTTCAGGAATTTATATTCATCTGTCTTCAAGTTCTTTGGTTTGTTTCACTATCATCTCCAATATACTGTTATGCCCATCCTGTGAATTTTTTATTTTTATATTGCACTTTTTAATTCTGTGATTTCAGTTCGGTTATTTTATTTAAAAAAAAAAGTCTTTATTGTGGATATATATATATAAAACATAATTTATCATTTTAACTATTTTAAGTATACCAATTGAATTCTTCCATTTTCTGCTAAGAGTCTCTATGTGTGCACTTACTATGATGATATTTTACTTTATGTTCTTGATAATATTTATAGTAGCTGCCTTAAAGTACTTGTCTAAGTCATCTCAAAGTCTGTTCTATTGCCTGCTTTTTCTATGAATGCTGGGTCACATTTTCCTGTTCGTTTACATCTCTAATTTTTTTATAATTTACTGGATAGATGATATACTTTAGCAGTGGTTCTCAACCTTTTAAATGCCGCGCCCCTTAATACAGTTCCTCATGTTGTGGTGACCCCCAACCATAAAATTATTTTCGTTGCTACTTCATAACTGTAATTTTGCTACTGTTACGAATCGTAATGTAAATATCTATGTTTTCCGATGGTCTTAGGCGACCCTGCCAGCGGTTTTCAACCTGTAGGTCGTGACCCACAGGTTGAGAACCGCTGCTGTAGAGCCTAAGTCCATCGGAAAACACAGATATTTACATTACGATTCGTAACAGTAGCAAAATTACAGTTATGAAGTAGCAACGAAAATAATTTTATGGTTGGGGGTCACCACAACGTGAGGGACTGTATTAAAGGGTCGCAGCATTAAAAAGGTTGAGAACCACTGCTTTAGAGACTCTGGATTCTATTATCTTTCTCTGAATACCATTGCCTGTTTGTATAACAATTAAATTACTGGCTGCTTGTCTTTAAGGAAGGTTTGATTTTATGTTTTGTAAGAATGAGTCTCCTTTGGTTTTGCCCTTAATCCCAAGGTGACTCTATTAGGACTGGGATATAATCTTTGCTCCTAAAATGTGGCCCTTCAGGTATTTATGTAGAAAGCTTGAGTTGTTCACCAAGCTGCTTTAATATGATGAGATTCAAACTCCAAACTCTTTTTTGTCATTCAGTGGGCAGCAGCAGAAATCCCTGTTTTACTTCCTGTGGGTTCTTTGGAGTCTTCCCCATGCATGCACAGTTCAGGAGTCAGCCCAAGAGGGAGTATATATGCAATATTTTTACTCCCCCTCTGTTTTCCCACTTTCTGAAATCCACCTCTCCCAACCCTCAATTATCAGCCATTCTTTCAACTGTGAACAGTAACCGATGATACCTCAAGCCAGTAAGTGTGGCCTTCTGCTTTTTAGTTCTAGCAGTTCCCACTACTTTTTACCTCCAGGGATAAGCACTATAAATGGAGATCTAGTCCAGCCATGTTCTCTTCTTTGAATGAGTTAAACCCTCTTTCTTTCTGTTTCTGTTGCTTTTGGTCACTCTCCATTGTGTCTTTAAATAGTTGTTTCTATCTGTTTGTGTTAGTATTTTCCACAGTTTATAATTGCTATCAGTGGATAATAGCTCTGATTGAAGTTACTCTACCATTACCAGAATTAATTCCTGGGTGGGTTTGTTTTACTTTCATATTTACCTATTCACTTTATTATTTCACATTCAAGTATACTATGTTACTCCATGATCAGTTTAATAACTTAGACCTAGGTTGGATTCCTGGCTCTGCCATTTATTATAATGTTACTTCAAATTTCTGATATCTAATGTCCTTTTATATAAAATGGAAATGATCACATGTACTTTATTAGGTTGGTTGCTTTTGAATATTAAATGTGAAAATATGTGTGAAACATGTGGCACAGAGCCTAGAAATTTCTTGCCACTCATAAATGCTGCTTGCTACCTTTATTTCCCATAATTATTCTATAATTTGGAAGGTCAGATATTACCATATGGAACAGCTTACCCACGATCTTACTGCTAGGTAACAGGAGTATAGATTAATTAAATCAATTCTGTAAGATAAGTTTGTTTCCCAGAGATTCCAGTTTTAGTATTATCCAATATGAGGAAAAATTGATGGTCTGATGGTGATTCAGAGGAGGAAGAGCTAAATAAGACTTGCTAATAGTCAAGCCACAGGGTCCTGGGTGATGGGTGATGTCTTTTTCTCTTCTCCGAGCACTTAAGAGCCAGACAACTGACTGGTGACAGCAGATACTACTGTAGCATTTTTTTCCTATCAGAGAAGAATGAATCTTAGCAAGTTTCTAATTTTAGAGCGAAACAGAATATTCAGTGAGAATACTCTGGCTCAGTGAAACAAGTAGTACGTGTACATATATGGTCAGTAAAGAGCATAATAAAAAACATAGCACTATGTAATGAACTAGTCTCTCCTTCAGCTTTAAATGTAACTCAAAAATGAATATTTTTACCCTAGGCAAACATGTAATTTCAGAAACTTGTTATGGAATGAGCTTTTCTGTGAATAGTTAACATCAGTATTTGTTCTGTCTGCTGGAATCATGGTATGTGTTTTTTTGTGCTATATCGAAGCAATGCATAAGATTTTTTGCGTGATTTTCAAAAACATTTTGCTACAGTGGAAACAATTTAATGCTGAAGGTAAAAAGGGAAAGTGATTGAGGTTGCATCAACTCTCTCTGGTAAGCATTATTACAGTTGCTATTCACATTTATGCCTGTTCACATAGAAACCCATCAGTCATGTAAACTTAGGGCCAGATTATGATCTCAAATGCATAGCATGAATTGCCACATATTTTTATTCCACCAAAAAAGACATGCTGAGTAACATCTGAGATTAAAATCTGTCCTTTCAAATTGATTTTATTTTTATCCAGACTAAGAAGCAAAATGCAGTGTCAGAAGAGGAAATAAAATAATTCCTGTGAGAATGTGTTTTCTTTTATTACATATAATTCTTGAAGAGTCAGATGTTCATATATTTCTGTAATCATCATAATGGCTCTGAGAGAAAATAGAAAAATTATTATCATTTTAAAATGAAAATTTTATGTCCTTGTGAGAACATATGCACTAACTTGCATTTTATGGAAAGGCCATATTATCAAAAGAGCATTACATAAGTTTATAATATGTGAGAAGCAAACAAAACCTATTTATATAGAACATGAGATTTCCCAGAATAGATTTTATATTTGTTTCCATGAAAACTTAAAAAAATTTAAAACATACCAATAAAATAAAATATTTAAAATAATAAAACTGTCTTTTTGGCATTTTAAGTATAAAGTAATTGCACAGAAGATTTGAAGATAAAATCTTCATTTACATTTCCTTTGAGCCAAAGAAATTTAATTCCATTTATACATAGTGTTGTTTTTGAACAGTGTTTATTAAGAACCTTTTATGAGCAAAGCACTCTACTAAGTATTTTTAGGGGATACCAATAAAAGGAATCTGGTAGCATCCTGCCTCTAAGATGTGTGTAGTTTGGTAGGAAAAATAAAACTACAAAGATGACATATGGATATGAAAAGAGTGGGCAAATTTCACAGTATAGTTCTCAATAGCTCCCAGAGAACAATGTTGGTCTGTCCCATTTTTAATTGTATTTCAGAATTACAAGTGATTTTTAAGAGAGCTAGCTGGCATAGTTCCTGGAGCATAATAGGTGTTCAATAAATGTTTTAAAAATACATGAATATTTTCTTTCATGCTTAGAGTAAGAGAGCAGGCTTGATGTTGTGTGAGTCTCTATGTGTGTGTTAACTATCTCTGTGGTTAAACCAATTATTTTAGATTTAGACTGATTTTATCTGAATTTTATCATCTTTGTGACCTTGGGCAAATTGCCTCTTTAAACTCCATTTTCTTCATCTGTCAAATGTAGTGATAATATCTGTGTCATAGGTTTGTTGTGTAGAGTGAATGAGATAATGTATGTTGGGCCTATATTATAGTGGCTATAGTAGTTTAGGTTAGGAAAAAACATTGTTACAGTTATTGTTCTCATTATCCTTTCTAATAAAAGAGTAATATGCAAATTGACCATCATTCCAACACACAAGATGGCTGCCCCCATGTGGTCAAAGATCCTGCCCCCATGTGGACACAAGATGGCCACCACAGGATGGCTGGCAGGGGAGGGCAGTTGGGAGGGACCAGGCCTGCAAGGGAGGGCAGTTGTGGGCGATCAGGCCAGCAGGGGAGGGCAGTTGGGAGGGACCAGGCCTGCAAGGGAGGGCAGTTGGGGGTGATCAGGCCTGCAGGGGACAGCAGTTAGGGGCGACCAGGCCATCAGGGGAAGGCAGTTGGGGATAACCAGGCCTGCAGGGGAGGGCAGTTGGGGTGACCAGGCTGGCTGTGGAGGGCAGTTAGGGGCAAACAGGCTAACAAGGGAGGGCCATTAGGGGTGACCAGGCCAGCAGGGGAGGGCAGTTGGGGGCAACCAGGACTGCAGGGGAGGACAGTTAGGGGTGACCAGGCTGGCAGGGGAGGTCAGTTAGGGGTGACCAAGCCAGCAGGGGAGGGCAGTTAGGGGCAATTGGGCCAGCAGGGGAGCAATTAGGCATCGATCAGGCTGGCAGGGGAGTGGTTAGGGGGCGATCAGGCTGGCAGGCAGGTGAGTGGTTGGGAGCCAGCAGTCCTGGATTGTGAGAGGGAAGTCCGACTGCCCTCGAGGGGTCCCAGATTGGAGAGGGTGCAGACTGGGCTGAGGGACACACACCCCCGTGCACAAATTTCGTTCACCGGGCCTCTAGTCTTTACTAATAAAGAATGGCTGAAAGCACCTTGTTATGAAACAGAACTAGTTAAACCATAACATTGACTTGGCATGTGTGTAAATAGCAGAATTTTTATTCCAAATAGGAAGTACTTTATTTAATCTGTACTATTTGTGTGTGTTTTTAATTAAGGGAAAATATAATGAGCGATAAATAAAATATATTTATTATTTAATTTTTTACCTAATTATTTTGTCTTTGCAGAGAGAAAACTCAAATAATCACTCGGGAATTATTATTTACTCTTTCATTTATTTATTTATCCATTCCACAAGTATTGACTGAGCATACCTGTTTTCCGGACATTGTGGCAGGAACTAGTGATAGCGCTGTGACTAGCTCCCTGCCTTCAAAAAGTTTACATTTAATTGGAATCCTAGTTCATTTTTCAGAACTGGATTTGCTCACAGGTGGTGAACAGTGTCCTAGGCACTGTGTTTGAGATTTAAGGAGCAAACGTCACATGAATGAGGGTTCCTTTTTTGACTCCATGAATCATAATAATTCCAGACAACATCAGGCTTGAAAAGTTACATTATTAGCCCACATTCCTGAAAGTTATATCTAATTATTCTCTGTCCTTTTAAAGGAAAGATATATTTTCCAGTTTGCTTTGCCAAATTAACAAAAGTTAGGTAAGAACAGTACATGATCACAATTGAATCTAACTACTATTATAGTTCTGTTAATTCCATTATCTGGTCTACTTTAAATAAAAATAACTAAATTTTCTTTATCTTTTGAGTATTAGGAAACCTTGGGCCTTGGACCGGTACCTAGGTTAATAGCTATTTCTGTTTGGAACTTTTCTTCTATCTTCCCCACCATAAATTACCATATTGTTAACTGTTGTGAAAGAACTTCGTTGATGAAGACATTCTGCTAAATCTCAGAAAAGGCTATAGAACCTTTCCTTCTCTGCTTTTCTGTTTATTGTTTGAAGGAGACCAAACTATTTTTGAAAGAAACTAAGCAAATAAGCATTTGCAGTTTTTTTCAAGTTTAACTTCTTATCTGTAGGAGGATTTGGGCAAGTACTAGTATACTTGTCCTTTTTGCTCAGCTGTAAGGTGCAGGTGATAAAATTCACCTGCTGGTTATGTGGTTCAGATTTCAAAATAAGAAAGAAGCTTTAGAAAGTAAGAACTTTGATATAGTTAGCTGTTGTATTTAGTGGCATGAGATCATAATTAATTATAGCAACTACTTACTATTAATTAAGCTTTTTAAAGTCCATATGCTTCACATAGATTATTGGTACTTCTCACAGTAACTCCACATGATAGGAATCATTATTGCCTAATTATATATGAAGGAATATGGTCTCAAAAATAGTAACTGGCTTTCCCACAGACATTTGAATTAGTTGTAGAGCCAGAATTCAAACCCATGTTTGTTTGATTCTGAATCCAATACCACATTGTACCACATTGCCTCTCCACTGGATTCTAGAACACAGGAGTGGAGTGGAGTGCCTAGGCAGTCTTCGATTCCCTGTTATGGATTGGATTTGTTTTTTTTCCTTTTCTTATTTCATTTATTATGTGCACATGTTAAATCAAATAATATTGAGTATATCCTGCCTAGGATCTACTTAGTGATAACTTATTTAATTTTTAACTGCTTTAATTTTTAATTACTTTTAACTATTCCAAGTTTTTAGTCACCTATTTGTAAACAGTATGTTTTACTGCTATACATAGGTTTACCAATATTAGACACTATAGAAAGAAATTAGAAATAATTAATCTATTATCTTAGATGACTTAACTCACTTGTAGCTCTCCATCCCTCCATCCTGCCAATATAATTTTTTAAAAATGTCTACCTTATTGATATTATATAAATATTGTTCCCTGCAAAACCAAGTAGTATACTATAATTACACTTCCTTTCTTGTACATTACTTTTTGTTGACTGGAGATGTTCTCTTATTTTCTGTTGTGAGTATTTCATAATTAGAAAGAAATTTTCTTTCCACCTATTCCTTTTTCTATCTCTATCACTATTCTTTGAAACCATGTGGTAGAGATGTTAACTTTTATCCAGTTTCTCTCTTTCTTAAACTTTGCAACAGGTATATTGTTTTTTCAATCCTCACACAAAGATATGTTTTAATGATTTTTAGAGAGAGGAAGGAGAAGAGAGAGAGACTTCCAACCAGTTGCCTTCCATACTTGCCCTGACCAAGAATCAAACTCGCAGCCTATTTGGTGCATGGGAGGACACTCCAACCAACTGAGCCACGTAGCCAGGGCTGCAGCAGATTTTATTTGCAGACTCTACAACCTATCCCTGTCAGAAATTTGTATTAGTTCTTAAAGAGTCTATGCTTTTGTTTCTAAAAATTTTCCAAAAGCCACATTTAAAACGTCTTTTTTATTTTATTTTTTTAAATATGTTTTATTGACTTTTTAGAGAGAAAGGAAGAGGTATAGAGAGATAGAAACATGGATCAGTTGCCTCCTACACGCCCCCTACTGGGGATCGAGCTGGCAACCCGGGCATGTGCTCTGACTGGGATTGAACCAGGGATATCTTGGCTCATGGGTCAAAGTTCAACCGCTGGGCCACACCTGCCGTGCTAAAATATCTTTTAATAAAATAAACAAATTTTAAAACAAAGATCTCTAATGTTTTCTAATAATAAATAACTTGCATAGTAAGAGTATTTCATTTTATTTAGTAAGTTCTTTAAATAAATTAGCACATGTTTTAAGACATTTTTCATGTCTTAAAAATATGTGTAACCACTACCCTCTTGGTTAAATGGACATCCAAAACATTGATGATGGCAGATGACATTCAATTTTTCAGTTGATCACTCAAAAGAGTTGGGCTTTTGCATCAAAGGTGAACAGCCTGAAAGATGGTAACTCAAAACAGCTAGAATACTGAGCCCTTTAAAGGAATATAGCAACTACTTTAAATGCACTCAGGGTCATTTGAAAAAAACTTGTATAACATACTGAGAATATTTTGTAAAACCACTATACCTGACAAAATTCTAAATCCATTGAGGTTAAGAACTTTATGGAATTTTATAAAGAGAAATGAAAATGTCAAACCTTGAAAATATGTCATATTGAATTTATTTAAATTGTTTTTAATCAATAACATAATTATAAGTGAACTAGTATGTGTGGGTCTGCAATCAAACATTGCATATTTAATAAAGCAAGTTAAAATATGCTTTCCAAATGGTTTTCAGATAGGAAGATTCTAAATTGAAGAAAGAAGATATAAACTCAAGATTTGCAAGTTTTCTTTTGAAAATATTCATGAATAAGATCTATAATTAATGACATTAAATTCTCCCTAATACATTATTTATTTTTTAAAATAATTTTAAAGAACAATATGGAGGGGGGAAACCAAGATGGCGGCATAGGTAAACACCTAAACTGCTTCCTCGCACAACAATTTCAAAACTACAACTAAAAGACAAAACGGACATCATCCAGAACCACAGGAAGGCTGAATGAGTGGAAATTCTACAACTGGAAGGAAAGAGAAAAGCAGAGTGAGACTCAGAGAAGCTGCAGAAGGCAGAGGTACAGAGGCGCACAGAGAGGACTGGCAACTGAGTACGCGGCTGGCTTTCTCAATCAGGAGGGAGACAAAAGCTCCCAGCTGCTCTGAACGCCAGTTTCGGGCGAGACTCTGGGGACCCAGACTCATTCGGGAAGAAACTGGACTGTCTGGCACCAGACAAAACTCAAGGGTGGCTTTATCTCAGAGGTGCTTGCTGTGATTACAGTGGAACACTGAGACCCAGGGGCCTCTTAGGGCAGGGCTGACGGAAAGCCATAGCTGTCTGCTCTGCCCTGAGACTCCACCCCATCCAAGCTGAGCACAGAGGCTTTTGCAATTTTGCAAGTCTTATCTCATAAGGGTGTCTCCAGCACAGAAGTTCTCCCAGCGTAGACACAGCTGATCCTCACAGCCAATTGGCTTGGAGGTCAGTTCCTCCCAGTGATACCAACAACAATCAAGGCTTAACTACAACAAGATTGTGCACACAGCCCACAAAGGGGTGCACCAAAAGTGTCCACCTCAGGTAACTGGGGAGGCTGAACCACTGGGCCCTATAGATCACCTAGCACACAAAGCCACTCTATCAACTCAGGGAAGCAGCCAAAATGCGGAGACAAAGAAACGTCATGAATGAAAGAAATGGAGGAAAACAAACGACTGGATATAGAGTTCAAAACCATGGTTATAAGGTTTTTCAAGAATTTTCTAGAAAAAGCCGAAAAATTTAGCGAGACCATCGAGGATATGAAAAAGGACCAACTAGAAATTAAGCATACACTGACTGAAATCAAAAATATTATACAGAGATCCAACAGCAGACAAGAGGATCACAAGAATCAAGTCAAAGATTTGAAATACAAAGAAGCAAAAAACACCCAACCAGAAAAGCAAAAAGAAGAAAGAATCCAAAAATTTGAAGATAGTGTAAGAAGCCTCTGGGACAACTTCAAGCGTACCAACATCAGAATTATGGGGGTGCCAGAAGAGAGAGAGCAAGATACTGAAAACCTATTTGAAGAAATAATGACTGAAAACTTCCCCCACCTGTTGAAAGAAATAGACTTACAAGTCCAGGAAGCGCAGAGAACCCCAAACAAAAGGAATCCAAAGAGGACCACACCAAGACACATCATAATTAAAATGCCAAGAGCAAAAGACAAAGAGAGAATATTAAAAGCAGCAAGAGAAAAACAGTTACCTACAAGGGAGCACCCATACGATTGTCAGCTGATTTCTCAACAGAAACTATGCAGGCCAGACTGGAGTGGCAAGAAATATTCAAAGTGATGAATAGCAAGAACCTACAACCAAGATTACTCTACCCAGCAAAGCTATCATTCAGAATTGAAGGTCAGATAAAGAGCTTCACAGATAAGAAAAAGCTAAAGGAGTTCATCATCACCAAACCAGAATTATATGAAATGCTGAAAGGTATTCTTTAAGAAGAGGAAGAAGAAGAAAAAGATAAAGATAAAAATTATGAACAACAAATACGTATCTATCAACAAGTGAATCTAAAAACCAAGGGAATAAAAAATCTGATGAACAGAATAAACTGGTGAATATAATAGAATCAGGGGCATAGAAAGGGAGTGGACTGACAATCCTCTGGGGGAAAAGGGTGTAGGGGATGTGGGAAGAGTCTGGACAAAAATCGTACACCTATGGATGAGGACAGTGGGATTTGGGGGGTAAGGGTAAAAGGTGGGGTGGGAACCGGGTAGAGGGGCGCTATGGGGGAAAAAAGAGGAACAATTGTAATAATCTGAACAATAAAGATTTAATTTAAAAATAATAAAGAACAATATGGAAATATAAGTAGGCATAATATTATTTTTATAAAAATGAAAATTATATTAGAGCAAACTATTAACAATGCCTTTTCCTTAGGGTAGAGGGCTGTGACTTTTTACTTGTATACTTTTTACGTATATACTCTTTACTTGTATCCTTCCATCTCACTTGAATTGTTTTCAAAATCAGAATCTGGTTTTTTGAAACCAGAAAACAAGGAATAGAGACATTTTCAAAAGAAATAAGGGTAAAGATAAAGTGGAGGGAAAAAAATATCAACCTTTATGTCTTGTTAATCTGATAAAAGAAATGCCCTAACATCTCATGGTAATCAACTAAAAGTAATGTGATAGATATAAAAATAGTGTTTGCATGCAACTATGAACTGGAGGCTAAAACAAACAAACAAGCAAAAAACATAGGCAAAAGTGCAATTCAGAGAGTTAAGCCTTTGTTGAACGTGATAAACCCTAGACTAGGGTTTTCACAAACTCATTCCTCATTGAAAGGTGAATAGGAGACAAAGTCCAGGGTTCTTCCTAGTTGCACAGTCTAAATGTGAGGTCTTTGTAAGAGTGCATAATAAAATCGGCCTACTCACCTCCTTCAGCATTGCAAGAAAAACTGATTGGTTCAAACCTGGAAACTGCGTATGTAGTAAAAGGTCATCTCCCTGATTATTTGTAACCAAAAGCTGGTCTTCCACATTATCACTGAACGTCACACCACATAGGTGATATAAAATAGAAAATTAAAGCTAATAATTTAACTTGGTCCTAAGTTTAAAATCCCTCAAGTACTTGGCAGAAGCAAACATAAATCTTACCTGAAGCAATCTGCTTCAATACAGGACTCAAATTTCCAAGGCAAAATTTAAAAACAAATATGAATTTACACTAAAAAATTACAAAAAGGTATTATGAATGAGTATTAGAAACAATATTCAGAAGAATAAGATTCATAAACATGTCAGATGTTAAGATTATGAAACAGAATAGAAAACAGATCTGTTTAATAAAGAAATATAACATGATCATACTCTTGAAGAAGAATGTGGGGAGACTTAACATACCACATATGAAGATTTGGCATTAAACTTTAGTAATTAATACAGCACAGATAGATGGATTGGTCAGTGGAACAAAATAGCCCAGAAGCATTTATATGAGTGGAAACTTAATATTCACAGTGGGGCAAAAGTAGGTTTACAGTTGTTTGTATTGAAAATAATACAATAATTTACAGTTGTGAATATGTGAAACATAGAATTTATTCATGTGTTATTATTTAGTAATTATTTTTCATACAAACAACTGTATACCTACTTTTGCCCAACCCTTATAACAGAGCTAGCATGGTGATAGAATTGACTTTTCAGTAAATGGTATTGGATCATTAATTATTCATTAGTGGGAAAATGAAATTTGATCCCTACTTTATACCACATGTAAAGATCAACTCTAAATGAAATAAAGACTTAAATGTGAAAGGCAAAACTAAAATTTTAAGGGAATATCTTCAAAGTAGTGAAAAATATAAGATAGAAAATGAAAGTCATTACAGAAAAGATTGTTAAATTTTGTTACCTTACAATTGTGATCTTCCTTCTCTCACAAGCCCCTTTTAGAGAATGAAAAGACAAGTTAGAATCTAGAGAAGCCATTTCAACACATATAATTGGAAAAGAATTATTACAGATCAATACAAAAAAATAGAAAAATGGGCAAAAGACCTCATATTTTTATCTGATTTTGCTTTCAAATGAACCTTTATTTCTGACCTTTATATCTGTCTATTACATACCACTTATATAAAGGGGCAAAATCCAATACTGTGCGTTTCTCAGTTGATGTTTTGGAAAACAAATTAATTAAATTAAAATTGGCATACTGAAAAAATTATCCTTGAATTGACTCACACCCATATCTTTGTGGCTAGCCCTAACAAATTCATTATCACCTTCTCTCAGCTTCTGACCTTTGATACAGTCTTTACATTATATTCTTTCTCCTGTAGTATCAAATAGAAATGGCATTATCTACTTGAGAGTCTCTGCAGATAATTTTCTCTAAACATGATTTAAACACTTACCATTTTTGTGTTATTAATTTTTAAAGTGGTGCTCATTTTTAACTGTGAATCTTTTGGGCAGAATTATTAGTTACCTCACTCTTTTCTTCATGCCACTGTTACCAGCTAAATCAGTGGTTCTAAACTAGGGGCATTTTCTGCCCCTACAGGGACATTCGGCAATATTTGGTGCCGTTTTGAGATGTCATTCTGGGTGGGGTGGGGTACAAGGCCAGGGATGCTGCTATTTATCCAGCCCCCCACAATGAAAAATTCTCTGACCCAAAATGCAATTAGTGCCATAGTTGAGCAACCCAACTCTAACCTGCCTTTCTAGCTACTTTTGTATTGTGCTTGTCTTCTATGGTTGAGTCATCTAGACACACCTGCCCTTGTAGAGCATCTTTCTAATGTAATAAACTGTATGTTCTGAATTCTGCTCCTACTACAACTAACAAAATAGTACAGAAAGTTGAGAATGTATTGACATAAATAGGTTTGAATGAAGACAGCTAGGGCTTTCCTACTCTTCTATATCAGGGTTTTCCTCATATAAATCATGAAATTAGGCAAATTAATGAAACAGGATTTAAAAAAAAAAAAGACAACTCACCAGATAGTGATACTGTCTTGTTTTTCATTCCCAGACTTTATGGAGGGAAAATCCAAACAAACATTTAATGGGTGCCTAGTTATTTGTGCTAGTCATTATACTATGCTGGTGTTTCCAGAAATTTAGCTCATTAATTCTCAGAACAAATATATAATAAATATTCTTATTTTACAGAAGAGAAAACTAGGACTTAGAAAAAGTACATGTAAATGCCTTGTCCAATTTCACACAAAAATCAGGATTTGATCCCAAGTTTTCAAACTCAGGTTTAGTGTTCTTTCTACTGTGCCATTCAGCCATTTTATACTTTACTAGAGGCCCAGTGCACGAAATTCATGCACTCGGGGGTGGGGAGGGTTCCCTCAGCCAGGCCTGCACCCTCTTGCAGTCCAGGAGCCTTCAGGGGATGTCTGACTGATGGCTTAGACCCGCTTCCCAGGAGCAGGCCTAAGCCATCAGTCAGACATCCTTAGCGCTGCCTGCATTGAGCATCTGCCCCCTGGTGGTCAGTGCATGTCATAGCGACCAATCGTTCCACTGTTCAGTTGATTTGCATATTAGCCTTTTATTAGATAGGATTACTTGCAGCATGCCTATTTTATGTAGTTATTTTTAAGTGTTTATTTTCTTGCCTAGAAAGTAAAGTATTTGAAAACCCGTGTGTTTTTAATGTTCTTTTTTTCTTGCTTCCCGTCATTTTTCAACAAGAGATTTTTAGAGTAGTTTTGTGTACACCACAAAATTGAGAGGAAGGTACAGAGATTTCCCATATGCCCCCTGACCCTACACATGCATAGCCTCCCCCATAATCAGCTTCACTTACCAGAATTTTACATTTCTTTACAAGTATGAACCTATATTGACACCTCATAATCACCCTAAATCTATATTTTACCTTAGGTTTACTCTTGGTGTTGTACTTTCTATAGGTTTGGACAAATGTATAATAATCCATATATAATGATGTATCATATACCATCATTATCATACAGAGTATTTTCACTGTCCTAAAAATCCTCTGTGCTTTGCTTATTCATCCCTATATCAACCATAATTTAGAATATCTAGTAGAGTGCTATGGGCTTTAAAAAGCTTAACAAATATTCTTTAAAAAGAAAAAAAATGGTGGGGAAAGATGGGTGTAAGGAGGAAAAGTAGGAATGCCTGACTTCTTCAGAACAATGTAAGAAGCCTGCCAGAACAGTTATTTCAATACAGAAAAGGTAGGTTTGCATTTTAAATGAGAACTTTGTTTATATTTCCTTTTGACTCAAAAACTACTTCAGAAGCCCTTATTGCTTGATGTGTTTGAATCATTTATTACACTGATTTGTTGCATTGATGCTAAGTGTCATGATAAGTTAAGAAAGGCAAGAAGTCCCATGCATTATGGACTTCTTTGTGACTTGCCATTCTTATTATCATCAAAATAAAAAAAAAAAGATTGGTCTTCATTTTCATTTGTATGACCATCTTGATGAAAATGTCAGACAGGCATTTGAAAATATTCAATACCATATAGATTTATTTAAAGCTAAAATTTAAATAATTTTTATTCAGTTTAAAATACTTGTTCATCATAGTTTTTGAAGAGTTGTGGTCATTTTAAGATGATGTCTTTCATATTTTAAGAGGAAGTGCCAAGTTCTATATGTTTAGCTTAAAATTGATATATGTAAAAACATTTTAAAGGTAATATTTTTTAAATGTATACCTTTTCAACCATTGTCGCAAGTATACATTTTCTCTACCATTTTACCTCCATATGTCAAAAGTACAGGTCATTTTGAGAGGGGAAATAAATGATCATCACCTTCATAACTCCTGCCTTGCTTTCGTCAGTAGGAAGTCGGGGGCTAAAGTTCTGTGTATTACAGAAAAGAATACATTTTAGAAGTTATGTGAATGATCTAACTGCAAACATGAGAGCTATTGCCATTGAAAAGAGTGCTGCTGGCAGGGCCCATGAGTGTTCAATTTTTTTGGAGAGCATGAAACAATCCCATCTAAAAAAGATTTTTTTTCTATCAAATGTCACAGCATCTCCATTAAGAAACACTGAAAGGTACTGATGCATATTCTAGTTATGAATATGTGCAAAATACCAGTTATCTTTACGAAAAGTTAAGGGATCTGAGATTTAAGGAATCTCCAACACATAACCTTTAAACCCAACAAACCACCATTTCATGAAGATGTTTATTGGAAAAATCAAGTTTACCCTTTTCACGTGGCATTGTGGTATTTGAAGAATGCATCCTGAACTGTTGTTAGGGACATTTTTCTCTAGTACTATCCCTTCAGAAAAAAGACCTAGAAATGGAAATGGGACTTAATTTCTTACTATGAGGAAATTATAAGGTTGGGATACAGAAACTCAGCAGTGACAATTGACTTAGGTAAAAGGGCTCACCAAATGTCCTGGTACTTTGGCTGGTAAAGGTCAATATTAAAAGTGGAGAGAACTCTAGAAAAGATGGCGGCTGGCAGGACAGAGGTGAGGGAGAGGAAGTGAATGAGTGAGGGTATGAAAGGAGAGTGTGTGGATGTGTGTGGTGTGTGTGTGTGAGTGAGTAAGGGACAGTTAAATCTTGCAGGAGCAGCAGCGGCTGGCAGACAGGCTCCTTAGACAAGGAGAGACTACCACCGCTGCGGGCACTCCCAGACGGCGGGACTCCAGCACGGAGCCCACGCCATCTTGAAGGGGAGAACAGCCTTTTATTAGGAACTCATCAACACCACCAACCAGACAGGCCTTGGAACTGCCTTGTGAACCAGAAACCACTCCAGCCAAAATCCTGCTGCCCCACCCGCAGACCCGCGGACCCTGGGACCTCCACCTCCAAAGGTGCACCGCTCGGCAGCAGTAAGTGCAACCTCCCCCTCCCCAGCGGCAGAACTCCAGACAAAACATTCGTGCGTTTCCAGTGCGCACAGGCAGCCAGGGCACACCACGCCCGTAGGCAGCGCCTGGGATCCACTGGGAGCCCCCAGGGGTGTGATTTTTACAGACAAGGGTGTGCAGCCCTGCAGTAGAAATTCTGAACTCCCTCTTCCTGAATAACTGCCCACGGACACCCCAGCTGTGCAACTTCAGTGCCAGGGCCCCTCAGAGTGCGTCAGAGCTCTGCTCAGGCAAACTCACCACCACAGACAAGGGCAGGCACCCTGAGCCCATATACCCACAGGTCGCCTGGGGAGCTGCTTTGAGCCCCTGCTGGGTGTGATTCTATACAGACAAGGACGCGCTGCCCCGCAGTAGAAACTCTGAACCCCTTCCTCCTGAATAACTGCCCACATACACACCAGCTGTTTAACTTCAGTGCCAGGGCTGCTTCTCAAAGTGTGTCAGAGCTCTGCGCAGGCAAAGGCACCACCAGTCCATGCGCGCACTTCCAAAGGGCAGGCACCCTGAGCCCATCTGCCCACAGGGCGCTTGTGGGACTTGCTGTGAGTCCTGGCTGGGTGTGATCTTGGACAAACAGGGATCCGCTGCCCCCCGGCAGTAGAAATTCTGAATTCACTCATCCTGGACACCTGCATAGACACCCCAGCAGGGTAACTTCAGTGCCAGGGCCCCTCAAAGTGCATCAGAGCTCTGTGCCAGCAAACTCACCGCCACAGACATGCACATTTCCAAAGGGCAGGCACCCTGAGCCCATGTATCCACAGGGTTTTCTGGGGAGCTGCTTTGAGCCCCTGCAGGGTGTGATTCTATACAGACAAAACACGCTGCCCCGTAGTAGAAATTCTGAACTCCCTCTTCCTGAATAACTGCCCAAATTCACCCCAGCTGCTCAACCTCAGTGCCAGGACACTTCAGAGTGCATCAGAGCTCTGCGCCAGCAAACACACCTCCACAGATGCGAATTTCCAACAGGCAGGCACCCTGAGCCCATCTACCCACAGGGCACTAGTGGGAGCCACTGTGAGCTCTCCCTGGGTGTGATCTTGGACAAACAGGGGCACACTCCTCCCCCCCCCCCCCCCCCCCCCGGAAGTAGAAATTCTGAATTCACTCATCCTGGAGACCTACCCACAGATGCCTCAATTACACAGCTACACTGCCAGGGCCCTTCAGAGAGCTTCAGTGTGCCTTGCAGGCAAACGTACTGTGGGTGTCCCTGTGAGCTGCCACTGGGAGTGAGTGCCTATCCACCACAGGTACAGCAGCAAAGGCTGAGTCTGCCCACCCCACAACTACAGAACTCTGAACACCACAGTCACGCCTTTCCAGAGTTCAGGCCCCCAGAACCCCATCACCCCAACAGATGGTTCCTGGGTGCCACTGTGAGTCCCCGCTGGGCACACGTGATTCAACTAAGAGTGCAAGACAGCAAAAATTGGGATACTCCCCTCCACAGCTTCTGACTTCTAGATACCGCAGTTGTGCCTCTCAAGCTCCCAGGCCTACATCAAGAGAACCCAAATAGCTCAAGTAGGAAGCTACACTAGATTACCAAGCCCAGGAGAACTGAGAGATTACACCAGTAGCACCTTCCCCAAAAGAACTTGGGTAGCAAAGCAATTGGATCTACAATTAAAGCATTACAGGAAGACATGGGAAGACAAAAAAGCAACCCCCAAAGGAAAGAAAAAGAGGAATCACCAGAAAAAGGAGTTAAATGAAATTGAGGCTAGCAGCTTAACAGAGAAAGAATTCAGAGTAATGGTTATAAGGATGTTTAAATGGATGGATGACAAATACAGGCAACTCAATGAGAATTATAAGGAGCTGAATGAGAATGTCGACAACATGAAAAAGAATCAAGAGGAGATGAAGAACGACATAGCTGCAATAAAGAACACAATAGAAGGCTTAAACAGTAGACTAGAAGAGGCTGAGGACCGCATCAGCGAATTAGAAGACAAGGTAGGAAAAAACACACAAACACAGCAGCAACTGGAGAGAAGACGTAAAAAGCAAGAGGAGAGCCTTAAGGGAGCTTTGGGACAACACAAAACAAAACAATATTCGCATAATAGGGGTACCAGAAGGAGAGGAAGAGAAGCAAGGAATAGAAAACCTGTTTGAAGAAATAATAACAGAAAACGTCCCTGATACTTGCAAGAAAAAAACCATGCAAGTCCAAGAAGCACATAGAGTCCCAAACAAGATGAACCCTAAAAGACAGAAGCCAAGACACATCGTAATTAAATTGGCAAACACTAATGACAAAGTAAGAATCTTAAAGGCTGCCAGAGAGAGACAGAAAGTTACCTACAAGGGTTCTCCTATTAGAATATCAACGGATTTCTCAACAGAAACACACCAGGCCAGAAGGGAATGGAATGAATTTACAAAGTGATGCAAAGCAAGGGACTGAACCCAAGAATACTATACCCAGCAAGGCTATCATTCAAAACTGAAGGTGGAATCAGGAGCTTCACAGACAAAAAAGGACTCATAGAGTTTATCACTACCAAGCCAGCAATGCAAGAAATGCTGAAGGGACTGCTGTAAAAAGAAGAAAGAGAAAGGCAAGAAGAAACACAAACATTAAGGAAAAATATGACAACAAACATGTACTTGTCAATAATAACATTAAACGTAAATGTATTAAATGCATCAATCAAAAGACATAAGGTAACTGAATGGATAAGAAAACATGACCCATATATTTGCTGTCTACAAGAGACCCACCTCAGAACAAAGGATTCACACAGACTGAGAGTGAAGGGATGGAAAAACATTTTTTCAGGCAAATGGAAATGAGAAAAAAGCTGGGGTTGCGATACTTATATCTGATAAAATAGACCATAAAGTAAAGGCCATAACAAGAGATAGGGAAGGCGACTACATAATACTAAAGGGAGCAATTCAACAAGAAGATGTAACTCTGGTAAACATATATGCACCCAATACAGGAGCACCCAAATACATAAAACAACTTCTGGAAGATATCAAGGGAGAGATTGGTAGCAATACAGTCATAGTAGTGGACATTAATACCCCACTGACACCACTGGATAAATCAACCAAACAAAAAATCAGCAAAGAAACAGCAATCCTAAATGACACACTAGATCAGATGGACTTAAATGACATCTTTAGAACATTCCACCCCAAAGATACAGAATATACATTCTTCTCCAGCACACATGGAACATTTTCAAGGATAGACCACATATAAGGACACAGGCAAAGTCTTTTCAAATTCAAGAAGATAGAAATCATATCAAGCATCTTCTCAGATCACAATGGCATAAAACTGGAAATCAACTACAATAAAAACAATCCAAAAAAATCCAACACTTGGAGACTAAATAGCATGCTATTAAACAATGACTGGGTAACCAGAGAGATCAAAGAAGAAATAAAAAACATCCTGGCAACAAATGACAATGAAAACACAACAATCCAAAATCTATGGGACACAGCGAAAGCAGTCTTGAGAGGGAAGTTCATAGCTCTACAAGCCTACTACAAGAAACAATGGTAATAAATTATCTAACCCTACAACTCAAAGAGTTAGGATGAGAGCAACAAGAAAAGCCCAGTGTACGCAGAAGGAAGGAAATAATAAAGATCAGAGCGGAGATAAACGACATAGAGACCAAAGAAACAATACAAAAGATCAACAAAACCAAGAGCTGGTTCTTTGAAAGGATAAACAAGATTGATGAACCTCTAGCCAGTCTCGCCAAGAAGCAAAGAGAGAGAACCCAAATAAACAAAATCAGAAATGAAAGAGGAGAAATAACAACAGACCCCACAGAAATACAAAGGATTGTTTAAAAATATTATGAACAACTCTATTCCAACAAACTAGACAACCTAGAGGAAATGGACATATTCCTAGAAAAATACAACCTTCCAAAACTCAATCAGGAAGAATCTAAAAATCTCAATAGGCCAATAACTATGGAAAAAATTGAAGCAGTCATTAAAAAGCTTCCAGCAAATAAAAGCCAGGGCCAGACGGCTACACAGGGGATTTTTACCAAACATTCAAGGAAAAACTAAAACCTATACTCCTCAGACTATTTCAAAAAATTCAAGAGGAAGGATCACTTCCAAGCTCATTATGACCAAAACCAGATAAAGACAACACAATGAGCCGAAACCGGTTTGGCTCAGTGGATAGAGCGTCGGCCTGCGGACTAACAGGTCCCGGGTTCGATTCCGGTCAAGGGCATGTACCTTGGTTGCAGGCGCATCCCCAGTGGGAGGTGTGCAGGAGGCAGCTGATCGATGTTTCTCTCTCATTGATGTTTCTAGCTCTCTATCCCTCTCCCTTCCTCTCTGTAAAATATCAATAAAATATATATATTAAAAAAAAAAAAAGACAACACAATGAAAGAGAATTACAGGCCAATATCCCTCATGAACATAGATGCCAAAATCCTCAACAAAATTCTAGCAAATCGGATCCAGCAGTATATCAGAAAGATCATACACCATGACCAAGTAGGATTTATCCCAGGGATGCAAGGATGGTACAATATCCGCAAAACAATAAACGTGATACATCACATAAACAAATTGAGAGATAAAAACCACATAGTCATATCAATTGATGCAGAAAAAGCATTTGACAAAATCCAACACCCATTTTTGATAAAAACTCTCAGCAAGGTGGCAATGGAAGGATCATACCTCAACATAATATAAGCCATATATGATAAACCCACAGCTAACATCATACTCAATGGACAAAAACTAAAAGCATTGTTCCTAAGAACAGGAACAAGACAGGGATGCCCGCTTTCACCACTCCTGTTTGACATAGTACTGGAAGTACTAGCGATTGAGATTAGACAAGAAGAAGAAATAAAAGGCATCCAAATTGGAAAAGAAGAAGTAAAACTATCCTTATTCACAGATGACATGATACTGTACTTAGAAAACCCTAAAGACTCCATCAAAAAATTATTAGACTTAATAAATGAATTTGGCAATGTAACAGGATACAAAATTAACGCCAAGAAATCTATGGCATTTCTATACACCAACAGTGAACTTACAGAAAGAGAAACTAAGAAAACAATCCCATTTACCATCGCACCAAAAAATTAAGATACATAGGAATAAACTTAACTAAGGAGGTAAAGGACCTCTACTCAGAAAACTACAAGACCTTGAAAAAAGAGATAGAGGAAGACATAAATAGATGGAAGAGCATACCGTGTTCATGGATTGGTAGAATCAACATCATTAAAATGTCCATACTACCCAAAGCAATCTATAGATTCAGTGCACTCCCCATTAAAATACCAATGGCATATTTCACAGATCTAGAAAGAACTCTCCAAAAATTCATCTGGAATAAAAAAAGACCCCGAATAGCCACAGCAATCCTGAGAAAGAAGAACAAAGTAGGAGGGATCTCAATACCAGATTTCAAGTTGTATTACAAAGCCACTGTTCTCAAAACAGCCTGGTACTGGCACAAGAACAGGCATATAGATCAATGGAATAGAATAGAGAACCCAGATATCAATCCAAACCACTATGCCCAATTAATATTTGACAAAGAAGGCATGAACATACAATGGAGTCAAGACAGTCTCTTCAATAAATGGTGTTGGGAAAATTGGACAGATACATGCAAAAAAATGAAACTAGACCACCAACTTACACCGTACACAAAAATAAACTCAAAATGGATAAAGGACTTAAACATAAGAGGGGAAACCATAAAAATACTAGAAGAATCCACAGGCAGAGAAATCTCAGACATAAGCTGAAGCAATTTCTTCACTGATACCACTCCTAGGGCAATGGAAACTAAAGAGAAAATAAACAAATGGGACTACATCAAAATAAAAAGCTTTTGCACAGCAAAAGAAACCATCAACAAAACAACAAGAAAGCCCACTGTATGGGAGAGCATATTTTCAAATGTTATCACTGATAAAGGTTTAATCTCCAACATCTACAGGGAATTTATACAACTTAATAAAAGGAAAATAAATGATCCAATAAAAAAATGGGCAATGGACCTAAATAGAATCTTTTCAAAAGGAGACAGAAGGAAGGCCAAGAGACATATGAAAACATGCTCAAAGTCACTAATTATATGAGAGATGCAAATCAAAACAACAATGCGATACCATCTCACACCTGTCAGAATGGCAACCATCAACAAATCAACAAACGACAAGTGCTGGCGAGGATGCGGAGAAAAAGGAACCCCCATGCACTGCTGGTGGGAATGCAAACTGGTGCAGCCACTGTGGAGAACAGTATGGAGTTTCCTCAAAAAACTAAAAATGGAACTCCCATTTCACCCAGTGATCCCACTTCTAGGAATATATCCCAAGAAACTAGAAACACCAATCAGAAAGGATATATGCACCCCTATGTTCATAGCAGCACAATTCACCATAGCTAAGATTTGGAAACAGCCTAGGTGCCCATCAGCAGATGAGTAGATTAGAAAACTATGGTACATCTACCCAATGGAATACTATGCTGCCATAAAAAAGAAGGAATTCTTACCATTTGCAGCAACCTGGATGGAACTGGAGAGCATTATGCTAAGTGAAATAAGCCAGTCAATGAAAGAAAAATACCACATGTTCTCATTCATTTTTGGATAATAAAGTATATTATAAACTGATGAACAAAAAGATAGATACAGAGGCAGTAAAGCATCAAACAGACTGTCAAATTACAGCGGGAAGGTTAGGGTGAGGTGGGGGAGATAAGAGATCAACCGAAGGACTTGTGTGCATGCACATAAGCATAACCAATGGACGCAAGACATTGGGGGGTGAGGGCATGTATGGGAGTGGGGTGGGGGGGGGCAATGGGAAGATATCTACACATGTAATACCTTAATAAAAAAAATTAAAAATAAAAGTATTACACACATACACACACACACACACACACAAAAGCAGAGAGAACTCTAGAAAATTGTTACCATCATTTCCACCACAGATGGGAAATTGATTTGATGAAAGGAACTGACATATATTGATCACCTACTGTTTGCTAGACATTGGGAAAGGTACCTTATATATATTCTGTCATTCATGTCTACAATAAAATTTTGCTGTAAAGAAGAATAACCACTGGGGGATATGTAGCCCCTGCAATCTAAAAACATCCAGTGTGGTGAGGAAGACATACATAGAAGCAGTCAGTTGTAACTACATAAGATAAATGGTCTGATGTGGAGTATATACTGTGCAGTGGGTGCACACACATTTATTTCTGCCTTGGGGAAGTAGAAGGTCTGGGAATACTTTAACTGGATATGACACTTAACATGAGTCTGTATCATCTAATATTTACATAACCCATTTTGTACATATTTTTCCTATTATAGAGGAGGATACTGAAGTACAAAAAGGCTATATAACTTATGTAAGGTTATATAATAATAGCAAGAATATATGTGGCTCTGAATCTACTAGAGTTTTATATTAATTAGTCCTCACAACTGCTCTATAATATAGTTGCTTTTGTTATTTCTATTTTACAATTAATAAAACTAAGCTCTATGGGGTTAAATGATTAAGGTCATATTTTAATAAAGGCAATATTGGGGTTTGAACCAAGCAGACAAACTAGGATCTGCACTTCACTATTATACATGCACCCTCTCCTTCCTACTTGATTATTAAATCAGGATTCAAAACTCAGCAGTCACACTCCAGAGCCCATGTTGTTAAATGACAGGATTATATCTGCATTTTTAGAAAGATTGTTTGACTATCGTAAAAACAATGAACTGAAATGTGACATGAAGACCAATAAGAAGAAAGCATGGATGCTAGTCCTATCTCAGGTAGTGGCAGCTACTGAAGTAGTATACAGATTTAAGAGATTTTGGCAATTAGAAAGATCAGGACTTGGTGATTAATTAACATGGAGTGTGAAGGAAATGGGAAAGTCAGGGATCATCACTCCAGGGCTTTTTGTTTTATTAAGTGAGAAACTCATAGCTAAGAGGGAGAAGATTTAGGGAGAAAGTTGTTGAGGTTTTTTATCCTCTTTAAAATTGTGTTTGAAATACCCCTAAGGCACCCAAATGAAGATGTTCAGAATGCAAAAGCATATAGAGCTCAGGAGAAAGGTCTGGGCTGGGAAATAAAGGGGCCAGCCAGGGAAATGCAGGATTGCCAAGCATTTTTAAGGACACATTTGAGGTTTTAGATCAAAATATATATCATGGCCCAAATCTATAGAATTGTGCAGGTGGAGTGTAAGGGAGAGGAAAAGATATGAGAGAAGAGGAAGGAGAAATATTGGAAGGCATGGGGAAAGATAAAATATTATAAATATTTAAAAGTTAATAAGTGTTTCCCTGTTTGCCTGTTTAGTTTCAGGGCCTATCTATTTATGCTGCTTTATATATTGGGAAGGGAGAATAATTGAAAGAAGCTGAGAAAGCTTGATTGGTTTACAGTAGGAATTTAGAGAAGGGGTTGTATTGAAGTAAAATGTCATATTGGGGAAAAACGTGGAAAGAGGAAGATGTGGGGGTATGAGATGAGGTTCTGGGGCAGCTGCCCTGCTCTGTTATTTAAAGACAGGACGAAAGAGAATTTTAAGATAGTTCACTAGGCATTAGAAATGGAATCCTAAATTAGTGTTTCTTCACAGAGTTTAGTAAGAATTTAAAATCTCTTTTCTCTTTTAGTGCTTTTTAATATATTTTTTTTCTTGATTTCGGAGAGGAATGGAGAGGGGAAGAGAGATAGAAACATCAATGATAAGAGAGAGTCATGGATGGGCTGCCTCCTGCACGCCCCACACTGGGGATCAAGTCTGCCACACAGGCATGTCTCCTGACCAGGAATCGAACCATGACCTCCTGGTTCATACGTCAGTGTTCAACCACTGAGCCACACTGACTGGGCTCTTTTAGTGTTTTTTTAGACACAGGCTACTATTTTGTTCATTTTTTGTTTTGTTTTCTTTTGTTTTGTTTTGTTTTTTGTTTTGTTTTGTTTTGTTTTGTCTTAACATAGCATTATGAGTTTGGACAAAGGCAGCTTGACTTCATATGGGTTACTTCCAGTTTCTCTACCAGAACTCCAGCAACCTATGTACTAGTATGTACAGTGAAGAAAACATACATTGGGATTTATGAATAGGTGTTGCATAGCCTAATGAGACAGAGTAGTTGATCATATTGGCAAGTGGTTTTCACTGTAATAGAGGTATGCATGAGTGAAAATGTAGATATAATGTAAGCCATGGAATAAGGAAGCAAAGTTTGGGATTTGAGATCAATATGGAATATGTGAAATTTTACCATGATCTTGTTCAATCCTCAAAAATAATATAGAAATGAAGAAATCAAAGCTGAGAGAAATTAGTTCTATCACCCAAGGTCATACAACTGGGAAATACCATTTCTGGTGTTCAAACCTGATCTCTCTGGCTTCGAAGCCCATGCTTTGAACTACTTAGAAAAATGGTGGCAATTTCTGAAATGAAAGAGCATGATTAGTGATCATTGCTAGGAAGTCATACCAATTGATAATTGTACCAATCAGGATGTTTGGTTTTAAGTAATAGAAGCCAACTGTCTAAAGCAGAAAAGGGCCGTTTTGGAAAGGTATTGTAGAACTCGCAGATGCTGTGAAGGACACTGGACCGACACCGGAGTACCGGGCTTAGGAAAGAAGGCAGAGCCTAGTCAGTGTCTTCCCATAAGAAAATTCTGCTCTGGAAGCTGCTAGTATCCACTGGGCATTCATCATGTGCTGGGCTCTGCTGCCCTGGGACACTCACTGCAGTTTGGGAACTTCCCAGACACCAGTTTGTTTTGAGAATCCTCAAAATAAGAAGTGTGTTCAGACACTAGTCAGGTATCAACCGAGGTTTTTATACACACACACACACACACACACACACACACGAATATTTGATATTACTTTCCAATGCCAGTGATTGTTCATTAAGTTGGTGACTGTCTAATTTTAGAATGCTTTTCTTTTTAAATTTCTGTTTTACTACTCAAAGCATAATTTTTATGGTAGAAAGGGAGAAAAATACAAGTAAAGGAAAAGGGGAATTTTTTTTTGTTTTATCCCAGTACCTGATGATGATAGACAACAGCAATAATTTTGTGTATTTTCTTCCAAACTTTGTTCAATATGTAGAAGTGAACTTTTTACCAAAATGTGATGATAATACATATTATATTATCATCTGTTTAAACTTTACAATTTTCCCTAAACATAGTTCTGTGACAGTTTTAGAAGTACATATTGTTCTTTATGGATGTATCATAATGTATTAAAAAATCACATATCATTAAATGGACTGTTTGCAGTTTTTATCTAGTTTTTCTACATTATTAGATTACTTCAGAAAAATACAATACTAGAAGTACACTTGCTGGATCAAAATTCATCACATTTGAAAGGCTTTTGGTTATTATCTTCAAATTAATATAATTTTCTTCAGAAAAATTGTATTAATATAATCATGTAAATGTGTGTTCATTTCCCCCCAAAATGCCAATATGAGCAATGCAAGCTTTTTGTCTTTGTTAATCTGATAGATAAAAAGTGGAATTTTTATTTCTTTTATTTATTCAACAGATATTTTGGAGCCCCTGCTATAGGCATAGCACAGCCCACTTTCTGGGGAGAGGCAAATTCCTAGCCCTTGTGGAGCTTACATTCTAGTGCATGTGTGAGATGGTGGGATGAAGAGAAGGAAAATGGGGTCAGAGAAGAGTAAAGAATAAATACTAAAACAAGTTTGAAAAAGGAGGAGGATTAGAGTATAATTCGAATGGTGGCTCAAACTAGGGTGGAGAAGATAGGATACTCAGGAAAAGTGGGAAAGCTTCTCTCATTTGATTTTAATATCAAAGTCAGGCAAAGACAATATAAGAAAGAGATATTATAGAACAGTCTCATATAGAAACTTGAATGCAAAAATCCTAAGTAAAATATTAGCAAATTGAAGTGTGTTTGTGCACTTGAGTGTTAGTGTCTCTTGAACACATAGGCTTTATCTGAGGAATTAAGGAATGTCAATGCTGTTGCTTTTTTTCTTTGTTTAATCTATCATTGTAATCTACTACATTGAATAAATTAAGAGAGAAAAACTATGAGATTATCTCAATAGATGAATAAAAAGTATTCAATAAAATTCAACAATTATAAGACAGACTTAGTAAATTAGGAATAGAAGGAACACTTTTTAATTTGATAAAAAGTTACCTACAAAATGTTTAAATAACATAAATTTTAAAAAAACAGCAAGCATGTCATGTAAAAGTCTAAAAAAATAGAAACGGTTGCTTATTAATATTCCAATTTCAACATACTGGAAATTTTACCCCATGCAGTTAGAAAAGAAAAAGAAAGAAATATACAATTGGCTAGCAAGACAGAGAATGTAATTATTTTCAGATGTTACTAGTATCTATATAAAATTAAAAATATATATCAGTTAGTTTTCTGCATAAAAAGTAAACTGAAACAATTGATAAATGTCCTACTTACCAATAACCAATTTTAAAAAGAAAGAACAAGGATATCAATAAAAATTATACCAAAGATAAACTAAAAGAAATTTCATGTACAATTGATTTGAAGAAAATTGTAAAACTTTGCTGAGAGACAGTTAAAAACACATTAACAAATAAATATAGGATGTCCACAAAAAATGTATACACACACTTTGAATAATTATAAAGGCAGTGCTCATTAAAATACATCTCATTTTCAAAATTGAGCTATCAACTGTTACAATGTGTATACTTCTTTTGGGACACGCTGTTTATATGTTGGTTTGACTAAATGCAATAAAAATGCTAATTCTCATCCATAGTCTATTAATATAATACAATCCTAGCTTTTCAGAGTTTTGGGGTTTTTTTTGTTTTTTTGTTATTGTTTTTGTTTGTTTTTGTAAAACAAATTAATTTAATGAACAGATACTTATTCAGGGACTAATGTATGTCAATTATTAACAAAGCTAAAGCCCACTTCCATCTCGTCTGACCCTTCCTCTACAAAGGTAACCACTATTCTGAAATTAATGTGTTCATATACATGAATGTTTGTATATTTTTACTAATTATATGTATTACTGATAAATAATATATCATGTTCTTTAATTTTAAAAAAATTCATATTTAAGTGTGCTGTTGATGTGTAGGACTTTAATCCATGTGGAATTTGTCTTACATATGATTTGAGGTAGGGATCTAATTTTATTTTTCCCAAGAAAAGCGTATTGTCTAGAAGAGCCTATCCTGTTTCACTTATTTTAGTAGTATAGCTTTGGTGAGATGTATTACCAAGTATATATGCTTCTTGTGCTATTGTGAACTCTTATTCTATTACATTTTCTATTATGCTTCTATTTAAATGAAACTCTTCTTGTTCTCATTTTTATTGTACATTTATTTTTTAACACGCTATCTTCATGAGCTATCTTACTAGTTTAGTTGGTACACTTGGATTTTTTGTGTAGATAATTTTATCATTAGCAAATAATGAGAATTCTAAATCCTTTCCAATGTTTGTATCACATTTCATTTTCTTATCTTGTTGCATTGGCTAATTCTTAACATAACCGTGTTAAAGAAGTGTAACCTGTACAGTTTATCATTTATTTATTTTAAATAGAAGTAGTTATTGAACTTCATCAAATAACTTTAGTCATTTAGGGTGATAATCATATGGGATTTTTGACCTATTGAAATAATATATTTTATTAAATTTCCCAATATAGTTATCTCATGTTCCCTGTATGAACTCTACTTAGTCATGAATTTGATTTGCTTATTTTTTAAATTTATCTTTATTGTTGAAAGTATTACAAATGTCCCCTTTTTTCCCCCAAGGACCTCCTCTACCCCACACCCACCTACCCCCAGGCTCTCACCACACTATTGTCTGTGTCCATGGGTTATGCATATATATATATATATATATATATATATATATATATATATATATATATATATATAAATTCTTTGGTTAATCTTTTCCTATCTTCCCTCCCCCCGCCCCCGCCCACTTTTCCCTTCCCTCTGAGATTCATCAGATTTGCTTATTTATAAAATCCTGTCTCCATGGAGGTGGGGTAGGAGTTTGTCTTTTTATTTACTGCTTTATCCTTAGTGTTGTTAAAAGTACCTGGCATCGCTGAAACCGGTTTGGCTCAGGGGATAGAGCGTCGGCCTGTGGATCGAAAGGTCCCAGGTTCAATTCCAGTCAAGGGCACATACCTTGGTTGCGGGCACATCCCCAGTAGGAGGTGTGCAGGAGGCAGCCGATCGATGTTTCTCTCTCATCGATGTTTCTAACTCTCTATCCCTCTCCCTTCCTCTCTGTAAAATATCAAAATATATTTTTTAAAAAAAAGTACCTGGCATAAAATAGAATGTCAGTAAATGTTTACCTAATACAAGAATAAGGGAGATTACTTTTCAGTTTTTATTTTTGCCTTGTCACATTTTATAACAAAATACTAGTTTTATAAAATGAATTTAAAGGCTTTCTTTCTCTAAGATCACTCAAAATACTGAAATAGCACTAGAATTGTCTGATTACTACTCTTTAAAAAGAGCCAGCTTTTGTTGTGGTTGTCCCAACTATACCTATTGGTCTTTGTTTCATTTATTTCTGTATCTTGTTCTCTCTTTAGGTTTATTTTATCGTTCTTTTCTTGCTCCTTGAATTAAATGCTTGGGTCATGGATTTCAAACTTATTTCTTTTTTAATAAATGGATTTTAGCTCTAAGTATTCTTCTGAGGTCAATTATTTCTCTAATTTACTTTTTATTTCTTCTTTAATACAGGCATTATTATTAATTTAGGCATTATTTAGAAAATGCTTGCTTTTATATTCTAAGATCGTTTTAGCTATTCTTCTGTTGTGGATTTATAGATTTATTTCTTAGTTTATATTATGTGGCCTGCACAGTTTCTATTTGAGGAATTTATTGAACTTTTCTTTATGATCTAATGTATAATCACTTCTTTGGCATCTAAAAATAATATGTATTTTCTGTTAATGAAGCTTGGTATCTGTGTCATGTATTTTTCACTACTTGATTATTAATTTATGAGAACATTCTATTAGGTTTCCTACTGATTGTAGCTATGACTGTTTCTCTTGTATTATTAAACAGTATTTATGTATGTGTATACACATATGCATATGTAATAATATATATGTATATGTACATAGAACATATATTTATAAATGTGAATAAAGTGTCACTATTATTATATATTTTATATGAAAAATGACTTTTTCCAAAGTCAGTTTATAGAAATATCAATTCAAATATCCTTCTTATCCCAACTAATTAATTTTGTGTTCAATAAAACATTTTTTTCTGATACCTTTATCTTTGTTAACATTTTTGTAGTTTATTCTTTTATCATTTGATTTTCAGCATTTCTCCATCAGATTGATTTAACTGTGCCTTTTTAAACTAGTATGTCACTAGATATTTTTGGCCAGTCTTTGTTTTTTTAATGGAGGCATAAAATGTATTGGTATGTATTGTGATTCTTGATATGTTTGCATTATCTCCTGCCCTATAATGGTTTAGTTTTTTACTTATTACTTTCTTATTTGTTCATCTTATTTCTTTTCCTGCTTTCTGTTGAACTGACCTAATTTTCTTCTTTATTTTGGTTTTTCTTTAGGTGATTTAAAAATTATTGTGTCCTGTTTATATATTTGTGCACACAATTATGCATATAAACCTTTATTTTCTAATGAAATGTAATCAGTACACCCTAACAAAACAAAAACCTAAGATGATTAAATTTTCTTTCACACAACCATTTGAATTTATTCATCCCATAACCATTATAGGTTGTTACTAATTTCCTTTTGCCAATGTACATCACAATTGGACTTAGCTACAAGTTTGCATGTAGTTTTGCTCAGTATTCTTTTTTTTTCTTTTTTTTATTGTTTAAAGTATTTCATATAGTAGTACATATATCTCCTTTTTTTTCCCATAGACCTTCCCTGAGCCTCCCCCACCTCCTATCGCATGCCCTCATCCCACCCCCCGCCCCAGTGTTCAGTATTCTTTATTGAATTACTTGTCTTCCCTTCAATTACTTCATTTTTTCCTCATTTCTAGACTATATTTTAATCTGACACTTATACATGTAAGTGTCTAATCAACTCTCCTGAGTGAAACCTACCCCTCATTTTCCTCTTTCTGGATTTCCGCTCTTCTATTGTGAGAGTAGACACTCAAGCTCAAGGAATACTAGTAATCTAAGAAAGGATACATAGGATGGTAAACTCTAACTTTTTCTATGCCTGAAAAAGCCTTGTATCCTGCTTTTATAATTGAAAACTACTTTTGCTAGAAAACGAGTTCAAAATCATTTTCCTCACAACTTTTAAGACATTGCTTTATTTCTCTCAGTATTGCTAAGATGATTGATATGTGACTTATTTCTTCTTTCTGGAAGTCTTTAAGATTTTCTTATCCAGTGGTCCAAAATTAAGATATGTGTGGTGGTACTTTTTTTTTTTTTTTTTTTTTTTTTTGCCTGTTGTACTTGGCATACAGGATTCCTTTAACCTGAAGTCATATTTTTTTAAATACATATCTTTTTTATCTCTGGCAGTCTATCTTCTGTTATTTTGTTGATTAATTTCCCTCTTTATATCTCTACTTTTTCTATTCTGAGACTTGTTAGTTGAATGTTAATCCTTTAGAATAAATCCTCTGTAACTTCTTTCTCATATTTTAGCTTGTGCTTTTTCTTTTTGAAAAATTTTCTCAACTTTTTTTTTCAAACTCCCCATTGAATTTGGCAATCATATGTTTAGTTTCCAAAAACTCATGCTCATTTTATTTTTATTCCTTCCTAAAGATAACCTGTTCTTGTTTTATGGATGCAATGTATTGTAAGATTTTCAAAGTTACTTTTCTGTAAATATTCTTTTCTCCATAGTCCATCACCTGCCCCACCTCCCTCCAATTTCCCCAATTTGTTGTTTTCCTTTTGTTCTTCATTATGGTAGCTATGCCTCATGTATCTGATGATCTGTGGTGCCTTTTTACTTTTTAAATAGAGTAATAGAAAAGTTCTGAGCTCTGTGTACATGAACCGACTAGTGAATTTGCTCCCTTCCTTTTGGATGAGGTATACATGAAAATAGCCATCGTCTTTTGCAACCGCAGAATGTAAAATGATTGGGAGCGCTGCCTCTCATTCTAGCCACCCTGGTTCATAACAGATGTGTGTTCAGTTTCTTTGGAGAAGAAACCTCAGTTATTTTACTTGGGATAGGGACAGAGGCTATTTGCCGAGCATTCTAGGGTGACAAGTAGTTGGGAAATTCACAACTTTGTCTTCTGGTTTTCAATTATTTCCTGTTTTCAGTCCTACATCTTTCTACTAAAGACTTACATTTTGTGTTTCCTGCCTTTCCAGGTTTCCTCCAGCAGGCTGACCCTCTCCTCTTCTGCTCTGCTTTATCATTTGCCACTCCTCCTACTTTCCTTTTTCCCAAAGTTGTTAAACTTCCTCTTCCACTGATGCTGACCCCTCATCCCTTTCCTTATTTTATCTTTTTTCCTTTAAAAATAGTATTTCTTTACTCATATTTCAATGAGATCTCAAGAGAGAGGAGATAGGATTATGAGTGCAACCTATCATCTCATAACAGAAACTCACCTTAAGAGCTTTTGACTGCCTTTATTATTACTTTTTAAATATGGAATCTGTAATTTATGTTTTTATTTCCTCCTTAGAGAATGATATTTTGTACCTATATATTATTACTTATTCTCTTAAGTCTATAGTTTCTAGTTTCATTGCACTGATTAGTGGCTTGCCTATAATGTTTCTTAATTTTTGGAGTTCAAGGAAATTTTTTGTGTAATATGGAATATAATCCATTTTGATAAACATTACATGGGCATTTGAAGAAAATTACATTCTCTGTTATATACAAAGTTATGAACATTCATTATATTGATCAATTTTTTATTTACATGTTTGTCTATTAAATTAAAATGTAATCCAATCCTCTTCTTTGCCCCAAATAGCTCAGAAACCCAAAATATTTAATCAAATAAGTTAACAATTTTCTAACTTAATAATAGCTGAAAAATAGAAATGGACATCATTCTACTGCCAAATATTAGAAATAGAAAGTATTCCATTGCTGCAATGTTCCTCTGGATGCTTATTTTCCCAAAAATAATTACTAGTATTTCTATCTTTTCATGTTCTTCTTGAATTTCAAATAGCTTTGTTTCATATTTTCTAGTATAAAAGTTCATAAAATAATAGAATTGTACCCCTGGAGAAAGAGAGAGGGAAACCTATATAACTTTATTAACCAACTAGAGTCCCGGTGCAAAAATTCGTGCACAGGTGGGGTCCCTCAGAGTGGCCTGCAGAGATCGTGCCCCAGCTTACACCCCCAGCCTCGCAGCCCCACCTGGCACCCCATCTTGGCCTGGCGCTGCCCCCTCACCTGCTCCACCATCCCACCTACAGGACGATCAATCAGGGCCAGGCCCCCTGCCCGGCTCCCTCAATGCCTGGGAGCTGTGCGGCGGCCCCACCCCCCGCCATCACCACTGGTCGCCGTCTGCAGAGCGATTGGTGGAGCGATCGGGCCCCTGCTTGCACCTGCCTTGATCTGGCGCCACCTGCTCACCTACTCCACCATCCCACCATGGTCCCGCTCTCATCGGGGCCCATCAGGGCAGGGCCAGCAGCACCTCCACTGCTGCCCGCTGCCAGCACCGCATCGCTGACGCCTGCCATGTTTCGCACCAACCCTGGTGGTCAGCACACATCATAGCAAGTGATCGAACTCCCGGTCGAACTGAGGGGACATTTGTATATTAGGCTTTTATTATATAGGATGTCACCCCAATAAATTTATAAAAATAAAGTTCATAAGTACTATATTTGTGAACAAGTATGCTTTAATGTTGCCACTTTGGCTTTTTTTTTTCCTGATATATCTTTACCTATTCATTTAATTTTAACTTTGCTTAGAAATACTTAAAATAAGAGTATCAAAGCTTAGAATTGCTTTCTTACAACATAGAAAGCAACAAAAATTGGATTTTTTTTTAAAGCTCAGGGATCTTATTTTTTAAGACAAAGAACTAAAAGATCTCACTGTTATTATGAGAAGAAATCTATGTGTTCTTACTTTATGCTCTCTATATTTTACACTTCTCTTTAGAAAACATTTCTCTTTTTGTCGTCGTTAACCCCATCTCACACATACTCTGCAAAGTGAGAATGTTAAATTTGCCTGTGTTCCTGATGGATATGGGAAGTTAACTTTCATCGCATGGACTTATCCACGCTGAATTTTTTTAGCAGCATTTTTTTTTTCTCTTTCCTTTTCTTCTTTTCTTCCGATACTTTGATATACCAGCCACATTTTTCCTGATCTTTATTTTGGTTCCCATTTGGAAAATTTTCATTGTGTTTTTGCTCCATAAGTGCTTTGTTCTTCTTTCAGTGTCATGAATAAAATTATGTAATAGTTTCCCCTATGTACAATGAGAGGTTTAACATGATTTTACTTTCTCCCATTTTTTACATTACTTAATTTGGTTAAATGATTACTTTAACGTGTGCATTGCCTTAGAACCATGTTAACTTAGGCATATAACCCAAAGTTTTAATGGTTTTATTGCTTATGCTTCCTCATAGCTAAAATATTTTGCATTTCACAAATGTCATTTTTTTTTCACAATATCTTTGGAAATGAATTTTTGTACTAAGCTAGCTTGAGAAATCTTAGTAGAAATCTTTTACTTTTAAAAATTAATTGAGCATGTTCCATTGTTTCCTATTGCATATGGTTGTGTGAAGGAAGTCTGATGTCAACCTGATTTTTTTCATTTTAGATGACTTTCTTTTTTCTGTTGAGACCTGTATAGGGTTTTGTTTTTCCTTTTATTTTAACTTCTTTAAATTCATATATATCATCAGGGCATTCTAGGTGTAAGTCTTTTTTGCCCAAGTTTGAGTAAATAATTTCAGTCTGAAAATTCATATTTTTCTTTTTTTTTTTTCAGAAAAATTCCCAGTATTATTTATTTGATTATTGTTTCCCTTCCATTTACTATTTTCTCATCTACTCAAATTCTTATTATGTTGGACCTTCTGGATTTGTCTTCTGTGTTAATCGGGGCTCTCCAGAGAACTAATGGGATGTATGTATGTATATTTGGAAATATATCTATATATCTCTCTATATATATTTTTAGATAGACGATAGATAGATAGATAGATAGATAGATAGATAGATAGATAGATAGATAGATAGATAGACAGATAGATAGATAGATAGATAGATAGATAGATAGATAGATATTTTTTGCTGGTCCTCACCCTAGGATTTTTTCCATTTGATTTTTAGAGAGAGTGGAAGGGAGGTGGAGAAAGAGAGAAACATCTATGTGAGAGAGACACATCAATTGATTGTCTCCTGAAGGTGTCCTGAACAGGGCCGGGGATTAAGCCTGCAACCAAGGTACATGCCCTCCACTCAGGACCTTTCAGTCCGAGGGCTGATGCTCTATCCACTGAGCCAAATAGGCTAGGGCTATTTTTTTAAAGAAATGGACTCATGCTATTGCAGCAGCTAGCAAGTCTGAAATTGTAAGGCAGGCCAGCAGGCTGGAAATTCTGGCAGCAGTTGGTATTGCAGTCTTGCACTGCAAGGCAGTCTGGAGACAGAATTATTTCTCCTTGGAGATCTTAGTCTTTCCTCTAAAGGCCATCAAGTGATTGGATGAGGCCCACTCACATTACCAGAGTGATCTGCTTTACTCAAAGTCTATTAATTTAAATGTTAATCACAACTAAATATTACCTCCCTAGGAATATTTAGACTGGTGTTTGACCAAACAGCAGTGCACCATAGTCTAGCCAAGTTGACAATAAAATGAACACATACCCTAAATCACTATCTCTTTGTCCTTTATTTCTTCTTACATTTAGTTTGAGTTCTAGGATAATTTCTTAAAATAACCTTCTTAAAAAACACCTTTCGCCTCGCCGGTTTCACTCAGTGGTTTGAGTGTCGGTCCATGGCCTGAAAGGTTGCAGGTTCAGTTCTGGTCAAGGGCACAGACCTCAGTTGCAAGCATGATCCCAAGTCGGTGTACATGCGGGAGGCAACCAGTCAATGTGTCTTTCTCACATTGATGTTTCTCTCTGTGTATCTCTCCCCTTCCCTTCCCCACTCTCTGAAAAAAGAAAAATCAATGAAAAAAATATCCTCGGGTGAGGATTAACCAAAAAAACAACAACAAAATACATCTGTTTGCTGCTTGCAGCATTTATTGCTTTTTCTAAATTTGGTAATCTTATTTCTCATTTAAAAGCAATACTTTGTGATTTCATATTTTTATGCTTGCAAGATATTCTCATATTTTTATTGAAAATGTTTTTATTTGAAATATTTCTTGGGCATTTATATGCTTATTTGTTTTGACTGTTTTTAAAAACTTTTTTATTTTGAAAAATTTTTAAGCTCCAGAAAATTTGCAAGAATAGTTTAATACCATTATACCTTTCGCCTAGGTTTGGCAATTTTTAGCATTGGCCATATTTACTTTATTTCTCACCATACGCATGGATCACTTGTCATTACTTGGCTAAACCATTTGAGGGTAAATTTCAGACCTTACGATTTTTATCTAAATACTTGAGCAGGTATTTTCTAAGAATATGACATTCTTTTACATGACTTATAAAAGATACTGAATTCAGAAAATGCAACAGTTATATAATGCTATCATTTAATATGCACTCTATTCAAATTTTGCTAGTTATTCCAATTTTTATAGCAATTGTTTTCTGCAGTCTAGATTCTCAATCAAGAATTATACATTGCTTTTAGTTATCATATAAGAGATTTTATTGAAGTGATGTACTCTTTCTTAAAATAAATGTTGTATATGGAAATATTTTATATGACTCCTCAAAACGAACCTTTTCTTATATATGGTTATTTTTCTTTGTTTTCTCATCATAAAGAGCAATTCTACATGTATCCATTAAAAGAAGTTCAAAATTTTGATAAAGAGTTTATTAGTCTGTATGATCCTGAATTTTTGATATGTTTTGAGGTTTAGTATTTCATCATTTTTCATGAATGGTCTCTGTGTGCTTGAAGGGAATTCTCCATTTTTGGGTGCTGATTCTATATATAGCTGTTAGAAAAGCTTATTGACTGTGTTATTCAAATCAACTGTATTCTTAATTTCTGTTGGCTAGCACTTACCTGGAATGTATTTTTCATTCTTCTTTCCGTTCACACCACTGAATCACTTGGTGTGTATTTTTTTCCCAATTAATATTTTTTCAATTAATATTTTTAAATATATTTTCTTTTTTAATTAATATATTTTCCATTCCAATAAGTTTTGTTGTATGTTTTCATATATATATCTATTCTTGTCTTTTCTCTTGATTTTCTTTCATAGTTCCTAGTTCTTTTTTGTAGGTGTTATTTATTTATTTATTTGTTTATTTATTTATTTATTTATTTATTTAGGTGAATCTTAAACTCTTATTTTTAAGATGTTTTCTGACTGCTCTGTGTATGTATTTGATCCTGATACTTCTTTTTTCTTTTTTAATGTTACATATCCTTCTAATTGTTGAGGTTGTTTACTTCCTTCCTTGGCTATTAAATTTCCTTATGTGCTTTGGAAATTAGTTTGCAGGCTCATTTTGAAGGGAAATGTTTTTCTCTATTACTGTCTTCTGGGTATGCTAATCACAGAGTTGGTGCGTGGTTTGGCCTGTGTTTCAGGAGGCAGACTCTGTCTGCATCCTCCGATCTGGGCTTATATAACCTTTAGCTCTAAGAGCTTTTTCAGTCTCTCTTTTCACAGTTTGGGAATCAGTCTTTTGCCAGGTGGTTCTTTTTAATCCCCACTCCCATGCAATACCAAGCCCTGGGGTCTCTGCTCGCTACCAGACTTGGAACCTAACAAGCCTACACTACCTACTACTTTGTGTTTTGTTACATGGGGGTTCTTATTTTTAGTACAAGTATATTTTTTAATTTTTTCTCTCTATAGTTTATAATTACTAAATGTATGAAATAGAGAAGTCTCTAAAATGTATACTCTCTCTGCTATCTGACCTAGAGTCCTAGCAATATAGTTTTCCCATAAGAATTTGGAATTTGGAAATTAGGATAAAATCTAAATATGTAAAGGATTAAATATGGAACTACATAAAATATTTACATAATATATGACTTGTAGTGAGACATCAGTGAATGCTATTTCTTTTTTTTAATTTAAAAAATCTTTATTGTTCAGATTATTATAATTGTTCCTCTTTTTTCCCCCCATAGCTCCCCTCCACCCAGTTCCCACCCCACCTCTGCCCTTTCCTCCCCGCAACTGTCCTCATCCATAGGTGTGCGATTTTTGTCCAGTCTCTTCCCGCACCCCCCACACCCCTTTCCCCTCGAGAAATGTCAGTCCATTCCCTTTCTATGCCCCTGATTCTATTATATTCACCAGTTTATTCTGTTCATCAGATTTTTTATTCACTTGATTTTTAGATTCATTTGTTGATAGATAGGTATTTGTTATTCATAATTTTTATCTTTACCTTTTTCTTCTTCTTCCTCTTCTTAAAGAGTACCTTTCAGCATCTCATATAATACTGGTTTGGTGGTGATGAACTCCTTTAGCTTTTTCTTATCTGTGAAGCTCTTTATCTGACCTTCAATTCTGAATGATAGCTTTGCTGGGTAGAGTAATCTTGGTTGTAGGTTCTTGCTATTCATCACTTTGAATATTTCTTGCCACTCCCATCTGGCCTGCATAGTTTCTGTTGAGAAATCAGCTGACAATTGTATGGGTGCTCCCTTGTAGGTAATTAACTGCTTTTCTCTTGCTGCTTTTAATATTCTCTCTTTGTCTTTTGCTCTTGGCATTTTAATTATGATGTATCTTGGTGTGCTCCTCTTTGGATTCCTTTTGTTTGGGGTTTTGTGCGCTTTCTGGACTTATAAGTCTATTTCTTTCACCAGGTGGGGGAAGTTTTTGGTCATTATTTCTTCAACTAGGTTTTCAGTATCTTGCTCTCTCTCTTCTTCTGGCACCCCCATAATTCTGATGTTGGTACGCTTGAGGTTGTCCCAGTGGCTCCTTACACTATCTTCAAATTTTGGGATTTTTTTTTTCTTTTTGCTTTTCCGGTTGAGTGTTTTTTACTTCTTTGTATTTCAAATCTTTGACTTGATTCTTGCAGTCCTCTAGTCTGCTGTTAGGTCTCTGTATAATATTTTTTATTTCAGTCAGTGTATGTTTAATTTCTGGTTGGTCCATTTTCATATCCTCGAGGGTGTCGCTAAATTTATCGGCCTTTTCTAGAAAATTCTTGAAAAACCTTATAACTGTGGTTTTGAACTCTATATCCAGTCATTTGCTTTCCTCCATTTCTTTCATTTGTGATCTGTTTCTTTGTCTCCGCATTTTGGCTGCTTCCCTGAGTTGGTTAGAGTAGCTTTGTGTGGTAGGTATCCTATAGGGCCCAGTGGCTCAGCCTCCCCAGTTACCTGAGGTGGACACTTTTGGTGCACCCCTTTGTGGACTGTGTGCACAGCCTTGTTGTAGTTAAGTCTTGATGGTTGTTGGTATCACTGGGAGGAATTGACCTCCAGGCCAATTGGCTGTGAGGATCAGCTGTGTCTACGCTGGGAGAACTTCTGTGCTGGAGACACCCTTATGAGACAAGACTTGCAAAATTGCAAAAGCCTCTGTGCTCAGCTTCGATGGGGCGGAGTCTCAGGGCAGATCAGTCAGCCTTGGCTTCCTGTCAGCCCTGCCCTATGAGGCCCCTGGGTCTCAGTGTCCCTCAGTAATCGCTGCAAGCACCTCTGAGAGAAAGCTGCCCTCAAGTTTCGCCTGCTGCCAGACAGTCCACTTTCTCCCCAAATGAGTCTGGGTTCCCAGAAACTCACCCAGAACTGGAGTTCAGCGCAGTCAAGCTTCCATCTCCCTCCCGCTTTAGAAAGCCAGCCGTGCACTCAGCCACCCATGCACTCAGCAGTCAGTCCTCTCTGTGTGCGCACACCTCCGGACCTCTGCCTTCCGCAGCTCCCCTGAGTCTCAGTGTGCTTTCTCTTTTCCTGACAGTCCAGTTTCTCCCCGAATGAGTCCGGTTCCCAGAAACTCACCCGAAACTGGAGTTCAGTGCAGTCGGGAGCTTCCGTCTCCCTCCCGCTTTAGAAAGCCAGCCGCGCACTCAGCCACCCGTGCACTCAGCCACCTGTCCTCTCCGCGCGCGCATCTCCGTACCTCAGCCTTTTGGAGCTCCTCTGAGTCTCAATGTGCTTTCCTCTTTCCTTCTAGTTGTAGAATTTCCACTCAGCCAGCTTTCCTGTGGTTCTGGATGGTGTCCGTTTTGTCCTTTAGTTGTAGTTTTGATATTGTTGTGCAAGGCAGCAGTTTAGGTGTTAACCTATGCCGCCATCTTGGTTTCTTTCCCCGCTAGCTATTTCTTATACAGTGGAGTTGTATGATGTGCACATTTAATTGTATAAATTCACCTGTAGTAATTTTCTTTTATTATATACATGTAGCATAAAAGTGTATTTTAGGTATATACCTAGTATATGTAATACATTAATTGTACTTTGAAGTTAAATATTACTAGGATTGTATAGCCCCCTCTACTCTGTTTTACATTTGATGAGTGATTTTAATTATCTCCAAAGGTAATTTTGACTACCACATATTTTTCCTTATAGACCGACTTTAAGATTTAACCTTCTCATTAGAGATAACTGCCATTAATTATTTCTACACTAGTTACGTGTGTATTTGTGACAGGCATTGATAATCCTAATTAATAAAAGGCTAATATGCAAATCAACTGAACGGCAGAACAACCGGTCGCTATGACATGTACTGATCACCAGGGGGCAGACACTCAATGTAGGAGCTGCCCCCTGGTGGTCAATGTGCTCCCACAGGGGTGTGCTGCTCAGCCAGAAGCCAGGCTCATGGCTGGCAAGCACAGCACCATTGGCAGGAGCCTCTCCCACCTCCGCAACAGTCAGACATCCCCTGGGGGCTCCCGGACTGCGAGAGGGTACAGGTCAGGCTGTGGGACTCCCGCCCCCCCCCCCCCCGAGTGCATGAATTTTGTGCACCGGGCCTCTAGTTATATATAACATTTTGATGATAGAAAATCATTTGATCTCAGAATTAGAAGATCTGGATTCAGGTCTGACCTCTGCCAATCTCTGGAGGTGGGATTTTATCCAATTGCCTCACCTCTAAACCTCGGTTTCTTAATTTATAAAACAGAGATAATAATACATACCAGATGTTTATTGAGATATGACAGTGCAATCTGTAAACTGTAAATCACTACAAAAATAAGCTGTGATTGCTTGTCTTCGTTACAGCAGGTTTATAGAGCTTATATGGAAACAGGTAACCCTGTGCCTGGAAAGGCTGTTTCACTTGCAATCCATCCTGAACTTTTTGTAATAAGGAAACACTTCCAGTGAGGATTCTATGTAGACGGATTCTTAGGGGATGGCAGTGAAGTAGATATACATTATCTCGTATGTAGTATATTTGACAGTTTAACTGCTGAAACCAAAATTTTGAACCCCTTGCTCATTAAAACACAGCATACAATAGTTAGTTCTTAGCAATTTGAAGCAGAAATAAGGAACCCTAATTTTAGTTTTGAAGTCAGTTGAGCTGGCATTTTCTTCCCTTTTCAGATAAAAGTATTACATACCTTTAGTGGACTATGCTGAACAAATCTAAGAACCAAGATGTGTATCCTTAGTTGATGCCTCTATTTTGAATCATAAGAAATGTGTTCCTCAGATAAGTCTCCGATACAGTTTTTCCCTTGCTTCTGCAGACTCAAATGTAGCAGAAACCACTGCAAGTGGAACGTAAGTTCTGCTTTGTTCTTGCTAGAGCTGAATACATTTAAAGTCAAATTGCTACTCCTGGAAGCCAAGTAAAAGGTTAGTACATAAGCTTATAGCTCTACACAGCTGCCTTTTAACCCATTTCTTTCTTAACTATTTTCTTAACTTTCCACATATGGCTCAAAACTCAAAACAGTATTTAGAAGCTATTCACTGAGTAGCTTGCTTCCACTCATGTCCTCATGTGCTCCCACCTCCCACCAGCCCCCCTAGTCAGCTATTACTAGTTTCTTGTGTATCCTTCTGGTGTTGTTTATACACAAAAATTTAAAATGTAGATGGATATAGATACAGATATAACCTCACCTTTCTTTCCTGAATGATAGCATACCATATATAGTTTTGCACTTTGCTTGTTTTACTGAATAGTTTATCTTGGAGTTTTGCTTTGTTTTTGTTTTAATGTCTGTGTAGAGAGCTTCTTCATTTCTGTGTAGAGCTATATGGTATTTCCCTGAAAGTCTGTGCCATTGTTTATTTAAGTAGGAACACTTGAGTTGTCTTAGCTCTTCTTGACATAAACACTGCCTCAATGAAAATTTTGCGAGGATATCTACAGGATATGTTTTGAAAGTAGGATTACTGGGTCAAAAAGAAATTGCATTTTAAAAATTTTTTCATTATTATTTTAATCACCTCAAAACAACAGAGAGTGGGTGCATTGGGGATGGAGCCTGTTGGTGGAATTGTACAGACAGGCCTGGGTTTGGTCTGGGCTTCCTCATGTGTCCCTGGGCAAGTCAGTTCCCCTCTCATGGAGCTTCGCTGTACTCCTCTGCAAAAAATGGGAGAATAGTCTCTATCTCAGTTGGGTGATCATAAAGTTAGATGAGATAATAGACAGGAGTTGTCTGCACTGCTCACCTTTAAGGCGCTGTGATTATTAACTTGATAATGACCACAACCCAGATGCCCACATTCTAGGCTCACTTCCATTCTCTAAATTTTTCATTACCATTCTCTAAAACTGACATTTTCTTTTTATGTATTGTTTTATACATTTTAACACATGCATAGATTTGTGTAACCACCACCATAATCCCATACCAAATAGTAAATGCATTTTTAATTTAATAAATATTGGCTATTTCCTCTCCGTAAAGATTGCATGCCCTCACTGAACTCCCAGCAATAGTATATGAGTGATTTTTTTTTTCTCATAGCCTTGGTGAAAGATGGAGTTGGTTGTTTGTTTGCTGTTATCGTTAGGGTTTTTTTTTATAGTATATTCCCCATGCAGAGACATAAGCAGTGGACTAGGGCTGCCACAGCTGTCTGGTCCTTCTTCTCTTGATTAAAGTTGCTTAAGCCTAAAATCTAATCTTAAAAAGTAAAATAAATACTAAACAGAGGCCTCGTATTTTAATCACATTTTAAAAAGCTACTTTCCCCATCTGCTCCTGAAACAAATAGCTGTTTTCAGCATTCTTTCATTTTGAATAACTAAAGACTGACTGAAGGAAAGAAGGAAAAGTAGTCTAGATTGCAAATATGTACCTGTGAGATATTCACTGTTCATAACTAAATGTTCACAAGTCAGGAAACACATATAAACTCCCTTTTCTCTTCTGCCTCCTGCCCATGTCAAAACATTTGGAAATGAAAGCATGATTAAGAAGATCTTACAATTTTGTATATCCATTTGTAAACTTATTAAAGGAAAGAATGGTGTTAATAGAATTGGCATAAGAAAAATTGAACTAAGGTGTCTGAAACATTTTCTTTCTTCACTGTAAATGTAAATCAGCCATACAGAACCAAAATAGCATTGCTTTATACTAGGTGTGGCAACCACTGGCTAACAGGCCAGGTTCAGCCAGCAGGATTGTGTCATATGTGTCACATAATCTTTCAAACTTGGGGAATTTTACATTAAAATCCAAATCTCTGGCTTTTCTTGAATAATCAGACTATCTGGCTACAAATGCCCATTTTAACAAACTGCAACTATTAATGGGGTGGGGGGTGTGCACTTTAATTTACTACATTCTTCTACCTGGCCTCTTCACTCATTTTTTTCTCCTTATATTTAAGAATACTATAAAAAGTTTTAATAAGTTTATAGTAAAAAATTTACAATTATTTTGATTAAAGTATTTGTTCTTAAAAACATGGAATCTGACATTTGATTTAATGTTTGAATTACTTAACATAGATATTTTTCCTTCTTTTAATAAATGAACATATTTTCTTACTGTCTTGGAAAACTATCATTGATTTTTATCACTTTCCAAATGATTCTTATTTTCTTCATGGATTGATTATTCCATATTTCTGTCATTTGACTTTTAATATACAGTATCTATATATATAAAAGCCTAAGCGATGGGTGACCGGCCGGTAGCTATGGCATGCACTGACCTCTAGGGGGCAGACGTTCGAAGCAGGAGCAGAAACCACAGGCATGGAAACATGGAACAGACTGATGAATCGCAGAAGAAAGGGGGGAGGGGGGGGCGAGAAGAGATTAACCAAAGATGTTACATGCATACTAGAGGCCCAGTGCATGGATTCGTGCACCGGTAGGGTCCCTCAGCCTGGCCTGTAGGGATCGGGCCGAAACTGGCCCCGTGCATGGATTTGTGCATCAGTGGGGTCCCTTGTCCTGGCCTGCAGGGATGGGGCCGAAACTGGCAGTCCGACATCCCCCAAGGGGTCCCGGATTGCAAGAGAGCGTGGGACCTCTAATATCTTTAAGAAAACTTCAGCCCTAGCTGGTTTTGCTCAGTGGATAGAGTGTTGGCCTATGGACTGAAGGGTCCCAGGTTCAATTCTGGTTAAGGGCACATGCTCGGGTTGTGGGCTCAAACCTCAGTAAGGGGTGTGCAGGAGGCAGCCAATCAATTATTCTCTCTCATCATTGATGTTTCTATCTCTCTCTCCCTCTTCCTCTCTGAAATCAATAAACATATATTTTTTTTAAAAAAAAGAATGTTACAACAAGGTTAATCAAAATTATGATCATATTTCTCCTACATTTCAATCCCTGAGCTGACGAATTGACTTACCATATAATTTCTTGTTGATTTTAATCTTCAAAACTTTGTAGACCCCTGTTTATTTAGGTGAGTTTTAATCTCTTGTTCATCCAGTACTTTATACTCTCTGCATTGAAATCTCTCATGGTATAAACAAGTATTAAAGATGATGGACATTGCTTTCTTTGTTAACATTGAACCACACTATGGAATGCTTTGTTTATGAACACATTTAATTAAGGTTTACATCTTTGTTAAAAAAGAATTCACTGAATTTGGTTCTATTCATTTTTGGAATAAAAAAAATCACTTTTTCTATATTGTTATTGTTATTATCTAGGAATAATTGGCACCAGGGCAAGGAACCTAAATGTAATAGGAACTAAAGATTTATGGTAAATAGTGAGGACATGGAATAGAAATGGAAGTTTTAATAGGACTTGATTATGAAAAGTATTAAACCAAAAGCTATCTAAATACAGGCTATAATTTTAACTATGGGAATAATGAAAATCAGCAAAGAATGAATGACATTTTTTTTCTTTTTTGTAATTTCTCACATAGTTGACAACAAAGTATGAATCGTGCCCTTAACTTTCTAGCATGCTTTTAAAGAGTTGCCTTTTTTGCAAAAATATATTCAGAGAATTTTTTCAATTTTTCTAGTGGTCTCTCCAATTATTTGATACTTAAATTACCCTCCTTTGGTACACCCATTGAATCATAATCCTTAGAGATTTTCTCTATTTCACTTTTAACTTGTCTAACTGGCTTTTTGTGTGGAATTTGTAGTATTCCAATATCACTTTCATTAACCTCATGAAATTCTGCATTTTTCCAATATTGGCATATAGCCAATTTGAATTGTATTATTTATAGCCAGAAATAGCATCCCAGAAGAGCAGGTACATATACAGCATCCAGTAATTAAGAAGAGACCAATCAACAAAACTTTTGCCATAAAGGGTAAGGATGGGTTCTTTAGTGTTGAACCAGGAAGAATGTTTGAGTAGGGAACAATTAGTGAGTGATGCATGCAGTATTTTCTTTCCTCTCTGAACTTGTAGCAGCTTCATTTTCCACATTGCTTCCTTGACAAATAATTTTGTACTAAGTTGTGCTATTTTCAGAAACTTGTTTAAATATCATATGGTTTTCGAACTCCTTTGGTGCTTATACTTTTCCAACCAAACCGTAAGCCTCTTAAAATCAATCATACTCTCCAGTTTCTACTACAGTGCCTTACTAATAGTTGATGTGGCCAAAAATTTATTTGGTTTGATTGATATACACATTCTTTTCCACAATTTGAAAAATTAATTTGACTCCTATTTAATGTATGGAACATAGCTCTCACGAAACTATGCAAAGCCTTTATAGCAAATATTAACCATTACTCCCATTACTAAACTTACAAAGAGTTCTTTTTCCAATATAGGTTGTGAGAGGAATTTCAGGTTAATGCTCTTAAGACTTTCTTTCATGAGGTTAAGATGACATATTCATGCAGAAACAGGTATTTTCTTAGACTGGTAGGTATAAATTTGTACAACTTTTGGAAAGCAATTAACATATATATGTACTGCAAGCCTAAAGATATTTATTATTCTTTCACTCAGTTTCTAAAAACCTATTCTAAAGAAGCACAGAAAAAACATTATCCCAAGGAAACTTTGCAACATTGTTTATAATAATTAAATTTGAAAACAAACCAAATAATAGTAATAAGAAAATTTCAATGCAATAATACATAATGTCGGCAAAGAATATGTCAAAACATGGACTTTTTGTTAAAATGATATAACTTTAGCCCGGCCGGCCTGGCTCGGTGGTTGAGCATTGACTTATGAACCAGGAGGTCGAGGTTTGATTCCCTGTCAGGTAATATGTCCAAGTTGTGGACTCGATCCCCAGTGTGGGCATGCAAGAAGCAGCCAATCAATGATTCTCTCTCATTGATGTTTCTATCTCTCTCTCCCTCTTCCTTCCTCTCTGAAATAAAAAATATATATGTATTTTTTAAAACTATATGACTTTAGCTATTTTAAAATTCCAGTCACGATGGCGAAGTAGGTAAATGCTATGTTCACTGCCTCCCAACACCACATCAGAATTACAACTAAAATATAGAACAACCACCCTTAAGAACCAACCACCTGAAAACTAGTTGAACAAAACTCTTATATCTAAGGATATAAAGAAGAAGCCACATTGAGACTGGTAGGAAGGGTGGAGCGGCAGAAGAGCTGGTCCCACACCCACATGTGGCCATTAAGAATCAAAAGGGGTATCTCTGCAGCAGGGATCCCCACTGGAGGAGCTAGGGATCCCAGCCCTACACCAGCCTCCCCAGTCCAGAGCACCGGTGCTGGGAAGAGGAGTCCACACAACAGCTGGCTGTGAAAATCAGTTTTGGTCAGATGCAAGGCTGCTGGAGACCCAGATGCCCTCCAAAAGGGCCTGAGCTCAGACTTACTTGCTCACAAACATTTGCCCTCCAGGGAAAAGGCAGCAGCTCAAAAAGTGCTAGGGACATAATGGGGGAGGGGGAGACTGCATTGTCTGGGTCAGAGTGAGGGCTGGAGTGGGAGCTCTCTCCCATACTGAAGTGCTTGCAGGTGCCACTGTTCCTTTTTTCAGCCCTCCTCCCACACAGCCAGCAGATGCAGACAGAAGTGCTAGCAGTAGCTATTGTTGTTTTGTTGTTGTTGTTGAACCCTCCTGTCACTCAGCCTCTGGGTGCTAGCAGGCAACAGGTCTGAGTCTCCATTAATCAGGTTAACATGGCTCTCACCTCACCATGATGATTCCCTGAGACCCTACCTGGCCTGAACCTAATACACATAAGCTGTTGATCTGGGCATATGCTGCAGACTTTCCCAGAATTTCTCAGAAGTTCATAAATTTCCAAACAAGCAACAGCTGGCCTCATGCCCTGTACCTCTTGCTGAATGAATAAGAAAACAAGACCCATACATATGCTGTCTATAAATATTTCTCTCTTTTCCACGTCCAGTGCAGCTAGAGACTGAGTAGGGATGGCTGGGGATTGAGAAAATGGAAGAAAGAGACAGACACAGAGAAAGAAGGAAAAAGCTGGGGCCAGGTGAAACAGCTCTCCTCTGATGGAGGGACAGTGACTCAGAGCCAATACAAAGCGTTTATTTTATACAGCAAAGTACCAGAAAGTTTTACTAAAGCCCAAGACAAAGATGATTATGTGCATTCTTGTGGCTTCTTTGTAATCTTCACTTCTGGGTGGGCCTGGATAATCGTGTTTGTTCCTGATGCTTGGCTAGATTTAGATAATGAAACCCACCCCCTGGCACCTGAGCTGAAGGTCAGGCTGACAACATACCTGCCTCTGGCAAGGTATGTTTCCAGGGCATGGCTCTGCCAGGCACCACTGGATTCAGATGACAAGCAGCTCAGGGGCCTTTCCCAGGTGCTCTCTACATCTCCCCCTTCTTTATATTTTAAATGTAGCCTTCGGACTTGAGATCTCAGGAGCTTGTTACTGACTGAAAGAAAGCAGGATAAAATTAGTGGTACACAAAGGAATCCTATTAGGTACCAGGTGGTGTGCTCCAACATCTTCCATGGACCAAATCCTCTTAAATCATCCAACAATTCTTTTGCCAGTTTCGCTGGAGATATAATTTCATCATGACTATTCTGAATGGAAGAAAGAGCCAATAAAATTAAGAAAGTCAAGGGCAGTGGCTAAAAGTCAAAGATTTTTTTTTTTTTTTTTTTTTTTTTTTTTTGGTAAACTTTCTGTTTCCATGGTCAGGGCATTACCCACAAACCCTCCTGGCAACATATGCTCATGATGGGGATTTTTAGCATCAAGCCTGTGAGACCAATCCAATACATACAAGTAAAGCCAGAAATATTATGTCTCACTGGTACAGGGTTGGCACAATCTTGCCATTGAGGAAATGCTCCCAGCTCAGTAGTGGTGCTACTAGGACAGTAAGGGAGCAGGTGATGCTTATCAGCCAGCCATCAGGTGGTCTTAGGAAACCCCAGTCTAATAACTGTCTGAATATATTTTCTTATATCCCAGGGCCCTGCAACGTTAGCAACGTCTGCACCTCCATAGGATGTCTTATTTTCTTGGCCAAGCTGCAAACATCCTGAAGTCCCCTTTTTAGGTAAACAAATAGAGAGCTCCCCACTAAAGCCATTATAAGTATAATCACAATGGGAAGAAGGAGTTATGTGCTTGTTGGAGCTACCCCCGACCATGTTGGTGTTGTTAGTAAACACTGGCACTGATTCCCCAGTCCAGGTGGCTGGATGACCACAGAGGAGTCTGGAACATATGTCCAGTAAGTTTCTGCTGCAGCCATACTTACCTGGCAGCTGACAAGTGCTAGTATAGCAACAAAAAGGGTGGAGGGGTTACCTGAACCCCCTGTTCTTTCACTTGCCAAGCATCAATGGTCAGCTTCTTCAGTTGACCCCATGTGAGGACGCTAGCTTCTTGGATGGCCTTGGTCACCTGTATTCTGCTTTTCTCCTTCTTCGGGGTTGGTGGATGAGCTGGCATCATCACGGGAGGTGTGAGCTGTTCTCCCTGGTCCATGGTCATGATGCACCGCTCGCTCTGGCACCCAAATGGGATTAGAAGCGCCTTCTGGAAAGATACAAATATGCCCTCTTCCCCACATCATTACTGGATCTGGCCCTCTCCACTGCCCTGTTTGTAAATCCTTCCATCGTGCCATACTGGCAGATCCTATGGCACTAGGAGCTTGATGCCTCTCGGCTGCTGTGTGACCCTCATTGTCACAATTTTAAAAATTTAAAGTGTAATGGGCATGATTTAACAGATTCTGTGGAGTAAGATAATACCCCTCCCCCCCTTTCTGTTTTTGTAATTGAGTCTTTAAGGTTCGATTAGCTCTTTCTACAATTGCCTATCCTTGGGGATTATATGGAATTCCTGTTTTATGTACTATTTGGTATTGCTTGCAAAACTGCTGAAAGTAGGAGCTAGTATAGGCAGGTCCATTATCTGTTTTTATCTCTAGGGCCTGTCCCATAACTGGAAAAGTCGCTGGGCAGTGGTTAATTACAGGCTTTGCACTTTCCTTCATGAGAGAGAAAAGAAACATTTGAGGCCTTTTAGAGTCTATTGGGATGATTTAAAGTCAATTCTAGATCAAGAAAAGTTTCTTAAAATTCAAACCCTTGAAGGATTGCCAGCTTGATATTACCAAAGGATTATATATTAAAGTGTATTAGACAGGAACATAGGCTAGTAAACTTCAGTTCCTGTGATTAAAATATTTTAAATACCTGATTAATATAATATAATTATTTTATTAGAAAAAAAACTAACCAAAATAAGGCTTATTTTCTAACTTCATTTGTTCTTGGGTGTGGACAGCAAATGACACTAATTGTATTTCTGCTATCAGTCTCCTTGAGTACTTTGACATAAGCTATTTACCCTCTGTTTAGGGAGACAAAATACAAATCATTGACTTTTAAGTGTCCTTGGTTTAGGGAAGACAGGGTTTTCTAGATGGTTGCAAACTGCTGTTTAAATATCTGTTTCCCAGTTCTGCTTGTCCTGGCTTACTGGCCTGTATCATTTAATCAATTTCTTTTAAAAATTTCTCTTTTCTTTCTTATCACATACACAACCTTCACAAATTTCACACTTCCAAATTAGCCTTCAAACCTTCCTTCTATGTCCTTCAAAAATGCATAGCCATGCCTCAGTCCTTCCATTAGGTATTTCTACTCTAATATTCTTTCTTTCTGTCCTACCAACAGCAATGTGTACAGACCTTTTCTTTCTTTTATCTTTAAAATGTATTAGCATTCTTAGAAACCTTACTTTTTCAATGATAATTAAAAAATAAATAGCTCATATTTCTTAGATTGACACTTATGAACACACTTTAAATGTACTTTTACTTTCAAGAAAATATGCCTTTAACAAAGTACAAGAGACCTTCTGTAATAAAAGCTAAGAGCTCGTGAATTAAGTCTTATCTAGCAATTAATGTTTTAGTATTTTATGTTATTTTAAAATATGTAGATGTTTATTATTTACCTAGCAATGCTCCAAAATCTTTAAGCTAATAAAGACTTTGGAAAATTATGTATAGGTATATGACACTGGAGACAGGTAGGGGGACAAGGGAGCAGAATTTACAGCCTGCTCCCAGGCCTTGTGGCCATTTGGATTTAAAACTGCCAGAGTTTCCTTAGAGATAACATGCAAAGGTTACTGCTGTTTCCAACTTCTTTCACAGCCTAGAAAAGCTGGTTTCCGGTGGCACAGTGGCCAAAGGGGGAGGCTGAGATTGTAAATTCTCATCTTGGCTGCTTCCTTAGATTCTCCCCCAGGTTGTATAGGGAGGGAAAGGCAGGACAAGGGTCACATTCCTGTTTGCCCTTTTCTTTTTTAGATTTTTACTGAAAAGTGTTATCTAAACTTTTCTTGAAATATTACATTCAGAAAAGCTGTCAAATATATCCAATTTAAAGATTATTAAAACTTAAACCAGTTTTAATATTAAATATTTAGTCTTGACCACAGAATTAATTATTTTTAATTTGGCCAGTAAATTTTTATATTTTAATAATTCCAAAATATACTTTGAATTGTAGAGAAAACGCTGGGAGGACACGCCTACTGCCTGTCCATTTACATGCTTCGTGTCCCCAGGGCTGGCCTGCATGGGTTTATGCATCACAGGCATGCTTGCAATTAGCTGGCCTTTGTTTAAACTTCCCTGGGTTGCAATTTTTACAGATTTTACACTTTCAAATTAATCTTAGAATCTTAAAATTTAAACACAGCACAATAAAATCATAAATCAGAGAAAAGCAAATCAAAGTTACAATATGGACACAGAAAGAAATTTAACTAGCTAAGAGTTTCTGGTGGCTTGGGAGGGAAAGAAAAAGATTTTTTAAGATAAAGAATTATTGCTGAGAAATTCCTTTAATCCTTTCTACTTGGTTCAGTCCACTACAAGTATTTTGAGCCTCCAGTAAAATGAAATATGAAGTCACTTTCATTTTCGGCCAAGCGCCTGCATCCAGCAAAACCTTTCTTACATTCTGAGTCATCCCGCTCACAGTGATGCTTGTACCGCTCTGCCTCAAACTCTAGCTCCTGCTCATAATTACGAGGTAAATATTTATCAGGTGGGCTCTTGACTGCAGTCACAGGAGTGACAGGCAGAGGTGGAGGTGGCGCAGAGGAGGGAAGTGGTATTTTTAGAGATTCGCACCCCTCCACTGTAGGCTGTAAAGCTGTGGCCACACCCTGCTTAGACATTCTTAAACTCTCCTGTGCTGGATCAAGGCAATCATAAATTAAAGACCATAGTATGAAAGTAGGAATAGGAATCTTTTCTGGACCTTCTGCTGTGTATTGGTCAGCAACTGCTTCCCGACCTTTTCGCATGTTTGAAAGTTGACGGTTCCTTCTTCAGGAAACCAAGGGCAAGTTTCATTAACAAAACTTAAGCAATCAAGAATCTGTCTACGCTTAACAGAGCATCTTCGAGCTTTGAGCATACTTTTAAGCATTTGAGAGTAGAGACCTCTTTCCTGAGACCCTGAATTACCCATGTTTTACACCCAGCTAATACAACAACCCACTCCTTACCTTACTTCCTTAATTTGTTGCACAGCGCACTTCTCGGAGCAACCTGGTCGCCTGACTTTTGAGAGTTCCCTTGTACTCAGGTCGCTAGATCTGGGCACCAAATATAAATATTTCTCTCTTTTCTGTGTCCAGCATGGCTAGAGAGCAGTCCGGTTCCTGAGTAGGGGTGGCTGGGGATTGAGAAAATGGAAGAAAGAGACAGACACAGAGAAGGAAGGAAAAAGCTGGGGCCAGGGGAAACAGCTGTCCTCTGATTGAGAGACAGTGACCCAGAGCCAATACAAAGTGCTTATTTTATACAGAAAAATTCCAGAAAGTTTTACTAAAGCCCAAGGCAAAGATGATTATGTGCATTCTTGTGGCTTCTTTGTAATTGTCACTTCTGGGTGGGCCTAGATAATCGTGTTTGTTCCTGATGCTTGGCTAGATTTAGATAATGAAACCCACCCCCTGGCACCTGAGCTGAAGGTCAGGCTGACAACATACCTGCCTCTGGCAAGGTATGTTTCCAGGGCATGGCTCTGCCAGGCACCACTGGATTCAGATGACAAGCAGCTCAGGGCCTTTCCCAGGTGCTCTCTATATCTCCCCCTTCTTTATATTTTAAATGTAGCCTTCGGACTTGAGATCTCAGGAGCTTGTTACTGACTGAAAGAAAGCAGGATAAAATTAGTGGTACACAAAGGAATCCTATTAGGTACCAGGTGGTGTGCTCCAACATCTTAAAAAACTCACAACAAACAAAAGTCCTGGACCAGATTGCTTCATAGTTGAATTTTAGCAAATATTTAAAGATTTAACACCTATTCTTCTAAAACTATTACAAAAAATTCAAGAGGAAAGGTTCCCAAGCCTATTTTATGAGGCCAATATCTGGTTTTGATTCCAAAATTTTATTACAATAAAATAAAAGTATAGCCGAAACCGGTTTGGCTCAGTGGATAGAGCGTCGGCCTGCGGACTCAAGGGTCCCGGGTTCGATTCCGGTCAAGGGCATGTACTGTGGTTGCAGGCACATCCCCAGTGGGAGGTGTGCAGGAGGCAGCTGATCGATGTTTCTCTCTCATCGATGTTTCTAGCTCTCTATCCCTCTCCCTTCCTCTCTGTGAAATATCAATAAAATATATTTTAAAAAAATAATAATAAAAAAATAAAAGTATAGCTCCATGTACCTGATGAACATAGATGCAAAAATCCTTAACAAAATATTAGCAAACCGAATTCAGCCATACATTAAAAATATAACCATGATCAAGTGAGATTTATTACAGGGACACAAGGATGATTTAGTATGTGAAAGTCAATTAATGTGATACACTACATAAGCTAAATGAAGGATAAAAGTCATGATCATATCAATAAATGCAGAAAAAATTCAGCATCCATTTATGATAAAAACTCAGCAAAGTGAGAAATAGAGAGACTATAATTCAACATAATAAAGGCATATATGACAAGCCCACAGCTTACATCATACTCATCAGTGAAAAACTAAAAGTGTTTCACGTAAGCTCAGGAATAAGACAAGGATGTCCAATTTTATCACTTTTATTCAACATAATATTGGAAATCCTAGCCATAGAGAAGAAAAAGAAACAAAAAGCATCCAAATTGTAAAGTAAGTAGTAAAATTATTATTTGCAGATGACATGATATTATATAGAGAGTACCCTAAAAATTCCATGAAAAAAACTATTAGCATTGATAAATGGATTTAGTAAAGTAGCAGGATACAAAATTAATATTCAGAAATCAGTTACACTTTTATACATAAATAATGCACTATCAGAAAGAGAAATTAAGGAAACAATCCTATTTACAATTGCATCCAAAAAAAAAAAACAAAAAAACGACAACCAAAATTCCTAGGAATAAATTTAACCAAGGTGGTATAAGTAAGACCTGTACCCAAAACATGTGACATTAAAGAAAGAAACTGAAGATAAAAATAAATGGAAGCAAATACCCTGTTCTTGGATAGCAAAAAAAAAAATGATATTGTTAAAATGTCCATACTCCCCCAAACAATCTATATATCCAGTGCAATCTCTAACAAAATATCAATTACATTTTCCACAGAACTAGATCAAATAATCCTAAATTTTACATAGAACCACAGAAGAGCATGAATAGCCACAGGAATCTTGAGAAAGAACAAAGTTGGGGATACCACGCTACCTGATATCAAGCTATACAACAAGGCTATGGTAATCAAAGCAGCATGGTACTGATATAAAATAAGATACATAAGCCAATGGAACAGAATTGAGAGCTCAGAGATAAACTCACATCAACATTCAGATCTTTTATGTCCCCTACACCTTCACCGCAAATACGCCATATTCTCAGTCTCATGACTTTTAATAACCATATCATGTATCTAATTCTCTGCTTTTCCTAACGGTAATAATTGTCATATTTTTCATTTGCTTGGTTTTCTGTGTACTTGTTTCTGATTCAGCTGTAACCTCTGTCCCACATGAAACAGATTTCTTTTTACTATCACCTTTGGGTTTCTTTTTGTCCCTGTTTTGAATTGGATCTTCTGTTTTTAATGTCTTTCCTTCTTCATTTACTCTCTCATTTTGATGGATAGAGCACTTCTAACAATAGTTTTGATCTTCACTCTCTGAAATGCCTTTATGCTTTACAGACATTTGGTTGATTTTGTGGCTGAGAAGGCACTTTGTGGTTTGGAATTTAGTTTCTCTCAAAATTTTTATATTCTCTCCCCATTGTCTTCTAGTGCTTAAAAGTTGAAAGACAATCTAATTTTTATTCTACATTTTTTTGTTGTTGTTGTTCTGGAACTTTCACTATTTTCTATTTTTCCAAGAGTTCTTAAATTTTATTACGATGTGCCTTGTTGGGGTTTTATTTTCATTCATTTGACCAGACACTCAGTGTTGTTTAATTCAGGAAAATTTTCATGAATTGCTTCTTTGATTACTTCTTTCTCTCCATTTTCTCTTTTTCTGTTATCTGGATGTTGAATCTCTAGATTGGTCTAATTTTCTTATCCTTTCTCTCCTATGTTCCTTTTCTTAGTCTCTTCTTTCTGGGATATCATCCAACCTTTGCGTTTCCATTCCTAATATAATTTTATTTTTCAGAAACACTTTCTTTGTTCCTTTTTTTATAAAATATCAACTTGTTCTTGTTTCATAGATGTAGTCCTCTCATATCTTTGAGGATAACTTTTCTGGAAACTTTATTTCCACGAATAGTTCTATTTCCAGTTTGGTTTTGTTGTTGTTGTTGTTGTTGTTGTTGTTTTGCTTTAAGGCTTCATCTTTTATGTTAGGAGCTTTTCTCGAATATCTAGTGGTCTTTGACTGTCAGCTCACATTTAAGGTAGTAAGAAAGGTAAATGCGTAGATAACACATAATTGGGGCTTAATAACTGTGAATTCCCTAAACCCAACTATGCTATTCATTCAGAACCCCTATATTATTTTAGTGAATACCTTCCTTTTCAGTTCAGTTCGATTCACCAAAGAAGAAGTTTTTACTCCCCTGCCTAGAGGTTATAAGATGGGCTAGTAGCATTCTGCAAACCAAGCAGAAGAAAAGTGGGAGTCTCAATATTCAGCATGTAAAACGTCACTCAGCTCTGTTTTCCGTTGGGCACTCTGCCCTCCAGAATTCCTCAAAATTTCCCAGTTCAGGAACCTTGCTAGGTTGAGAGAGGGAGAAGTTCTTGTCCACTTGTGAAGGGTAGAAAGGGAATGTAAAAGACAAATTCTTAAATAGAACTCCAAAGAGGTTTGCTCTGATTCCCACCTTTAACTAACTTTCATAAATCTGGGTCCCCCCAATTCCTAAGTTTTTTTTGGAAACTAGTACAAATTAAATTGCTTCTTGGCTTTGCCTACTGCTGTTTTAGGATTCAACTTGCTTAGGATTCAACTATAGTCAGTTAGCTATAGTTTGCTGCCTTCTAGCTCCCAAATTTTGGTTACTGTCATTCATCTCTATTCTGCTTTTCTTTCTTGGCTTATTCTTTTTAATAAAATATTTAATATTCTATTGTATTTTAGTGTGGTTTTGAAAGGGAATGAAGTTAAATGTGTATGTTCAATCTGCCACCTTTAACCAGAAGTCAAAGGTGTTGATTTTATTGTCTACTATATAGTTTCATCTTTTTTATTTTATTTTTATTGAATTTATAGTTCCATTTTTTAAACATTTGTTAGATTTTAGATAAAGATTTTTCTTAAAAATAAATTTTTACCTGGAGAAAATGGGAAATTGTCATATTCAATTCTATACTCTGTCTCAGAGTAAGATTTGAGGAGATTGCTATTCACATATTATATATTTTACATTTAAATGGTTTTATTACCATACAGACCTGCTTCCTTCACAGCATATGGTGATATGTATTACTGGGTTGGCCTGAAAACAGTAACTGAGAGCCATATATTACATAGCTTACGCTCTTATAATTATGACATATAATAAGATGATCAAATTTTGCAAATCAAACACTGGATAACTTAGTTTAAACTTTAAGGAAAGTAAGTAGATCCACGGACATTGGGCCATTGTACTATGTACGTGTCATTATCTTACGTAATGCACGTTTGAGATAATTTTTTATTATTGCACTATGTTTTATGAATAAAGATCGTAAAGAGACTCAGAGAAGTCAAGGTACTTCCCCAAACTCATACAGCTAGTGGGTGACAAAGGTAGAATTTGAACCCAGAATTCACTTACTTCAACACTAATACTCTTTGGAGTGAGTGTGCATAATAAAATCTGGACTTATGCGACTGCATTAAAGATCCCCAGAACTTGGTGAAAAGTCAAAGAAAGATCACTATCAGCAATAGTAATCAGAAAATTACATCATTTATTGTTGGCACCTTTTTACACAACCATTTCATTGTATCCTAACAGTCCTATGCGCTGGCAATATAAATTTAAGTTTTACAGTTGTTTATCTCAAATATGTAAAACTTTGTTTGCCTATAGCTAAAATTTACTTATCTCACAAGCACCTTTTCCTGGTCATCATTGTCTGTCTCCTCCCACTTCCCCTCTTCCACATCCCCAACCCCTCCACCCCGCCCCTGCAACACACACCCTGTCACCACCATTTCCACGGATAAAGTAAAACTTAATCTTACCAATTGGTAGTTGCTTGGTCATTTCTGAAATAAAATTGAGTCAATTTAGGCTTTAAACTAAGTTTCTTCCCTACCTCTTACTTTCTGCTTTCCTTCCACTCTTCTTCAAGTTCCTGGGAGACTCATATCATTCTGGCGTCAGTGGATAAGTATGGGATTCCACACTCTTCCCTCTGCTTGCTGGTCTCTGCTGAGTTACTGGTTGGCCCTTGCATATTGGCACCATATGCCAGCACCTACTGAGATGTGGTTCCTCTTGCTGGGCCTCATACTGAACATACTGCCATGGTCTTTGGCATGGTCTCCAGTTGTAAGGACCTTGCACTCTTTGCCGTGTTTTCTTAAACCTCAGTCTCCTTTTTGTCTGCCGGATCAGTCTTCAGACTTTTGCAATCCACTCAGAGGCTTTAAGAACTTTTCAGGTGCTCTGCCACAATACACACATACACTGGCATCGTAAAATCCAAAGATGTCTTCAGACAACCCTCCCAGGTACCTTCCTAAGACATTACCTTCGGCACTCTATACTCAGACACCTAGATGCTCTTTCCTGCCTGGTGGGGAGAATCTTATTTCCTCTGCATAGGAAAACATCTATTTTATCCTCTCACATTCTTGCCTCTTTATAGTTTTTATGCCATAAACTTTTTAAGTAGAATATATAAGGCAGCTCTATATATCCTGAAATGATCAATTGACAAAACATCATGTGAAGAGAGCAAAGTAAGAACAATGTGTATAACTTGCTCCATGTCTGTAAAAACTTGTTTAGATATGGCAATGCATTACACATTTCTGGAAGAAGACACGAATCTGGATCAGGTTGCCTTTGGGGAGGGAAAGCAGATGTCTGGGGAACAAGACTGGAAAAGAAATTTTTCACTGCCTTTTTATATCTTTCAAATTCTATACTATGCAAATAATTTATTAAAAAAAAAATAAAAGATCATTGTAAAACATTTATAATTTGGCTTCTATCTTGCCAGGCTCCAAATCATCTGATTCTCAGCCACAGACAGAAAGAAGCTCTTTTGGCAAAGCCGTCTTTTTTCCCTCCTCTGCTTCCTGATGTGCCGCTCTGTCTTGTGGAACGAAGGCTGCATGAAGCAGCAGCCTACTTCAACTTTCTGACTGTTTGCCTTACAGTAGAAGGGAAAATACTTCAGTAGGAAGATGGCCTGAGTCCCAAATGTAATGGATGATAGTTTAGCTATTTTGCTAACTTGCCTGACTGAGACAGAGGGTCCTCATTACCCTTCACTTAACCCATTTGGGCAACCCAAGTCTATATTTTAGGGTCTATTCCTTTCAAGAATTTTTGTTATCTGCAGGCTTACCACACTGAATAGGTATTTAATAAATTATGATGACTATAAATGCATGCATGAATTTTATAAGAATAAGCCACCTAGGTTCATTCTAAATATATTAACTGATATTAAAGGTTGTATTTTAAATTTTCTGAGTATCCGTTATTTATAGCTCTCTTTTTTCCCTGATCCAAAAGCCAATTAAGGATCATATATTGTATTCAGTTGTCCTATCCATTTAATTACCTTTTATCTAAAAAAATTCCCCAGCCTTTTTGTGTCATGACATTGACTTTTTTTTTTTTTTTTTAAGTCTGGGCCAATTGTTTGTAAGATGTTCCTTAATTTAGATTTTTCTGAATTTTTAAATTATTAGATTTAGATTAAATATTCTTGGCAAGAATACTCCATTGGTGATGCTGTGCCGCCTCCAGATAATATAAAGAAGAAATTGGTAACACAGTAGATGAGCACTCTACTATGACATGATGGAGAGTCCAAAATGAGTTTTCAATTCTCATTGCTTTAATTTTATACTGATAGGTCATTTTTTAGTGGTTTGGTAGTTAAATAGACCAGATATCAGTAAATAGTATTTTAATCAATCCATTGGATATCACTTGGAACAGCAAAAGTGTTCTATTAAATTGATCAGTTTCTTGTGAGTTTGTAAGTTTGTGGAACTGATAGAAGTTTCTGATTTGCAAAGTGAGGGCCAAGTGATAATAATATCCACCTCACAGCACTGAGTTGAGAATTATTTGAGATGTGAACAGAAGTGAAATATCACTTACAGTAATATACTCTGTGAAGGGTCTCTATTAATGTAACCAATCCTACCCAGGTATTTATTTTTAAACCACATATATATCATATACTATTATATATGGCAATGTTCTAAATGTTTTATGAATATTAATCTTTGTAGCAAAGATTGGATATTATTATTATCATCCCCATTTGTAGATGAGGAAATTGAAGTACAGAGAAGATAAATAATTTTTCCAGGGTTACATAACAACTGTTTACCTGTGAGACCCCATTTAAAAGCAGGCAGCCTGTAGAGCTCCGATGTGTGTTGAAGGATGGTTTTCATTCCACCACTCCTTTAAATTAATGTGTGTGTCTGTGTTACTTCTGTTTCAGAGAGAAGAGGTACTCCCATATAGGGATTCATAAAGGCATAGAGCACCTAGAGATTTGCTGCCTCCATTACGCTGCTGGGTCTCACAGCACTTGTTATGTTTTTAAGTTTCTCTCCAGAAGGTAGGAATTGTGGGTTTTTTTCTCCATGAATTATTTATATAATTGCAGTTTTCTTGTCTGTGAACTTAATTTTTATTAAATATTAAAAGCATCTTCTGACATCCATAGATTAAATCGCCAAAGAGTTAAGACACATAATCACATTGCCTCTAAAAGAACCATTTTCTATTCTAAAATTAATACATGTTCATTGTAAAAAATATATCCTATCTAATAAAAGCAATATGCCAATTAACCATCACTCCGCTACACCCACAAGCCACGCCCACCAGTTAATCAGGAGTGAGTATGCAAATTAACCCAACCAAGATGACTGCAGCCACGGATTGAGCAGGAGGCTTGGGTTTTCCTGGCAATGGAGGAAGCCAAGCTTTCTGCCTGCCCTGGCCAGCCCAGGCCTCCCCTCAAGGCTACAAAGTTTCAATTATAGAAGATAAATAAATCCCAACAAAAATGGCTGCAGCCACAGGAGGCTTGGCTCTGCTCAAGGCTACAAAGTTTCAATTATAGAAGATAAATAAATCCCAGATACCAGGGCCTCCGCTTGGGTCGCTGAGAGGAGTGGCCAGCCTGCAAACCACCACAGGCCCCTCGCCCAGGCCACTCCATGCCCCAAGGGAACCCCCACCCTGATCCAGGACACCCTTCAGGGCAAACCAGCTGGCCCCCACCTATGCACCAGGCCTCTATCCTATCTAATAAAAGAATAATATGCAAATTGACCATCACTCCAACACACAAGATGGCTGTCCCCGTGTGGTCAAAGATGGCTGCCCCCATGTGGACACAAGATGGCCACCACAAGATGGCCAGCAGGGGAGGGCAGTTGGGGGGGACCCAGGCCTGCAGGGAAGAGCAGTTGGGGGGGGGGGAACAGGCCTGCAGGGGAGGGCAGTTAGGGGCAAACAGGCTGGCAGAGGAGCAGTTAGGCATCAATCACGAATTTCGTGCACCGGGCCTCTAGTATATATATAAAATAGTACAGAAATGTATAGTAATCCTACCACCTTGAGATAACTATTCTTTATATTTTGTTGTAATTCTTTCTGAATTTGATGTATATATAATATGTAACATATCTATATAATTATTATGATTATAACTGGCAACAATCTATATATATAAAAGCTTAAGTGAATGAACGAGCAGTCGACCTATCACTAGGATGCACACTGACCATCAGGAGGCAGACGCTCAATGCAGGAGCTGCCCCCTGGTGGTCATTGCGCTCCCACAGCTGGCCAACCTTCCGTGGTCCCTACACCCGGCGGCCAACCTCCTGCGGTCCCTACCCCCCCCCACCACCAAGTGGGGGGAGGGGCCGCGGGAGGTTGGCCGCCAGCCCAATGAGGACTGGGTGATACAGCCCCAATTGGCCCCGATCGCTGGTCAGGCTGAGGAACCCCACCCGTGCACGAATTCTTGCACCAGTCCTCTAGTAGGGTATAAATTAAACACTCTTTGGCTACAGTGTTTCTTTCACTTAGCAAGTTGTGGCATTTTTCATGCCAGTAAATATCATCCACATTAGCATTGTCAAAGTTCATAAAATATTCTAGTTTAAGGGTATAACATACATTGTATAACCATTTTCCAATTATTGAGTATTTGAGATGTTTCCAATATCTCCCTGTGGTTAACATGACTTCAGTGAATATACTTGTGCATCCACCTTTGTATTCATGTCTAATGATATTTAGGACAATTTCCAAAAGTAAGTATTGTAGAACTTTAGTTCCTAAGCATGCTCTCTGATGGTTACAGGACCTATAATGTAAGAAAACACTGACTATTATCCACCATCTTGAAGAATACCAATATTTAGTAGTATATTAAGGTCTTAGAAATCAAACTTATTTGATTATAGAATCCTTTCTTAAAATAAAACCTGTCTATGGGCTGTTGAGAGTTGGAGAAGTTGTGCATGTGTGGGGAAGAGGGCATATGGGAAATATTTCTAGTTTCTACTCAATTTTGCTGAGTCCAAAACTTCTCTAAAAAATAAAGTCTATTTTATAAAAAGCAAAGAGAAAATTTTTAAAGGGGAAAATATTTAAGTGCCATTGTATACATTTACATTTCAAATTAAATTTAGACTTGCACACATACACATAAAATACATCTGACAACATCCCACTTAACACTTTGGAAAATACTAGCTTATCATATATTCTTTGAAAGGGAATTGGTGGATCAAAAAGTAAATATACTGAAAGTCTACCAATTTGCATTTTGCCACTAGTATAGGGGAATGCCACTTTCACTGTAGTTTTGTCATTTGATAGTAACTATTTTTGTTTTACATAAATCTGATAGAGAAAAGTATATGGTATTTTAATTTTCATTTACTTGATTGCTAGTGAGATAAATGTCTTTTTATACTTTTATTTGTCCATTATTTTTCTTTTATGGCCATCTCATTTATGCCCCATTCCAAATTTTTCTTAGGCTTTTTAATGGATTTTTTTTTTATTGCAAAGAATCAAGAATCATATTAAGAATATTAACACTGTAAATCACATGTTACAATTATGTTTTCCCTCATTTTCATCTTTTATGTTTTGTTTTTATTTTATGTATTTTAATTTTGCCATGTAAGGTTGGCTTCTTATGAGGTTAAATCAATCTCATCTTCATGGATTCTGAATTTGGTGTCTGTATGTGCATTGGCTTTTTCAAAAAAAAACTTTATTATGAATAGTTTCAAACATAGAAGATTTGGGAGAATCTATTCTATATATATATAAAAGCCTAAGTGACCAGCAACTGGCTGACCAGCTGGTAGCTATAACACACAATGACCAGAAGGAGGCAGATGCTCAACACACAAGCATGGAAACATGGAACAGACTGATGAATCTCAGAGGGAAGCAGGGAGGGGAGAGGGTAGGAAGAGATTAACCAAAAATCTTATATGCATACTAGAGGGGTCCCTTGGCCTGGCCTGTGGTGCTGGGGCCAAAACCAGCTCTCCGACATCCCCCAAGGGGTCCTGGATTGTGAGAGGGCACAGGCCAGGCCTTGGGACCCCACCGGTGGACAAATCGGTGCACTGGGCCTCTAGTAGTACAATAAATCCCCATGTAATTCAATCTGGCCTCAATAATTTACAACTCATGGCTAATCTTTTTCTTTTAAAACTCTTATATTATGTTGAAGCAAAGGCAGACATTAAGTTATTTCATCTATTAATATTTCAGTATGAGAGTAACTCTAAAGGTAGTTTTACCTAACCTCTATTTTACATCTGCCATAGTTTTTCTTGCTGAAATCATTGACTTTTACTATAACATACTTATAATGTAATACCAAACATAAACATTAGCTAAGATTAGTGTTATGTAGTATAGGCTTTTAAAATAGCCTTCATAAGAATTTAATTATACCTACTACTTGTGACAAAAAAAAAAATGTTATTCATTTTTTATGCCTTAAATATACATATATCTATGACCCATACTTTTTTTGTTGCTAAAGTTATATCAATAAAAAGCCTGTTTCCATTTTTACTGAAGATAAGCCTTATTAGAAGCTATAACTCTTTTTACACCACAATATAGATACTATTTTTCTGTCCTCAGAAGGTATTGTCCTAAATTGTTTTATTAATGGGGAAATTTTCAAGACTTTTGAATAAAACTACATATGCCTCTCCAGAAACATAGCAGAATTTTTTTTTTTTGAATCCTTGGTTTAGATGAAATACAAAATTTTACATGTTTTATGTGATTAATATCTGATTACTTTTTAAGATAGCAGTTCAGAAGAAACCAATCCTTTTTTTTTTAGAGACAGGGAAGGAGAGGGATAGAGAGATAGAGTCATCAATGTTGAGAGAGAATCATAGATCAGCTGCCTCCCACACGCCCCACACTGGGGATTGAGCCCATAACCCAGGCATGGGCCCTGACCAGGAATCGAACCATGACCTCCTAGTTCATAGGTCAATGCTCAGCCATTGAGCACAGGCAAGAAAGCAATACTTTCTTAGGGTCTTCTGCGGGGGGGTTGATAGTGAATATAATAGTTCATAGGAAATTAGGATATCCCATGATTACTACTGCCAGAAAGAGTACAGAACATAATCAGATGTGGTGCTTATATAAAGAAGGATACAAAGGAAAGTTAGTCTCAACTAGAAATAGAATTGTCAATGTATATGAAAAGCAGAGGAGGAAAATAAGTGTGAGCCTTAGTCACAGCTAAGTAAAATCATGTAAGATTTAATAGTTAATAGAGATCTTTGGGTTAGTATAGTCAGATCATATTATTTTATGAATGAGAAAACAAAAGAACAGAGAGTTTAACCCGTTTGTCCAAAGTCACGCAAATGTGTTTTTTTTAGTTTTCTCAGAAGACATTTAAAAGGTTCTAAAATGTTGTTATTAACAACAATAAGTAACAATTATTGAGTGCTTACTCTGAACCAGAGAATCTACTAAATATTTTCAATCATTTGTCTCATTTAATCCTCACTTATACTTTGCAAAAAGAACTATTATTATCCCTTTTATAGAGGTAAGGCAACTGACGCTAATCCAGGATATAGCCCTCCCTCAGTAAGACGCATTTCACTATCACTCAAGCATACAGAATTACGGGAAGAACAGAGAAAGGATTGCAATGAGCAATCCTAGAAATAAGGCAAGAGTGGAAACTTTTGGCAGGATAGATGGCAAGAAATAATATTTTGACATCCTAAGTAAAAAAAAAAGTGAAAGGTCTAGTTAAAGAAATTTGTGGTGTGATTTGACTCTAGTTTATTCTCTGATTTTCAGGGACTGTTGCATCCCTCAATTCATTTTTGCATTTAAAAAAATTATTTTGGATTTTTGAATAAACGATGTCTTATGAGAACTATATTACAAAATTCTGAATTTACCAAACTCTTCTCCATTATCACTGCTTTTCATATCCCCTTTAAGGACTTTAGATATCTAGTTGCATGTATTATACAATGCAGTCCCTAAGTATTTTTGTTATTAAAATATCTTTTTAATAAGCTAGTGAAGACAGCAACAGTCCAAACAAATTGCCTGTTGCTCTAGGTTTTCATGCTTACTGCAGTGGATCTCTATAGGTACTTGAATTAGATAAAAAATTAAATCATGAAAGAAGAAATGATTTTCAAAAATGAGTATGCAAGTTTAGTCCTAAATAGCAATAGCAATAACAATTTTAGCTTGAGGCTTTTCTGAGGGATTGTGAATAATGATTAGGGGAGATTATAGGCCTGAGGCAAAGCCTTGGGACATTCACGCACATAGCCAGCCATTTAGCCTCCAAAAACTGGTCTTTAGGTTGTGGAGTATTGTTTGAAATACCAGAGGGAATCAAACCTGAAGCTGTCACTTTATCCCAAGGACCATCTCAGGAGTCTGAAGTTTAAATGGTAACATAAATGTTTACCAAAACAAAAACCCTTGGTAGGTTTTTCAGGTCCTGTTGTTTTATTTTATTTTTACTGCTTTGGGTATGTATATTTATTTGCCTGTAGAAGAAATTATGTATAAAAAATTGTAACACCAAGAAAGTAATAACACTGTTGAAAATTGTGTTCAGCTGTGTAGAGCATCTATTCAGGGGAAATAGGTAAGATTTTTGTTTTTAAAAAGATAATAGCCTTAGCTGGTTTGGCTCAATGGATAGAGCATCAGCCTGCAGACTGAAGGGTCCCAGGTTCCATACTAGTCAAGGGCACATGCCTGGGTTGTGGGCTTGATCTTCAGTAGGGAGTGTGCAGGAGGGAACCGATCAATGATTCTCTCTCATCATTGATGTTTCTATCTCTCTCTCCCTCTCCCTTCCTCTCTGAAATCAATAAAAATAAAAATAAATAATAAAAAGATAATAAATGCCACATCTCCTTTTTATTAGATTTTCATGGAAATTTATGTTTGAGAGAATTCTGATGTACTGTTCTTTGCTGAAAATATTCTTCTAGCCTGATATCATAATGTAAAATTATGAACTGGTTAGTGTGGATATTTTGAAAGCCCTAAAGTCTTTAATTCATGGATAATTATGTATTTTCAGGTACCAAAATCTCAGTTTCCTTCTATCTTTATAGCTATTTACTCTATTTCCTAAAAATTTGTGACTTAAGTTAAAATGACCCTCCCCTTTTAAAACATATTTCCATAATAGATAGTAAAAGGGAGGGAATTAACAAACCAATGTATGTTAATGATAATGATGATAATCATTACTTACCTCGCCCAATGTATGGAATAATAATGATGATAACAGTAATAAAAATAAATAAATAAATTCTCATCTAATAACTTGAATGAGAATAACTAAACCTTTAAATAGTGTTTACTATATACTAGGTACAATTCTAACACGTTCCACTCCTAACTCCATTATTATTCCCATTTTTAAAATGAGGAAACTGAATCAATAAGAGATTAAATAGTAAGTAGGAAATCCAGCATCAGAAAACCGAACAAGGACTTGAGAGCACAGTAGAAAATTCTCAGCCCTTCAGCGTCTCACATCACTTCATACAAGTCTTCATGCTGGGGATATAAGGTGGACATGGTACCTGATTTCATTAAGTACAAAATCACACAATAATTTATTTCATTTTTATATTACAAGGTGATGGAAGAACATATATAGGGACTTCTTGTATTCTGAATCAGGCTGAGATCTGAGGGATGAGTAGAATCCACAGGGCCAAGTGGAATTGGGAAGGAGGACAAGCAGGGGCAACATTATGACTTTTGGTGGGCTCTAGACACTTTTGCCTTCATGTCTCCTGCCTCCAGAAAATATATTAAAAATTATATTTTGCAATTATATTGATATGAAGACAAATATGTTAACATATACATTAAAACATTTCGTGGGACTAAAAGTGGTTTTTTTTGTATTATTTTATTAGAAATTAAAACACCTCTAACTGGTTTGGCTCAGTAGATAGAGCGTCAGCCTGTGGACTTAAAGGTCCCAGATTCGATTCTGGTCAAGGGCACATGCCCAGGCTGTGGCTCGATGTCCAGTAGGGGACGTGCAGTAGGCAGCCAATCAATGATTCTCTCTCATCATTGATGTTTCTCTCTCTCTCTCTCTCTCTCTCTCTCTCTCTCTCTCTCTCTCTCTTTCTCTCTGAAATCAATAAAAATATATTAAAAAAAATAAATTAAAACATTTCATGGACCCTTAAAATATTGCGAGCCTTAAGCATTTGTGCCTATTGTGTCTAATGATAAGGCAGCCCCAGGGATGGGGTTGGGGACAGTAATGGGCCAGAAGCATTCCAAATGAAAGGACTGGCATAGACAGAAGACTTCAGAGGCTAGAGAAACCTGAAAGGAGGCTAGTGTGGCTAAAGCAGAGAGCTCAGGGGAGGGAGGCATGAGGTGAGACTGGGAGGCAGGCAGGGCCCTGTACGCTGTGTTTAGGTTTTTTATATTCTAAGAGCAATGGAAAATCTCCAAAGGGTATGTGTGTGCTTAAATCAAATTAATAATACACATGGTTAAAATCAATAGTTCTTTGGTCCAGCTTTTCCCACTTAAGCCTCACTTCTCTTTCCATTTTCTTCCTGATATTTATCTTCATTTTTCCAGGTAAAAGTAATTTTCCTCCACATCATATTTTTTATTTATCATTTTAAAGAATCATGTATTAACACACACACACACACACACACATACACACACACACACAGGCCTTATATACTCACTCACCCTACCCCCCTCTACCTTTTCTCTATCATTATTCATTTAGTTTTATCTCTATTTTTGGTTTCTCTATTGTAACTGTGGATAATATACTTATACCTTTATTTTTTGTCCCATTAACTATAAATGTTGCTTTGGGATTGTCCCCTGTGTCAGATGAGAGTAATAGTGCACACATCTACTTCATGGTTCTGTTCTCGGTTCTTTAATTTTTATATTTCTAAAATTGGTTTTATTTACATTTATTTTATAACTACAATTAAGTATATTATTGTGTCAAAGGGGCCTTTGCATCTGCTGTTTCCTCAATCTGGAAATTCATTCACCCAGATTACCACATTGCTTGGTCCTTCCCTTCCTTAAATTCTTGACCCTAGAGGCAGCTGCTCAGTAGGGCCATTCCTGGTCATCTTATTGGAAATATCCATTCTACTACCTGGCATTCTTGCTCTACTTTCCTTGTTATTTTTTTCTACATAGTATTTATTGTTAATATAAATAACATTTTCATTTCACCTAATTTCTGAAATTATTGTCACTTTCTACATTCTTGACTATAGCTTCAAGAAGACAACAATTATTATCTATTTTAACTAACTTATTATTTCCCCCCTCACTATTATATTCTCAGTCACTAAATCAGAGCCAGACACATAATCATTTGAATTAATGGGTAACTATATTTCTAAATGTTCTTCTTTGGTTATATGTCCTTATTTATGCAATTTTTTAGTTTTCTTAAAATTTGGAATTGCCTTTTGTCTTTTTGCATTATTTTTATTTTTTCTAATTTTTAAAATTGCTTTATTTTTTAAATATTTTATTTTTTAGTTACAGTTGACATACAATATTATATTAGTTTCAGATGTACAACTTAGTGATTAGACATTTATATAATGTACAAAGTGATCACCCCAATAAATCTAATATCCATCTGATACCATACATAGTTATTACATTATTATTAACTACTAGAGGTCCAGTGCACGATTTGTGCATGGGTGGGGTCTCTCTGGGTGGCCTGCAGGGATCGAGCTGAAACCCACAGTCCAACGCCACCTGAAGCTCCTATCTGCTGCTCCCGCTCATCCTGGCCCCACTGTGCCTGCTGGGGACTTGGGCCCAATCAGTCCCATTTGGGAGAGGCTCGGGCTGCTACAGCAATGCTCACCATGAGCCCTGCGTCTGGCGCCCTCCCAAGGGGAGTGGCCTGTGGGATTGGGCTGAAACTGGCTCTCTGACATCCCCCAAGGGGTCCCAGATTGCGAGAGGGCACAGGCCAGGCTGAGGGACTCCACTGGTGCACGATCAGGCCAGGGAGAGACCATGGGAGGGCTCCAGGGCATGTCCAGCCCATCTCACTCAGTCCCAATCAGCAGGACCCCAGCTGCAAGCTAACCTACTGGTCAGAGCATCTGCCCCTGATGGTCAGTGCATGTCATAGTGACTGCTTGACCAGTTGACTGTCTGCCCCCTGGTGGTCAGTGCACGTCATAGCAAGCAGTTGAGCAGCCTTAGCATATCATTAGCATATTATGCTTTGATTGGTTGTTCGGTTGTTCTGCCATTCAGTCTATTTGCATATCACCCTTTTATTATATAGGACTAGGGGCCCGGTGCACGAAGATTCATGCATGGGGGGTGGGTCCCTCAGCCCGACCTGCACCCTCTCCAATCTGGGAGCCCTCAAGGGAGCCCTTTCCAATCCGAAGTTTCTCATGAGCGAATTGTCTGAGTGAATTGCAATCACATGAGCGAATTGTCTGAGACCCCGACCCAGTTTGATTTGTGGCTCACAGAATAATAGATGCTTTTTTTTTTTCTTTGCTTCATTGGTGGAGATTTTTATAGACACTCTGAATTTACTTATGTCTCTCACCTTTGCTTTCCCTCCATCCCCCACCACAACAGTAACTTGCTCCAGACTCACTTTGCTCTAGTGTCTAGGACAGTGGTTCGCAAACTGCAGCTCGCGAGCCGCAGTTTGCTGCTCTGTTGACTAATGAGTTTGCCGACCACTGACCTAGACTCTCGATTCCAATAATTACAGGCTGTTGTTGTTCCTTGTGATTAAGCCCCAGACCAGTGGTCGGCAAACTCATTAGTCAACAGAGCGGCAAACTGCAGCTTGCGAGCCACATGTGGCTCGCGAGCCGCAGTTTGCCAACCACTGGTCTAGGAGATCCATCTGCCACCAGAACTACTACTCCTAGAATTCCTGGTGCTCCCCGCGCTCTTGGTTTTCCCTTCCTGCTTGGTTTCCGTCCCACGGCCTCCCATTCTGCCAAGTCCTCCAAGCTACCAGCTCTCCCTCTCTGCTCTCTGCCTGGTGGCTTGGGGGGAGCGACCGAGGGAGCCACATCCCCCCAAGCCACCGGCTCTCCCGCTCTGCTCTCCGCCTGGTGCCTGTGTATGCAAATTAACCCACCATCTTTGTTGGGTTAATTTGCATATTCACTCCTGACTGGCTGGTGGGTGTCATGGAGGTATGGTCAATTTACATGTTTCTCTTTTATTATATAGGATATTCCCTATGCTATGCATTACATCCCTATGACTATTCTGTAACTACCAATTTGTACTTCTTAATTCCTTCACCCTTTTTGCTCATCCCCCCCAACCTTCTTCCCATCTGACAACTCTCAAAATGTTCTCTATATCTATGAGTCTGGTTCTGTTTTGCTTGTTCATTTACTTTGTTTTTTAGATTCCACATGTAAGTGAAATTTTGTGGGGTTTTTTTGTCTTTTTCTGTCTAATTTATTTCACCCAGCACAATACCTCTAAGTCCATCTATATTATTGAGGATGGCAAGATTTCATTCTTTTTTTTATGGCTCAGTCATATTTCATTGTATATATGCCCCACTTCTTTATTTATTCATTTGTTGATGAACACCTATGTTGCTTCCCTATCTTGGCTATTTTAAATAATGCTGCAGTGAACTCATGGATGAATATATCTTTTCAATCTAGCGTTTTGAGTTTCTTTGGCTTAACACCCAGAAGTGGAATTGCTGGGTCCTTCTTTATCTCTTGTAATAGCCTTTGTTTTAAAGACTATTTTGTCTGGTATAAGTATTGCTACGCCAGCTGTTTTATTTTTGTTTCCAGTGTCATAAAATACTTTTTACAGCCCTAACCGGTTTGGCTGAGTAGATAGAGCATCGGCCTGCAAACTGAAGGGTCCCAGGTTCGATTCCAGTCAAGGGCATGTACCTTGGTTGTGGGCACATCTCCAGTAGGGGGTGTGCAGGTGGCAGCTCATCAATGTTTCTCTCTCATCGATGTTTCTGACTCTATCCCTCTCCCTTCCTCTCTGTAAAAAAATCAATAAAATATATATTTTTGTAAATACTTTTTACATCCCTTTAATTTCAGTCTATGTGTGTCCTTCTATTTGAAGTGAATCTTTTGCTGGCAGCAAGCTTTTTTTTCTTTTAATTTAAATTCTTTATTGTTTTTTGTTGTTTTTTTTCTTTTGAGAGCCAAATTTTTTTTTAATTTCTTTATTGATTAAGGTATCACATATTTGTGCTCATCCCCCCATTCCCCTCCCAAACCCTTCCCCACGCATGCCCCCACCCCCCTGTTGTCCATGACCACTGGTTAGGCTTATATGCATGCATACAAGTCCTTTGGTTGATCTTTCCCCCTTACCCCCACCCTCCCCTACCTTCCCTGAGGTTTGACAGTGTGATCGATCCTTCCCTGTCTCTGGGTCTGTTTTTGTTCATCAGTTTATGTTGTTCATTATTTCCCCTAGATGAGTGAGATCATGTGATACTAGAAATACACTTAAAAGAACCAAAAATGAGACAAGCAATAATGGTTATGCTGAGAGGCAAATGAATCAGTCTGTAGTGAGTTTCTTTCTGGGCCAACAGTTCTTTTGAGTCCCAATTTCAATGTCAAACAGTTCCTTATGTGTACATGTCAGCAATGATATTTCAGTTCTGGATGGTGGACAAATGGTGGTAATGCAGGTCCCACCCTCTCTGGTTTGGTCCTGGGCAACCTGCAGCGATGCACAGCTGGTCTTGGAGTTGTTTTCTGAAAATATACAAACATATTCTTGACCAAAAGTTAATAAAGGAATCTTTTCTATAAATTTGACTTGGGAACCTTTTTCATTTTTTTGCCCAAACCATTTTCCTTTGGCTTGTTTTGACACCATGTGTGTTTTTCATGGGTGTCTTGCTGTTAGCATTACAAATGAAAGTTAATTTTCTAAAGTAAAAATTTTCTAGATGTAATTTACTTACAGGATATTTTTCCTTACATGATATTCTTCTACTGTCCCCCCTTTTTTGATTTAAATATTAGGAGGCTTTTGGAAATTTTATAATGTAGTCTTGATAGCTTTTAAATTTTAATTTTTTGCACTAAAATATAACTGCTTTAGGTTCATTACATGTTACGCAATTTTACCATGAGATGAACTCCCAATAAAAATTTTAGTTAACACTTTAGGAACAGCTTTTTGTCCAGTACCATTAATTTTTCTAGAATATTCGCTTATTTCAATTAGCCAATTTAGTCTGAGAACTTGACTACTGTTTTACTGTCAAATTTAATACTCTATCAACAATCTTATTTTACCCTGTAAATATTAGTGGGAAGGATTATTTGCCTTCTTGAGTAGGCCCTGAGCATTCCTGGTGCTAGGCTGGATTTAGATATCAAAAATCCACTTCCCTACACCATGGGTACAAGACAACTCAAACAAGTCTTGTTGCAGTGAGAGGGCAGCTGCTGTCCGCCAAGTCTCGGTTACCTGGGTCCCGATTTGAGCTGGGCATGGAGATTCTTTATTGTTTAAGTGTGTTGTTTTGTTATTCATTCAGCCACCCTATGTATTTTGATTGGAGCATTTAATCCATTTGCATTTAAAGTAATTATGTAGATATACCAGATGTACCAGTAAATAATGCTGATTTTGTAATCAAAGAAAACACGATAATTTCAGGAGAAACATCAAAAGTGCTTTATTCAAAGTAATGTCCATCGCCACCTACACATTTCCCCCATCTTTCAGGTAATTTGTGAATACTATCCCAATAGAACTTTTCTTGTTTTGAGGCAAACCATTCAGAGACCCAATTTTCCACTTCTTTGTACATTTTGAAGTGCTGCTCAGAAAGTGTGTGTGCCATCGATTGGAACAAGTGGTAATCTCAAGGAGCAAGGTCTGGTGAATACAGCAGGTGGGTTAATACTTCCCAGGTAAAATCTTTTAACATGTCTTTAACTGGTTTTGAAGTGTGTGATGGTGCGTTATCATGAAGCAAAATTACTTTGCCATGTCTTCTGGCCCATTCTGGTCAAGTGTGGTTCAAATTGTTTATTTGTTGTCGGTAGCGATCAGTATTAACGGTTTCACCTGGTTTTAGAAGCTTATATTACACCACACCTTCCTGATTCCACCAAACGCAGAGTATTGTCTTCTTTCCGAAGCGATTTGGCCTTGCAGTCGATGTTGATGGTTGACCTGGATCAACCCATGATTTTGTGCATTTGGGATTCTCAAAATAAATCCACTTTTCATCACCAGTCACAATTCGATGCAAAAAAGACTTTCTTTGGTGCCACTGAAGCAACATTTTACTGATGACTTTTTGGTTTTCCATTTGTCTTTTATTCAGTTGATGTAGCACCCATTTTCCTTCCTTTAAAATCTTTCCCATTGCTTGTAAACAATCCGAAATTGTTTGCTGAGCAACATTTAATCTTTCTGCAAGTTGTTTTTGAGTTTGACACACATCTTCATCCAATAATGCTTGTAATTGTTGGTCTTCAAACTTTTTCGGTTGACCTGGACATCTTTGTCTTTCACATTGAACATCGAAATCATCACTTTTAAAGTGTTTAGACCAGTGTTCACAAGTATCTTGAGGTGAAGCATGTTCACCATAAGCTTCCTGAAGTATACGATAACTTTCAGCAGCACTTTTCTTCAAAATAAAGTAATGAATTAAAACTTCCCGCAAATGCTCTTTTTTTGGCATGAAATTCAACATTTTTAAGCGTAAAAATATCTATGATGTTCACACCTTCAGAAAATTTGACATATGAAGTTTTGAAGCTTGTTGTCAATACAACAAAATAGCATACATATCAAATCGCTTATATATCAACATATGTATAACTCCATCTATTGAAAAATATCCGCATTATTAACTGGTACACCTGGTATATTTACTGCCATTTTGTTATTTTTTTTTTATCTTTTTTATTTTCTTCTTCTTAAATAAGATTAACATTCTTGCAATACTAGTTTGGTGGTAATGAACTGCTTTGGCTTTTTCTTGTCTGGAAAGCTCTTTATCTGTCCTTCCATTCTAAATTATAGCTCTCCTGGGGAGAGTAATCTTGGTTGTAGGTCCTTGCTTTTTAACACTTTTTTTTAAAGTTAATTTCTTTTTTTGTTGTTTAAAGTATTGCATATGTCTCCTTTTTCCCCCATCAACCCCTCTCTGCCCACTCCCACCCCCAAGGACAAACTCCCACCACCCCAGTGTCTGTGACCATTGGTTATGCTAATATGCATGCATACAAGTTCTTTAGTTGATCTCTTATACACCCCCACACACACCCTCCCCTGCCTTTCCTCTGAGGTTTGACAGTCTGTTTGGTTCTTCTCTGTCTCTGGATCCATTTTTGGTCATCAGTCTATGTTCATCATATTCCACAAATAAGTGAGATCATGTGATATTTATCTTTCTCTGACTGGCTTATTTTGCTTAGCATAATGCTCTCCAGGTCTATCCATGCTGTTGCAAATGGCAAAAGTTTCTTCTTTTTTATAGCAGAGTAGTATTCCATTGTGTAGATTTACCACAGTTTTCTAATCCACTCATCTGTTGATGGGCACTTAAGCTGTTTACAAATCTTAGCTATTGTAAATTGTGCTGCTATGAACATAGGGGTGCATTTGTCCTTTCTGATTGGTGTTTCTGGTTTCTTGGGTTGTATTCTTAGAAGTGGAATTACTGGGTCGAATGAGAGTTCCATTTTTAACTTTTTGAGGAAACTCCATACTGTTTTCCATAGTGGCTGCACCAGACTGCATCACTTTTAATATTGCTTGGCAATCCCTTCTGCAAAAGCTAAAGTAGGCTGTACTAAGAGAGAGAAAACATAAAAATGCAGATAGAAAACATAAAAAAGAACCAATCAGAAACAATCCCCCCTGCAAAGTTTCTGTTGAGAAATCAACTGACAGTCTTATGGAAGCTCCCTTGTAACTAACTGCTTTTTCTTGCTGCTTTTAAGATTTTCTCTTTGTCTTTAACCTTTTTCATTTTAATTATGATGTATCTTGGTGTGGCCTCTTTGGGTTCAGTTTTGGACTCTGTAGTTCTTGGACTTGTATGTATGTCTGTTTCCTTCACCAGATTAGGGAAGTTTTATGTCATTTTTTCAAATAGTTTTTCAATTGCTTGTGCTCTCTCTTCCCCTTCTAGAATCCCCAGATGCAAATGTTGGTACACTTGATGTATACTCTTCTCATGTTTTGGATTCTTTCTTTCCTTTTGCTATTCGGATTGAGTATTTTCTGGGATCTTATCTTCCAAATTGCTGATTTTATCCTCTGCTTCCTCTAATCTACTGTTGATTCCCTCTAATGTAGTCTTCATTCAGATACTGTATTCTTTGTTTCTGATTGGTTCTTTTTTATGTTTTCTATCTGCATTTTTATGTTTTCTCTCTCTTAGTACAGCCTACTTTAGTGAAGCATATCCTTAGCAACTTCCTAAGAACATGATAACTTTCACATGTTTGAAATGTTCTTTATTTTATTTTTAACTAGAGATGTATCCAGGACCTAACTTTACAGGCGTCCTCAAACTACAGCCCGCGGGCCACATGCGGCCCGCCGAGGACATTTATCCGGCCCGCCGGGTGCCACTGCCTGTCCTGCTTAGCAGCCGACTCATCCCGGGCCTGCAGTGCGCATAGGAATTTGTTCATAGTTGTTTTTTTTAAACTGTAGTCCGGCCCTCCAACGGTCTGAGGGACAGTGAACTGGCCCCCTGTTTAAAAAGTTTGAGGACCCCTGCTTTAGAACATATAAGCCTAGGAGTAGGACCTGACTGGGGGAGGAGGGGGTTGATGGTAGGAAGAGGAGAGGTGGGGTTGGAGTGGGTATGTGTGCATCAGTATTGACAAGGGAGAAAAATGCATTAAAAGATCCCATGTTTTTGTTTTGTTTTTAATATATGTTTATTGAATTCAGAGAGGAAAGGGGGAGAGAGAGAGATAGAAACATCAGTGATGAGAGGGAATCATTGATTGGCTGCCTCCTGCACGTTGGACCGAGCCCACAACCCAGGCATGTGCCCTAGACCAGAATTGAACCTGAGACCCTTCGGTCCGCAGGCCGACACTCTATCCACTGAGCAAACCAGCCAGGGCAAAAGATGCCATGTTTTGACCTTTGAGACATCAAAAGTTCCTTCTTTTTTATAACAGCGTAGTTTTCCATGTCTAAAAACTCACATTTTGTACCACTTCTACTTACTTTTTTTAAAATAGGATTCATTGTGTTAAAAATTGTAGAAAAGGCCTTTAAAGAATATGCTGAGGAGAAGCAATTGCTGCCAATCTGTGTGTCATCTAAATTCTAGTTTATCTCTGAATTTGGAAGGTGATGTTCCACAGACTTCTAAAATTCATTCGCACCAGCCTCAGTACTTTGTAGCTTGTCTGCTCTTTTCTTCTGACAACTTTTGGAGCCTGCTCTTGTTTTTCTTGGCATTTTTTCACTTCCTAATGATGTAGGTGTAGGCTTTTTCCTATTCATGTTGTATTTAGTGAACACTTTCATGTGAGGAATTTCATCTTTAAAAAAATTATCCTGTATTATATCTTTAGCAATTCTCCCCCTTTTCCTTCTTATTCTTTCCTCTGTAGCTTCTCTATTATTCTACGAAGGACCACATGAGTTGAATAGCTAATGTTATATCTTTTCAATGATACTTTCTGTTTCTTTTAAAATCTGTTTTTAGGCAATGCTTTCAATTCCTAAACAAGACCAAAAAAAAAAAAAAAAAGATTCATATGAGGCTTCAAATGGAAAATTATGTTTTTGTTTTCTAAGAGTCTTTTACACTCTGGAGTTTTAGTTTGTTTGTCAGTTATTTGTTTTGCTTGTTTTAAGTTGAAAAGGACAGTGATTAAGAGCAGTGATTTTTGGAATCAGACTGGGTTTGAAACTCTATCTCTCACATTTAGTAACTCTGTAACCTTGAGCAATTTTACATTGTGTGTCTCTGACCTAATATGAAATGTGATAATAGTAGTACATTGGATTCAGAGGTCTGAGGATTCAATGAGTTGATAAACATAAAGCACTAACAATAATATCTAGAATATAGTAAGACTTATATGTATTTGCTATAATCAGTACTATTATAATCATTATCATTATTATTGTGTAGATATGACATCTACTCACTTTTCCTGAGAATACTAGTTAGAGTTCTTTTTTTTTTTTAAGAAGACAACTATTTCTCTGATTTGGTAGATTTTTAAAAATTTTTATTGAATTTATTGGGGTGACATTGGTTAATAAAATTATATAGGTTTCAGGTGTACAATTTTATAATTATGCTCTATATTGTGTGTTCACCATCCAAAGTCAAGTCTCCTTCTGTCACAGTTTATCCTCCACTCCCCTTTTCCTTCTGGTAACCACCATATTGTTGTCGGTGTCTATGAGGTCTTTTGTTTGTTTGTTTGTTTGTTGCTTAATCCCTTCACCTTTTTCACTCACCCTTCTCCTCTAATAGCGGTCAGTCTGTTTTCCGTATATATGCGTCTGTTTCTAGTTTGTTTGTTCATTTGTTTTGTCCATTAGATTCCAAATATAGGTGAAATCATATGATATTTACTTGTCTTTCTTTGACTGGCTTATTTCATTTAGCATAATACTTTCCAGATCCATTCATGCTGTCACAAAAAAATAAGATTTCCTTCTTTTTATGGCCAAGTAATATTCCACTGTGTAAATGTACCACAAAATTTTTATCCACTTACCTACTACTAATGGGCATTTGATTTGATTCCAAATTTTTACTAGTAAATATGTTGCAATGAACATAGGGGTGTATATATTCTTTATAATTAGTGTTTCAGTGGGTTGTCCTTTTAATTTTTTTATTGTTTGCTGTACAAAAGCTTTTTAGTTTGATGTAGTCCCATTTGTTTATTTTTTATTCTTTTCTTTCCTTTGCTTGAGGAGTCAAAAAATATTGGTATGAGAAATGTTCGAGATTTTTACTGCCTATGTTTTCTTCTAGGATTTTTAAGGTTTCAAGTCTTACATTTAAGTCTTTAATACATTTTGAGTTTACTCTTCTGTATGGTGTGAGAAAATGGTCTAATTTTTTGCATGTATCTGTACAATTTTCCCAATACCATTTATTGAATAGACTATCTTTACCCCATTATATGTTCATGCCTCCTTTGCCAAATATTAATTAACTTTGAAGGTGTGGATTTATTTCTTGGCCCTCTATTTTGTTCCATTAATTTATATGTCTGTTTTTATGCCAGTGCCATGCTGTTTTTATTACTGTGGCCTTGTAGTATAGTTTGATATCAGGTAGCATGATTCCTCCAGAATTGTTCTTCTTTCTCTAGATTGCTGTTGCTATTTGGGGTCTTTTGTGGTTTATAAATTTTTGGAATATTTTTTCTATTTCTGTGAGATACATATTGGTATCTTGATTGGAATTACATTAAATCTATAGAATACTTTGGGTAGTATGGATATTTTAATTACGTTAATTTTTTCTATCTATGAACAGGATATATGCTTCCATTTATTTGTACCTTCAATTTATTCAGTGTCTTACAATTTTTTGAGTACAGGTCTTTTGCATCCTTGGTTAAGTTTACTCCAAGGTATTTTTAATGCAATTATAAGTGGGATTGCTTTCTTAGTTTCTCCTTCTGATAGCTCATTATTGGTATACAAAATGCAACTGATTTCTGGATATTTATTTTGTATTCTGCTACTTTACTGAATTCATTTGTCAGTTCTAGTAGGTTTGGAATGGAACCTTTAGTATCATGTCATCTACAAATAATAACAGTTTTACTTCTTTTTCTTCTTCTTTAATTGCAGTGGCCAGGACTTCCAATACTATGTTGAATAAAAGTTGTGAAAGTAGACATCCTATCTTGTTCCAGATCTTAATTGGAACACTTTTAGTTTTTGCCCTTTGAGTATGATGTTAGCTCTAGGTTTGTCGTATATGGCCTTATTATATTGAGGTATGTTTCCTCTTATCTCACTTTGCTGAGAGTTTTTATCATAAATGGGTGCTGGATTTTATCAACTGCTTTTTCTGCATCTGTTGGTAAGATTGTGTGATTTTTATCCTTCATTTTGTTTATGTGGTGTATTATATTTACTGCTTTACCGATATTGTACCAATCTTGCATCCCTGGAATAAAACCTACTTGATCAAGTTGCATGATTTTTTTAAATAGTTTGCTGGATCTGGTTTGCTAATATCTTGTTTAATATTTGTTTTCATCAGTTATTAGCCTATAATTTTTTTATTTGTAGTGTCCTTATTTGGTTTTGGAATTAGGATAATGCTGGCCTTCTAAAATGAGCTTGGGAGTCTTCCCTCCTCTTGAATTTTTTGAATAGTTTGAGAAGATTAGGTGTTAGATCTTCTTTGAATGTTTAATAAAATTTACCTGTGAAGCCATCTGTTCCAGAAGGTTTATTGGGGGAGTATTTATTATTATTATTGCTAGGGGCTCAGTGCATGAATTTGTGCACCTTGAAAGAAACTGTGAGCCGCAAGGCTGTGATAGGCACAGGGGAGGGTCTCGGGCTATCCTTCGCACCCCAGCCCGGCCCCTCCTGCTGTGGCCCCTGGTCCCCTGTCTGCCAGTAGCCCCGCTCCCACCGCCATGGCTCCCGTGTGCTGACAGCGCCGGCCCCATCATACCCGCTGACGGTGCAGAGTGATTGGGGCCGGCGCCAGCAGCTGTTCGAGTGGGGCCAGTGCCATCAGCAGGTGAGAGCAGCAGCTGCTGCCCCAATTGCCCCTCAAGAGCAGGGGGAAGTGGAGAAGCCCTCAGGGGTGATCAGGGCCGGCAGCTGCTGCTTATACCCACTGATGGCACTAAGTGATCAGGACCAGCACTGGGCACCGGCAGCAGGTATGAGTGGCGGCTCTGTCACCAGCTGTGGGTGCAAGCAGGGCCGGTGCTGGCAGTGGGTGCAAGCAGGGCCAGCACCAGCAGCAGGTGTGAGTGCCAGGTGGGACCATGGTGTGCGGGAGCAAAGAATTTTCAGTAACCACCAGAGGCTCGCCCCGATGACAGCGACCAGCGCCCCGCCTTGGTCTGGTGCCCCCGCTCACTTGCTCCACCATCCCTCTGCGGCCAAAGCCTGCCATGTTCTGCACACGCCCCCTGGTGGTCAGTGCACATCATAGCAACTGGTTGTTCAGTTGTTCAACCATTTGGTCTATTTGCATATTAGCCTTTTATTATGTAGGATTACTGCTTCAATTTTATTCATTGTGATCTGTCTATTTAGATTCTCTGGTTCTTCCTGATTCAGTTTTGGAAATCAGTTGTATGTTTCTAGAAATTTATCCATTTCATCCCAATAGCCCAATTTTTTTGTCATATGTTGTCTGTAGTATTTTCTTATAATCCCTTATACTTCTGTGGAGTCAGTTTCTACTTCTCCTCTTTCATTTCTGATTATATTGAAGCAAGGGCTCAGTACCAGTAGGGTATTTGAGGGAATAATGGCCCTCATCCTAGAGCCACACAACTCAAAATCTTTTCAAAATTCTGCCAGAAGGCCAAACTCAACAGGATGGGGCTGCCTGGACTTAGAGGGGTGAGACTAGTGGATCTACTGTGAGAGTGAGGCTCTTGTCAGGCTTGGGGGAAGGTCAGAGAAGTGGTCCCCACCCCAAAGCCACACAACTCAGCCTATCCCAGATTCTGCCCAGACCTAGGCAGGGCAGAGCCACCTGGAATCAAGTAGGTAGAGCCACCTTGAGCCCAGAGGGTGGGGCTAGAGGCTCTCCTGTGAGAGGGAGGCTCCAGTCAGGTTCACAGGAAAGTGGGAGGAATGGCCCTCGCCCAAAGCCACACCACTCAGCCACTGACACCACCTGAGTTTGCTCAGACCTCTGCACCCCAGCCCAGGCACCTGACTCTTCAGCAAGGTGTGACCTACAGAGGCTGGTGTGACAGGGAGTCTAGAGGGTGGAGCTATTGCATTCCCCCATGCTGATGCCATCAGGAGGGCCATGCTCCACCCAAGAAAGATAGCATCTGGGGTTCAGGAGAGTGACTCAGTACAGGGGTCCCGGTGGCTCTCCTTTCAGCTCTCTCCCCAGAGCCACAGTAGTCTCTCAAACAACTCGAGTCCACTCTACCCTCGCTCTGCCAGAACCCAAGGCTGTGAACATGGTTTTGTGTGTTCGCCCTTGAGGAGGGAACGTGTGTCTCTGTCTCCCCCTGGCAGACAGAATCCCCACTGATTTTCACTGCCAGATATTATGTGAGTGCCTTTTTCTAGCTCTGGTGCTCTGGACTGGAGAGCCTGGCATGGGGTTGAGTCCTCAAGTTCCTCAGGAAAAACCTTTGCAGCTGAGATATCCTCTGGAATCTCAGCCACCACAGGTGGGAGCAGAGCCAGCCCTTTTCATGTGGCTGTCCTTCCTACCAGTCTTGATGTGGCTTCTTCTGTAAATCCTTGGTTATGTGACTTCTCTTTAGCTAGTCATTAGTTAATTATTCAGATGGATTGTTTTAGATTTTAGTTGTAATTCCAGTTTCGTCATGGAAGGAGGTGAGTGTACTGCCATTTTGGATTTCCTAGAGTTCTTTTAAAGATCACTTTTTCCCTAAATTACTCATTTCTTCCACTCAGCTTCTTTTTTCTTTGTGTTTATTTTTATTTCTCTTTTTTTAAGCAGGATGCTTTCTGTAAATACATGACTATCCTTAGTTACAGGTTCATATTTAACAGTGAGACAATAAATAGCTGATTGGGAACTTTGCATACAAAGGCAGCTTTTCCTGATTTCCGGTGTTAAGGGTGATTAGCTAGGGGAGAGTCTCTTAAGTGCCAGACATTGAAGCTATACTTGGCTCTGGGATTGATTCCCTCCAAGAGGAACCCTTTGATTGTTGCTTTAGGAATGCCTTATTTCACTAGATGTGGACACCAAGGGTTCCTTATGCAATTAATATCCCCATTTTCAGCCCCACCTCGTACTTCTACTCTCACTGCTGCTCTTTTATCAGGCATCCATGAGCTTCTGAACCTCTCTGTGTTTCTTTACTTTGCTGAGTACCATCTTGGGTTTTACCACTCCACGTCTGCTATAGGCCAAGATCTCCTGTGCTCCACTGCAGCAGTCTTTTTCTGTTTTCCAGCTCACTTTCATTTTTTGAAAACTCTTCTCTATTGATGACCTATCTTCCATTTGCGGTGGTGTTATTTTTTTTTTTTTCATTTTTGTACTATCTTTTTAGTAGTTCTTAAATGAAGTAAAAATTTGTATGGTCTACCTACCATCTTTAACTAGAAGTCATTGAAAATTTGTAAGCATAAAATTGACCAGGTCAAGTGTCATTTAACAAAGATCACCCTAGTTAGAGTTTTAATTATAGCAACGTGAACTAGCAGACTATGTTCTACTAGACGTAATTATATGATGCTTATAACACTTAGCACAAAATATAATTTAATAAAATAATTTATTAAAATAATGATGTAATAGTACATTCTTACACATAAGTGGACCAGCATTTAATGGAAAGCAGTAATCTAGAAATTTGTTAAATATTTTTCTCCTACTAAATGTAAAATATACTTATTATATTATGTAATATATTATATCATAGTATATTAATAAATTATATTATATTTTTATAATATATTACTCTCCAAGTCAAAACCAAAATGACTTTCTTCAGAAATGACCTAATCTCTATCTCTCTATCTACTGTACCAGTGCTTTCCATCTATTTCTTAATACCAACACATCTATTATCATTGAATATAAAAGTTATTTTGCATAGAATAGCAATAAATTAATCTTAAACCAGACTTTGACAGATAGAAGTTTATGATCTCTTATTTGTAGCTGGTTGACCATAATGAGTATAAAATTACTTTCTTGTGGGTAGCAATGATGATTAAAATGAGGTAAAATATATAATGTTAATTTTTCTCCTATTTTCTTTTATAGACCCATTTTTAAACAACCTCGAGAATATCTCCATAATTATAGTAATTCTCTAATCCAAATCTTCTAACCTGTATCTATGTGAAAATTTTAGTGCTTTAAAAGGGACTGCTGCCAACTAATATAATTTTACACGTAAAAAGCATTTTTCCTGCTTTCTTGCAGGCTTAAGCAGCTCCTTTATGTACTTGATTAAAAGATATTTGTAAGCTATAGTGCTGCTAAAGAAATATACATTGATATAGTCAGGTTTTTATAATATTAATAATCTATCCAAGTTCTCTCTCTATAAATCCTAGTCATTTAAATAGGTTTTTCAGTGTTTCCCATCTGAATTGTTATGCTGACGTATGTGTGATTTCCATTTTGTGTTATTGAATAGATTAAGAAAAATGCACTTAGACAAGTTGCTTTCATTTCTATCTCCCTTATAAAGAACTATTCATATATAAAAACTATAAGTGGTAGCAGAGTTTTATTATAGGTTGTTAGAGTCTCTCTTTTTTACTAAGAAACATATTTCCTTCCAGCCCTTCACATAATAATTTGGCAAAGGGACAAGGAGAAATTTTAAAAACCTAATATTTAGTAGATTTCAAGGAAAAGAATAAAAAATTACAGTAAAGATGATTCCAGGCTTCAGATATCTGCAACTATAAGATTATAGCTAAAAGAAATTACAAAACCACTGTGCATTTTTTTGTGATTAAAATATATTGCCAATCCTCTATGTCTTTTTTATGTAAATTAAAAGATTGTAATTTCAGATATCATTATTATTATACCTATTTGCCTTCATTGTAAGAAGAAGCTATAGTTTCTGATTACTGCTAACTACTGCAAGATTTTTTTCCTCAACTGCATATGCTTTTTGATTAATAACACATTTATTTTCAGATTTTATCTGTTTCTGTATGCATGCACACACACACACACACACACACACAGGGTGCAAACACATTCACCACATAAAGAAATCTGAGGGTGTAATAAAAGCAAAATACATTTTATTAAGTAAATAACACTTCTCAAAGGTTTTATTCTGTTTACATAATAGATGAGAAGTTAATTTTTAGGGCACTATCTTCTATTTTATGCAGGAATTGTTATTTTAAATACCATGATAAGCCAGGGTGTTTCTTTTTTTTTCATAATTTGAATGCTATTATGATTTCTTGGTGGCTCTACAGAAATTTTGCTGCTTGTTTGTTTCCCTATTCACAGTATTCAAAGTGGTCCATGTGACCTAGATATTAAAAATCGAGGTAGAATGTGCTGCATTGCTGATATTTACTGTGAAACCTCAGAAACATTCTGGATACACATGCTAAAATCACACTGTTTAATATCACTGGTATTTTAAAAGGTCTCTGATAGTCTGTACAATCATTTGTAAATTGGCATTAAAATGTTTTAAATATTCAAAAAATGTTCAAATATAAAACAATGCTTTTATAGTCCAATTCAAATACATACATAATTATTTTCAGTTTTCAGTTTTAGGTCATGCTAGATAAGACTGGATTTTCCCCCTATTATTTACCTTGTGTTTAGAATTATAGTAATCTACTAATTTTGAAATCTAACCACAATAAGGTGCAATTAGTCTGTTGCCATTTCCTAATTTGGGGTGAAGTCTTTTAAATTATTAAAAAATAAAATAGTATCTAGAATCTACATTATAAAATTATGTTCATCAAGAGCATCTGTTAGATTAGTGTAGAGCATCTCTTCCAAAAAGTCAGCTTGTATATTCGGGAAGCCATATTCTCCCCGTCTATAAAGCTATCTCCCCTTTAATGCTTCCATGTGAAAAATGAAACCTTAAAGGGAAAGCACTGAATGAGTTAAAACATCTGCACAGGCGTCTGACTTCAAAGTAGAGAATCCTATATTACTGAAAAAAAATCTGATTTGTTTTCTCTTTACTTATTACAAAAATATTATGAAATAAAAGAAACAATATGTGTCGCAATTCTCAGCTAAGAAAATTAAAGCACAGATGTGCTAAAGATCAACTCTGTATTTTTGTTTGTTCTCTCTGTGATAGAAAGATTAGCTTGCCAAACTAATTTATGGATTTCTTTATATAGCCAGGGAGAACTGCAAATGACTGGGTCAGATGAGCAGAATCGATATTGAGAAGTCTAAGGCCATTTGCTAGAAAGCCAGTGCCTAGAATCAAAGCTCCTGAGTAGTCCTAGGGAAAAGAAATCTGTAAACCCGGCGTTTCCCAAACTTTATTGACCTCGAACACTATTTTGCATCACTTCAAATACCATCTTTGGAGCTGTGTTCTCCAGGGCACTAGTGCCAGAAACTTTCAATATAGAGAGCTGTTGCAAAGCCATTTTTTAAAGGTAGGATATATACTAAATGAATGAATGAATTTTTCCAATATTTACTAATATAGCTTTGCAACTTTGCACAGAATCCAGTCTTTCATATCAGAAAGGTTCATGTTATTTATATAGTCAGGCAAATAGGAAATCATCCTAGCTACTTATTTTCAAAGGTCATATAGTCAGTGTATTAAGTTACAGAAGCTAAACTCCACAACAAAGAACCACTCACTGATCCTGTATTTTGGACAGCAACCACTAGACATTAGTTAGAGCAAAACATGTTTCACTGTAACTATATTATCCTCTTACTCTACTGGGTAAAGGGATACACACTGAAAAGGTTCTGAGGTGATCTTGTGTTACCACAGGAAGCAGTGCATTGCAACAAGACACACAAAACTACCAGTAGCCAGATTTGCATTCTGTATGGATCTGGCATCAACTATGAGACATTACAGAAGACAGTTGTTTTCTAAAAAAAAATAAGTTTATCATTTCCCAGCTGGATATTAAGAATCAACTTCTAAAAGAAATTCTAAGCCTTGTGTTCAAATTTGGAAAATTCTGGATTAAACAAAATAATGCAAGTTACTATAATATACACTGTGAATTTTCAAAAGATGGATATAGCATTAAAGGTTTCTTTTACCCTATAACTAGGCCACATATATTAAGTGATACTTCTAACATAATTTGAGAAATACAGGACTGAATATGTTTCCAACTTTTTTTGTAATTCTGAGATGTTATATTCAGTGATTTAAATTATCTATCTACATTTTTTTAAAGAAAAACAAGAGGACTGTACATTTTTATAAGCAAAGAACTCCAAATGTGTGCTTTGTGAGGGACCAGTGTTATTTGAAAAAAAAAAGTCTTAGATTGTAGCATTATAACAACTTCACATGTAATTAGATTTTTTATATTTAATTAAAAATAACATTTGCATGATTTTTAGAGTAGAATGTTAAAGATTTTTAAGGGTTTAAATGGTGTTAGTCATTATGGTTTTTAGGTAAAATACTCTAAAATCATGCATATATTATTTTTTAATTCAAAAAAATTGCATATCTTACAATTCTAAGGAGTAGCTAAAGAAGAAATGGTTTTCCTGAAATAGAAACAATACTTTTCATCACTTAATTTAGTAATATCAGTGTCACATGTCATGGCATGTTCTTCTAGGACACTTTTGAGTTTGACATTATAGTAACTTTCTGCTATGAAAGCAAAAATAATAGAAGGATATTTTATTTCTTTGGAGGTACAGTGAAATGTGGAACTGGGCTTTTTTTTTTTTTTTTTTTAAGGAAAATTCACTTGCAAAATATATCTGGAGTAGGAGTCAGCTTGAAGAGACTCCCACTGGCCATATCTGGGACAATATGAGCATCAAAATAAATAATGACAATAATGAATTATAACACAGTTAAAATGAAAATCTGACAGTATATATGAATATAAAGGAATAAATAAATAAATGAGATAGAAGAGAAAGCTCTTTCTTCTATTAGAATGCCAACTAAACTAAGGATATGGAGTTAGAAAATTATCAGTGGATGCTAAAATTAGTGACTAAAATTTTATATAAAATAGTTTCCTCACAAATTATTTATTAATTATAAAGGAAACCTAGTATTTTGACAGTGGAGAAACTGAAGGACATTACATTAACAAACAGATCAAAGTTACCACCAACATTGGTTAAACTCACATCTCATGTGCCTCCTGATGTAATGCACTTGAAAATGACACAGTATTGCCTCTATAGTATTCCCACCAAATTGTGTAAACTAGAGCTAATCATGAAGGAACATCGGACAAACTCAAAATGAGGAATATTTGCCAAATTAACTGTCCTGCATTCTTCAAAAATGTCAATATCAAGAAAGACAAAAAGAGAAAGTAAATGTTTCATTTTTAAGGAAACTAAAGAGACATTGACAACTAAATGTAATTGAGGATGGGTTGGATCCTACCCCAGAAGTTTATATATATATATTAGAGACCCGATGCACGAAATTTGTGCATTGGGAAGGTGAGGGGGGGAATCCCTCAGCCTGGCCTTTGCCCTCTCGTAGTCCAGGATCCCTTGGGGGATATTTGCCAGCCGGCTAAGGCCCACTCCCTGCAGGGAGCGGGCCTAAGCTGCCCCGAGGGGTCCTGGACTAAGCTGGTAGTCAGACATTGCTCTCGCAGTCCAGGACTCCTCGCTCTTACCACCCACCTGCTCACTGCTCCTTACCACTTGGCTTGCTGCTCCTTAGCATTGCCACGGAAACAAGAGAGGCTCCTGCCACTGCCACTGCACTCACCAGCTGTGAACCCGGCTTCTGGCTGAGCGGCACTCCCCCAGAGGGAGCGCACTGACCACCAGGGGGCAGCTCCTGTGTTGAGCGTCTGCCCTCTGGTGGTCAGTGCACATCATAGTGACCGGCAGTTCTGGTCATTCCACTGTAATGGTCGCTTAGACTTTTTTTTACTAGAGGCCTGGTGCACAAAACTTGTGCATGGGTAGGGTCCCTAGGATTGGCTGGCGATCATGTTCTCCACCTCCCCAACTCCTCACCTTCTCCTTCTTTCGCTCCCTCAGTGCCCTGCTGCCACTGCTGGTCACCCACCATGTTCCACGCCAACCCCTGGTGGTTAGCACAAGTCATAGTGAGTGATCGAACTCCCAGTCTCTTGGTCGAACTCCCGAGGGGACAATTTGCATATTAGTTTTTTATTATATAGGATAATACTACAGAGGGCATTATTGGGACAATTAGTTAAAAAACAAATATGGACTATAAGTTAGATATATTAAATTTCTTTATTTTAAAAATTGTACTGTGATTATATAAGAGAATGTCTGTGTTCTTAGGATATACTGAAGTTTTTAGAGGTGAATTGATGCATTGCTCCAATTTACTCTCAAAGAACAAATTAGATTCTTAGATAGCAATTAGCAAGTGGGGCAAAAATGTAAACAATTGAGAAGTCTGGATGAAGTTTCTGGAAAATTCCCTGTTCTATTCTTTCAACATTTCTCTAAATTTGAACTTATACTGAAATAAAAAAATGTAATACTTTTTTTTTTTAATGAAGATTTTTAATTTTTTTTATTGTCTAAAGTTTTACATATGTCTCCTTTTCCCCCAATTGACCCCCCACCCCAGCCATTTCCATCCCGGGCAAGCCCCCACCACCCCAGTGTCTGTGTCCGTTGATTATGCTAGTATGCATGCATAAAAGTCCTTTGGTTACTCTCTAACCCCCTCCTCCCCTGCAATTTGTCTCTGGATCTACTCTTGTTCATCAAATTATGTTGATCATTATATCCCACATATGAGTGAAATCATGTGATATTTATCTTCTCCAACTGGCTTGTTTCACTTAGCATAATGCTCTCCAGGTCCATCCATGCTGTTGCAAATGGTAAAAGTTCCTTCTTTTTCATAGCGGTATACTATTCCATTGTGTAGATGTACCATAGTTTTTTAATCCAATCATCTGCTGATGGGCACATAGGCTGTTTCCAAATCTTAGCTATTGTTAATTGTGCTGCTGTAAACATAGGGGTGCATATATCCTTTCTGATTGGTGTTTCTAGTTTCTTGGGATATAATCCTAGAAGTGGGATTACTGGGTCAAATGGAAGTTCCATTTTTAACTTTTTGAGGAAACTTCATACTGTCTTCCAGAGTGGCTGCACCAGTCTGCATTCCCACCAGCAGTGCAGGAGGGTTCATTTTTCTCCACATCCTCACCAGCACTTGTCGTTTGTTGATTTGTTGATGATAGCCATTCTGACAAGTGTGAGATGGTATCTCGTTGTTTTGATTTGCATCTCTCAGATAATTAGTGACTTTTGAGCATGTTTTCATATATCTCTTGGCCTTCCTTATGTCCTCTTTTGAAAAGTGTCTATTTAGATCCTTTCCCCATTTTTTTAATTGGATCATTTATCTTCCTTTTGTTAAGTTGTATGAGTTCTCTGTAAATTTTGGAGATTAAACCCTTATCAGAAATATCATTGGCAAATATGTTCTTCCATGCAGTGGACTTTCTTGTTGTTTTGTTGATGGTTTCTTTTGCTGTGCAGAAGCTTTTTATTTTGATGTAGTCCCGTTTGCTTATTTTCTCCTTTGTCTCCATTGCCCTAGGAGCTGTGTCTGTAAAGATATTGCTACGACATATGTCTGCTATTTTGCTGCCTATGAAGTCTTGTAGGATTTTTATGGTTTCCTGTCTTACATTTAAATCCTTTAGCCATTTTGAGTTTGTTTTTCTGTATGGAGTAAGTTGGTGGTCTAGTTTCATTTTTTTGCATGTATCTGACCAAATTTCCCAGCACCATTTATTGAAGAGACTGTCTTGACTCCATTGTATGTTCTTGCCTCCTTTGTCAAATATTAATTGAGCATAATGGCTTGGGTTTTCTGTTCTGTTCCATTGGTCTATATGTCTGTACTTGTGCCAGTACCAGGCAGTTTTGAGAACCATGGCTTGGTAATATAGTTTGATATCTGGTATTGTGATCCCTCCAACTCTATTCTTCTTTCTCAGGATTGCTGTGGCTATTCAGGGTCTTTTTTTATTCCAGATGAATTTTTGGAGAGTTTGTTCTAGATCTTTGATATATGCCATTGGCATTTTAATGGGGATTGCATTGAATCTGTAGATTGCTTTGGGTAGTATGGACATTTTAATGATGTTGATTCTACCAATCCATGAACATGGTATGTTCTTCCATTTATTTATGTCATTCTCTATCTCTTTTTTTAATGTCCTGTAGTTTTCTGAGTACAGATCCTTTACATCCTTAGTTAAGTTTATTCCTAGATATCTTAATTTTTTTGGTGCAATGGTAAATGGGATTTTTTTTTTTTATTTCTCTTTCTGTGAGTTCATTATTGGTGTATAAAAGGGCCATAGATTTCTGGGTATTAATTTTGTATCCTGCTACATTGCCAAATTCATTTATTACGTCTAGTAGTTTTTTTTATGGATCTTTGGGGTTTTCTATGTATAGTATCATGTCATCTGCGAATAAGGACAGTTTTACTTCTTCTTTTCCAATTTGGATGCCTTTTACTTCTTCTTGTCTGATCGCTATGGCTAGCACTACCAGTACTATATTGAATATGAGTGATGAAAGTGGGTATCCCTGTCTTCTTCCTGTTCTTAGGGGAAATGAGTTTAGTTTTTGCCCATTGAGTATGATGTTGACTGTAGGTTTGTCAAATAAGGCTTTTATTATGTTGAGGTATGATCCCTCTATTCCCACTTTGCTGAGAGTTTTTATCAAGAAAGGGTGTTGGATTTTGTCAAATGCTTTTTCTACATTGATTAATATGATTATGTGATTTTTGTCTCTCAGTTTGTTTATGTGCTGTATCACATTTTTTGATTTGCAGATATTGTGCCATCCTTGCACCCCAGAAAAAATCCCATTTGGTCTTGGTGTATGTTCTTTCTAATGTAATGCTGAATCCGATTTGCTAGAATTTTGTTGAGGATGTTAGCATCTATGTTCATCAAGGATATTGGCCTGTAGTTCTCTTTTTTGGTGGTGTTTTTATCTGGTTTTGGGATTAGGGTAATGCTGGATTCATAGAAAGAGCTTGGAAGTGTGCCTTCTCTTCAATTTTTTGGAATAGTCTGAGGAAGATAGGTTTCAGTTCTTCCTTGAATGCTTGGTAGAACTCCCCTGTAAAGCCATCTGAACAAGGGCTTTTGTTTGCTGGAAGATTTTTGATCACTGCTTCAATTTCTTCGGTAGTTATCAGCCTATTCAGGTTTTTTGATTCTTCTTGATTGAGTTTTGGGAGCTTGTATTTTTCTAAGAATATGTCCATTTCATCTAGGTTGTCCATTTTGTTGGAATAGAGTTGTTCATAGTATTTTTTAATAATCCTTTGTATTTCTGTGGGTTCTGTTGTTATTTCTCCTCCTTAATTTCTGATTTTTTTTTTTTTATTTGGGTCCTCTCTCTTTGCTTCTTGGTGAGCCTGGCTATAGGTTCATCAATCTTGTTTATCCTTTCAAAGATCCAGCTCTTGGTTTTGTTGACCTTTTGTATTGTTGTTTTTTTTAGGGGGTGGGGGTTGCTATGTTGTTTATCTCCGCTCTGGTCTTTATTATTTCCTTCCTTCTGTTTATGTTGGACTTTCTTGTTGCTCTCTGTCTAACTCTTTAAGTTATAGGGTTAGGTAATTTATTACCATTTTTTCTTGTTTTTTGAAGTAGGCCTGTAGAGTTATGAACTTCCCTCTCAAGACTGCTTTCACTGTGTCCCATAGATTTTGGATTGTTGTGTTTTCATTGTTATTTGTTACCATGATGCTTTTTATTTCTTCTTTGATCTATTTGGTAAACCAATCATTGTTTAATAGCATGCTGTTTAGCCTCCAGGTGTTTTATTTTTTTTAATTGTTTTTATTGTAGTTGATTTCTAGTTTTATGCCTTTGTGATTTGAGAACATGCTTGGTATTATTTCTATCTTCTTGAATTTGAAGAGACTTTGCCTGTGTCCCAATATGTGATCTGTCTTTGAAAATGACCCATGTGCACTTGAGAAGAATGTATATTCTGTGGCTTTTGGGTGAAATGTTCTGAAGATGTCAATTAATTCCATCTGATTTAGTGAGTCATTTTTCATTGATGTTTCTCTGCTGATTTTTTGTTTAGAGGATTTGTCCAGTGGTCGTAGTGGGGTATTAAAGTCCTCTATTATGACTGTATTGCTGTCAATCTCTCCCTTGATACCCTCTAGTTTTTTTTGTGTGTGTGTATTTGGGTGCTCCTGTATTGGGTGCATATATATTTACCAGAGTTATATCTTCTTATTGAATTGCTTCCTTTAGTATTATGAAGTGGCCTTTCTTTTTTTCTTTTTTTTTCTTTTTCTTTTTTTATTGTTTGAAGTATTACAAATAGTAGTACATATGTCTCCTTTCTCCCCCCCCCCCATTAACCTCCCCCGCCGGCCTCCCCTACCCCCCAGTACATGCCTTTACCTGCCCCCCACCCAGTGTCTTGTATCCATTGGTTATGCTTATATGCATGCATACAAGTCCTTCAGTTGATCTCTTACAGCCCCCTCCCTACCTCCCCTGCCTTCCTGCTGTAGTTTGACAGTCTGCTCAATGCTTCTTTGCCTCTGTATCTATTTTTTCCCCATTTCTTTCCTTTAAAAATCTTGCCTCTGCAGACTAGAAATAAACATATAATAACAAAAAATGTTTGAGTCCCAATTTCAATGTCCAACAGTTCTGAGTCCCCGTTTCAATGTCAAACAGTTCCTTATGTGTACATGTCAGCAATGATATCTGGATGGTGGGCACATGGTGGCAATGCAGGTCCAACCCTCTCTGGTTTGGTCCTAGGCAACCTGCTGCGACACACAGCTGCTGACTGCTAGCGTGGCAAGGCGTCGTCAGCATCTTCCATCTCTGGACTGTTTCTCCTCTTGTCTTCGTGGTTGGAGCAGACCTGTCAATTCCTCTCTGTTGCAGGAATCCACATGGTCTTGGAGTTGTTTTCTGAAAATATACAAACATATTCTCGACCAAAAGTTAATAAAGGAATCTTTTCTATATAATTGATTTGGGATCCTTTTTATTTTTGCCCAAACGATTTTCCTTTGTCTTATTTAGACACCATGTGTGTTTTTCATGGGTAACTTGCTGTTAGCATTACAAATGAAAATTAATTTTGTAAAGTAAAAATTTTCTAGATGTAATTTACTTATAGGATATTTTTCCTTACATGATATTACCCTACTATCCCCCCTTTTTTTGATTAATGGAGACTTTTGTAAATTTTTTTTTAAATATATTTTATTGATTTTTTTTACAGAGAGGAAGGAAGAGGGATAGATAGTCAGAAACATAGATGAGAGAGAAACATCGATCAGCTGCCTGTTGCACACCCCCTACTGGGGATGTGCCCGCAACCAAGTTACATGCCCTTGACCAGAATCGAACCCGGGACCTCCCAGTCCGCTCTATCCACTGAGCCAAACCGGTTTTGGCGACTTTTGTAAATTTTATAATGCAGTCTTAATAACTTTGAATTTTAATTTTTTGCACAAAAATATGACTGCTTTAGGTTCATTGCATGTTCAGGAATTTTACCATGAGATGAACTACCAATAGAAATTTTAGTTACTACTTTAGCAACAGCTTTTTGTCCAATACAATTAAATTTTCTTGAATATTCACTTATTTCAATTAGCCTATTTAAATTAATCTGAAAACTTGATTATTATTTTACTGTCAAATTTAATACTCTACCAACAATCTTATTTTACCCTGTAAATATTAGTGGGAAGGATTATTTGCCTTCTTGAGTAGGCCCTGAGCATTCCTGGTGGTAGGCTGGATTTAGATATAGGGCAGCTGCTGTCGGCCAAGTCACTGTCTGTCACCTGTGTCCCGATCTGAGCTGGGCGTGGGAAGCAAAGCAGCCATGGGGGCAGGAGACCTCCCTCAGACGGGGTGAGGGTTCAGGCCCCTGCAAGGTTGGGGGGGTGAGGGTCTGTGCCCCACCTCTGTTGACCCCCAAGTTCTCTCCTGATGGCCCCTCTGCGACTGTGCCTGTCTTAGGTTGTTCCTTCCCTGAGGAATCTTACCCGTCTCTGGCTAACCAGTCATCCTCCAGGGCCAAGCAGGGTGATGTGAGGTTCAGTTCTGTCTCCTTGGTAGCCTATGCCCCCGGTGGCCTCCACGCCCAGCACCTGCCTTGGGATGCCCTGGCCTGCTGGCGGGGCCCCAACACTGATCACATATCTCGGGGAACTCAGGTTTCTTCTCCAGGGAGGGCCCAGCTCACACGATTGGGCGAGAGACAGATCCATGGTACCAGCCACCACGAGGCTTCAAGCTCAGCATGAACAGAAAGCTCAGGCAACAGCTGAGGGCAATTGGATTGTGAGAAGAGGGTCCCTCTTGGCACAAAAGGCAAGAGGGGCCAATATAGAATGCTCAAGTGCCTTCCCAGTGCCTTAATTCCTTCTGAAAGGGATTAAATCCTTTCATGTCCTTTTTTTTTTTAAATTGCTGCCAAATATTCAAAGAATTAGTTTGTAAGTTTGTTTGGGATAATTGTACAATATGCTGTTGTAAAATATCTAAAATTATAATGACATTGTAGAATAATATCATATAAGGATATTCTTTGCTCTAGGCCATGGCAATTCAATTTCAAACTGGCTGTCAATTTCTTTTTGTAACTATATAAACCTTGTCAGGGAGGCAAAAACACAAATTACTTACTTTAGTTCAAGAGGCCAAATATATTGACTTTCAATTACAATCCTTACGACATTTGAAGGAAACTTCTCTTTGTTTCCTTCCAAAATAATTTTCAGGCTACAGAGAGTTTCATTTAAAAATCTTTGTCACATGAAACAATTTCTCTTAAGGTTATGGTGTCAACTAGTATGGATTAGATTTAATATTTTATTTTATTTTATTTTTTTGTAATTTCTTTTGTAAATTTTTTTTTAATTTTTATTTTTTACATATGTGTCCTTATTCCCCCATAACCCCCCACCCCCCACTTATGCCCCACCCCCTTGTTGTCTGTGTCCATTGATTAGGCTCATATGTATGCACACAGTCCCTTGGTTAATCTCTCCATCTTACCCCCACCCTCCGCTACCTTCCCTTAGGTATGATGTGCTGATTGACGTTTCTCAGTCTCTGGATCTGTTCTTGTTCATCATTCTATGCCAGCTGTGAGCAAACTACGGCCAGCGGGCCAGATCCGGCCCGTTCGGCTGTTCTATCCGGCCTGCGGAGCCGAAAGAGCGGAGGGTTCTCTTGCTCTCCCCTCCGCTCCTTTACTTTGAATTTATATTAGTTCACACAAACACTCCATCCATGCTTTTGTTCCGGCCCTCAAGTCCAGTTTAAGAACCCATTGTGGCCCTTGAGTCAAAAAGTTTCCCCACCCCTGTTCTATGCCGTTCATTATATTCCACAAATGAGTGAGATCATGTGATATTTATTTTTCTCTGCCTGGCTTATTTCACTTAACATAATACTCTCCATCTCCATCCATGTTGTTGCAAATGGTAGGAACTCCTTTTTTACCGCAGCGTAGTATTCCATTGTGTAGATGTACCATAGTTTTCTAATCCACTCATCTGCTGATGGGCATTTAGGCTATTTCCAAATCTTAGCTATGGTGAATTGTGCTGCTATGAACATAGGGATGCATACATCCTTTCTGATTCGTGATTCTAGTTTCTTGGGATATATTCCTAGAAGTGGGATCACTGGGTCAAATGGGAGTTCCATTTTTAGTTTTTTGAGGAAACTCCATACTGTTGTCCACAGTGGCTGCACCAGTCTGCATTCCCACCAGCAGTGCACGAGGGTTCCTTTTTCTCCACATCCTCGCCAGCACTTGTGCTTTGTTGATTTGTTGATAATAGCCATTCTGACAGGTGTGAGATGATACCGCATTGTTGTTTTGATTTGCATCTCTCTGGTGATTAGTGACTTTGAGCAGGTTTTCATATGTCTCTTGGCCTTCCTTCTGTCTTCTTTCAAAAAGTGTCTATTTAGATCAATTGCCCATTTTTTGATTGGGTTGTTTATCTTCCTTTTGTTAAGTTGTATGAGTTCTCTGTAAATGTTGGATATTAAACCCTTCTCGTTGATATCATTGGCAACTATGTTCTCCCATGCAGTGGGCTTTCTTGTTGTTTTATAGATGGTTTCCTTTGCTGTGCAAAAGCTTTTTATTTTCATGTAGTCCCATTTGTTTATTTTCTCTTTAGTTTCCATTGCCCTAGGGGCAGTATCAGTGAAGAAGTTCCTTCGGCATATGTCTGAGATTTTTCTGCCTATGGATTCCTCTAGTATTTTTATGGTTTCCCATCTTATATTTAAGTCCTTTATCTATTTTGAGTTTATTTTTGTGTATGGTGTAAGTTGGTGATCTAGCTTCATTTTTTTGCATGTATCTGTCCACTTTTCCCAACACTATTTGTTGAAGAGACTGTCTTGACTCCATTGTATGTTCGTGCCTCCTTTGTCAAATATTAATTGAGCATAATGATTTGGGTCAATTTCTGGGTTCTCTATTCTATTCCATTCATCTATATGTCTGTTCTTGTGCCAGTACCAGGCTGTTTTAAGAACAGTGGCTTTGTAATATAGCTTGATATCTGGTATTGAAATCCCACCTACTTTGTTCTTCTTTCTCAGGATTGCTGCAGCTATTCGGGGTCTTTTTTTATTCCAGATAAATTTTTGGAAAGTTCGTTCTAGGTCTATGAAATATGTCGTTGGTATTTTAATGGGAAGTGCATTGAATTTATAGATTGCTTTGGGTAGTATGGACATTTTGATGATGTTGATTCTACCAATCCATGAACTTGGTATGTTCTTCCATCTGTTTATGTCTTCCTCTATCTCTTTTTTCAGTGTCCTGTAGTTTCCCACATATAGGTCTTTTACCTCCTTAGTTAAGTTTATTCCTAGGTATCTTAATTTTTTTGGTGCGATGGTAAATGGGATTGCTTTTTTAGTCTCTCTTTCTGTAAGTTCACTATTGGTGTATAGAAATGCCATAGATTTCTTGGCGTTAATTTTGTATCCTGTTACATTGCCGAATTCATTTATTAAGTCTAATAATTTTTTGATGGAGTCTTTAGGGTTTTGTATGTACAGTATCATGTCATCTGCGAATAAGGACAGTTTTACTTCTTCTTTTCCAATTTGGATGCCTTTTATTTCTTCTTCTTGTCTGATCACAATGGCTAGTACTTCCAGCAATATATTGAACATGAGTGGTGAGAGTGGGCATCCCTGTCTTGTTCCTGTTCTTAGGGGAAATGGTTTTAGTTTTTGCCCATTGAGTATGATGTTGGCTGTGGGTTTGTCATATATGGCTTTTATTATGTTCAGGTATGATCCTTCTATTCCCACCTTGCTGAGAGTTTTTATCAAGAAAGGGTGTTGGATTTTGTCAAATGCTTTTTCTGCATCAATTGATATGACTATGTGGTTTTTATCTCTCAGTTTGTTTATGTGATGTATCACGTTTATTGATTTGCGAATATTGTACCATCCTTGCATTCCCGGGATAAATCCTACTTGGTCATGGTGTATGATCTTTCTGATGTACTGCTGGATTCGATTTACTAGAATTTTGTTGAGGATTTTGGCTACTATATTCATGAGGGATATTGGCCTGTAATTCTCTTTCATTGTGTTATCTTTATCTTTTTTTGGTATTAGGGTGATGCTGGCTTCATAGAAGGAGCTTGGAAGTGTTCCTTCCTCTTGAATTTTCTGGAGTAGTCTGAGGAGGATAGGTTTTAGTTCTTCCTTGAATGTTTGATAAAACGCCCCTGTGAAGCTGTCTGGTCCCAGGCTTTTGTTTGCTGGAATCCTTTTGATGACTGCTTCAATTTCTTCCATAGTTATCAGCCTATTGAGATTTTTAGAATCTTCCTGAGTGAGTTTTGGAAGGTTGTATTTTTCTAGGAATGTGTCCAGTTCCTCCAGGTTGTGTAGTTTGTTAGAATAGAGTTGTGCATAGTATTTTTTAACAATCCTTTGTATTTCTGTGGGGTCTATTGTTATTTCACCTCTTTCATTTCTCATTTTGTTTATTTAGGTCCTCTCTCTTTGCTTCTTGGTGAGCCTGGCTAGAGGTTCATTAATCTTGTTTATCCTTTCGAAGAACCAGCTCTTAGTTTTGTTGATCTTTTGTATTTTTTTTTGGTCTCTATGTCATTCATTTCTGCTCTGATCTTTATTATGTCCTTCCTTCTGCTCACTGTGGGCTTTTCTTGTTGCTCTCTTTCTAATTCTTTGAGTTGTAGGGTTAGATGATTTATTACTATTTTTTCTTGTTTTTTGAGATAGGCCTGTAGAGCTATAAACTTCCCTCTCAGGACTGCTTTCATTGTGTCCCATAGCATTTGCATTGTTGTGTTTTTATTGTCATTAGTCTCCAGGATGTTTTTAATTTCTTCTTTGATCTCGTTGATTGTTTAATAGCATGCTATTCAGCTTCCAAGTGTTTGAATTTTTTGGAATGTTTTTATTACAGTTTATTTCTAATATTATGCCATTGTGGTCTGAGAAAATGCTTGATATGATTTCAATCTTTTTGAATTTGGGAAGACTTTGCTTGTGACCCAATATGTGGTCCATTTTTGAAAATGTCCCATGTGCACTTGAGAAGAACTTTATTCCATGGCTTTGGGGTGCAATGCTCTGAAGATGTCAATTAGGTCCATTTGATCTAGTGCGTCATTTAGAATTGCTGTTTCTTTGCTGATTTTTTGTCTAGAGGATTTATCCAGTGATGTCAGTGGTGTATTAAAGTCTCCGACTATGATTGTATTGTTGTCGATCTCTCCCTTGATATCTTCCAGGAGGTTTTTTATGTATTTGGGTGCTCCTGCATTGGATGCATATATGTTTACCAGAGTTATATCTTCTTGTTGATTTGCTCCCTTTAGTATTATGTAGTGTCCTTCCTTATCTCTTGTTATGGCCTTTACTTTGAGGTCTATTTTATCAGATATAAGTATCGCAACCCCAGCTTTTTTTCTCATTTCCATTTGCCTGAAAAATGTTTTTCCATCCCTTCACTCTCTGTCTGTGTGAATCCTTTGCTCTGAGGTGGGTCTCTTGTAGACAGCAAATATATGGGTCATGTTTTCTTATCCATTCAGCTACCCTGTGTCTTTTGATTGGTGCATTTAATCCATTTACGTTTAATGTTATGATTGACAAGTACATGTTTGTTGTCATATTTTCCCTCAGTTTTTGTGTTTCTTTTTGCCTTTCTCTTTCTTCTTTTTACAGCAGTCCCTTTAGCATTTCTTGCATCACTGGCTTCGTAGTGATAAACTCTCTTAGCCCTTTTTTGTCTGTGAAGCTCCTGATTCCACCTTCAATTTTGAATGATAGCCTTGCTGGGTATAGTATTCTTGGATTCAGTCCCTTGCTTTGCATCACTTTGTATATTTCATTGCATTCCCTTCTGGCCTGGTGTGTTTCTGTTGAGAAATCCGTTGATATTCTAATAGGAGATCCCTTGTAGGTAACTTTCTGTCTCTCTCTGGCAGCTTTTAAGATTTTTACTTTGTCGTTAGTGTTCGCCTGTTTAATTATGATGTGTCTTGGTGTCGGTCTTTTGTGGTTCAACTTGTTTGGGACTCTATGTACTTCTTGGACTTGCATAGATTTTTTCTTGCCAATATCAAGGAAGTTTTCTGTTATTATTTCTTCAAACAGGTTTTCTATTCCTTGCTTCTCTTCTTCTTCTTCTGGTATCCCTATTATTCGATTATTGTTTCATTTTGTGTTGTCCCAAAGCTCCCTTAGGCTCTCCTCTTGCTTTTTAAGTGTTTTTTCCAGTTGCTGCTGTGTTTGTGTGTTTTTTCCTACCTTGTCTTCTAATTCGCTGATGCGGTCCTAAGCCTCTTCTAGTCTACTGTTTAAGCCTTCCAATTGGTTCTTTATTGAAGTTATGTCGTTCTTCATCTCCTCTTGGTTTCTTTTCATGTTGGTGACATTCTCATTCAGCTCCTTATAGTTCTAATTGAGTTGTGTGTATTTGTCATTGAGTTGTGTGTATTTGTCATCCATCCGTTTAAACATCCTATAACCATTACTCTGAATTCTTTCTCTGTTAAGCTGCTAGCGTCAATTTCATTTAACTCCCTTTCTGGTGATTCCTCTTTTTCTTTCCTTTGAGGATTGCTTTTTTGTCTCCCCATGTCTTCCTGTAATGTTTTAATTGTAGATCCAATTGCTTTGCTACCCAGGTTCTTTTGGTGATGGTGCTACTGGTATAATCTCTCAGTTCTCCTGGGCTTGGTAATCTAGTGTAGCTCCTTACTTGAGCTATTTGGGTTCTCTTGATTTAGGCCTTCGAGCTTGAGAGACACAACTGCAGTGTCTAGAAGTCAGCAGCCGTGGAGGGGAGTATCCCAATTTTTGCTGTCTTGCACCCTTAATTGAAATCACGTGTGCCCAGTGGGGACTCACAGTGGCACCAAGGAACTGTTTGTTGGGGTGATGTGGTTCAGGGGACCTGCACTCTGGAAAGGCGTGACTGTGATGCCCAGAGTTCTGTAGTTATGGGGTGGGCAGACGCAGCTTTCGCTGCTGCACCTGTGGTGGATAGGCGCTTACTCCCAGTGGCGGCTCACAGGAGCACCTGCGGTAAGTTTGCCTGCCAGGCACACTGAAGCACTCTGAAGGGCCCTGGCAGTGTAGCCGTGTAATTGAGGTGCCTAGCTTCTAAAGATTTCTCTTTAGGGCAGATCCTATGGCCTCAGTGAGTATTCAGATTCCATGGTGTTATTCGGGGTGGGATCTGGGTGTGGCTATGTTGGTTGCCTGGAGACTGGAGGGAGGGGCTATCTCTCAGGAGAAAATTGCGACCGGGGCTTAGATATGACTCAGCACCAGACTCGCTTCCACCTCTCCTGGACCGTCCTACGAACTAGGTTCAGTGGAGAAAGGCGCAGGCCCCAGCGCGAGGAGGGACCGCGTCTCTGCAAGTTCCTCTCTTGCCGGCACTGCGCGGTCCAACAGCTCTTCAAGGCTACCTTTGAGCTCAGATCCCAAATCCAGACTCCAAGGTCTAAAATCCACTACTTCCCGCAGTCCCATGGACTGTTTTTTTTTTTTTTTTTTTTTTTTTTTTTTAGTCAGACGCTTTGCCTGTCCTCAGGGATACAGCTTGGCGCCGGTAGTTTCTCCCTGACCTTCTGGGCACAGAGGTCCAGCAGATTCTACTACCTAGATCTTTGATTTTACCTTTATCGGGGGGATCTCTGCCCTTCCCGGCTGCAAACTGTCTCACCAGCTGTGCCTCCTTCGCCAATTCGGGCTGGATTCCACTCGTTTCAGCTGCTACCTCTATTTGCTCCGGGACAAGTCTCAGGACTCATCCGTCTATTCCACCGCCATTTTGTCTCTCTCGAAGTGGCCTTTCTTATCTCTTGTTATGGCTTTCACATTTAGGTCTAATTTATCAGATATAAGTATGCTACCCCAGCCTTTTTTTTTTTTTTTTTTTTTCATTTCCATTTGCCAGAAAAACCTTTTTCCATCCCTTCACCATCAGTCTATGTCAGTCTTTTCTTCTGAGGTGTTTTTCCTGTAGACCGCAAATATATGGGTCATGTTTTCTTATCCACTCAGCTACCCTATGTCTTTTGATTGGGGCATTTAATCCATTTACATTTAAAGTTATTATTGATAGGTACTTGTTTGTCGTCATTTTTATTCTTTATGCCTGTGTTCCTTCTTCTCTTTCTATTTCTTCTTTTTACAGTAGACCCTTTAGCATTTCTTGCATTGCTGGTTTGATGGTAATAAATTCCCTTAGTCCTTTTTTGTCTGTGCAGCTCCTGATTTTACCCTCAAACTTGATTGATAGCCTTGCTGGGTACAGTATTCTTGGATTCAGACCCTTGCTTTGCATGACTTTGTATATTTCATTCCATTCCCTTCTGGCCTGATGAGTTTCTGTTGAGATATCAGTCGATAGTCTGATGGGTAACTTTGTAGGTAACTTTCTGTCTCTCTCTTGCAGCCTTTAAGATTCTTACTTTGTCATGGGTGTTTGCCAATTTAATTATAATGTGCATTGGTGTTGGTCTTTTGGGGTTTATCTTGTTTGCGACTCTGTGAGCTTCTTGGACTTGTGTGAGTTTTTTCTTCTCAATATCAGGGAAGTTTTCTGTCAATATTTCTTCAAACAGGTTTTTTATTCCTTGCTCAGTTTCCTCTCCTTCTGTCACCCTATTATGTGGATGTTGTTTTGTTTCGTGTTGTCCCATAGTTGCCTTAGGCTCTCCTCCTGTTTTTTAAGTTTTTTTTCTAGATGCTGCTCTGCGTGGGTATTTTTTCCTACCTTGTCTTCTAGCTCACTGATGCAGTCATCCACTTCTTCTAGTCTACTGGTGATACTTTCTATTGAGTTCTTTATTGCAGCGATGTCATTTTTTCATTTCTTCTTGGTTCTTCTTCATTTCCTCTTGGTTCTTACACATATTGTTGAATTTGTCTTCCAATCTTTTCAACGTTGGTTCTTAGGACCATTGCTCTGAATTCTCTCTCTGACATATTGCTTGCCTCCATTTCATTTACTTCTTTTTCTGGCGATTCCTCCTTTTCTTTCATATGTGGGCTGTTTCTTTGTCTCCCCATGATCACGCCTCTCAGGGTGTCTGGTTATGTAGCTCTCTCTCTCCTGCATTGACTTAAAGGCACAAAATACAACACAACAAGACACAACACACAGGGCACCAAACACAAATGTATTCATGATACTAATAACCCCAAATAAAGGTGACCACCAGAGAAAAGAGAATTAGGGAATAGAAAAGAGTGCAAAAGTGATATTGAGAAAAGGAAAAATGTAAGAGAGAAAAGAAAGAGAAGAAAAAAGAAGGGGGGGAAATATATGTATATGGGGAGAAAACTCCAATAAAAGAACAACTAATCCAAAAAATGAAAACAAGAAACACCCAAACAACAATCACCCAGATGAATCTGAGGAGGCAGAGCTTTCTCTAGTGGATATCTCACCTTTCTGTCCATGGATTGCCCCTCATTAGCTGTGTTTAATTCGCCCATTCCGGGTTGATATTATTCAAGTAAGCTGTTGCTTCTATCTGCTCTGTGAGAAGGCACAGGGCCCGTCCATGTATTTGGCACCGCTTTGTCTCCCCCTGGACAGACATTTTAGATTCCCACAGTCAGGGAGGCTGGAGTTCGCAGCTGCAGCAGCTGTTCCCTGGGCGTTGTGGTTGTAGGGTCCCAGGAAGTATCCGAGGTCTACCCAGTTGAAGGTAAGTCTTGGCTTCTGATAACAGCTGGTCTCCCCTTCAAGATGGCGCGGTCTCTGCTGCAAGGATGGCCACTCCAACTTGAATATATCCACTAAGAGTTAAATCCTATCTATATATATAAAAGCCCAGTGACCAGAACGGCAGAATGACCAGTGGCCATGACGTGCTCTGCGGCAGCCAACCAGCCTGATCCGGGCCCCGATCGGCCCCCCCATCCACGGTATACCCAGCCCCCATTCGGTCCCCAATACCCTGATTGGGGGTGGGGCCAGCTGGCCAACCACCCACGGCCCCTCCCCCCACTGACCTGACCCAATGGGCCCCCATTGGGGCAGGCCAGCCAGACCCCACCCATGCATGAATTCATGCACCGGGCCTTTACTTTCACTATAATGTGTCAAGTTCTCCAGGTATATAAGAAAAAAAGGTCAAAGTTAGAAATTTATCCCTTAGTCTTTATCCAGATTGGTACATTTATGAAGCAAATTAATATGGTGATTAATAATCTCCCTCCCTGAAGAAAAGGTAAATTTTAATCTATTTGTGAGTAATATTAATTTTTTTATGTAAATGTACCACACAAATTCATGGTATTAATATTTTAAGAGAATGCCCTTAGAGGGTGTACAATAGACAGCTATATCAAGAGATACATAAAACTACTATATTCATTCTCTCTCCAGCCTGCATCCCACCTGCCACAAATTACTTCTTCTTCATCCCCCAACTTTACCTGGCTAGTTTACATGTGACAAAAGCTTTGTCCAGGAACCTTTTTGCCCTGTATATTTTATAATAAGTCATTGTCACCACTCTATAAAGATAATAGATTATGTATTACATTGAGAAACATGTTTTTTAAAAAGACTATACTAAGAAATTGCCTAGTTTTTGATACATTCTTTGTATCATAAATTACTCTAGTATGTTTTGTTTTTTAAATGGAATAATCATTAAAATATCTTCAATTTTAAATATTTTAAGTGCATCATAATTTTTTAATTTGGAAGAATACTTATATACTTATATCTATGTTATGTATTTTTTTACATTGTTTTAATCTTTTTTTTAATTTAATAAGTCTTTATTTTTCAGATTATTACAATTGTTCCTCCTTTTTTCTTCTGTAGCTCCCCTCCACCCAGTTCCCACCCCACCCTCTGCCCTTACCCCCCCTCCACTGTCCTCACCCATAGGTGTACGATTTTTGTCCAGTCTCTTCCCACACTCCCCACACCCTTTTCCCCCCAAGAATTGTCAGTCCACTCCCTTTCTATGGCCCTGATTCTATTATATTCACCAGTTTATTCTGTTCATCAGATTTTTTATTCACTTGATTTTTAGATTCACTTGTTGATAGGTATGTATTTGTTGTCATTTTGTTGTTCATAATTTTTATCTTTACCTTTTTCTTCTTCTTCCTCTTCTTAAAGAATACCTTTCAGCATTTCATATAATACTGGTTTGGTGGTGATGAACTCCATTAGCTTTTTCTTATCTGTGAAGCTCTTTATTTGCCCTTCAATTCTGAATGATAGCTTTGCTGGGTAGAGTAATCTTGGTTGTAGGTTCTTCCTATTCATCACTTTGAATATTTATTGCCACTCACGTCTGGCCTGCATAGTTTCTGTTGAGAAATCAGCTGAAAATCGTATGGGTGCTCCCTTGTAGGTAATTAACTGTTTTTCTCTTGCTGCTTTTAATTTTCTCTCTTTGTCTTTTGCTCTTGGCATTTTAATTATGATGTGTCTTGGTGTGGTCCTCTTTGGATTCCTTTTGTTTGGGGTTCTCTGCGCTTCCTGGACTTGTAAGTCTATTTCTTTCACCAGGTGGGGGAAGTTTTTGGTCATTATTTCTTCAACTAGGTTTTCAGTATCTTGCTCTCTCTCTTCTTCTGGCATCGCCATAATTCGGATGTTGATACGCTTGAAGTTGTCCCAGAGGCTCCTTACACTATCTTCATATTTTTGGATTATTTTTTCTTTTCCGGTTGAGTGTTTTTTGCTTCTTTGTATTTCAAATCTTTGACTTGATTCTTGCGGTCCTTTAGTCTGCTTTTAGGTCTCTGTATAATATTTTTTATTTCAGTCAGTGTATGTTTAATTTCTAGTTGGTCCTTTTTCATATCCTCGAGGATGTCGCTAAATTTATTGGCCTTTTCTAGGAAATTCTTGAAAAACCTTATAACCATGGTTTTGAACTCTATATCCAGTCGTTTGCTTTCCTCCATTTCTTTCATTTGTGATCTGTTTCTTTGCCTCCACATTTTGGCTGCTACCCTGAGTTGATAGAGTAGCTTTGTGTACTAGGTGTCGTATAGGGCCCAGTGGCTCAGCCTCCCCAGTTACCTGAGGTGGACACTCTTGGTGCACCCCTTTGTGGACTGTGTGCACAGCCTTGTTGTAGTTATGCCTTGGTTGTTGTTGGTATCACTGGGAGGAATTGACCTCCAGGCCAATTGGCTGTGAGGATCAGCTGTGTCTATGCTGGGAGAACTTCTGTGCTGGAGACAGCCTTATGAGATAAGACTTGCAAAATTGCAAAAGCCTCTGTGCTCAGCTTGGATGGGGCGGAGTCTCACAGCCGAGCAGACAGCATTGGTTTCCCATCAGCCCTGCCCTAATAGGCCCCTGTGTCTCAGTGTCCCGTGGTAATCGCTGCAAGCACCTCTGAGAGAAAGCCGCCCTCAAGTTTCACCCACTGCCAGACAGTCTAGGTTCTCCCTGAATGAGTCTGGGTCCCCAGAGTCTCTCCTGGAACTGGAGTTCAGTGCAGTCGGGAGCTTTAGTCTCCCTCCCACTTGAGAAAGCCAGCCGTGTACTCAATTGCCCGCCCTTCCTGTGCGTGCGCCTCGGTGTGCTTTTCTCTTTCCTGACAGTCCAGTTTCACCCCGTATGAGTCTGGGTCCCCAGAGTCTCACCCAGAACTGGAGTTCAGCGCATTCGGGAGCTTTTGTCTCCCTCCTGCTTGAGAAAGCCAGCCACGCACTCAGTTGCCAGTCCTCTCCGCACATGCCTCTCATTACCTCTGCCTCTTGTAGCTCCTCTGAGTCTCAGTGTGCTTTTCTCTTTCCTTCTAGTTGTAGAATTTCCACTCAGCCAGCCTTCCTGTGGTTCTGGATGATGTTCGTTTTGTCTTTTAGTTGTAGTTTTGAAATTGTTGTGTGAGGCAGCAATTTAGGTGTTTACCTATGCCACCATCTTGGTTTCTCCTCTACGTTATGTATTTTTTTTATTTTATGTCTATTTATATGCAGTAGGTGAAGTTATTAATTCCTTTACCTTTCTCAGAGTATAAATTCTGCCTCCTTTCTATTCATATGCTATTTACCCTTTATAAGCAAGTTAATGTTTGTTTTCTGTTCAGAAGTTAAATAATATATTTTAGTTACCTGACATTAAGAGTTGGTAAGTCAAAGTAAAACTAGAGGACTAAACAGTACTATAGTTTAATTTTTAAAATATATTTACTGTTTAATAGACAATGGGAAGACAAAGACTGTCATAGATGCAGATATTACCTGGTATCTGAAATCACCCAGAGTCTAAATCAAAAGCAGAGAGATGAAGGACTGTCTTCTTGTGGAAGATTTTAATAGCTTTCAAAGGAAAGAGAAATGTATAAGTATTTCAACAAATGAATTACATTTAATCTTTATTTTTATTTATAACCCCACCAAGAATTTTATAGTCTACATTCAAAATGTATTGAATAACACATGTCAATAATATTTTTGCCATTTTAACAATCATATACTTTCTCTGAGAAAATTGTCATGTATTATCATGTAAAATTATTTTGCAGAATTAAATCTTGAATTTCTCACTTACATAAGAAAGGATTCAATACCAATATTGACCTATTTTTTTTTCCTCATGCATATTTTTTAGTGAGAGAATAATTGTCTCGTACCAGAATTTGGAGCCAGAATTTTATTGTAACATATAAAAAAACAAAGAAACGTTCTTTGCTGTATTTCTGTAACCTGAATATAAAATAAGGTTGCAACATATCAACAGACAGCTGACAGATAAAAATAATGTTATAGGAAGCTAGCATATAAATACAAGGTTAATTCCAGAACTTCTCTAAGCTGTCTGATGTCTTAGTAAGAATGGGAAGGAAAGTCACAGAATCTCTAGTTGAGGCCTGTATTATTTCAAATGGTTTTATCATCTTCTTATATTTCCTGTGAAAGCCACTTTTGGTTTTCTACTCTCCTAATTCTTAGGGATTCATAGAAATCAGGAATAGGAAAGTGATTTTTTCAAGTCGTTTTTTCCCGTAATACAAGTATTATGACTCTCATATATCTAGTGGCCTGTCTTTAAAAAAATCAATAAATTCACTCTTTGTGTTAGTGATTGAAAGTCCTGTTGAAAAGCTGCTTTGGCTTGTATTCATTCTTTTTTGCAGCCTAAATCATGTACATATGTGCCAGGTACTGTGTGTGGGTTAAGGTTGCAGCCAGAGGTAATCCCCAGGCAAACTGAACCATGACAATGCATATAATAAATATGATAAAATAAGCACAATGTACTATAGAGGTATAAAGTTAGAACTCCTAACCCATACTGGGTAGTTATGGGAGTCAGTGATTTTTGATTAGCAGAGATGTACTAGAAAAAACAGGTGAATTTTGTGATCCAAATCAGCTTATTTGAAGATAAACATTAGTCTTATTAACATTAACAATTTAATGAATGTCTATGATATGCTGAGTGTTACAACAAATATAATCTTGTCATCTATATTAAATATCTAAAATAGTAATAACAGTTTGGATTTTTTTCCTAAGAAAATATTTTTCTTATTTCTTGTGATTGTTGGACTCTTTCTGGTTAACCGGTGTATACCGATTCATGCCATACAGCTCATACCATTGACTTTCAGAGATACCCAGGGTCAACAATATGGGTTCATTATTATAAACCCATCCTTTACTGCTAGAAGCCATGAGTTGGATTTCTAGTGGTAAAGGATGGAACTCATAGCCTACTAATAATTGTTGGAGCATTACCTTCATCATCATGTGTAAAAACAGTAAATCATAATTGCACTATAAACCCTCTCCAATAGGAAAAGCGTTACAATGCAATATTTCTGAAAAGTAGTAGGGGTGAATTTGGTGAAACAGCCTTGTATGAAGAGGGATATTTCCAAATACAAGAGTGGGAATACAGAAATTAAAATGAAAGGTAAAAAGAAGGTCCTAGCTGGTCTGGCTCAGTGGATAGAGCATCAGCCCACAGACTGAAAGGTCCCAGGTTTGATTCTGGTCAAGGGCACGTACCTTAGTTGCAGGCTTGATCGCTGGCCCTGGTTGGGGCCCCTGTGAGAGGCAACTAATCCATGTGTCTCTCTCACATTGATGTTTCTCTCTGTCTCTCCCCTCCCTTCCACTCTCTCTAAAAATCAATGGAAAAATATTATTGGTTGCGGATTAACAAAACAAAAAAAGAAAGTGAGAAAGATTAGCAAAGAGAACATGAGTTTAAGTAAAATGAAATAAGTGGAAGAAAATACAGCAGTTTTAGGAATTTAATAGTTAAGTATAACACAGTCATTTGTACTTGAAATTGTGTTGTTGCACCGTCATTGTTATTTTCTACAATTCTGCCAATTGTTTTCACCAACTCTGCTAACAAGGTAACTGAGGAAAAGGAATTTTAGCCTTTGAGTAGTTGTTCTGATTAGTTCTCTATAATGTAATGAAGACCCACATCTTACCTTTTAGTTGCAAACTGGAACAAACACATTGTTTAGTTGTATGTAGTTCTTATTTAATTTTTAAAAGAAATCTGTGTTTATATGGCCACAAAATTAAATTTTAACTTAGGTAAGAACAGACTTCAGTGAAAAATGAAAAATTAGTTATATAATACCTAATAGGAAAAAACAGGAAGTCCTAATTTTTTAATAGGCTTAACTATTCAAACTTTTTAAGGTGCAAGGGAAAAACAATATCTTTGATAAGAATTTGTTTACTTATTTATTTCTACTCATGATTTTGATAGATTTCCATTAATTCGGTGCTTAACAGTTCTTGTTCAATGATAGCATTTCATTACAGTGAGAGTGCATATTGAATAACCAGATAATGACCTAACACAGTGATGATTCCTATTGATTTGTATCTGCTATAGGGAAAAATAAAAACATGTTCTTCTGTATTTGTTATTGAAAGGAGAGGTTTTACAATTACCATCTTCGCTTTTATTTATCATAAAAGTATCCATTAGCTTTCCCATACCTTATAAACTATAATACTTTCTGAACCACAGTATAACAGAGTCCTTAAGATACTGAAAAGTACAAACAAATGGTGGTGAGTTAAGTATTGATGATGGCATAAATTAAAATTTGGACAAATGCAAGTCTACATGCAAGTCACCTTTTTTTGCAACTCTAAAACCAATTACATTTATTGGAAAAACACAAGCCAAATAAAATACTCTGAATAGTCATCAATGACTACATCTTTTTTGTAAGTATTTACTAATTAGAATTATTCATAATATAATAATTGACTTTGTGGCTTTCCTTCACACACTCCTTTTTCAATCTTTCCTTTTAAGTTCTGAATCTAGATTTGCGTGATTACTGATTTAATGGTAACTAATACCAATTTTTCACACCCAGAATTGTTGCAAAGCTTAATACATACATTTCACACAGGTCTATTACTTGTTCCAGACTAAGTACATTACTGTGTGTGTGTGTGTGTGTGTGTACATGCATATGCCCAAGTGTTTTTTAATTACAAAGTCAGATAGAGGATGGGACCATTCTGAATGTATATTCAGTATCTATATATATAAAAGCCTAAGCAACCATTATGACTGAATGATCGGAACGACCGGTCGACCAATTGCTATGATGCACACTCACCACCAGGGGGCAGACGCTCCAACTGGTAGGTTAGCTTGCTGCTGGTGTACGGCTGATCGGGACTGAGCAAGATGGGCTGGACACACCCTGGAGCCCTCCTGTGGTCCCTCCCTTGCTGGCCAACCTCCCGCACCCCTCCCGGCCTCAATCATGCACCAGTGGGCTCCCTCAGCCTGGCTTATGCCCTCTCGCAATATGGGACCCCTCAGGGAATGTTGGAGAGCTGGTTTCAGCCCAATCCTGCAGGCCAGGCCAAGGGACCCCACTGTTGCATGAATTTGTGCACTGGGTCTCTAGTTATTTAATAATCCTCAGTCGTTTTATTATTTTTTGCAATGTAAAAGACCCTTGAGCAATACTAAGCATCATGAGACCAGGTTCTGTATTTCTTTTAAGTCTTACTAAGGTGTCCTGCTCTTTTTTTTTTTTAATCCTCATCTGAGGATTTTTTTCCCATTGATTTTTTTTTTTTTTTTTTTACAGAGAGTAGAAAGGATGGAGGAAGGGAAAGAGAGAGACAGAGAAGGAGAGAGAGAGAGAGAAAGAGAGAGGAGAGGGAGAGGGAAACATCCATGTGAAAGAGACACATCAATTGGTTGCCTCCCACATGCACTCTGATCAGGGCCGGCCAGGGTTCAAACTTGCAACCCAGATACATGCCCTTGACCAAGAATCGAACCTGAGACCCTTTGGTATGCGGGACGATGTTCTAACCAGTGAGCAACGCTGGCCAGTGCTGCTTTCTTATTTTTTTATCTCCATAAATCACATTTAGTTAAGTGCTTATGGAATATTTTCTAAGTGCAACCTAAAATGTAAAGTGATAATGAAGAGAAGGAAATTAAGGCCTAACTCCCGCAGGCCTTCCATTGATTTCCCCACAGTAGGGGAGCTGAAGGTAGCCAGTCTGTCCCCTTTCCTTGGGGCTGAGGTGTGAAGGACACAGTACATCCTCTCCGGACTCTGGGTACAGCAGATGCACAGTAACAATAATAGAGATTTATACTGTCCTCTTGAATTGCCATGCCTAGGCTCCTTTCTGCTGTGCATACATATGACTATACTTACATTTTAGAGCATTCCTTTTACTCGTATGTGTACTTTTCAAACTGAACATTAGAAAACAATACTATTTTAAATACTTGATCACTATTCCAATTTATTGATTTTATTTTGAATTCAAGTTAACCTCTTAGCTAACATTCTTTAATGCCTACTGTGTACAAATATTTTGTTAAATATTGATCCTGAATGTCACATCCTTGGACTTTACTTTGGCATCCTTTCATTAGTAATACATGTTATTTATTGAAAATCCTATATATATCAGATCCAGACACCATGGTTTAATAGTTTGTCTCAGGCCTATTGCTGATTCTTTAATAACAAAAGAGTTTAGGGAAGAAATGTTTTTAAATCATACATTTTTGTATCAGTCAAGATCCTTTACTACAAATAACATAATTCTCTCTGGTCAGTTTAACCATAAAAGAGATACGTTAAAAGGTAGTGATTAGGTAACAGACTCCTGCAGGACCAGAGAGTCAGCTCTGAAGTGACCTAGTCAATAACATGGTGCAAGCATATTCTAGGAGACCCTCTACCAAAACACTGCTTCCACTGTCAGCCAACACTTATGTTGTTGCATCAGTCTGCACACCTCTGTCATCCCCAAAGAACCTAATGTCTCCACCAACAAATCAAGTTCTCCAAGACGAGTTACATCCTCAGGTTGCTTGCTTCCAGTTTCAAATAACACTCTGAATTTGATTGCTGGGGCCTAAGGTACTTGCCTTGCTGTAAGACAGTCTGAAAATGCTCGTTTTCTGGTTTCTACCTTACAAAGATTGGGGTCACATTGTAGAAAATAAACAAAGATAAGGAAAGTGTTCAAAACCTTGTAGTAGGCACAGGTGATCAGTGTCCACAGATAACAGTGAACTCGAACTTTTTCCTTAAATCTTCATTGCATCACTTAAAATTTCTAGAATCATATACAGGTCATTGTCTTTCTCTGGGAAATGTATCCTAATTTTTGCTTTCAGTAAGCATGCAACGTATTTTCTTTGTGAATCACTTTTACCTCATGTTAGCTCTAGCTACCATTCATGCTTGAACTGGAAGAGAAGAGCACATCTTGTAAAGCATGGTTTCTCACCCGCAACCCTATTGACATTATGGAAAGTTCTTTTTTGAGGGAATGGTTTTGTGCATTGTAGAGTGTTTAGCAGCATCTCTGGTTTCTACCCACTAGATGCCAGTAGTGTGTGCACACACACAGACACACCCATGATGATAATCCACATTGTCTTCAGACATTGACAGATATTCCCTGGATTCCAAAATCATTGCCAGTTGAGAGCCACTGAGATGAAACTATGTCTTTGCTTAGTGGACAACTTATGCAAATAAACAGATGCTGCCTTTGCCTCTTTCTCTGTGATTCTTATAATAATGGCCATTGATGCTATAATTATATGTCTCTTGTTGCTTCTCCTAAAGTCTTTTCATCAAAATGTGTAATATAAATTTAAACAGGAGGTTGAGAAATTGTCTCTTCTGTGTAGGCCTCCAGGAATTCCCTGCTTCCTACAATACCTTTTTGCTTTGTCTTCTGCCCCTTCAGTACAATATAAATATTCTATATCCTTTCCCTTCTTCAAGGATAGTCTTAACAGTGGGCACCTATAGGAAGAAAGGAAACAAAAGGAAAATTAGTTCAGACTTTGAATTAAACTTTGTGGGTCAAAAATTTGGTGAATTGAGTTAGTACATACTTGTTAAGGTTATCATTTTGTCATCACATTAAATTTACTTGAAAAGATGTACCCACAATACAGAAATTAGTTATTATGTTATAGTCAAGATTTGGGATTGAGCCTGGAAGCAGTCTTTTAAAAACTTTTCTATATTTCCTTTAGTATTTCAGAGCATATGCAAGGAACTAGAGATAAGCCATATAAATTGCCTTTTTTTAAAATGCATTTTGCAGTATTCATATATATACTCCTTAAAAGTGATAGTTTATGTGAGTAAAATGATTTTATATATTAATCTTTAACTATTCTAAGCAAAGATAAAATAGCAAAAAATCAGTTTAATGACATTTGGTTTTCTGATAAATTTCAAAGTTGACCTGAATCATATTACTACTTTTTTAAATTAACCTCCAAATTTGCTACCCTGTTTTAAGAGTTTAGAAGCATGCCTTTCCAATATTGAAGAGTAACATCTAATTTTCTTACTTTAAGCATTTCTTTTACTGCTTAATAAGTTATAGCTTTGCAAGTTTGAGGGCATGATTAAATTTCTTTCTGTATGGTTTTTAGGTAGAATAAATAATTCATCATTTTATCAAGGTAGTTTCAGTTTTTATACTATGTCATAAATACCTCACCAGCTGTGTTAGAAAGAACATTTTTTTCCTTACCTGAAATGCTTAAAATTTCTCTATTATTAAAAAAAGAGAATTATGTATCTTATTCTGTCTTGAAATAACTCACTAATTCTAATCAGTGCATTTTTTATGTATTAATTTTGACTAGCTTTATCTTTTTTTGTTGGTGGTGTTAACCTCACCAAAGGGTTTTTTCCCCATTGCTTTTCAGAGAGAGTGGAAGGGACAGGGAGGGAGGGAGAGAAACATTGATATGAGAGAGACACATCGACTAGTTGCCTCCTGCATGCTCCCTGCCCAGGGGTTAGGGAGGAACCTGCAACTCAAGTATGTGCCCTTGACTGGGTTCCCCACAACACTTTCGTGTGTGGGCCAACCCTCTGACCACTGAGCACACGGCCAGGGCTCTAGCTTATTTTAATGTATCCTCATAGTGTCCTTTATTCCAATTAAAATTAACTTAAATTTGATATAATTTATGTTTATTTTATTAATACACATAGGAAAAATATTTACAAATGTGTGATTAGGTAGTTACAAGCATATAGTTGTTAGCTATCCATTGACTTATTTGGGAAGTAATAAAATTTTTGTGGCTTCCATCTTTCCACTTTTAATATTAGTGAGATTTAAATTTTATCTATCATTGTGCTTAGTGAAAAGGATTTTGATAGATTGAGGTATATCATATAAAATAATATAGATAAACATAAGAAATTGGTGTTTATACTTTATTACTTAGTGTTTAAATTAAATGATTTAATTGAAAAAGAAAAATGATGTAATACAGACTTGCTAAAATCTGTATTACTATATTAAAATATTTTTAGAAACCAGAATATTATTATCAAAAATGATATTATTTCAAAAATACTCAAATAGCACAGAGGTGGAATAAGTAGAAAACCAGTATAAAGACATCCATTTCTAATAGTATAGCAGATTACTCTTAAGGGCTGTCTTAATACCAAAAGTACCAAATCTTGCACAAAACTTAATGTTGTTTCATTGCTAGGTTCCACAGGTAGGAGTAAAATCTTAACAAATCTTGGTTTGAAACTGGAGCATCAGTAGTAAACATACAAGACAAGTGCAGTTGACTTAGTTGCAAATGAAAATAATAGCACTTAATGTAGAAAGCAAGATATAGGCCAAGAGCAAGATGGAGAAGCTGGAAGAAATAATTCCACTTAAGATTCCCAGATGAGTTATGTTTCTCCTGTTGTGTTTGCAGATTATGTCAACTTTATAATCAAAGTCCAGCAAACACAGAAGGAAATAAGCCACCATGATTGAGAGTTAGTAGAAATGACAAATTAAGATTTAAACCCGCCAAGGGCTACAGATATTGAATTAGCTGATATAAAATGTATAAAAGCACATCTGAAATCTTTTTTAACTAGTCTGGCAGAATTGAACTTACGAAATTGGAAAATATAATTTTTGAAATAAAGTAATATTTAATGGATAGATGTATTAGTATCTAGGCAGGAAAGTAGAAGTTTCGCTAATTGTTTTAAACAGAGACAGTGTAATACAAGGAATTGGTTACACAGGTTATTAGAGAGTCCCCTCAGAGCAAATAGAGGGTAACTGTCCTGGCAAAATGGAAAGGGGAAGGAGTAGTAGGCAGAGCTCAGAAGCTGCTAGCATCCCCTGGTTGGAGCCGGTAAGCATACTGGTAAATCCAGACATGCTCTTGCAGTTACTGTTGGATTCACTAGAGTATAGTGTCACCTCAGCCACAGCTGGAATAACCAAAAAGTTTCTGCCTCTTCCCAAACTTCTGGGTTCTGGAATCACCTTATTTCTACTGCTTAAAAAGCAACTCTTTCCCTGTAATCTTCTATAGGTGCCTCTTGTTGGAAGACTTTAATAGGAAACTTCTTAGGAGAGCCAGGGTTTATAAACTCCTCACCTCATTTAATACAAAGCAGAATACAGAAGAGTGGGAATGAAGTCTTTAAGAGTAAACAGACATCTGAATAATTTATTCTCAGCAAGCCATCTTTTGTAACATATGGACTTTGATATTATGATAAAATCACTATGTAGAAAAATATTTGTTCTCAACTTCATGGGTGTTTCCTAATAAAAATATCTCTTGCTAACTAAAGATGACATAATGACAAAATCAAGAGGTTTCCTTAATAGCTATGGTATCTCAAACACTAGATCACTTAATCATTTTCATGGTAGAAGGAGCTCCAAAATGTTTCTGTGGTCTTTTTTTCTTTTAATTTATCATTGAAAGCATTACAGATGTCCCCTTTTCCCCCCCATTGATCCCCTCCACTCCTTACCGCATCCTCTCCCCAAGCCTTCACCACACTATTGTCTGTGTCCATGGGTTATGCATATATGCATGTAAGTTCTTTGGTTAATCCTTCCTTCTGAGATTCCTCAGTCTGTTCCATGCTTCTCTATCTCTGTATCTATTTTTTGTTCATCAGGTTTTTGTTTATTAGATTCCACATATGACTGAGATCATGTGATGCTTGTCTTTCTCTGACTGGCTTATTTCACTTAGCATAATACTCTCCAGGTCTCCCCATTCTGTCTCAAAGGGTAAGAGATCCTTTTTTTTTACAGCTGCATAGTATTCCATTTTGTAACTGTACCATAGCTGTGACTTGAACCAATATAAGTAACATGAGATGAGAAAGTCACACTTAATGTAAAGGCAAGAGTTGTACAAATTGTATATTGGACAATCAGCAAACAGAAATTTTAGAGAGAAAAGAGCATAAACAGGATAAAACAATTATCAAACATTGTGTACTTCATTTTCTTCAAAATTTATTGAAGTTTGGAATACACAAAATGGCTAATTCAAATTTTTATTCTCCCTCTTTCTCTCTGAAAAGGAGATCAGTGACTAAATTGTTCACAGTGGGAAGATATCAGCAGCAGTTGGCAGCAACAAGAGGTGATACATATATGAAATTTGTAATCAATGGGAAACTGAAATCACATAATTGTATGTTCCTGTGAATTGGTAATATTGTTTAGGACATGTCCCTATAGGAGGACTGAGGTAATGTCATGTGTGTTAAAGGACAAGATGACATCAGGTAATAGACATACATAATTTATAGTGAGTTTGGAAGATATATACATATATATTTTTGTATATATATGTGTGTGCTCACATATGCATACATGTGGTACATGTGATATATGTTATGTATATATAGTTTCTGTACTGTATACACATACATGGTATATTTAGAATTTATGGTATTATATAAACTGACATCTGTAATACTTTCAACAATAGAGATAATTTTTTAAAAGAATAAATAGACAAGCAGTTGGTAGAGTAGGTTATATACCAGTTTGGGCTCAGCTAAAGAGAAAATTTATGGATTGGAAGAGATGTTTTAAAATGATAGAATACAGCAAAGAAAAATAAATATGTGAAAAAAAATGTAGAGATTTTCAGTCTCAAATGTGAAATTCTAAGACTAATCAAAGACTCCCAACAGAGAAAAAAAGAGTAGATGAAGGATCTTACCTAATAATAGACAAACATGTAAATTGACCGTACTTCTGCTACGCCCACAGCCAATCAGAGTGAGTATGCAAATTAGAAGGCCAAAGATGGTGGCTGCCCAGCTGCTCCAGGCGCCAGACAGGGCAGGACACCTGCTATGAGAGGGAGGGCAGGGTCAAAGGGAGCGGAGTGCCGCAATAAAGACAAGACTGCAGACTCTGGCCAGAGTCTGCAGCAAAGATGGCAGACTCCGGCCTGAGTCTGCAGCAAAGACGAAGAAGGCAGACTCCGGCCAGAGCGAAGGCCTGGGTCCTGGGTGCCGGAGGAAAACTGGTGTTGAAGCCAAGGGAAGGAAGGCCTATTGCACGAATCTCTTGTGCAACAGGCCTCTAGTAGATAATAAAGAGCGAATAACTGATAATTTTTCCATAATGGTGAAGAAGAGTGGTCTGCAGATAGCAGAAGCACAATAAATAACAAGCAAGAGGAATAAAAAGACATTCAGACCTTGAAATTGTGTGGTAAAACTGCAGGACATCAAAATTAAGGAAAAATACTAAAAGCAGCCTGAGACAGGGGCACAGGGGTGAGAAACAATAAAATGGACAGCAGACTTTTTAATAACAACATAGAAACTAGAAATCAACGGACTATTTTTTAAATGTTTAGAGAAAATATGTATCAACCTAAAATGAGGTGCCTAGCAAGACTTTCTTGCAAGTCAAACATATAAAAAAAGATAGATAACCAAAAACAGAGAGTTTACCAATAGATATGAACTAAAGGAAATTCTAAAAGAAAATGATTAAGAAAATAAATCAGTAAAATGACAGTATAACAGGAAAATAATTCCAAAAGAAAACATGACATGCTAGAAGCAATGATGAGTGAAAAATTGGTAAAAGAGAGTAAACCAAATAAAATCTATATAAAAAAAGATTACTGCCCTAGTCAGTTTTGCTCAGTGGTTAGAGCATCGGCCCACAGACTGAAGAGTCCCAGATTCACTTCCAGGCAAGGGCACGTACCTCGGTTGTAGGATTGATCCCCACCCCGCTTGGGATAAGGCAACCAATTGATGTGTCTCTCTCACATCAGTGTTTCTCTCTCTCTGTCTCTCCCTCTCCCTTCCACTCTCTCTAACAATCAATGAAAAATTTATCTTTGGGTGAGGATTAACAACCACAACAAAAAAATAGTATTACTACTTTTATATAGATATTATTATTTAAAGTTTCAGGGGTTGAAAAACTTGATAAAAATATAATATTAGCAATAGCATGAGAGCCTGAGAAGGGATACAATGGGGATTATTTGTATGCATAGTAAAGTTTCCAAGGTAACCCACTAAAAAAGTATAAAAGGAGAGTATGATGTCCAATCCAAAAGAAAGGCGACAATAGAAAAAGTTTCAAACCAATAACAATTATTCTAGTCAATATTTTAAAGCAAGAAGAGACTATTTTTTTAAGCATAGAAAGAGTGGGACAAATAGAAAGCAAAAGAGTAAGACATGAAAAGGTTGAAAATAAAAGGATAATAAAAAGTTCTGCTTGGCAAACACCTAACAATAAAAATCTGGGGTATTAATCTCAATGTAATAAGAATGACTAGAGATAGAAGAGTCACTGCATAAAATGAAAGATTCAATTCACTAGAAAGATATAATAATACTAAGACTCTACACCCATAACAGTCTCAAGATATAATAAAATATTAAAATTTAATATAATTAAAGGAGGAAATTGATCAATTCAATATCATAATAAATTTCAACACACATTTTTCTGTATAGAACTGTATATCAAACAATTAGAGAATATGCATTCTTCTCAAGTGATTAACCATTTACAAAAGTGGGTCACATTTTACCACCAAGTGTCGATAAATTTCAGTGAATTGTCTTGGAGATCCTATCCTCTGACATATAAATAAAAGTCAACAGCAAAAAGATAAATTCTTAAATGATTGTACATTCTGACATTTTATTAAAAGACCTTTGACTAAATCATGAACCAAAAGGAAATACAGATTTCTGAAAGGAGAGCATTCTTACAAAAACTTTCCTTATGCTGAAAAAGTGTAAAGCGGGGAGTATCCCTACTTTTGAAAAGCTTACATTTTTGCCACTTCACTTTTACGGAAGACCTGTTAGTGCCTGTATTTGCTAACTGAAAGAAATCTGAAGAGGATTTTCACTTTTAGGAAAAAAAGCCATTACTATACTAATGTAGGTCTTTCGTAAAAGTGAAGTGGCAATAACACGAACTTGCAGAAAGTGGGGAGTACCTATACATTTAACTGGACAAAAACTAAATATGTCAAATTTATATGATATATAATCTTAAATACTTATATTAGAAAGGGAGGGAGAATGAACTATAATAACCTAGACTTCCAAATTAATGAGTTAGGAAATGATCAACAGCCTTAAAAAGAGAAAAGAAAAGAAAAAGTAAGAATGAGATGGCAGGGACCAGAAATTAATGAAATGGAAAACCTGCATTTAGCAGGTGGGATCAACAGAGCCTGAAATTGGTTCTTTTAAAAGACCTATAAAATAGTTCTCTGGAAGTTTAATCTGTTAAAAATTAAAAAGAAAAGGCAGAAATAATGTTATCAGTAAAAAGGGGGAGGGTACATACCTATAAATCAGTAGACATTTAAAAGATAAAAAGATATTATGAAAAATTTTATACCAATAAATTACAAAAACTTAGATTAAATGAACAAACCCTTAAGACTATACCTTACCAGAAGTGACTCAAAAAAAAAAAAGTAACCATTAAAGAATTAAATATTCAGTTAAACTTTCTCATTTTTTTTAAAAAAGTACTAGTATTGCATGGCTAAAACTGACCTCTGACCTTTTAAATAAAAATCATCTCTAATTTGCACACTCTTCCAGAGAATAGAAAAAGACAAAACATCCTCAAACTCGGCAAAATCATCTATATCAAAACTTCAATATCCAAACCAAAGACTAAAACCTTAACATCCAAACCAGACAGACAGCAAGAGAAACTACAAATACAATTCACTCTCGCTCATAAATGTTAATATCAAATCCTAAACAAAACATTAACAAGCTGAATACAACAATGTATCTTTTTACATTTATTACAACAATGTGTGTTGTTTTTTTTAAATACATCATGACAAAGGAGGGCATCAAAGGAATACAAGTATAATTTAACATTAGGGGGAAATCTATGCATGTCATTTAGCACATTAACAGATTAAAGGAGAAAAGGCATGATCAGCTCAACAGATTTTTTTTATTTAGTTGACTCACTAATTGAAGGGAGGGGGTTCAGTTCTTAGGAAAATTGGAGAAGAAGGGATGATTCCCTAACTTAATAAAGGATATCTATCAAGCACATGCATCAAATATCATTTTTCCAATGAAATACTGGAGGTATTTTCTTTGAAATTGGAACAAGACCATTTAATATTGTATTGGAGGTCAGAGTCCCCACAGCAAGAACAGAGAAGAAATATCAAGTACAGCTGTTCCTCTGTATCCGTGGGCTCCACATTCCCACATTCAACCAACCACAGATTGAAAATATTTAGGGGGGAAATGTTACGTTGTAGCTGCTGTCTACAGGCATACCTCAGAGATATTGAGGGTTTGTTTCCAAACCACCACAATTAAGTGAATATTACAATAAAAGCAAATCATAATCTTTTTGCTGGTGGAGGGTCTTGCCTTCAATTTGTGAAAAAATACAACATCTGTTGCACACAATAAAGCAAAGCGCAGTAAAACAAGGTGTGCCTGTACTATGTAGTGAGGCCTATGATGGTTGTGTCTGTACGTAACATGCAGACTTTCTTTTGTTATTATTCCCTAAACAATACAGGATAACAACTGTTTACATAGCATTTACAGTGTGTTGAGTGTTCTACATAATTTAGAGTAATTTAAAGTATACAGGAGGATTAGGTAGGTTATATGCCAGGACTTGAGCATCCTGGGATTTTGGTATCCACAGGGGTTCCTCCCACACCCAGACTTCCAATCCAGGAGACAACTGTATAAGCATTTGAAAGGAAAAATAAAACTGCCTTCATTTATATAGATGACATGATTGTCTGCATGAGAAACAAACTAACTTACGGGTAAACTATTAGACAGAATATGAGAGTTTAGCAAGGTGACTAATTATAAAATCAGTATACAAAAATAAGTTGCTTACAAACATAAGCAAAATGTCAGTTTTTTCCAAATTGATTCATAGAGCAATGTGATTCCAGTGAAAAACTCCAATAGGGTTTTTGAGAAATTCTACTTGGATCTAAATGTTACATGGAAAGACAGCCTAGAATAACCAACAGACTCCTAAAGAAGAATTAAATTTGCTCTGTCAGATAATAAGTTTTGTTACAAAGCTGTAGAATTTAAGAAAGTGTGGTAGTATTGGCAGAGGGATAGACAATTTGACCAATTGAACAAAATATATTGTTTTGAGATACTACCTAAATATATGATAAAACTATTTTTTCTAAAGCAAAGGAATGATGAATACAAAATTTATGATAATGATTCCCTCTGGGGCAGGGACTTTGAGATTAGAGAGGTAGTGTGGTATATTTTATTACTAGTGGCCCAGTGCATGGATCCGTGCACACTGAAAGGAAATTAATTAGAAGGTGGTGGGGCTGGGCGAGATGGGCCGGACATGCTCTGGAGACAAGCTCCCTCAGTCCCTCCAGGCAGGCCGGCCGCACCTGGGGCATCTGCGGAGTGAGCGGGGTCCCTCCGGCAGGTGGGATCCCTCGGCCTGGCCTGTGGGGATCGGGCCAAAACCGGCTCTCCTATATCCCCAAGGCGTTGTGGAGTACAAGAGGGCACTCTGCAAAGTTGCTGTCTTACAGGGTGTGGAACGCAAACGCAAGTGTGCAGTAAACCAGATTCAGGGCCAACAGTGCCCCAGGAACAACATAACCCATGGCGGAAGGTGGAATCACGTGGCCCCGCGAGGAATCAGGCTCCCTCCGCTCTGGTTCTGGGATGTGTCACCTGAGAACTGCTGCTGCCTAGTTACCGCAGCTCCGCAGCTCCTGCACTGAGCGTCTGCCCCCTGGTGGTCAGTGTGCATCATAGGTACCGGCTGGTCAGACAGTTGGATGGTCGGACAGTCACTTACCCTTTCTTATATATAGGTGCTTTATAACTCAGATACTTGATATATATTTATTATATACCTGATATAATTATATTGCTGTTCTTGGGCTGCCATAACAAGCTACCACAGACTAGATAGCTTAAACAATAGATGTTTCTTTTCTCATAGTTCTAGGGGCTAAAAGTTCAAGGTCAAGCTATTGGTAGGTTCAGTTTATCCTGATGCTCCTGTCCTTGGCTTGCAGATAGCTGCCTTCTTGCTGTGTCCTCACCTGACCTCTTCTAGGACCTCCCACCCCTGTTGTCTCTTCCTCTTCTTATAAAGACACCAGCCTATTGGATTATGACCCTACCTTTATGACCTCATTTAACCTTAAATATCTTCTTAAAAGCTCTATCTCTAAATATTGGAAGGTTAAGGCTTCAACATATGAATTTTACGGAAATTCAATTCCATCCAGACCAATTTTTAATTAAAAAATTTAAATAGAACATGCACCTCACACATTTTGGTGTTCAGAAGTTCTTGATATTAACCTCTTTGGAAATGTTTTCATATTTCTCTAGAAAAATTATTTGCATAATCGCAAATCACTCTACATCAGTCTGCAAAGACTAAATTTCCAGCCAGCAAATTGAAACTCCCAGGACTCTAATAAACCTAATAATGGAAGAGACCAGAGAAGAAAACATTCTGAGGTTTCTGAATATTTTATTTAATCTTGGATAGTCTCGACTTATATTTCAAATTGTTTTTTATCTTCTATTAAGAGGTTAGAGAAATGTTGATTATTTTTTAGATGTTTCAGAAAACAATGTTAAAGAGCCGTGCTTGATAGAAAATAACCCATACCTAAAAATAATTTTATCACATGAGTGTATATTTTAGCATACAAACAAAAATAATTTACCAGTTTAATTTGCAGCCCAGCTTATTTTTTGCATTTTCTTGCTTTGCTCAAACTGAATGACTCAGTGACTTCTTACTTCCCTGCATTGAATATGAGAAAAATCCTAGCAGATATCCAGATGATTTAATGTAATTTAAATCTCTTTTTCCTGCCTGAAAGTAATTTTTGACTCTAGAATGCTTTTCTTTTGACATCATATATTTTACAAGAAATGTATTATGGGGGGTCACCTAAAACAAAGAATAAATTTCTTATCAGCAGACAGCATTCCGGTCTGATATGTTCATCTGCCTGATTTTAAAAAGGATATAAGTAAGAATTAATAGAAGCTTCCAGATATATTTACAATAGTCATATTTCTTCAATTATTCTGCATCTAGTCAAAGCTTAATAGCCTGAAAGCTAATAGGTATATTGATAAAGTTGTCAGATAAAAGCAAATATATATTTGCAAATCATTGTTCTGAAAACAGATAAGCTAATACTCATTTTTCTTAGGTTTTGCATTTGTTCCTCAAGGGATATAGATATACAACATGTATTCTATAAAATAATATTTCTGTTGACCTTTATATGTATCCATTTGTTGTTCTGTTCTCTCTGACTTGTGTTGAATTATTGAAAAATAAATGGAACATTTAATAATTTTTTGCTATAGCTTCCCTCAGTCTGGTATACTATATTATGTAAATTACTGTTTTACTTTTTTCTCACAAAGTAGAAATTACTTCATTGCTTTTTTTCTGAATATGAGTGGTGCTACTTATTGCAAAGGTCTGTGTTTCTGGTAATATAGATAAAGTTCATATTAGATGGGTTTTCTGGAAGACATGATATCACATTTCATTATTACCATGACTATTTCTATAATAAGAGCACTGTACACAATTCACACTAACATAGCATGAATCCAACTTCCAAATATTTGTTATGAGAGTTTGATTCATTTTTAACAAAATCAATGCGGGAACTGCCAACTGTTCTATTTCTTTTTTATATTGTAGACCAATGCTTTTTCAATATGTTGGATCTAGACGTCCACTTCTATCAAAACTACCTGCAGGCACTTGTTAAAAATCCCAGTGCCTAAATGCTACCCACTGGCTTCCCAGTCAGATTACCGGCTTGGGTATCTGCATGTTAGCGAGCAACACTGCTAATTCTTAGGCACGTCCAGGAACCCCTGATGCACACCGTAGCCTGAGCAGTGAAAGAGCTTTGTGCCCTGCCTCTGTAGGTGTGGCCCATCCTCCAAAGTACTGCTTCGTTGTGTTACAGTCCTTTCACACCTGGTTTAAATCAAACAGCAACTTGAAAACCAAGGAGAGCCAGCCTCAGCTCGGGCTCTGTGCTGGATGGCCTGTGTTCGTCTGTCAGGCCTGGAAAATAGACAGCATTTGTGAAGTCCATCCCACTCTTTGTTACTTGAGTTTAGTAATATTATCTCTTGATTTATTTTAAGAAATATTTTAGTCCAATATTTACTTAGGGGATAATGGTTACAATGGAAGATTCACTTTCATTCTTTCATTCAATGTAATTGCAAATCTGAACACTTTAAAACTAAGTTAAAAAAAAAAGCCACTGCCCTTTGACCTCTTAAATATAACCTGTAATTCTTCACTAGGAGTTACAGTGTATTTCTTTTAGCACTGTGTTACTGAGATTTAGGTAGTTCTAGAAACATTATAGACCACAGACCTTTCAAGATATATAGATATACTAGTGGCCTGGTTCCCTCAGCCCAGCCTGCACCCTCTCCAATTGGGGACTGCTTGGGGGATGTCCGACTGCCGGTTTAGGATCAGGCCTAAACCGGCAGTCGGACATCCCTTTCGCAATCTGGGACCGTTGGCTCCTAACCGCTCACCTGCCTGCCTGCTTGATTGCCCCTAACTGCCTCTGCCTGCCGGCCAGCCTGCCTAATCGCCCCTAACCTCTCTGCCTGCCTGCCTGATTGCCCCTAACCCAGCCGTGGGCAAACTACGGCCCACGGGCTGGATCCGGCTGTTCTTTCCAGTTCTCTTGCTCTCCCCTCCGCTCCTTTACTTTGAATTTATATTAGTTCACACAAACACTCCATCCATGCTTTTGTTCCGGCCCTCCGGTACAGTTTAAGAACCCATTGTGGCCCTTGAGTCAAAAAGTTTGCCCACCCCTGCCCTAACCCCTCTGCCTGCCTGCCTGATTGCCCCTAACTGCCCTCCCCGGCCAGCCTGATCTCAGCCCCAACTGCTCTTCCCTGCCAACCTGATCTCACCCCCAGCTGCCTCTGCCTGCCTGATCACCCCCTAACTGCCCTCCCCTGCTGGCCTGATCTTGCCCCCAACGGCCCTCCCCTGCCGGTGTGATCTCGCCCCTAACTGCTCTCCCCTGCCGACCTGATTGCCCCTAACTGCCTCTGCCTGCCTGATCACCCCTAACTGCCCTTCCCTGCTGGCCTGATCTCGCCCCCAACTGCCCTCCCCTGCCAGCCAATTTCATTCTGATTGGTTGGTTTCTATGCCAGTCAGCATCAAAAGCTCCTCCTCCTAGGCAGCCATTGGCTCCTCACAGTTGACCCAGATTTGGTTCTGATTGGTCGGTTTCTATGCCAGTCAGTGTCTCTGGGCCTATCTCTGGGCCTGATCAGAGAGGCGGGGCCGATCACAGCCCTTGCAGAGGCTCGGAGAGAAACAGAGGCATGGCTGCTGGCGAAGCCCGGAGAGAAAGAGAGAGGCAAGTGCTGATCAACAGCTGCCACGGAGGCTGCAGATCAGACCCTGCCTCTCTCTTCGGGCCTCTCTCTGGGCCTGATCCACAGGCCCCTCAGCAGTCAGTGCTGGGTCGCTGTGCACGCACCAGCAGCAGTCAGTGCTGGGTTGCCACGGCAACCCAGCACTGACTGCAGGACTGACTTCCGGTGTTCGGTTGAGCCTTCGGGTGGTCGTTATAGACTCTGGGTTTTTATATATTAGGGTATGTTTTGTTATATACAGACTAAGGGAGCTACAGATAAAGGCCTTCAAACAAAACATTCAGCTCTCACTCCTGTGAGAGTTTCTGGATAAAGGAGAAAGATGACCCACAAATATTAGAGAATTGAGAAGTATGGCAGTCCTATGGGAAATTATTCCTATCTAATCTTTTAAATTTGTGTTCACTTAATCTGTTTTCTGTACAGTTTAGAATCTCTTCTTCAACCCCTATAATACTAATATAATGAAATAAATCACCTCCAGAGTCAAAAGTCTGACACTAAGGAAAGTAAACAGAATATCACCCAGACTTCTCTGTGCCCCTAACTAGTTAAAATAACAAAACAGAAAAGCCACAAGGTCTGTGATTGGCATCTCCCTTTTCCAAAGACATCTTATCCTTTTGTCATCTTCACAGATTAGGCAGGGGCAGATCTTGAAGCCATATGAGAAACAGATAGTGCACTCCCAAATCAAAACAATAAACCGCTGATTTCATTGTTTCCTATGCATTATAACCCAGAGCTTCTAAGCATTCTCCCTTTTGTCTTTTTTCAGTCTTGCCTGATGTCTGCTTATTAACCTTTTCTAACAATCGGTCTTTTCAGTTGGCTATTCTTTCTTGTTAGTTGTTGTTCTGGTTGTTGTTGATATATCTATACTAGAGGCCCAGTGCACAAAATTCGTGCACGGGGGGCCGGGTGTTCCTCAGCCCAGCCTGCACCCTCTCCAATCTGGGACATCCCTCTCACAATCCAGGACTGCTGGCTCCCAACTGCTCGCCTGCCTGCCTTCCTGATTGCCCCTAACTGCTTCTGCCTGCCAGCCTGATCACCCCCTAACCACTCCACTGCCAGCCTGATTGGTGCCTAACTGCTCCCCTGCCAGCCTGATTGCCCCTAACTGCCCTCCCCTCCAGGCCTGGTCCCCCCAACTGCCCTCCTCTGCAGGCCTGGTCCCCCCCAACTGCTCTCCCCTGCAGGCCTGGGTCCCCACCCAACTGCCCTTCCCTGCAGGCCCGGTTGCCCCCAACTTCCCTCCTCTGCCAGCTTGGTCACCCCTAACTGCCCTCCCCTGCAGGCTTGATTGCCCCCAACTGCCCTCCCTTGCAGGCCTGGTCCCCCCCAACTGCTCTCCCCTCCTGCCCTGATCGCCCACAACTGCCCTCCCTTGCAGGCCTGGTCCCTCCCAACTGCCCTCCCCTGCTGGCCATCTTGTGGTAGCCATCTTGTGTCCACATGGGGGTAACCATCTTTGACCACATGGGGGCAGCCATCTTGTGTGTTGGAGTGATGGTCAATTTGCATATTACTCTTTTATTAGATAGGATATCACCTGCCTTGATACTTACTGGTATTATTTCTCTCTTGTTTCTTTGGGCTTACTCTGTGGCTTTTATCCAACTTTTTTAGTTGGACACTTTACTCGTTTAATTGTAACCTTTTTTTGTTTCTTGATAAATGTATTTGATGAACTTCTTTCCAACTCCTGCATCAACACCCACCCTACTTTTTTTCCTAAGGTCACTGAGGATTAGATTTTCCTTTCTTGTTCAAGGCCAACCCTTTTCACTTTGACATTTTCTTTTCTGTCTCTTTTTATCTCCTCCATGTCTTTGCTTTTAGTTCTTCTGTTAGTGTTGGAGTTTGGAATGTGAGGAACAGAAACGCATTCATGTTAAGAGAAAATGGGAGTTAGTATGAAAATACCAGTGGACTATCAGGCAGCTCACTCTCTTTCTCTCTCCCTCCCTTCTTTAGAGGGACGTGGTCTTTCATGGAATCTCTGCCTCTCCTGCCTCTCTCCACACATCTCTGTCCTCTTCTGTTTCTCTAAAAGCTAGCTTCTTCATGCTCTACCTTATAGATGCTTTCTTTAGCTACTCAAGGTTTTTATTTTGTCTAACTTCAATTATAATATGACTCATTACTGCTGTACTAGTCTTTCTTTTTAGAGTACTACCCTTTCATCTGAATTTCCACTGCTAGCCAGCTAATTATTTCCATGTTTCATAGTTTATACTCCTAATAAAGACAATCCAATAGGCTTGACCCATCTTGTTATAACAGGTAGTCATTAACCAATGTATATGGCCAACATTAGTCAATCACCTGAATTGAGGGCTGAAGAATTACACCATGAATTGTGCATTGGTGGCCAGGTACTATGAGCAAGACATTTTCCATTAGGAACATATATGTTGGTAGACTAGGCTCTAGCCATCTCTAATTGTCCTCTCATTATTATTTATTCAATTTCACTTCATTAGTTCCTTCTCCTCATACTTTTTTATTTAATTTTTATTGCCACTCTTTAAAAAATTATTTTTGAACCTGTTTTCATCAAGCTATCATGAATCCAATTTCATCTCATTTATTGTACCCAAAAGAATAATATTTGCCATATTCACATCCCTATCTCTCATCCCACTGAAATTTGGCTTAGTATTTTATTATATCCCTGTAATTGCTCTCACTAAGGGCACTAGTAACCTTCTAATTGTCATATCCAGTGGAAAATTGTTAGTCCTTATCTTACTGCCCTTTGTTCAACATTTGACATTCATAGCAACTTTCTTCTACAAATATTCTACTCCCTTGGGTTCTATGGATCTCCAGTTTTATGGTGCTGCTTTTAGCCTGTTGACTTACCTTGTTCTTTTTCTTTTTATGGGCTTTCTCTAAGGCCCCCACTTGAAATGTTGATATTCCTGATTCCATATGTAACACTACTATTACTTTTATGGTCTCAACTATCACATATAAACTATTGATTCCCAAACTCCCCATTTTCAGTCTAGACTTCCCTACAGAACTTCAGATTCATATATCCAGGCATGATTATTGGGCATCTCAAGGTCAACATATAATCAAGTAGGCCACATAATAAGTTTGTCAAGCATTGGTAACCATTGCTAAATAGTTTGCCTGAATATCAGTCCTTTTCCATGTCATGTATTTTTCATAAGCCAAATTTCAGTGGACTGAGAGTTAATGAGAGATATGGATGTGAATATGGCAAACATTACTCAACTGAACTTATCATTCCTGCTTCCAAATTTGTTCCTCTTGTATTTCTGTTTCATTTAATGGTATAACCATTTACCATTGAGGCAAAGTAGAAGAATGAAAGTCTAAATAGTTCAGGGTTGGAAAACATATGACAAGCTTTCTACCATTCCTCCATCCTATACTTATTATAGACATAGGATTCATGATCACTCATGCTGACACTGCCCCATCCCATTCTCATAGTAGGCTTATGCCTCTCGTGGTTGTCTGTCCTAATGATGTTGAATGACATCACAGAATCTTGTTCTACATACTGTTTCAAGCAACCAGTATCAATCAATTGGGATTGGCAACCTTCTTATTTTTAACCCTGTTCATTGTGCAATCACCCCTAGGACTACATCAAAGCTTTCTTGCCCTCTGTCTCTGGTTGGGTTTTCTGGGAAGCAATTAAAGAAGATCAGAAAGTGGGAGGACAGTGATATTAGGATTATTACAGCAGTTGCCACAGATTGGCTGCATCCCTTTACCAAAGGGCACAACTCCTGTGAACACCCTCCTCAATTCCAGAAACTACTTTTTCCTGATTTAGGGGTGATAATGGATCCCCAGTATTGCCTGGGGTCACATTCTACCCCTTGTCAGGTCCCCTAAATCTTGCCCACATCTTTGTAGGTAAAGTGTTCCACAAATTACCCAATTTGATTATATCATCTTGTTTTCTGCCAGGACCATGACTAGTGTAGCATGTGAATTATAATGTATATGGCATCCCTTTCCTAAACTCCTTCTATAATCCTCAAGTCCCACAATTACAAAGACTTGGTTATTTCACATCTCAAATATTATGCAATTGTATCTCTTCTCTCTACTCTCACTCTTAAAATCCTAGTTCAGGCCCTCATTATCTCTCTATGAAATAAAAATATATGAAATGGAAAAGGACTGATATTCAGGCAAATTATTTAGCAATGGTTACCAATACCTGACAAACTTATTTTGTGGCCTACTTGATTATATTTGGCTTTATTATTCTATGGTTCACTCACAAGTGTGTATGCTGTGGCCCCTATACTTCTGTCTTCTAATCCTCACATTTTTAAAGATCATTGATATTTGGGGGGATTTTGTTTTATTTATAAATATAGAAAGCTTCTATCTAATGAAATCTCAGATGTAACCCTAATACATAAAATAAAATAGAATGGGTTCTAGTTAAGTTAAGGTTAGCACCTAAGATACAATCAGTAAATAATTGCTCGGCATTCTTACCAGATCTTAATAAATATTTATCTTCTTTTTATTTTCTCTAGCTTTATCTCTACTACCTCTACTACCATCCTGGCCCTGTGCCAAATTAACACATATACTAATTAATAGCCATCATACACTAATAAATATACTACTCTATTGTACAAACAGAGAGTTTGTTCTACCCACATTCACCAATATAATCAGAAACTGGTTTTAATGAGAACCTGGTTCGTGTTCTATCTGGGAAGGATGACTTTTTTCCAAGAAAGATTCTTGTTTGAAAGGATTTAGAAATTCCATCTATCATGAAGATCTGTTTATTCTCATTTTTTCTATGATTTAAAGAAATTAGATGAATGAAATATGAAGTTTATCAGAATTCCTCATTCTAAAATAGGCTGAATATCACTCTCTGATAAGTATGATCCTGTTAGCACTTCTACCAACTGTATTGTATGGTACAACTTACTAAACTTGAGGTAGTCCCAAAATGTCTTTTTATTATTACATCATATACAATAAATTATATCCCTTACATTTTTCATTTAACTTTATTTTTAAGGTGATTTTTTAAAAAGTCCTTAAAGGATATTTGGATCTTAATTCTATTCTGTAACCATCAACCATTCTTCCAATTCATTGTATCTTCATCCTGGTTAATGGAAAATGTTTATTTGGATAGGATTGCCAAAAAAAGCCTTTGGATCTGCCAACAGAGAACTCTCCCTAATAGGAGATTGACCTTGGACAGTGAGTCACAAATCTGTAAATAGCCAGTCAATAATAAATATATACAAGTTTTGAAATATCATCTAGCTCTTATTTTACCATCTGGTCCACAAAATTTCTAATGACTTTGCCAAATATCTTCTTAAAATCAAATTATCTAGGTCTAGGGCATTTTTCAGATCTGTCAAGTAAGAAATACTTTCAGGAAATGATTGAGGTTAGTCTGACATGACTTGTTCTTGGTGAAGCCAAACTAGCTCATAGTTACCATTGGTTTTCTTTCTAAACACATGTAAGACTGTTTATTAATTTCTTCAGAAATCATGCAAGACTTAAAAGCATGGTTTAAATCCAGACTGATTTATAATTTCAGTTCTCCACATTCTTTTTTTTTTAATTAGAAACAGTTTTATTATCTAGCATTTCAACATCTCTTCTAGTCTCTTCATTTCTTCAAAGATTACCATCATCATCCAGTGAGTTCATCTCCAAGTTCTCTCATTTCAGGCACTCATGTAGGTCAACATGCAGGTAAAGGATATGTTACTATTTCTTCACTTGTTGGAGCTTGTGAGTTATTCTTTTTAAAAAATTTTTATTTTGAAATAATTTTAGACTTACAGAAGAATTGTAAAAAAGAGTACAAAGCATTTCTGGTTGGCTCTCCTAAGTTATCATCTTACATAGCCATAATCCAATTATCAAAACTGGGAAATTAATATTGGTACAATACTGTTAACTAAACTCTATAGGCTTTATTCTCATTTCACCAGTTTTTCCATTAATGTTCTTTTTCTTTTTAAGTATAATCCAGGATCCCACATTACATTTAGTTTTCATATATCTTTGGTCTCCACCAATCAGTTAGAGTTCCTTAGTCTCTCCTTATCTCTCATGATCTTGCCACTGAGTCGTAGTCAGGCATTTTGTTGAATATCTTTTAATGTGGGTTTATCTGATGTTTTGTCCCGATTAGATAGAGATTATGCTTTTGGGGGACAAATATTTCTAAGTGATGTACCTTTCTCAGTGCATTAAAGTCGATGGCACATGATGTTGATACATTGCATTACTGGGGATGTTAACCTTGATCCCTTGTTTTAGGGGATATCTGTCAGGTTCCTCCTTTTAAAGTTACTTTCCCCTTTTGTAATGAATATTTAGAAGGGAATACTTTGATACCAGGCATATATCCTCTTTCTTCTTAAACCTTCGCCTACTATTTTTGGCATTCATTAATGGATCATGCCTGCCACAATTAGTACTCTGTGTTCTAATAGTGATTTTTAATCTCCCTCCCTCCTTCTGCATTTTTTATTGGAATTCTGTGAGGAAAAATTGTCCTTTTTTGATTTACTTATTTGTAATGGTTTTATTGAGATATAGCTGACATATAGTAAGCAACATATAATTAAGTAGTACAATTAGATGTTTTAGCATATGAGAAACCATCATCACAATCAAGATACTGAACATATTCATAACCACCAAAGGTTTTCTTCTATTTATTTCTTATCTCTACCTTCCTTTTCTCCCCACCTCTTTCCCATCTCCCCCAAGCACGAACTAATCTGCTTTCTATCACTATCAATTAATTTGCATTTTCTAGAATTTTATATAAATGGAATAATACAGTATATACTCCTTTTTCATTTGGCTTCTTTCACTCAGGATAATTATTTTGAGATTTATTCTTGCTGTTACATAAGTCAATAGTTGTTTTTTTTCCCTGAGTCACATTCCACCGAATGGATATACCACAATTAATTTATTCATAATTGATGGATATTTGGGTTGTTTTTAAGTTTTGACTATCATAAATTCCCCTTCTATCTTTCTTTTGATTAGTGTTAAGATTTATCTTTGTCCATACCTTTATTTTTGACCTATTGTGTGATTGTATTTAAAGTTTATTTTTTGTAGGCAGCATAGAATTGGGCTTTGCTTTTTTATATGCAATGTGACAAACTCAGCCTTTTAATCGGGGTGTTTAGGCTATTTCTATTTAATATGGTTATTAATATAGTTAGATTTGTCTATCATTTTGCTATTTGTATCATGTTTCTCCTTTTTATTTGTCCCATCTGTATTTTTTTCCCCTCTACATATATTGTTTGATGATTCCATTTTTATATCCTTTAATGGCCCTTTTAGCTATAACTCTTTGTTTTGTTATTTTAGTGGTTGTTTGGGGGGGTTTTAGTATGCATCTTTAACTTCCACCACTTAGCTTCAAGTAATATTATTTCATTTCACTTGTAGTATTACAACCTTAGAATTAATGTACTGCCATTTCTCACCCTTTGGCTTTTGTGGTATTGTTGTCATATATTTTACTTTTTCATGTGTTATAAACCCTACACTGCATTTTTTTTTATTTAAATTGTTGGCTATATTCAAAGAAATGTAATATAAGAAAAATATTTTATATATTTAGCCATATAGTTACTATTTCTGGTACTCTTCATTTCTTTCTTAGATCCAAATTTCAACCTGGTATTAATTTGCTTCTTCCTGGAGGACTTTGTTTAACATTATTTGTAGTGCAGATCTGCTAGTGATAAAAATTCTTTAAGCTTTTGCGTATCAAAAAAGTCTTTATATCACTTTAACTTTTTAAAGATATTTTTGCTCTATGTAGAACTCTGGGTTGCCAGGTTTGGGGGCCTTTTTTAATACTTTAAAAATAAGAGCCCACAGTCTTCTCACATGAATTGTTTTCATTGAGGATTCTCATAATTATCCCTAACTTTGTTATTCTATACATGACATGTTTTATTTTGGGGTTTTTTTCTGGCTGCTTTTAAGGTCTTTTTTTAAATCCCTGGTTTTGACCAATTTGATTATATATCTTCGAGTACATTTTCTTCATGCTTTTTGTGCTTGAGAGTTATTTTGCTCTTGAATCTCCAAGTTTATAGTTTTCATCAAATCTGAGAAAATGTCAGCCACTATTTCTTCAAAAAAAAATTGTCTTCACTCTCTTCTTTCCTTCAGGATTATAATTACACTTATGGTAGGTAACTTGAATTGTCCCACAGATCACTGATACTCTGTTCCTTTTATTTTTCAACCTCTTTTCTTTCTGTTTCATTATAGATAGTTTATTGCTATTTCTTCAAGTTCATTAGTCTTTTCTTCTGCAATGTTTAATCTGTTGTTAATCTCACTCAGTGTACTTTTTATCTCAGAAATTACCATTTCTACTCTAGAAGTTCAATTTGGGTCAGTTTTCCTGTCTTTCACAGCACTCTAAATCTTTGAACATATAGAATACAGTTATAATAATTGTATCAATATTCTTATCTGCTAATTCTAAAATCTATCTGGATCAGTTTCAGTTAATTTTTAATTAAATTTTTATTGAGTTAATTGTAGATTCACATGCACTTGTAAGAAATAATACAGAGAAATCTCATGTACCTTTTAGCCAGTATTCCCCAAAGGTATCATATTATAACACTAATAAAATATCATAACCAGAATATATTAATACAAAGCACTGATTTTTTTTCAGATTTCTCCAGTATTACTTGTACTCATTTGTGTGCCTTTTGTGTGTGAGTAGTTCTATACAATCTTATCCCATGAGTAGGTTTATGTATCCAACACCACAGTCAAGTTACAGTTCCACCACCACAAGAATTTCTCATGCTGCCCCTTTATATCCATACCCACGTCTATCTTGTTTCTACCCTACCCCATCCCTAACCCCTTTGATAACTAATATACTTCATATCTAAAATTTTGTCATTTCAAAAATGTTAAATAAATGGAATTATATAGTATGTAACCTTTGGGGATTAACTCTTTCCACTCAGCATAATTCCCTGAAGATTCATCCAAGATTGATTGATTTTTCTCCTTGCTTTGTGTTTTATTTTCATGCTTCTTTCCATATCTGATAATTTTAAAAAAAAATTGTTTTTATTGGTTTTAGAGAGAGAGGAAAAGAGAGGGAGAGAGAGATAGAAACATCAATGAAAGAGAAACATCCATCAATTGCCTCCTCACTGGGAATGGAGCCTGCAATCTGGGCATGTGCCCTGACCGGGAATGGAACCTGTGACCTCCTAGTGCACGGGGTGATGCTCTAACTGAGCCACACAGCAAGATGACAATTTTTATTGATGCTAGACATTGTAAATATTCTCTGTGTGTCTTTATATGGTTTTCAGCTTTACTCTGGAATGCAGTTAAGTGACTTGGAAATAAGAATTTGATCCTTTCAAGGTCTTACTTTGAAAACTCATTAGTTGGTACCAGAACAGTGTTTAGTCTAAGTCTACATATTCCCCAACATTGAGCAAGACACTTCTGAGTACTGTACCCTATACCTCATGAGTTACGAATTTTTCTCAGCCCAGTCTGAGTGCCAAGTGCCATTTGTACTATTCTTTCAGGGAATTCTTTTTCAGCCTTGGGTTTCCTCAGATGCGTGCACTAATCAATACCCTACTGGATTCTCAAAGTGAACTCTCTATAGAACTCTGCATTTTTCTCTCAGCAGCTCTGTTTTCTACAGCGTGTCATCCTGCAGCTCATACTGCCTTGGGCTCCCCTGACTCTTCAGACATGTCTCCTCAACTTAGAGAGTCTGTTGTGCTCCAGCTGGGTTTATCCTCTTTGCACACAGACTGGAAAGTCCCTCAAGGCATAAACTAGAGCAGTTCTAGGGCTCATCTCCTTTGTTGCCTGTTTCTGAGGATTCACTGTCTTTTATTGCCTGGTATCTAATAACTTCAAAATCGTTGTTTCATATATCATGCCTGCTTTGGTTTGTTGTTATTGTTTTGAGTAAGAAAGCAAATCTGACCCCTGTTATTCCATCTTGGTTGGAAGCCAAAGTCCTCTATGATTTATTCTTAATCAAATTTATGATAAGGCTTATTCTCTTTGATCAAGAAAATAGAAACAAAATTGAAATTTAATTTTCTTTTAATTTCATTTTATTATTACAGTGTTTATCCAAGTAAAGGTCTTTTCTTAATCTTCTTCTTGTTCCAATCATAACTTTAAAAAATTCCTTTTATGTCTTTAGGGTTTTTCATTTTGGACTTGATAAACTTTTTGACTTCCTTATTTCACATGCTTTGTTTTTTTTTCCCCTCCCTTCTTTTTTTTTTCTTTCTACTTTTCTTCCTTCTTTCTAGTCAATAAATATTTATTGAAGGCCTATAATTGCCAGATGCTAAGCTAAGCACTGAGGATAATGACATGAAAATGACAAAGATCTTGCTCTGTTGCTTAAATTCTGGTGATGGGAGAAAGGCAATAAACACATAAATATGTTATTTTAGTTGGAAACATATGCTATGAAGAAAATAAACAAGATGATATTTTGATGTGGTATTTGAGCTCAAATATTAAAAGAATTTTAAAAGAGGGAATAGCAACTGCAAAAGCCCAACATCAAGAATAAGTTTGACATGTTCAAGGAATAGAAAAAAAGGATGTGACTGGAGAGTCATTTATCAAGAAGAGAGTCATACAGCCTGGGTGGCTCAGTGGTTAAAAGTCGACCTATGAACCAGGAAGTCATGGTTCGATTCCCATTCAGGGCACATGCCCAGGTTTCAGGCTCGATCCCAGTAGGGGGCATGCAGGAGGCAGCTGATCAATTATTCTCATCATTGATGTTTCTATCCCTCTCCCTTTCTGAAATCAATAAAAATATATTTTTAAATTTTTTAAAAGAAAAGAGTAGTACAAAATGTGGTCATGGAAGTATTCAAATGTCAGAACAATTAAGGTCTTGAAGTCTGACTCATGCATTTATGTGCCTTTCCTTTTACTTTTTTTTTAAATTTAATAAATCTTTATTGTTCAGATTATTACAATTGTTTCTCTTTTTCCCCCCATAGCTCCCCTCCACCCAGTTCCCACTCCACCCTCTGCCCTTTCCTCCCCCGCAACTGTCCTCATCCATAGGTGTACGATTTTTGTCCAGTCTCTTCCTGCACCCCCCCACACCCCTTTCCCCCTGAGAATTGTCAGTACACTCCCTTTCTATGCCCCTGACTCTATTATATTCACCAGTTTATTCTGTTCATCATATTTTTTATTCACTTGATTTTTAGATTCATTTGTTGATAGATAGGTATTTGTTGTTCATAATTTTTATCTTTACCTTTTTCTTCTTCTTCCTCTTCTTAAAGAGTACCTTTCAGCATCTCATATAATACTGGTTTGGTGGTGATGAACTCCTTTAGCTTTTTCTTATCTGTGAAGCTCTTTATCTGACCTTCAATTCTGAATGATAGCTTTGCTGGGTAGAGTAATCTTGGTTGTAGGTTCTTGCTATTCATCACTTTGAATATTTCTTGCCACTCCCATCTGGCCTGCATAGTTTCTGTTGAGAAATCAGCTGACAATCGTATGGGTGCTCCCTTGTAGGTAATTAACTGCTTTTCTCTTGCTGCTTTTAATATTTTCTCTTTGTCTTTTGCTCTTGGCATTTTAATTATGATGTGTCTTGGTGTGGTCCTCTTTGGATTCCTTTTGTTTGGGGTTCTGTGTGCTTCCTGGACTTGTAAGTCTATTTCTTTCACCAGGTAGAGGACGTTTTCTGTCATTATTTCTTCAAATAGGTTTTCAGTATCTTGCTCTCTCTTTACTTCTGGCACCCCCATAATTCTGATGTCGGTATGCTTGAAGTTGTCCCAGAGGCTCCTTACACTATCTTCAAATTTTTGGATTCTTTTTTTTTTTTTTTTTTTTTTTTTTGCTTTTCTGGTTTACTGCTTTTTGCTTCTTTGTATTTCAAATCTTTGACTTGATTTTTGCGGTCCTCTAGTCTGCTGTTAGGCCTATGTATAATATTTTTTATTTCAGTCAGTGTATGTTTAATTTCTAGTTAGTCCTTTTTCATATCCTCAAGGGTCTCTCTAAATTTATCAGCCTTTTCTAGGAAATTCTTGAAAAACCTTATAACCGTGGTTTTGAACTCTATATCCAGTCATTTGCTTTCCTCCATTTCTTTCGTTTGTGATCTGTTTCTTTGTCTCTGCATTTTCGCTGCTTCCCTGAGTTGGTAGAGTAGCTTTGTGTGCTAGGTGTCCTATAGGGCCCAGTGGCTCAGCCTCGCCCAGTTACCTGAGGTGGACACTCTTGGTGCACCACTTTGTGGACTGTGTGCACAGCCTTGTTGTAGTTAAGTCTTGATTGTTGTTGGTATCATTGGGAGGAATTGACCTCCAGGCCAATTGGCTGTGAGGATCAGCTGTGTCTACACCAGGATAACTTCTGTGCTGGAGACAGCCTTATGAGACAAGACTTGCAAAATTGCAAAAGCCTCTGTGCTCAGCTTGGATGGGGCGGAGTTTCAGGGCAGAGCAGACAGCCTTGGCTTCCCGTCAGCCCTGCCCTATGAGGCCCCTGGGTCTCAGTGTCCCTCGGTTATTGCTGCAAGCACCTCTGAAAGAAAGCCGCCCTCGAGTTTCGCCCGCTGCCAGACAGTCCAGTTTCTCCCCCAATGAATCTGGATCCCCAGATTCTCGCCCGGAACTGGAGTTCAGCGCAGTCGGGAGCTTCCGCCTTCCTCCCGCTAGAGAAAGCTAGTGGCACACTCAGCAGTCAGTCCTCTCTGCGCACACTTGCTCGTGCGCCTCCAGACCTCTGCCTTTCGCGGATCCCCTGAGTTTCCATCCACTCCTCTCTTTTCCCGACAGTCCAGACTCCCCCCATATGAGTCTGGGACCCCAGGGTCTCTCCCGGAACTGGGGTTCAGTGCAGTCGGAACTGGGGTACAGTGCAATCGGGAGCTTCTGTCTCTCTCCCGCTAGAGAAAACTAGCCAGGCACTCAGCCGCCCGTCCTCTCCGCGCGCATCTCCATACCTCAGTCTTTTGCAGCTCCTCTGAGTCTCCATGTGCCCCTCTCTTTCCTTCTAGTTGTAGAATTTCCACTCAGCCAGCTTTCCTGTGGATCTGGATGATGTCCGTTCTGTCTTTTAGCTGTAGTTTTGAAATTGTTGTGTGAGGCAGCAGTTTAGGTCTTCACCTATGCCACCATCTTGGTTTCTCCTCCTTTTACTTTTTAAACATATTTCTTCTTTTTTTTATTGTTTAAAGTATTACAAATAGTAGTACATATATCTCCTTTTTTACCCCATTGACCTTCCCCCAGCCTCCCCTAACCCCTGGCACATGCCCTCATCCCACTCCCCCATTGTCTTGTGTCCATTGGTGCGCTTATATGCATGCATACAAGTCCTTTGGTTGATCTCTTCCCATCCTCCAACTCCCCAGCCTTCCCACTGTAATTTGACAGTCTGTTTGATGCTTCACTGCCTCTGTATCTATCTTTTTATTCATCAGATTATAATATTCTTTATTTTCCATAAATAAGTGAGATCATGTGGTATTTTTCTTTCATTGCCTGGCTTATTTCACTTAGCATAATGCTCTCCAGTTCCATCCATGCTGCTGCAAAAGGTAAGAATTCCTTCTTTTTTATAGCAGTGTAGTATTCCATTATGTAGATGTACCATAGTTTTCTAATCTACTCATCTGCTGATGGGCATTTAGGCTGTTTCCAAATCTTAGCTATAGTGAATTGTGCTGCTATGAACATAGGGGTGCATATATCCTTTCTGATTGGTGTTTCTAGTTTCTTGGGGTATATTCCTAGAAGTGGGATCACTGGGTCAAATGGGAGTTCCATTTTCAGTTTTTTGAGGAAACTCCATAGTGTCTTCCACAGTGGCTGCACCAGTCTGCATTCCCACCAGCCGTGCACGAGGGTTCCTTTTTCTCCACATCCTCGCCAGCACTTGTCTTTTGTTGATTTGTTGATGCTAGCCATTCTGACAGGTGTGAGATGGTACCAAATTGTCCTTTTGATTTGCATCTTTTGGATAATTAGTGACTTTGAGCATGTTTTCATATGTCTCTTGGCCTTCCTTCTGTCTTCTTTTGAAAAGTATCTATTTAGGTCTATTGCTCATTTTTTGATTGGATCGTTTATCTTCCTTTTGTTATGTTGTATGAGTTCCCTGTAAATGTTGGAGTTTAACCTTTATCAGTGATAACATTGGCAAATATGTTCTCCCCTATAGTGGGCTTTCTTGTTGTTTCTTTTGCTGTGCAAAAGCTTTTTATTTTGATGTAGTCCCATTTGTTTATTTTCTCTTTAGTTTCCATTGCCCTAGTAACGGTATCGGTCAAGAAATTGCTTTGGCATATGTCTGAGATTTCACTGCCTGTGGATTCCTCTAGTATTTTTATGGTTTCCTGTCTTATGTTTAAGTCCTTTATCCATTTTGAGTTTATTTTTGTATATGGTGTAAGTTGGTGGTCTATTTTCATTTTTTGCATGTATCTGTCTAATATTCCCAACACCATTTATTGAAGAAACTGTCTTGACTCCATTGTATGTTCATGCCTCCTTTGTCACATATTAATTGAGCATAGTGGTTTGGGTCAATTTCTGGGTTCTCTATTCTATTCCATTGGTCTATATGTCTGTTCATGTACCAATACCAGGCTGTTTTGAGAACAGTGGCTTTGTAATACAGCTTGAAATCTGATATTGAGATCCCATCTACTTTGTTCTTCTTTCTCAGGATTGCTGCAGCTATTTGGGGTCTTATTTTATTCCAGACTAGAGGCCCGGTGCATGAAATTCATGCACGGGGCGGGGGGGGGTGTTCCTCAGCCCAGCCTGCACCCTCTCCAATCTGGGACCCCTCGAGGGATGTCCGACTGTCTGACTGCAGTTGGACATCCCTCTCACAATCCAGGACTGCTGGCTCCCAACTGCTTGCCCGCCTGCTTTCCTGATTGCCCCTAATCACTTCTGCCTGCCAGCCTGATCACACCCTAACCACTCCCCTGCCAGCCTGATTGATGCCTAACTGCTCCCCTGCCAGCCTGATTGCCCCTAACTGCCCTCCCCTGCAGGTCTGGTCACCCCTAACTGCCCTACCCTACAAGCCTGGTCCCCCCAACTGCCCTCTCCTGCAGGCCTGATCCCTCCAACTGCCCTCCCCTGCAGGCCTGGGTCCCCCCAATTGCCCTTCACTGGAGGCCTGGTCGCCCCCAACTTCCCTCCTATACCAGCCTGGTCCCCCCAACTGCCCTCTCCTGCAGGCCTGATCCCTCCAACTGCCCTCCCCTGCAGGCCTGGGTCCCCCCAATTGCCCTTCACTGGAGGCCCGGTCACCCCCAACTTCCCTTCTCTGCCAGTCTGGTCACCCCTACCTGCCCTCTCCTGCAGGCTTGATCGCCCCCAACTGCACTCCCTTGCAGGCCTGGTCCCTCCCAACTGCCCTCCCCTGCTGGCCATCTTGTAGCCATCTTGTGTCCACATGGGGGCAGCCATCTTTGACCACAATGGGGCTGCCATCTTTTGTGTTGGAGTGACAGTCAATTTGCATATTACTCTTTTATTAGATAAGATAGAGGCCTGGTGCACTGGTGGGGCCAGCTGGTTTGCCCAAAAGGGTGTCCCAGATCAGGGTGTGGGTTCTCTTGGGGCGTGGGCGGCCTGGGCGAGGGGCCTGTGGTGGTTTGCAGGCCGGCTACACCTCCCAGCGACCCAAGTGGAGGCCCTGGTATCTGGGATTTATTTATCTTCTATAATTGAAACTTTGTATCCTTGAGCAGAGGCCAGGGCAGGCGGGAAGACTGGCTTCCTCCATCGCCGGGGGCAACCCAAACCTCCTGCTTGCTCCAGCTCCATGGCTGCCACCATATTTGTTGGGTTAATTTGCATGCTCACTCCTGATTGGCTGGTGGGCGTGGCTTGTGGACGTAGCAGAGGTACAGTCAATTTGCATGTTTCTCTTTTATTAGATAGGATGAATTTTCGAGAGTTCTTTCTAGGTCTGTGAAATATGCCATTTGTATTTTAATGGGGAGTGCTTTGAATCTATAGATTGCTTTGAGTAGTATGGACATTTTAATGATGTTGATTCCACCAATCCATGAACATGATATGTTCTTCCATTTGATTACGTCTTCCTCTATCTCTTTTTTCAGTGTCCTGTAGTTTTCCACCTATAGGTCTTTTACCACCTTAGTAAAGTTTATTCCTAGGTATCTTAAATTTTTTGGTGCAATGGTAAATGGGATTGTTTTTCTAATCTCTCTTTCTGTAAGTTCACTATTGGTGTATAGAAATGCCATAGATTTCTTGGCGTTAATTTTGTATCCTGCTGCATTGCCGAATTCATTTATTAAGTCTATTAGTTTTTTGATGGAGTTTTTCGGGTTTTTTATGTACAATATCATGTCATCTGCGAATAAGGACAGCTTTACTTCTTCTTTTCCAATTTGGATGCCTTTAATTTCTTCTTCTTGTCTAATCGCAATGCCTAATACTTCCAGTACTATGTCGAACAGGAGTGGTGAGAATGGGCATCCCTGTCTTGTTCCTGTTCTTTTTTTATTTTAATTTCTTTATTGATTATGGTATTACATATGTGTCCTTTTTTCCCTATTACCCTCCAACCCCCCATTCATGCCCTTACCCCCTGTTGTGTGTGTCCATTGATTAGGCTTATATGCATGCATTTAAGTCCTTTGGTTGATCTCTGCCCCTTACCCCCACCCTCCCCTACCTTCCCTGAGGTTTGACATTCTGATCGATGTTTCTCTGTCTCTGGATCTGTTTTTGTTCTTAGGGGAAATGGTTTTAGTTTTTGCCCATTGAGTATGATGTTGGCAGTGGGTTTGTCATATATGGCTTTTATTATTTTGAGGTATGATCCTTCTATTCCCACCTTGCTGAGAGTTTTTATCAAGAAAGGGTGTTGGATTTTGTCAAATGCTTTTTCTGCATCAATTGATATGACTATGTGGTTTTTATCTCTCAATTTGTTTATGTGATGTGTCATGTTTATTGATTTGCGGATATTGTACCATCCTTGCATCCCTGGGATAAATCCTACTTGGTCATGGTGTATGATCTTTCTGATGTACTGCTGGATCCGATTTGCTAGAAATTTGTTGAGGATTTTGGCATCTATGTTCATGAGGGATAATGGCCTGTAATTCTCTTTCATTGTGTTGTCTTTATCTGGTTTTGGTTAAACATATTTCTTATATCTGAGTCTCTTAGGAGCATCCCTGTGCAATTGCTTGAGCTTCTACAGATATCTGCCTGGGTTCTCCATCTTTGGGCTTACACTGGATATGTGTGGTCATGATCAAAGTGTGCTTTCTTATTTTTTTTTTATTTATTCAAATCTGTTTTTAAAGATTTTTTTATTGACTGAGAATCAGTGATCAGCTGCCTTCTACTTGCCCCTACCAGGGATGCAGCCAGAAACCCGGGCATGTGCCCTGACTGGGAATCGAACTAGCAACCTTTCAGTGCACGGGACAATGCCCAAACAACTGAGCCACACTGGCCAGGGATGAGGTGTCCTTTTATTTTTTAAAAAAAGTATTTTCAAACCTTTTGCCTTCTTTATAACAGATGCTGACAATGAACTTTTAGTTATCTTTGAATGCTTTGAAATATGTACATTTCCAGTGTGCACTTTCTGAGCTATTACAATCTCTAAAATAGCATGACCCATTTCTTTAATTATGCTAATTATGGCTATCATTATTAGTCAGAGTTAAATACAAAGAAGTAGTTTAGAAGACAGTTGTGAACAGGCATCCAAAATTTTGTCAGACTATCAGCTTTTGTCATAAAGACTTCTTTCTATCAGATTGCTTCTCCCAATCCATCTTTAACACAGCAAAAAAAAAAAAAAAAAAAAAAAAAAAGGAATACCTTCCTAAAGTGCAATTAAGGTCTTGTCACTCCTGTGCTTATATTCTTTTGATGACTCCCCTGGCAATAAAAATAAAAACATGATTAAAAATAATAAGGCCTGACACAATTCCTTCCCTGCCTGTTTCTCTTACCTCATCTCATGCCACTTCCCCTTATCTCATTATACTCCAGCATCATCATCCTTCAGTTTCCAGAACACACCCAGCTCCTGTCCAGTGCTGGAATTTTGCACATGCTGTTTCTTTGCCTGGAATACCCTTTCTCTTGCTAGTTTCTTTTTCATCCTTCAGGTCTCACTTCAATTTTTTCTCCTCAGAGAGGACCTGTCATCTATGTAAAAGAGATCTTTTCTATCCCTCCCCCTTGTTCTCTTTCTATGCCCTTGTTTATTTCTTTTATAGCAGTTAACATAGCCTACAGTTATTTTATTTATGTATTTGTTTACTGGGTTTTGGTCTGCCTCCATCACTATAATATAAACCTCCCAATTTCAGTATCCCCAGTGCCCAGAATTTCCTGATAAAAAGTAGGATATAATAAAGGATTTAAATAATTTCATTGAGTTTAAAGCTAGTTCATATATTTTTTAATGAATGAATGAATGAACATAGAGGCCTAACTTGGAGAAATTGTGTGTTTGGTTCCATACCATTGCAATAAAGCAAATATTGCCATAAAGTGAGTCCATGAATGTTTTGGTTTCCCAGTGCATATAAAAGTTATGTTTGTACTCTACTATGCTCTATTAAGTGTACAATATTATTATGTCTACAAAACACTGTATACACCTTAATTTACAAATACTTATTACAAAAATGCTAACCATCATCTGAGCCTTCAGTGAGTCATAACCTTTTTGCTGGTGAATGGTCTTGTCTCTTTAATGGCTGCTGACTGGTCAGGGTGATGGTTGCTGAATGTTGGGGTGCTGTGGCAATTTCTTAAAATAACACAGCAACGCTGTTTGCCTTATCAATGGGCTCTTCCTTTCACTGGAACACTAAGAGGCCATTGTAGGGTTATTAATTGGCCAATTTCAATCTTGTGGCTTAGGGACTAGGGAGCCCTGAGGAGAAGAAGAGAGATGGGGGAACAGCTGGTCAGTGTAGCAGTCAGAATGCATTTAACACTTATTCATTAAGATTGCTGTCTTATATTGGTAGGGCTTATGGAGTCCAAAAATAATTACAACAGTAAGTTCAAAGACCAATGGTCACAGATCACCATAACAGATCTATAATAATAAAAGCATAATATGCTAATTAGACTGAACAGCCAAATGACCTTCCAGACATCATTCTGGATGTCCTTCCAGATGACCTTCTGAACGAAGCTGTGGTGGTAGGGGCTGAGGCAGAGGCAGTTAGGGGCAATCAGGCAGGCAGGGAAGTGGTTAGGGGTGATCAAGCAGGCAGACGAGTGGTTACGGGCAATCAGGCAGGTATGCAGAGTGGTTAGGGGTGATCAGGCAGGCAGAGCATTTAGGGGTGATCAGGCAGGTATGCAGAGTGCTTAGGGGCAATCAGGCAGGCGAGCGGTTAGAGGCGATCAGGCAGGCAGGCAAGCGGTTAGAGGTGATCAGGCAGTCAGGCAAGCTGTTAGGGGTGATCAGGCAGGCAGAGGGGTTAGGGGCAATCAGGCAGGCACAGTGGTTAGGAGCAATCAAGCAGGCAGGCAGGCGGCAGTTAAGAGCCAGCGGTCCTGGATTGAGAGAGGGATGTCCAACTGCCGGTTTAGACCTGATCCCTGGGATCGTGCCTAAACCGGCAGTCGGACATCCCCTGAGGGGTGCCAGATTGTGAGGCGGTGCCGGCTGGGCTGAGGAGCCCTTCCCCCCTCCATGCACGAATTTCGTGCACCAGACCTCTAATCTATAATAATAAAAGCATAATATACTAATTAGACTGGAAGAAGCTGGGGCTGCGAGGGAAGCCCGGGTCCCTGGCGCCAGAGGGAAGCCAGTGCCAGCAGCAAGGGGAAGGAAAGCCTACTCTTGCATGAATTTCATGCATTGGGCCTCTAGTATAATAATAATGAAAAAGTTTGAAATATTACAAAAATTACCAAATGTGACACAGAGACACTAAGTGAGCAAATGCTGTTGGGAAAATGGTGCTAACAGGCTTGCTTAACACAGGGTAGCCACAAACCTTACATTTTTTAAAAAAATGCAATATCTATGAAGTGCAACAAATTGCAGTACAATAAAACTGGGTATTCTTGTATTAGAAAGAAAATTATAAAATTTAGAATGAAAGTTCTTTTAAGAAAGATATTCTTTAATACTGAGGGGAAAAGGACATGTAGGTGTTTTTCTAACTTTATTTATTTTTCCATCATCATTTATCTCCTTCATGCCATCTTCTACCTCTGCTCACCTCCCTCCCTTCCACCCCACATCACCACAGTTGTCTATGTCCATAAGTTCTCTCTCACTCTATCTCCCTCTCTCTGTTTTTTTGTTTTGTTTTGTTTTTTGTTTTTTTGGTTAATCCTCACCTGAGGATATTTTTTCCCATTGATTTTTTAGAGAGAGTAGAAGGGAGGGAAGGGGGAAAGAGAAATGTCCATGTGAGAGAGACACATTGACTGGTTGCCTCCCGCACATTCCCTGACTGGACCGGGGATCAAACCTGCAACCCAGGTATTTGTCCTTGACCAAAATCAAACCTTCAACCCTCCTGTGCTTGGACCAACACTCTAACCACTGAGAATCCTTGGCTAGGGCTCTTTTTTTTTTCTCCACCCACCCATCCCAACACACTCCACCCCCCTTTACCAGAGCTGTTTGCCTTTCTATCTAAAAATCTGTATTTTGCTTGTTAGTTAAGCTTATTCATTAAATTACACATGAGTGAAATCAAATGATACTTGTCTTTCTCTGACTGTCTTATTTCATTTAGCATAATTTTTCCATGTCCATCCATGCTGTTGCAAAGGGTATAAAATCTGAAGTAATGATTGAGCATGACCCAGTTACTCTTGTATATCTTTTGCTGAACAAATGAAAAAGATTAACATCAACATTACCATCTCAAAACATACATTTTTGCTAAATATAATTTCATTTTTAATTATTTATGACAAGTCTTTTTGTATTTTGTAATATTAATGAAGACTTGATAATATGAAATTTCCCACTGTGTCTGATATTTTATGCAATGTTTATAATTATACAACTTGTATATATGAAATAGATTGAGGCTGCCAGGAAATCTTTTTGACAAATAGAATGTATATAGTAGTGCGCTATTTGGTAATGCCTGGTACAAACAGGTGTTGAAAATACGAAATAGTATGGGGTGTTATCTATTTGTCATTCAGCACTAATCACATAATACTGTTAAGTCACAGCACTTGTATTACAATATCCTGGCTTATTTTTTCCAAAATAATATTGTGAGTTGGAGGGTTCATGCCAAAAATATAAAATTAATGCAATTGTATAGTGAAGTGTTCATGCTTGAAATGTTAGAATTACCATTGCAGTCATATGTTTGGATTTATTCATTGTTTATAACTAGTAAGAAGTGACCTCATAGTCTAAATTTGAAATTTATTTGAGGTTTCAGGATTATTTTCTTATAAATTTGGTCAATTCTTTTTATTTGTTTTTTTATATTTTTAATGTAAAAATCAATAGTAATGTTTTATAGTTGCCTGCTGTGGTTATTAGGTAGTTTTTATGTAAACATCTGTTTTCTGATTATAATTTGCATATCTTCCTGACAAAAAGAATAAATCAATAGCTAGTAAAACTGCCTAACCACAAGCTAGAATTAATATATGCCCTAAAAGTTAGGTAACCTATTTCAGAGACTTTGACTCTGTAGGTCAGTAGAGATTGGCTTATTAGCTGATTGGTTGGTCTGAATCATCACTCTCCATATTGAAAACTATAAAGATAAATACATTAAAATATATCTCAATTGATATTTAGAAACAAAAAACTAAAATAGAGTAAAGTCTTCAAATGTCAACTATAGTTAGAACTAAAAATGTTTTATCTTCTCATCCAGCACCTTTGCTTCTGTATCAGGTTGCCATGGCAATATTTTCATTAACATTGGAATGACTTGTTCAGAGATAAAATTGCTTGCAACATATTACTTCCTAATGTTCCTAAAGCATCCTAAGCCAACTTTAGGTTTTAACCTCCCGGTTCAGTTATTCCAGGTTCCCAAGAGTTACTGCCATCCTGACTATTCTGGAAACCCAAGTGTAACATATTGATGTGATCAAAGTTCGCATCAGGTCACTGTCATATTTTCATTCTTGAAGCCCCAAAAAATGTGTCAAGCATTTTGGATCATCAAGGAATAAGAAATTAGAAGCTGAAGAATTCCAAGGACATTACATAATAAAAACAAAGACACAGATTAAAATAGTTCTATAATTATGATGTGTCTTGGTGTGGTCCTCTTTGGATTCCTCTTGTTTGGGGTTCTCTGCGCTTCCTGGACTTGTAAGTCTATTTCTTTCACCAGGTAGGGAAAGTTTTCTGTCATTATTTCTTCTAATAGGTTTTCAATATTTTGCTCTCTCTCTTCTTCTGGCACCCCTATAATTCGGATGTTGGTACGCTTAAAGTTGTCCCAGAGGGTCCTTACACTACCTTCATATTTTTGGATTCTTTTTTCTTTTTGTTTTTCTGGTTGGGTGTTTTTTGTTTCCTCATGTTTCAAATCTTTGGTTTGATTCTTGGGGTCCTTTGATCTACTGTTAAATTTCTGTATATTCTTTATTTCAGACAGTGTATGCTTAATTTCTGACTGGTCCTTTTCCATTTTTTTGGCATTCTCATTAAGATCTTTAAATGTCTCACTAAGTTCCTCAGAGGTTTTTAGCAGATTCTTGAGTAACCTTATAAATGTGGTTTTGAACTCTATGTCAGTAGTTTGCTTTCCTCCATTTCTTTCATTCGTGACATGTTTCTTTGTCTCCGCATTCTGGCTGCTTCCCTGTGTTGATGGAGTGGCTTTGTGTGGTAGGTAATCTATAGGGCCCAGTGGTTCAGCCTCCCCAATCACCTGAGGTGGATACTCTTGGTGCACCCCTTTGTAGGCTGAGTGCAGTCTTGTTGTAGTTAAGCCTTGATTGCTGTTGGTATACTGGGAGGAATTTACCTCCAGGCCAATTGGCTGTGAGGACCCGCTGTGCCTATAATGGAAGAACTGCTGCGCTGGAGACACCCTTATGGGGCAGGACTTGTTTCAGTGGGGCTTTGGTGCTCACTGAGTCTGCTTCTTGAATGTGTCACATCATAATTAAAATGCCAAGGGCAAAAGACAAAGAGAGAATCTTGAAAGCAGCAAGAGAAAAACAGTTAGTTACCTACAAGGGAGTACCCATACAACTGTCAGCTGATTTCTCAATAGAAACTATGCAGGCCCTAACCGGTTTGGCTCAGTGGATAGAGCGTCAGCCTGCGGACTCAAGGGTCCCAGGTTCGATTCCGGTCAAGGGCATGGACCTTGGTTGCGGGCACATACCCAGTGGGGAGTGTGCAGGAGGCAGCTGATCGATGTTTCTCTCTCATCGATGTTTCTAACTCTCTATTCCTCTCCATTCCTCTCTGTAAAAAATCAATAAAATATATTTTAAAAAAAGAAAAAAGAAAAAAGAAACTATGCAGGCCAGAGGGAGTGGCAAGAAATATTCAAAGTGATGAACAGCAAGAACCTACAACCAAGATTACTCTACCCAGCAAAGCTATCATTTAGAATTTATGGTCAGATAAAGAGCTTCAAAGACAAGAAAAAGCTAAAGGAGTTCAGCACTAGCAAACCAGGATTATATAAAATGCTGAAGGGTATTCTTTAAGAAGAGGACTAAGAAGAAAAAGGTAAAGATAAAAAGTATGAACAACAAATACATATCTATCAACAAGTGAATCTAAAAATCAAGTGAATAAAAAATCTGATGAACAGAATAAACTGATGAATATAATAGAGTCAGGGGCATAGAAAGGGAGGGGACTGACAATTCTCGGGAAAGCGGGTGTGAGGGGTGCTGGAAGAGACTGGACAAAAATCTTATACCTATGGATGAAGACAGTGGCGGGGGTTAAGGGCATGGGGTGGGGTGGGGAATCAGGTGGAGGGGAGCTATGGGGGGAAAAAAGAGGAACATGTAATAATCTGAACAATAAAGATTCATTTAAAAAAATAGTTCTATAAAGGTTTATATTTAGTGTTCTGGGCCTTTTTTTTAATAAAATATTAAAATCTATGTTTCCCTGGCTCAGTAGCTCAGTTGATTGTAGTGTTGTCCCATACCTCAAAAGGTTGTGGGTTCTATCCCCCAATCTGGGTGCATACAGGAGGCAACAGATCAATGTTGCTCTCGCTCTCCCTTCCTCTCTCTGTATAAATCAGTAAACATATCCTTGGGTGAGGATTTTAAAACTCTATATTAATGAGCATAGAAAAACAGTATTTAACTGAAGTAACTGGACACCTTTATGTTATGTGTTAAAAATGATGCCCGAGACAGGGCTTTAAAGTAAATATTCAGCTTGTGTGGATTGCCAAAAATAAATATAATCATCTTCTTTCTAATAACATAATTGCTTCATGCCACTTAAGTGAAGCTCCCGAGTAGTTTCCTAAAGTATTGCACAGGTTTTGAGGGGACATTGCATGTATTACTTGTTTTTGAACACCTAAATGCATAGTAGGTACTCAGTACGTGTTTGTGTGAACTAACATGTAATTTTAGTCTCTGAAGATTAAGATACTTATCTTTCTCTGACTGGCTCATTTCACTCAGCACAATACTCTCCAGGTCCATCCATGCTATCGCAAGTGGTAAGAGTTCTTGCTTTTTTATTGCTACATAGTATTTCATTGTGTAAATGTAGCATAATTTTATTATCCACGCATCTGCTAATGGGCACTTAGGCTGTTTCCAAATCTTAGCTATTGTAAATTGTGCTGCTATGAACATAGGGGTGCATATATTCTTTCTGATGAGTGTTTCCAGTTTCTTAGGATATATTTCTAGAAGAGGGATTCCTGGGTCAAATGTAAGTTCCATTTTTAATTTTTTGAGGAAAATCCATACTGTTTTCCACTTGGGCTGCATCAATCTGCGTTCCCACCAGCAGTGTACTCGGGTTCTTTTTTCTCCACAACCTCACCAACACTTGTCGTTTATTGTTTTGTTGTTGGTAGCCATTCTGACAGGTGTGAGGTGATATCTCATGCTCATTTTGATTTGCATCTCTCAGATGATTAATGACTTTGAGCATTTTTTCATATTTCTCTTGGTTTTCTGTATGTCCACTTTGGAGAAGTGTCTATTTAGGTCCTTTATCCATTTTTTAAATTGGATTGTTTGTTGCCACAACCTTCGTGGCGGGGTTCGGGATCTGAAGGAGGGGCTGACGCCCAAATGAAAATACTATACAAGTAATATGAATTTAGAAGGCATTGGGGGCCAGATGGAGGAACCTCTTTCTTGAAGAGACACACTGACCTTTGGCCAGTCTGCTTTATTTACTTAAATTCACATTTTCCCTTTAGCAATGCATACAGGCATATCAAAGGTAAAGTTTGGTAAAAGTAAAAGGATTATCAGGTTAGGGAATTTGCCTTTAGCCACCACTATCTCAACAGATAAGGTGCTTAGCCTCAGCCTTGCTAATACCCAAGGTCCATCAGCCTTCCGCATTCCTTGGTGCACTAACAGTACTGGCAAGCAGTGGTTTCCTGCATCTCCCCCTTTTTGTTTTAATAAATCTTGAAAAGGGTGTGCCATCTGTAGGGCTTGAGTTCTTTTAAGACTCTTCATTACACATCTGCAGACTAGAAATCCCATATAATAAAAGGCAAATATGCAAATTGACCAAATGGTGGAATGACCAGTCGCTATGACATACACTGACCACTAGGGGGTAGACGCTCAATGCAGGAGATGTCCCCTGGTAGTCACTCCCCACAGCGTGAGTGCTGCTCAGCCAGAAGCTGGGCTCATGGCTGGAGAGAGCAGTGGCAGTGGCGGGATCCTCTCACACCTCAGCTGCAGTCAGACATCCCCCGAGGGCTCCTGGACTGCAAGAGGGTGCAGGCCAGGCTGAGAGACATCACCCCCCACCTCCGAGTGTGCGAATTCCGTGCACCGGGCCTCTAGTAAACATATATGAACAAGAATGAGACAGACAATAATGGTTATGCTAAGAGGCACATGTAGGGAGATCCAATGAAAAGGATTGAGTTCTTTCACGTCCTTTTTAAATTGCTGCCAGGCATCTAAGGAAGTAGTTTGTAGTAGGCTCCTTTCTGTGCCATCAGTTCTTTATGGGTCCCCTTCTCAATCACTGTCCCCTGACAGCAATGATATTCGAGTTCTGGATGGTGGACAAACAGTGGGCAATGACAATGTAGGTCCGACCTTCTCTGGCTTTGTCCAGGGCAACCTGCACCATCCCACAACTTGTGACTGCTAGCATGGCAAGGCTTCTTTACCATCCCCCAGGTCATCTCTGGACTGTTTCTCGTCTGTCTCATTCTCCTCCGATCCCTTATCTTCAACATGTTGCTTGGGGCTACTGCTATCTGTGGCTGGAGTAGCCGATTGTCTGCAGCCACAGGTACAGGGTGATGCTGCAGGTGCAAGGTCCTTATTAGTCTGGTCAGTTCCTCTCTCGGATCCATGTTGAAGTTTAATGTTCTTTACAGGAATCACACAGGTTTGGAGGAGTTTTCTGGAAATACAAAGTATATCCTTGACCAAAGGTTAACCAAGGGTCGGGATCCTTCCATAAACCAGACTCAGGATCTTTCCATTTAACCAAACCATTTTCCTATGGTTTATTCTGGCACCAGTGTAATTCCATAAGTGTCTTGCCATCAGCATTACAAGTGAAAAAATTTAAATTAAGGCTTGATGTAGTTTACCTACAGGAGATTTCTCTAGCATCACTATTTCCCCCTTTTTTTTTTTCAAGTTGGGATTTTAGCAGCTGATGTTGGCATTCTATAACTGCCTGTCCTTGGGAATTGTGTTCCCACAATGTGCCTGTTGTAATAAAGTATGCATTTCCTTTTGTTAAAGGACCAGGCAGGGTAGTATGAGCCCTGATATGAGTAATATAAAAGGGATATTGTCTTTGCTGTACAATTTGCTGTATCTGTTTAAATTGTATAAATAGACTTTGCTCACTAAGCCATTTTAATCGAGCAGTCTCAATTCTGTTTACCAGGCCAGCAACATAGGCAGAATCAGAAATAATATTAAGAGGCTCTTGGAAATTCTGTAGTGCAGCCTTGATAGCTTCTAATTCAATCCTTAGTATAGAAGTGTGACTAGTCTGGATGACTCGGTCTGAATCCCTTGCATGATAAGCAGCTTTACAATTAGATGAACCATCAGTAAAAACAGTTAATGCTCTAGGAATAGGTTCCTGCCTAGTATTTTTTGGTATAATAATAAGGGTGTCATATGAAAATTGTAGTAATTTGTTTTCTAGTAGGTGACAACTAAGTTTCCCTGAATATTCACTTAATCCAATTTGGCAATTTAAATTAGTTTGAAATAAGGTTTGTTTTTTAACTTCATTTGTCCTTGGGTGTGGACAGCAAATGACACCAATTGGATTTCTGCTATCAGTCTCTTAGTAAGCTTATAAAATAGTTTATTAAATTCCTAAATTATACCACCAACATTATTGGCTCATACAGCTTTAATAAAAAGCACAACTGATATTGGAAAGCATACAACTTAAGCTGCAGAGGTAAGCATTCATCTGATTTCAAATGGAAATGCTGCTTTCATTAATTATGTGATTTAAGTGGGGGTCAGTTAAAAGAGTGTTCTCTGTAAGTTCAAATCAGGACACATTCTTTAAGTAAATAAAGGCAAAATTACTGAAAAGTTGCTCTGTATCTGGCAGATGTCATTTTGAAAAAATAACTACATTGGAGGGAAATTGCATTTATAAGTTAAGATACCTATAGACCAGCAATGCTTATGTTAAAAATGTCATGGATCCATGATAGCAAAGCTGTTTTAGCTTTTGTGCTAAAACATTCATCCTATGCTAGGAAGATTGACATGTTTTTTAAAACTCTATTCATGATACTCCCTAATACAGGTTCTCCACTTCAATCTGATCAGACTCTTCTCTGTCCCATGGTGTCTTATCTCAGTAACTGTATTAATTGAGTTGAAAAACATTGAAGTCATCTTCATAAAGACTCGCTTTTCTAGCTTATGTAGAAATGATAGAATCAAAAGGACCAGACGAACATCCATCTCAGAGAGGTTCTTCAGAGTTTTCCAAATGTTGGACACAAATTTAAAATTTAAAAATGTATTATTTTAACACTGTAGTAAAAATAACATGCACACCCTAATGTTTTATACCACATAGTAACATATTAATATACCATGAAGCAAAAGTAAACTTAGCTGCTAGTTTGTATTTTTATGGACTGCTGACTAAAGCTTTGCTACCGATTTTTATGGAGATATTTGAACGTTTTATGAGTATGCATTTTTATATTTATGTTTTTAGCTGGGCTTTTAAAAAACTTGAGTCCATTGTCCTAGCCAGTTTGATTCAGTAGATAGAGCGTCATCCTGCAGACTGAAGGGCTCCAGGTTCAATTCCAGTCAAGGGCACATACCTCAGTTGCAGGCTTGATCGCTGGCCCTGGTTGGGGCTCCTGTGGGAGGCAACCAATTGATGTGTCTCTCTCACATTGATGTTTCTCTCTCTCTCTCTCTCTCTCCCCCTCCCTTCCACTCTCTCTAAAAATCAATGGAAAATGTCCTCAGCTGAAGATTAACAACAACAACAACAAAAACTTGAGTCCATTATTATATATCCAAATCAAATTATACAAGCCAGAGCCGGGCTGTAGCATGTGTGTGCTCCGATGAATAAACACAAACAAGATGCAGGAGCAGCGTCCTGCACGCACCCGTATCTCTCCTTCCCAGTCTTGCAATGGCAAGTTAATGTGATAAATTTATATTAGAAAAAGTTTTCTTGCTTAATTTCAGTTTCGGTTAGTTCTTGCCCATATAAAATAAAATTTTATATTCATGACCAAAAACATGAGTAATAATTAGATATAATCACTCAGTATGGAAACAAGATTTTTTTTTTTATTCTTCCTCAAGCTTCTGGCCTATTTTAATAGCAAAGATCTTAATATTGCCCAAACCAAATTAGCTATTTTTAAAAGTTGCCATTTTCAATAGCTTTTCTAGTATTGAGAATTGTCTGAATATTATAAAGCCAAAATGAAGTACAGAAATTTGTTGATGATGATTTAAAATTGCAGCTATTACCCATGTCCCTTGATTTCATATTTTTATTAGTCAATCGCTTGTTGTTTTCATTAATGGATTTTTATAAGTAGCATTATAATTCGGTCTTTATAAAATGAGTTATTACTAACAAATCTATTTTTCTGTTGTATATAATGGAGATTCTATTTCAAGTTTATTAGACAAGAGATCTACAATTAAATAATATGAAAACCACTGATCTGGCCCAATCCATTAGTTTTACAAATTGAAAATAAAGGTCAGTTTAACTGTCTTGCTAAAAGTTATACAGCTAGAAAATTGCAGTTGCCAAACTTCCTAATACTTAGTTCACTGTTCTCTCTATTATTTGTTACCTCATCTCTGAGTTCCTATGGTATACTTTGTGTCATTCCATTTAGCTTTTAATGACATGGTTTGTATACATCATTTATTTATTCAACAAGAAATTTTCTGGGTGCCAAGCACTCTTGTAGGCACTAGATACCATCTCTGAATCTAAAAATTGTGCTGAAAATAAAATAAGAAACTTGATTCTATTTAATTTTGATTGAATGCACACCTGCAATTAGCCATATGTATCCCTGGGTGATTTTAATATTTTACTAACAAGAGCTTTTCTATTTATGGTTATGTTTTAGGGGAGTAGGAACGTTCTTTAGTATTTTGAAAGGTGAGAAAAACAAGTAATTCAACTTAAAGCACTCTGCATACCATGAGCCTGTTAATGTGTTTGGCAACCACAAGCACAAAGATATATGAAATAAGGAATGTGTGTGGTAGATGCTGTTACCTTTATGTAAACAGCACTGTAGAATGAGAGAGGAATGAACAAGCAACTATAAGCAGGGGACTAGAGGGAGCTTCACGGAGGAGCTGGCCCTGGGGATTAGTTAAGGACCGGTAAGTTGTTTTAAGAAAGTGGGAGGAATTCTTCAAAGCCCAGGAAACAACACATGTATAGGCATAGAGATGTGAGTGGTTCTAGCATTTCCAAGAAAGTTTAACTCAGCAAGTTGCTAACTAGGGTGTCTTAGGAGGAGTGATGAGTAAACGTTTGTATGTACCATTAGATGATTGAAGAATGGAAGTAAGGAACTGTCTGAACTTCTTATTCTGTACCCTAGGTATTCCTCGTGCTTCTACCTATTTCTGCCCCTAAATGTTAAGGTCTTTGAGAACACTGATGTATTTGACCTTCCCAACCTCATGGTGATGTGTGCAGTGCTGAGCATGGCCAGGGCTTAGGGTGTGCTTGCTCACTATGTGTTCCCTTCATTCACTCACAAATATTTTTGGCTGCATCATGTGTAAGGCTCTGTACTTTGTGCTATTAGAAATAAAAACTTGTGATACAAAACAAAATAGATTTTTGTCTCTTATGATGACTAATAAGTCCATGTAGTCACAGAGTTTATATTTTTGTCAGAAGAGACAGGCCGTAATAAACAGTAAAATATCTATACTAATAATAGAAGAATATGCAAATTGTCCAGGATGCCATCACAGTAACGACCAAACAGCAGGCTGGTAGGCTGCTTGGGCGACAAGGCTGGCAGGGGGGTTAGTGAGGGACCACCAAACGACTGAACAGCAGGGGAGACCAGGCCGGTGGGGGGGGGGGCAGTAAGGGGCAACCAGGCTGTCGGGGGGGGGGCAGTTAGGGGTGATCAGGCTGGCAGGGGGGCAGTTAGGGGCGATCAGGCAGGCAGGCAGGTGAGCAGTTAGGAGCCAGCGGTCCCAGATTGTGAGAGGGATCCCTGGGATCGGGCCTAAACTCGCAGTCAGACATCCCCTGAGAGGTCCCAGATTGGAGAGGGTTAAGGCTGGGCTGAGGGCCCCCCACCATGCATGAATTTCATGTACCAGGCCTCTAGTGTAATATGTTAGTGATACATACTAAGGGGAAATAATAAAGCAGAAAAGGGCTATATAAATTATCAGAGAGGAAAAGAGATGGCCAGTCTACTTATTTTCTGTTGCCTCAGTTTCCTTAACTCTAGAAAAGAAAAAAATAATAGTACTTCTACAGTTGCAACAGGGATTAAATGAGTTAATGACTGTAGAAAGTGTTCATCACGTTTCCAGAAGATGGTAAGATAAATGTCAGCTACTATTATTCACATACTTGGCTAAAATAACTTTAGCACAATAATCATCCTATTTTCATCACTTATGAACTTCTTTTATTAAGGGACATACCTCCAAACAGTTATGAACTACTCTACAGACTAAGACTCCTCATCCATATCTTACTCCTTTTAGCTTCTGCTTCCAATGCATTTACTTCTAATATTTGTTATTGAAATGAATCATTGTTTTTTATAACATTCTAGAAAACAATATTTGATTATCCAGATGTCAGGCCATCATTCTGTTTCAGGCATTAGGCCCGCATCCATATCTGTCTGTGGAAAATATTCATTAATGCTTCATGACTTATCACATCTCAAGGTTAAAAGTTCTGACAAAAATGAGACCTTTATGCTTGCTTACTAGCTAAAAATGAGTACAATATTGGAGTTGTTATTACCAGACAGAATGTAAAGTCTTCCAACATTAATGTTTTGGAGTTTAGACCACTTGCATGGATTAGGTAAAAGGTTCAGGTCTCTTACTCACCTTTCTTTTCCTTTCTAACCTCTGTGCATCCTTACATGTATGCCGACCCCCTAACCTGCCACCCTTTATCTGATTCCCAAAATCCAGACTAGCTCAAGAAATTAATTTACAAGCCAGATGACCTGTTTGTTTGTTTTCACTGAGTGAAATACATATTTGTGGTATCCAAGTCACTAACTTAATGATATCAAAGCATCTAGGAAATCCAACAAATATTCAAAAGGTTGTTCAATGACCTTAGAAACAGAACAAGATGAGTTAGACTGTCACAAGGATTATTTTACCCAGACTGAGGAGGAGCTTGTCAGTGTCTCCCTGATGGCTAACTAGAGATAATAGAGTAAGGGGTAGCAAGGTCTCAAGCACACTTTTGAAAGCCCTTACCAATTTTTTATTTGCTAAAAGAAAATAATTTTAAAAGTCAGAAAATAAAACAGTGACATTTTCTAACTCTTAATAATGGTGACGTGCAATTTGGTTCCTTAATTCTTTGATCCCAAGATGAGTTCCTAAGTTAATGATAATGTGGTATTGCTCATGATGGTGATAAGAAAAAAGGAAAAATAGAGGATTGAAGTTGGACAACAGTTTTCTGTCCCCTTTACTTCTTCTAATTCAAGAATCATCACTGTCCCAGGGCCAACTCGGTTTCATTAAGAAAGTTAAAGTGTGCTTGTGGTTTTAGCTGGCTTTCTCCAACACTACTAGTTATGCCTGATGATCCACTAGTTCATCCTTACCCTTGTGAAGAAACTATGACGTGAAGGTTAAGTGGACATTAAAAAAAATAATAATAAGTTAATACCTCTTGTCAAGGGCTAAAGTGAGTCTTTCAAGCCTTACCTCAAGGTCCTTTCTGTTCCAGAGATTGGAAACCCAAGTGCCTACAGAGGCCAGTCTGGTGGGAATGAAGCAGGAAGCCACAGCAGTGACCTGGAGAGCCAACTTCTTTCTGAAGAAGCAGCCGCTGCTCTGGTCCAGATAATTGTTGCCAGGCAGGAATGTTAACCTAGTGATGCCACTTTGACCAGTTTATCAGGTAAAGCAGGAAATGCAAGTTTTCATGTAAAATTTTTAAAATTTAAATATTTTCAACTAATTTGCCATTATTATTATTATTATTATTATTCTCAAACTGTGTACAAGCCAAATACTTCTGCAGATGGGATTTGGCCCAGAGTCCTCCTGTTTGTAGCTTGGTCCTATATTTTGCTTACCTATTTGTTGAATTGAAGACTTTATTTTCTATAGCTTTTGCTTTTCTTCAGCATGTGCTCTAAACATATTGTGCTTGGTTCTGTGATATTGAAACTCCTATCCTCTCCAACCTGAGTAGTTTGTGCATACGTTGTCTTTGGCTGCTGTGTTTCCTCTGCCACTCTCAGCATTCCAGTGAGCAGTGGATGCTAAATGGAGTCTCCTTGAGACACATTGTTATGACACCACTAAACATCTGCAGGTTTACTGCTCACTCATTTTGGTACTGACGGGTAAGTGACATAAACACAGTAAAAGATCATTTATTTCCCGGGGCTTAGAGATTGTATGCTTTGGGCTCCTCTTTCCAGAATCCACACATAAATGATCTTCCTCCTCTTACTTCTTGAGAACCTGATTTATCAGACAATTTATTAGACTTTAGTTATCTTTTATATTTGATTATGTTTGCTGGAGACATTGATTGGGCCTAAGTGTTCCTAGGTATTTATACACATTTAGAGACAATGTCTTTGGGTGGGTTTCTTCAATGGCTAAGGAGTCTTCTTCTTTTCACTTTAGGAGTAAACTGATTTTCAAGGTTATGGGTGGGTTTGGGGGGGAGGGGATACTGTTACTTTATACAGAACTGTTTACTGTAAGTAGGAACTTGACATCCACTGCCAGGTGAATAAAAAAATGCTACACATTTTTATAGTAAGAGTATATAAATATTAGTTGTTTCATTATATTATACAACCCCACATGGGCATAATTCATAATTGTTTCATTCTTAATACAATTTGGGGAAAAAACAATATTGATGTACATCATTTTTCAGTAGTGATTTAACCTACATATATTGAGCTTCATCTTGGGTAGCCAAAATACCAGTAATGCATGATTAAGATGTAAAAAGTAACCCTAAAACTTGCTTAGTGTACTCTTAAATAGATTATGTAAATACAGGCAAGTATTTCTTCTAAATATTCCCTATGAGAAATTTTACTGTACTATAGAAAAGCAAAAACAGCAAATTATGCTGGTGACTAAAATATAGAAATAAATTATAAACCATTTTCCCTCAAACTTATGAGTTTATCAATTAATTTATACTTTAAAACTATTCTCTAAATGTTTTTTAAGGATATGTATTTTGGAGCTGGTGATAGTTCACTTTTTAGCTTTTAAGAAGGTAAAATGAATAGGAAGCATTTTGTATATATGCATACAGACCCTCACTTTTCACTTCCTTATATTGTTAAAGATAAAAGGGGAGGCTTTAACTTGAAGTTAACTGTCTCAATTGTTTTTTTCTTTGCAGTCATGTAGAATGTCAATGGCAAAGAGAAAGCTCAATTATAAGTGGTAATATGGGTGGATTACTGGATATTATATGAGGGAACCCAAGTTAGATTTGGAAAGCCAAATTATGACTAGGGCAACCTGGAAGGCCTCTCTGAGGAAGTGACATTTAAACTGAGACACGTAGGTGTTGGATTAGGGAAGATCAGCAGGGTCAGGATGGGAGACAGTAACCTAAGCAGAAAAGATGAGTGACACCCTGGGGCATTTTAGAACCAATCAAAGGGATAGTCTTAATATTTTTCTCTAGTATTTAGATTTTTCGGGTTCATGGGTATTCTTTTTGACCATATCTTTTTTCTCTACTTGGCTAAAACAGAAAGAGCAGTGATAGTGTAATACGAGGTGCAAAGCCTGTAACTGTTTCATAAAAGTTTCCATAATGCTTTTAAGGATCTGAAAGATATTAATTAGCTGGTCTATAGATACAACATTTAATTTTTTGGAATTAATATTTTTTCCAATTATAGAGCCAATACATTTTTGTTATAGAAAATGTTGAAACTACTGAAAAACAATGAAAATATAGAAATGTTCCTACTACCCAGAGACCACTGCTGGGAGGATAGTGCTGTTCCATTCCTAGATCTACATACAGAGTAGCATTTTGGTAAATGAAGGTTCCTAATTATAAATGCAACTTTGTAGTATGTTTTCAGCTGACAATATCATGGACCTTTCCTATGCTATTAAATTTTCTGTAACATGATTTTAATAGCTATGTATAAATAACTAGAGGCCCGGTGCATGCAAATTTATGCACTGGAGGGGGGAGGTCCCTCAGCCTGGCCTGCCCCCTCTCACAGTCCGGGAGCCCTCAGGGGCGGGAGGCAACCCAGTGATCAGGAGAAGGTGACGCCCCATCACACCTCTGCTGCTACCACTGCCAGCAGCTCAAGCCTCGGCTGGCCCTGGTTACCTGAGCCTAGGGCAGCCCTGGGCAGCTGGGCAGCCACCATCCAAGGCTTGCCTGTGCCTCAGGCCAGCCCTGGGTGGCTGGGCAGCTGCCATCCGAGGCTTGCCTGCGCCTTGGGCTGGCCCTGGGTGGCTAGGGAGCTGAGGGGACTGGGGGACTCCAGAGGCAGGCATGTGGAGCAGTCAGGCCCGGCTGGGGGTGGACCCGGCCTTCCCACACACCTGCTGCCTTGGCAGGGCTGAGGGGACTGGGCACCTCCATCTTGTGGCTGTGGGCACCACCATCTTTGAGGGAGTGGCAGTCAATTAGCATATTCCCTCCTTATTGGTTGTGGACACTGCCATCTTTGAGGGCGGGGCAGTCAGTTAGCATATTCCCTCCTTATTGGCCGTGGGTACTGCCATCTTTGTGATGGCGTGAGGGTCAATTAGTATATTCCCTCTTTATTAGATAGGATAATAGTTTGGATATTTGTGATGAGGTAGGCACTTATTTAAGATTTTTATTGCATCCCCAGATCAATTCTATCCTATTTAATAAAGAGGGAATATGCTAAGTGACCCTCACACTGTCGCAAAGACGGCGGCGCCCACAGCCTATAAGGAGGAAATATGCTAATTGACTGCCCCGCCCTCAAAGATGGTGGCACCCACAGCCAATAAGGAGGGAATATGCTGACTGCCCCACCCTCAAAGATGGCGGTGCCCACAGCCAATAACGAGGGAATATGCTAATTGACTGCCATGCCCTCAAAGATGCTGGCGCCCACAGCCAATAAGGAGGGAATATGCTAACTGACTGACCCGCCCTCAAAGATGGTGGTGCCCACAGCCAATAACGAGGGAATATGCTAATTGACTGCCATGCCCTCAAAGATGGTGGTGCCCACAGCCACAAGTCCTCTCAGCCCCCTAGCTGCCCAGGGCCAGCCCAAGGCACAGGCAAGCTCGGATGGCAGCTGCACAGCTGCCCAGGGCCACCTGAGTCTCAGGTAACCAGGGCCGGCCGAGGCTTGCACTGCCAGCAGTGGTAGCAGCAGAGGTGTGATGGGGCATCGCCTTCCCCTGATCACCGGGTCGTCTCCCACCCCAGAGGGCTCCCGGACTGTGAGAGGAGGCAGGCCAGGCTGAGGGACCCCCACTCCAGTGCATGAACTTTCATGTACCGGGCCTCTAGTAAGGCTATAGTCTCTATTCTATAGGGGAAGAACTTTTAAAGCTTACCCAGAGTCACAAGCTAATAAAGGGTAGAGCTACATAGCTTCTCAATACTGTAATTCATGTAAATAAAACCCTATTTTAGACTTTCAGTTTGTTTCCAGTATAGTTTTTGGCTATTTGATTCTGTGGATTGGCAGTCTAGTCTGGACTTAGCTCGGCCACTTTATCCCTCTTCCACATGGTGTTGGCTGGGCTCACATACATGTCTGGGGCCTCAGCTGGACTGGCTGACCACCTGGTGTGTGGTCCTCAAGGTGACTAGCTCAGGTTGGTCATGTGACAGTGACATTACAAGAAGCTGGAGTGGAAGATGCAAGGCCTTTTGAGGTTTAGTCTTAACTTCAATATTATCACATCCATCCTATTCCATTGGTCAAAGCAAATCATCAGGCCAGCCCAGATTCAAGGTGTAGAGTAATAAATCCCACTTGCTGATGGAAGGAGCTACAAAATATTTGTAGTCAGTGCAATATACTACACTCAGCATTTAGTTTTCTAAAGGCTTTTATGTGATTAGAACATGTAAGTTGCTGAACTTTGGTAGCAAGTAATGGCCTGATATAAATTATCCTCTTGACCATAGATGGCCATAGGCCAGCATGCTTGTTACCTTGACACGGAGGACTGGCCTAACTATCTGACTTTCCTAAACTCCCTAACCTTCAGAGTTTCTGAAAAAATGTACTCTTCCTACACGAGTGTGATCCCTCTGTACTGAAAGGGCAAGAGGATGTGGAACCAGAGAGCTTCAGTGATCAGGGCAGAGAAGATGTGCATAAGGAATCCTGATACATCCGCATAAAGCAAACATACATGTGCTGGGAGTCATTTGGAGTGAGTAAGGAGAGCCTGGCAGAGATTAGGTCTCTCACAAAGGATATATCCGAGAGGTGTGTTTTGGAAGAGGTGGCTGTGCAGTGAAGATAAGAACCAAATGGAAATAATAACCAGAGTGAAAGTGGGGCTGATCTATTGGAAGGTTTTTTAAAAACGAAAAGAAGATCTAACTGCAAGATAAGTGTGCTCATAAGTAAAAATGCATAGCTGGAATAAACAGGTGAAAGGTGAAACGGATGGTAAGGTTGGATGGAGGGAGCTGGCTAAATGCTAAGAAGGAGCCATTTGAATAATTGATATACAGGTGAAAGGTAATTGAAAAGGGGAAATGTCATTTAGGGTTACTGGAATGAGAATCATTCAACTAATAATGATAGATGATGAGTATACTAGTATACATTTATTACCCAGTCAAATGATAATTATGTTGTAGCCACTCAGACATTACTCTCCAAAATGCTAATGCTGATGTTATTTTTAATCCAATCACATCTTTGATGTGTGCGCATGTTTTGGCATTTAGGTATAGAGGTAGGTTTTATGTGCTCCTTGTTCGAAATTAGAGAACATGAAGTGTTTACTCTTGCAAATGTAGGAACGGAGTGGACTTCTTATTTAACTTTAAGTATTTCATGAACTAAGTGTATAATTATAGTATTATAAAGTATAATGATGATTTATATTTATACAACATTAAATATTGGTGTTTTATCTGATTTACATTTTAATAGAATTTATTCTTATCACATGATTCAAAAATCAATTCATTATTTTTACCATTAAGTTTGTCTTCCATTATTCAGAAGAATTTATTATATTTTATGTTATTCAGAAACACTTATGAATCTGCTTATTTTCATGATGTCATATTCTCTGATATTTAGTCTTCATGGTGTTTCGGGTATAATTTTTATAATTTACATCAACACTGCATAACGAGTTTATTCTTAGTTTGACAAGAATGTCAGCATTGAGAAAAAGGTCTATTGCACTAATTAAAATCATGCTTAATTTTTATATTGTTGCATTCATTTATTTTAGTGCTTCCTTCATTAATTCAAGTGTGTTATATATAGTCCACTTAATAAATAAAACTCTGATGCATAAAGTTAGCATATTAATTTTCTTAGAAGCTCTATTATACTTTTTCTACACTCAGAAATTATGAGATGATTAGGAACAAATCTAGAACAAAAAAATCATTTGTATATTTTTTCAAAATACATACTTACTGGCTTCTTTTAAAAACCTCTTTTTCATTTTAGACATGTGTTTTTAAAACTTTATAAGCCTACATGGTAGAAATCAGAGTAGAAAATTATGTTAACTAATTAGAATATGCATAATCTTCAGGAAGTCTTTAAGGCCAGGTACTACAGCTGGAACTGGGAATATAAGAAGTCCTAGAGAGAAAGATTCCTGCCCTGAGGGAGTTTTACTTTCCTTTGGGGAGAGATAGTCAATAAACAAACAAATAAATAACAAGAAAAATATCAGGAGGAGTCAGTGAATTAACAAAAGTGTGAGAGAGTACCTAGGGTTTACAGAATAGTCTCTGTAAAGAGGTGACATCTAATTAGAATTCTTCATGGTCAGAAAAAATGAAGGTAAAGAAATCAAGTCACTAAAATTCAGTTCACCAAAAGCCAATTCTCATAGACTAATTTACATATTGAAAGGAAGCAAGAAAATGAAAACAGTGGTAGAATTGTGACATATATTCACCTTAGAACACACACACACACACCACTTTTTAAATTTCATTATTATTACCACTAAAACTGTTTGTGAAGTCAATTTAAATTGTCATCATATAAGATCTTTCCTTTATCCAGCATATTAATGAGATGGAGGTACTTTTCATATCACAATATCGTTTCTGTTTAACTTGTGTCTGTTGGGCTTAAACAAGCCATATTAACATGGTGGGTCATAATGGAATCTTTAGGAGAGGTGAAGGGAAAATGTAGATATGTTGCTTTTTATGTTAAATTTATAAAAATTAGAAAAGAAGAGAAACTATGTTTTTATAATACAAACTACAAAAATAAAACTTGACTAAATCTTGAATGATGGGTTTATATGGAAGATAAACTTATCAAAATCTTGGAGACACAAAGAATAGATTTTAATATTTAGCAGAAGAGGGCATGTATGGGTGTCAAAAGTCTGAGAAATATTGCCTTAAGTGCTTTCCTAAAATTACCCTCCTGGCACATTCAGAAATTTATGAAGGGCCCTAAAATTATGCAATTCTTATTTTAACAAATAATTCTAAGTGAATTATCAAAATGGCCATAGATTTATGCACAGGAATATTTATATCAGATTTATTTGTAATTGTGAGAATTTAGGAGAAAAATCTATATAATTAAATAATTATATACAATTATCCAAGAAAATTCTATCCAGCATTTAAAAACCATATTTTAGAAAAATATTTAATGCCATAATAAAATGCTCAGGACAAAGTGGTAATTACTCAATGTTGAAAGCAAAAAGACACATTTATACATAGAAAAAAATTGGAATCAGTGCAACTACTTTGGAGAGTAATTTGGCAATGCCTGTGAAGTTGAAAATTTGCAGACCCTCCAACTGAACATTAATATGATTGATATATCCATAAATAAGTAGTTGTATAATCATATGATAAAGTGCTATTTAGATGTTAAATATTAATGAATTGGATCAATATATCTGCAAGAGAGATAGATCGATATATCTCAATAGAGGGAGCTCTCAAAATAATGTTGAATTTTATAAAGCAAGTTGCCAAATGATATATATAGTAATATTTACATAAAAATTTAAAATACATATAACAATGCCAAATATTGTGTGTGTGTGTGTGTGTGTGTGTGTGTGTGTGTGTGTAATACCATCAGAACCATGATGGTGGTGGCCTTTAGGGTGAAAGGGAGAGGAATGAGACTAAAAAGGGAATTAGGGTAGGGGTGAGGGATAGTATTTAACTTCACCTGTAATGTTTTCTAAGTCATTAATTTTTAAAAAAAATAAGCATAACTGACAAAATGCTTACATTGTGAATTTGGACTAGTAGTTCAAGTTTATTATATTAATCTTTCTTATGTGTGCTTTTAAGATTTTCTAAAAACAATGATTAAAAGAAGCTACATATATGTTTGCAGTGCTTACTATTCAGCAGAAAGATTACAGTTCCATTTCATTTTCATTTTCAAACTTCTCTGCATTTTCCAAATTCACAAAATGAATGCTGAGAACATTAGAACCACTTATAGATAAATAACCAGTAGCTGTATCCGGGGTTCCTAAGGCTCTTACAGTTGAGCTGCCTCTAGAAGGCTGAAGAATGGGCAAAAATAGGATGATTCTCCCACAGACAAAAGGAAATAGAGGGCTGGCTGCCTACAAGGTGTGGAGATGTAAAATCAGCCATATCTTGGGAAGGGGGAGGAAAGGGTGTTATTCTAAGCCACTAGTCTCAAACTTGGGCATGCATCAGAATCACAGAGAGGTCTTGTTAAAAAACAGGTTGTCCCCCAGCGTTTCTAACTCAGTAACTGGGGCCAGGCCTATGAATTTGCATTTCTAGCAAGTTCCCAGATGTTATTGACAATAATGATGCCTGTCTCGGGACCAGGCCTTGAGAACTTCTGGTGTACACAAAACCCAGCCATCTGATATTTATATTTTTAATTGCTGAAATATGAGGGAGTCATTTGGCAGGAATCACTCCAATGTTATTATCTGGCAGATCACAAATTACTTAATGGAGCCAGCCAGCCAGTCTCAGGGAAGTTGGAGTCACATGCTAGAGCAGGCAGATAAACAAAAAGTCATCAAGTGGTTAGAAAACTCAAAAGTGAGAAAATGAGAGTGATCTCTAATGATCAGACACCACTGAAGAGATTTCTTTAGAAGAAAGGCAAGGTGATAAAATGAGCATGAAAAGGGACTGTAAAAAAAGAAAAAAGTTTCAGTCATCAGGGTCTGTTGCTGTTTGACAAAACTGGGAGTCCAGGATGGCACAAAGTTTACCTCCCATTCACATTTTCCACCAGCACTGGTATTCCGCTGGCCGGGGACTCCTTGAGGAAGAGGGACTCATCCTTCCTTGCTCTCTCCATCCTTTCTCATCCTCCCTCCATCCCACCTTCTTTTCTATTTGTTCTGCCACACCGAGCAGCACTGGAGTGCCAAGCATTACGCTGGGCTCTGGATAAAGTAGTATCTTACCATCTTTGAACTACAGGACATACTAGTAGCATAGTATCTAGTACATAAAGCCGCTCACTAACTGTTGAATAAAACATGAGTAAACACATACATGATCAGAAGGGATCTTGGTTAAAGGTGCAGTGAATGGAAGACAGAAATAGGATGCAATGCCTGCAAGTAGGAAGCATAGACACAGCAGAGCGGGCCCAACAATGCAAATCACCAGCTTGAGACACCATCGGGAATGTTACTCCTTGGCATTTGTCTTGATGCTCACATTTTCCCCAACAGACTTTTGCTACTCTTCCCACTGCCTTGCCAATGTTTCCCATACCAATACCCCTGGTTCCCAACTTTTAGCTAAATGAGATGTATTTCATTATAACACCTTTAATCTGTCTCAGACCTGAGGCTGCAAATAAGGCATATGCCTGACTACATGATGCTCTTTACTGCAAGGCATTCTCCTACTTCCCTAAGGAAGAGATCCAAAAAAGGTTTAGGTTGAACTTAAAAATGTAGACTTCTAGGAATATAGATTAAGTAGTTGTGTGTCTATTTACACTGTTTAATTTGTTGATGGTTATGCATGTATATTTAAACACTAGTGGCCTAGTGCACGAATCGTGCACATTAAAAGGGGATTAATTAGAGGAAATATTTTAATATTGCTATTTGCCCTTTCTCTATAATAGAAGTGTCAGAGATGAAAGAAAATTAGTGAAATGAATATGAAAATCTTCCTCTTGTCAGAGTCTGGGGTGCACCACAGGACCCAGAGTCAAGTCCCCACCCACCCACGTGTGCCTCAAAATTGCATGAGACCCAGACCTGGCCGCCCCCCCCCCCCCCCTCCATTGGGCTAGATCCAGACCCAGCCGGTCCCACCATTGTCAAGGCCCGCCAGGTGGGGGGAGTAGCCTCAGGTCCCCTGGCCTGGCGCCGGGGCAGGGGCATGGCCTGAGGTCCCCCAGCCCAGACCAGGGTGGGGGCGTGCCTTGAGGTGCCCCGTCAAGCCCTGCCGGGTGGGGGACTCAGCCTGAGATCCCCTGTCAAGCCCCACCAGGCGGGGGGCATGGCCTGAGGTCCCCCATCAAGCCCCACTGGGTGGAGGGCATGGCCTGAGGTCTCCTGGCCCAGCACTGGGGTGGTGGGGGTGCACCTTGAGGTCCTCCGTCAAGCCCCACCAGACGGGGTTCACAGCCTCAGGTCTCCCGGCCCGGCACCAGGATGGGGGGCACAACCTGAGGTCCCCCGGCCTGATGCCAGGGTGGGGGTGCGGCCTGCAGTCCCCTGACCTGGCACTGGGGCAGGAGAAGCAGCCTGAGATCCCCCGGCCCAGCACCAGGGCAGGGGGCGCACTTTGAGGTCCCCCGTGAAGCCTCGCCGGGCGGGGGGCGTGGCCTGAGGTCCCTGCTGATTGCTTGTTAAGGCTTGTTACGGGAACTCGGCCTCCGTTGTGGGTGCAGCCATCTTGTGTTACGGAAACCCCCGCTTCCATTGTGGGCACTGCCATCTTTGTGGTGGAGTGATGGTCAATTTGCATATTCCCTTTTTATTATATAGGATAGTCTCTAAAATATTAACTTTTAAAATTCATTTTGAGAGAGAGAGAGGAAGGGAGAGAGAGAGAAACATTGGTATGAGAGATAAACATTGATTGGCAGCCTCCTTCACACACCCCAACTGGGGATCAAACTCACAACCTGGGTATATGCCTGACTGGGAATCGAACCTACCACCTTCTGGTGCACAGGACAAAGCTCCAACCAACCAAGCCACACTGACCGGGGCTAAAATATTGACTTTTTAATTTATTTTTTTTTAAACAGTTTTAGTACTTCCATGTGAATCTTAAGTCATTTAACATAGCTTTCCAGAGCATATCACCTGGCTTCCATTAAGTGATTTGAGATATAACACTTTTTGAATCTGTGGGTGATGCTGTCCCTGGAAATTTTTATCACAGGCCACAAGTCCCTCTCATATAATATGAGAACATTTTTTTCATTCACTTTTTAGTGTAGTTTTGTGGGTCTCACAATGTAATCATACACTATATATTAAATTGATTATAAAAAGTCTTGTTTACCACAACAAATAAGCCAGCAACTGTGACATACAATCTTTGCAAGGATTATGTACTAAATCTTTTTTTAAATGTATTTATCATCTTTTTTTATTTAACAGTTCCTTTAAGATGACCTCTTACAAGCATTCTACACTAGCAGCGATTCCTGCTGGTTCAAGCTAATATGTCCTCCCCCAACAGTACCTTGTGACACAATAAAGGACTTAAGAGAGCATGCCCCATAATAGAAGGGAGCTTGTAACTCCTAACTATAAAGCAACTTCCACTCTTGGATTCAAGAACAGTGGGGGGAAACCTTCTCTTATATTTGGAAATGTACTATAAGTTTATTTCCTTTTTATTTTTCTTGTAAAAACAGAAACGTTTTATTCTTTAGGCCAATATGATGATTAAAAAAGTAAATCATAAGGATATGTAAAGTGATCAATTGTGATTAGATTAACATATAACTTTCCAGTTGTCAAGTCATAAGAGGTTTTGAGATATTTTTATTGTGAGTTAAAGAAGGCGTGTGTGTGTGTGTGTGTGTGTGTGTTTAATGCCATAATTATGGGTCGGCCTCTAGTAATTAGAAAGTTTCATGTGGTGAAGAGCAAGCAAATTAGTTTAAGTGGATCATTAGATGAAGAAAACAAGTTGAATTTGTTTGTGATTTTGATGGCAGGGGGCATCAAAGTGGTTTGGTACACTTAGCAGTTTATTCTATTTATAAAAGTGTACAGGTTCTTAGTTTTGCAACATTTAATATACAGTTAATATATTTATATATGTTTCAGGCTACATTATTGGAATTTTGAAGACATGAAAACATCAGATGAACCAACCTGCAACATCTTGGATTCAGATTAGAAGATGAAGAGAAAGTTTAAAGAATGTGGCCTATAAAGGCGGGTAGTACCTAGAAATATTAACCGACTCACATTATAAAAATGAGACTGGTTTCTAAAGAGTAGAGATTATTTTAGTCCAACATCAAGGTTCAAGACAAAATGTTGAACTAAAAACTTTATCCTCCTCCCCTCCCCCACTTCAGACAGGTACCAGCATTGATGAATATGATTTTCCTTAGCCAGAAGCACTCCGCTTTATCCATGTAGACCATCCTTAGGAATTAAATATTGGTTATTTAATGTAGATCATAATGGGAAACTGATTTTTTCCACAATGGCAGATTTCAAGGACTTGGTTCCAAACTGAGCCGGAGCATCCCCATGCATTTTGTACAGTCTGGGAACAACTATGCTGCACTGGCCATTTTTGAAGGCCATCATGCCCTGTAATATAAGGATATCATCTTCTTGCTGATATCTTTGGAGAGTCCCAAGCAGACACAGAAAATGAATGGAGGCAAGGAGTGTGACGGAGGGGACAAGGATGGAGGTCTTCCAGCTATACAAGTTCCTGTGGGTTGGCAGCGCCGTGTGGATCACAATGGAGTGCTTTATGTCAGGTGAGCCCTTATTACTCTCTATGTTACCTCCAAGTTGCAGTTCCAAAATTAAGGAAGTAGAGCCCGTTCCTCTGAGGGAGCAAAATATTATGACTGACAGAACCTCAAGTAAATTTGAATAAATTATCTTTGTGCTGGAAATATTCAAGTGTTTTTATTCTGTCCTATTTTGCGATGTAAATTGCCTTAGGTTACAAGAGAGAATTTTTACGCATTACTTGTGTTTATATAATGTGTTGTTCTGCTTATCTCTGTAACAAGGATAAAGAAAAATGAAGATTTCTAAAAGAAACGTAGGCAGCGTTACCACATTCACAAGGGAATGTAAATACTAGAAATAGACCCAAGGTCCCTCGACAATATTATTCTACTAGAGGCCTGTTGCAGGAAGATTACTGCAATAGGGCTTCCTGTGGTGGTCTGCTTCCCTCCTTTCTCCCCCACCCCGCCTTCTTCCCTCCCTTCTCCGCAGTCCCGCTTGCTTGCTTCTCTGCAACTTCGCTCCCTTCTGCAACGCTTGGCTTCCTTCTACGCTGTCTTCAGTCTTCCCTCTACTCCTGGATATGCAAATTAACCGCCATCTTGGTTGGGTTAATTTGCATACTTGCTCCTGATTGGCTGGTGGGCGTGGCTGGTGGGTGTAGTGGAGTGATGGTTAATTTGCATATTACTCTTATTAGATAGGGTCCTTCAGAGTGCTTCAGCTGGATTTTCCAAAGTAAGGTGGAGTGTTTGTAGGCAGTTTTAATTAGTAGACTTCTTAATGCCTGATATTAGGTAAAAATAATTTTCCTATTTTTCCTGCACCATTTTTAATCTATATCCTTGCATATTATAGTAAAAAAGAAAAGGTGACTATGGAGATGGGTCTTCATCTCTCACATAAAAATCATACAAATAAAATGCAAATGCCTGCTCTATAGAGTTTTGAGGGCAAGTATCTCTTATAGAACAAGTTGAATGGAATAACTGAACTGTTGGCAAGAAGTGTCAGTCTTATTATTAAACTAGAGGCCCAATGCATGAAATTCATGCAAGAGTAGGACTTCCTTCCCCCGGCTGCCAGCACCAGCTTCCCTCTGGCACCTGGGAGCCAGGCATCCCTCGCAGCCCCGAACGTCGTCAAGTCTAATTAGCATATTACACTTTTATTATTATAGATAATTGACACCTAAGTTCCTTACTTAGCAGTTTATCAGTAGTATATGAAAAGCTAGGACACCATAAGATCTCTTTGTTATGTAATAAACGACTATTAGAAATAGAACTTTTTAAAAGTTATCAAGTCGCATCATGATATTAATGCTGTTACTTTAAGTGCAGTTATTTGTGTCCCTGCTTCAACGGAATTCTCCATTTGTTCAAAGATCTATTTATATGAATGAGGTATTTGCTGTTATATAAACATAAATTATTTCATGCCATAACAACTCAAAATTCAGTTCAGAGTCTGTCCTGCATTTGTTTGATGTAAGGTGTTTCTGGAGGTAAACTTAATTACCAATTGAAATTCTCTGGCACAGTAGTTCTTTTGTTTCTGGGATGCTAATGCTGTGCTCTATAAGAGGAGTGAAGGAATAAGAAAGCAGGGGATGTGGAGCTTGTCCTGTTAAGACAGACACATGGGTCACTTTCTCAAGTGTTCCTATTGCCTGCCGGTGCTGTTAACAAACTGCCAGAAATACTTTGTTATTAATATAATATAGCAAGGTATCAGTGTTATTGTTCATATTTATTATTGTTCTAGCCTATAAGAAGCAAATATGTATCCATCTTAGAGCAAATGAATCTAGGATCTTGAAGATCTAACTTTTTCTACTTCATCTTCATTCCTATGAAAGATCAATCAGCTTTTCAGATTGCTGAAAACTAAGTTAAACCAAGTTACGTCTGGGAATCTTCCAGTTTTCTTGTTCATGATTTTCCAAGTGTAGGTAGATTCCGCTATTTGTTAGTGTGAGTTAGTGTAGTTCTCCAAATCCAAGTCTGTGCACTAAGAATTATTTTGAAAACTAACTTTGCCAGATAAGGTAAAACACCTTCAAATAAATTAAGCCAGTATGGGTTTGATTTGTTTGTAAGGAGTTAAATTACTGCTTGAACACATATAAGGGGCTACCCTCCTATAGCTCCCTTCTCAATGTGCAGTTTGCTTGTAATTTTTAGGTTTGTCTCCAGCTGCTCCTGCCTCAGGGAGGCGTTGAGGCTGCACATTAAATTTCCCACCTGCTTCCAATCTTCTAAGCCAGTGGTTCTCAACCTTTCTAATGCCACGACCCTTTAATACAGTTCCTCATGTTGTGGTGACCCCCAACCATAAAATTATTTTCGTTGCTACTTCATAACTGTAATTTTGCTACTGTTATGAATTGTAATGTAAATATCTGTGTTTTCCGATGGTCTTAGGCGTTATCCATGCCATAAGACTTGTAGCTGTTTTTTTACGTTAATTATTACTCCAAAAAGTTAATTAAAGAGGTACAGCTGAAGAAAAGAGCCCAGCTGACTGAGAGGAAGTGTTTTTGAAGTGTCTAGAGTGGAATACTCTAATAGAATTCAGGAACTCTTGTCTTCAGGTTTAATTTTACAATTAAATTCCTCTAGGATTCAGTCTGTACACCTTCTTTAACTGTAAAATGTTAGGCAATTTCTTGTCACAAAACTCATGAACTTTACACATGATAACTGTTTTGGTGATCATGTTTTATGTAAATTAGCAGACCTCCAAAACCTCTGGTCATTACCACTGCCATGGAACTCGAGTCGATAATATGGGAGTTATTATTTTTTACAGATCATTTGGAAAACTTCGTTAGCCTCAATAAATGAGTGAGTGAATTGACAAAGTTGAGGATTTTAATTGAGATTTTTCTACATGCATAAGTCACTTACATGATTGTCCATAAATAAAACATGAATTGCATTTTAAAGTTGGTTCATTTGTAGATGTAAAACTGCTCCCTGTGTTTTTGTAGAAGCAGAATAGTCTACCCCTAGTAGTGTAATTCTTTGTATTATTTCTGGTCAAATCCAAATTTGATCAGAAAGCGTAAGTGAAGGTTTTGGTAAACAGTCATAAATAAAAGATTATTCTTGAATGAAAAGTATGTAATAATTTTCAAGGTTGTAAAAATCAGTATTTTAATAATAAAAGTCTTAAATTTTTAAAAAAATAGAAACCAAGAGTAATAACCTTGAGGGAAGTACCCATTTACCAGCCAGAAGACCTGCAAGGCACCCGTTTCTGCCACCTAAAGTTCTCTTTCCTCAAGAGTCTCCTTGTCCTTTGTCAGATCTACTGGGCTCCTCTCTCCTTGTCAGTACCATTTGGCTCTTCATTGTAATTTGAGTTGGGCCACACAGGTCTATCTTCAAAGAAACACATGGACGAGGGAGAAAGAAAAGATACCTATTTTTACATAGGAACGACTTAGTTCTGGACTCCAAGATTAAAGGAAAAAATTTGCTAGCTCCAACTTTTATACACTTAGTGACTTTCTGGTTTGACCTCCAATGTGTTCCTAAATTTCAGTTTTTCCTCAAACAGCTTCAAAAGTAGATTTTCTGGTTTAAAATGATAATGATTTCTTTCATGTTGTTTTCTTGTTCCTTTTTTGCCTGCTCCTGTCGTCTTTTCTTAAGAATAGCATTTCCCCCATCCTAGTCCATGCTTGGTTTTCCAAATACTTTTATTGAATTTTCTAGGAAGATCTGTCTTTTTCTGAGAAATATTTTGGTTCAAAAGAAAGAGCGATAGTGCTAAAAGGCTATAATTTAGTAGCTAGCATAATATTGACAGAGAGAATTCTTTTCCCTAGTAGGAAAATATTATCCTGTGAAGGACAGTAAGACTATAAATTATGCCTTTTTTCATATATGTGCAGTCAGAATTATTTCCTGATGCTTTTTTGAACTATTTTTACAGTCCCAGTGGGTCTTTGTTATCTTGCTTGGAGCAGGTTAAAACATACCTGCTTACTGACGGAACATGCAAGTGTGGCTTGGAATGTCCTCTTATTCTTCCCAAGGTAACCATTTCACAACAGTTCTATCAGCAGTTTTCTATTTTCTAAAGGTGTTTCGTATATTTGCTTTTCTCATTTGGCATTTCATTTTTATATTACTTCTCCAATCACATATGCATTTTAAAGTCTATCTAATTAGGTATCTTTTGCATGCATTTTGGAATGGTTAATGACTGTGGAAAGTGGTTCAAATCCCAGAGTCATTTTCAAAGGTGACAAACCTATATTCATATTAAATATTTTATGAAAGCCTTTTTTGCACATTTTATTAGAGCTCTACCTATGTTCACCATTTAATAGTGCAGTAGTTTTTCCCCTCCTTAACTGCTCAATCTGCAATGTTATTTTTAGCACTGGTGTTGATAAATTTGCCACCAATGCTTCTGAAATCATGAAGCTGAACTGCACCTTCCTACTCAAAACATGAAACTGTTTTACTCCTTTGCAAGTTAGAAAGTAAAAACTGTTTAAAATGATAAAATATTATTTATTATGGAAGCAGGTTCTTGTTCTCTGAGTATCTATTATAGTGCTAATTTTAGAATAAGATTTACAGACACCTTTTTTCTTTTTATTTGTGTCACCTTCACCTCATTACAAAAAAGAAAAAAGCATTTGAAACATCTCATAAATATGTACACAATAAATAAGATTATTTAATAGAAAATAGATTTTAATAGGTGAAAAGGTAATATTAATATAGTAATAAAATAAAGCCAAAGGAAAAGTTAGCACATAGAAATGTCAGCTTTTGGATTTTTAAACTGAACTTCATCTATTTTTGTACTGTTATAACATCAGGAAATATAACATCAGGGAACATAGATTCTATACCTTTGCATATATTTTTTTTAAATATATTTTATTGATATTTTACAGAGAGGAAGGGAGAGGGATAGAGAGCTAGAAACATCGATGAGAGAGAAACATCGATCAGCTGCCTCCTGCACACCCCCCACTGGGGACGTGCCCGCAACCACAGTACATGCCCTTGACCGGAATCAAACCTGGGACCCTTGAGTCCGCAAGCCGACGCTCTATCCACTGAGCCAAACCGGCCTCGGCTGCATATATATTTTTTTTTATCGTGGCTATCGTGGATTAGGATAATTTTCATTATTTACTGTGCCACTAAAAGCCATGAGTTCAGCAGAAGTACTATTAAGTTACATCAAGTTGCTTTTCTTAAATAACTTGAGAAAGTTTTATTCATATTGATGGCCTAATCTATGTAAAGAAATTTTTTAACAAAGCAGCTTTTTATGTCATGCTTTTACGACATGCTCTAAACCGAGGCCATTCTTTTTCCAGGTGTTTAATTTTGATCCTGGAGCTGCTGTGAAGCAGAGAACTGCAGAAGATGTTAAAGCCGATGAAGATGTCACAAAGCTATGCATACATAAAAGGAAAATCATCGCAGTGGCCACACTTCATAAAAGCATGGAAGCCCCACATCCTTCTCTGGTGCTTACCAGTCCCGGAGGAGGAACAAGTATGTAACTTGGTGAAGGGTTTAGGAATCCCGCCCACCCCGCCTCTCCTAGCGGAGTCATGGGAGATCACTTTGCCAAGCATTTTCCAACTCCACTTTTCAAACATGCACAATGCTTTCAAAGTTATGAATGTTTTATCATTTTATTACAGGTAGCAAACTGATTCTGAAAAATCCCCATGAAGTTGTTTCCCAAAGTGTCCCATCCAAATCATCTAGTTAAACAATTAGACTAAAGACTGATTAGCACATGCACATGTTATGGGGTATGGAACTGGGCTAACAAAAGAGAAAGTGACACAGATTTTTATAAATCAAAGGTAGGCTTTTTCTTAGGGCTGTACTTGAATGTGTGGTATCAAGCCCTCAAATGCAACTAATAATATTTCCAAGAACTAGCAGTGTTATTTTTTTCTGTCATTTTATAGCTATTTATTGAGCACCTACTAGTAGATCTTACCTTTTTAGGAACTTTTTATACCTCCCCAACACACCTGTGTGCATGCTTTCCTATTTTTTAAATTTCAAAATGCAGAAAAATTGCATGAACAGTTTATTGAGTACCACGTACCCTTCATCTACATTCACCAATTAACAATTTTGTTTTAGAAATTGCAGAGTCATAAAAATTGACCCCTAAATAGTTCAACACACACAGACATTCTCCTCACAAACCAAAATCTAATTGTCACATTTAGGAAATTTAACACTGATAAAATATTATGAAACAATATTATCTAATGTGTAGTCTGTATTCAAATTTCTCCTGTTGTCCTAATAATTTCTTATAGTTATTTTTAATCCAGATTTTTTAAATCCAGAATGCAATCAAAGATTGTGCACTGCAATTAGTTGTTCCATTTCTTTCATCTGCATCAGTTCCCCATTTTTAGTTCTTTCGTGGCACTGACATTGTTGAAGAGTCCGGGTCAGTGTTAATAGAATGTTCTTCAATTTGGATTTGCCTGATTGTTTCCTCATTTATATTCAAGTTAAACAATTTTTGCTAGGAATACTGCACAGGTGATGTTATGTATTCCTCAGGAGGCACATAATGTCAATTTATCCCATATTGATGACATTAAGTTTGATGGCTTGGGTATAGTTATATCCATCTGATCACTCCATTGTTAAGGCACTTTTTCCCTTTAAGATTAATATGTAATCTGTGGAATCATGATTTGAGACTGGGGAACTTCTTTTTGTAAGGGCTAGAATATAAACTCCCTCCAAAATATTACAATCTACTTAACACTTGAATAGTAGTAATTCAGAATAAAATGTGACTGAGTGCCAAAGTGTTTGTTTATGAAGGATAAGTGATGTTCTGCAGAGCTCTAAATACAGATGACAAGTGTCTCCTGTAGTGATCAGAGAAGGCTTTACAGAAGAACTCAGATTTGAACCAACCTAGAAATTTGTAGGATTTAGAAATATGAGGGAAATAAGAAAATTCTTGTCCAGAATGAGTAGAATTGATAATGTGGAAGCTAATCTGACTTGAGAGGAAAATGAAGCCTATGTAGGTAAGTTGGGGTCAAATTATGGACTTACTCACAAAGAGGAGCAGTTGTGACATCGGACAGGTAAAGATTGACACTTAGCACTCATGTGAAGAGGGCAGGGAGATGATTTAGCAGCTGTGACCAGAGAGCTCCTTTCCAATAACCTGTAACCTTTAAGCTTGAACAGGGATGATCAGAAAAACATTGCTCCACTAAGGTATGTAAGAAAAAACAATCTTTTAAGGGATTTTTTTTTCTTTTGATGAGCTACATTTTTTAAAAATTAAAAAAAAAATATTGCCACAGTTTAAAGACATTTAATAATAATAAATTATTTAACATTTACCAATATCTTGCCACCTCAACATAACTATGGTTTCACTTTTGCATATGCTCATATCTGCTGCTGCCTCATATCAAACAGTTTTACCGCTTTTTACATTCTGCCTTGTTGCCTTTTTAATGACCTTAACAAAGTCTTGATTTGGTTCTCAACTTTTCATATCTTAACAAGTTTCATTAAAAAATAAAGATAAGTATTTAACTGGAACAGGTATAAGAGGCATATCTCCATCCGCTCTTACAATGGTATACTTTATTGGATTAATTGCCTCTTTTACTAGCTTCAGACATAACATTTATATCAACTTACTAATTTTATGAAATTGGAATCTAAACATTTAATTATTTAAAGCTCAACCTTAAATGTTAAGAAGACTCATATAGTAATTTTCACCTCTAACATACGTAAGCATACATTTAGTTTCTGCTTATTCTTTTGAAAGGTCTCCATGAAAGCCCTTGATAGGTACCTAGCATTTATATTTGCCAACTCTTCTAATACTTTAGTTCCTAAGTGTATCATAACAGCGGCATGACTTTTGTTTGTTTATTTAGTATTCCTATTATTTTAAAGATGGTAACTATGTTTCCCCAGGTATGGAAGAAATCCTTTTTAAACCACAGCTATTTTCTGAATTCTGTTGTATATATTTTTTCTGTCTGTTGTACATTTAAAAATGCCAATGTCTACATTTTTAATCACTTAACTGTAAATAATTATAGAAATACCCAAGAAAAGGCACAAGTCTGTAGTTTTGTTCCTGAAGAGAACACAATCCCGTAATAAGGCTAAGACAGGTACCTGTGTTCCCACCATGAACCACGCCTCGTACCTCAACTACTTTTCATATATTATTTTTATTGCAAACTTTGAAAATCTCTTTTTAACAAGAAAATAAGTTCAGTTGAGTTTATCTGCTACAATTCTCTTATATCATTGGTTCTCAACTTTTCATATATTATATTCAGAAATTACTCTATCCTGAATTTTCACCATGCTAGAAACAGAAAGCCCATATCTCCAAAGAAAAATATATGTTCACTGCATTCTCTTACTTCTTGAATGCACCCTACCTGGATTTCTGTGTACCCCAAATTAAGAACCACTGTCTTTAAAAAATTATCTGATTTGATCTGTATACTACCTAGCAGATAGGAGAAGTATATTTATCTTAGATGTGCAAGTATCCATGTAAGTAAATATACTTCTGATTGCAAATGAATCCAGGTGTACTTGCCAATATGTTGTAAGTCTCAGAATGGGGATGGACAGCATATAGTATGAATGAGGCCACTCTCAACCCCTGTGCTTGTAATAGACTCAGTGGCATTTTCTACAGAGCCAAGCAAGGCTCAGCATCCTTTCCATCATAGCACTCTAAGCAGCCACCACCAGTTGATGGGACTTGGCCTAGGAAATCAATTTTATTTGATATCCCTGTTTTACAAGGTACAACTTTATAAAATAGTTAAACATCCTTAGGGGCTAAAAAACTTGAACCTAGAATTCTGACAAGATAACGTGAAAGCTCTGTCCAGTGGGCCAGCTTGCTTTTGTTGCCTGTATTTTGTTGATCTCCAAAGGGACTGAAGGGACTCCAAAGGCCAGTGAGGGAGAGATGCACTCTGTAAAAAGAGGAATCGCAATTAGAACCCAGCACTAAAGATTTAGCAGTCTAAATGTTGCACAGGAATTCTATCCTAATAAAAGAATTGCAGCCTTTTACCTGAGTTGACTGACTGAAGTTGTTTTTACAGTAATGACTGGTTAATGTCAAAGAAACTGCAGTGTTATAGACTTGATGGGAAGTTAGGCATGATTGCAGTATCACTGCATTTACCATTGTTATCGCTCCCATTATAAAAGATTCTGAACTCCATTCACTTAATTCACAAAAATTAAGACTCTTTTACTCTTACAGTGAAAATATTGGGATAAAGAAGCATTTCTATAGCTGTCCTGATGAGGTTTCAGTAAGATAACAGAAACATTTATAGGGCAACAGATTTTCTGGTAAAAATGGCAATTCATTTAAATCACCCAAGAAAATATGCCACACAGATAATAATTTTCTATTGTAACTGTGTTCCTAAAAATTTCAAATTCAACAAGATAGTAACATCATCAATTCTATGTGGGCTGTCAATCTTGATTTTGCATATTCTAAATATTATTAGAATGGCTAATGTCAGTATGAACTGATTCAGATTTTCATTCTTTCTCAACAGATAAGAGGCAAACAAACATAATGAACAGTTAATTGAGGACCTTTGGCCAACTAAGGGAGAATAATGTGCACTTTTTAAATCAAAATTTAATGTAGAGTGGAGAATTTCTAGTTGCATAGAGGCACGGCTTCTATTTGCAAATTTCTATTTCCAGATGCCCTCCCTTCCTCATTTCCTCCCTCCTCATCCCCCACCCCCAAATACAAAAGAACTGAGATGACTTAACAGATTTTTCTTTTTCTTTCACATCAGATGCAACTCCAGTAGTACCTTCACGGGCAGCAACTCCAAGATCCATAAGAAATAAGTCTCATGAAGGAATTACAAATTCTGTAATGCCTGAATGTAAGAATCCTTTCAAGTTAATGATTGGATCATCAAATGCCATGGGAAGGCTCTATGTACAAGAACTGCCTGGAAGCCAGCAACAAGAACTCCACCCTGTCTACCCCCGGCAAAGATTGGGCAGCAGTGAACATGGACAGAAATCTCCATTCCGTGGCAGCCATGGAGGCCTGCCCAGCCCAGCATCGTCAGGATCCCAGATTTATGGAGATGGCTCAATCTCTCCGAGGACTGACCCACTTGGAAGCCCTGATGTTTTCACAAGAAATAATCCTGGTTTTCATGGAGCTCCCAATTCCAGTCCTATTCACCTGAATAGGACTCCTCTTTCTCCACCTTCAGTAATGCTACACGGTTCTCCTGTACAGTCATCCTGCGCAATGGCTGGAAGGACTAATATACCTCTCTCCCCAACCTTGACTACAAAGAGTCCAGTAATGAAAAAACCAATGTGTAATTTTTCAAATAATATGGAAATACCACGAGCAATGTTCCACCACAAACTACCCCAAGGCCCACCTCCCCCTCCTCCACCTTCTTGTGCTCTTCAGAAAAAGCCATTAACATCTGAGAAAGATCCACTTGGCATTCTTGACCCTATTCCTAGTAAACCGGCGAATCAGAACCCTGTTATCATTAACCCAACTAGTTTCCATACAAATGTCCACTCTCAGGTACCTGTGATGAATGTAAGCATGCCTCCTGCTGTTGTTCCTTTGCCAAGTAATCTCCCTTTGCCAACCGTAAAACCTGGTCACATGAATCATGGGAGTCATGTTCAAAGAGTTCAGCATTCAGCTTCAACCTCCCTGTCCCCTTCTCCAGTGACATCCCCAGTGCACATGATGGGGGCTGGAATCGGAAGGATTGAGGCATCGCCCCAAAGATCACGCTCATCTTCCACATCATCAGATCATGGAAATTTCATGATGCCACCTCTAGGACCCCAAGCCGCTTGCAGTGGTATTAAGGTTCCACCCAGGTCACCAAGGTCAACAATAGGGTCCCCACGGCCATCAATGCCATCAAGCCCTTCCACCAAGTCCGATGGACATCATCAGTACAAGGACATCCCTAACCCATTAATTGCTGGAATGAGTAATGTACTTACTACCCCAAGCAGTGCAGCTTTTCCTGCTGCATCTGCCGGAAGTGGTTCTGTAAAGAGTCAGCCTGGTTTGCTGGGAATGCCTTTAAATCAGATCTTGAACCAGCACAATGCTGCCTCCTTTCCAGCAAGTAGTTTACTCTCAGCAGCAGCCAAAGCACAGCTAGCAAATCAAAACAAACTTGCTAGTAACAACAGTAGCAGCAGTAGCAATTCTGGAGCTGTTGCTGGCAGTGGCAACACTGAAGGACATAGCACTTTAAACACCATGTTCCCTCCTACTGCCAACATGCTTCTCCCAACAGGTGAAGGGCAAAGTGGTCGAGCAGCACTAAGAGATAAGCTGATGTCTCAGCAAAAAGACTCATTGCGGAAAAGAAAACAGCCTCCTACCACAGTTTTGAGTTTGCTCAGACAGTCTCAAATGGATAGTTCTTCAGTTCCTAAACCAGGACCCGACTTGCTAAGGAAGCAAAGTCAGGGTTCTTTCCCCATCAGTTCAATGTCTCAGTTACTACAGTCTATGAGTTGTCAAAGCTCTCACTTGAGTAGCAATAGTACCCCGGGTTGTGGGGCCTCAAATACTGCTTTGCCTTGCTCTGCTAACCAGCTGCATTTTACAGATCCCAGTATGAACTCCAGTGTTCTTCAGAATTCACTGACACAGAACATCCCTATACGAGGGGAAGCCGTGCACTGCCACAACGCAAACACTAACTTTGTTCACAGTAACAGTTCAGTCCCCAACCACCATCTTGCAGGTTTGATAAATCAGATTCAGGCTAGCGGGAACTGTGGGATGCTCAGTCAGTCGGGCATGGCTTTAGGAAACTCATTACATCCCAATCCACCTCAGTCAAGAATTTCAACGTCCTCCACTCCAGTGATACCAAACAGCATTGTTAGCAGCTATAATCAAACAAGTTCTGAAGCAGGTATGGTTTTCTTAGAAAAAAGTACCCAGAGGTACTAAACTTTTCTACGTTTTTTAAAATTTGTACCAAAATATTTATTATGATAAGAAATGATCCTCTTTCCCCATTGTGAAATTCTCATCATTTCTTTAGTATTTATAATTTTATTTACAGAATGCTAGGGATTTGTCTACTAGGGAAAAACAACAGCCATGGGGATTCCATGTGTTTCCATTATTTGTCGTCAATCTGTGTCATTTCGAATATCGTTCAACTTTCAGTTGGTCATGTAACCATTGGACTCTAACCTACAGAAGCCATAGAAGGCAGGGCATCCTGGCTCATGAGCCAGGTTCTTGGCTTATGCAATATAAAATCTGTGTCCCCTAGCTTTTGTTTGTATTCAGGTAAATGAAGCTCATCTTGGAAAACCCAAAAAGGCAAAGATAAATGGATTTTCTGTTCTTGCTGCTGACCAGAAATAGGTGAATGGGTAGGAAGAGGTAACCAGAAGTTGTGTGAAGTAGAAAGCTGTCTTCCAATGTGTTTTCTTATCCTAGTTTCCTATCATTTATTATTTGAGAAAATTAAAAAATGGATATTGACTACTCCCTTTTTAAAAAGGGTAATAATTTAAGTTTTCTAATAAAAAAAAGGCTTGAAAACCTGATTTCCAGAATTTTTTATCTTGATATTGTTTTACAGTTTTCTTGTAGAACTAAACCATTATTTTTAGCATTGACATTAAGGTTTTGAACCCTAATTTATTGTATCTTTTCATCCACTATTAATGGAGACAAATCTATTTAAAAGCAGACACATTAGAAAGAACTGCATTTTGTGCAATAGATTCCTCAGAAATTATTTTTAAAAATGTAAAGAAGCACTAAAGAGGTAAATTCATCAAGACATCAGAAAACTTGGCCATGAAAACATTAGAAAGAATACTCAAAACACAGCACTAATGATCTGGGAGATTTGTGGGAAATGACAGGGAGAAAATAAAAGGTGGTTGTTGAGACAAAATTCAAATATGAAAATAGTGGGCTTTCAAAACCAGAGTGTTTCTGAAAATGAGAAAACTGCTGAGGCTTTTAATAATAAGCTGCTGTACAGGCATGTATAGACCGTATCGTACCACCTTGCTGGGACAGCACTGACCTATGTCGTTGTTACTGATAGTTAGATCAAGTGTTTTTTCCCAGTGTCACTACCTACACCTGCCATCCTCCACAACTCATGTTTGTGTTGTTTTGTTGTCGGTATTTAATGCAGAACTATTCATTGGCCTCTTGTGTTAAAAAGAATATGAGGCGGAGAAGATAATTGAAATCATTAGTGTCTTCTTGGTATTCTTAGTATAAGGAATTTCATGAAACTATGTTTTGTGTTTAACAGGATACTTATTAGAAACGGGCTTCTAGCTTTTCAATGACTCATATTCCTTTTTAGATAATTCCACACAAATGAAAATTTAATCTTATGCATTTATCAGATTAAAGTTACATGAAATAAACTATTTTAAATATTTATTAAGCATACCTTCAATCATTCAGATGAGAATTGTTAGCCTTGTTGTATTATATTTTCAAATTTTGATTCCCCTTACCTCACCTTACTTTGTTTCAGGTCTCAGTTCATTTTGAAAAGTGTATGTATTTTATTAATGATGTATTTAAGTTTATATGTAAAGACAAACATTTATATTCTTGTTTCATCTGGATGTCAAGTGCAGACTTATTTTATATAGTCTTAAACATGTATTTTCTTGTTCCTCACATCTGTGTAGAACATTGGATCCAGATTCCCAGTGTTGGGAGTATCAAAACACACAAGTTTAAAATTGATTAATGTAAGAAAAGTGCTGGCATATAAATAGCTAAAAGGGGTAAGAATAAATGTCTAGTAATGATATGGATGTGACCAGTCATATGTAAGCTAACAGAAAGCATATGCTTGATGAAAACTTAGGTCAGTAAGAATTTTTAAAATATCAAACTTAACAAAATTAAATACTAATTAATATACATAGATTGAATATGCAGCTGGTTATGAAAATTAGTAGATTTACTAATTAATATATAACTGTTTTGATGAGCTGAACATTGAAGAGGTCTCTAATGCCATTTTTCTTTTTTATATATAGTGAACTGTCACTGAATGTTCTGTCACTGTAATTGCTTAGACTAAATGTTTATTTACATTGACTTTGTTCATCCATCAAATAAGCACCCAGGCTGGGCATTCATTCACAGTCAGACAGCAGATGACAGTCACAATTATCTCTGTGAGTTTTGCTGGATATTCCTAGCATACTAGTTAGATATTAGGTGAAAACACTTTTATTTTTAAAATGTTACTTATAGCTATTATTGGGTACCTATTATGTACCGGGTGATTTACCTAGATTATTTCTGACATGTGCAATTTTCCAAAGTATAAGGCATCATTGTCCCCATTTTCCAGATGAGTAAATTGAGTGTCAGAGAACTTAACTGTCCAAGATCATATATAACTGAATTCAGATTTGAACTCAGGTTCATCTAATTCTATAATCCATTTTCTTCTCAGCTGCATAAGTTCTTCAACTGAAACAGTGGTTAAAAAAAATCTTTTCACTTTCAACATCTTAAAAAATATCCAACAGATAATGAATTGAAGCATGTTACAAGCCACATTTTTAAACTTTTGATACACTTTTAGACAAAAGTCGGTTATTTTTGCCTTCTCTCTTTAGATTCTAATATTATAGTGTACAACAATTAGAATATTTGTGTCAATGCTGGTGCATTGTGCAAAATATCAAGAGAACTGCCCTTCATTTGCTAATCGAATTTGGTGACCTTTATTTTAATGAATTGGTATCATCTGACTCAGATAAGAATGGGTTTCCTAGTGGATAACATGTAATTAGACTTTTAAAGGAGGCGACTATGCATGTACTAGTCTTGTCATTCCCAGTGTGATACACAGTGAGGTAAGAGACTAAGGTAACACGGGCCAGTTCTGCGCCACGGTAACGGAGCCTGGACAGAGCTCAAGTGGCCTCCTGTGCAATCCAGTGCCCTTTTTTCTCTTCCCGAAGCAGTAGCTCAAAAATATTGCATTAAGACTCTATTAAGACAAAAAATCACTTGCTCTCAAAATGCTTTATAATATTGGTAATTTATTTTCTAAATCTTCTTTTAAAGAGTTTTTCTGTTATTAACAACCCAAGTGCAGTTTTTTGTTGTTGTTGTTGTTGTTGTTTTGTTTGTTTTTTTTTTTTTTTGGCCTGTAAGTGAATTCTATGGGACACACTCAAGTATGGGAATTGGAGGCAAAGATAATTTTAATAAATCAGCTAAAAGATATGAAATGCTTAGAAAACATTTTGTGAAACTTAGACTATCAAGACTTTATTGGTTCTGTTTGGAGTTTTGAAATTGCCTTTCCACTAAAGCTCTCTAAACATTTGCATTGTAAAGTTTACAGGTTTCTGTTAGCTTTTTAGATATCAGATTTTAAGTAAGGTTAATATTTCCACGTGACAGATCTAGAAACTGACCAGTAGGAGGTGGCAAAGCAAAGCTGTGGGTCTGACCACCAACCCCCAAAGTTCCTGATCTCAGTGCAAACACTCAAACTGCTGAAGGCAGGCTGTTCAGAGAGTGCTCAGTCGTGCGCTTTGAAAATAACTTTCAATTTATGAAGAGAGACAGGTTTCAGCATGTTTTGTGGTGGTTTGGTTTAGAGAGGAATCCAAAATCAAGTGCCCTTGACTCAAATTTCATTTCTCCAGGGCTCTGCCTCCTGCCCGCCTGCTGACCTTAGAACAGAAACACACATGCCAAGAACCCTGGCCTCTGCGGGGACTTATTCCCTCATTGCCCAGCCACCAGGGCTTCTGCGGGGGACTTAGTCCCTCAGCACCCAGCCACCAGGGCCTATGCGGGGACTTATTCCCTCATTGCCCAGCCACCAGGGCCTCTGCGGGGACTTATTCCCTCATTGCCCAGCCACCAGGGCCTCTGCAGGGACTTAGTCCCTCATTGCCCAGCCACCAGGGCCTCTGCGGGGACTTACTCCCTCATTGCCCAGCCACCAGGGCCTCTGCGGGGACTTATTCCCTCAGCACCCAGCCACCAGGGCCTCTGGGGGAATTAGTCCCTCAGCACCCAGCCACCAGGGCCTCTGGGGGAATTAGTCCCTCATTGCCAAGCCACCAGGGCTTCGGCGGGGGATTTAGTCCCTCAGCACCCAGCCACCAGGGCATCTGCGGGGACTATTCCCTCATTGCCCAGCCACCAGGGCCTCTGTGGGGGATTTAGTCCCTCATTGCCCAGCCACCAGGGCCTCTGCGGGGATTTAGTCCCTCATTGCCCAGCCACCAGGGCCTCTGCGGGGACTTACTCCCTCATTGCCCAGCCACCAGGGCCTCTGCGGGGACTTAGTCCCTCATTGCCCAGCCACCAGGGCCTCTGTGGGGGATTTAGTCCCTCAGCACCCAGCCACCAGGGCCTCTGCGGGGACTTAGTCCCTCAGCACCCAGCCACCAGGGCCTCTGCGGGGGATTTAGTCCCTCAGCACCCAGCCACCAGGGCCTCTGCAGGGACTTAGTCCCTCAGCACCCAGCCACCAGGGCCTCTGCGGGGGATTTAGTCCCTCAGCACCCAGCCACCAGGGCCTCTGTGGGGGATTTAGTCCCTCAGCACCCAGCCACCAGGGCCTCTGCGGGGGATTTAGTCCCTCAGCACCCAGCCACCAGGGCCTCTGCAGGGACTTAGTCCCTCAGCACCCAGCCACCAGGGCCTCTGCAGGGACTTAGTCCCTCAGCACCCAGCCACCAGGGCCTCTGTGGGGGATTTAGTCCCTCAGCACCCAGCCACCAGGGCCTCTGCGGGGGATTTAGTCCCTCAGCACCCAGCCACCAGGGCCTCTGCAGGGACTTAGTCCCTCAGCACCCAGCCACCAGGGCCTCTGCAGGGACTTAGTCCCTCAGCACCCAGCCACCAGGGCCTCTGTGGGGGATTTAGTCCCTCAGCACCCAGCCACCAGGGCCTCTGCGGGGGATTTAGTCCCTCAGCACCCAGCCACCAGGGCCTCTGCAGGGACTTAGTCCCTCAGCACCCAGCCACCAGGGCCTCTGCAGGGACTTAGTCCCTCAGCACCCAGCCACCAGGGCCTCTGTGGGGGATTTAGTCCCTCAGCACCCAGCCACCAGGGCCTCTGCGGGGGATTTAGTCCCTCAGCACCCAGCCACCAGGGCCTCTGCAGGGACTTAGTCCCTCAGCACCCAGCCACCAGGGCCTCTGCAGGGACTTAGTCCCTCAGCACCCAGCCACCAGGGCCTCTGTGGGGGATTTAGTCCCTCAGCACCCAGCCACCAGGGCCTCTGCTGGGGATTTAGTCCCTCAGCACCCAGCCACCAGGGCCTCTGCGGGGACTTAGTCCCTCATTGCCCAGCCACCAGGGCCTCTGCGGGGACTTACTCCCTCATTGCCCAGCCACCAGGGCCTCTGTGGGGACTTAGTCCCTCAGCACCCAGCCACCAGGGCCTCTGCGGGGACTTATTCCCTCATTGCCCAGCCACCAGGGCCTCTGCGGGGACTTATTCCCTCATTGCCCAGCCACCAGGGCCTCTGCAGGGACTTAGTCCCTCATTGCCCAGCCACCAGGGCCTCTGCGGGGACTTACTCCCTCATTGCCCAGCCACCAGGGCCTCTGCGGGGACTTATTCCCTCATTGCCCAGCCACCAGGGCCTCTGGGGGAATTAGTCCCTCATTGCCCAGCCACCAGGGCCTCTGCGGGGACTTAGTCCCTCATTGCCCAGCCACCAGGGCCTCTGTGGGGGATTTAGTCCCTCAGCACCCAGCCACCAGGGCCTCTGCGGGGACTTAGTCCCTCAGCACCCAGCCACCAGGGCCTCTGCGGGGGATTTAGTCCCTCAGCACCCAGCCACCAGGGCCTCTGCGGGGGATTTAGTCCCTCAGCACCCAGCCACCAGGGCCTCTGCGGGGGACTTAGTCCCTCAGCACCCAGCCACCAGGGCCTCTGCGGGGGATTTAGTCCCTCAGCACCCAGCCACCAGGGCCTCTGCGGGGACTTAGTCCCTCATTGCCCAGCCACCAGGGCCTCTGCGGGGACTTACTCCCTCATTGCCCAGCCACCAGGGCCTCTGTGGGGACTTAGTCCCTCAGCACCCAGCCACCAGGGCCTCTGCGGGGACTTATTCCCTCATTGCCCAGCCACCAGGGCCTCTGCGGGGACTTACTCCCTCATTGCCCAGCCACCAGGGCCTCTGCAGGGACTTAGTCCCTCATTGCCCAGCCACCAGGGCCTCTGCGGGGACTTAGTCCCTCATTGCCCAGCCACCAGGGCCTCTGCGGGAACTTACTCCCTCATTGCCCAGCCACCAGGGCCTCTGCGGGGACTTATTCCCTCAGCACCCAGCCACCAGGGCCTCTGGGGGAATTAGTCCCTCAGCACCCAGCCACCAGGGCCTCTGCGGGGACTTACTCCCTCATTGCCCAGCCACCAGGGCCTCTGCGGGGACTTATTCCCTCATTGCCCAGCCACCAGGGCCTCTGCGGGGACTTAGTCCCTCATTGCCCAGCCACCAGGGCCTCTGCGGGGACTTAGTCCCTCATTGCCCAGCCACCAGGGCCTCTGCGGGGATTTAGTCCCTCAGCACCCAGCCACCAGGGCCTCTGCGGGGACTTAGTCCCTCAGGGCCCTGCCACTAGGGCCTCTGTGAGGACTTAGCTCCATCAGCACCCACATTACAACCAACCCATCCTTTCCATGGCCCTGTGTTTTTTTTCCAATTTTCAAAGAAACAAAAAGATTTAGATTACTCTGCTAACTTAACTGAACCTTACTTTATACAATATGATAAGGTCATTAAATACAACTTTTTTACTTTAAATGCTTTTTATGTTCTCTTATTTTTCCCCTAATAAAATCATGAAATCAACTCTTCTGAACACATGAAAATAAATTCTCTGAATGCACAGAGTATGAGTTTGTACCGGAAGAGAAAATAACAAACATTTTTTTGCCTTAACTCTTAAAGATATAAATTGACTATAAGAAGAATACAAATAAACCTACAAATAAATATATACTGAGTTTCAATCAAATGCATTTTGTGCTGAAATAAAACACGTCTTTTCCAGAGTTAATATATATATTAACTCTGGAATATATATATTAATATAACATATATATTAATATATATTTTAACTCTGGAAAAGACATGTTTTATTTCAGCACAAAATGCATTTGATTGAAACTCAGTATAACCATTGATATGGTAGGTATAAGAAAATGAAATAGAGCCACAAAAGAACACTCTTGGTAAAAGACTGCAAAATAATAAGCTTGTGTTTTTATTGTTATTTTTCTATGTATTTACTTATTCTCAGAACGTGCCAGACAGAAAATAAAGGTAAATCGTCATTTCCTTCATGTTACAGGTACAAAAAAGTTATGGGATAAAAATTTTCAAGGGTGATTATACTCTATAAATTAGAGCTCTCAAGATATGGGAAGTTTGTGTAGAAATAATCTTCTAATCTTACATAGACTAATGTAGAGTGAAGAATGCCAGAGGCCTTCCTAAGGTCATGACTGAACATACATTAGTTTCTATTGAAAGTACTTCCACCCAAATTTTTAAATGCCTAGATTTTATCATCATGCACAAGGCTTCTAGGTTAACAGTTGCCCTCTCATTTTTTAAGCAAATACCAAAACTATATTAAATTCTTGATTGTGTAATGATAACCTATGTCCATTCTCTTGGTTAATTTTTTGCAAAATGAGCCATTTCTTCTTTGTTGGAAGATACTGTTACAACAGGCAGTGTCTTGCTGCTTAAGAAGGTTTTCTACTATCAGGGTTACACCACTTGTTTTGCTTACATATCCCAAGCTTAATGTTTCCTTGTGTGCAAAAGGAGCTAAAATGTGTTTTACTTTAGACCTCGAGTCTGTGTAATCAAAGGAGATAACAGAACTCAGAGTGGGGTGAGATGTTCATTAATCCAATTATCTATTCTGTACTTTTCATGAAACTGTCCCAGTGTGTAAATTGGGAGAATTTTATTCCATTGCAGTACACTAAGCTCACTTATAATGCCCCTAGAAATTCTTCAGTCCAAGAGTGATGCCTAAGCTACTATTTACTAAAATCAAGTGGTCTGAAAACAGTGAAGCAGCCTCTGAAAATCCCAAATTATAAGCAGTGATGTTTACTAAAATTTGACTCATTAAAAATAACAATCAAAAATGTTCCCATGATGTCATCAAAATAGATATCATTTAGTAACATGGCTAAGTGGTACTAGATAAATCAAATCATTAAGTTCTTATCTTCCAGGAACTTATATCAGACAACTTCAATGCCAACCAAGCAAAGAGGAGAGTAAACATCTTTTCTAAGAATTATACTTCTTGCAAATGCAAAGTGACAGCTCACCTTTTCACAGACTAAAAATGGAATTAGATGACAGAATTCTGATGGAGTAGCTGAAATACTTCTGGGGTGGAGCTAGTCCAGGGAAGTTTGGAAGTCTATCCAAGACCCACAGGTACAGGTCTAAGAGAGTATTTATCAGACACCCTGAGCGGGCTCCGGCGCTGCCCGCGCCACAGGGACACCTCTGGCACTGTAGTCTGATAGATGTGCTTCCTGGAGCACTGCTCCATAGAGCATCCCCACAGAGTTGAGCATCTCTGAGGCCTGATCTGAATACAGTGTTTGTCAAACTTTTGTTTTTTACTTCTTCTCATGGTAAAAAACTAATTTGCCTTACAATCCACCGGAGATATATCTTTAATGTATAACAAATAAAATTTTCCTGGAAAAAAACACACTTATTACATGTGATGCACTCTGATATATTCTTTTTTATCCTATTTTGTTGTATTTCTTTTCTTTTAAAAATCATGATTCACTGAAATGATCACCCACTAACAGAACTTGACCCAGCACTCAGATGTTAACAGAAGCAGTTTCTACAAAATAATACCCTAGTTATGCATTGTGCTCTTTTCTACTTATTTATGGTTGGGGCATACTAAATTGATTTTGCAGCCCCAAATTGGCCTACACACTCTCTCAGACTATTCATGGGGTAATAAACTCAGCAAATATTTATTGAGCACCTAGTATGTGCTAAACACTTTTAGCACGACACATAACATAGTATACAATGAAAGGGTACAAATTAACTGTATTAATCTAGAAACACCTCATTAAAATAAGGAAATAAAACTTCCAATTGGAATATTGATGACGCATTTTGAATGTTACTCTAGCATATTCATACACTAGAAATCCTACCAAGCAAGAGACTGACATTCCTTCCCCCTTTTCTAAGTGCTTTTGTTTTGGGGTCCACCCCTCCCTTCTTTGTGGAGAACAAATAGACACTAAATGGTTCTAACTTATGATGGTTCAACTTAAGATTTTTTGACTTTGCAATGATGCAAAAGCAACACGCGTTCAGTAAAAAGTGTACTTTGAATTTTGATCTTTTCCTGGGCTAGCAATATGCAGTATGGTGCTCTCTCTGTGATATGGAGCAGCTAGCAGCAGGGAGCCCCGGCTTTCAGGAGTCCACAAGGGTAAACAACCAGAACTCTACAGTGTACTGTGTTGCCAGTATTTACTTGATACTGCATTCAATAAGTTATATGAGGTATTCAACACTATTGTAAAATGGGCTTTATGTGAGATAATTTTGCCCAACTATGAGCTAATGTAAGTGTTCTGAGCACATTTCGGTAAGCTAGGCTAGGCAGTGATATTCAGTAGGTTGTGTATTAAATGCATTTTGATCTATGATATTTTCAACTTCCCATGGGCTTATTGGTATGTACTAGTAACCTCATTGTAAGTCAAGGAACATCTGTAGTCCCTAGGACTTCCTACCTACTTCTGCTAAAGGAATGCTAGGAATTTACATCACAAACCACAAGCATAGAGTGATACATTTTTGTAAATACTTATTACCGTGACATTACTAAGGCTTGGGAAAATAATGTCTTGTTGGAAGATAGAGACTTCTCATAGAGTTATTGTTAAATCAATCCTTTAAATATAGAGGAGAAAATTGTACTATTTCCATTGTATGGAAAGATGGATTATATTTATTGACTCACTAGGGCATGATATTTTCTCTCGTCTCTAGAAGCATTCATTTTTACTAGGGATTGCCATTAAAGGTATGTAGTTGAAGTACATTTGCCAAATGATAAAGGTTAAATGGTGAAGGAGTTTCTTCTGTATGACTCATTTCTTGAATTTTATGAACAAAAATCAACATGTGCGCATATCAATTTAGAAAGCGCTTTCTAACATGAAATACTATTTATTCAAAATTGGAGATTAAAATGGTATAATGAAAATTTAAAAACAACTTAGTGGTCTATTTGGTGTGAGCTTAATTAATGCTCTATTCTGTACACATACAAAGACATGTACAATAGTAATACTTAACACATTGCAGACGGATCACGAGAATTCTCACTTCAGATTACACAGTGTTTTAAAAATATATTAGCTTGTAAGAACGTGTAATAAATAACTTCAAAATGCAATGGGTATTTAATTTTAAAGCGTGCCTTTAACATTTATGTAAAACGTTTTTTGTACTCGTTCAGTAGAAACTTCTCTGGCCACTGGGTAAAGCTAGCAATAAAACTACTGGTCCGCAATGTGTTAAGTTTCAGCCTTTAAAAAATTTAGCATAATATGAACAATGACTTTTCTCAAAGAATATTGGTGACACAGAATATAAATCTAAAGAAGTAGACAGTACCTTTGTTTTGAAAAGCATTTTTAATGAGGCAAATAAAACTCAAGAATGAAAATTAGTAATAGTAGGAAAATAACCTTAAAAATTTCTTCGAAAAATTTTGCTAATGCTATTTCTGTATACACACAGAGATAAACTGTATGTGTGTGCAAAGCGTACTGTTTATATTTGGAAACCAACCCAACTGGGCAAGTCCTTTTCTCATTGTGCTAGACTCTCACCCTTTGGGGATCAAGGCACATGACCTCACACCAGGAAGGTTTATTTGGGTAGCTTTATATGTCTTCTCTCTTCTTCAAAAGCAGCAAAGACAAAGAGAAAAACTATGCCAGTTCATGGTACTGCTGGCTGGTATGAAATAATCACTTTTTCCAATTAAAGGACTTCTCCAACTTATTTTTTCCAGGCTCCCAGCTGCCTTTTGATTATTTAACTGCTAAATGGTTAATTAATAGTTTGCTTTTTCAAAAACTCTCTAACTGTTCATTTCATTAGATTAAGCATGAAACATCTTGGCTGCAAACTAAGTAAAGGTGGACAGCCAGGCAGACAGGAAAGAAGGCAGGAAGAGGAAAGAAAAGAGTAAAAAGAAAAGAAAGAGACAAGGAAAGGGAAAAGGGGAAGAAGAAAAACATTGTTTTCCCAAATGCTTCAACAGACAAGGATTTTATGCAGAACTGTGATGTAGGTTCACCAGAGAGTGCCTATTCAAGATTACCTAAGTGGTTCAGAAATAAGCAACCTCCAATTTATCTCCAGCTATAAAAATCCAGGGTCCACTGAATGACCCCAAGCACTAATGAGTGACCTTAGCAACTGAGGACTTTGTGAGGACTCTTCCTCTCTAAGGAGATTTTAACTCCCTAGACCACCTGGAGCCTTCTAAAGTAACTGGGCATCTTCCAGCCATCTCCTTTCCAACATCTCATCTCCTGGCATCGGGAGAGTCAGGTTATTACTTTCTCCACGAGGGGTGGTATTCTCTCCCTTTCTCCACATACACACATCCACACACACGCACCATCAAATGCAAGTGATCTGATTTCTAGAAAATTAGTGCAACTTTTCTGAACTTCTTAAGAGATTAATTCAAGCAAGAAACATTTTCTGAATGCCAACCATGTGTGAGACTGTGTTACGTCTTGGAATGCAGAAGAAAATAAGAAGTGGTCCTTGCCTTTAATGGTTTAGAAAGATTATTTCAAATTTCATTACCTCTTGTGTAAGGCACATGTTTAACTATGGGTGGCAGGGCCAGTGTGTCTGGGAAAGCAGCATATAATATTTTCAGTCATATTTATTTGCTCAAAGATATATAAGAATCCATTACCCTCCATGCATTTTATTACCTCCTTGTCTTGTGTTTTAATTACTTTGCTTTTACTTAGAAGCCCTTTCTCTCCTTTTCCACTCTCAAATCCCAGATCAAATATTACCACTTGCTTAGTTTTCCCTGACACCTTCAGTTTTACAATTGCCTTCCTGTTATATACCTATTATAGCTCTTAGCTATTACAGTTACACTGGCTATATGAAAAGAACATTAGTTCCTGGTTCATAATAAGCTCTCAACAATGTGTCTTTGAAAGAAGAAAAAGAGAGACAGGTTTGTGTGCTCAAGACTGCTGAACCGAGTTCCTGCAGGAAAGGGCAGGGTGTTTTGTGATTTTTATGTCTGGTTTTTGTTTCTGTATAATCATTTCTATCCTTTTGTTCAGAAGAGGATACCTGTTTGTTGCACTGATTGGCTGAAAATTGGAGAAAGTAAAAAAATGGCCTTTGATCCACATATTACTCTTGAGAAGGTTGTTCTCTTCACCATCATCTTGTTTCTAATGTGAAAATACACCCAAAGTAACTACATTACTTTATTGTCATTCTTCAATAATATTTAGATGGAGACTTTTAGAATAATGTCCCCAAAGGGCTACTTCCTTCAGTCTTAAATATAAATGTTTCTCTTGGAAAACAAAGATTAAAAAGAATAACCTCTATGGAAATCCTTCTTCTACAAAGCCTTGTCACTTACATGCTGGAATATTTTGAAAATGTGCTCTGAATGGTGATCTGTGCATTTAACTAAGTCATTATTATTTAGCAAATAGGGGAGAAGACCTCAGATAGTGTTTACCCATAAATAAGAGTTTTTATTCACTTGTTTAAAAAGATGGTTTCCAGATGCAAATAAAGCACAGTACCTATTTACGAAAATAGCAGCAAGATTTAAGAGGCAATGAAATGTTTAAGATGTTGATTGTTTTATTACAAATCTGAATTAATATTTAAAGAATTGTATGCCATATGCCTATGTCAGCATTTGATATGCTCTGACCCCACTCTTTGTGAACATACTCATTATTTTATGATAATATTTTATAAATATTTATATATTTTTAAACAGTGGGCATTTTAAAATCTTATTTTTTAAATGAAACACTGAGAGCTTTTCAAAAATAAAAGCAGACACGACAGCTGGGAAAAATTACAAAGTCGTGCTATAGGGACATTCTGTAAGGAATGTTGGATATGCTGATGTGTTGGATTACTAACTGCTATTGCCACATCACCACTACTAACTACATATACTAATGCCAGTAGTAATGATGACGATAACTCCTTTTATTTTGTATAGATTTTTACATATCACAAGCCTTTCATGTCCCTATTTTTGATTCTCATGACAATCATGCCAATGATGGAATTTTTCCTAAGGACAAATTCAAAGGTAGGAAAGTATCATATGCAATAAGATGTTCATCCCTGTGTTACACATAATAATGAAAAAATCAGAATGCCAAAATGTATCAGAATGTTTTACATGAGATGGTCAATCCATATGCTACATGGTTTAAAATATTAATACAAAGTCTATATATCATAAAGGAAAAAATCTTGTGTTATTTTGTTAGGAGAAAACAGGAAGACGATAAAATCATATTTGTATTATTATTATAACTATGGAAACATTTTTATGTGTTTGGACGAGGCCTCCATGGTTACTTGGTCAAATGTAAAATGTCTTATGATGGCATAGTACAGCAGTAAAATTTTTGAGTTATTTTAGGTTTTCAATGACAGTGGTATTGTTTATTATACTATATACATGTTTATGTTTTAATAGGAAATTAAATGCATATGCTTGTAATAATAAATTTTGCCAAATGCATGTATCACATAAAACAATGCATCTCTTTAGGGGAAAACCTTTTATGAAAAAATGATTACAGGTTGCTTTTCAACAGATGTGATTCTCACTCTCTTCACCCCACCCCATGTGCATCGAGACCTCCAGGGGTGATTTGAAAAAATGCTACTGCTCAGGCTGGGTGTGCCCCAGAGATGGGTTTTCAACTGGTCTGGAATAGGGCCCAAGGCATTGCTTTTTTTTCTTTTCTTTTCTTTTCAAGTTATCCAGGTAATTCTATTGTGCAGCTTGGATTGAAAACAATTAAGCAACCAAATTTGATATTTTTAAATATTAAATTTCCTGAATTGTCATCTCTTGCATAAGACTTTCAAGATTAGAAATCCTATTTGGGTGAAGACTTGTCTAACTTAAGGAATAATGAGTGCAAAGTACCTTTATGCTATCAGAGTAGCAAAGATTTAAAAATAATAAAACTTAATGTTGGTAAGAATGAGCACTATCATGCACTGTTTATAGAAATGGAAATTGAATGTATATTGATCAACTTTGCTGGAGGGCAGTTTGACAGGAAGTATTCAAAGCTTTAAATATATGTAAACTCTTCTGTTCCTGGAATTCCACTTTTAAGACTTTATCTTTAGAAAGTAATTTAGTATATTGACAAAGATGAGTTAATGCTTTTAGTGCTGCTTACCATGTAAAAGATTGTAAACAATCAAAATATCACAACTGTATGTTGATTAAATTAAGGTATATCCATACATGATATTAGTAAAATAATTCTGTAATTAAAAGAGTTAACATGGAAAGATAGTTACAATATATTGATAAATGAAAAAAATTATAAGACATTATGATTCCATTTTTGTTAAAATATGTAACACATGTATACATACATGTGTGTGTGTGTGTGTGTGTGTGTGTGTGTGTGTGTGTGTATACATATATACAAATACAGGTGGGTAAAGTCCAGAAAACTATACATTAAAATATTAAAATAGTTATAAGTACTTTTATTTTCTGTTTTATATGCTCATGCATATTCTACTTTGTTTTTTTACTAAAAGCAAGTACTAGTATTACAAATAAACAAAAACTTTTTTAAAAGGAAAAATATTTTTTTTAAATGAAGGCTTGTTGCTTTTATCTAACCCAAATGAATGAACTACTACAGAAATTCCTCCATCTTCACTCTGTCCAGCTGTGAAAAACAAGCTATTTCTTAGTAACCTAAACTTCTCCAATAAATTTATTTTTCAAAGTAGGTTAGGAAACTTGTGTCATTAACAGGTGGGATATCATCTCTGATCACAATTTCTCTGATTAAAATAAGTAAAGGTGACGGGTAATGAATTAGTTGAAATGGATCTCAATGTATTGTCATGGGGTTGTCTTCCTTCACATCCACAATTAACGCGTGGTGTGTTTGTTTTGTGTTGTTTTCATTTTAGGCGGTTCAGGACCCTCATCCTCCATTGCCATCGCTGGCACCAGCCACCCTGCCATCACAAAGACAACATCTGTTCTCCAGGACGGCGTCATAGTCACCACCGCAGCCGGAAACCCACTGCAGAGTCAGCTGCCCATCGCGAGTGACTTTCCTTTTGTTGGCCAGGAGCACGCACTTCATTTTCCATCCAACAGCACTTCAAACAACCATCTTCCACACCCCTTGAACCCCAGCCTCCTCAGTTCTCTACCTATCTCTTTGCCAGTGAATCAACAGCATCTCCTAAACCAGAATCTATTAAATATCCTCCAGCCTTCAGCGGGAGAAGGCAAGTCTGAGATCAACCTCCACCCTTTAGGTTTTCTCAACCCGAATGTAAACGCTGCTTTAGCTTTTCTCTCCAATGACATGGATGGGCAGGGATTGCAGCCTGTCCACTTTCAGCTCTTAGCGGCCCTGCTTCAGAACCAAGCCCACGCAGCTGCCATGCTTCCCCTGCCATCTTTCAATCTGACCATCTCAGATCTTTTTCAACAGCAAAATACCCCTTTACCCTCATTAACACAGATGACAGCCCCACCAGACCACTTGCCAAGCAATCAGTCAGAGAGCGGCCGAGCTGAGACCCTTTTAACCAGCCCCCTGGGGAACCCTTTACCCAGCTTTGCAGGCAGTGACACTACTTCTAACCCCCTGTTCCTCCCAGCTGTCACTGGGGCCTCAGGATTAATGGCCTTGAATCCCCAGCTGTTGGGAGGTGTCCTGAACTCGGCATCGGCCAACACCGCTAATCATCCAGAGGTTTCCATAGCAACTTCCTCCCAGGCAACCACTACCACAACCACTACATCATCAGCAGTGGCAGCACTGACTGTCTCAACACTTGGTGGGACAGCAGTGGTGTCAATGGCAGAAACATTGCTGAATATATCTAATAGTGCTGGGAACACACCTGGTCCAGCTAAACTCAACAGTAACTCTGTGGTGCCACAGCTACTTAACCCTCTACTGGGGACAGGTCTGCTTGGTAAGTTAAAATTTTTCACAAATTTTTACAAAAGAAACGTTTTTCTAATTCTAATTTCTCATTTTTAAAGACTCCATTTTGTCACACTATTTTTAAAAATGTTTTTGTTCTGTCACAGCTTGCTTAAGGAACTAAATATAATAACACCCACACACCACCATAGTTATACAAACATGAAAATGACTTTTTTCTTCTCCCCTATCCTAGCAATACTAAATGTCATTTTAATCTGCTTTCTCTTATCTTCTAATTCTGATGCCACCTAACGCTAACCTATCCATCATCCTCTTAAGCCAAGTAGAGTCTTATTTTTCAAATAATAAGGTACAGGTACATCTTAAAAATAACTTTTATTTGAATTTTAGTTGGTGTGGCATCACAGGGTTAGTATGAGCAGCTGCACCGTGGATGGAAAGAGTCTCAGGAAGTGTTTTTCCAGGTGATCCCTCAATAAACAGGATTAAATACTTATCCAGCAAAGAAAGAAACAAGGCATAAAAACATTCAAAGTTAAAATGTGTCCAAGTTCAAGGAAACAGCCCCAATAGCTATTGCTAGATTTCCTCAGACAGTATTATTCTTTAAAATTTTTGTGGCTTAAAAACAAAATTCTTCATGTAAATTATAATGTCACAAAAATGTTAGCTAATAATGTCAAGTATATTCAACTGATTGATGCAGGTGACTATAATATAAAGTACAAAGATGGTTTCCATAAAGTCTGGAAGCATCAGCAAATATACTTGATATTGTCAAGGGCATGTTCAATGTATGCAAAAAAAAATATATGTTTCCAGTTCTATGGACACCTTTATAATATAGTTTAATTAGTTCTATTTGTCATTGAAATCAATGCAGTTAAGTAATCTAAAAAAGCATACTAGATTTATATATTTCAAGTTACAGAACAATTCCTGACATCATCTTCAAAATAACTTCAGTGTAATTTCAAAACAAGTCTATTTTGAATTTTGAATATAAATTTATTTATTAGCTAATCCTATCTGATTATATAATATTTACTTTTTAATGATTATGACAATGATTTCTTTTTGTATTGTTCACTTTCTTTACAATTTTAATTTTAGGTGACCAACCATTCACTTAAAAACAAAATACATATTTCCATACCAAATCCAATTTCATTTGGTGGTAATTGGTGATGATTGTGACTTGAGAACTAAACTTTGTAAATAAGGCCTGATCAGATCCACTTATTTTAATCATCTGATCAAATTCTTATGATTGCTAAAACAGGTTAGGACTAATTTCTACCTTTAATTGTAGGTACTTTAATAAAAATAGTTTCAAGGAATTTTTAACACTGAAGCTCAATGTAAGGACTGGCTAATGGATAGAGAAAGACTCATCTCTCATGACATAAAACCAAAAAACTAATTATGAAAAATAAAATTAAATAGCAAAATACTCTTTCCTTACCACTTAGTAAGACTTTGAGGAGAAAAAGACAAAAAAAAATTTTATCATGTAAGTCTAGTTTTTAGTTTTTGTTTCAGAAATCGTTGGGTACAAAGACAGGCATAGGATTGCCAAAGAATCACATTGACTTACATTTTATGTTTTCCAAACTATAGGTGACATGTCCTCAATAAACAATACTTTGAGTAATCATCAACTGACTCATCTACAGTCGCTGTTAAACAACAATCAGATGTTTCCTCCAAATCAGCAGCAGCAGCAGATTCTTCAGGGGTACCCGAGCCTCCAGGCATTCCAAGGACAGCCCACAATTCCCTGCCCAGCTAACAATAACCCCATGGCTTGTCTGTTTCAGAACTTTCAGGTACTCTCCTTCCCTGGGTTACTTTAGTAGAAACCAATGTCTACGTTTTTTTAAACACTTAATTTGGGCAAAGAGACAAAAGAAGGAAGTTACTAGTATATGCCCTTCCACCTCTACTTACTGTCATTTCTCTATAATGAATATTGTTAAACATTCTAGTCTTTTGTGTGAAGGTTATTTTATTTTGTCTGAAGCATCTCAGTGGTCATTTTAGAGCTATTAGTAAAAACTGATCTTGGTACCCTCTTACACCCTTTTGAGGGTTTAATCCCATTGCTCTCATGATTAAAATCCATATCCTTAACATGCCTGCCTTGCCTGCCTCACTCTCAGCCCCAGCTCTCACTACTCTCTCCCTGGCTTCAGCCACTTGGTCTTCTTAGTTGGATAAACTGAATAACTTCCTGATGGATTTAGGAGCTAGATGGAAAGAGTAACACTAAATAAGTATAAGACAAAAACATAGGATGTTTTTATAATTTGGGGGTAGGAAAGGCTCTTTCAGAAGACACAAAACAAAATAGTAAAAAGAAAGTAATAAAATTGAATACATAAACCTTTAAAATCTGTATGATGAAGTGTATTCTAAACAAAGTGAAAGACAAGTGATAACTTGGAAGAAAATATTGCATAACTATAGCAAATATCTGATATCTGTAATATAAAAAGAGCTCCTACATATTAGAAAAATAAAGATAATAGATTAGAAAAATGAGCAATAGATATGAAGTCAATTCACAGAAAATAAAAGATAAATTATTAATAAACATGAAAAGAATAATCAGTTATATAAATTACAACACTAATATGTCCATCAAATTGATGATAACTTGCTGACAGTGGTGTGGGATAATGATATATTGTTATATATCAGATGTATTGTTGGTCTGATTAGATGCTGATACAGTCCTTTTGGAGAGTAACTTTGGTTTATTAAGTTTTTAAATACACATGACCTTTGACCCAGAAATTTAACTTCTATGTGTCTATGTTAAAGAAGTCTTTGATGTGAAAAAAAGGGCACAATTCAGAATGTTCATTACAACTACTTAAACATCCATCAGTAGGGACATGGTTAAATATGGTATGGTAGATCCATCTATATAGTAGTTTAAAAAAGTAGCTAGACTTGCCCGGCTGGTGTGGCTCAGTGGTTGAGCAGTGACCTATGAACCAGAAAGTCATGGTTCAATTCCTAGTCACGGTTCGATTCCTGCTTAGGTTGCAGGCTCAGTCCCCAGTGTGGAGCATGCAGGAGGTAGCCAATCAATGATTCTCTCTCATCATTGATCTTTCTATCTCTCTCTCTCCCTCTCTCTCCCTCTTTGAAATCAATAAAAATATATTTTTAAAAATTAGCTAGACTTATATAATCTGATATGTTAAGGTCCACAAGATTGCAAGACTCCAATACTATAGTATTGCAGAAGAAAAGTAAAATACAATACCATTTATATGAAAGGTGGAAAGAAGGAAAGGAGGGGGGAAAGAAGGAAGAAAGATTAGATATCCACCTACATACTTGAATGTATTAAAAATAGGTGTCTGCAAGGATGCTCTCCAGCACTTATTACTAGTACTTCTAAGAAAGGAAATTGGATTGCAGTAGGATGGCAAAGTACAGATTTAGGTGGGACATAATGATAAAGAAAACTTTTGCCGTTTTGGACAATGTGAAAATATTCATTTACATTTTATGTAATAAAATAATTTAGGAAGAGAAAGTGTTCAACCATGTCACTGAGAAAACAAGCAGATGAAGCTTGCAGAGAAGCCATTAGATTTAGCAGTGAGAGCATCACCAATGACTTGATGGAATGCAGTTTGGGTGGGGTAGTGGGAGCATGAGCCAGATTGCAATGGATGAAAGGATGAAAACGGTTAGGAATTAAAGAGTGTAGGTGAAAAACTTTAAAAAACTGAGCGATAAAGAGCATACGAAAAACAGGGTAGTGCCCCAAGGCAGGCATAGGTTGATTGCAAACTTTGTAATATGGAAGCCATGCACATAGTTGTATGCTAAAGGAAAGAAACCAAAAAGGGCGGGGCGAGGGGGGAAGTAGAAGAGGATAGATAAAGGGGAGATAAATGACTTGGAGTGGTGAACACACAATACAATATACAGATGATGTATTTTAGAATTATATATATGAAATATAAATAATTTTATTAACCAATAAATTTAATTTTTTTAATGTGGAAGAGATGGAACATAAAGAGGATAAGGGATAATATGTAAGACAAGATCCCTGAGGAGGGAGTAGGATCCAAAGCACAAATGGAGAACTTGCTTTCAGAGAGCAGAAGGGGCCCCTCTGACCCTGGGAAGCAGGACAGGATTTGGGACACAAAGTTGCACAGAAGTATGTGCCGCCAGAAGCCAGGGAGGAGCAGAGTATAAGAATTGTGAGAATTCTTAACCTATGAACTCCATTTTCTGTGTTAAGTAAGGCCATCTACTGAGAATGATGCCAGAGATGGTACAGCAGCCAGCTTGTGGAAGTGGGTGAAGATTTGAATAGTGGTGAAGCATCACAGACTCAGCACCCTCGCTGTAGATATAGATGAGGCTGGCAGTTAAATTGATTCAGGACTGGGATTTTATCTGGTAGGTGTAGACCAGAGGAAAGTGGCAAGAGAGTCATTGATGTGCTGGTGCTCCCAGGTTCTGGTTTAGTGGGGAAGGATGGGAAGACAGGAAGGGAGTGATCAGGGGTGTGGGGGTCACATCCCAAGTATCAAAGATCTGGAGCAGCAATTCTTAGATGGGGTTGGTGAAGTTAGAGTAACCTCAGAGACTTTTTCCAAACTGCACCCATCCTTCTTGTCCTGAGCATTAATATTCTTCCCTGGTGGCATTCCCTCCCTTCACGTCTTCCCAACTGAGAACCACTTCTATAAGGAGCCATTGTCACTGGTGACAGCACAGGGGTGTCACTCAGCTGATGCCTGGTAAGGTTGAAAATTAGACTTTAAAATTTTAGTGGTATATTAGAAATATCTTGTTTTTAAGAAAGGAGTATGTGTTCTCTTGTTTTATCTTACATCGTATTTTCACTTACTTCAGTAGAAATCATTTTCAAAATCTGGTTCCCTTTGTAATTTGAGCAGTGTTGGTGACTGGCTTGCTTCTCTTTTTGAATCCCAAGATGCAAAAGCTATAATGATACTAAATACTTGAAGTCATCACCTGAAAACATATTTTGTCCAATAGCCTCAACTTTAATTTTTCTAGAGGATGTTTAGTAATAATGATTAAAAATAAATCTGTTGAATGATTTTAACCAAAGAAATAGTACCCAAATATAATCAAGACATAAGCTTTTCTATACAGAGTAACTTTTTATTTCATTTTTGAGTCATTTTTCTTCCCCATTGTATTTGTTTGTCTTCTGGTAGATCTTAAAATTATGTCTTTCTCTTTGAGGTCTTTAAATTTATTTTTCTCTCTCTCACTGCTTCCTGTCTATTTCTTTAAGGTGAGAATGCAGGAAGATGCAGCTCTCCTAAACAAAAGAATAAGCACTCAGCCGGGGCTCACAGCACTTCCTGAGAATCCGAACACTACACTTCCACCTTTCCAAGATACAGCTTGTGAGCTGCAACCGAGGATTGACCCATCTCTTGGTCAGCAGGTGAAGGACGGCCTTGTTGTGGGTGGCCAAGGTGATGCTTCCGTAGATGCCATTTACAAGGCAGTTGTTGATGCTGCCAGCAAAGGAATGCAGGTTGTCATCACCACAGCAGTCAACAGTACAACTCAGATCAGCCCCATTCCAGCTCTGAGTGCCATGAGTGCCTTCACTGCTTCGATTGGTGACCCATTAAGTCTCCCCAGTGCTGTCAGTGCAGTCATTCATGGACGGAACATGGGCAGTGTCGATCACGATGGTAGGCTGAGGAATGCAAGAGGGCCTCGGCTGCCCAGAAATCCGGACCATGGGAAAAACTCACACGAAGGAGACGGGTTTGAATATTTCAAGTCAGCAAGTTGCCACGCATCTAAAAAACAGTGGGATGGGGAGCAGAGCCCTGGAGGGGAGCGAAACAGGTGGAAGTGTGAGGAATTTTTAGATCATCCAGGCCATATTCACAGTAGTCCTTGTCACGAAAGGCCCAACAATGTCTCTACACTGCCATTTCTGCCTGGGGAACAGCACCCAATACTGTTACCACCAAGAAACTGTCAGGGGGATAAAATTCTGGAGGAAAATTTCAGGTATAATAACTACAAAAGAACTATGATGAGTTTTAAGGAGAGACTAGAGAACACTGTGGAAAGATGTGCACACATCAATGGGAACAGACCTCGGCAGAGTCGTGGCTTTGGAGAGCTGCTGAGCACCACAAAGCAAGACCTGGTCCTAGGGGAGCAGTCTCCAAGCTCCTCAAATAGTTTGGAAAGTTCTCTGGTCAAAGACTACATCCATTACAATGGAGACTTTAATGCCAAAAGCATTAATGGGTGTGTGCCTAGCCCTTCGGACGCTAAAAGCATTAGTAGTGAAGATGACCTACGGAATCCAGACTCCCCCCCTTCAAACGAACTGATACATTATAGGCCAAGGACGTTCAATGTTGGCGACTTGGTCTGGGGCCAAATCAAAGGACTGACTTCCTGGCCTGGAAAATTAGTAAGAGAAGACGACGTTCACAATTTATGTCAACAAAGCCCTGAGGAAGGGAAGGTATACCAATCTTTATCCATTGTCAAATACTAACCTTTATTCAGATATCAATTATTATTTGTTTTTATCATCACTTTGGATTCTTTGGATTTGAAATTAGGATTCTTCATGACTCATTAAGGTTTCACAAACTTCTGGAGCATAAAGTGAAGAGGGGAAGGTTAGAGGCACCAAAATGTCCTATCGCCAAGGGGTGAGTTGTAAAGCATCTGTAGATTCCACCAAGGCTCAGAGTGGTTCTAACCCGGGCACCAGATGGCCAGAATTTAACTCTGCCTTTCTTGCCTGCATTTGTCTAATTCTTCATCCCATATGCAGAGGATGAAGGCAAGTGGCAGTGAGTGGGGAAAAGTCTGGTAGCCACTGGAGTCCAGGAGTGTGGCAGAGGGAAGTCCTTCCAGGCAACAGGAAGTGCCAGGGGTCAGCATGCCCTCCGTGTGCTTACATGTGACCCTTGGAGCCTGGGAGAGGGTAAAATCAGGGTGGATTGCAGCCATTTCTGGAAGCAGCAGGTAATATCTGAAGTCAGAATGGTGTCTCCTTTCAGGAAAAGTCCTGGGCCTCTATAGCATATGGAAATGTTTAGCCCCAGGTCTGGTTCTACTTAACACAATCTGATCATATAAATTAAAGGAAAACTTCTCCGTGAAACTACCATTCAATTTAGAAGAAATTAGGAGGGGTCTTCTGGGCTTCCCCGACCCCCACCCCACAGTTGGTGGAAGTGACTCAGTAGGCAAGAAATAGGAAAAAATGTATAAAATAGATAGAAAAATCTACATCTGACCAGGAGGAGATAATAATGTATGTTTCTCACATATAGTGAAGAAACATAATTTTTCATCTCCTTGGGAAGTAAAAATTACTCTTCCAGATATAAGTATTATTCTGTTAAAGAGTGTATTGTATAAAGCTTTGTCAACTCTGCGCAAACCTCCACTGGCACTTAGGTTTAATGGCAGGAAACCAAAGGCATTTTTGCCAGCACAATAAAAGGATTGTCTTTCTGCAAATGACCGGGAGGTCCTTAAACCCGTTAGTTATATGCCTAATATATACTTGTCAGGATACACTCTGGCCATAATGTTTCTATGTTTGATAAGAAAATGAATTACATACTCCTAGTCACAAAACATTTTACTCTCTAATCTCTCCGAGACCAGACAAACAATCATTAAGTTGATAAACCTAAGTATTTTTGACAGTTTATTCCAAAATAATTAGAAACAGCAAAATTGGGCTCTTATGATATAAATGGAACTGCTGCAAATACAAGATGTAGACATTGAACAGTTTTAAAATGTCTGTGCACATGAAACCAAGTCTTTTTTAATGTGCTATTTTACAAAAGCTTAACTAAAGGAAAGATGATGGCCTCCCTTTCCTGGAAACCTTCTTCCTGTCCTGAACGCCTTGTCTAAATATCTTCCATGTCCCCTGGAGAATAAAGGCATGTACTTTTAACACATTTCCCAGTAAACAATGCTCCTGATCTTCCGATTAGTCAGTGTCAGCAAACTCCTAAGATTGAGTTCCTCATTGATATTCGGGGAGATAGACTAAAAAAAAAAAAAAAAAAAAAGTCGTTATCTAAGAGTCCAAGAAACATTTATTTTCCTTCATTTAAGTAAGCAACTGGTTTTCATTCACTATAAAATAATTTCAAAAATCCAGATTCTTCATTCTTATTGTAAGCAATAGGAAAATTCTTAATAGGGAGAATAAAATTGTTTCTGTAAATGCAAATATGCCCCTTTCCACGGGCTGACATTGTAACTTCACATTCTGAAAACATTGATATCAAGATACACTACAAATATTTTTAGTAATTCAGAAAAATAATTTAAAGTAGACGTTTAGAGGTAAAAAAACGAAAAGTATGTAATGAAATATTAATAGCACATGAAATATTTAGCTATCATTAAAACGCAAGGTATCACAGCCTTAAATGCTCTAGGGCACTTAATATTCTTAAAACCTTGAGTCTTTTCAGGGCCTTTGTCACTTTTTCACATAAAGAAAAACAAAGTACTACTTCACAAAGAACCTTTTTTCTCCTATAGTTCACAAAACAAAGGAAGGGCTTCCTCATACTTTATTTAATGATGCCCAGCTAGCCAAACAGTGTTCCCAATTTCTAACACCAGAAAGGCACAATTTCAAACCCAGGTCTGTCTGACTTCAAGCCCAATGACCTTGGCCTGCTGCCTTCGAGACCCTGGTGCATCCAGAAAAGATTAAACTATGTTTAATATCTGTGTGAGACAAAGCACAATCTATTCTAAAAGATTCCCATTAAAACATTTTTTAAATTTGTACTCTTATTCAAGTGAACAAAGTATGAATGTTGTTTACATAAAGCCCCTTAGTCCTCGGTGGATAGAGTCTTGTACATTAATATCCAGACTTCTGCTTTTAAAAAAGGGAAGCGGTGCATTAGGGCTCCCTCCATATACTGTGGCAATACCTGACATGTTAATAATGTTGAAAGAGAGAGACAGAGGCTGACTCCATAGACAATTGGTTTATTATACTAGTAGTAAGATCTTATTAATTCGACCTCACTAACGCAGAAGGGACCTTTTTTCCTAGTGTTTATCTTTGTAGTATCTCGGAGAAAAGCGTTTGCTAGACAACTTTCTTACACATTATCCTTTTAAACCTTTTTAGCCTCTCAGTTTTTCATACTATTTCTATGTCTAACAAAGTAAATTAATCCAAGATCCTGTCAGATCCCACCAGATAAAATCTATGTTAATTCAAGTTTTAGAATAGATTTATTATCTTATCTCCCCACCACCCCCCGAATCCCACAAACCTATCATTTATTTATTTTCTGTTGCAGTCTTCATTCTGAACAGGACACTTCGGATTCTTTTTGGAAGTAGGCAAAGTAGAAACAATAAATAATTGATTGACAGGATTGCAGGTTACTAGTTCAGAGCAAACCAGGCACCTCTGGTGTTTGCTGGTTGTATGATGGTCTCTGTACTGAGAGGTCGGTGCTGATGGAGCACTGATGTCTTCGGGGCTGAGATCTCCAGCTCCATGTTGTCCATAAGTCGATGCTTTAGCCAGCTTTGTCACGATAGTAAATGATCTGTCCAGTTTATTATTTTAGAAAGGCACTTTCAGTCTTTGGTGAGGTATGACATGTAGCAGAATTACGAATAAGCCATTGGAAATGTTCTGCAGTTTCTGAGATTACTTCCTAAGAGGTGTGATTTCTAAACATCAACACTATGTGAATACGGTCTACAGAGAACTAGAGAGAAAGCAAGGTGTGGCAGGGAGGGCGTGGGCTTTGGGCATTCTGACGTGAGCTTCAGCCCAGCTCTGCCAGTTACCAAGATGGTCCTTGGTAGGTATGTTAATCTCCCAGGGCTGCAATCTTCGCACCTCTCGAGTGGGAATATTAATTCCTATTCAGGATGATGTTTTAAGAGTTAAAACACAGAAGAGGCTCAGCAAAAATGAACCTCCTCATCCATATTCTCTATGCACGACAACCCGATTAATTTGGTTCCCACCATTATAGAATTGTGGCCATCTGACCTTTGTTAGTGTTCATCTAGGCATTATCTATGAATGCAGGGTTTACTATCCATGAATACAGGATGAGGATTAAAAGATTATAAGGAATATAGTTAATGGGTGAAATAGTTTATAACTTTTTAATAAACCTCAGCACATCAGACATATTGGCATATCTGATTATAAATTAATATTAGCTGCTCATTTGAAGCAGGAGTTGACTTGGAAGCATTTCAAAGCTCTCCATTTGTTGAGTGAAAGTCCCCTCCTCCTCAGATTTTCTAAAAAACGTCAACTCAGCCCTAGCCAGCTTGGCTCAGTGGATAGAGCGTCAGCCTGTGGACTGAAGGGTCCCAGGTTCGATTCCAGCCAAGGGCACATGCCTGGGTTGCGGGCTTGATCCCCAGTAGGGGGCGTGCAGGAGGCAGCCGATCAATTATTCTGTCTCATCACTGATGTTTCTATCTCTCTCTCCTTCTCCCTTCCTCTCTGAAATCAATAAAGAAATATATTTAAAAAAAAACACGTCAACTCAGACTTTCTTCCTCTACCTTCTTCACACCCTTCCCCCCCCCCCCCACACACACACACGCTCAACAACATAATGTAGTAGAGATTTTTAACAGTCTGCGAAAAGTTGGACTGGATCGCCCCTCGAGTACTGTACCAGTGTTCAATGGAGGGTCTTCAGTGCCTTATGGTGCATTCAGGAAGTGGTATCGCCTTTCTAATACTTTTTTTCTTTTAGTTAGCAGTTTGTAATGAAGCATATTCTGGAAGATACTTACAATTTTTCGAAAGAAATGCAAGTTTCTCTAAACTCTGAACCCGTCATAGTTTGAGGTTCAGTGGCTAAGAGTAAGTCTTCATTGCAGTGCTCAAGTACAAGGTCATGGCCAGCGAGGCACATCCAGTTCTTGTCATTTCCTTTCCAAGAAAATTCTTGGAAAGGAAAAGGACTTCCATTGGGGCCGCACCTACACGCTATAATGTGCAAACAGGTTAAGTCTATACAACAGATATATTTCTGTGCTCATTTCAGCACATTATTTAAACATAGGAAAAAATGCTTTTGTTTTCGAAAACAAATTTTGGCATTCTCATCTTTGATCTTACAGTAGCCTGAAAAGGGATGATCCTCTTTTTCTTTTTTAACGATTGAAAAATAAAATTCTTTTTTTTTTCTAAGTAGATCATTTTTACTCTTTGAACATTGCCCCGTTGGTCTTCACATTTCATTGCTCTAGCATCCAATAGGTATTTTGACTCGAGCCCAATTTAGGAAAGGATTTCTTTCTAGATTGGCACCAACATGTTTCTTTCCAATGAGACGTTTGTTGTTGTTTGACAAGCAGGGACATCTCTTGATTACCCAGGAAAGTTCTTCCTTTCAGTGCAGCACCACCTGGGTAAATGAAGACAGGTCTGTAAAAGCAGTGGGCAGGGTGCCCCTTCTCCAGACTCACACTTGGATTTTTTCCACACGGTTGTATTTGGCAAGTAGAGATAAGAAGAGTTCTTTATATAGTCGTTCAAAGCAGACAAAACACATCATTATTAAAACTCATAAGAAAATTGATTTGGGACAGCACACTTCTGCATGTCTGTTCAGCATCACATGCACACGTTTGACAGAGTGGAGCAAAACCAGAGACAGCCTGCATCATATTTGGGGGATGTAGAACTTAAGGAATGGAGCCTGGGGACTGGATTTAAGAGGTGTGCCGTCCTGTGATGTTTAAACATTTTATTTTCAAGACCATTCTTCCTGTGCTTGATTATCAGTGTGAGCTGTTTGTGTTGTTTGGCGCTAACATCTTCTTTGAAATTGTCCTTTGTATATCCCCTTTACTTAGATAGTTTCTTAGCCTCTGTTGGAAATTAATCCTTTCCTCTGTACAGAATCCATATCGATAATATTTGGGCTACGTTTTTGCTGGCAGGCCGGCAGGGGCAATCAGTGCTCTGTAGCAACAGAATCTTCTTGAAAAGGAAGCAAAATAGTTTTTGAAAAGTGATAAGTACAGTAAGATCCAGGCTAAGAAAGTCGGTGCCCAATCAAAACTTGAGAGATAATACAAATGAAGAACTAGATGAGACCAGAAAATGGGAATGTTAGGAAAAAAGACTGAGTCAAATGCTTAGATAAGACTGTAAGCTTTACACTGGTGAATTGTGGAATATTGTGAACTTTTTCTTTCAGGCAGCATCTAAGAGGGGAAGGAGGCCTGTCTCTGTTCACAGATACTGAGCTCAACCCAGAGTTCTCGAGCTGGCAGTGCAGTTTTAACGTAGATGGTAGCAAATGCAATCTCAGGTCTCAGGCAAATACATGCTTCTGTTACCTGAGCTTTTCAAAAGTGTTTCTTCAGATTTACAAATTTATCCAAATCATCTCATGTGTTTTTGTGTTGTGGGTCAATCTGAAATTTGTTGTCTCATTTTAAATTTATTCTAGTCCTGCAGTGTAGTTCTCTAGTACTCAAAGATACCACTCTCCAACGTGAGGAGGAAAGCAAGTGCGCGCGCACGCACGCACACACACACACACACACACACACACACACACACCCTCAGATAGTGTCACTGACTAACACAGTAATAATGTGGATTTGATGAGTTCATTGGGAAAAAACTGGATTCATTTTAGTGATAGTTCCATGAGTTCTATTGGAAAATTAAGTTCATCCTTTCTGTCACAGGTGAGTTAACATTTTATGCCAAATTACTTATTTACCATTAATTCCCATTCTTTCAAAATTGTTGACATATTGCACTTAAGTTAGCAAGACTTTTTTCATCTTGAAGATTTTGAAAAAATATTTACTATTTAATATTTGATAACTAGAGTCCCGGTGCATGAATTTGTGCATGGGTGGTGTCCCTCGGCCCGGCCAGCGATTGGGGCCAATAGGGGCTGTCTCACCCAGTCCTGATCAGGGCCAGGCGGAGGGACCGCAGGAGGTTGGCCGGCCACAGGAGGTTGGCTCTGGGAGGACATTGACTACCGGGGGCAGCTCCTGTGTTAAGCATCTGCCCCCTGGTGGTCAGTGCACGTCATAGCGACCGGTCGTTTGGTCAACAAGTTGTAGCAGTCGCTTAGGCTTTTATATATATATAGATAATGAGCCTAGGAACTGCCTCATATTCACTTAATTCTTCAGAGCTGTGTCTCCCAGACTTCAGCTAACATGATATGTTACCTGTACTATTACTTAATTAAAATTTTTCTTTAGATTCATTTACTCATTTGTTCATTCAACCAATATTTTTTTACCACTGTACTAGGCACTATTCAAGCCACTTTTTAAATAGCTTCTTCACTTCTAAGTTATAATATATGTGAGAATCATAAGTAGAATGGTTTTTGTATTTTTGTAATACAAATTTATACAAGTACATGACTATTAAAAATGTTTAAGGTGTGTCCATGTTCCACCTAAAATAATTTCACACGCCACCAGTGGCACTTTGGGAAAAGCCACTTTGGTGTTGATAGAGCATCTTCCTGTTCACTGTCTTTTTAGGTTCTCTCAATGACCCATAAAAATGTGCACAATTATCCCCATTTTACAGATGAGAGAACTGAATTTCAGAGAAGCGGCATTCCCAAGGACACAAATCGTAGGCAATAAAGCCTGGTCTCCTAACTCTAAGTAGTACTCGGCATGATACCATTCCCCCAACAGTAGCTGCTGACACTGTAGAGATGGGATGGGGAAGTGAAGAAGGAAGGGGGAACTCGAGGTCAGCTGTCTATCTCGGTTATGAAATCTATGATGTGGCTTGTGCTCTGTCTTTGACCTCTGTGTGACAGCTTTGCCTCAGCGCTAAGTAGCCACAAAGTCATCACCAAGAGATTTAATCCTGTTATCAGGATTAAAACCTGCAGGGAATGTTAACACCTTTTCTAATTAACTGGCTCTATCCAAAAGTGATCTGGGACTTTTTTTTTTTTTCCAAATATATTTTTATTGATTTCAGAAAGGAAGGGAGAGGGAGGGAGAGATAGAAACATCAATGATGAGAGAGAATCATTGATAAGCTGCTTCCTGCATGCCCCCTACTGGGAATCGAACCCTGGACCCTTGACAGGAATCAAACCCTGGACCCTTGACAGGAATCAAACCCTGGACCCTTCAGTCTGCAAGCCAATGCTCTAGCCACTGAGCCAAACCAGCTAGGGCTGATCTGGGATTTTTGTTCTCAGTTCTTCTCATATATTTTATACCTCAATTTGAGACGGTGGGGTGCTTAAACAATAGAAACTTATTTTCTGACCGTTCTGAAGACTAAAAATCTGAGATGAAGATGTCGGCAGTGTTGGTTCTTTCTGAGCCCTCTCACCTCTCAGCTTGGCTTGCAGGTGGCAGTTCTCTCTGTCTTACATGGTTTTCCCTGTTTCTACTGCAGCTCACTTTCAGAGGGACAGCTTGCTATCTGGAAGGTTTATATCTTTACTTGTCACAGACTTTAAGTTTCTCCTGAGATACATACCTGCTACTGTGCTGACCCCAAATCAAACTTAGTTAAATTACTAAGTGTTAATATGTGCCTTGTGAACAAAAGAAGCAACCAGAGATTTAGAATGTTCAGAAAACTCTCAAACTTTCACTGTATAATAATGTCTGGCTTTATGCACATGTTTCCAGCCTGACTGAACAGCTCTAGGACTATTTGAGTCAAAGAATTGCTATATCTAAAGAATGTGAGTGAGTGAAAGAAGGGATTTAGGAGTAAAAAAAAATGAACATATGTGTGCATTTATATACGAGGTAATATGGGAATTTTAAATCCATATAAATTCTAGGTGTCTTTTTCTAGTTCTTAAATGATATGTGTACAAATGTCATGCTGGCCTTTACTACAGCATCGTCATACTAGAATGAGAATATGTGGGCAGTAAAGATGCATAAAGTCCTCCGCCAATTTGACACCAAGATAGGATTGAAATAATTTTTGGAACCCCTGGTGTGTAAATGTACAGGGAATATCTATATATATAAAAGCCTAATATGCTAAGTGTCTGACCATTCGACTGGTAGCTATAATGCACACTGACCACCAGGAGGCAGACGCTCAGTGCACAGGCATGGAAACATGGAACAAACTGATGAATCTCAGAGGCAAGTGGGGAGGAGAGAGGGCAGGAAGAGATTAACCAAAGATCTTATATGCATACTAGAGGCCTGGTGCACAGATTCGTGTACTGGTGGGGTCCCTTGGCCTGGCCTGTGCCTTCTCACAATCCAGGACCCCTCAGGGGATGTTGGACTGCCAGTTTTGGCCTGATCCCTGCAGGCCAGGCCGAGGGACCCCACCAGTGCACAAATCCATGCACCAGGCCAGTTTTTGCCTGATCCCCTCAGGCCAGGCCAAGGGACCCCACCGGTGCATGAATCCATGCACTGGGCCTCTAGTAAGATTATAATTATAAATTAGAGTATTGTGTATGTTATTTCCTGCTCCTTCAGTGTCAGTTTTATAAAATATGTTTAACCTTTTTCATATATATTAAATACTAACAGCCCTGTGCACAAATCCGTGCACCAGTAGGTCGCTGCTGCCCTCCTGTAGCTCTTCGCCTGCTGCCCTGCCCTCCAGTAGCTCCCCCGCCTCCCCCATAGCTTGCTGCCCTGCCCCCTCCTGTAGCTCTCTGCCGCCCACTTGTAGTTTGCTGCCCCACCCTCCTGCAGATCCATGATCCAGTCATTACACAGTTGGTCATTACGCCTCACAGCGTACAGATAGTTAGCATATTCCTCTCTTATTATATAGGATACTAGTATATATGTATTTGATTTTCCAGTATTTCTTTTTTATTTACAAGTTAGCCAGATAATTTATGAGGGAATGTTTATTAAATCATTAAACATGATTTCTATTTGACTAGATATTGAATTCATTTTGTTCATCTCTGATGCCATTTGGGTGGGTGGTATCTTTAAAGAGCTTCTTGAATATTGTGAAGGTTTATGAATATTTCCCCAGAAACAACACATACTCTTCATCTATAATAATAAAAGTGTAATATGCTAATGAGACCAGACATCCTTCCAGACGTCCTTCTGGATGACCTTCCAGATGAAGCCGGGGCTGCAAGGGAAGCCTGGGTCCCAGATGCCTGCTGGCAGCCAGAGGGAAGCCCGGGTCCTGGGTGCCAGAGGGAAGCTGGTGCTGGCAGCTGGGGGAAGGAAGGCCTATTCTTGCACAAATTTCGTGCATCAGGCCTGTAGTATATTATATTTCACAATACAGAAGAGTACTAAAATTCTATTAAATTTTCTTCAAACAAAATAAACTAGATATTTACCTCTGGAGATGTATGATCCTGTTATATCAGAAATACGTAGACATGTGTGTTTATGGTTAGCTTTAGAAAGCACCATAATTGCTTTCTCTGTCAAGTTCATTGACTCCTTTATAAATAATATAGTTTGTTGTAAGAGTACCTTTGGGCCTTACAAGCAAAATTAAATGATGAAATCTTGTAGAGAATGAATTCAGAAAAATCACAAGAAAACTATCTAAGCATAGAAAATTTTTGAAAACAAATTTGGGCTAGTGTTGTCTAAATGTTTGTAAAATTTTAATTTGATTTAAAATAATTTTACTTAATTTTTTAGTATGTCTGTGTGTGTGTGTGTGTGTGTGTGTATGCATATTATACATAAAATATATATAAAAGCCTAAGCGACGGTTTGACCGTTCTACCTGTAGCTATAATGTGCACTGACCACCAGGAGGCAGATGCTCAATGCACAGGCATGGAAACATGGAACAGACTGATGAATCTCAGAGGGAAGGGGGAAGTGGGGGAGGGCAAGAAGAGATTAATCAAAGATCTTATAAGCATACTAGAGGCCCAGTGCACAGATTCACACACCAGTGGGGTCCCTTGGCCTGGCCTGCCGGGATCAGGTTGAAACCAGCAGTCCGACACCCCCCAAGGGGTCCCGGATTGCGAGAGGGCGCAGGCCAGGCCGAGGGACCCCACCACTGCACGAATCCGTGCACCGAGCCTCTAGTTATATATAAAATGACTGTATGTTTCAATGTCTATCCAAGTTGGTATGGTAGAAGGAGGCTGAGTGCTTTGGAGTTAGACATGAATTTCAGTTCTGGCCCTGTTACTTAAACTCCTGAGTCCCACCTGCAAAATAACAAAAATAATACTGGCTTTCAGTATTACCATATTCATTAATAAAGCAGTACCTTTTACATAAAAATACACAAGAAATGTCTTTACTGCCCCTTATTCCTTATTTAATTAAAATAAAAAATGGGAGACTTTAAAAAATAGTTTGGCCTAACTTAGTGTTGTTTTCTATTTAATTAAGATGAATAGGGAAAGTTTGCACTGTGGTGTCTTGCTTTGTTTCACTGTGAACCTGCTCTGTTGCCTGCATCCATCCATCCCTCTGAGGTCTCTCTCTAAACCAGTTTGTGTCTAATAGAAGTTTCTGTTACAGGAGATCTTCCTTCTCGCTGCCAAGAAGGCCATTTAAATATAACTGGAATTAGCTACAAATTACACAAATGTAATGTGTTAAATATCTTTCATACTAGAGGCCTGGTGCACGAAATTCGTGCAAGGGGGGGTGTGTCCCTCAGCCCAGCCTGCACCCTCTCCAATCTGGGACCTCTCAAGGGATGTCCGACTGCCCATTTAGGCCCGATCCAGGTAGGATCGGGCCTAAATGGGCAGTCGGACATCCCTCTCACAATCCAGGACTGCTGGCTCCCAACTGCTTGCCTGCTTGCCTTCCTGATTGCCTCTTACTGCTTCTGCCTGCCAGTCTGATCACCCCCTAACCACTCCCCTGACAGCCTGATTGATGCCTAACTGCTCCCCTGCCAGCCTGATTGCCCCTAACTGCCCTCCCCTGCAGGCCTGCCCCCCCCCAACTGTTCTCCCCTTCAGACCTGGGTCCCCCCAACTGCCCTTCCCTGCAGGCCCAGTCACCCCCAACGTCCCTCCTCTGCCAGCCTGGTCACCCCTAACTGCCCTCCCCTGAAGACTTGATCGCCCCCAACTGCCCTCCCTTGCAGGCCTGGTCCCTCCCAACTGCCCTCCCCTGCTGGCCATCTTGTCGCAGCCATCTTGTGTCCACATGAGGCAGCCATCTTTGACCACATGGGGGCAGCCATCTTGTGTGTTGGAGTGATGGTCAATTTGCATATTACTCTTTTATTAGATAGGATAGAGGCCTGGTGCACGGGTGGGGGCCAGCTGGTTTGCCCTGAAGGGTGTCCCGGATCAGGGTGGGGGTTCCCTTGGGGTATGGGGTGGCCTGGGCGAGGGGCCTCTGGTGGTTTGCAGGCCAGCCATGCCCCCCAGCAACCCAAGCGGAGGCTCTGGTATCTGGGGTTTATTTATCTTCTATAATTGAAACTTTGTAGCTTTGAGTGGAGGCCTGGGCCTGCCAGGGTGTGCAGAAAGCTTGGCTTCCTCCATTTGTGGGGAAACCCAAGCCTCCTGCTCACCCCATGGCTGCAGCCATCTTGGTTGGGTTAATTTGCATACTTGCTCCTGATTGGCTGGTGGGTGTGGCTTGTGGGTGTAGTGGAGGTACGGTCTATTTGCATATTACTCTTTTATTAGATAGGATTCTCTTGGTGTGAGTGAATACACCATTCACTCACACCAAGAGAATCCTATCTAATAAAAGAGAAAGTATCCAGGCAACTTTTTTTTTTTTACAAAACAACACATGGATGTATTTATTTTAAGGTTTTCTAATCATGCCGATAAGACTTTCTTCATGGCTCCTGTGAAGTGTCATCTCTTGTCTGGCAATGATAGATTGGTTATCCCCAATGAACTTGTGTATATAAAATATTTGAAACCTTTAGGACAAAATACGAAAATCACTATTTGACTATTTCTCTCACTGAATACTTAGAAATGCTAGTTCAGACTTGACAGTGTAAACACTCTGTTGATCATTACTGTATACTAAATTTGAAGGGGTCAAAGAAATAGTCATTTGTAAATAATATTCAGGAGTCAGGAAGATTTAAAGACAAAAGTTAATAATAATACCCTTGCATATTAGTGTTTACTTTCTTACTCATGAGGCATTTTGTCAACCTCTGAATGTTTACATAAAGGTAGTGTAGGGGTTGGGGGGACTGGGTTAAGGGATGGGCAGGGGATTTGCCTTGAAGTTGTGTTTATCCAAATAACACTATTTTTACTTAGCTTGTCCTTTTATTTTTAAAGATCAATAAGCATAGCAATGTTTTTCTAAAGGTGTTTTTATTCACAAGTTACATACACATTTTCATACTTACTAATTGTTTTTCTTAGGGGAGGTGGTTTCAAAAACTGAGATAGAGATGATTGGGGTGAGTGGCAGAGGCACCTCCCCACCCCCATGACCCCCAGCTACCATTTGGTGGCCGCACTGTGATGAGGTGGAGGCTTCGCAGAGGCTGGTCGTGCTAGAGCAGGACAGGGGAGAGGACCACCCGTAGGTGTAGCAGCACCCTCTTCCCACATCAGTAAGGACTGTGGGGCCTCCCTAGCATGCTGGGTAATAATAGCTGCTCATGCTTGGTTAACTGTTCAGTGTGACTTGTCACATTTTGATTCTCAAAGCAATTCTAGCAGGAAGGTAGGTATTATGATCCTCATTTTAAAGAGGATGAAACTGAGGCTCAGAAAATTTAAGTGTTTTCCTTATGCTGGGAGGTTGAATTCAAACGTCACTCACCACTGCTCTTGTCCTCCCTGATGGGACACAGAGTTGCAGTTTCTGAATAGCAGGCAATGAAGAAAGCAAACCAGGACCTCTGATTTATATCATTTTGCCAATTGAAGGTTATTAAACTTCCAAGTTTTGTTCTTAAAACACTGTTTTAAAAATGTTGACAGCTTAAAAGCCCAAAGGTCTTTCGTTTCTACTGCTGTTTTCAGCCTGGAGCCTGGGCCAGGCTCTGCGTGGAGAGGACAGGACACTGTGCAGGGCAGTGCGGGGCTAAGCCTCCCTCCCGGGTGCAGAGCCTGCTGTGCAGCAGGAGAGAGGAAGCAGTGGTAACAATCGCAGGTCTGGGTAATGTGATCTGGTCTTCATACCTTCACTCAGGTGGAGCCCGAGAAGCTGAAGACACTAACAGAAGGTTTAGAAGCCTACAGCCGAGCCCGGAAAAGAAACAGAAAGTAAGCTCTATTATTTTTCTTCCCATTTTTTAGTAATAAACTTTGGGTTTATTTCTTTATTTTTTATTGATTTCAGAGAGAAAGGGAGAGGAGGGAGATAGAGATAGAAGCATCAATGATGATAGAATCATTGATCAGCTGCCTCCTGCAGACCCCACATTGGGGATCAAGCCTGCAACCCGGGCATGTGCCCTGACTGGGAATCAAACCATGACCTCCCGGTTCATAGGTTGATGCTCAACCACTAAGCAACACCGGCCGGGCCCACTTAGTATTTTAAGGATATAATTTGCTGGTTTTCCTTCAAAGGGACAGTAAAATCTCGCTGATTTTGTTCAGCCTGTAGGCTGCCTAAGAACAGTTTGATAGTTATCACCAAAGAGGCCCATTATAGACAAACCAAATTAGCTGCTTCAGAAAATATTTTCTTAGCAATTTATACCGGGGGAGGGGATGGAGGGTTTGGTCTGCATTGGCTCTTTCCTAACTCCCTCCATCTCCATCCCTCTGATTCTTGGACAAGGGAATATGATTAATATTCTCAACATTTAGCAATTAATTTGTCTCTGAAAGTAGAGCAAAAAGTCTACCATTTACAGTTTGGCAAATTAGTCAAAGTGATGGTAAAGAATTATTTTTTTTCTTAGGGCAGATGCAATAAGTTCTCTTTGAAATTGTAACAAGAAGCTGAACTTTGGGACATTATTATTCAAGTTTTTCCAGATCTTTATACTCTGAGTAAATGTAGAATGTTCAAATAAAAAATGTTTGAAGCACAGTTTCCACTATAATGTAGTTTTGTGCATCATAACTTATTTTTTAAAATTTGTCTTTATTGTTGAAAGTATTACAGATGTCCCCCTTTTATTTTGTTTTGAGGTAAAGAACTTCAAATGTTGCTTCTGTGTGTGTACATGAAAAATTATTTTAACATATATGTAACTGACAGACCTGTTCAAGATACTACAGTTTTCATATTATCAGACATCCAAGAATTATGAAACCAGAATGCTTAGGAGTGCCCCTTATGTAAATATCTAGTAAAGGGCACTCTAGTTCTTTTAGTGGGGTCGTCAATAATTCTTGCCAGAGGTAATATTTTAGAACTCCATAGAATTGGGGAGATTCCTTATCTCACTGGAATGTCTCGTAACAGGATGTCAACTGCAAGGGCCAGCTCCTGTGCTGGACTCCTGTGTTGGCACTGGCTGGACGAGGGCCCAGTGAATGGGCAGATTCACTGCAGAGCTGATGAGGAGCACAGTGAGGCAGGTGCCCTCTGCTCTGAAGAGACGCTTCCTGTGGAGGCTCGGTAGTAGGATGAGGCCTGTCCAATTAATATAAGGTCGGAATGAAAGGAGAGAAATTGCAAATTACCTACATCACAAATTCACGATGGGCTGTTTGCTATAGAATGTCAACATTACTTGTTTATATGATATAAAAAAAAATCTCTAAAATCTTTCTTCCAGTGAGGCGTGCGGGTTAGCTGGATTATGAGCAGAATACCCAAAGCACAGTTGATAACGCAGGAATGAAATAACTCCCCCAAATATTTAGATATTCTGCCTTGAAATAAGCCATATTTTCCCCACAAATTTGTTACTATGCAATTTCTGAAAGGTATTGAGTAACAAACAGTGGTTTAACAATTTTTTCTTCAAAAGCAGTTTTACTATTTGTAGTGAATTATCTAAAGTAACTCTGATGAAACCATAAACTTAGCATGCAGGCTAAAGAGGTAAAGAAGAAATTATGAAGCACACATTAATAAAAACAGATTTACTTATACCATTGTCTAAGTAGACTGACTTGCCTTGCCAATGCCCAGAAGAATAATTTACACTTTGCATGTGTGGTTTATGCCATCACAAGATGGGCCAGAATCACTGAGCCCATTTATAGACGAGGACACTCAGACCAAATCGCTTAAATAATTAGTGGAAGGTCACATAAGTGATAAATGATATGTTTATTCCCCAATTTAAGGAGACAAATTTACAAAAAAAACCAACAATGTGCCAGGCAGAGTGCTGCAGGATCTGGAGGTCACTGATGAAGAAGACAGATTCAGAAACAAACAAAATGCTAAAATTGCAGGGACAACAATGTGTGTAGTCTATTTTGAGATCATAGAGAAGCAGCATTAAATTCACTACCTAGGTGTGAGCCAGACGAAAGAAACAAGGACTACAACAGGGTGGGCTGGGATAGTGTTTAGATGAGATCAACAGTTGGAATTGGGACTATAAGGTGTCAGAAACTGTAAGAGATGCAACCACAAGTGTAAGCAGGAACTAGACCATAAGGGCCCAGTGCAGGCCCAGGGGATCCTTGATCTTATTGGAAGTGCCTGAAGGGGACAGGTGGGTGAATTTTTACTTTAGAAATGGCTGTATGGAGGATAAATTTTAGGGGAACAATTCTGGAGGCAGGGAGATCATTTAGGAGGCCACAGTAGAAGACAAGGGAGATGGGGACTCAAATCAGGAAGAGCACAATGAGGGTGGAGGAGGAGGAATGTGGTATAGAAATATCTGGGAGGTAAAATTGACAGAGCATCATGGTGATTGACTGGCCTGTGAAGGAGAGTAAGCAATGAAGGACGACAATTGTCAAGGTTTTGGTTTGGATGTCCTGGTGGGTGGCAGAAACCCTGACTGGAATGGAGAAGACAGGGAGAACCGTTGGGTGCTGTGTGGGTGCCTGTGGGATAGGTTGGACACTCAGGTCTGAAACGGAGGAGAAAATTATGAACAAAAACAGATCCAGAGACAGAGAAACATCAATCAGAACGTCAAACCTCAGGGAAGGTAGGGGACGGTGGGGGTAAGGGGGAGAGATCAACCAAAGGACTTATATGCATGCATATAAGCTTAATCAATGGACACAGACAACAGGGGGGTGGAGACATGAATGGAGGGTGGGGGGTAATAGGGGAATAAGGACACATATGTAATACCTTAATCAATAAAGAAATTTAAAAAATAAATGGCCACGAACACAGAGAGATACCTTGGCCGGATTCAACACTGGGGCACTTGAACTTACTGCAGATACTGGAGAAGATGGGCAGAATGGGCGGAAAGGAGGGGGATCATCAGTGGTAGGAGAGTAGGGTGTTAGAAGCCAAAGACTAAAAGTTTCGGGATGACAGAATGCTCAACAGAGGTCCAGTAAGGCAAAAATTGAGACATCTCCATTGACTGGGCAGCTTGGAGGCCAGTGGTCAGCTTTGTGAAGTCGGTTTCCACTGGAGTAGTGGCTATAAAAACAAAGTGGCCATAGGTTGCTACCATTAATGTGAGAAGTTCCTGAAAAACAACAGTAAAAAATGTTTAAGGTTACAAAGACTTGACTGCTTTTGTAGACCGAGGGAAAAAGAACAGAGGAAGAGACTGCAAGGGGAAGATGGTATTGAACAAGATTGTGAAGCGGCTGGTTTTTCATCTGAGTTGAAATCCTGTTTCTTTCACTTCATTCCTCTGTGCCCTTGGGCTGTTGCTTAACCTCTCTGAGCCTAAATTCTTCATTTCTAAAATAGGCATGGTAATACCTACCTTTTAGGATTTTTGTAACATAGATAACATAATTAGAGCCTTAACATAGTACTTGGTACATAGTAAATATTTTGTAAATAGTTATTTTTATTAGAAAGTTACAGGTTAAAAAAACAAAATTATCTGATATTTATGCAGTTGAAATATTCTATCACCATATTAAATGTTTAAAACTTTATGTAGTCACTTTATTCCTCAATATCCTACAAATTGTACAATAAAATATCTTTAAACTTACATGCTTATTACAGCCTAACCGCAAAAGAAATATTAACATATTTATTGATGAAAAATAACCCTACTCAGGGTCATTTTGTACTTAAAAAAGGAAATAGCTTTGTTCAAGAAAAATTCCATAGCTTTTAGGATTATTATGGTTTTCATTTATGTGAAGATTAAAATATCTGTCTTATACATACATATAAATTATTTGGTACCCTGATTTTTACAAAGCTGGAAAATGATAAAGTAATAAAACAAATCATACTTTTAGTTTAAAACCAAGAAATAATACTTAGTGTGTAAAATTTTCTTAAATCTTCATACTTTCTCTATGATAATGTTTTAGAGTCTAAGGTTCTTGACCTTTAAGTCTTCCCCAAATTTGTTCTGTTCTGCATGAAGTTGCCCAGATTTTAAACTGACAGTGTAGAGCAACATGCAATTTCTCATTTCCCTCTTATTCCTTGTGCCATTCACAGATGTGTACCTGGCTTTTTTTTTTAATTAGTGAAAAAAAGGTTAATGTGTGACAATATAGGCAATGGAGATGAGAAGTGGCAATTTTCTCCATTAATAACTAGAAATGTGATTATATGAGCATCAATTGCTTAATCAAGTAGGTTTTAGAGTGTCCATTAGTAAAAATGTTTATTATTAAATGTCAGCGGGGTATAGAAAATAGTAGAAGAGACACCACAGGGAGGCCCTCTGGACTGGAGGACTGAATTTTCTCTAATTGTTCATTTCAGGAACTCATGGAGTTTTTTCTTCCTCTTTTAAGCTCATTTTCCCCCTATCTGACAAGTGAGTGTAAAAATTGGTCTGGAGATTTGACATTTGGGACATCACTGTTTGATCCTCATGATGTATTCAAGTAGTTTCATGCCCCGCATCTCTGTATCTATTCTGTCTTCCAAGAGTAGTCACTTCTTCCTCTATTAACTACTTAAGTTTGTTAAAGAAAAATAATATTATACTAATTTAGCTTAAATTAATACGAGGTAGTTATAAACATTTTAAATATCTTGTTGAAGAATGAGATCACAATCCCCTAAAATTCTATCTTTTCATTTAACAGGTAATATTAAATTATCTTCTTTAATGGTGATGTTATTGAAATTTTTAAATTAAATTTATTGGGGTGACATTGGTTAGTAGGATCCCATAGGTTTTAGATATAGAGTTCAGTATATACAAGATCTGTATATTGTATTGTGTGCCCTCCACCCAAAGTCAAATCTTCTTTCGTCACCATATATTAGGCCTCCTTCATCCCCCACCCCCTCCCCCTTCCCTCTGGCAACCACCAACCACACTGCTATTTGTGTCCATGAGTTTCAGTTTTATATCCCACATGAGTGAAATCATATGGTTCTTAGCTTTTTCTGACTAGCTTATTTCATTTAGCATAATATTCTCAAGGTCTGTCCATATTGATGGCTCTTATCAACAAGACAAGTAATAACAAGTGTTGGAGAGTTGGTGGAGAAAAGGGAACCCTCATTCACTGCTGGTGGGAATGTAGATTAGTACAGCCACTGTAATTTTTAATAGTTACATAAAATTTTTATGACTGTTTATTACTTTTAAAACTATTTATACTTAAATATTCATCTTCCTCATTAAAAAATTAAAATTGGTTTCACCAGTTCCCCCTAAAAAAGTCATAAAGTATTGCATGCAAAAGTTGTCATAATACCTACCTTTTAGGATTGTTGTATGGGTTAAATAAGATAATGATATAAAGATTTAACACAATTCTTGGCACAGAAAATTTTCAATAAATAGTAGTTATTTTTGTTATTAAGGTAAAGGTGATAGAAACAAGGTTCTCTGATGATTTTTCATGGAAACATTTTACCATCTTTTTAGATATTTAGAACTTTATGTAGTCAATTTTAAACCCATAAGATCTTATAATCAACATGTGTAACAAATATATTTTAAAACGTATTTTCATACTTTTCAATACAAAAGAAATAGTAAGGATAAATCTATTTAGCACATAATACATGGTATAATAGTGTTGGGCAACTAGGCAATGTGTGATACTATCAAGACCTTCTCCAAACAGCCCACAAAAACCTCAGCCAAGTTTAGGCGGCCCTGCAGTCCTGGGACTGGATTCCTGCCCAGTCACCCAGAATTCTGCCTAGCCAACTCCTCACTGGGAAAAGAAGGCAGACTGACTCCCCAAGATACCCCAGCCCTCTTAAAACCAGAATGGGTAGGTAAATAAAAACAGTATATAATAGGTTATAGCAGTTTGGACAGTGCTCAAAAACAGTAATAAGTGTGTGGGGAGGGAGATAAGTTGCAGAATGGTGTGTATATCAGGATACCTTTGGTGTATATATATACATATATTTTTAAAAGCTGATAACACAATCCTAGGTACTGTTCATGGATAATCATATAAAATATGAACACATTCTAGAAGGATATTCAACACAGTTGCCTTTGAGAGGAAGGTGGGAGAGAATGGGCCTGGGAATTGATGACAAATGGGAACGTCAACTTTAATTTTTTAAAGAAAAAGGACTTAAATATGTCATCTGTTAACAGTTTATTCTTGGAAATGGGTTCGTTACGAGTTAGTCATTTATTTTATGCACTTTTCTGCATTGTTTAGATTTCTAAAAGTACATGGGGAAAATATAAAAGCTGGAGGCTAGATTACAGGTCAGCAAAAGGTGGGTGGAAGAGGTTTGGTGTTATATTACCCTTATAATGTGGTTACAGCCAATGCATTCACCTTTCCTTTCAGTTAAACCGACTTAAGTGCATACTATATGTTTTCCAAAATATAGGGCCAGCATGCTAACCTTGGACACATATTTTTCTTTAGTAAATATAGGCATCATGATGTGCCCAGCCCTGTGCTACTCAGGGATGGAAGACTCTGAGTTCTTCAAGGTATACCCAGAAACTAGGTGTATGAATGGTCAGCCCTGGTATGTGAGGATAAAACCTGGTGAGGAGTGTGGTGAGCTGGAAGGGCTCATCTAAAGGCAAATGCGTTTTTAAACAGGCCGCGAGCCAAATTAAATGGGACTGTGAGCCAAATTCTTCTGCATTTGTAAATTTCTGATCTCCCTGTAGATGCTGAGATACAGTTTAACCCTTGGAAAGCTCTGCAGCTTTTCTCATAGTTGTCCTGGGAAGATAAATGAAATGGATCACCTTACTCAGAATAATTGGGTAATTATTTATACGCATAAAGCAGGGGAAATAGGTTAACAGAATGGACAAAGGGTACGTGACTGCAGAGGTGGCTAGTATGGATTTGCCTGCGTTTAGTAATTAGTCCAACAGCTTCCTAGATGTAAGTTTCAATCAAGACAGATGTGCTGTGTGTATTATTCAGGCCAAACGTGTGTAAAAGAATGCTGAATGGGGAGAAAAAGTCAGGCAAATGATAGACAGTCTGAGACCGTCATTCTTTATCTGTTCAAACAGTTATGGCATTTGGGTTGGGGGGGAAATAGGGTGGGCCCCCGCATGGAGGGAGCCTCGGGTGTGGCGAGTTCTGCAGCCGGTTCCCATGTGGATATCAGCCTTCATTCACTAGCCTCCTGAAGCCAGGAGCTCCAGAGAAGGTAGAGCTCTGGAGCTCCCTAGTGGCCAGAGCCCACAGTTCAGCCCCTCCGCCCTTCCCTTTGGCCACATGCCTGGCTGCTGCCCGAAAAGAAACAAGCCAGAACCACAAGGAACGCAGGACAGGCAGGAAGGCGAGCTGCGTCTGCGGGAAAGAGACCCGTGGCCCAAATTCCTTGCAAAATTATCAGACATGGAAGAAGCATGCGGAAGGGGAAAGAATCTGTTTTCCCCAATCGTGTGTTCAATTCCCTCCCTCCCCCTCAAAAAAATAGATCTGCTATTTTATCATCAGCCTTCAGTGGTGAGAATTCCAGAGTGTGTTGTCATCTGAATTTTCCAAATGTAAATATAAGCTGATTTTTCTCTGGTGGAACTGGTACTTCTGTTTTCTGATTAGGGAATTAAATTGCCGTTTTGTTTCTTTAATTTGTTAATCTGATGTGTTGTTTTCATTAATTCCAGAAGTGGAAAGTTAAATAACCATTTAGAAGCTGCTATTCATGAGGCCATGAGTGAACTGGACAAAATGTCTGGGACTGTAAGTTAATTTATTTTTCTGTTATACTGTGTTTCTTTGAAAATAAATTGTATTACACTTTTTTGCTGTAGTCTCTAAAATATTGTCAAGCAACTCATGTAGCAATACTAAATTACTAGGCTCTAAAGAAGACTGATATCAGAAAAGATCCAAAAGTAATTTAAGAAAAAAAACCTACCAGTACTAGCTATGTCTTTTTCTGTGTAAGTAAATTTTCCCCCCGCATATAGCATTTTTTAAAAACATGAGCAACAAAATATTGAATTCAAACCACAGCTTTCTGCATTGGACTCTGAATAGCCGTGGCCATTAATGTTGCCTAAATATTCACTGATGCAAATTTTGTCCATAGAACAAAAAAAGTGGAATTGAACAACAGGGTCAAGATCAACAGTTCACAGACCTCTCATTTCCTCTCCACTGTTAGCTAAAAAATAAAATATTTGGCACAAAACTCTGTTGTTAAGCTAATTAACACTATAACCTCTGGTTTTAGAGAAGTGGTATCTACTTTTTCTTTCCTTTATTGAACAGTGCATATAACAGTGTTGGATGTAAGCAATTTAAACATTATCCTCTAATTCACTAATGTAAACCTCGAAGTATAATTTTGGTAATCGTTTTAAATATGTGACATATCTAAAGCTATTCAGCTCTGAAGTTATTTCTTTTCCTTTTCCTTTTTCTTGACACTTTGTGCTAACACGGTTGGTTATCTGAGAGCAATCCAGTGGCTATTGTGTGACAGGTGTATGTTATAGCCTCACAGAATGTTGGGATTGGTGTGGGCTTTAGAGACTCTGTGATCCAACCCATCATTTCACAGATGGGCAAACTGAGGCCCTGTGATGTTAATTTTCCTGACAGAATGACAGAAAAGTCTGGAACTAGGAACAGCAATTTGCGTGGACTGAGACGTGCCAACCCAGATGCGCTGGTGAGACCAGGCTGCCTGCCACTGCCAATCTTAGAGGCTCAGCACAGTAACTGCTCACTCCCGTCTGGTTCCGATTGGGGAAGGTCTTACTCCCCACAGTTTTTCAGGGTCACAGGTTCTTTAGCATCCACTGTTCCTTGGAGCCTCAGGTTGCTTTATTATAACCTCTGCGTCAAGCCCAGCAGCCTAGAGAAGAGAGTGCGCACGGAGCACCACCAGGGTAGGTTTTACAGGCCAGGCCTGGCAGGTAACACTCCTGCCGACTCTCCGGGCCTGACCCAATCATGTGGCCTTTTTTTTTTTAACATATTTCTATTGATTTCAGAGAGGAAAAGAGAGGGAGAGAGAGATAGAAACATCAATAATGAGAGATTATCATTGATGAGCTGCCTCCTGCATGCCCCCCACTGGGGATCGAGCCCACAACCCAGGCATGTGCCCTTGACTGGAATTGAACCTGGGACCCTTCAGTCCGCAGGCTGATGCTCTATACACAGCTGGGGCTCATGTGGCCTTCTGAACTCATGGACAATGACATGCCTTATACAAGGTGCCTGCTCAGGAAGAAGAGAAAATGGGTTTAGCAAGTATCTCACCAGTGCAGTGGTTCTCAACCTTTCTAATGCTGCGACCCTTTAATACAGTTCCTCATGTTGTGGTGACCCCCAACCATAAAATTATTTTCGTTGCTACTTCATAACTGTAATTTTGCTACTGTTATGAATCATAATGTAAATATCTGTGTTTTCCAGTGGTCTTAGGCGACCCTGCTAGCGACCCACAGGTTGAGAACCGCTGCTGTAGAGCCTAAGATCATCGGAAAACACAGATATTTACATTAGCATTCATTAACAGTAGCAAAATTACAGTTATGGAGTAGCAACGAAAATAATTTTATGGTTGGGGGTCACCACAACATGAGGAACTGCATTAAAGGGTGGCGGCATTAGAAAGGTTGAGAACCACTGTGTGACTAGTGCCTGCCTCAGGACATTGGCCTCTGTGGTCAGGGGACGGTCGTGGGTCACGGGGACTGTGGCAACTGGAGCGTGAGTCCCCTGCAAGAGGGGCTCCTTATTTTTGTGAGATGCTAGAAGTCTAGAAATAAAATATCTCTCTCTCCCCCTCCCCCTCTCCCTCTTTCTCTCTTTTTAGTGTTGACAGCTATTTTTAAAATAGTAAAATATCATATGACTAAACAAAATACCTTTTCATGGGTTACTAGTTTACATTCTTGAATAATGGCTTTCCTCGATTACAAAAAGATTTCAGTTATAACTCCTTATCAGAGGCTATGATTTTTTTAAATTTATAGGAAAGGGTTAAGAGGAAGAGGCATTTTGAAAAAATGCATAAATGCTATTTTTAAAATTTAAATATTATTTTTTAAGAAGTCTTCTGCATTTGACCCTGAATAGCATTGACCTTTGCTATTATCTAAATGTTATTTTTTAAAACATACAATAGAGCCAACTTGTTGTGAATCTCACAAGTTGATTGTGTACATCTTTTTCTAACTCTTAGTTCTGTGACATCACATTGGTAGCTTGAAATTGACCATGGTGGAAATATTTACACTGCGGAAATTGGCATGTGCTACCATGTATTTGTGTCCCTGCACAGGGAGCTAGCTGGTTGTTAATCATTTGCTACGCCGCTGCCTTGGGTCCATCCTACCTTTCCTGCATCTTGACCTTGCCCCCTCTCATCAGTAGCCACAATACAACGTGGGGTGCCTGATTACCCTTCTAACACCTGTCCTCTGCCCCTCAAAACCACACCATCTGCTTTCTGATACCTGGCAATCATGCTCCTCGTTTGATTCACCCCTGCTCAATCTGATACACAGCCCTGAATCCTGCTAGTTTCTGTGTTTGTTTATAAAGACGACTTGTATTAATTGCTCTTCCCAGACTACACAAGCTCAAATCTGCCAACAGATGGTAGTGGTGTTCTATTTTCCATCCTGACTCTTCTTCTAAATAAACTTCTTGGGCCAAGGTTCTTACAATTTTTTACCTTTCTTAGTAGTTGTAAAATAAGTAGGGTAGTGAGTGAAGAAGAAAACATGGTTGGTGTGTATACATCCACTTTCCAGATCCTGGTGGCATTGATGACCTAGGGCTCTCTGACGGGAAAAGCCTTGTTTTCATCTTAAATGTACAACAGCAGTGGCAACTGCGCATCGCCTTTCCCGCACTTGAATTTCCCCAGTTCCTCCTTTATGTTGCACGGTTGTAAGGTCCACAGAGTGCTGCTCTGCTTCTAAGTTTCCAGGACTCCTCATATTCTGTAGTGACCGTGGGCACATTGAGATCTAGGGTCTTGGTAAACATTTTAAACACCCTACGATAGCAGGGATTGAAAATGAAAGCCTGAGTCTGTTTCCTACGTTTCTTTGTCAGAAATCAGATGCACACTTTATCTTTTATTGTTGTTGTTTTCCCACCTTTTTTTCCAGGTTCACCAAATCCCACATGGAGACAGACAAATGAGACCCCCCAAACCCAAGAGGAGGAAGATCTCCAGATAACAGGGACTGCTCCACCATGCACAGTGTTTGTGAAAGGAACGTGCACAGATAAATCTGTATATAGGTATTGATATAGCCACTGTTATATCAATATTTATACTATGGCAGAGAGCTACCACCACCACAGGGTGCTAAAAGAAACAGTGATACAGTATTTTTTTGATCAGGAAGGATAATGAATGCTGGAAAAACCAATCAAAATCCCTGAGTGATGAGCGTGATAAATGGTCAAGAGATGACTGAAAAACTCTTTTTTTCTATAACACTAAAATTGTGATTATAAGAAATAGTCCAAATGTTTCTGAAGAATTTTCAATGTTGTATATAGAAAATACAGAATTTCATGGTGATATCAGAAATGTAAATATTGTACAATATTGTCATGTACAAGCGTACTTAATGCACACTTTATCTTTTATTGTACAAAGAAATAGTGTACAAAATTCTTTGGTTTCTATGGAGTACACCTACCAGAGACTACCAGTGTAAAGTGATAAATAAAAATACAACCTAAATGCTTTTCTATGATAATGTAAAAGATGCTGTTTTTGTATTTAACAGCAGAGAAAAGGCATGATGATGTGTATTCCCTGAATTATGACATACACTGCACACCACTGAGTGTCCATTTATATTGTCTGTTTGGATGCACCTGGCCTGGAAGCACTGGACTTTACCTCGGGTGTCTAGGAAATTGAAACCTTGCAGATTTCTAAAGGGTTGAGGGCTCACAGGTCTAAATTAAGAATTCAGAAACTGCAACCATTTGTTGCATATTTTTTTTACCTAAGTTTTAAAGTAGAATAGGTTTTATAAAAAAAAATCTTAGAGGAATATTTTACTCAGTCATTTCTGTAGGTAACGTTTGATAGCCACTGATTGAACTAGATTGCTTATGCTGCACCACCGTGATGCTCAGAGCTAAGTTTCTTTGCAAACAATACCTGACAAGGTAAAACTTTCTTCTGTTCCTGTACATGGAGGCTAAAGCCCCACTTTGAAATCATCATCAGAGGGAAGGTTGGTTATAATTCAGTTTTCCTTTGGGGGCAAAAAGAAATATGAATCATCAAAGCAAGTTTCATATATCCATCCATTTATCAGTATTACTTAATCCGCAAGCTAAGGTGGCTTTCAAAATTATTAGCAATGGTAATTTTTTATCAGTATTATGTAACATATCAGATTTATTTTATTTAAAGAATTATTTATACCATTAACAGATTCTTATATATATATATATATATATATATATATTAATGTGGCTGAAATGTGCAGGTTAAATCTATTAACCAAATTATTTATATTATATTAAATAAGAAACAAATTTGAAACAAATGTAGAAAGAAAATACTACATTACAAGTATACAAGCCTAAAACTGTGAGCCATTGTAAAGTACAAGGTAATTAATAAGAAATGTAGCACAACATAATTTTGTCTTTTTTTTTTTTCCACAGTTTTTGTGGTGGTGGTATAACCCTATCTCCCAAGCAATTGAACAAATTTTCAGGCCTCCAACCAGGCTTCTGTTGATGTATTGTCAACAGAAGTCCATTATTCCTTTATTTTTCCTACGACCAGCCCCACCCCCAAATTCTTACTCCCCTAGGGAGCGCTGCCTTGTCCCCCTAGCCCAGGGCTCACTCAGCAGCTTAGTGATCGGGCTGCTGGGAGGCCCTCCAATAGCTCACTCTGACCCCCAAATGCCCACCACCTCCCTTACTCCTCTTCTCTCATCCATCCTCCAAACTCCTCAGTCCCATGATGTAGCAGAGTTCCAGTAACTCAGGAAAAAAGAGACCAAGGTCATTCCTCCAACTGGTTTCTTGGGGCCACAGCACAGAACACTCCCCCTGAGCTGTTCTGTAATATCAGCAGCTCTTAATTCTTCCCCCAGGTCTCCTGTGTCTCTGTGTCCTTTCCACTCCCACCCTCAGCCCTGCCCCCAAGCCTGATGGAATGCAACCGGCCACACTGGGCTCCATGGCCTGGAGGGAGGGACCCTTCCTTCTGGGGTAGGCTCGTTTTGTCTTTCCCCAGTCCTGAAGTCATCTTTTGTGTAGCTGAGTTGGCACATTTTTGTAATTAGTTAATGTGTTCCAACCATTAATGTTGTCCATTTTTTGTGCACCAACCTGCTTTTCTACTGTTTTGTTTATATGATTGATTTTATTCACAGATAGGTGCCTATGTCTGTCTGGGTTAGCGCGTGCGTGCGTGCGTGCGTGTGTGTGTGTGTGTGTGTGTGTGTGTGTGTGTGTGTGTTGATATATACAAGTTTTTTCAGCCTTTGTTTTTTTGTCTTCCGACTGAGTTTGTGTCAACCAAGCCTTCTTTTTGATAATTTAAACTAACTGGGTTTGTGCTTCCCCCACCCATGTATACTTTACATCAGTAGACCATGTAAAGTATGTTTGCGCCCATGATTTCATTGGCTGCTCACAGCTTTGATGTGGGTGTTAGGTGTCGCTGTTTCAGTCCACCCAGGGTTTTTTTTCCCTTTCTCTTTTACAGTTATATGATTTCATGTAAGCAGTTGATGTAAATATTGTTGGCATGACAGGTCATGCAGTGCTGTAACATTTTTTTAAATGTTGCACCTACTTTACAATTAAAAAATTGGTCACCATACTTAAATTTTGCCCATAGAGCCATTTCTTTCTCTTTGTATTAAAGCCAATTCATTTTCAAAAAATGAAGGCTAGCCCTTCTACCTTAGTACATTTTTTATTCCCTAAAATAAACTTTCCCCCCTAATATATCTGAGAATAGAAATAGAATGAAAATTTTTTGCTCCTTTTAAGAATTTAATAGCTCCCCTTGGAAAAGGCAATCTAATTTTATTCTGTACCCTTAACAGTCTTAGGAAGCACAAGGAGAATAAACTACATCTTTATGTAGCTTCCAAAGATTATTTCCAATGAGTGAAAATTAACAAAGCAGCCCTTGTTTGATTTGTCTTGTTTGTGGCATTAAAAGCAATCAGGGTTTTTATTTATTTAAAGGAACATTTCAATTCCGTGAATATCAATGCTTTAAGAAGAATATTCATCCCTTGTGATATCATGGGCCACTTTTAGTCTTTTAATTAGACCCTGACTTTGAGTTATTTGCTGTGTCTGTTTTTTTAAGTAATCACAACCTTCTGTTTTGAACATACAGCAGAACTGTGGGAGACGCAGAGGGCAGTTATTTTGTTTTCTGTTAAGTTTTATGAAGATTCTCAACTGACTTATCCCATGAGGTGATTTCCTTTTTTTCATTTCAGAGTGTGATAACGCCTTGTAGTTAGCTTTGGTAATCGTCTGTGCAGTGTGCAACGTTCCTGTGTAAGTCACAGGCCGTTCTGCATTGAGATTTTAAAATCTAAGATGCTTAAGATGCTGATGACATTGCTCTTTGTGAAAAGAAAGCCAAGGATTCTAGACCTTACTGAAAATCTGAAATCTTATTTACGTTGCCCATTTATGCCCAAATAGTGTAACAGAAGACTCAAGACATGTCACTGTCATGTATAAAATGAGTTATGCAATACTTTATTGATGTGGGGGCTGTGACCAAATTAATATCAACCTGATATTAAGAACTGTAATATTGAATTAGTTTATCTTTTTCTTTCATTCACTCTATCACATTTGCATTAGCCAAAGAGATAAGAACATTAGTAATTCATGTGTGTAAAAAACCCCTAGTGATTATTAAATCAGTGAGCCAAAAAGCAATAAACAATTCCAGCATGGGATATCCTGCTAAGAGTAGGGAGTCTGATGGAGAAAAAATATACAAAAAGCATTTTCTTAAATATGAAAGATTAATTTGTATCTACTGTAAATATGTATTATCAGCCTTACCTGCTTTTATACACACTGTGTGTGTACTTCAGTGACCTTTTATAAACCGGGAAAAAATGGTTGATTTACTGATTTGTTATGTAAATACAAAGTTGTCTATAAATCGGAAAACTTGATGCCGGATGGCTTCACAATATACAAATGTGTTTTGTAACATCATGCCTTTATGGATTGAGTATAAATACACTGATTGTCTGTGTAGAAAAGTAGCAATTTACATTTCACCTGCATTTCAAATGAATGAATATCTTTATCCAAATGGTTATAGTCTTAGGAAAAATAATTGACATCAACATTTTCATTGCGAAAAGCAAATATGGTTTCGAATTCACCAAAACTCCTTTTCACACTCAAGGGTCTTTTCAGTTCCATGCAAAATGCCTTGTATTCGGAGATTTCCATAGGTGATTTGATTCGTCGATCCAGGTCTGGGCTCTACCTAGGAAACCTCCCCAAACGGAATTGTTCTACTTTAGAGACAGGCTGTGCATCTTAATTTCTAAATCATAGGCAGGGAAAAAACCACAGCCACCTTATTGCTTTTAACTTATTCTTTTCTGTTTTATTTCATACGTCTTAGAAAGCACCACACAGATAGTCAGGGCCTAGTTCTCATGTGCAGGAATGTCATCTTAGCCCAGGGCTTGTCAGCCTTGGCGCCGTTAACATTTGGGTGAGATCACGCTTTGTTGCGGGGGCTGTCCTGTGCATTGTAGGATGTTTGGCAATCTCCCTGGTCTCTACCCACCAGATGCCAATAGCTTCCCTTCCAAATTGTGACAATCAGAAACGACTCCACAAATTGCCAAATGTCTCCTGGAGAGGGACCTGGGGGCGGGGGACAAAGTGAGATTTGAAAACCACTGCCTTAACAGAATCAGTTAGGGAACATATGTCTGTGTGAAGTACGCCATGTTTTGCATGCTGTAATCAACAGGAAACGGATTCCTAGATCAAAATCCAAAACAGAATTCATGCCAAGGGTGAGCTTCTCAATCCATGGTTAAGGAAGGGAATACATGAGCTTTGGTTTTATTTTGAACACATTTGACACTTTGATCATAGGACCCAGAACAATCATGTTTTGAGAACTCCCAGATAAGGCTTAGGAGAGTCACCTGAGTTTCCGAGAAGACTGATGGTCCACTTTGGGTAATGCAAGGGGCTTCCAGCAGTGGAAGGCTGCCCAGTGCTAGTGTAGCTGCCTCCCTTGGTCAAGATGAGGACATTGGCAAAGGAGGCCCTGTTCTGTGTGTATTTTAACAGCTCTCTACAGCAGCCTGGTTCAGGAATCAGTAGTTTTTGTGTGATCCTCTTAAAAGTTCTGATAGAAGCAGTTCAGTAGACCTTGGAGATATCATGGATAAATATATTCATTCAATAAATATTTATGGACACCTACTCTATGCCACACCTGTGTGGCAAGGGGGATGCAATAGTGAATAAGACAGACCCCTTCTTTGCCCTCACAACAGTTGCCCAAGGAGATGGCCAGTTAATGTGTAAGTACAACTAAAGGTGGTAGGGCTGGGATAGGGAAGCCCATCGCAAGCCCCTGGCCCCATGTAATGGGGATGGGGCTTCAGTGAGGATCAAGGAAGATGAATAAGCTTAGTCGGGCACAGGAGACGTGTGTGGCCTAGAGGAGGGTAAACAAGAGCAAGTTAGGGGCAGAGAGAACAGGCGTGTAAGGCTTGGAGCTGAGGAGCATGAGAGAAGAATAGAGTGCAAAAGGGAATTATGAAGAGAAATAGAGTGAAAGGCAAAGTCGGGGAGGGACCTAGGCAAGTTTTGTCAAGACCTTGCCCTGGAGCATCACAGTAATGGGGAACTATTGTAGGGTTTGGGGGGGATATAATCAGGTTTGTGTTTTTAAAAGATCGTTCTGACTGTAATGTGAAGAAGAGGCATTTGCAGGGGGACAACACCGATGAGCACAGACCTCATGTCAAGTGCAGCATTTTTAATTAGCATGTACGTCTTCAGAAACCAACATAAAATATGGGGGCCACTCTACTTCTTCTTACTACATTTGTTGAGCAAGTTCCACCCCAGTCTTGAGGGGGTGTGTAAATGTACATGTGCAAATTCATTCCAGCAGCCATGAAGAAATGCTCATCAGTACACTTACGTTTTTGCCAACAACATGAATTCCCTATTTTATTTTACTACACAAGTGAGTGTGCTGTTGGCCTAGCAAGAGTGTTTCCACTTGATGATCAGAGGAAGGGAAAGTTTAAAATCCCAAAGCCTCCTGTGCAAGTGTCAGAAAGCAAGGCCTGCAAGCCAGCACACACAGGTAAATGAGGGTCAGGTCACACCTCTGGCATGATCATTCAGCCCGCACACATCCACGGGAAGCAGGAATCTGCAGAGGAGCACGCTCCGTGCTGGGGATTCCAGGTGAGCACCAAAGCTATAAAAGCACAGGAAAGGGGAACAGGGAGTCAGAGCCCAGGACAAGGCCATCTGGCTTCATGGACCTCTGCCCCACAGCAGGGGTGGTCACAGTGGCCTTTCATCATCCGTTCCATGCCCTTCAAAGTATTCCCAGCCACAATTAATCACCTCCAACATTGAGTGAACATTGAACTTGAGGGTTTTTCAAAGCTAATTATCGGTTTTAAAAGAAAAAAGTAGAGGCAATGCAATAACAGGCATCCAATTCTACGATCCAGAGACCAGCAAATAGGCCTTCCCTCCGGCACGGGCCCTCCGCACAGGAAATGGACCCTCAACAGGGAGACGGTCCATCATAAAGTTTACAAATTGGGCTCTGGAGGGAGATTGTCTGCATTCAAATCTAGGCTGTGCCACTAACTAGTTGCTTGACTTTGGGCAAGTTACTCAGCCTATCTATGCTTCATTTCATCTACAAAAGGGGATAATAATAATAGCACTTTCCTTGTGGGATTGATTAAAGATCGGATGAGATCATGCAGCTCTGGGTGCCTGGTATGAAAGATTCAGATTAGAACAGGGAACTTCCTGCCAGTGAAAGTGTCGCACATAAGGAGGACTTGTGTCTGAGGTGCTGTGTCTTCCCAGGAAGCCCTGAAGGGAGGAGTGGTTGGCCTGTCCAGGGCAGTTCTGACAAAGCCAACTGCACCACGGAGCTGTCTGCTTCTCCCTCCCGGCTCGCAGATTCTGGACGGGCCGCCCAGGGTGTTTCTTAGGTGAACTCCACTGTCCATGATGCCACATGCAGAACTAGACCAGCAAAGTGATTTCCCAGGAAACTGGTCTGCAAAATAATTTCTCCAGGAAGCTAAGTGCATGGCTGCGGTGACCAGAGCAGAAACAGAGCTTCTAACCTGCATCCTCAGAGTGAAATTGGAAAGGGCTCTTCAAATAAGTAGCTCAAGATGTGAAAATTTTTAACAAAATCAGTCCAATCAGGGAATGCACAGTTTAGTACAGGGAAAAGTGTAAGAAAGTGAAATTTGGGGTCCTCGTTCTTTTTTAAAAAATATATTGTTACTGATTTCAGAGAGGAAGGGAGAGAGAGATAGAAACCAATTATGAGAGAAAAATCACTAATGGGCTGCCTCTTGCATGCCCCCTCACTGGGGATGGAGCCTGAAACCCGGTCATGTGGCCTGACCAGGAATCAAACCGTGACCTCCTGGTTCATAGGTCGATGATCAACCACTGAGCCACACCAGCCTAGTTCTTGGTGCAGACTGGGACAGCCTCCAAGGTGTGAATCCAGGCATTCATGAGCCGTGTGCCTTCAGGCAAATTACCATCTCCCAGCCTTTGTTTCATTATCTGAAAAATGGGGACAATAGAACCTACCTCATAAACTTGCTTGAGGATTAAATATATGAATCTATGTGAGCAGCAGGCATACAGTAAGCGCTATGCAGGTCTAGCTATTATCATTATTACTGATAATAATAGAGGCTTAGCCACACTGACTTCCTTCATCCGTAGATGGGAATGGCGTAGCCCTCACGTATCTTAAAGAAAGAGCCTGTCTTCTGTGGGTCACTTAAGAGGATCCTACTATTCACGTTTAACCATTTATTTCTCTTTCCTGATTTAAACACAGGTGCTCTTGAGAGGAGCAAGGTTTTGAACCAAGCATGAGTCAGGAAGCTCCCAGAGGTTTGACAGTGTGGGCGCAGGGTGGGGGACGGGGGAGCGTGGAGTGCTCATACTCTCCCAGGATTCTCTGTGCTCAGAAGACAACCATGGCCATGAAAAGAGATGGTGCCCTGAGCCATGCTTTTAGAAGGGGAAAGAACGAATAACCCACAGTCATCTTAATATATAAAGAGGTAATATGCAAATTAGGCCAGGACGCCATAACGGGACAACCAGACAGGAGGAGGTTGTGCGCACAGGTGAGGCCTGGAGCCGCGGCAGTCCAGCCTGACTACTCGCGCACAATTTCAATCGCACGCTGGGCCTCTAGTAGTATTTATAAGTGCTATTAAGGATTATTATTGATTTCCCAATTGGAAGTTCATATATAAGTATTATACTTAAAATATTCAGACTGTGAAACCTTAGGCACATCTTGCTAAAGTGTTGGGGGGGGGGGGGGCAGAATTTGTCAAACACGGATGCAGATAAATGGTTTAGCTAAACACTTAGCTCCCAGGGCCTCAAGGTGTCCTGTCTGCTCAGCTACTGCACACTGCAGGCGCAGGGCCAGGACTACTGGTCGCCTGAAGCTTTGGTCCCTGGACTGTGACTCTGTCCCCCAGGACATAGCTTTTGCTGCCAAGGTAATCTTTCATAGTTGTCGTGGTCAGGGGCGTTAGCCTTTGGAAATCATCTGTGACCTTTTACAGGTTCTGTCCCCCTTTTCCAATCAAAGAGGGATTATCTCGAAATGATAGGTTCTTTCAAATTTCAGTACAAGCCTGGAGGTTCAGGCGCTTATGATTTCAGGCTGATTCTGACTGTTCTGATGAATTTGGCAAAGAACTGGAAGCAAAAATTCACAGAAGCTGGAAAAGGAGGCGTGCGAGAGGCAGAATGGAGAAACGGACTGGCTCTCTGTGGACAAGCCATCTGCCCAGCCCGAGTCGGCAAAGACGAAGAGACACTGTTTCCTCCCCTTTCTCTTGGCTTTCCAGCTCTTCCCACGTGTCCAAGGCGATCATGGAGCAGGTGAGGCGTCCAGGAAGGAGGGGAAAGTGTGTGCCTTGTGCCTCATAAGGCAACTGGGTCAGCCAAGGAGATCAGGCCGCAGCAACTGCCTCACGAGGAGCGCATAGCTTCCTGCGCAGAGAACAAAACAAAGAAGGGGTGTTGGTCCTGCCTCTAGAGTAGCTTTCCTTGTTCTAAAGCAATCGTTTTCAAACTTTACTAACAAATTCCTATCAGTAAAATAAAAATGAAATTTAGGACATACTATATACAGACAAATGCATGTATATATGCTTGTGCTAGTATGTATACTACTGAATTAATGGAAATTAGGAAAGTCTGAGATGAATGGAACAGAAATGGAAGTTTTTCCATTTCTCTCTCTCACCCCAGTGGATTATCTTGAATTTTGCCTGCAGTATGTGCATCCGACTTTAGAATCACTCCAAGGGATGAAATACTGGGAGGTCATAATGGGTGTCTCCCATGAGCAAAGGCGGTAATGGAGCCAAACCATCAAAGGGAGCTCCTTGAGGAGAGACCCGGTTTCCTTATTCAATCGGCTCAATTCTAATTAAATTGTAAAGGAGACAAGAAAGGGAGGAAAGCATTCCTGAAAATCTGACCGCGAACGTGGAATGTAGGCTTTTATTAGGGTGTGTGAATAACCTTGATCTTTCTGTAAGCTCAGACTGTCTACCAGATATATCTCTGAATGTGAGACAGGGTCCCGACCAGGTTCTGTCATCTGTTCAGGACAGGTGCCCACCCAGTGTGCCCGGCACTGCCCACGCCACGCTTGGTAGCAGTAAGCGAGCACGCCAGCTCCACGGTGAGCCTGCCAGCTCACAGGCCTGGGTCAGGCACTCTAATTGTGCATATGCGCATGTATTTGGTACACTTCCAGCCTCCAGAGAGTTCTGGAACCTTCTTGACAGGTTCCCAAAACTTAAAGGTAATCTGTCCTTGTTACCCATGTCAAAGGCGTGGGCACGGTATTGTGGGAAAAGAGCAGAACTGGGTTCCAGTCTTAGCTCTGCTGTTCCTGTGGGACCTTGGACCAGTGCCCTAACTTTTCTAAACCTTAAGTTTTCTCATCTGTCCCCAGGGGCACTGATGTTACCCCACCTGCCCCACAGGGTGATCCTGAAGGTACACTGAATGTACACAGGCAGGTCTTTTGCAGAACAATGCAAAACATCATATGAATGAAGTCAAGGTATTCAGACTCATGTGCCTGGAAGACTTCAGTTGGCACTGTTGACCAGAACTCTCACACACGTCTTCTCCACGGGGTCTGGGCTTCCTCACAGCACCCACCTGGGTTCCAAGAGCAAGTGCCCCAGGACGCAAGAGGAAGAGCCAGGTGCAAGCTGTATTGCCTTTTCCAACCTGCCCTCTGAAGTCACATGGCATTGCTTTTGCCCAGTTTGTTTGCTTAGAAGCATGGCCCTAACGCCAGCACATAAGAGGGGAATTTGACTCTCTCTCTTGACGAAGTGGCAAAAATGTGCACACACATTTCAAATCACTACACAAGCTTTTAACAAAACATGTGATTGGAACATATTATCTTTGTTGATATAAGTATTGCTAAGATAAAAGTAATTACTAATATTCTTGGGTCAAGTATCACATGCCAGGAATGATGCTAAGCACTGTACACACTGAGAGAGTTGAATGACATACCTGTCCCCATTCTGTGGGACAGGTACTAGTATTTCCCCATGTTATAGATCTGGAGTCCAAAACTTAAAGGTAATCTGTTCTTGTCACCCATGTAGAAGTGGCAGCCCCACCAGAGGAGCCCAAGCAGCTTATCCACTAAGCCAAGCAATCCGTTTCCTCAGCCTCTCGTGTAAGATGAGGTTTGAGTAATTCAATACAGTTCGCAAAGTTAGTAAGTGGATGTGCATATAACCCTATACCATCTCACACACAAAAAACATATTTGCACAGTTCATAATGACATGGAAAACATCTCTTCTGGGTGGCTGTTCCATGATGTCTCGGGAGGGAGGAGGCTGTATTTGAGGGAAAGATGCTGCAATCACCCCTTTGTGGGGTAGAAGGGAGCCTCTCTAGCCATGCAGCAGGGCAGGAGGGGGCTTCCTTGGAAAAGGGGGTACTGAGTGTTGTGGGGGAAAGATGAAGAAAGAGGGAGGGGCATCAGAAGGAGATTTTAGGAGAAGAGATTTATCTAAAAAGGATTTCTTTCTTGTAATGACGTTTACAAGAAAAACACTGTGCTGTGCAACATGAACTCTCCCTGAGCCTCTGAAAATTCTTCAGCGGGACAGGAAAGCATGGTGGTTGGTGGAAATGGATTTCCAGTTGTAGACAGTTCAGAGTTTGAGTTTTGTCTCCAAGATCACTCAGAATAAGCCCGAGCTGCTAAAGGGAGTCACTAACCTCTGGGTTCTTTTTTTATTTTTTTTAATTTTTTTTAATATTTTATTGATTTTCACAGAGAGGAAGGGAGAGGGATAGAGAGCCAGAAACATCGATGAGAGAGAAACATCGATCAGCTGCCTCCTGCACACCTCCTACTGGGAATGTGCCCGCAACCAAGGTACATGCCCTTGACCGGAATCGAACCTGGGACCCTTCAGTCCGCAGGCCGACGCTCTATCCACTGAGCCAAACCGGTTTCGGCTAACCTCTGGGTTCTTAAACCGTGCCCTCTAACAATTAGTCCATGTCCCTGATGGAGTGATTGCATTCATTCACTAGTTTCAGTCCCACTCGGGGCCGCGTCCTCCTTCCCAGGAATCAGGTTCAGTGTGTTCCCAGAAGAATGAATCTCCTCCATTGAGAACATGCTTACTGAGCACCTACAACACATACCCTGATAGAAACAAACCCCGGTGACACTAAATTTGAGATGGGATGGTTCACCTTGTTTACCCCATTCTGGAAACCAGGACTCTACTAGGAAGGTGGATCCCGCTCAGTCCAGATACATAATGATTCCTCAAGATGTCTATGATGCCACCAACTCCAAGTGCTTGTGGAAACTAACCTAACACTCTGTGGTGAGAACCAGATAAATTTTATCTTTTTGTGCTTAACAACAAAGAACCTCAAGGCTTGTCTCTAGGTCCCTTTCGTTAGGGAAGGGGCAGGAACTCTCAGCTGTCTAACTGAAGCCTGATCAAGGTCAGCTCTGGGTTTCCCATGTTGTTCTTGTCCAGCGTCATCTGCTGCCTCTAGCCTCTGATATTGGTGATAAGTCCCAGTCTTTGCGCTGGCCCTTGCATAAAACTTAAGCATTAAACACTATGTGTCAATTGTTTCCTACAAAATACTTTTATTTTCTCCATCAAGCTCTGAAAAGTCTGGCCCTAGCTATTGTGGGGTTTGCAGCTTCCTGTCTCTACCACCTGCACATTCCGATGGTGGTGTGCTCTCGTGTGGAGATGGGTCACTATTCACAGCACTAAAAGGAACAGGGGCTTTATGCCCTGTTTTGGGGAGAGTTCGTTATATTCTGGTTGGAGTTATAACTTAAGGTTGATTCCTGGTTGTGTAGAAATATGGATGCCATCACACTTCCTATGCAATACCATTAAGCTTATCCCAATCAAGGGTCCCTAAACAGTACAGTCTGATCACTTTGTGGAATACTGTATCATTTTTCCCAATTGTTCACAACCCCCTTCCTATAAAAGGACCTCATTGCTATATGACTTGTGGTATCTTTCTAGTTCCCCACCCTGAGGATGTCAAGCTTGGCCATGGACTAGTTTTGGCCAATGGGTTGTAAGTAGAAGCGTCTGTTCCAAAAGGGGGCTTTAAAAGCCATTGTGTGCTCATTTCTTCATGCACAAGTTTTTATTTTAGATGAGAGTTATTCCTTCTGTCTGAATCCCACAATGAAAGAGACGTGTAGTCTGGAGCTGGACAGAGCACAGCAGAGCTGTAGCTGACTATAGGAGTCAAGCAACATGAGCAAGAAACAATCCTTTGCTGTTTTAAGGCAGTAGGATTTTGAGGTTGTTACAACAGCATAACCTAGCCAAAGCTCACTAAAATACTCACAGTGTAAATTACACGCCCATTGCATGGATTATGGAATTGTACAAGACACAGTCTCTGACTTCTAGAAGCTTATAATCTAAGACATAAGATTAGATACCCAAATATCTATTAAAGTAGCAGAAGTGTCTAAACTGATGGGTGAAGCAGGAGGCCCATAAAGATGGTCAGCAGCATGGAAAACAAGAGGGGAGATTTTAGAGAGGAGGGATCATCTGGAGGCTCAGTGATGCAGAGAGTTCAGGAGAAAAATAACTGAGCAGACATCTGTGGATTTTGTTTCTAGGAGACAAATAGGGCCTTCAAGGAAATGCTTTCAGGTGAGTGGGTAGAGTGGGCAGTCAGATGCAAGGGGTTAAGGGGATGGAGAGTAAGCAAAGCCATCAAAAATTATACTCTTTGGCCCTAGCTGGTTTGACTCAGTGGCTAGAGCATTGGCTTGCGGACTGAAGGGTCCCAGGTTCGATTCCAGTTAAAGGCACATGCCTGGGTTGGGGCTTGACCCCCAGTAGGGGGCATCCAGGAGGCAGCTGATCAATGATTTGCTCTCATCATTGATGTTTCTACCTCTCTCTCCCTCTCCCTTCCTCTATGAAATTAATAAAAATATATTTTTTAAAAAATTTAATGATACTCTTTGAACATGTTAGGAAGGGAAAGAACCATAGTGATAGAGGAAGTCAAAGGATTGTGGCTATTTCACAGAATGATGAAGGGGGCACATTTGGGGGTTTCTGCCCTCCCAGTACTCCCTTCTCAGAGAGTATACCCCTACCCAATGTGCCTGCTGAGTGGAGAGGGAATCTGGTTACTTCCACGATCCCAGTGTCAGATGATTGACTGAGGTGGGCACCTGATCAGGCTTAAAAAGATCACCAGGACATCACACTCCTTCTCACAGGAGTCCCAAATCAAGAGGCACAGATGAAAGATGCCCTTTGAGAACAGATCCTTGAGCTGAAAATCAAGTAGAGGAGAGTGGCTATTATCTGGTCATGTGCATACCTAAGTCACGGGGACCCACGGGAAGTGGCTGGGAAGGAGAGAACAACAGACACAAGGAGAAAAGTGGAGAAGCCCACAAGTGAGAGAGAATAACTAACCGGTGGCGCTTAATATATGCCAAGTGCTGTACTAAGTTCTTTACATTGATTTACCTCATTTATTTCTCATACCAATCCTATGAGATGGGAGCTATGGTTATCCTTATTGTACAGATGAAGAACCCAAGGAACAAAGAAGTTGTGCTTATGCTGACTCCCAGTGTAGCTGGGACATAAACTAAATGGGCTGCCTCCCAAGAGGGCGGTGAGAGGGGACTCTGAAGGCCCTGGGAGCCGGCCCTTCCTAAGCGCAGGTGCTCTTGCTTTACTGGATTTCCCGAGACCACCTGAGCATCCCTGAGTCGTCTAGTGGGTCAGTTCCTAGCAAATGAGAACACCTGAACCTATCAAATGGGAAGCTCAAATGCTTTCTGAGTGGGAGTTAGTGGAGATGTTAGAAGAGTGGTTGTCAATGGAGCAAGCCTGCAAGGAAGCACAAGGTCTTGGGGTTAAGCAGGGGTCGGGGGGGGGGGGGTGGGGATTTTTTCTTCTCCTATAGCCAGGACCATCAGGCTTAGTTTTACCATCTAGCACCCACAGTGCCACATGGTAAGTCAACTAACCAACCAAACTAGGAGTTACACCTAATCCAGTGGCTATGCCTTCCAGCTGGCTCAGCCATTGGTGGAATGGGTGAGGTTGGGCCTGCATGATCCTCTTTCCTGAGTCTTAGTATCTCTGTCAATAAAATGGGGAGAGTGGTAAAAAACAAACACATGGAGAGACTCTGACTTGCCAAGACTCTGGGGAGACTGGGAAGCACAGATCACATGACGGGGCTGCCTGGGTGTTGGGTGTTGGGTCTGGTCTTCCAGAGAGGGCCTCTGAGATGGAGGTTTGATTGCAGGACGTTGATCAGGGAATGCTGTCAGGATCACACCTATGAGGAGTAAGGACAGACCAACTGAGCAGAGGGAGAAGTTACAGCAAAGGCAGCAGCCGACTCCCAGGGGAACTTGAGCTGGGATGGCAGCTGGGAGTTGTCTCAACCTGAAGCCTGGGGCTGTGCCTTGTACCCCACCCCATGGAGAAGTCACTGGGCCTAGGATGTCCTGTAAGGTGAGACGCAGCTGTGAGAGCTCCAATAGGTGATGCCTCATTCAGGGGGGAGATGTGTGTCGCCCTGAAAAGAGGGACCCAGTGGCACACCACCACAGCAGCGGCTGTACACAAGAACTGAACCCCCTTCTCAGGTGCCAAATAAATCAGGAGAGACTGGGCTTTGGGAAGATGGGCAGGGAGGTTCTGAGAGGGCCCAGGAGGAGAGTATAGATTATAGAACATTGTTCTGTACTGATATGATCTCACTCTGTGCCCACTTGGAATCATCAGGGAAGGGAGTGACCTGGGAAAATACTGCATGGGTCTGGGTGTGTGTGTGTGTGTGAAGACTGTAAAGGGATGGGCTCCTGTATCTAGTCTGAGACCAAGAAGCCCCAGGAACGTAGCCAGGAGCCAGAGAGAAGCTGGAGATTATGAAGCAACAGAGTGTAGGGAGGCCATAGAATTAGAGTTTGGGCCAAGTTTAACCCAAATCTCCAAAAGACAGAGCAGTCCCATGTGGGTCATATTAGACAAGAGCACCTTTACTGACCTTCAGCTACGTTCACAGATCTCCAAGAGCAAAACAGAAGGAAATTGCTCTCTGCGGGATGTGTGCTCCCAGCTCATGGCTGGGCTGTTGACAGTTACCAAGAATTTACCAGGCCTGATTCCAGTGACACAGAATGAGATGTGTGAGAGGATGTGCCTCTACCCAAAGCATCTTCAGGGCAGGGGTTAAGGAACTATTATCAACTAAACCCCAAAATGTGTAGGCTACAGCCCCAATCCCCATGTGACTGTGTTCACAGATACTACCCTCAATGAGGCAGTAAGGGCGGGATCCTAACCCACTAGGACCGGTGTCCTTACAAGAAGAGGGCAGGCATCATCTCTGGAATCATTAAGCCTCTGATACAGCAAAACAAAACAAGTTCAATGACGGCAAGTTTCTCAGAAGAGGAGAGGACTCGGGCACAGGCACAGAGAAGCAGGCCACGAGACGGTGGAGACAGAGACTGGAGTTACCCTGCCACCAACCAAGGAACACCAGGAAGCTAAAGGATTCTCTCTGGGAGCCGTCAGAGCTGGGATGGCCTGCTCACACCTCGCATCCAGAACCATGAGAAAAGGCGTTTCTATTGTTTTAAGACATGTTTAAAACCACACGTGCCTCCTTGTTTCCGGCGCTTGTTTGCTTGCTTGTTGGCCGTCGCCAATGGCACTGACCTGAATTCAGCTTTCAAAGTTAATGTGTGTCACTGTAATTCTTTCAATTCTAGTTTGCAATGTGGCTAAAAGGTATGACCCAATTTAAGAACATGTCCAACACCCAAATCAAAACTGGAAACTAGAAAGGTGAGAGTTTACTCTCTGGGCCTCCTTATCTGAAAAATGAGGTAGTTGTACTAGATTTGTGGTTTAAAACAAACAAAAAAAATTTTTAAAAACCACAAAGAGCCTTTCTTTAAAAGAAATCTTACCAGGAAGCAGAAACAAAGGAGGTGCCAATGAGCTGAGCTGCTCAGATCGTAGGGGAGGGGCACGTTCCAGAATCCTCCCCACCACGCAGGGCTCTGCACAGGGAGGCTGAAACCGGTCATGGTCCTCCCCTAAATCCTCCTCCAGCCTCCTGTCTAGGCCTAACCTGCAGGAGTTAGTGTTCTCACCCCTCCCCTCCCCTCCCCAGTGCTCCTAGCAGGGAGCAGGTAAATGGAACTGAAGGGAGGAGAGAGCTAGGGCCCAACGGAGTGTTCCCAGCGCCTTCTCCCAAAGGCCTCATCCATCCTAACACCCCAAGGGAGGGGGGCCTGGGGGGCAGAAGCCAGGTGAGGCAGCCCTGCTGGAGTTCCCCCAGGGATACAGGAGGAGTGGGCCAGAATGACAGAGAAGGTGGAAGCCTCGGATGAGAACTCCACTCCCCTGCCCAGACAAAGCTGCTCCAGGCTGCGTGTGGCTCTTTCCTCCTGACTCCCCTTGAGGCAGAAAAGCCCTGGCTCCCTTTGCCTCTGAGCCCTGGCCCTGCTGCCCCAAGGGTCACCCCTGGTTGCCTCCCCAGCACCTTCAGCCTCTCCTTCTCTACCCACATCTCCTGTCAGCGGCCACATGTGTGGAGGGCACCTCCTCACCAGAATTTAAACAAAACACCACAAAAGGCCTTCTCCCATGTTCCCACCACATTCACATTCTGAAAGAGTACCTATAATGGTCATCTCCATTCCTTCCCTTGTATTCACTTGTTAAGTATTCCTTTCTGCTTTTACGTGTCTTGATTCCTTGCTCTTTTTTTTATTTGCGTGGCCAGTTCCCTGCACTGAGGCTGAGTGCAGGGGTCTGGCACCTGCCTAGTCTCTGTTGCTGGTTGAAAAGTGGGTGGCCAGCAGCTTCAGGCTTGCCCCCTGCTTTGAGGCCTGCCTGGAGCCCTCCATCGAAACTGAGCACACCTAGCTCGCCACCAGCCTCCTTGTTGGATCTACAGCTTCTCCCTCTCCCCCTGTCCCCCCAGCACCCAGCTCTGCACCCAGCTGCCCCATCACCACCCTCTGGCTGCCCTGGCCTCTGAGTGAGGAGCAGCTCACAGGCCACCCATCAGCACCACCTGAGGAGCTCATATAAAATGCAAATTCCCTAGAACCACAGGTCACAACCCCTGGGGTGGCCCTTCCAACCTGTGTCTGTAACAAGCTGCCCAACCCAGGTGATTCCCTTGCACACTGACTTCTGAGAGCTGCAGAAGGTGCCTGGACTCCCTGCTCCTGCTCAGTGTGTGTGTGTGTGTGTGTGTGTGTGTGTGTGTGTGTGTGTGTGTCTTTACTTCTCCTTCCCATTGTGCCCTCTCTCCTGCAGCTTCCCATGAATTTGTCTGCTCTCTGGGAATGCCCGCCACAGGGAATGTGCCTCCAGGCGTTTGTTGATACTGAGCTGAAAATGTAACTGTAGATGTACCCAATTTATGATTAAGCTACTCCTGCCCAGCCAGCATGGCTCAGTGGTTGAGCATCGACCTACGAACTAGGAGGTCACAGTTTGATTCCCATTCAGGGCACATGCCTGGGTTGCGGGGTGATAGCAGGCACTGTTCTGAGGGCCTCCCAGTGCCAGGCAACAGCCCTGCTTTACTCCAGACCCCAGGTCCCAAGAGCACTATCATGCCATGGCACTGCCCACCAAGGGTAGGGACTGGCACAGGATGAATGCTGGAGTCCTGCTTGCTGCCAGCCAGGCTGAAGGCAGGACAGTGCCACCTTTGGAAATCCCATGAGGATTCCCTAAGTCAGCAACCCAGCAGGTGGTGGGAGAATGAAGAAAATTCTCTCCCATCTTTTTATGAGGTCAAAGACCCTCCTCTCCCCATGCCCTTCTGAGACCCTAAAGGAAGAAGAAGACAGACATGAATTAGGGACTTTACAGCTGGCTCTCTGTCCCTCTTCTTGCTAAGTGGCTGGGTAACAAAAGAGGTACATAGAAGTAAGAGTTCTAATATTTTCTATGTGCCCTGGCCTAAGCCTTCATTAATCACTTAGGGTACATAGACCCCTGAACATACAGTGATGTGCCAGAGGCATTGAAAGCCACCATAGAGGGCAATCTCCACAGAGCATTATTTTAATACAGCTATGAGTAATCTATACTAATAAAAGGGTAATATGCTAATTAGACGGGACATCTTCCAGACAACCATCTGGATGTCCTTCTGGACAAAACCACAGTGGCAGGGCTGAGGCAGAGGCAGTTAGGGGCTATCAGGCCAGCAGGGGAGACCAGTTAGGGGGATCAGGCTGGCAGGCAGGTGAGCAGTTAGGAGCTAGCAGTCCCGGATTGCAAGAGGGATGTCTGACTGCCAGTTTAGTCCCGATCCCACAGGAGTCGGGCCTAAACCAGCAGTCGGACATCCTCCGAGGAGTCCTGGATTGGAGAGGATGCAGGCCGGGCTGAGGGTCACACCCCCCCCCCCCAATGCATGAATTTCGTGCACTGGGCCTCTAGTTAAAAATATAGACATGAATGCCCTAACCGGGTTGCCTCAGTGGATGAGCATTGGTCCACAAACTGAAGGGTCTCGGGTTTGATTCCAGTCAAGTGCATGTACTTCAGTTGCAGGCTAGATCCCCGCCTGGTTGGGGTGTGTGTGAGAGGCAACCAATCAATGTGTCTCTCCCACATTCATGTCTCTCTTTCTCTGTCTCTCCCCCTCCCTTCCACTCTCTCTAAAAATCAATGGGAAAAATACCCTTGGGTGAAGATTAACAACAACAACAAGTAAGTATAGACATGAACATAGCTACGTTATAGAGTAGGATACACAATCCTCATGAATTTTTAAAGCCAAATAGGAGGCTTCGGAGGAAGTTGTGTCACTGTGGGGCACACTGGATCTGGGCCAAATCACTGAGGTTATGGTTTTTTCTGAGGTGGGGCAGCTGGTGAAAACATGGCCATGCTCTAAGTGAAGGCAGTTCGGCCCAATGATGAGAACAAGTTTCAAGAAACTATGAGGTACTGGTTGGCTGAATGTTACATAAGAATATCTGTACTTTACTCTGGGATTTCTTTAGTCGTATATTCCATTCATACATACATTCATCCAAATATCATTTACAGATATTTACTGAATGCCCACTCCAGTCCGGGCACCACATAGAATGCTTTGCTAATTACTTCAGAAGAGACTCATCTTAAGAGTGTCAGACCCAAAGGATATGAAGGGACAGCTAAGCTTGGAAACCAGAGTAGTGGTTCCTCTATATCCTCTCCACTTCCGTGTGTCTGTTTCCCTAACTGTAATGATAGGTACAGTGAGGATGAAAAAGGAGAAATACTTTGAAACTAAAATTGCTAATAAGGACAAATCCATCTAAATTATGAGCATAAGTTATTCCTTCAATAAATATTCATGGAGCCCTTTGCATGCCAGGATTTGTGCTGGGTACAGTGGGAAGGACACAGGTAGTCCCAGCAAGAGCCTGTCCACTAAGGCAAGATTGGTAGAGACGGGAGATACATATACAATTGTTTTGGGGTACAGATGGAAAGATGGAATGGCTTAAAACACTAGATGCTATGAGACTTCTGGAGGGGAAAGGCGATCTGCACTGTACAACCAGTAGTGATGCAGTTAATCCTTATTCTCCTACGATTTCACAATGTTCATTTAAAATAGTATAACAAGAACACAAGTTATACCATCAAGGGCTGAGCGCAAGAGGGTACATCAACTGCTCAGACGCGTGACCATGATGAGCCTGTCATGCCTGAGACAAGGCACTAACCCTCCCTGGGAAGCATGAGCCAATCCAGACATTCCATGAGCCTGTGGGTTGTGCCAATGAAGTTAGAAATAAATGTGGGAAGGCAAGGCCCACTGGATTAAGCCACCAATGCTGAGAAGAAATGGAGGTGTAAATATTTGGCAGTCAGTGGCTAGAATAGTAAAGATGGAGACCAAGACAGTGTATCACATACATGTGGGCCCTCTCCTCCTGTCAGTTCCCCTCCATGGACTGCTTCCCAGCCAAAAGCACCTGGTAAGCCTTTGCCTTTTCTTGGCCCTAAAAGAAGCCCCGAGACAGAGAGCATGTGTGGATGAATCCACTGTTATTCTTGGGGGAGGACTCATGCACACACCCACTGGGTATGGTCTCTCTGCCATCTCTGAATGAAGAGAGCAAATTGTCAGTAGTGCTATTAAGAAGAGGGCTAGCGAACAGAGGCAGGAAATTATACTGACAATTCATCTGAAGAGAAGGTGTATTAGTCTACTAGGGCTGCTCTAACAAAGTGCCACAGACTGGTGGCTTAAACAACAGAAGTGTATTGTCTCACAGTCCTGGAGGCCAGGAGTTGAAGATCAAGGTGTAGTAGGTTTGCTTTCTTCTGAGGCCCTTCTCCTTAGCTTGTAGATGGGCATATTCTCCTTGAGTCCTCACAGGGTGTCTCCGTATGTGTCTAATCTCTCCTTCTTATAAGGACACCGTCATATTGGATTAGACCTAACCCTAATGACCTTATTTTAGCTTAATTACCTCTTTAACGACCCTATCTCCCAACACAGTCACATTCTATGGTACTGGAGGGTTAGGACATCAACAAATGAATTTTGGGAGAGGGCAAAATTCAGCCCATAGAAGCAGCATTTTCTTAACTTTGTTAAAATGAAGCCACTGGAGAAAAGAGAACAAACCATCTTACTGTATGGATTGTCATAAAGGCTTTACCAGGGCCTGGGGTGAAGGACGAGAAGAAAGGCACAGCTCAGTCACGTTGGGCCAGGACTCCAGGAGAGACCAGGTCTTACCAAAGGCCTCCCCTACAGCAGGTAGTGATATGGACTGGATGTTTGTGTCGCCGCAAATTCATATGTTGAAATCCTAACCCCCACATGATGGTAGTAGGAGGTGGAGCCTCTGGGAAGTAATTAGGCCATGAAAGTGGAGCCCTCCCCCCCCCACGATGGGATTAGGGTCCTGATAAGAAGAGTTTGCTCTCTCGTGGTTCTCCAGCATGTGAGAACACCAGAAGCAGGTCATCTGCAAACCAGGAAGAGGGCCTCACCAGAACAGAAACCGCCAGCACGCTGATCTTGGACTTCCCAGCTTCCAGAACTGTGGGCAATAAATATTGGTTATTTAAACCACCCAGTCTATGGTAGTTTATAGCAGCCCAAGACAGGTGGTGAGGGTTCTAGGAGTGCGATGACCCAACCACACACATGAAGAGGAAGCACCTCCTGGATTGCAAAGTTGACCTTTGGCCTCCTTGCCCAGTGGGGCTGTGGGGCCCTGTAGGGTCTGACCTGGAGGCAGAAGTTCCAGAGAGCAGACCATAATGCTTCATCTCCCTCCTCAAGAACAAATGCTGGCTGCCCCACTGGCCCCAGAGTAAGCCCCTTCTTTGCGATGTGGTGCTACTAGGATGCTGTGCAGCCAGTTTGGGGCCTCTGTCTCAAAGGTGGCCCAAATCTCCGAGCGCCGATGGAAAGGAAGCTTGTGCTGATCTGGCGGCGGAGGTTTCCTGGGTGCTGACACAGGAGGCATTTGTAATGCCGGGAGCAGCTCTGTGTGGCTCTAATCTGGTTTGTGCAAACCCAGCCATTTCACAGCCCACAGGAAGGCTAGGAGGAGGGATTTGCTTTGATCTGTTACCAAAGAAGATTTTGCATTTACACGGGAGTGACTAAAGCGAAAATATATTGCTGTTTGAGAGAAATTCAGATATTTAAAATGATACTTTGGTTAGTCTCTATTTCTCAACTAATTGGAACACCCTGCATTAAACAAACACACATGGAACTTCCTGTTTCATTCTTCAAAGACCAAGTGAAAGGTGAGCAGAGCAACCAAGTGCTTATGCAAGTTTCCCGCCACTCCTCTTATACAGCGACCTCTGTGACGCTGTGCTCCAACCTGGCCAGAGCTGCCAGAAAGCCAGGGAATGCCTTCTGCTCAAGGCCCCTGCACAAGGTCTACACACGAAGGCTGAGGCAGGAACCCTTGTTTCAGAAAGCAGTTTCTTCCACATTCGGCTGCAGCCCAAGGGAATGGGATTCGAGTCAGAAGACTGGGTCTGAATCAAAGCACTACCCCTTACCAGCTGTAGGGGATCAGCTCATAACCTCTGAGTCTGGACTCCCTCATTTGTAAAATGGGAATATAATAGTATTTGACCTTCACCCTCCCCTTAGGGCCGTGGTCAGCAAACTGCGGCTTGCGAGCCACATGCGGCTCTTTGGCCCCTTGAGTGTGGCTCTTCCACAAAATACCACGGCCTGGGCGAGTCTGTTTTGAAGAAGTGGCATTAGAAGAAGTTTAAGTTTAAATATTTGGCTCTCAAAAGAAATTTCAATCCTTGTACTGTTGATATTTGGCTCTGGTGACTAATGAGTTTGCCGACCACTGCCCTAGGGCTTTTGTGAGAAGCTAATGGAGTAGCATAGGTGAAGGAACTTATAAACAATTAAGCATCATCTATACCTTACAGAAGATGTTTTTTGGTTTTGTCACCCAGCATCTTTTACCTCTCCTTCTAGTGACAGCATATTTCCTCTGACAGCCAACCTCATCTGACTGTTAGTCCCTGGGCTGCAGGTGGACTTGACCTTTCCTGCAGTCCCAGAAGCTGGGGATGTGTTTCAAGGCCTGGCCAACAAATGCCTTGCACCTTCCCAGCCTCTTCCTGTGGTGGGCTGGCCCTCAGAATGCTTTCCAATCGTCATCCAGTATATTATCCTGTATTGCAGGGACTGCACGGCTAAACTACCTTTTCTAGACTCTTCTACAGGCAATCATCTTTTTTTAATATGTTTTTTAATTGATTTTAGAGAAAGAGGAAGAGAGAGAGAGAGAGAAAGAGAGAGAAACATTAATATGAGAGAGAAACATCAATTGGTTACCTCCCTTATGCACCCCGACCGGGAATTGAACCTGCAACCTGGGCATGTGCCCTGACTGGGAATCAAACCAATGACCTTTCAGTGCATGGGATGATACTCAACCAACTGAACCACACTGGCCAGGGCTACAGGCAATAATCTTATTGCAAATTATTATATAAAATTTTCCACTCAAATTAGATTTGGAAGGCAGAAGTGCAGAAGAGACGGTTTCCCTGTGGCTCACATTTTCTGTAGGCACATGTGCTCATGGAGACACTTCTCATAAGGGCCCTATCCTGCAGCGGTGGTCCAATATCTATTCAATCACGTCTTGGGTTTGAGAAGCAGTTTGGTAGCAGTGGCAGTGCTGAGAACTGGCCTTCTGATCCCAGAATCACACATGTGATACATGGTGTTGCACTCAACTGCTCTCAGGGGGCCTCCTGACTCCCCCACCTTCCTGAGTGTTTCAGGAGTCATAGTTCCCCAGCGGGTTCGTTCTGCTGTATTCTGGGAGTCGTTTCTAAAGATTCAACCTAGAACTTATCCCTCAATTTTGCAAGCACCTGCTATTGGAGTTAAATCCCTCTCTGCTTTAAATATCTAGAGTGGCTTCTGTATTCTACCAATGAACCCCGCCTAGTACAGAGGAGATGGGCACTTGGGAGCCCATTTGGACCAAGGAGAGAGTCAGCTCACAGAATTTTATTCAGTGGAGAAACAGAGGCTAACTTTCTGATGGACTTGGAGGCGAGGAGCCCAGAGCAGCTGGCAGCCACCTTGCCGTCACACAGTTTTGTCTGAGAAAATCACCAAGATGAGGGGGCCATGCCAAGAGATGGAAGAAGCCTGGTCTTGACACTATTTGCGTAGCTTCATCAAGCAACGTCTTGTGCCAAACCTACCCCTGGACGTTCCAGTTAATGAGCCAACAAATTTCTCCTTCTGCCTAAGACAAATGGAGTTGTGCTCCTCCATCATTTGACCAAACGTAATTTATCAGGTGTAATGACAACTACAACTGAGAAACTACGGGGCAGGAGTGGTCAGATGGATCACGTATTCTCAGTCAGAATCACCCGGGGGCACCTTGCAAAACAAAAGTGAACAGGTCTGGGCCTGGGCCCTTGAGGTCACGTGAGGGACGCGTGAGCAATTGGAAAATTCTGTTGGGGGGCGGTGCTTCTTACGTGCACCTCTGAGAGCGGGGCTGCTATGGATCAACTCACAGGGAAGGGGAAGCAAAGAGGCAGGTATTTCTTTAAATCACTTGAGTGTGTGAATCCCAGTTTCAGTCCCCAACATTATTTTTTTACTTAATTTTGATTTTCTTTTCTTAGGGTTGAAAAAAGCGTTTACGTTAAGTCACTCAGTATTGTAGCTACCCGATGAGAATAGTATCAAGTGAAATATTCCAGCCCAGCTTGCATAAGCCGAAGCAGCTGGGCCACTTTTTAAAATTGTAATAAATAAGTGAATGCATAATCAATCCCTTGAGCGCCAGCTCTCGGTTCCATGAGCTCCCGGAGCTGTGCTTTTTCATCTCTATTCTATGCCCCGAAAAGAAAAGCAACGTAGGGAAAATGTTAACAGACTGTTCCCTGTGACGTCAGCCAACAAAAAACATTGAATGGTTGATGCTCCTTCCAGACGGCATTTCTGCTGTGGGTTTTGGTGGGTGCCGGTTTAGAACAACCCTTCCCTTCCTGGGGTAACTATTAGCTATTTAATACCAAAAGCCTCTGGTGAAGAGAAGGCAAGTGTTTTGAAGTCTGCAATGTGTACAAGACACAACAGTGATGGAAACAGCCCTGGGGAGCGGAGGGAAAAGCACAGAACTAAATCCTGACCAAGCCTTCGGGCAGGGCCTGGCCAGAGCTTGAGTGGCCAAAGATGACAGACATGATCCACTGGCTCAAGAAATGTCCAGAGAAACAGGCTTGGTGAATGAGGACCATCCTTTGATGGAGGGTTTTATTTTTGGAATAAAACAAAAATGACTTAAAGACAAATCTGAAGAATAAGATGGGTGCTCACACCAGCTGACTCTAGAGTATGACTCATAGGATGGCTCTGCAGTCAGTTCCCAAAGCTGATTTCTGCAAATACCCTGAGCTTCTCGGAAGGCGTGCGCAACCTCCTGAGGCTCCACTCTGAAGGGGCAAATCCATTTCATATACAAGTTCCATTGTGTCTACTTTCAGTTTTAGATTTTAGGAACATATATAGGCCCCCCACCAAAAACAAAAAATTCACAAGATGAATGCTTAGTTGATGGAATTTTTCTCTAAGCTGAATTTCCCCAAGCATTCCCTGTATATGAATATGTATTAGGCCACATAAGCCTGAACAATAAATTATACTGGCCTGTTGCCTCTGCCCTCGAGTCCTCGGGAAGGCTCCCCATGGTATAGCTGAAGTCTTCTCTGTGTGAAAGAACTACCTCCTCTCTTGGACCCCTGCCCAGCTGCCTCACTGCTGACTGCTGCCCGGGGAGCCGCTGGTGACCATTGTGGCCATGATACTGGGGTCTCTGCCTTCCTCCTGAGCCCTTATCGGCCCTGTAGACATGGGGAGATGGGCCTTCATCCCAACCCTGTGTTGTATTTAAGCCTCTGGACCTGGGTCTCTAAAGTCTCCATTTGCCTGCCTGCAGCTTCCTTCTAACCAACCCCCTCATCCACAGGCACCATAATCCCACTCCATCCCTCCTCCCCACCAGGCTCTGAATGACACTGCCCATCACCTCCTCTCTTCATGCAAACAGATCCCTGTGGAACTGGCTGGCAGCTCAGGACTCCACTGGACAGTGAATCCCATCAGGTTCAGCTTCTTGTAAAATAAAGGTCAGGCGGGGCCTGAAGAAGAGCCCCTCCAATCACCTCTCTTGGTTTATGGCAGAGCTGGCCTCAGGCCAAAGCTTACATTTAATCAACAGAATGGGATCCAGGCAGGAGGCCACACTCTCCGTTAAAAAGGTAAGGACAGTGTGTGCAAGTGACTGCACAATGAGGACACACGTCTCCAGCCCAGGGCAGGGATGTTGCACGCTCGGCAAGGACCACAGACACTGCTGACAAAGTTCTGGGAGGCAGTTAACACTATGGATGCTCCCACTCTGTTTTATAAAAGCTGTCATGTCTTCATTCTTTTCCAAAAAGGAAAGTCTCTTGCTCATAGGGTTATGGGGAGACTTAAACATGTTTCAGATGTGATGGGCCACGCCTTCCCTCCTCTTCCACACCGCCCACGCCCCTTCTTCCAGCAAATTAGAACTACACATTTAATTTGAATATTTGAAGAAAATAATTTATTTTTATTAAAACAAGTTTGACTATATTATGGTGTAAGATACAAAAATTCACATGGATGTTTAAGATAGAATAAGGGACTTGAGAGAAATGCCATCCCTGCCGCTCTGGGGCCTGCATTTGCCCTTGTTAGGGATCCTTCGGCCCAGAAGTCTGAGCAGTTCTGTGGGGGCCTGGGGAGGTCCAGAAAACGCCCTGGCTGAGGACTGACGGGAACGGCTTGTGTTAGAGAACCCGCTGGGAAGGCAGCACGGTGAGGTGGAGGGACAGAGGGCAAGTCTGGGATCAGTCCCTATGTAATAATTGCACAAGTTGCCTCTTGAATCCAGAGCTGCCTTCATACCCAGGAATGCACACACACTTGCTTTCGGGTCCACAGTGAGACCCATGTCACCTCGGACAGTGAGCTTCGGAGCAGTGAGGAGCTCTCAGCCACACGGCCGGACTCAGGCGCAGGCTGGCTGAGTCTCGCCCCCCTGCACCTTGGCGCCATCCCTGCACCTGGGACACATGGTCTCCACGTTTGCCCCCCTCTGGCCGTCCCCTTTTCCAATATGGCAGGCTCCCAGAGTCCCTGCAGCCAGGCCCACCCGCCCGAGGCCACGATGCCTTAGCACCTGGCTGGGTCCAGGGAGCTGCCACTGGGCTCTCTTGGCCCTGGACTGGCTGCCCCACCCCAACCCTAACGCCCACCCCCACCCCCCCCATTAGCGATCCATGCCCTGACAGGACAGTCCCAATCACTCTACATCTGACGCCAGGAGAATGTGACTCCATGTCCTCACGCCCTGAGTGGGGATGAGGCTCACACACCCTGACAGCCTCGTGCGGAGGGGAAGGTGCACATACCACTCCTGCCCAGGTCCCACCTCCTTGAGTCAGGGAGGGAGCGGGACCAGCGGGTGCCACCCTCGGCACTTCAAGTGGTCCCCATGCCTGGGCATAAGAGCTGTGGCTCTGCACCCCCATCTCTCCCTGCAGCCCAGGAGGAAGCACTGACTAGAGGACTTGCCGGGCTTCTACTTATTGCTGAGGGAGCAGGAGGACAAGGACAATGTCCCCTGGTGGACAGAGATGGCTCCAGCCGCCCCCTCTCAGCTTCCCTTTCTGTTTCAAGTCTGCCGTCTGTATCGCTGAGTCCTACACAACGCCTTAGAACACAGTAAGAAACAAGTCTGTTTTCGAGGGGAACATTCTGAATTCCAATAAGCCATTTCTCTCTGTAAGCAACATCACTCCCAGGGTCCCAGTGGACTCTGATTCGTCCACACCCTGGAGCGGGAACATGGTGGGCATGAAGTTCCACGTTTAAGAGGCCAAATAGGGCTTTGAGGGCTACTTAAGGCCACCTTTTAAGGAGGTCCCAGCAGTGGCTACACCTGACAGGCAGCCAATCAGTACTGACTTACTAATCACCAGTACGTGCCAGGCATGGTGACAGGTTTTTGGGATGGTGTGGAGCAATGTCTCCATCCTCTAGTCCAGGCGTCCTCAAACTACGGCCCGCGGGCCACATGCGGCCCGCCGAGGACATTTATCCGGCTCGCCGGGTGCCACTGCCTGTCCTGCTTAGCAGCCGACTCGTCCCGGGCCCTCAGTGCGCATAGGAATTTGTTCATAGTTTTTTTTTTAAACTATAGTCCGGCCCTCCAGCGGTCTGAGGGACAGTGAACTGGCCCCCTGTTTAAAAAGTTTGAGGACCCCTGCATAAGCTTAAAAGCTAGTGGGGAAGAAAGACGTTAAGCAAGAGTTTCCCATTATATTGAACATTATGGAGAAGGACAATATACTGTGGGCTCTCATCAACTCAGCTGGGGGTGGGAGATGGAGTAAGCAACCTTAAAAAGTAATTAATAGTAATTCCTTAATATCATCAAGTTAGCTAACTGGTGTTCAAATTTTCACTTGTCTTATGTGACCAACATTCTTTTTGCAGTTTACTCAAAAAGAAGTGTGACCAACATTCTTTTTGCAGTTTACTCAAAGGGAAGTTCTTAGAGATCAGCCAACCTTCTTATCTTACAAGATAAGGAGACTGAGAGCTAGAGAGATTAATAACTTACCCAGAACCTCAGAGGTTATTTGTCAATAATTTGATCCTGCCTCTTTTCATGATGTATTCAGGGCAGGTGATTGCATTGTGAAAGACCCAACAATTCACTCATTCATTTGAGCAAATATTGGTTGAACATCAGCTGTGTCCACTTAATGAGGCCAGCGCAGTCAACAGACTTGGATCTGTACTCAGAGGAACTGAGCTTTGACTGGTAGGGCTTCTGCCTTTGACATTAGGCAAGTCTCCCCACCCATCCGTCATGTACCTGAAATCCCCAGAAGAGGCACTCCTGGATGAAGGAGTTGTCCTGGGAGTTCCTTATGAATATTTACAATATTATTCTAGTGGGTAACTTTTCTTCCTATTTAGGAGGAATCCTAAAATAGGAAAAGAGACTCTACTTTCCACTACAGAATTGAAATTTATGGATGGTCCTTTCCCCACCTACAGAAAGCTGGCAAGAGACACAGGACTGGTGCTCCACCCAAGGCTGCAGCCCAGGACTGTCTGTCTTGAAGAAGTAGCACACAGACCCAGGCCACTCCATCTCTGTGGGGATGATCACAGGTGATACGGCCAAGTCAAGTCCAAGGGAGCAGTGCCAAGTCCAGTCCTCCCTGGGCTCGGCTCCCTAGGAAGCAGCTCTGGTCCTGTTCCTGCAGGCAGTTCTGTTCACCCCCTAGCTGAGGGGTCTGTCAGCCCGGTCTTGGGCCTATAGCTCAAGAGACTTGGCTCAAAATGCCACCACCCTGGGCTCCTCCCATGTGCCCTTTCACCTTCTAAACCAAGATGAAGCAAGACCATCAGCTTGCTAGAAAGAACACACACTGCCCTCCTAGCTTCATGCAGGAAGTTGCTTAATAAAATCCAAAATAATTACTTGCAAAAACAAGACTTCCTACATTGAGTCTGTTGTTTCCTGCCCTGCAGAATATGCTTTCTTCCCTCCCTTCCTGTCCCTCTCACCGCCCATGCGTCTTCCTGGGCTCAGGTGCCCCTCCTCCCTCCTGACTCTTGCCCTACTCCCTCTCCCTTTCACTCTGCTCTGTGAGACTTATTTTCTTCCTAACCATGCCCTTATGTTCATGATGGTTTACTTTCTGAAAATATTTCCATTTTCAAGGGAGTTTTGTGGCCATCCTGTCTCTCTCCTGCTGGACCATCAACTCTGAGGGTACCCCTATCTTTGGCCCTCACTCCATTTCTCCCTAATCCAATGCTGTCATGGTTGAACTGTGGGACCCCAAGGGCCAACTTGGTCTGCACAACCAAAGGATCTGATGGTTCTAGAGTGGAACAGGGGAGGCTGAGCAAGAGCCTGGGAGAGGCCATGGAGTGCCCCCCCCCACACACACTCCCCGCCTACATTTGCATGTTTGAGGCCAGGGTTTCTCCCTCAGGCTCCAGGCTGAGTACTGCATATGCAGTGCAGCTTTACCACTGATGGAGCCCTATGCTTGCAGGTTTCAGGACCAGACCTGGTTGTGAGGCAGGTGAGGGAAATACTAACATAAATAATCCAGAGTCTGTGCTCTAAAGAAGGTGAAGGCCTGTCTGGTTGGGAAGCTAAGACTTGTCCACAGAAACATAGTAACTCAAAGGCAGGAATAGGTGCCATGGCATTGGGCAGCTTGGGAGGCCTATAGAAAGGGCTTGGACTTCAGAGAAAGATGTGAGCATTGGGGAAGGGAGCGAATGTTTGGTGGATGTCAAGGGACCTAGAACTAGGTCTTGAAGGAAGAGGAGGAGTGGAAGGGCATCTCACGGAGGTGCAATGCATGCAGACTTGTGAGCCTGGGCTTGGCGATACATTTAAAAGACAGTCAGCCCCTGGCTATGCATGAGTGGCGAGTGCCCAAGGCAGCTAATAATTCCAGGGTGGACAGTGCTCAAGTGGATAGGAACGTGTCCTGATGCTGAGAGAGATGCAGGAGGGCTGGGTCTGAGTTAAAGAGGGAACAACCAGCCTTTTTCTTCTTGGATAAATAACACCCTGATAATCTGGTAATGGCTACTTCAAATAAAATACAGTGACAGCAGTAATTTAGCATCAGTCAACTCTCACTGAAAATACCAGAAGGCGGTCATTGGCAGCATTGGACCAGAAACACGATTCCCTTGAGGAGCTGGCATCGCCGGCTGCTGACAGAACAGCCTCTCACGATTTGGCTGGTTTGTCCTTGTTTCCTCTCTGGCATCTGCAGGGTGAGATGGGCTATGTAGGTAGTTGACTAACAGGGACCCACTGAGAGCTTGCCTCGGTACATATTCTCACATGGCCTCTTGGGAAAAGAACATTGTAAGACTAAAAAAGGGGGTGTGATGGGGGGAGAAAATCAGCAGCGTGTGAACTATCTTGTGACAATGTTAATATGAAATCAATTTCCAGGAAGAGAGGAGCATGTGCCACCAAGGTTAACATGATGAAATAAACAGAGACAAGTCTTAACGCTATTAAGTCAACCATGTTCATAGTAGGTGATGGCTTTTCTTTATAATGACAAATAAAGAAAAATGGATAACAAGCTGTAGATGTTATTAACTGATGTTTTCTATGTCACCCCAACGCAGCAAATTAGAGAAAATACATTGCTGGCTTAAGCTTCTTTCTCTGAAGAACATCAAAATGGCATTTGTTGTGGCAAACAAAGTCCCTTTATTCTCCCAGACTTAACTCATCACCTTCATTTACAATTCGACTTGTTCAGCTGCTGCATCTCCCTGGGTCCCTTTTGCTTTCCCCTGGGACAGGCTCCACTCAGACATTCATTTGATTATTGGGTTTTTAATTGCCACCACTTTTGCCACTTTTCCTTCCTGGCACTCTCTGGGCTCTCCTGTGTGAGGAAGTGGGCCAGATGCCATCCAGCTCCTTTGCCATTCATATCTTTTCTGACTGCAAGTAAACAGAGGCAGAGTTTTTATATGGGGAGTAGGATGAGGTTGAGAGGCTTATGTGCTAACCCCAGTCTGAAGATGCACATGAACGGCTTAGCTCAGTGCCTGGCATGGGCAGCAATTCATAAATACCTGCTACCTTCCTGAGAAGATGTGAGGGAATGCAGTAGAGCTGCATCATACACAGATGCACACTTTAAAAATTCACCTACAAATTGCTGGGCCAAGAGAGAGGGGCAGGGGAAGGTTTTTAAATGGTCACTTAAATGTTCTCTGTGCTTCTGCCTCTGAGTCCATTAGGGATCATTCGCCCCGGGGAGGGAGCCATGAGAGACGGCCCTCATCTCTGTTCTGCCCTTGCTCGGGGTCTCAGCTCCTGCGTCTCACAGCATGAGACCCCACATACTACTAAGTATGATTCCTGGATTTCAAAAAATATACTTTTTGAACAATATAGTTCGTAGATGCAAGGCAACGACACATCTAGTATTTGACCAAAGCAGCACTAGTTTATCCTGAGTTGACCAAAAGAAAAAACAGGTTCCATATTGGCCATTTTGAGCGATGGTGTATTGGTCTCCATGAGATACATAAACACACCCTGCAAGATACAGTCAGAGGCTGATTTCAGAGACTTTGAAGACTGATTGTGGCTGCGTGCAATTGTCATCTCATAAGCACCCCCAGGTCAACATAACAGTGCCTTCTAGAGAAGGGCTCTCTAACCAGCTCATAGTTACTTAGGCTGCTGTCTACTCTGACATATGGGTCATCCCCTCTCAGCCCTGCTCCCCCTGATCCAATGAACTGTGATTTACCAAGCCCATCTCTACTATATGTTCCATTGGAAGAAATTAGATGTAAGGGGAGTGGGGTGATGAAAAGGAGGGAAGTGTTAGATTCAACTAGGAAAAGGGAATCTTGTCTTGCTGATTGTTCCCAAGTCCTAGAAGAAAGCAACCCTGTGTTTGGCCCTTCCCATTTGAGACAGCCTTAAAAATTCTAGACAAGAGAAGTGAGCTTCTGTGGAAGAAACCCAGGCAGTAGTCCCACCTTAGTGACAAGCCTTGGAGAGCAGGCCAGAGGCCAGTGACAGTGATACTGACAGAGCCACTCTGCCTCAGTTCCAGAGGTCCCAGGAAATTGTCCTCCTGTTTACTCATTGGCGGGTTTCAATGGAAACTTTCGCAGTAGCAGCAGCAGCAGCAGCAGCAGCAGCAGCAGCAGGTAACTAACTGGTTGCCAAGCCCAGTGGCTAAAGCATGGCGTAGTTGGGGGTGTCCACCTTTATGCTTGCATGTGATCTCTCTAGCTATCTATGACCAGCTATCTATGACCACCATGCTAGAGAGATCACATGCAAGCATAAAGGTGGACACCCCCAACTGGTGTCCATCTTCCTATGATAGCAGTCTTCAAACTGGGGTTCAAGTATACTTGAAGGTCTAGCGACTTTTCAAGGGGGTTAATGTCCATGAATGATCTAAAGAGAATCAGCTTTCAGAGTCTTAACTTCAAGGATAAATTTCTAAAATCGTCTTTTGAAAATTTCTGTGTGCCCCTCACCCATCATACTCTTACCATGGGGCTTTTCTCTGGGGTATAAAAACCTCCTCCAGCAAAAAAAAGGGGGGTGGGGATTGATATATTGGTTTCTGGGGAACTTCTTTAATGATTCATCAAGGCATCTTTGCCCCGTAGGGCTTCCTCTCTTTTCCTGCCTTGTACAGATTTCCATTAAGAGTGAAGGCGGCCCACGTGGAGATGCTCTAAATTTAGAACAGCTGAAGCAGGGTAGGTTAGTGATGCTAAACTTTTTATAGGATTTCATTCCGATTCAGTCTGCATTATTCAGTAATTAAACCTATCTTATCAAACCATCTCATGAAATATTTATTCTAATTATAGTTATTTATCATCTTATGAAATGTTTAATCTTTTATAACTCCTATAAAAACAAACTTTTAAACTAAGGATGAAGCATTTAGATGTCAACTTCAATGTTTTCAAGGGGGTAAGTATTGCTTTAAAGTTGTTTTAGGAAGTATATGTGTAAAAATGTTTGGAGACCCAAGGAATTCCATGCTCTACAAGTCATCCCATCCGGGTGAGCTCCTCCCATGTTCCAAAGCTGTGCTAGCTAATATGTTGCTACCAGCCATGTATAGTACTTAGGACTTGAAATGTGGCTACTATGATTAAGGAATTAAATTTAAATTTAGTTTAATTTCACTTCTAATAGTGACATGTGTCCAGTGGCTACTATCCTGGACAGTGCAGATACAGACTAGCATCATCACAGGAAATCCTACTGAGCAACTGGTCTACAGGATCCTGGGAGCTGTCCTGGCCTCAATGGGCCAGTGTAGCTCCAGGCACAGCTGTGATGTGGTCACAAATATTTAATTTTTTAAAAAGGTAGTTCAAGCACTTGGTGCAAAATCCAAAAGGTACAAAACGACTTATAGGGCAAAGTTCGTGTCTTTTCTACTTTTGTCACCCAGTTTCTCCTCTTACCAGTTTCTTGTGATTCCCTCCAAAGACATTCTATTCAGATGCAAGTATAAGTATATGTGTCTCTATGGCAGTTTTAAAACACAGCCACAAATATTCTTTGAGAGGTGAGGTTATGCCCCCTCCCTTTGAGTCTGGGTGAGCTTCTGACTACTTCAACCATTACATATGGAGTCACGATGTGACTTCCCAATTGAGGTCCTAAAAGACCACACAGCTTCCACCTTTGCTAGAACACTCACTCTTGGAGTCCTGAGCTGCAGTGTGAGGAGTCCAGCTATCTATGACCACCATGCTAGAGAGATCACGTGCAAGCATAAAGGTGGACACCCCCAACTATGCCATGCTTTAGCCACAAAAGCCAAGTTGACAGACTCAGGAGTGAAAAGTCATCTTGGTTGGTTACCTATAACTCATGAAAGGGGCTTTGCAATTTGATTGGAAAGTTTGGTAAAAACTTAGTAATGGATACTTTTAAAACTAAGCAATGAAAAAATTAAATAATTAGTAACCCCCCAAAAAACAAAGTTGACCCATAAAAGAATAACATCCTATATGGTTCAGCTATGAGTACTTAAATCAGAGTAATGCAAACACTGAACATTGATTTAGCCAAAAGTGACTATGTAACTACATTGGGAGGGTAGGAGGGGAAATATACATGAGGAGAGCGCAGAAAAGCAATTAAAAGTGTCTCAAATTGAAGAAGCTAAAAATAGCTGTATTATTTAGAACTACAGATATAAATTACACAAGAAACAGATGGGAGATACTAATGCATGTGTGTGTGTGCCAATGGGAATTATCCAGTAGAGAGGCAGATGCTGATGGGGGATGACTGAATGAACATGGAGAGTCCCTCAGAGTACCAGTGGACTGATGGCTTTTGATGGTGACAGACACATCTGACCAGAGGTCAGGAGAAGAGTTCAACAAGTGTAGACGTGTAGATTTAACGTGGGAAAATGAGGAAGTTCACATTTGATAGCTTCTCTTTTCTCAATGAAATATGAGATTGTTCATCAGCTGAGAGTAAGAAGCAGGAAGGGTTGTAGGAGTTTTAAAGATTAAAAATATATGAAAAGTGGCCTCCAGAAATATGAATGCTGGTTTCGCAGAAAAACACAGTAATATTGTTTAGCAATCTTGAATATTCCTTTAAGGTCTGTGATCATGAACTTAGAGTGAAAATAGTCTACTTGTGTGGTGTTCCATAGCAACATTAAGTTGCTTGAATGAAGGCATGGGGAAATGGACGGTTGGATCCATTTAGTGTTTTGTAGATTCTATACTGGAAGATGAGGGGATTCTGAGGATGAGAGTGTTTGAAGGGAGTGTATACAGTGAGGGACCATGAACCCTAAGCTGCGCAAAAGAGTGGACACTGGAGTGACTGATAGATAGTAAAAGTTAGAAAAGAGATCTCCACAGAGTTGAAGAATCATTGTAGTAGACACCTGAGCAAGTGCATTGAGAAGCTGTGGAAGTCAGTGGCATTTGGACTTGCAGAGACCTGACAGTTTCTGGTGGTGACAAGGGTCAAATGATGACCTTGAGGTAAAATGGAGGAAGAAAAGGTCATGAGAAATGAGAAGATCAAGGAAACTGAGAAGTCAGGGTGCTGGGTGGGACATCTGTGTGGTTAACTTCACTGAGATTGACAAAAGGGGTAATGCAGAGAGGAAGATGGAGATCTGGGGTGTATCCCTCAGTGAATAAGGACATGTGATCTAGTGTGGAGTCAGACAGCAAACCCTGAGACACAGGAGCTTTGTAAGAGGAGAGAGGAATTACAGCCTGGGAGCAAAGTGGAGAACAAGCAAGAACCAGCACTACCTCCTGGCCTTGAAGTTCATGAACTTTAAAAGATCAAACAGGCTGTGCCAGAAAGAGCTGCATGAATACAGTATTCTTGGGATTAGCCAGGCTTTAAGGCAAGGAGGAGCAGGGAAGGCTGTTATAGGCTGAGGATGCCTAAGGATTTTAGATCAGAGCAGAGGGCGGATGGACAGGGGGAGATTCCAGATGACACAATGGGAATGTTTGGGAGGAAATGGAGGTCAAATGGAAATTGGGTCAAATCAGGTGTTGAGCAAAGCAGGAAAGAGATGCACGTGCAGGTGATAATGGATGACTGGAAAGGCCTGCTCTTCTGGTAATCACAGAGGAAAATGAAAATCAGATCATGTAACCTCCCTGGTTAAAACCCTGCAATGTCATTTCATCACATGTAGACTATAACTGAACTCCATCCAAGGCCCAACAAGGTTCTACACCAGTGTTCCTCAAAGTGTGGTCCCTGGACCATCAGCATTAGCATCACTGGGAATTTGTCAGAAATGCAAATTCTTGGGCTCCACCTCAGAATCAGAAGCTCTGGTGTTGGGACCCAGGAATCTGTGTTTAACAAGCCCTATTCCATGTGATTCTGATGCACACTAAGTCTGAGCACCATTAGTGTGTATAATCTGGCCCTTCCCCACCTCTGACCTCTGAGTTTCCTAATTTACTAAGCTTTAGCCACACTGGGCTTCTTTCTTTCTGTTCCCAAGCTCACACTCTTCTCAGGGCCTTTGCTCTAGATGTGTCATCTGCCTGGAATGTGCCCACCAGACGCTCTTGTGGCCTCAGTCTCTCACTGTGCAGGCCTCTATTCAGACAGACCATTGCATCTCACCCCCAACCCTGGCCGTTTTCTAATCCATGATGCTCTTATTTCTTGAAGCAGTTACCACGTCCTGAAATCTTTTGTTTTAAACTTATTTGTGTCTGTCTCCCCCACTAGGATATAAACTGCAAGAGAACTGGGAACTTCTCTATTTTTTAACCACTATGTCCTCAGTACCTAGAACAGAGCCTGTTGTAGAGTATTCAATATACTTGTTAAATAAATGAATGAACAAATGAGAAATGATGGGGTGAATCCTGCTATTTCTTAGACTTTGATGTACAAGTGAATCTGTTCTAATGCAGATTCTGCTTCCATGGGTCTGGGGTGGGACTCCAGATTCCACATTTCTAACAAGCTCTCTGCAGCTGGTTTAGAGAGCTCACTTTGAGGAGCAAAGTCTTAGAGTGAGCCCTTAGGCCTGTCTCTTGTGGTCTCAAATTCTTGGTCTTCCAGGCAACCTTCTGAACATCCAATGGCATCTGTGATGATTCTATTTGAAATATTTCTGACCAGGAACAGAAATTTCCTGAACCAGCTCTTCTGGGGGAGGAGAGATGTTTGAGGTCCTTTCAAAGATTGCAGAGTAATGAAAAGAAGCTCACTAAGGAGGCTACTGCTTTTAAAGGAGCCGCGTTTACAAGGAGAACAACTCAGTAGAAGCCAACTTCCAATTTTTCCAAATTAATAAAGAAATAAGAGTCTAGATCACTGCAATCTGTGGCAAATCTGCTAACTATAAAGTAAGGAATTGTTTAAATCTGTTCCCAGCCAAATCATTTGCTAGGAAAGCCAACAAGAAATAGCTGAGTGTTCAGTATACATTTGGCCTCTTCTCTTCCCTGCTCACATGCTATGGGGCCACAACTAGAAGGGGAAATGGCACTATATTATCTGAAAACTCAGGTAACGAACACTGCTATGAAAACCATGAGTATCAGATAAGCATTTCTCAGAATATGTGGCTAAGACATGATCATTTACATGCATAAAAGAGTTATTTGATTAACAACAAGTGTAGACAATGCCAGATTATGTAAACACAAATTAGGATCCTTTACTGCAGGACTCCTCAGAGGCATCAATGTACTAACCTACTTGTGATTTTCCAAGGGCTTTCCGAACACAGTATTTTCTAGGACCACCTGTAGAACCAGAGTGAACTGTGGGCAAGTTCATTGGATGAGGTTGGCTTCTATTTAAGCATTTCTCATAAGAGGAAGGCTAAGCAGACATGAGAAATAGGACCGAGAAGAGAGGCAAAAAAAAAAAAAAAAAAAGTAAGTGCTTTATCAAATATTCTACCTGTACCATCCTTCCCACACAAGTCTCTTAATCCCTCTTTTCTTCATCCCCTGTCCCATTCTCTCAGAGCTCTTTTTAAAACACTAAAAGAATCACCTACTGTTTTGAATTAATTTGATGCCCCTCCCAAGGGCACTAATACTTTAAAGAGGATTTGTAGAGGGGTCCTACTAGATGTGAAGGAATGGAGTTCTACTGAACCATCAAGCTGGGAGTGGTTTTGACTGAGGAACACATCTAGGCTTCCTGAGGATGTCTACTTCCTGGCCCTGGAATTAAGGGGCAGGGGCCTTGGCTGGTAAGGAAAAGGCTCTGTCTCCTTTTGTTTTATTCTGTGAGATTTGGTGGGTAGGTCTCACACCCTCCCACTGCTCCCCCAAGCCTCCAACCAGTTCTCTTCAAACTGGGACCCTGGAAAACACCTGTGACAGTTCCAAGTAATATTTTACAAGCAGAACATAGTTTCTAGCAATTGGGGGTAAAGCTCAATTTTGTTCCCATACTTTGTTTATGTAATCTTTCTGAAACAAATTCCTTTCTATTTTTCTTCCTCTGAATTGCACTCATTTGACCTTAACAAGACATTTCTCACCAATAATATTGTCAACAGCGGTACAGAAAGTGAACAGAACACATATTGCTGGATGAACAGTTTTGTATTTATTTGTCCATGATTTGGGTAAAATATAACCTGGAGAAAAAATATTTTTTAAAAAACAGACTATGAGCTCTCAAGGAAACTGACCATTCCCACTTGATGCCCAGTGCTGAGTGTCCAGTGTACAGCAGGTTTAATAGTTGTTTGCTGAACTGAATATGCATTACCTTATTGCTCTGATTTCAGACCCTCTCCCCGCTGAACCATAAATCTCTACACACTTGGCTTTGCTATAGTTGCCAATCAAATATGCATACATATATATCATGAAATTTCTTTAATCAAGATTTTTCAAGTTTTTAAAAAGGTACTGGGATATTAAAAACCATTCAACCATCTCTACCTTATGGCAACATATAACCAGTCTAATTCTCCATCATTTAGTAGGCTTCCAGCCACTAATAACATAACCCCAACTCAAACAGAAATAAATGATAGTGAAATGGATTATTTCACGAGACAGGAAGGCTAGACCAGTGCTCCCTTCAAGGCTGGTAGATTCACTAACCCACCAGTTGGTTCCAATTGGTGGCAAGATGGCTGCAGAGGTTGTCAGCATTATACCCAGACATGACAAAGCCCAGAGGAAGGAGAGGGGTAGAGGACTATCACCTCCTATGGTTCTCATAAGAGCAGCAAGCAACTGTCCCAGAAGGCCCCCAGAGTCCCCTCTGATTTGGCCAAAGTTAGGACATGTACACTCTCGGACTAATCAATTGCAAAGGGAAGAGGACAGCTTGGACGGATCAGGATCCACCCTGGATGTGGGGGTGGGACATGCTAAGCAGATGAGGCAGGCCCCAACCATATCAGGCTCCAGGCAGGAAACAATGGCGGCCCATAAAAATTGGGTAGTGTGAGGAGACTTTAATAGTGGGACTATTTACAAAGAGGTGAGACAGGCATAGAAAAACAACAACAAATACCACTGCCCCCCTATTCCCCCAGGCTAGTAACAATGGGTATACCATAACCACCTGTATTATTAGTTTCCTGTGGTTACTGTGACACCTGACTACAAACAATAGAAACTTATTCTCTGGTGTTTCTGGAGGCCAGAAGTCAGGAGCTGCTGCTGGAGGCTCTAGAAAGAATCCGTGCTTAGCCTCGCTGGTGGTTGCTGGCACTCCTTTACTTGCGGCCACATCACTCCAGTTCTGCCTCCATGGCCACAGTGCCTCCTGCTCTTCTGTTCATCAGATCTCCCTCTACTGCTCTGGTATAAGGACACTTGTCATTGGACTTAGGGCCCACCTGAATAATCCAAGATTATCTTCTCATCTCAAAATGGTGAACTTAAAAAGAGACTTTATTCCAAATGAAGTCATATTTATGTGTCTGGGGATTAGGATGTGGATGTGTCTTGGTAAGACACCATTCGCCAGTACACCACCCCAAGGCCTGCAGGGGGTGGAGGGGTGGCAGACTCAGAGAGAGTTGTGTGGAGAGGGCCTTTTGCAGGAGCCACACCTTCAAAAGAGAGACACAGCTAGCCCACTGGGAGGAAGCTGGAAGAATCAACACCAAGACTTAACCTCCTATCTCCCTTTGATCCCCTGCTGGTGCCCCCTATTAGCCAAACCCAACCAGAGCTTTTGGTCTACCAGGGGTGGGCAAACTTTTTGACTCGAGGGCCACAATGGGTTCTTAAACTGGACCGGAGGGCCGGAACAAAAGCATGGATGGAGTGTTTGTGTGAACTAATATAAATTCAAAGTAAAGGAGCAGAGGGGAGAGCAAGAGAACCCTCCGCTCTTTCGGCTCCGCGGGCCGGATAGAACAGCCGAACGGGCCGGATCCGGCCCGCAGGCCGTAGTTTGCCCACGGCTGGATAAAAGTCAGCATCCCAGGCCCAAAGTGAGGAAGAGAGAAGCAGAGAGAGGATCTGGAAGGGCACATGGAAGATATGAAGCAGAGTGTGGACATGAGGCAGCTTTGAGCTTCATTGTCTTCCTTTCTCTCTCCCCTTTTCTCTGAAATGCTCCCCTGGAGGTTCTCATGTGCCCACACAACCTCCTGGTTAAGGAGCAGCCCTCCTGCAGTGTCCTTACCTGGGTGCAAACAATGAACTTGGAGCCTCCCCATTTATCTTCACACCTTTCCCTACCCTTGCCAACTTCGGTTAGCAGTTCCTTGAAGAAGGGTGCCTATAGCATGCTGTTCTCTGCTTAATATTTGAGGCGGTCAGGAACAGTTTCTTAATTCCAGAAAGGTCAGTGTGGAGAATTTGGAGGAGAGGCAAGAGACCCATGTCTCTCTGCTCTGGTGAAGTCCCAGGCTCTTTAGGCTAAAACCTGTCTCCAAGATCATTCCTTGAATTTAAGGACAGGTCTCATGCCTGAAGCCATCCTACCTGAGAGGCCAAGGGGTGGGTGAGGAGACAAGCTACCCCCTCCCTCAGGGCTCCCCCAGCCACCCTGTCCTGAAGATGGAGAGGCTGGGACACCCCTCCACCCTGCCCCACACTGCTCAGGGCCATAGTGCATCCTTGGGTGGGGAGGGAGGGGCCAACAGCACTTGCTCTGTCCCCAAAGGTGACCACAGCCACCTAGTAAAGAGCTCAGGTTCCAGAGGTTTTTTTCCCAAAAAAAGTCTGAACAGATTCAGGAACCCACACAGCTGGGAATCATTAACCGGAATCAAAGGTCAGCACAGAGGGAGGCCTCCAGGAGTTGATGAATCTGCCCCAAGGCAGAGCTGAGGGGCCCAGCTGATGCAGACAAATGCCCTCAGCAGTGTGGGGCAGGGTGGAGGGGCGTCCCAGCCTCTTCAGGACAGGGCGGCTAGGGGAGCCCTGCGGGAGGGAGTAGCTTGTCTTGACCCTTCTTACCCCATGGTCATTTGTTCTGGTAGAGTCCATCCATGGCCTTCCTTAGCTTAGAAACTTCACTGGGTCTCCCAAGAAGTCAGGAGAAAGCTGGCCCCATGCCAAACCTCCAGCAAAATCGGGGTTGGTGAGAAGGGCCCAGTCAGAGCCAGCGCTTCAGGCCACCAGCCAGCAGCACATTCTGTTTCCAGGGTTCTATGTGGGCCTGGAAAGAACGCAGCTGACATAGAAGGCTTCGCATTAGGCCTGTTTAAGGAAGTTAGGTGATTCTTGACTCAGCTGAAGTTTGCTCTCTGCTCCATTGGAGGGCATTACAGTCCCTATTCCTCTCAGGAAAGGCCCCACTGGAGGCCTCCTTCCGTGGACCTTCCCTCTGCCTCCTCTCCCACCCTCCTAGCACCTCCCTTCACTCCCCCCTCCTCTTCTACCCTCCCCAGCTCCTCCCTCCACTCCCCAGGCTGCCCTGTCCCAGGTCCTTCCAGCGAACCCTCTCAGCACCGCCCGCCCCCCATGAGGTGGGTGCCCCTGAGTGGAGATGCTAATAGCCCCTTTCTCCTTGCCAGGGCTCCTTGAAGCCCCTTGAGCTCTGGACCGGCTCCAGCCGCAGTGAGCAGCTCCCCGTGCCCCTCAGGAGGGGTGGCCTGGGAGGGCCAAGAATGTGCAGCTACAGACCAGACTTCCTGCCTCGGGTGCCCTCTGACCTCCAGTAATTGCAGCTTCGGAAGTGGTTGGCTCCCCATCTAGAAATTGGAGATAATGAGCCCCAACTTCTTGGGGCTATTGACGGTTTAATTGATTCATGGTGGTGAAATGGTTGGCAATCCTGGCAGGAATTCCACGGAGGCCGCTCTGTCAACAAGGTAAGGGGCCTGGAGCCCTGAGTGGGGGAGCGTGCTGGCTACTGGCCTCTCTCAGCCCCAAGTTCCCCTGCCCCCAAATTCTTCAAACTGTTCCTCAGTGCTCTGCTCCCAGAACCATCTGTCTGGCCAGGGTGGCCTATTCCTGGGCCCTCATCCTGCCCGCCCCCTCCCCCCCCCCCCCCCCCCCCCCACACACACACACCTGGAATGCCTTCCTCACATTTCTGAACCTTCATTCTAATCCGTGCCTGCTGGGCGGGCTTGAGCTTCAGCACTTGTGCCCGGCCCTCAGGGCAGCTGCGGCTCCTGGTCTGAGGAGCCCGCTCTGAGGGCCGGCCTGGGTCTCGTGCCCTGTACCAATGGGTGCCAAACTTATTTCTAGTAGCACAGACCTGCTCCCCCCTCAAAAGGAGATCAGCATTTCATTAATTCAAGTTTATACGTTCCAACTTAACAACATTTGCTTTTTAGTCAGCCCACTAGGCTGCTTGATAAAGACAAAAACATGAACGTAAGGCTGTTCTTGACAGTTTGTAATCTTGAGTCAGCCTCTGCTTCCAAATTCATGTCAGTGTTTTATTGAGAAGACCCTGATACATCCAAATAGTTAGAAATGGTTAATTTTATTAAAAGTAATGAGTTACCTGGAAATATTAGGATGCCCTGCAGAGTGGGTAATCTTGCTAAGCGTTTTCTCCTTTATAATTACTATGCCAGGAAGACTTAGTTCAAGTTCTCCACAAAAGCGTTTAATTTGGCAGCCCAAGTTCATCCTTTGGTGAGTGCAGTGTGTTAAATTTTAGTATGTAATAATGTTCAGCACATCTGTGGTTTTATTACTATTTTAAAATAAAGTGTAATTTAAGAAATTAAATCAAATAATCGTATTACCCTGGAGCAACTTTCTCAACCTCGGCACGATTCCTATTCTGGGCTGGACAGTTCTGTGTTGTGGGGGGCACTCCTGTGCCTTGTAAGATGTTGAGAGCATCCCTGCCTTCTACCCACCACATGTCAGCAGCACCCACCCCAGCCCCAAAGTTGTGAGAATCCAGTATGTCTCCAGACATCGTCAAGTGGCCCCAGGAGGCAAAATCAACCCACCCTTTGAGAACCATTGCCCTAGAGACACTAGGGGCTGGGAAGTAGGTTTGAAAATAAATGGCTGATATCTCCAGGTATCACTTGGCATGCATGCCTAATGTTGTTACTAACCTCCTGTAGCAATTCTTTAATAGACTGTAAACCCCTATCAAGCAGGATCGTGAATGAAACTTCAGGAAACACCCTGTGAACAGTGGGTGACTTGCTCAGGGGTGAGGCCAGCAGGTGTGTGTTCATTGGCCGATAGAGACTAGCATCTGCCCTACCTGTCCCAGGTAGATATTTTGTGAGAAATCTGAGATAAGGGATGTGAACATATTTTGAAAGCATGAACATATAAATAAATGTAAGGTGTTAATAAAACTGCCAAAGTGCATTTGTTCGTCCAAATTCTTAGCCCATCTTCCCCCACCCAGAAATATGAACAACGAAAAATTCTTTTCTTTCCTGAAATTGTCTTTATTCTTAGCGAAAGATATCAGTTCTGCCATTTATTAACTATGAAGCTTTTAGCACATTACTTAAGCCCTGTGAATCTCAATTGGTTCATCTCTAAACTAGAAATGATAATATTCATTTCATAAGACTGCTTTGAGGAACAAATGAGGTAATTTGGTAGAGTACTTAACCACCCAAAGAAGCACTTAATCCATGTTAGTTGTTTGTACTGCTTTTGCAGTGTCTTTAAAGATCCCCTCTCTAAAGAAGAGGAGAGGTGGCAAAGACAAAACAACAGATAAGCTAAGTGTCTTTTCAGTTTAATTTGGGAAAGAGTCTTTTACTAACCTCACTCCTTCTACGTGTGTATTCACACGTTCCTCTGGCTACTCAGCTCCTCTTTCCCCTTTTGCTTCCAAAAAGGAAGTTATCTTTCCCACCTGGATAAGCTCCATCACCCCCTGAGTCACCCACAGTGACTCATCCTTAAGGTTGTTACTAGCCTCCGGTAGCAATTCCTTCTCCCCAGCTCTCCTGACTCCCTGAGGTGACTTGCCCCATAGCCTGGATTCCTTCTGCTATTGCTCAGGTCTTCATTGGTCCTATTTGAATTGTTGCAGGACAATTCTAATATTTTCCCTGCTGTCCAATTTCAGCCCTTTCAAAATTATTCTCCACTGTGTTTCTAAGCTGACATTCCCCATTCAACACCATTCAGTAATTTCTCACGGCTTTGACAGACCAAATTCAAATCTGGGCAAGACACAAAATGTCCTGGCCTAGCCCCAGATCTCAGCCTCATCTCCCTCTTCTTGCACTTCATGCTCAGGTGATACCCTGTCGCTGTGCATTCCCCACAAGCCATGCTTTCCTTGTATTTTGTTCCCCCTACTGGGTAAGTCCATTCCCTCTTGGTAAGTCCATTCCCGCTCTGCCGGTCTATCTGGGAACTCCTCTTCATCCCTCAATGGTACCTATATCAAGGCATTTATTTACCATACTAGAGGCCTGGTTCACGAAATTCATGCACGGTGGGGTCCCTCCACCTGGCCAGTGATCGGGGCCTATCAGGGCCATCTGCCCAGTCTGAATTGGGGCCGATCGGGGCCAGTGGCCAGGGAGGGGCCGCAGAAGGGACCGCAGGAGGGCTCCAGGGTGTGTACAGCCCCATCTCGTCCACTCCTGATCAGCCAGACCCCAGCAGCAAGCTAACCTACTGGTCGGAGCATCTGCCTCCTGGTGATCAGTGCACATGATAGCGACTAATTGGTCAACTGTTTGGTCAGACACTTAGCATATTAGGCTTTTATATATATAGATTGTAACTCACGGTGCAGAATGGTTGTCACACACTTTATCTCTAGCCCCTGGTCTTGGAGACCTCATGTCCTTCCAAGGTTCTGCCCACCCTCTTCAGCTGCCACACAAAGTAAATTGCATTGTGTGCGTGGAAATACTTTGCACGCTCCATGGGTGTGTCTTTACTTCACTGCAATTCCAATCACCCCAACATAAGGAGAGATACCCTCATTATCAGGTAACACCATTGTGGTAAGACCCATGCTCAGCCTACTGCAGTGGTTTTAAATAGGTCATGGGTCGCCCTAGATGGTTTGGCTCAGTGGATAGAGCAGGGGTGGGCAAACTTTTTGACTCGAGGGCCACAATGGGTTTTTAAACTGGACCAGAGGGCCAGAACAAAAGCATGGATGGAGTGTTTGTGTGAACTAATATAAATTCAAAGAAAAGGAGAGGAGAGGAGAACAAGAGAACTGGATAGAACAGCTGGATCCGGCCCATGGGCGTGGGCCGTAGTTTGCCCACGTCTGGGAGAGAGCCACAGCCTGCGGACTGAAGGGTCCTGGGTTCGATTCTGGTCAAGGGCACATTCCTGGGTTGTGGGCTCAATCCCCAGTAGGGGGCGTGTGGGAGGCAGCAGATCCATTCTCTCTCATCATTGATGTTTCTATCTCTCTCTCCCTCTGCCTTTCTCTCTGAAATCAATCTATCTATATAGTACAGTGGTCGGCAAACTCATTAATCAACAGAGCCAAATATCAACAGTACAATGATTGAAATTTCTTTTGAGAGCCAAATTTTTTAAACTTAAACTTCTTCTAATGCCACTTCTTCAAAATAGACTCGCCCAGGCCGTGGTATTTTGTGGAAGAGCCACACTCAAGGGGCCAAAGAGCCGCAGTTTGCCGACCACTGATATAGTAAAAGCCCAGCAACCATTATGGCAGAATGACCGGAACGACCAGTCACTATGACGCTCCAGCCGCAGGGGCCGCCACCAGCATCACTGCCAAGCCCAAGGGCCCCAGGGCTAGGTGCGCAGCCGCTGCCAAGGTGCCGGTAAAGAAGAATAAGAAGGTGGCCAGCGTGAGCGTGCAGCTTGAGATGAAGGCTCTGTGGGATGAATTCAATCAGCTGGGCACTGAGATGATCGTCACCAAGGCTGGCAGGTCAGGGCGCCCCTCTCCTCGCTGCAACCCTCCCCACATGGTGCCAGTCTCAGGCAGCGGGCTTTGGCCCATTCCACGTGAGCGAGACTGAGAAGCGGGCTGGGGAGCACAGACTAGCCACCTGCAGGTCCCTCTCAGTGTGGGCCAGCTCCTTCGCTCTCCAAGTCCTTGCTCTAGCGGCAGCTGCCTGGTGTGCTGGGCTGGAGGGTACTGCTCAGGAGGCCAGGAAGGCGGCGGAGAGGAACCCTGTGGACCTGCCGCCCGACCAGCAGCCCAGGACCCAGCACTGCCAGAAACGGACCGGCTCAGAGCACACCGAGTTTGGGGGGAAGGCAGCCACCTGTGAGGGGCCTTGCCACCAGTGGCTCCCGGGAGATCCCACCTCAAAGGAAACTTGTCTTTGGTTCCTTAGTTCAGTCTATCCCAGCTAAAGAGGAACAGCTGGGCACATTTTAGGGGAGAATTAAGACTCTAAAACAGTATGTTCTGTTCCATGGAGATTGCTACCCAGTTGTCTTAGGCCTAAATTCCAGGTGACTGTGGGACCTGGCTCTGCCACTGAGGCCTGTCTTCCAATTGCCCTGTATTTGTTGTAAGGGCCCAAAGAGAAGAAGGGGAACATGTTTTTCGATGCAATGGATTTGCCCAACAGACAAAGGCGAGTGCTGGGCTGTGTCTAATGTACACACAGAGACACCAGCTCTGAGTCGGCCTGGCCAGAGGGAGCTCAGGGCCTGTTTGCAGAGCCTTCTGGTGGTTTCTATTTCCTTGCTAAGGCCGTCCTCCCTGGAAAGCCTGGGGCCCATGCTCAGCTCCAGCTCAGTGGGTCTTCTCCAAGCCCCTCCCCCCAGCCGGCCCCACCCCCCGATCAGCCGGCCCAACCCCAATCGGTGCGGGCCGGCTGGCCAACCTCCTGCAGGCCCTCCCCCTGGCCAGTCTGGCCTGACTGGCCCCAATCAGGGCCAATCAGGCCAAGTGGCCAGACCCCATCCATGCATGAATTCATGCACCGGGCCTCTAGTAAAAATATATTAACAAAAATAAAAATAAATAGGCCATGAATCAAATGTCGCTGCTCTCCATCCATCCAGTCCCCTCGCACCCTCTTTTGTCTTTGCCCCCACCCTCCCACCCCCACACACATTCTGCTGGGGTCTGTAAATGGGGTCAGGATTTCTACTTCAACCAAGGGCAACACTTCTGCACAGCCCTCCTTCCCCACACATCTCTGTCCCCAGTCCTGTGGGGGTCTCTCTCTCCCGCCCCTCCATCTAACTTGGTGGGCCCTGCTCTGCCCCCTCCTCCTGCAACCTCCTGTCTTCAGCCTCCCCCTTTCTCCTCTGGGGGCAGAGCACCCCAAAAGCTGGGCGGGGTGGGGCGGGTTGGGGTGGGGCATGGTTGTGTGGGGCGGGACTGTGCAGGCCATGCAGCGGTGCAGAGCTCTGCAGGGACGAGCCCAGGAGGGGCCTCAGAGGAAAGCTGGGGTGAAGGGTCACGGGGAGGAGGAGGGAGGGACGTGGGGCTCCTCCACTGCCCCACCCAGCAGATTTTCTAGGCCCCTACACAGCTGTCACCCTCTGCCCCTCGCTTCCTCCTGCTTCCTTTCAAGTTTTGGACTCAGTTTCTCTGACTCAGCCCTGCTCCCCTCTCTGCTGCATCCCTGGGAACTCGAGGCCACCCCTTGGCTTTGGGCAGGCATGCCTGGCCTATTCCCCCCATAATGGTGCTACCCACTCTCCTGGAGTAGTTAGTGAAACTTAACAAATGAAAAGAAGCAGCTCTGAAGATTATAAATTACGCACTGAGAACGCCACAAGCGGCGGAGGGCTGTGCAACCCATGGCTCTCAGATCACGCATTGCAGCCTCCTGCACCACCTGGTTCCTCCTGGCTCTTGCCCCCGCCTGCCTCCGCCCATGGCTCAGGCCAAACCCTGGAAGCTTCCTGACAGCTCTCACCTCACACCTCACTTTCCAGTCCAGCCCACTAGCGCCCACAGCAAACTAACCTATCAGTTGGAGCATCTACCCCCTGGTGGTCAGTGCAAGTCATAGCGACTGGTCGAGCAGACGAACTCCCAGCAGAACTCCAGTCAACGGGACAATTTGCATATTAGGCTTTTATTAGATAGGATACTTGCCAGGGAATCAGTTACATGAGATATAGTCAAATGACAGTGCTCCTGCCCTTTTCCCCAACTCACCTGAATATTTGAAGTACTAGATAAATATTCTTGCTTCATATTCACATCAAAAAATTTAATCAACAGAAATTCTGTGTATCATATAGCAACACATATAACAGCAACTGGGAAGTGTATGACTGAGGTCCTTGGGTGCCCAGTCTCGTCTCCCTCCCTGTTGATGCTGATTTGTTCCCTGCACTGACGTGTGAAACTGTGGGGCATGTGTCCTCCTCAGCTGTGGCCCCGCAGCTTCCAGTTTTCCCAGAAATCCTGTAAATGTTCTCATTCTGGTTCCCATGAGACTCAGCAAGGCATCATTTTTGGAATGTCACTCACTCCTTCTCCAGGGAGCAGCCTCTCACTTAGCCCATGGGGGTACCTGGGTGACTCTGCTGTCCATCTGGGGGTGCACCTCCTGCTTCTCCAGTGCCTTCACTCTCCCAGCCTCTTCTTTTTCCTTCTCCTCCCTCCCTCCTCTTAGGTTCTCCTCTACTTTTGCATCTGCCTGGCAAGATGAAAAGATCCCTGTCACAGGAAGGGTGAAAGCAGATGTTCTAAAACATTCTACTAGCTAATTGAGCACGTAATCTATGCTAAGAGCTTCGCCCCCGTTAACTCATCCAATCCTCACCGAAAGCCTGTGATACAGGAACTTGGTTTCCCCACTTTATAGATGATGAAACCCTGACACAGAAAGGTCAAGTCACTCACCCAAGGCCCCCACCTAGGAAAAGGCAAAGGCAGAATTTGACCTCGATGTCTGACGCGTGGGCCCATGCTGCCATGTTTGTTTCAGTAAATCCCACAGCGGTTTTGAGGGCTGTTTTAATACCCCGCTCCGCTGTCCACTCCATGGGGCTTCCTGACCTCTTCTCCTTCAGAGGAACACGCTTTTATCGCTGCCTGTGCCACACCTCGGCAGCCAGGCTTTAGCACAGGGCCTTGCCAGCTGTCTTTCTATCCCGAGAGCCTGGCACACAGGAGTTTGTCAAGGTGGAGAGATTCTTCTAGAAAAGGCCTAATCCTCACCAGCGCATTCCACCGCAGCAGTGACCTCATGCCCTCTCTACCAGGATCCTGCTGGCTGAGAGAGATGGCTGGGCCTGCAGGGGGTGGGAAAGCTCCTAACGGCAGGCCCTGGCAGACAAGGCAAAGGTAGCAACAAATGTTCCAGAAAATGACCTGTACCCAAGATGGACCACGTTCCTCTCTGTCCTTCTGTTCCAGGAAGCTTCTGAGCCTGGGGGTGGGCGTGGTGCCGGTCTGAGGCCATACTATGGACTAAAAGAGCTTCTGAATGAAAACAAAAGGAGAGCTTTCTGGACTGCAGTAGGAAATGTCCCGGGTGGGACAGCGCTGCCAAGACTGTGTGAACTGTGACAGCAGCGTGGGTGTGTGTAAACGCATCACCTGGGCTCCGCCGCCCAGCACACCCGAGAGTGTGTGGTCAGGTTTCTCAGCCTCACCGCATCCTGGCTCTGTTAGTGCTGATAGGTGCAGAGCAGGGCCGCCTGACAAAGGAAGTCTCCTGGGCCTTCTGAAAACACCCCCACCCCGGCCTCAGGAAGCCAGGGAGAGAGGCAGTGGGTCAGGTCTGGGGACCCCACAGAGGGAGACAAGGGATGAGGCTCTGCATGTTCCTGTAACTCTGTGTTCCAGTCGGAGAGGTAAAGTCACCTGCTGTGGGGAGGAAAAGCACGTGCGTTAGGTCCGCCTTTGTAAAGGGAAAGGGGAGAGTCAGTTTGTTAGGAAAGTGACTGGAAGGCCAGCGGGACACCAGCATCAATGCCTCTCATGGTAAACTGGCCCTGGAGGTTCTCAGGTGGCACAAAGTCCATCAGACAAATCAGTCCTTCCCTGCCTGCCAGGCACCAGGGCCAGGTGAAGTCAATATCCCCCGTTATCTCCTTCGGTGTACCAGGGGTGCTCAGCGCATGCATTCTGCCTGAGAGGGGAGAATTATAACACAAACAGAGCATCGCCTGTCATTGTTTTCCACCGGGAGAGTGAGCATCAGAGAAGGCACTGAAGGGGGAGGGGTGGAGTGTGCTGGCATCCAGAGTCCTTGAACCTCCTGTCAGATGGGCCTCTTCCTCCAGTTCCCTTTGTGTAATTGTTGATGGAGGGAAGATGCAGCACCGCCCTTCATTTACCAGGTGTTCACCCTCCTGCTTGTCACTGGTCCCGACGCTGATGCTGACCTGAAAGCATGGAGCGTCTACATTTGAGACTGTGGAAGGTCTGGCTATATTGTACACAGCCACATTCTCGTTTTGTGCTGGGCCCCAAACCACAGGGGGATGTCTTCTGATTCACTCCTTCCCTCCAGCTGTGTTTCTTGGTCTGCTCTAAAAGTCTTGTTGGTAACTAAGAGACCATAAGGACACATTTACAAAGTTGAAGAGAATTGAAATGTGAAGACATGGTTTTGAGGCAGATAAAGCTTCCTTTTAGATAAAGCTACCTTGAACTGTGGGCTGCTAAAAATACATTTTAAAAGAAAAATGTTAAACCATGTCCTCCTTAGGAAATATCCCTTCGTTTCTCTTTGAGGAGACCCTTAAGAGCAGAGTGGAACCCAAGGCAGAGTTTTTCCTATGCATCCTTCATCCTGCCCTTGAATAGCAGGAAAGTAACAGAGAACATAATCTTGGACCTTAAGGTCCAAGGAGTAGCTTCCTATGGACACAAACAAGTAGGTAGGGGCAGGTCCAGGTGGTCCCGAATACATTTCACGTTTCTGCAAGTCAGCTCAGGAGGGCTTTCCTGCTTGAGCCTCAGTTCCCCATTCTGTAAAATGTCGTTGCTGGGTCAGTGTGTGGATTAAATGAAATACCTAACACAGCACTTGGCACTCAGTACTTGTTCAATAAATATTCATTATTATGGACATTATAGTAGCAATGGGCTCTCTACACTGCTCTCAAGTCGTCTGAGTCAACGCATCATCCACCTGAATATACTCAATAAATGCTATACAGGCTAATTGAATATTTTCTACTGGGGAAATCTGGTATCCCTGAAAAGTGTCCGACCTGAGTTTTATAATGCTGATTCACTTTTTTGTCATCAAAAAGCTGCGTATAAATCAGCTTTGATAACGCTGATTTATACGCAGTCTTGGGCCTGGGTACAGTTAGCAGGTATCTTAAACACAACCACCATACAGCAGTACTTACTGTCAATTAGGATTCCCACCACAGTCTCATTTGTCCTGGCCAGCCCAGGTAGGTTTGTTTACAAGGCAAAAAGTGTGCAAATGCAGTTTTATTCTTAATTGCCAACACTTTGAATCAACTCAGACGTCCTTCAGTAGGTGAATGGAAAAATAAACTGTGGTACATCCAGACAATGAAATATTATTCAATGCATATTACTTAAATAATATGCCAAAATAAGCCAAACTGAAAGAGCTACATACTGTATGATTCCAACTATATGACATTCTGGAAATGGCATACCTATGGAGACAGTAAAAAGATCAGTGGTTGCCATGGTGGGGGCAAGAGGGGCGAGAATGAATAGAGCACAGAGGATTTTTAGGGCAGTGAAACTACTCTGTATGAACTACAATTGTGGATACATGTCACTATACATTTGTCCAATCCATAAAACATACAACACCAAGAGTGAACCCTAATGTAAACTATGGACTTCGATGATAATGATGTGTCAATGGAGGTTCATCAATTGTTGCAAATACACCACTGTGGTGTGGGGATGTTGATAGTGGGGCTGTTGGTAGCGGAGGAAGTTGTGCATGTGTGGAGGCAGGGCATATATGGGAACTTTCTATACTTCCTTCTCATTTTTGCTGTGAATCCAAAATTGATCTAAAAAATAAAGTCTAGGAACCTGGCAAGACTGCATCGCAGCCTGACAAGGCAATCCATGTGTGGGGAGGAAAAGGGGTGCTCGGAAGTGGCCCCTGGCTCCCTCTCCTGGAGACACAGAGGTCAGGAGACTTGATGAATGGCTTTCTTGGGACAAGTTGCAGAGTGAGTAGACCCCAAGGGTCTGGGAGAGGGCCAGCCCCCGCCCCTTAGTCCCCAGAGTCCCTGCTGTTTACCAGGGGTATGAGCATAAATGTCGCTTTCTCCCTGCCTCCTTCCCACTGCCCTCTGGGGATTTGGATTCAGGATTTGTTCCTGGCATCCAAGACTTTGATTAGAAACTTAAGGAGGCTGCTGCTTAACTACAAATCTTTTTATTTTTTTCATTTTTTATTTTATTTTTTATTTTATTTATTTTAAATAAATCTTTATTCAGATTATTACAATCGTTTCTCCTTTTTCCCCCCATAGCTCCCCTCCACCCGGTTCCCACCCCACCTTCTGCCCTTACCTCCCCCACACTGTCCTCATCCATGGGTGTATGATTTTTGTCCAGTCTCTTCCTGAACACTACCATACCCCTTTCCCCCTGAGAATTATCAGTCCACTCCCTTTCTATGCCCGATTCTATTATATTCACCAGATTATTCTGTTCCTCAGGTTTTTAATTCACTTGATTTTTAGGTTCACTTGTTGATAGATATGTATTTGTTGTTCATAATTTTTATCTTTACTTTTTTCTTCTTCCTCTTCTTTAAGAATACCTTTCAGCATTTCATATAATACTGGTTTTGTGTTGATGAACTCCTTTAGCTTTTTCTTATCTGTGAAGCTCTTTATCTGCCCTGCAATTCTGAATGATAGCTTTGCTGGGTAGAGTAATCTTGGTTGTAGGTTCTTGCTATTCATCACTTTAAAAATTTCTTGCCACTCCCATCTGGCCTGCATAGTTTCTGTTGAGAAATCAGCTGACAATTGTATGGGTGCTCCCTTGTAGGTAATTAACTGTTTTTCTCTTGCTGCTTTTAATATTCTCTCTTTGTCTTTTGCTCTTGGCATTTTAATTATGATGTGTCTTGGTGTGGTCCTCTTTGGATTCCTTTTGTTTGGGGTTCTGTGCGCTTCCTGGACTTGTAAGTCTATTTCTTTCACCAGGTGGGGGAAGTTTTCAGTCATTATTTCTTCAAATAGGTTTTCAGTATCTTGCTCTCTCTCTTCTTCTGGCACCCCCATGATTCTGATGTTGGTACGCTTGAAGTTGTCCCAGAGTCTTCTTACACTATCTTCAACTTTTTCGATTTTTTTCTCTTTTTGCTTTTTCGGTTGAGTGTTTTTTGCTTTTTTGTATTTCAATTCTTTGACTTGATTCTTGTGTTCCTTTAGTCTGTTGTTGGGTCTCTGTATAATATTTTTTATTTCAGTCAGTGTATGTTTAATTTCTAGTTGTCCTTTTTCATATCTTTGAGGGTCTCGTTATATTTATCGGCCTTTTCTAGGATATTCTTGAAAAGCCTTATAACCATGGTTTTGAATTCTATATCCAGTTGTTTGTTTTCCTCCATTTCTTTCGTTGGTGATCTGTTTCTTTGACACCACATTTTCACTGCTTCCCTGAGTTGGTAGGGTAGATTTGTGTGCTAGGTTTCCTATATGGCCCAGTGGGTCTGCCTCCCCAGTTAACCTGAGGTGGACACTCTTGGTGCACCCCTTTGTGGACTGTGTGTACAGCCTTGTTGTAGTTAAGTCTTGATTGTTGTTGGTATCACTGGGAGGAATTGACCTGCAGGCCAGTTGGCTGTAAGGATCAGCTGTGTCTACGCTGGGAGAAGTTCGGTGTTGGAGACAGCCTTATAGGATTAGACTTGCCAAATTGCAATAGCCTCTGTGCTCATCTTGGATGGGGTGGAGTCTCAGGGCGGAGCAGACAGTCTTGGCTTCCAGTCAGCCTTGCCCTTGCGCGTGTGCACGCCTGCAGACCTTTGCCTTCCCCGGCTCCTGAGTCTCCGCCCGAGAGTCCAGATTCCCCCCACAAGAGCATGGGTCCCCAGGGGCTCGCCTGGAACTGGGGTTCAGTGCAGTCAGAATTGGGGTTCAGTGCAGTCAGGAGCTTCGGACTCCCTTCTGCTAGGGAAAGCCTGTGGCAACCTCCACAGCCTTTGTGCACACTGGTGCGTGCGCCTCTGGAACCCTGTTTGCCGGGGCTCCCCCAGGTCTCCCCCGGGTCTCCAAGTCTCCGGGTGCCTTTCTCTCTACCTGACAGTTCGACTCCCCCTGTATGAGCCTGGGTCCACGGGGTTTCGCCCGGGACTGGGGTTCAGTGCAGTCAGAACTGGGGTTCAGTGCAGTTGGGGCTTCCTTCCCCCTTCCGCCAAAGAAAGTCAGCCAGGCTCTCAGCCGCCCTTCCTCTCTGCGCGCACAAAAACCCTTTGCCGTACCTCCAATTCTCTGTGAGCTTTTCTCTTTCCTTCTAGTTGTAGAATTTTCACTCAGCCAGCTTTCCTGTGGTTCTGGATGGTGTCCGTTCTGTCTTTTAGTTGTAGTTTTGAAATTGTTGTGTGAGGCAGCAGTTTAGGTGCTTACCTATGCTGCCATCTTGGTTTCTCTCCTAACTACAAATCTTGATAGAGCAATTAAAGCTTTTTGATGACAAACTTCAAAACTGTGAAGATGATGAACAGAGAAAAAAAACCTGAAACTCTCAAAGAGACAACTAATAGTATGGTGGGATCAATTAAACACTGCATTTGAGATATGTACTAGATATATCTCTAGTACTGCTGTTGAGATATACATCATCTATCTCCCAGTTCATATAATATTGGGATATATACAGGTTGTCCCCAAAATATATATATATACTTTAATGGATGATAACTCAATTTTGAAAATGAAATGTATTTTAATAAGCACTGCCTTTATAATTATCCAAAGTATGTGTATACACTTTGAGACACCCTACATAAACACACACACACACACACATACATATATGATACAAGTGACCTAGTGCATGAAATTTGTGCACATTAAAAGGGAATTAATTAGAGGAAATATTTTAATATTGCTATTTGCCCTTTCTCTATAATAGAAGTGTCAGAGATAAAAGAAAATTAGTAAAATGTATATGAAAATCTTCCTCCTGTCAGAGTCTGGGGCACACCACGGGAACCAGACTCAAGTCCCCACCCACCCACATGTGCCTCGAAACCACCCGAGACCCAAACCTGGCTGGCCCCACCCCCATTGGGCTAGAACCAGACCTGGCCAGCCCCACCCCCATCAAGCTCCACCCGGTGGGAGGCACGGCCTCAGGTCACCTAGCCTGATGCCAGGGCAGGGGGCGCACCTTGAGGTCCCCTGGCCCGGGCCAGGGGGTGTGGCCTGAGGTCCCCCGGCCCAGGCTGGGGCACACGCCTTGAGGTCCCCCGTCAAGCCCTGCATGGCAGGGGGCGCAACCTCAGGTCCCTCGTCAAGCCCCACTAGGCGGGGGGTGCAGCCTCAAGTCCCCTGCCCCAGCCCAACGCCACGCAGCCTCAGGTTTCTGCTGATTGCTCGTTATGGGAACTTGGCCTCCGCTGTGGGTGCAGCCATCTTTGTTACAGTGTGATGGTTGATTTGCATATTCCCTGTTCATTAGCTAGGATACCTGATGCCGGATTTTTCACAAATACTCCATCTACTGTAAATATTGGTTCCTCTGAGTTGTTTTAGAAAATTAGCATGATGTATTAAAATCAAGTGTTAAGAAATGTCAGGTCTCACCTACAATAAATTTTATTTTGGAATTGTATCTAACTCTGGGTTACAGTTTAATTATACTGGGTACTTCTTAAGGCTTCACAAAGTAATTTTCCAACCTTTAAAAATAAAGTCAGCCAGATGAGTGACTGAATTGTGTGATGGAATCCTGTGTGTTCCCTGTGACAGTCAGAGACCCAGGGGGTTAGCAGAGAAAATGAAAGCCTTTAAGATGGGCCTATCTTCTCAATCTTTTCTTGCAAAGGATCAGTTAAGGAAAAATAAAAATGGTCACAGCCATACCTCTTTTAATCATTCAAAATGAAAACAGCTCGTCCAGACTCGGATAAATAAGAAGCATAGTCTTAAAACCAAGATTACCTCTTTTATTGAAAAGAAAATGTCAATAACTGACAGCGACTTTACTTTTTCGGTTTCATTACCAGGTCTCGTTTAGGAAGCAGCAGCATGGAGGCAAATATCTAGTTTTCCGTCCTGAAATCAGAGACCTGGCTCTGAGAGCCCAGCAGATCCCATTAGCTCACGAGGCCTGCGTGCTGGCTGTTATTGCGCCTTCACACCCTTGGGCAAGCCAGTCGCAAGCTAGTGAAGGGTTGTGAGGAGCCACTGGGAAGCAATGTGGTTACAGTGGTGTTTTGTGATGGTTAATATGTCAGCTGTGACAAGAGTGGATTCAACCAGGGGAGAAATGAAAGCACCTCCTATCTATTGCATGATGTTATTACAATGGATATGAGGTGATAAAAACCCAAACTTTGGTGAGAGCCATAAGATTAAAGAAAAAAAAAAAAGGAGTATGGGATGTAAAGATAAGTAAAAGTCGAGACAGTTGAGGAGAGTAGCAGAAGCTGCACTGTGCCCTCTCTCTCGGGAGGTGTGGTGTGAGTCCTAAAATGAAGGCTCACCATTACGTGCTGCCTTGAGAACTGGTGAAATTGGGAGAGCCCCCAATGACCTGACTGCAAGTCCCCATCCCACCAGATAAGGTCCTGCAGATAAGGTCCTTCAGGCAAACGGCATTCCTTATCAAAGGGACCAGGCATGTTCCTGCTTATCCCTGAGAAGTGGGTTCCAGTCCACAGAACATTTCAAACAAGCCAATCCCATCACTCCATGAAAACCGGGTCACCACACCCTCTTGCCTCCTACAGCCTCTGGTGTTCACTCAGTTCCCAAGTGCAACCCCATGTGGCCCTCCGTGGCATGCCGTGTCTTCCTTCCCTGAGCTGTATGCTGTGTGTGACTGTATGTGTGTATATGTCCAGTGTTGAGTGTCCTTAGTCCGGCCATTCCCTTAAGCCTGGAGCAGGATTCCCTCCCTCACCAATGGGGTGAATAAAATGTGGTTAACACAGGGGGCAGCACAGTTAGGGTGAGGCAGAGTCTAATTCCATAGATGGGACCAGAGAATGCCAAAGCTAGATAAACCTGTAAATAAGGAGACAGACCGATGCCTTTTCCTCATCTCACCAGGAGGCTTTGAAGGGTGAGGGTAGGGGAGATTTATACAGGCAAATGTCATTGAATAATTACGTAGAAAATCATAGTATTTCTGGATGATGTTGTCTTCCTCCAGACTGGATTTACTTTTGCTTCTGGAAGGCAGCTAGAATAGGGCTGTTTGCCTTAATGCCGACTTGGATGGATCTGATCTGAAGTTGTGTTTCAGTCTTTCTGACAACAGAGGTATTTCTGGTTCTTCCTTACTCCTAGGCACAGTCTTTCAGGGGTCACAACTGGGAGCCTGAGGCCCCTTCTTGGTGAGCCCACATCTCCAATTTTTATTTCCTCAATCCTGTGAGACACTACTTAGCTATATAATTGATTAGCTATCACTTTCTGATTGTATCCTCAGCCTCTCAGCCCCATCCCTCCTATCAATCAGCAAATGGCTGAAGGGGAGACATGGCCCCAACCTTGGTCTCATCTCAATGCATTTCTTTTCTCTCCAGGACCCTGTCCCTAATTTCTGCCTACCTTGGTAATGCTTTGATGACTTCAAATAGGTGGGTCTTTTTAAAAATCCAGCAAATCTAGTTGTGTTCAGTGGAGAGTTGGTCTAACACAAGTTGACTGTTACAGCCCATGCGGAAATGCAGTTAATAAAGCATTTATTGAACATCTACTACCTGCTCAGCATTGTGCAGTTTCAGTGCATAAAAGAGAAATAAAAGACTATCCCCTACCCTTCATTCATGTGCCAAGACAAGACCACACATGGGATAGTTACAGCACACTTCAAACAGAGAACGTGATCAGGAGAGAAAGGGAGGCACTAGAGTGAGCTGTAGAAAGCAAAGAAAGTCTCCTTTGTTCCTCAGCTTCTGTGCCAGAACAAAAATAAAGCCTCCTTGTTCGTCCATGAACCTGTGTGTACAGGTAGGTGTGTCTGAGTCTGGACTGGGAGCATCAGGCCCAGCAGCCTACGGGTGGGGAGCACATAGGTTGTCTTGACCTGGCGTTGGCCAGTCCAATGTGTGAGAGGGGTGCCTTGCAGGGAAGTTCTGCACAGAGAGATGCTGCTCCCTTAAGCGGCTACTTCCCTCGTCTTGCAGCAATTGTCTCTCATGTTCCTGTCCAATCCTTTGCCATCTTTGAATCAAAACAATATTGGGACACTTCTATTGAGATGGGCAGGAGAATTTGTCTCCAAATGACTCATCGAGACAAAAACATTGTCATTCTTCATCATCTCATGTAATATTCACCCTTGGGTCAGAAATCATTTCTCCCCCTTGGTAAGCATTAAAAAGCATACATTGAGGTTCAGAGAGGTAAAGTCACAGAGTCAGTAGGAGGCATTTTACCCCAAAAGGGTCGCCCTTTCCACCACACCCAGCTGATGCCATTTGTTAAAATCTCCTCAAAATGTGCTTCTCCTCTTTCATCTCGGAGTCTCTGAGCCCCAGGGGTCACCTTTAAGGAGGGTCTAATGTCCAGATGTATTGGAAGATGGTTTTCAATGAGCTTTCCCAGACTTGGTATTAACTCAGCTTACAAGCTTCCCTGAGGCAAAAGTCCCTTTTATTTCGGTGGATGTCAGAGCATCAGGAGGACACAAAGACTGCAAATGGTCTAGTTGTGAACAATGTTCTGGCTTTCCCGCTGGGAAAACAAAAACCAGAACACAACCACCTACACCGCCCCTGAGCTCTACGGCTCTGTCCTCTAGGTCTGAGAGGTGGCTGAGGTGTGTGCTTTCCCCGGAAGAATGGAGTCGACAGGAAACATCCTGGACGAGTTGGGAAAATGAGCCAAAACTTCAGGCAGAATTTTCTGGATGGCTACGTGGACTCTGCCGTTTATTGCCCGCATCCTTTAAACTCATTTTCCCTCCAGGTGTAGCGTTTTCAGCTCATCCCACTGACCTCTCTACTCCCAGATAAACCTCTTGCTGATCTCTGGGTCAGTGACTAACTTTGTGGTGAAGGCTGAGAGGGACTAAGGGTTCCCAGCAGGAAGGCTCAGCATTTCTGCTGTTTGAGAAAGAGACCTAGATAAGTGGCTTCTTTGGCTTTGTGCAAAGCAGCAGGTAGTGACTTAAACCAGAGTGACTTCTAAGGAGGGTCAGAAGAAAATGTCAGATGTGGTTACAGCTTGGGAGAAGGAGAGGGGCGTGGGGAGGGATGAGGGGGACAGGAACAAGGATGTGCAGAGTCTGAGAGAGGTTCTGTTCTCCCTTAGGGATGAGGAGTCAGTTCTTTTAAACTAAGTCACTGTTTTCACTCTCCTCAGTAATCACGGTTTCCTTTGAACAGTGCTACCAAGTGAGACCAAAATGGCATGTGGTCGAAAGGCAGAATGAAACTGGGAGGAACTGCCCACCGTCTCATCAAGTCTACTGTTGAGGAAGCATGACACAGCCCAGTCCAGCCATACACAGAACCGAAAAGTAATCCCCTGTTAAGGGCTGAATTGTGTCCCTTCCCAAATTTGAAATCTTAATTCGCAGTTCCTCAGAATGTAACCTTATGGAGGAATAATCAAGAGGTAATCAAGTTAAAATGAGGTCGTTAGGGCAGGCTCTAAGACTATAAGATTGGTGTCCTTCTAAAAAGGGGAAAATGGGGGACAGGCACACACAGGGAGAATGCCATGCGAAGATGCAGGCAGAGGTGGGGGTGATGCTCTACAAGCCAAGGCACACCGAAGGTTGTCAGCCAAGCACCAGAAACTAGGAGATGGGCAGGAAACAGAATTTCACAGCCCTTAGAAGGAAACTACATCTTGAACTCAAGACTTCTAGCCTCTAAGGAAGTGAGACAAGAGATTTCTGTTGTTTGAGCCACCCACTTTGTGGTCCTGGTTACAGCAGCTCTAGCAAATTGTTACATCCCCTCAGGGTCTGACTCTAGTTCTCAGACATATTTCCCTAGGTGATTATGATCATTTCCTTTTAGGAAAGAATCTGAGAAATTGAAGGAATGTAAAAGGAAAAAAGATCAAACTATGAACAATGTACTCAATCTTTTATAAACAAAATCCTAGGAAATACTTGAGTTGGGAAAATGAAGACAATAATGCTGGCATCTCGTCTAATTTTCTTTATCATAACCATTCCCTGGCAGTTAAATATCAGTGGTGGGGGATGTGTGTGATAAATGTGCAGCTGAAAGTTTTGGAGATTCTAGAACAGAAAGAGAATGGGTATTGCAAAATAACAAGAGTAAGAAGTAAAGAAATACGGTAGAAGATGAGTTGATAAAGTGGCAATATATAGGTGAAATGGGATGAACTATAATAACAAAAGTAGCCTTCAAAGAAAAAATGATATTTTTGGATCTATGTATTTTTATATGTTATATAATATAGATATGCACTTATATCATCCTACCTCTTCATTCTAAAAATCAGGGGAAAAAATTTTAATCCTCACTTGAGGATATGTTTTTTATTGATTTTCAGAGAGAGAGAGAAACATTGATGTGAGAGAGAAAAATCAATTGGTTGCCTCCATAGTTGTCCAACCAACTGAGGATCAAACCCACAACCTGGGTATGTGCCCTGACCAGGAGTTGACCCGCCACCTTTCAGTGTACTGGATGACATTCCAACCAACTGAGCCACATCAGCCAAGTCTAGAAATTAGAAAATTTTGAATGTGATCAAGAACAGAAAGTGAAGGTTTGGTTAAGAGCATCAGTGAAGAATAGACCAGGAGAGGAAGCAAGAGGTGGAAAAGAGGCTGTTTAATTTATTCTTATAATTCTTCCCTTATGATTATGCCATGATACAGGCATGAACCACCCTCTTCCTACCAATGTCCTCATTTCCAGATGGTATCATGGGACAGAACTGTGTGCAGTCAGGGCTCCCAGAATTCTGAGGCACTTCCTGCTGCCCTTGTGTGTATCCCCAGTGATTGCTCTTTGGGTGTCTAAGAAACAGAGGATGCTGCCATTTGAGCTATTATATTCCCGTTTGGAAACTACATTTGCAGTGGCTGGTGCTGTAGCATCTGACCTTCTCCTAGAATATTCTACATAGAACCTCACACACCAGATACATAGATTAATGTCAAATAGCAGAGAATTCTTTATCATCCTGGCATTTGGGGAAAAGACTAATATCCACCAAAGAGGCTGACAATGTCAGAACATGTCTTTCATAGTGTTATAGGCTTCATGAAACAATTTGACTACTAATATGTCTAAATCTCTGTAGCAAAATGTCATAATGTAGTGGGATGCTCTTAAGGTAAGAACACAATGTGATACATCTTGCATAGCATGTACCAAGATAGCAAGATATGCTACATAGACTCTGGCATCACAAATTGTTCAAAGGAACTCTTTCAGAGAAGGTGACATTTAAACACAACTATAGACACACTTAAACACACATAATATCCCTGGTTCTTAAGACTCTCATTCAATGCCTGAGAGCTCACTCCCACCATAGCCAATCATAACAAAGAGGGAAGAATTTGTAAAAGGGAAAATGTTTGACTCCAAGTAAAAAAACAAAGGAGAGCCCAGTCAGCATGGCTTAGAGGTTGAGTGTCAACCTATGAACCAGAAGGTCATGGTTTGATTCCTGTCAGGGCATGGTGTTGCAGGCTCAAGCCCCAGTAGGAGTGTGCAGGAAGCCAATCAATGATTCTCTCTCATCATTGATGTTTCTCTCTCTCTCTCCCCCTCCCTTCCTCTCTCCCTCTCCCTTGTCCTCTGAAATCAATAAAAATATATATATTTTTTTAAATAAAAGGAGAAACTCTCACAGCAGAGTTCAGTCCCTGGCTACCAAAGTCTGTGGAACTCTTTCTTCTACCATGGTGCTACTGTCATGTCTGATCTCCCTACCGGATCTCCTGCCCAGTCACAACTTGACCCTGGCAACAAGGAGCCTCAGATAAAGCAGGGGAGGGTCCATGGACCCCCACAGCTACCCCAGAGACTAACTTGTGCCTCTCTACTCCATCTGTGGCAAAGAACTCATAATAGTTATTTGCTGTGAGGGGATGAATACTAAAGTTCCACAGAGCCAGGAAGAGTAGAGTTTCTATGCCTTTGTTTCAAGGAAGCAATATAGCACCGTATCACCTCATCATCATTCCTTCATCAATGGAAGCCTATTTTCATTTGATAAAAATGTATTAAGCACTTGAGATGGGGCAGACAGTATGTGTATGACTTCAAGAGACTTCTCAGTCATCATCATTAAGATCTTTAACACATACTTACTGGCTGCAAACCGTGATAGGTACTGGAAAGAAAAAAACCTGGCCCATGTTCTCAAGAATCATAAAGAAATATGTTTTATCCATTGTTTACCCTGAAATATCAAGAAATTTACCGCTCTGACTTACCTATGGATATTAACACGATACTATAACGCACATTTCAAAGCAGTGGCTCTCAACCTTAGCCCATAGGCAGATCACCAAGAGACTTTTTAAAAAATCCCTGACGTCCCCAGTCCCACCTCAACCAATAGAATCAGAATTTCTGGTAATGGGGTCCAGGCATTGGAAGTGTATAAGTGTGCGCGTGTGTGTGTGTGTGTGTGTGTGTGTGTGTGTGTGTGTAAACAATACAAGCTGTCTTAGTCTATTATAGGGAAAAACCCCACCTACCTAGACCAGCTCAGGTCCCCATGGTTATATGCTCTCATGGCACACTTTGTTTTTCCTCTATAGCATTTAACACAATTTGTAATAATACACTTATTATCTCACGGTTCTCTGGTTAATGCTTTTCTTCCCCTCTAGACTTTAAACTAAATAAAGGCAAAGATCTTATGGTTGATCCTATTTTTGGTTCCTGGCAGATAGATACTCAATATATGTGACATTCATTCTTTCATTCAGCAAATATTTATTATGGGTCAGGTGGGCACTGTGCGAGATTCTGGAGATATGGTGCTGAACAGAGCAAACTAGTTCTCTCTTCTCTTGAAGCTTCCATTCTAGTAGGAGTCAGAAGATAACCAAACACACACACACACACACACACACACACACACACACACGTATCATAGCAAGTAATCTAATGGGCATGATCCAGTTGTCTGCTAACAGGTATTACATTTTTCTACATTGATACCAATAGTAATTTAATTTTTAATTACTTTTTTAATTTATTGAGATGATTAAAAAAATTATATAGGTTTCAGGTGTACAATTCTATAATACATCATCGGTATATTGTATTGTGTGTTCACCACCCAAAATCAAGTCTCCTTCCATCACTATATATCCCCTCCATGTCCTCTTCTACCTCCCCACCCTCCTTTCCCTTTGGTAATCACCATACCATTGTGTATGTCTATGAGTTGTTGTTTTTTTTGCTTAATCCCTTTATCTTTTTCATCCAGCCCCACAACCCTCCTCACCTCTGACAGCTGTCAATCTGTTCTCTATCTATGAGTCTGTTTCTATTTTGTTTGTTAGCTTATTTTGTTCATTAGATTCCACAACTGAAATCATATGGTACTTGTCTTTCTCTGATTGGCTTATTTCACTGTAGTGCTCTCCAGGTCCATCCATGCTGTCCCAAAAGGTCTGATTTCCTTCTTTTTTTACAGCCGAGTAGTATTCCATTGTGTAAGTGTACCACAGTGTTTTATCCACTTATTTAGGGTATATTTTTAAAGATTCCGGGTGATTCCTCTGTGCAGCCAGGATTGGGAACCATCACATTAGAACGTCTGCCTTAAACACTTAGAGTCTGAAACAATAGACTTAGAGTTTGGCACATGGCAGGTCACCTATAACATCTCTTCTTGTAATATTTTATACAGTTTTATTTTTCACCAAGCTCCCAGAACAGTGCCTGGCACAGAATAGGGACATGGTAAACTGGCCACTCCTTTCCACTCTTCTTCTTGCTAGAAAGAAAAAACTAAAGCCCATTAGTATTGTGCTTGTCAAAATGTCCATTTTGAGGAAACTTTAAACTCAAATAAATGACTTCACTCTTATTAATATGGATATACCAAAGCCCATTGCTACATATAATCACAGGAGATAATATTCTAACAATAGCATTTCACCGCCCCAATAGCCACCCTTGAAAGGATAGTTGGGAAAATTTTTTAATGTGTTGGTGAAATATGACACAGAAATAAAGGTAGTGGCAATATTGGAGCCTGGGATAGTTTGAGTTAAGAATAGAAACCTGGGAATAAGGAATGTGAATTTGCTAAAAATAAAACAATTTTCTTTTATATCTAAACTAGAGGCCCGGTGCACAAAATTCGTGCAAGGGGGGGGGGCTGTATCCCTCAGCCCAGCCTGCACCCTCTCCAATCTGGGACCCTTCGAGGGATGTCCGACTGCCCGTTTAGGCCCGATCCCAGTGGGATCGGGCCTAAACGGGCAGTCGGACATCCCTCTCACAATCCAAATCTGCTGGCTCCCAACTGCTTGCCTGCCTGCCTTCCTGATTGCCCCTAACCACTTCTGCCTGCCAGTTTGATCACCCCCTAACCACTCCCCTGCCAGCCTGATTGATGCCTAACTGCTCCCCTGCCAGCCTATTTGCCCCTAACTGCCATCCCCTGCAGGCCTGGTTTCCCCCAACTGCTCTCCCCTACAGGTCTGGGTCCCTCCCAACTGCCTTTCCCTGCAGGCCTGGTTGCCCCCAACTTCCCTCCTCTGCCGGCTTGGTCACCCCTAACTGCCTTCCCCTGCTGGCCTCATCGCCCACAACTGCCCTCCCTTGCAGGCCTGGTCCCTCCCAACTGCCCTCCCTTGCTGGCCATCTTGTGGTGGCCATCTTGTGTCCACATGGGGGCAGGATCTTTGACCACATGGGGGCAGCCATCTTGTGTGTTGGAGTGATGGCCAATCTTCATATTACTCTTTTATTAGATAGGATAGAGGCCTGGTGCACAGGTGGGGGCTGGCTGGTTTGCCCTGAAGGGTGTCCCAGATCAGGGTGGGGGTTCCCTTGGGGCATGGGGCGACCTGGGCGAGGGGCCTGTGGTGGTTTGCAGGCCGGCCACACCCCCTGGTGACCCAAGTGGAGGCCCTGGGATCTGGGGCTTATTTATCTTCTACAATTGAAACTTTGTAACCTAGAGTGGAGCCAAGCCTTCTGCTTGCTCCAAGGCAGCAGCCATTTCTGTTGGGATTTATGTATCTTCTATAATTGAAACTTTGTAGCCTTAAGCAGAGGCCTGGGCCGGCCAGGGCTGCAGAAGCTTGGCTTCCTCCATCGCCACGGGCAACCCTAGCTTCCTGCTCTTTCCAGCTCCGTGGCTGCCGCCATTTCTGTTTGGGTTTATGTATCTTCTATCATTGAAACTTTGTAGCCTTGAGTGGAGGCCTAGGCCGGCAAGGGCAGGCAGAAAGCTTGGCTTCCTCCATTGCCGGGGAAACCCAAGCCTCCCTCCTGCTCTCTGTGGCGGTAGCCATCGTGGTTGGGTTTATTTGCACATTCACTCCTGATTGGCTGGTGGGTGTGGCTTGTGGGCGTGGCTTGTGGGTGTAGCGGAGGTACGGTCAATTTGCATATTACTCTTTTATTAGATAGGATATTGGAGTGTGGCTCACTTAAAAAGAAAGAAATCACCATGCTTATGTGTAGCCACTGGCTATTTGTTTTCTGATTGGCTCCCTTCCTTTTGTCTTTTAATGATCATTTTCTGCTTAGTAATTGGGAACTTCAAAATTGTTTTGATTTTACTCTGTTGTTAGGATGGGAGAATACATGCTATCAAACGGCCTTTGTCAAGAGCCCAGGGTTTCCAGAGAGGCTGAGAGGGGAAGCAGGAGGTCTAGGCTATTGCCCATGAAGGAAAATGATTTCACTCGTTCATTCGATAAAAACTTGTTGAATACAGACTAAATGAAGGAAGGAAAGAACAGGGGTCCTGAGACCAATAAAAGAGTCCTCTGGGCTAATGCTTTCCAAGGAAAATGTTTTCTCATAGATATGCCTGTTACTTCTCCATGTAAAAAAATGACATTTTCTTTCCCATGTGAATAAATTCACCCATAAATACTTTCCTGTATGTGGATCTTGATCACGTTAGGTGTTCACACTGCGGGTTGCAGGCTTGCAATGGAGGGCAGATGTGTTTCTGGGCCAGGGCGTGCAGGGACATGAGGTGGTCGGAAGAAGGAAGAAAGTGAGTGCTATTTTAATCTTGTTCTTAGCCTCAGTCAGCTGAAGAACCACAAGTCATGGCTTGAGGTTTTGAGTTTAGTTTAAACTGATGTTTCTTTTTCCCCTTAATAAGGTAAATATACCCTTCCTACGCCTTCTGTGTAATGTGGTGTCCCTCAAAGGTGTGGAGGGGCACCTTGGGAACAGAGTGTTTACTCTCTCTGGAGCCTCCAGTTTCCTTGCTACTTGGCCTGGGATGTGTTGTGGCAGGACTGTTTCTAAATAAGCAGTGGCTACGGCAGGCTTGGGTGGCTTAAAGCAGTGGTTCTCAAACATAATGTGCAAACAGACCCCCTTGGATCAGGAAAAATGCAGATTCCGATTCAGCAGGGCTGAAGTTCGGACCTGAGAACCGGCATCTCCAACAAGCTCCCTGCCAAGCTGCTGTCCACCAAACAGACATTGAGTAGCAAGGGCTTAGAGGACCTCTGATCAGTGGTAACAAAGGGGAGAGTTTGTGTCATTTCTAAAATCTTTTTTTCCTCTAACAGGCTTTCCCAAAACAAACCTATTTTCTCAACAAAATCCCACCCCCCAATATATGAAACAAAGATCATCTGAAATCCTTCACATGTGTTCCCAAGCATCAAGAGATAGGATGCTTTTTGCCAACATAGATAATTAACCTTCAAGCTCCAGCAACTCCAACACAAGTATCTTCCCGGAAAAGCCATATAAATTGCTAATAGGATCTATTTTTGTGTTTAAGAATACCTATGATTGTTGGTTTTTTTCTATTTGTTCATGTCAGTCTTGACCTTAGATTGTAAACTCTAAGGGACAGACTTTGCCCTCAGAACAAGAGAAACACCAAACACCTAAGGAGGCAGGAAGACACCTGAGGATCAGCCAGTTCAGTGCCATCCACAAATGATACAGCTATCCCGGGGGACAAATGAGATGATTTTAAGGGGAACATGAACAACCATTTTATAATATTTTATAGTAGTGCTAGAGGCCCAGTGCATGAAATTTGTGCATGGGGGGGGGTTGTCCCTCAGCCCAGCCTGCACCCTCTCCAATCTGGGACCCCTCGGGGGCAGTCGGACATCCCTCTCACAATCTGGGACTGCTGGCTCCTAACCACTCACCTGCCTGCCTGCCTGATTGCCCCTAACCACTCTGCATGCCAGCCTGATAGCCTCCTAACCACTCCCCTGCCAGCCTGACTGACACCTAACTGCTCCCCTGCCAGCATGATCATCCCCAACTGCCTTCCCCTGCAGGAGGGGACTGGGAGACTCTGGCTGGATGAGGCGGGGCTGAGGGGACTGGGCGCCGCCATCTTGTGGCTGTGGATGCCGCCATCTTGTGAGGGCATGGCAGTCAATTAGCATATCTCCTCTTTATTGGCTATGGGTGCTGCCATTTGTGAGGGTGTGACTGTCAATTAGCATATTCCCTCTTTATTAGATAAGATATATGTTTTTGGGAAAACTATAACTAGTATATCATACCCATGTTTCATGGGTAATATTATGAGGAGAAAACTATATTTACTTAAGTTTTAAAAGTGAGCTGCTATAACCCTGACCGATGTGGACAACTGAGTTGGGTAAACAGTGAACCCCTGTACCAAAAGGTTACAGGTTTGATTCCCAGTCAAGTTGGGGCTTCAATCACTGGTAGGGGGTGTGCAGGAGGCAGCCAATCGATGTTTCATTCTCACATTGATGTTTCTCTCTCTCCCTTTCCTTCCTCTCTCTCTAAAACAAATCAATAACAAAAATATCTTTAAAATAAAAAGTGCATTGCTATAAAGACAAATATGATACACAGCCATTTGGCAAGAATTGTGAGAGTTGTATGCAAATAACTGAGGTTTTTGTGAAATAGTATTTACCCTCCACTAGAACTCACACTCGAGGAAACTGAAGCTCAGAAGTGTCACCCTGTTTCAAAGAATTTCACATGCCATGGTTCATAGGGTGTGTCCTAATTTCAAAGGGCTAGAATGTGGGGAAATTTATAAACTAAGTGAAATGTAAAAAGGGATTGCTCAAAGTCAAACATCTGTGTTTGAGAGTGTTTTAATGGCCATTCTTCTCTGTAAGAGCATTTCTGCTTCTATAGTCATTCAAGTGTTTACCCAAAGGAATAGCATTTTCATGGTGGAATTTCAGGTAGGTAGGTGAAATAGTTTCAGGCAGGAGCCCTCGTATGATATGAAATCACCCGTGTTGAAGATGACCTATCCCCCTCCCAATGCCCTTCAGCTAAAGAACAAAAACACACCTGTAGATGGAGAAGTTTGTTCCATTACTGGATTTGGTGAGGGAGAACTGTGGCACATCTCAGCAAGAGACGTTAGAAACTCAGGATCGGCTTAGGGCTTGTGCTATATGATTTTGAGGAGGGTTAAGGAAGCAGAGCTTTGCGCTGGACTGGATGCTTTTAGAAAACAAAGGTAATTCTGTGATTTGACATCTCATCTAGGTAACTGAAGCTGGGGTTGGTAAGGAAGTAGCACTCACTCTTACCAGCCAGAATAGGAGGATGTTTGGTCATTTTTGTGGTTTGGGCAACATTCACATTGTGCCCATGTTTAGACATAATCACAGAGTGGATTGGTCTTTCTTTTGATCCATCAAGGTCATCGAATGCCAGTGCTCTGTGAAACTATTTATATCCCACAGGAGAACAGGACCTAGCTGTGGGTGCCAGGTCAGCTCCTGAGCGGTGAACTGCTTTATTCTCACACCTTCCTAGGTAGCTCTTTCCTGAACCACCTTGCTCCATTTCCAGACAAAATGTCAGGGACACACGGTCAGCAAGTTAAGAGTTTTGTATTATATTCATGAAGTTTAAACCGAATCTTGGACTCTGGAATGGCCCTTGTTGAACTCTTTAAAACACTTCCCTACGATTTTATCTCTTGGAGCGAATGCGATCATCAGTCATCCATGGCAATCAATACTCTTCTTCAGCAAAGGCCATCCCTCACCACATGTTCTTCAGTTAATCCTTCCCCAGTCACCACTCACACATACACACTTTCTCTTTTATATGACTAAGAGGAATTGCCCTACAGAGAATTCCCAGTCAATAGCATTTACTGATGGTGGCAGGAAGAGAAAATCCGCTTGGGAAACAGGACTCTCTCCAGGCCTGGGGTGCTAATGGCCACGGTCTCCCCATGGCTAGAGGCACTATTAACTAGAAGTAAAAGGAAGTGGAGATAGATCAGTGGTTGCCAGGGGCTGGCGGTAGGGGATTTCTTTTTGGGGTGACCAAAATATTCTGGAATTAGATGGTGGTGATGGGTGAATATACTAAAAACTACCAAATTGTACATTTAAAAGGGTGTATTTTATGGTATGTGAATTATATCTCAACTTTTTAAAACTTTTAAAGGATGTGAATAGCAAGAGAGGCCAAATACCTCAGAAAGACTTCTCTTATTGTTGGATCTGCTTTTTCTTTTTGTCTCCTGAATTGTGGCGTTTCCAAGGTGGCCAGAAATGTGGCATTTGATATAACCGGTTCACTTAGTAACAGAGTTGCTGTCGGTAATCAGATCTTCCTTCTCTGGGTCCAGGTAACTAGTAGAATTGGCAACCGGTTGACCCAATCTCCACAACACTAACAGAGGTGTAAAATTTCCCTGTGAAATAGTGTCAGTGGAACCTGGGCACTATATTCTGCCCTTGCAATAGGAAGCTTCATTTTTAAGAAGTCAGATAGTTGTCTTTTCAGAGAAATTTTTTACTTGTCTTTTTAAATATGTTATCACCAATTTCAGCAAAAGTCTAAATCAATAGCATCTTACCTGTGGTTCCTAAAAGGATTTCTCTAAAGGCTAAAGCCTGATTGAGAGTGAGAATGAGAACGGTGTTAGAAAGCATGCCACCCTGCACAGGTTAAAAAAGTGTACACCTGTGCTCATAATAGCACTCATTCATTCGTTTGCATGCCAGGCATTCTGCCAGGCACTGGGGGGTGCAAGGACGGAGTGGGCACATAACCTGCCACCAAAGGATTTCAAGTGCAGTGGCACAAACCGAGCATGCTTTTTACGGCATCTGGATAAATGAATTGATGGAATGAGCTGCCTTTTTTTTTTTTAAGATATTGTCTACTTATGGTGATTCCACAATAGTGGAAATTAAGACCCTGGAACTTGGAAACAAAAAAGACAAAGTATAGCCCTAACCGGTTTGGCTCAGTGGATAGAGTGTCGGCTTGCGGACTGAAGGATCCCAAGTTCGATTCTGGTCAAGGGCATGTACCTTGGTTGCAGGCACATCCCCAGTAGGGGGTGTGCAGGAGGCAGCTGATCGATGTTTCTCATCGATGTTTCTAATTCTCTATCCCTCTCCCTTCCTCTTTGTAAAAAAATCAATAATATATATATATTTAAAAAAAAAAAGACAAAGTATAGCCCTGGCTGGGTGGCTCAGTTGGTGGAACATCATAATGTACACCAAAAAGTTGTGGGTTCCATTCCTGGTCAGGGCACATACCTAGGTTGCAGGTTTGATCCCCAGTTAGGGCACATGCAGGAAGTAACAGATGGATGTTTTTCACATCAATGTTTCTCTCTTTCTCTCTCTTTCCCTCCACCCTGCCCCCCAGACCCCCCCTCCTGTAGAAATCAGTGGAAACATATCTTTGGGTGAGGATTTTTTTAAAAAAGACAAAGTATACCTTCATTCTTACTTAAGAAAAAAACTTCTCTCAGAGAGGGACCTCATCTCTCCTGGGGATCTCTTCGAGTGGTGTTTTTGTCAGTACAAAGAGAAAGGGTGCCTGCCAGGGCTGCCCCGCCCCCAGCCCTGCTCTGTTGTTTTCTCTGCATTATATTGGGTAGTAGTCTCATGCAGACAAGAGCCCCAAATAATTAAATAATTGCAGGCTTCCAAACATATTTTACTATGAGCATCCTTTTTGAAAGAAACAAATTTCTGCATGATAGTGGTTTAAGTAGCTGTTGATTGAGAAAATGCACAATGGTAAATAGATAAATTAATGTAGCAATACCTGGAAATGATTTTGTATTTCAATGATTACAGCAGCATCTATATACATTTAAAACATAGAATATCATCAACTCAGTTTACACACACTCCTTACTTTTCAACCATCAGATTTCCAAACATTTAAGAATTCTATGATACTCTGTGCTGGTGAGAGTGTGACAAAACTTCTATACCCTGTGGGTGAGATAGAAAATTGATACAGCCTTTTTGGAAAGTAACTGAGCAGTATTTGTCAAAAATTTTAAAGTAAATTCTCTTTGCTTCAGCAATTCCACTTCTGTGAAATTACCCTACACAAGCTTACAAAATGAACAATGATGTCATCTCAATGTTCCTTATCCGAAATCTGGGAACAAAAATATCCTAATGAGGAACCACTTAACTGGTCATGTGATGGGATACTTTCTAGCCACTAAAAAGAATGAGGTCTGTGACATATTATTAAGTAAAAATTCAAGTTACAGAATAGCACATATGAAATGGTTCAAATGATAAAAGAAGAATCTCTCTCTCTCCCTATCTCTATCTCTATCTCTATCTCTATCTCTATCTCTATCTCTAAAAGCCTGCAACAGGAACAAAAAAACATTTTTTTAGCCTTATACCTGGCTTTCTCAAATCCAAATGCTATATGGATCCTTTAAAGGAAAATAGTTCTTTGAATATTCACCATTGGCTTAAATTTTTTAATTCTAATTTTTACTTAAATAGGTACAAGTATTAGAAATCAATGTACTCTATGCTTTTAGCATTAATTAGGGGGTCTTAGAAAGTTAGAGCATTAATAGAAATATAATTTCAAAGACAATTTATAAATTAAACGGCCCCAAAAAATCTATGTAATAAAATCTCAAATTGTTGAGTGTTGTCCTAACAAAAGATCTCTGTTGAAGTTATAATGATGAAAAGATGTAATCTCAGGTACAAGTCTATATTACATTTTTTAAATTTGACTTTTGTTAATACTCTTTATACTCTTCTATGCTATCTATATCGTAACAGGCCTGTGGTCGTGACGCTGTAACGGCGGCGTCACAACCAAATGAGCAGCAGCTCTCGTGGTGGCCGGGGCGGGGCGCTAGCTACCAGTAGCGAAGTGCTACGAGCGGCGATGGGCAGGACGGCCAGCTGAGGCAAGTGGAAGCAAGCTACTTGCACACGATTTCGTGCACGCTGAATCTCTAGTAAAAATATGAAAAACATTGATACCCAGGTGATCAGACCACATTTAACCAAAACTATGGACCAATTTTAATGACATTGCCCCATCCCAGGCCCTGCTCTGTGACTTTCTCTGCATTATATTGAGTAATATTCTCATGCAGACAAGAGCCCTAAATAATTAAATAAATTGATAAATCTAAATTGGTTTTATTTTCTTAAGTGTAAGATTGCTATTGTAACTTTTTTAAGCATTAAATTTTTGGTGGAACAGGAAAATAATATATGAATCTATTCTATTTTCTGCAAATGTTGAAAAAAATATAGTTTCAACAGAATCCATAATTAAAGTTTGAAAGAAAATAGTAAAAATGGGAAATGAGTCATTCATATCATTTAGAAAACAACCATAATTCAAGTTTTCTTTTCATTTTTTCTGTATTACCTGCAATTGAAATGTTCAAACTACTGTCAGCACAATGTCCAGTGGTTTTCAGATGAGCCAAATGCACCATCTTCCTATTAAATCTGCTCGTCTGTCCTCATCCCTCCTCATTAACTAAAGTAGTATATTACTCATTTTAATTATGTTAATTTTCAGGACATCAACTTAAATTTGGAATTCATTAAATAATTTTAAAAGTTTAAGTCTTTGTATATGAAAATGCCACTCAAGTGCAAATTATCACAGCCAAAGGGAAGTTTTGTCTTCACAAGGAAACAATTCAAGATAAGCGCGATGACTAGCATTTTGAGTTGAGACCTGCTAACCTGATGGCAGCTAACCTGCTTTCCAACTCAGAAATAGGTAAAACCCAGGAAAGAACAGTCAAATGTTCGTGGCATGAGTGGTAGGATTTCAAGGAATTTTTACTTCTTCCTTCCCTTTCCTGTGTTATTGGACTGTTTTTACACAATCATGATTATTTACATAAACTACAAAGTAAGTGATAATGCTGATTTTATTGTGAAAAGATGAAAAGATAAAAATGCTGTCACTTGATTACTTGACTCCCAAAGATTATAAACACAAATGAAAACAAAGGTGATAAATGTGAGGGCTACCTTTCAGTTGAATGTGGCCATCTTCTAGAATCTGGATGCCTGAGTTTTTCCTATTTAAGCATTGCGATAGCTATACCGATAAACAGATGCAATTACAAAGAATTTTGTGTCAGGAACTCACAGGCCTCAGACAATCTGTCCAGAATCCCTAGGGGTCCTTAGACCTAGTTGAAGAAATACTTCCTATCCTTCTTTTGCTGTTTAAGGTGTTTATGTTGAGCAAGATAAAAAATAATGTGGTACCACCTTACAGTCACCTACTTCTCACCACCCCACCCTACTCTCCTCATTTCTGTTGTGCATGCTCCACAGCTGGCCATTTTTGCACCAGTCTTATCACTGTATCAGAGCCCTTAGCTGTGACAGGAGTATCGCTAGTAGGCCCACAGGAAAAGAATACCAGACCAAAGATTTGGTGCCAAGTAGGAAATCCAGTACCGCAGAGCCTGGGCTGGGATTGGGGTGAGAGAGTTCAGAGTTGTAGAACCTAAAACTACGGAGCCTCCACATTAGGGAAGCAATGTCTCTTAGTGCTGCTCACTGGCTGCCAATGTCTGGGTTTGCAGTACAGGGAGCCCTAGGGGGTGCTCAGCTGCACTGGGGGTGCCCACCTGAGGATGATGGATCTAGTGGCTGTATTGCATGGGTTGTGTGCCCTGGTCTAGATTTGGGAGCCCAACCAAGTGTGTGGGTTAGATAGCCAGATGGGGATTAGTCAGCATCTAGAAGATGGTTTAACCACCCACTTCACAAGGAGACTCAGAAAGTTGGGGGAAACCTTAAAAATTGGCTAGTCTAACTCTTTCTCAAGTGGGGGGAAATGTCTCACAGATTACTGCTTGCCCACTGGCTCAGTTAGAATTAGAATCCAATCCTCTTGACTCATCCCGGGGCTTTTTAAAATTACAGCACACTGCAAATTCATCGTCAATAAGAAAACCATCTTTCCCCTTTCTGAAGAACACCCACCACAGCACGCACAGTCCACATTCAGCAGGACAGGCTAAGCCAGAGCTTTGTCAAAAAGGGTTGCCTTTTATGAACTTCACTCCCTGCGCCTTCTCTCTGAGGTTGGGTTCCCCAGAAGACAACTCTGAGACTGAGATTCACATGTCCCGAAGTGTTAAGGAAGTGCTCCGGGAAACCTGAAAACGCAAGCAGGACCAAGGAGGGAGAGAAATCAAGCAAGGGTGTGATCTGGGCAAAGTCCAGAGGAAGAGAATGTCTGCCTGATCGCATAGGACACCTGAGGAATGGAGGTGACCCTTCAGAGTTGTGTCCTCATGACTTGAGGCAAGAGAGTTAGCCTTTCATGTCCCTGCATCTTGGCCAAGGGCCTACCTGCAGTGGATGAAACTTCTAGGCACTTCTGGCTCCTGCCCTGGTGGGCAAATCCACTCCAGAAGCCCAAGGTCAGGCCTCTGCGAAAGCTGCAGATGTGGGTCATCTGAAGGCACAGGTGGGTGACCCCAGGAGATACTGGGAGTAGCGGCAGTGTCTATGACACCCCCTAAATATCATGCTCCAATCCTGCCAGATTGTTTCCCTATTTCTTCTACAAACCAAAGTAAACGTATCCACAGACTTGAAAAGAATGCATCGTGAAAATGAGTCCTCTAGATGAGGATCCAGTATCTTTTCCCATAAAGGTAGTAAATATTTTAGGCTTTATGGGCCATAAAGTATCTTTCGCAACTATTTAATTCCTACCAAAGCAGCCCCAGACAGTACATGAACAAATGGGTGTGGCTGCATTCCTTCATGACACAGAAATTTGAATTTCACATGATTTTTATATATCATGGAATATTCCTCTTTTGATTCGTTCTCAAATATTTAAAAATGAAAAGCCATTCTTAGTTTGTGGTCCAGAGACAACAGGCAGCGGGCTGGACGTGGCCTGCAAACTGCAGTTTGCCAACCTCTGCTCCAGATCAGTGGCTTTCATTCTCTTCTGACCATGACTGTAAGAAAGGCATTTATCATGAGCTACAATATGTATAAATATATATACACATATGTAATTCAAACTTAAGTTTCATAAAACAGTTCTCATGTTTTGTATGAACTATAAATTCCTTTTCTTTTTTCCATTTTATGCTACTTGGTTTTTTAAATGCTGTCATGATCTACTGAGTTGTTTTTTCAACCCATCAAGGGATCAGACTCCTCCAGTTTAAAAAGCTCTGTTAAGATCCATCGAGGTCTTCTCTGAGCAGCGGCGATAGCGCAGCCACAGTGGCTGTTTTGTGTTCATCAGCTGCTTGGAACTGCTTGGCATTTGCCAGTAAATAACATGAAGATCAAAGGAAGATGCTATCACAAACCTGTCAAGGGACAGCATGACAGACTCGCCTGCCTCAGCCTGCCCTTGACACCAGGTGTTCCAGGACATTCCGGCCACTTCCTGTCTTCCTGGATGTCGGAAGCATGAATTTCATTTGAACTGAGCAGAATTCAGAGCAAAGAGAGAATCTGAAGCAACTGCAAGCCACAGCCTGAAACCTTGAGCTCGGCAGTTTCGAAGGAGACTTATATTTGCCTTATAGCCATGCTTTGTCACCAGCGGAGGTATCTGAAAAGTGTGACAATTTCAAATAGCAGCCTCCTCGTTTAATTCAGCTAAATATTGCCAATAGACCAGACTATGCTCAGCTTAAAAACAAGACCAGAAGTTCATTGTTTAAAGGGCAAAAGATAGACTGCCTGAGACCTGTATCTGATTAAGCTTAGCTTTGCACCCTGTACCTCGCCCTTCGGAGGTGGCGACTGGCCTCTGGAACACTGGGGCTAGGTGAAATGTGCTTTTGTCATTTCCCACTGTCCATGTCCCTCCTGCCACTCTTTGCTGGCCTTCCTGTCTTGCCTTCTCTAGAGTGTAAAGATGGGATGAGATAGGTGGGAGAGAGAAATGTGAAACCCTATGAAACAGCTTCAGGGTTATCCTTATTTTCAACATTATCCCCTTCCATCCTTCTGCCTCCTTGTCTCCCCAGTTTCAGTTCAGTTCCGTTTAGAAAGCAGCTATTGTGTACATTGATGGAGCCAGATCCTGGGGACACAGCAGTTAATGAAATGGAACCTGATCTTAAGGAACATGGCATAGCATTAGGTCCTTCAGTTCAATGAGGTGAGATGTGCAGAGGTTCTTTGCTAGCTGTGAAGTTATTGATAGTCCCAGTGATTAGCAATTGGTCATTCCTTGCGGGCATAGCCATCCTCTGTGTGGCAGGATTGTGGCCCACTAGGAGACGCCTCCTCCCTCCAACGTCCCAGCTCTTCTCTCTTTAGGTGGAAAAAGACAAAGCCACTTTGTAACGGTGTGAGAGAAAAAAACAAACAGAAAACATTAACTGATGATACACACAAATAAAGCAATACAATTCATAAAAATGAATTCCAGCCCTGTCCGGTTTGGTTCAGTGGTTAGAGTGTCAGCCCGTGGACTGAAGGGTCATGGGTTCGATTCCCAGGCAAGGGCACATACCTCGGTTGCAGGTTAGATCCCCAGCCCCACTCGGGGCCGGTGAGGGAGACAACCAATTGATGAGTCTCTCACACATCTATGTTTCTCTCCCTCTCTCTTTCTTTCTCTGTCTCTCTCTCCCCCCTCCTTCCTCCCTTCCACTCTCTCTAAAAATCAATGGAGAAAAATATCCTCAGGTGAAAATTAAAAAAAAAAAAAAAAAAAAAAAGAATCCTAGGCTATCCTAGATGGTGGATTTTAAGACATTTTTATTTTCTTCTACAAAGTGATCTCTCTTTTTTTTTTTAAATATATTTTACTGATTTTTTACAGAGAGGAAGGGAGAGGGATAGAGAGTTAGAAACATCAATGAGAGAGAAACATCGATCAGCTGCCTCCTGCACACTCCCTACTGGGGATGTGCCCACAACCACGGTACATGCCCTTGACCAGAATCAAACCTGGGACCCCCCAGTCTGCAGGCTGACACTCTATCCACTAAGCCAAACTGGTTGGGGCAAAAGTGATGTCTTTAAAATACCTTAAAATATGTCAAATGTACACATTTATGTTTTGAGCATTCAAAAAATTCACTAAATTTTATAAACAGTGATTACTTTTTCTGATTATAAAAAAATTTAAACATGTTTATTTTTATTTTATTTATTTTTTAATTAAATGTATTAGGGTGACATTTGGTTAATTGAATCAAAAAGGTTCAGGTGTGGATTTCTATGTTATAAGATCTGTATATTGCATTGTGTGCTCACCACCCAAAGTCAAATCATCTTCCATCAACGATATATTAGTTCCCCTTCATGGCCCTTCCCCCACCACCTTCCCTCTGGCAACCACCACTGCTGTTTGCACCCATGAGTTTCAATTTTATATCCCACATATGAGTGAAATCCTATGGTTCTTAGTGTTTCTGCCTGACTTATTTCACTTAGCATAATATTTTCAAGGTCCATCCATGTTGTCACAAATGGCAGTATTTCGTCTATGGCTGAGTAGTATTCCATTATGTATATGTACCACATTTTCTTTATCCAATTCTTTATTGAAGGACACCTTGGCTGTCTCTATGTCTTGGCCACCATGAATAATATTGCAGTGAACATAGGGTGCATGTATCTTTGCAAATACAATAAACATGTTTTTTTTTTAAGTTTAAATAAGGAAGATAGAAAGTAAAATTTGTCTCAATTCTCATCTTCCCCCATGCTCAACAACCATTATTAACATTTCAGTGTTTGTTTCTCTACTTTTTACTTTACAAATGCATGCATACATACATTTTGGACAAAAATTGATGTGTTTTATATATAATACTAGAGGCCCGGTGCATGAAATTCGTGCACGGGGGTGTGTGTCCCTCAGCCCAGCCTGCACCCTCTCCAATCTGGGACCCCTCAAGAGATGTCCGACTGCCCGTTTAGGCCCGATCCCAGTAGGATTGGGCCTAAATGGGCAGTCGGACATCCCTCTCACAATCCAGGATGCTGGCTCCCAACTGCTCGCCTTCCTGCCTTCCTGATTGCCCCTAACCGCTTCTGCCTGCCAACCTGATCACACCCTAACCACTCCCCTGACAGCCTGATTGATGCCTAACTGCTCCCCTGCCAGCCTGTTTGCCCCTAACTGCCCTCCCCTGCAGGCCTGGACACCCCTAACTGCCCTCCCCTGCAGGCCTGGTCACACCTAACTGCCCTCCCCTCCAGGCTTGATTGCCCCTAACTGCCCTCCCTTGCAGGCCTGGTCCCTCCCAACTGCCCTCCCTTGCTGGCCATCTTGTGGTGGCCATCTTGTGTCCACATGGGGGCAGCCATCTTTGACCACATGGGGGCAGCCATCTTCTGTGTTGGAGTGATGGTCAATTTGCATATTACTCTTTTATTAGATAGGATAGAGGCCTGGTGCATGGGTGGGGGCCAGCTGGTTTGCCCTGAAGGGTGTCCCGGATCAGGGTAGGGGTTCCCTTGGGGCATGGGGCAGCCTGGGTGAGGGGCCTGTGGTGGTTTTCAGGCTGGCCATGCCCCCCCCGGCGATCCAAGCAGAGGCCCTGGTATCTGGGATTTATTTATCTTCTATAATTGAAACTTTGTAGCCTTGAGTGGAGGAGGCCAAGGCAGACCAGGGCTGCAGAAGCTTGGCTTCCTCCATCGCTGGGGGCAACTCAAGCCTCCTGCTCTCTCCAGCTCCGTGGTTGCCACCATTTTTGTTGGGATTTATTTATCTTCTATAATTGAAACTTTGTAGCCTTGAGTGGAGGCCTGGGCCTGCCAGGGTGTGCAGAAAGCTTAGCTTCCTCCATTGCCAGGGAAACCCAAGCCTCCTGCTTGCTCTGTGGCTGCAGCCATCTTGGTTGGGTTAATTTGCATACTCACTCCTGATTGGCTGGTGGGTGTGGCTTGTGGGTGTAGTGGAGTGATGGTTAATTTGCCTATTACTCTTTTATTAGATAGGATAGGGTATATAAGTGTATATATACCCACTTTTGAAAGATTATAGCTTTTATCTATATGTATTTGTGATAAATTGTTTAAACATTACATTATATTGCGGACATCTTTCTACATAAACATACCTTATTATTTTAGCAGTAGCTTAACATTGCATTGTATGGTTATACAATTAAATGGTTTTCAGCTTTAAACATCTGTTCTTCCATATTTGTGCAAATATAATCCCAGGATAAATTCTTGAAAGTGAGGTTATTTATTCAAAAAGTATGAACACATCATGCCAGATTACTTTCTCCCCAAGATATGAGTTTCTCTAAGACCATGAAACACAGTATGTTATAGAATTTTTTTAAAATCTGCCAATCTAATTATGGGAAAATGAATCCTGATTGTTGTTTTAATTTGAAAATTAAGATTGCTAGTGAGTTTGATCATCTATTCCCATGTTTATTGCCCACTTGCTTTTTTTCACTTTTTAAAATTGAGATGTAATTCACATACAATAATATTAACCATTTTAAAGTATATAATTCAGTGAATTTTAGTATATTTACAAAATTGTACAATCACCATTTTGTCTAGTTCCAAGACATTTCATCACCCCAAAAGAAAACCTCATATTCATCAGCAGTCACTCCCATCCCCCTCCTTCCTCCAACCCCTACTCCTCTAATACTACCCCCACCCCTGCAGTCCCTGGCAACCACTAATCTAACCACATTCTGTCCCTATGACACTGCCTATTCTGAACATTTCCTAGATAAAATCAAGTAATATATGGCCTTATGTGACTGACTTCTTTCACTTAGCAAAATATGTTCAAGGTCCATCCATGTTGTAGCATGTATCAGTACTTCATTTCTTCTTATGGCTGAATAATGTTCCATTATCCATACACCTTTGGTTATCCATTCATCAAGTTATGGACATTTGGGTTGTTTCCACTTTTTGCCCATTGTGAATAATGTTGCTATAAACATTAGTGTACAAATTTTTGTATAGACATATACTTTTAATTCTTTTGATGACATACCTTGGAAAAGAATTGATGGGTCATTGGTAACTCTGTTTAACTTTCTGAGGAACTGCCAAACTGTTTTCCACTGTGACTGTACCATTTGCATTGTCATCGGTAATGTATGAGGGTTTCAGTTCCACACATATTTACCAATAGAGGTTATTTTCCTGTTTTTAAAAAATTATAACAATCCTAGTATATGTGAAGTAATATCTCACCATGGTTTTAATTTGAATTTCCCTAATGACTACTGAGGTTGAGCAGCTTTTCATGTATATATTCTCCATTTTTGTATCTTCTTTGAAGAAATATCTATTCAAACACATATTCACCAGTGATACATCTGATAAGGGGTTAATACTCAAAATTTATGAAGAACTTATACAACTCAACACCAAAAAAAGAAACAACCCAAGTAAAAAGTGGGCAAAGGACCTGAATAGACACTTCTCCAAAGAGGACATACAGATGGCCAAGAGACATATGAAAAAATGCTCAAGGTCACTAATCATCAGAGGTATCACCTCACACCTGCCAGAATGGCTACCATCAATAAATCAACAAACAAGCGTGGAAAAAGGGAACCCTTGTGCACTGTTGGTAGGAATGCAGATTGGTGCAGCCACTGTGGAAAACAGAATGGAGATCCGCAAAAAAATTAAAAATAAAACTTCCTTACCACCCAGGGATTCCACTTCTGGGAATATATACTAAGAATCCAGAAACACCAATCAGAAAGAATATATGCACCCCTATGTTCGTTGCAGCATTCTTTACAATAGACAAGATTTGGAAGCAGCCCAAGTATACATCAGTAGATGAATGGATAAAAAAGCAGTGGTACATTTACACAAAGGACTACTACTCAGCCATAAAAAAAAGAAGGAAATGTTACCCTTTTAGACAGAATAGATGGACCTGGATATTATTATGCTAAATGAAATAAGCCAGTCAAAGAAAGACAAATACCATATGATTTCTCTTATATATGGAATTTTAATGATAAAATAAACAACCAAAAATAGAAACAGACTCATAGATACAGAGAACAGACTGATAGCTGTCAGAGGGAAAGGGGTTTAGGGGACCAGGTGAAAAGGTGAAGAGATTGAGAAAAAAAAAACACCTTAGACATAGAAAACAAAGAACAAAACAAAAACAAATGCTTTGCCCATTTTAAAATTGTTTAACTTTTAACTGTTGAGTTATAAGTGTTCTTTCTTTATTCTGGATACTAGTTTCTTGTCAAATGTATGATTTGAGAATATTTTCTCCCATTCTGTGACTTGTCTCTTCCCTTTCTTAGTAGTGTCCTTTCCTGAACAAAAGTTTTGAATTGTAAAAAGGTTTTATTTTTTTTCTCCTTTGTTTGTTGTGCTTTTGGCATCATATCTAACACTGCCTAATCCAAGGTCACAAAGATTTATACTTACGTTTTCTTCTAAAAGTTGTATAGCTTTAGCTCTTACACTGAGACCCTTGTTCTATTTTGAGTTAACATTTGTATGTATTGTGAGGTAGGGGGTCCAAATTCATTCTTTTGCATGTCAATATCCTGTTGTCCCAGCACATACTTGCCTTTTTTTACCCCTATAAATTTTCTATTCATATCTGTTCCCCATTTTTTCTTATTGGGTTGTTTTGGGGTGTTTTATGGATATGTAGGAGTCATCTGTCTAATAAGAAAATTAGTCCTTTGCCATATGAATTATAAATAGCCTTTCTCAATTAGGTATGATTAGTCTGTTAACTTTGCTTATGGTAGGTTGATTTGTTGGTTGATTTCACATCTTGGTTTGATTTGTAGCCATGCCAATGTTTGAAATTTTTGCTCATCGAACTGAACAGTGTCTATCTTTAAGGCTTCTGGTTTCTATGTCAAGCTTTCCTTTAGTTTAAGGCATCTCTTCTGATCTCTTCACAAAGCGTGAAGTGATAGAGATCAACATCATGAAATAATTGCAAGTGATAAGGACAGCATGGGAGTAAGGTCCCTAGAAGGAAGGGTGCAGAGACAATAGGGAGGAGGGCTAGGTACTGTGCCTTTGGGAATATACAAAGCAGAGGTTAAGGGAGAAAGTGAGAACGCAAAGAAAATCCAGGAGAAATAGATGAGCAAGGAGGAAGGAAAAGGAGAGTTGTTGAGAGTGCCAGCTACATCGGAAGTTTTAGAGAGCAGTTCTTGGGCTGGGCAATCAGACTGGTGGTGTGCTGGGAGAAAAAGGAGACAGCTAGTTTAGGAAGTGTGGCAGTGAAAAGACAGAAAACCAGAGGGTGGCAAAAGAGTTTCAAAAAGGTTTATTTTCTTTCCAAAAAGAGAGAAAAGGGGACATTTTACAATGATTTTAGGTTAAGACCCAGGAGAGTTTTGCTGATAAGAGTAATGATTAGGCCCTGGCCAGTTTGCTCAGTGGTTAGAGTGTCATCCCTGGCTATAAACAATGTGTCAGATGGTGATGAGTGCCAAGGATGTGGAGAGGGGGAGGAGAGGAGGGGGGGCTGCAAATTTAAATAAAGGCAGAGAGGTGAGTGAGGAATGTGGGGATAGATATAGAGATGGGTGTAGAATAGTAGTTGGGATCCCAGTGGAGGGGGGTGGGGAAGGTAACATCATGTAGAGTCGCTGTGAGGATTTAGCTTTAATATGAGTGAAATGAGAAAGAATTGCAGGGTTTGATCAGGGAAGTGACATGACCTAACTAACATCTTTCAAGGTTCCTGGATGCTCCTTGAAGAATAGACTGAAGGAGTTGCCAGGAGCAAACCCAAGGAAGGGCGATGGGAAGCTGCCCCAGGGCTGCCCCTTGCAGAGGGGAGTTCCACAAATGCTGCTGTGGGTTAGGTGGGGGTTGAGGGGCCGTGTAGTCAGTGTTTGACTTTCTTTTCAAGAGGGGCAATAGGGAGAGAACCTAGAGAGAGGCAAGTTCTCTTCCCTAGCCCTTGTCTGACTTTCTGTGGTGGTTTCTGTTTCCAGGGAGGTGTGGTGGGATCATAAGTCATTCCCCACCCCTTCCAGGCCTCCTGCTATAAATGCAGGACCTCTCTGGTTTCTGGTTTCTGGTCCTATGAGGATGTGGGACCCTTCAGTAAAGGAGAGCAAACAGAAAAAAAAAAGAAAGAAAGAATAGACTGAGGCAGTGCAGATGTAGAAGCAGAGAGATCAAGGGCCTGGGAGGTGGCGGTGGAGATGGTGAAAGATGGTCAGATCTGGATATATGATAAGCACATAAATCCAACAAGATTTTCTAATGGATTAGATGTGGAATGTGAGAAAAAAAGAGGCATTAAGGATAAAGCTAAGTGTCTTAGTTCTCTATTGCTCTGTAACCAATTGCCACAAATTTACAGAACTGTGAAGTAATTAACAAGTGTTGATTTAAGCTGCTAAATTTGTGGTGATTTCTTATGTCAGTCATAGAAAATGAATAATCCTTCCCAAGAAGCTTATTCTATCCTTGAATAGCACTCATTATAAGGAAATGTAACCTTATTGTTTTCACTAGGATCCTGTCACTGTTCCTTCCAACAATAGACCTCATTTTATTTCTTGAAGCCATGTTGACAGCCCATCCCATATTTGAAGACAGCCCAGGTGAACCTTCCCTTCTTTGGACCAGAGATTCCCTGTACATTCTCCACCCTGGCTCAGCCTGGATGAGGGAATTTATGTGAAAATGAGACATGACAGAGAGCTTCCAGGTAGATCACATGCTTATGATCAACATTTAAATATGATATTGGGAGACGTGGACAAAACTGTGACTGCTGTAGAAATTGAAAAAGAAACATATGAAGAGATATATAAGTCAACAAAATGGAATATTCCAATGCTCTTTGTCCAGGGAGATGGCGTTTTAGTGGCTGCTGCACTGACAATTGTCTGAAACAAAGAATTCATCCTGTGTGGAAATTAGGAGCCTTATATGATTGGGTCTTTAAATGCAGAAGATATTCAAAAGAGAAACCTGCATAAATTTTGATACTAAGAAATGACCAATAATTCTTCACTCCTGAAATGAGTTGATTTGCACATAACTCACAAATTATTAAGCTAAATGGCATTTTTAGTTTTCTCCAATCCTTGCAAAAAACGTGATCTCCAAGGAAAAAAGAAAGAAAGAAAGCCTTTGCTGATTTGGATTACCTTGCTCTTCTGTTACAAAGGAGGAATTTTCCATCTTTATCACCAAAGACAAACATTATTTTCTGGACCAACAACTATGCAATTGTGCATAATAGAGAAGAATCATTTAGAATGACCTGGAATAAAAAAATGAAGTAGAAAATTATCAGGAAGGTCTCAAAAGTATGAATCTGCCTGAACATTATAGATTGTGATACTTTTATCTATATACTAGAGGCCCGGTGCACAAAATTCGTGCGGGGGTGGGGGGTGGTGTCCCTCAACCCAACCTGCACCCTCTCCAATCTGGGACCCCTCGAGGGACGTCTGACTGCCCGTCCTACCAGGATCAGGCCTAAACGGGCAGTCGGACATCCCTCTCACAATCAGGATTGCTGGCTCCCAACTGCTTGCCTGCCTCCCTTCCTGATTGCTCCTAACCACTTCTGCCTGCCAGCCTGATCACCCTCTAACCACTCCCCTGACAGCTTGATTGATGCCTAACTGCTCCCCTGCCAGCCTGTTTGCCCCTAACTGCCCTCCCCTGCAGGCCTGGTCACCTCTAACTGCCCTCCCCTGCAGGCCTGGTCCCCCCCAGCTGCTCTCCCCTGCAGGCCTGATCACTCCCTAACTGCCCTCCCCTGCAGGCCTGGGTCCCCCCCAACTGCCCTTCCCTTCAGGCCTGTGTCCCCCCCAACTGCCCTTCCCTTCAGGCCCGGTCACCCCAACTTCCCTCCTCTGCTGACCTGGTCACCCCTAACTGCCCTTCCCTGTAGGCTTGATTGCCCCAAACTGCCCTCCCTTGCAGGCCTGGTCCCTCCCAACTGCCCTCCCCTGCTGGCCATCTTGTGGTAGCCATCTTGTGTCCACATGGGAGCAGCCATCTTTGACCACATGGGGGCAGCCATCTTGTATGTTGGAGTGATGGTCAATTTGCATATTACTCTTTTATTAGATAAAATATTTATATATATTTATAGATTTCAGAGAGGAAGGGAGAGATAGAAACATCAATGATGAGAGAGAATCATTGATTGGCTGCCTCCTGCACCCTCCCCAATGGGGAGCGAGCCCACAACCTGGGTATGTGCCCTTAACCAGAATCAAACCTGGGACCCTTTAGTCAACAGGTTGATGCTCTATCCACTGAGCAAAACCTGCTAGGGCTAGATTGTGATACTTAAGTAGGATTAAGATTTGATGCTTATGTAGTTAACAGAAATTTCCCCCCATGAAGTAAACACAATAAAAAACAGCAGCAGAGGAGAAACCAAGATGGCAGCATAGGTAAACACCTATACTGCTGCCTCACACAACAATTTCAAAACTGCAACTGGAAGACAGAGCAGACATCGTCCAGAACCACTGGAAAGCTGGCTGAGTGGAAATTCTACAACTAGAAGGAAAGATAAAAGGACACTGAGATCCAGAGGAGCTGTGGAGGACAGAGGTGCAGAGACCCGCACACAGAAAGGGCAGGAAGCAAGCACGCGGCTAGCTTTCTCGTTCGGGAGGGAAACAAAACTTCCCAACTGCACTGAAATCCAGTTTCGGGTGAGACTTTGGGTACCCAGACTCATTCGGGGAGAAACTGGACTGTCTGGCAGCGGGCAAAACTCGAGGGCAGCCTTCTCTCAGAGGTGCACGCAGCCATTGCCGCAGGACACTGAGACACAGGGACCTCGTAGGGTGGGGCTGATGGGAAACCAAGGCTGTCTGCTCCACCCTGAGACTCCGCCCCATCCAAGCTGAGCACAGAGGCTTTTGCAAGTCTTGTCTCATAAGGGTGTCTCCAGCACAGAAGTTCTCCCAGCATAGACACAGCTGATCCTCACAGCCAATCAGCCTTGAGGTCAACTTCCCCCAGTGATACTAACAACAATCTAGGCTTAACTACAACAAGACTGTGCACACAGCCCACAAAGGGGTGCACCAAGAGTGTCCACCTCAGGTAACTGGGGAGGCTGAGCCACTGGGCCCTGCTAGGACACCTAGCACACAAAGCCACTCCATCAACTCAGGGAAGCAGCCAAAATGCAGAGACAAAGAGGCAGGTCACAAATGAAGGAAATGGAGGAAAGTAAACAACTGGATATAGAGTTCAAAACCACGGTTATAAGGTTTTTCAAGAATTTCCTAGAAAAGGCCAATAAATTTAATGAGATCCTCGAGGATATGAAAAAGGGTCAACTAGAAATTAAGCATACACTGACTGAAATAAAAAATATTATACAGAGACCTAAAAGCAGACTAGAGGATTGCAAGAACCAAGTCAAAGATTTGGAATACAAAGAAGCAAAAAAACACTCAACCAAAAAAGCAAAAAGAAAAAAGAATTTAAAAAGTTGAAGGTAGTGTAAGAAGCCTCTGGGACAACTTCAAACGTACCAACATCAGGATTATGGGGGTGCCAGAAGAAGAGAGAGAGAAAGATACTGAAAACCTATTTGAAGAAATAGTGACTGAAAACTTTCCCCACCTGGTGAAAGAAATAGACTTACAAGTCCAGGAAGCACACAGAACCCCACACAAAAGGAATCCAAAGAGGACCACACCAAGACACATCATAATTAAAATGCCAAAAGCAAAAGACAAAGAGAGAATATTAAAAGCAGCAAGAGAAAAACAGTTAGTTACCTACAAGGGAGCACCCATACAATTGTCAGCTGATTTCTCAACAGAAACTATGCAGGCCAGATGGGAGTGGCAAGAAATATTCAAAGTGATGAATAGCAAGAACCTACAACCAAGATTACTCTACCCAGCAAAGCTATCATTCAGAATTGAAGGGCAGATAAAGAGCTTCACAGATAAGAAAAAGCTAAAGGAGTTCATCACCACCAAACCAGAATTATATGAAATGCTGAAAGGTATTCTTTAAGAAGAGGAAAAAGAAGAAAAAGATAAAGATAAAAATTATAAACAACAAATACGTATCTATCAACAAGTGAATCTAAAAACCAAGGGAATAAAAAATCTGATGAACAGTATTAACTGGTGAATATAATAGAATCAGGGGCATAGAAACGGAGTGGACTGACAATTCTTGGGGGAAAAGGAGAGTGGGGGTGCGGGAAGAGACTGGACAAAAAGCGTACACTTATGAATGAGGACAGTGCAGGGAAGTTAAGGGCAGAGGGTGGGGTAGGAACCTGGTGGAGGGGAGCTATGGGGGGGGGGGGAAAAGAGGAACAATTGTAATAATCTGAACAATAAAGATTTATTAAATTTAAAATAAAAAAAAAACAGCAGCAGCTGGGAATTAAAATGTTGTCTTTTCTCTGTCCAGCTGGGATAAATCTATTCTGGGTGTAACAAAACTTCTTTCTTGGTCCTTGGGACATGGGGCAGGACCAAGAGCTGTGCCAAGACACCAGGAAGGCAGGTGGGGCTGAATATTGCCATGATCCTCGACCAAGAGCTCCTGAAATCTCCCCACAGCGTAGTTCATGGCAAATCAGAACAAAAATGCATAAAGTGAGAAAAAAAGAGAAACCTTAAAGTAGGAAAGATGGAGGAAACCTAGCAGGGGAACAGCATTTGAATGGTCATTAATATGATTAACTAGTCCATTAAGAGCTGACTTTAAAGATATACTGATATGAGAGAAGTACGGCTATTGGGAATACTTTGGAAAGTGACAAAGAAAAACTGGATTTGATAACAAGAGAGAGTGGGTGATTACCTTGTATTGCAATTGAACAGTTTCCAGTTTCATGCACATATAAGCATTTTCCTCAATTGAAATTTTAGCTCTTCGGAAGAATGGCTATGTCTTACGATTTCTTTGAGTAAGATAAGTAGCAAATACTTGGAAAACTCTCAATTAATAGAACCAAATGAAATTGCCTGTTGACTGGCTGAATAACGAATGAAGACAATGTTGTTCTAATTAGAATACAGGTTCCTTGGGAGAAAGCTAGATTAAGTCAGAAGAAACTGTATGTTTCTGATTCCTCCATCCTTCCTCCTTAAATGACCCACTGCTCTGGGGTGCTTTCCCAAGTGCAGTCCAAGGACGTGTACATTAGACTTGTTTGGGGAAGCTTGTTAAAATGAAGAATCCTACATCCCACTGCCCTACACCCACTGAATGAGAATCTGGGAGGTACAAGTACTCATTACAATTTACAAACAGTTAGTTACCTTCAAGGGAGCACCTTGGTGCCTGCATATGCAAATTAACCCACCATCTTTGTTGGGTTAATTTGCATACTCAGTCCTGATTGGCTGGTGGGTGTTGTGAAGGTACGGTCAATTTGCATCTTGCTCTTTCATTAGTGTAGATAACCATGGGAGTGACATATTGAATAGAAGCAAGTCACAGATTTCACTGAGACTCACAGACAGGGTATTAGGCTGTGGATTATTGGGGGCCACCTGAGCATGTGTCCACCAGAAGTTGTTTCTAGTTTTTACTAATTATGAATATCAGTACACCATCTTTATGGGAACAAATGCTTCATTTCTCTTGGGTAAATACCTAGGAGTAGAGTTGCTTATGTTTAACCTTAGGAGAAAATGTCATGCCATTTTTCAAAAAGGCTGTACAGTTTTTCCTTTTCATCTACAATGTTCCCCACTTTTTACCAATATTGCTGTTGTCTGTCTCTGTCATTTTTGCCACTTTCTACTGGATGTGAAGTCTGCATTTTAAAGAGCTCCGTGGGCGATTCTTACACATACTCAACCACTGCTTCAGAGGCGTGAGTCATCAAGAGCCTTCCAACACTACTCAGCGACAGGCCCCTCAGAAGTCTGTCCCCAAACCTAACCCACCCACTGAACCCCAGGGGACATTTGTGAAAACAGAATCTGGGCCTGACTTCACACCTTCTGAACCAGCATCTCCAGGACTGTAGCTTGGGAATAGGTATTTCCCAAGAACTTCTAGGGGATTCTTGGACCTGCTGGGGTTGGGAACCCGAAAGCGTCTTTGGTGTGCTACTCACACCGAGAAAACCTCTATGACGCGGAGGAAGGACCCCCAGACACTCCCTGCTTCGTTAATAAAATCTGTTAGTACATGAATGTCCTTATTTGCTTACTGTGTATGTGTCCTACATCAATGACAGCTTCCTGGGAGAAAAGAAGTTGGGGAATTATAGCTCAGATGTTTGGCTTTAATTATTCTCATTCAAAGAACTTGTGTCTCCAACTGCAACTCACCAATCTCAAGTAACAATCTCCTTGTATTTTCAGGAAGACACTGTTTCTTTAAGAAGCACTTCTTTTAAAAATACTGTGGAACTCTTGCTATAGAGCAGGCACCACAGTGCTGGTGAGTGGGGATGTGAGCTGGGGAGGAGGACAGACCACCACACAGGCGATTGGCATCTTGGTGCTAAGTGCTGGGGAGGGAAAGTGCACCCCCTGCCCCAGGAGAGAGGGACAGAGCCTCCTCCAGGCTCCTTAGTCTCTAACCATCATTTAAAAAACCATGTGTAGGGGCCTAATAGTTGGTGACAGATGATTTGATGTTCGTGGTGGGCACACGGTACAATATACAGATCATGTAACACAGAAACTCACACCTGAAACCTATATGAGCATGTTGACCAACATCACCCCAATAAATTTAATTGGGAAAAAACCACCCAAGTTTATACGACTACATGCAACTGAACTCTTCTCTAACCAGTAATCTTTTCTCCTTTCAGCAAAACTACTTCAGGGTGGTCACCTGTCGGGACATAGGAGGACTGCTAGACACCTCCATGCCACTGAGTTGGGAGAGGCAGAGGGAGGGAGGGATGGAAGGATGGGGCAGTGGCCACTGCACACTCCAACACTGGTGGTGAAGAGGTGACGGGATGAAGACCAGGGGTTACGGGGACCCCAGCTGTGCTGCTAGCTGGTGTTAGGGATTCACGTATCTCTGCTTCTTCCTCAGGAAAAGCACAAACAGAACAAAATGGTGTCTCAGCAACCTGCATACAGAGAGTGTCTGAAAAGCCTGCGAATGAAAGCAGGATAAACCTCATTTCAAACAAGGTGCTACTGCGTTTTCAATATTATTTTTCTTCAACCTTCAGACACTGTTTCGGATAAAATTCTTCTAAATTTCAGTACACTCCAGAACATTCAAAGAAATCTGCAAACACAGAGAAAATAAGCACTTTCTGAACTTTTTCAAATGAAAAATTGGACCCATTGCTTTACTAAGTTCACCTACAAAGGTGTCTGAAGTTGATTTAAAAAAACACATATTGAGCACAGTATTGGAAAGCATAACTGCTATGCTGTGTTTGTTTGTTTTTAATTGATTTCAGAGAGGAAGGGAGAGGGAGAGATAGAAACATCAATGATGAGAGAGAATCATTGATTGGCTGCCTCCTGCATGTCCCCTACTGGGGATCGAGCCTGCAACCCGAGCATGTGCTCTTGACCTTAACTGGAATTGAACCTGGGACCCTTCAGTCCGCAAGCCATCACTCTATCCACTGAGCCAAACCAGCGGGGTGCTGTGCTGTTTAATAGTAAGTTTGTGCTATGTCAAGTGAGGACCTGAGGTCGAGGAGGTTCCACAACTGGACCCAGGTCTCCCAGCATCTCTGGGGCAGAGCCAGGATTTAAAGCTTAGCTGCCCTGGGCCCAAGCCCACCTGCTTTCTCCTTCAGAGCCTCCCTTCCGAGCTCTAAGCCCCACACAGAGTTGTTGAGAGACCACGGTGCTTTCCTGACACCTTGGTCACATCCTTATTCAGTTAGGTCACGAGCCCATCTCTTCGAATCGTGGGCTTCAGGAGACTTTTTGAGACACCAAGAAAGGTGATGGGCCCTCTCCCCTGACAACTGAAATTGCATTCAGTGTCAGGGCATGTGCAAGACCCCCGAAGGCCATCCCCGGACTCCCTTGGGGATCGTGGACCCAGGTAAAAACCACCTTTTTTGTCTGTAAAGTTCTTAAAGACAAAGCAAGAAGCCTCCACTTTTCTACCTCCATCCAATGGCTGGACTGGTACATGTTTGCTCTGGAAATGTTTGCACTTATGTGAAATTGCTTTAGAAACTGTTGGAGGGAGTGCAAGGGGGTCAGTGAAGCAGAGGATGAGAGAAAACCTTTCCAGGAACAATGATGTTATTAATATAAGAAGGCCCAAGGAATGATAATTCCCTTCACTTTCAGTAGAGAGCACATAATCACAAAGGCACACTCCAGAGGCAGTAATGTTGGCTGTTTGCTTGCTGTCTGCATCACTGTGCCCATGACCATGTGCTCTGCTTGGGGCAGAGCTGCAGATAGGGACATGGGCATTACAGGTGTCTTCCATAGGGATTTATTTCCTACCTGGGTCAACTTGTGGCACCTCCCTGATTTCATGTGCTGCAAGACTTATATGGGACAATCTACAAGGTGTTTGAAAGTTGGTGACATAGCACAAACATTATTAAACAGCACAGCTGTTATATTTTCCAATACTGTGTTCAACCTTTAGCCACCAACCCTTCTTTAAGGTGTTCTTGTATTTTTATTGCCAAGAGTCAGAAGAATTTGTTTTCTCTAATTTCCCAGAAAAAAGGTACATTATCAAAGCCCTTTGAATATAGAATGTTCACTCCCTCCAAGTTCAGAAAATATGTGGAGAATGCATCAGTAATGCTCCAGTTTTCCTTCTGAGTGCTCCTTGTCCCTGTCTCCCTCCCACCATTGTCCCAGCATTCCCTGCCATGCTACATGCGCCTCAGCTTTATTGTCCTCTGGTGAGCTTTTCTCACAAACAAAAACAAGCAATGCACTCAGCTCACACAAACATCTTCCATCCTTGCGTGAGGTGCTCATTCACTAATGAATGCCTCCCTCGGGCTTCATGGACAGTAAGGCAAATGCAAGACTGGGGACCAAGAAGTGAATTTCTGATCTCTTGGGCACAAAGCATCTTAATGAAGTGAGAATGAGTCCACTAGCCCACCTTTGGAAAGTCATTTCCAAGATGCATTGTTTACATCTTTAATAAATACATTCTGCCTGGCCTCATACCAGTTGACAGCTGCCCACATGAAGAGATTTCATGACATTCAAGGAGTACATTCACTCATCATGCAATAAACATTTTTGAATACTTGCTGTAGGTTAGGTAGTGTGCAACGTGTGGTGGATGCCATGAATTCGTCATCTAATGGAGACATGCATGAGCATCTCTACTAGAGGGAAACCCAGGGGCTTGCATGCAGGTAGAAGAGTACTGCCCCCAGGCAAGCAGCCTACAGCTGAGTCACAGATGGAAGCTCTGTAGGAATTAGCCTGGAAGAGGGTGGGGAGATGTGGGAGAACTTGGGTGAAGGTGGTTCTATGCGGAAAGAACAGAATGTGTGAAGGCCCAGAGGCAGTGGTGTTGGTGCCTGTTAGTAACTGTTAGAAGAGGTGACTGTGTGCCTCTCCTCCCAACCCTACATTCATCGATGTCACCCTGATAGCCTGAAATCAGTCACAGGAGGAGTATTTACACCACAGAAATTGGCAAACACTACTCATCAGGGCTTTTTGCCCCTAAAGAACCAGTCAATAAACATTTACTGACACACCACAAGCCCAGAGGTGATGGAGAGCGTGGTCATGTAGAGGAAACTATTAGAAGGTCAGCATGTCTGCTGTTGCTTATGAGATTGGGGTAGGTGTCACACAGGCGGACGAGTGAGTCATTGGGAATCAGGTCATGAAATGCCTCAGTGCTATATGCAAAGGAGTTTGGGAGTGATGCTATGTTGCCAAGGTATTTGTAGTAGACAGCTGCTGTTGGTGCTTTCCCAGCACCCATTTCTCTTTCTTCTGGTCAAAGTAGTCCATGATATAACTGGGGGCAAAAAACTAGCTGATGCGATACAGGTCATGACAGTCACTGATGACAAAGGGAGCGAGCTCTGATCTTCCAGGGGCTGGTCCCCTGCAACCTTCCCAGTGCTGGCCCCCTGTTCTGGTATTGATTGGGTGAGAAGTTTCAAAGCGAAGGTCTTACAGGTTTGATTACAGCCAGGATTATCAAAATGTGGTTGGGGCACCACTCACATCAGAATCACTCAGCGTAGTTGTGTACCGTGATGAATTGTTGATCCTACCCCAGAAATGCTCAGTCAGGATACCTGCAAAGATTCTGCATTTTAAACAAGAACCAGTTGATTCTTACGTGCACTAACGCTGGAGATCTAAAGACTAAGTAGTGTTTTTCCCATTATGCATTCATCATGGACTCTACTTATTAATTCATTTTATTTAACAAATATTTATTGTTAGTTACTGTCTCAGGTGCTGGAGAATAAAGTGATGAACAAGATCAGCCAAGTCCTATCCTCAAGAGCTTACAGTTGGATAGTGAGGGGGAGAGGCAATAAATTATATTTTTAATGTAATTTCAGATAATAATAACTATAGAGGAAATAAAGAAAGGGGAGTTGGCAGGCAAGCAGCTCAGTGGTTTCTTTAGATTGGATGCTCAAGAAAAGCTCTATGAGGAGGCAACATTTAATTGAGATGCATGTTTATGATTTTTTTCCCTTCAGAATTCTCATTCAGGATAAAACAAAAACATATGCCCACATATGAACTGTAGTGCTATTAGACAAATAAAAAAAATTGTTTTTGTTTTAGAGAAAGGAGGAAAGAGGGTAAGGGAAAGGAAGAGGGGGAGGGAGAGGGAGAGGAAGAGAGACAGACAGACATTGATGTGATAGAGAAACATTGATCAGTTGCCTCCTGTATACTCCACAACTGGGGATGGAACCCACAAGCTGAGTATGTGCTCTGACTGGGAATAGAACCAGTGACCCTTCAGTCCACAGGATGAAGGGTCATACTGGCCAAGGTGACAAATCAAATTTTAAAACCCTTTAATATAAGTTTAAATTAAGAGGATTTTTAAAAAGTTATCTTTATTGTTGAAAGTATTATAGATGTCTCTCCTCCCCACCCCCCTCCGCATTGGTCCCCTCCACCCTGCTCCCACCCCCTCCCCAGGCCTTTCCTGAACTATTGTCTGTCCATGAGCTATGCATATATGCACATAAGTTCATTAGTTAATCTTTTCCCACTCCCCACCCCCTTTCCCTCAGAAATACATTTGTCTGTTGCATGCTTCAATGTCTCTGGATCTATTTCATTCATCAGTTTATGTTGTTCATTAGATTCCACATATAAGTGAGATCATATGATACTTGTCTTTCTCTGACTGACTTATTTCATTTAGCATAATACTCTCGAGGTCCCTCTATGCTATCTCAAAGGTAAGAGATCCTTCTTTTTCATAGCTCATAGTACTCCAATGTGTAAATGTACCACCGTTTTTTAATCCATTCATCTACTCAGACACTTGGGCTGTTTCCAGATCTTAGCTATCATACATAATGCTGCTATGAACATAGGGGTACATGTATTCTTTCTGATTGGTGTTTCTGGCTTCACATACCAATGGCCAAGAAACATAAAAATGCTCACTGTCACTAATTATCAGAGAGATGCAAATTAAAACCACAATGAGATATCACCTCAGACCTGTCAGAATGTTTACCATCAATAAATCAGCAACCAATAAGTGCTGGTGAGGATGTGGAGAAAAGGGAACCCTCGTGCACTGCTGGTGGGAATGCAGGCTAGTTCAGCCACTCTGGAAAACAGTGTGGAGTTTCCTCAAAAAAACAAAAAATGAAACTGCCAAGAGGATGTTGTAACTGCATACTCACACGTATTAGACGTGTCAGTCATGGTACCCACCATGGTTAATAGGAACTGACTCAACCACTGCCCCTAAGCAAGAGACTGCCAGGACTGCCATGTTTTGAACCACAGGGTCCTATGCCAAGGGCAATCAGTCCTCAGGACAGGAGCAGCATAAGAAAAGATAAACTGGACCATCAAGTCTCTCCCAGATCCTACCATGAGGAGACACTTGGTGAATGAGGGAGGAGAAGCGAGCTCGGGGGCTGAAAGGGTTCACTGGGTCTACACAAGGCCAGAGAAGTTAGGGGGAAACAGAAACTATGAGTAAGATGAGGAAGCAAAAGCTCTGAGAAAGCAGAAATGATAAGATTGAGGCAACAGACCAACAGAGGAGCTGAGGAGGCACAAACAACTCCCCGCGTCAAGTTGGACGAATTCCTCCTCCCCCTTCCACTTAACTCAACTCCAATTCCTGATCTCCCTGTGGCAGGGGATTTGGATTTCCTGGGTCTCCAATTTTAAAACCACCAGCAGGAGCCACAGAAGCAGAAGCACTGCTTGCAACACACATTTTTTTTTTGGTGTGTGTGGCAACTTTCAGTGTGTCTCTGTCACTGAAATTATGTACAGTCTTACATAATTTAATTGTAAGACTATACATAATTGTATAGTAATTGTAGCATGATGTTAGCTTACACACACACACACACACACACACACACACACACACGTACGCCCGCCTGCGCACGTGTGTGCAAGGGAAGCGACTAATGTAAACATCACTTCCCACTCCCCAAAAGAAGCCTGGGACACTCGAGTGCCTCTGGCACAGTCCTGCTCGCTTTTGCAGGGGAGGACAGGCTGCGACAGCTTGAAGAGATTTGGACTTCATTGATCCCAAATCATAAGAACAGTTTGCAGTGACTCCCCTGCTTCCTGGAGTTGATTTTGTTCTGATGAGTTCTTATCAGTGAGCAGTTGTTCTCTAAAAATAGTTTCTGAAAAGGCTCATGCATTGGCCCGTCTCTAAAGAGAGAGAAACAACATATACATAGAAAATGCATCGATGTCAGACCCCATCATCGGTCTCTTTGATGAATATGAAAAAGAAACGTTTGGGAGCAGCTGAGATATTTAGCTCTGAAAATTATCCGGTAAGCAGCTACTTGGTTAATGTTTAATATTTTTTTTCTACAAACCCCCCTTTGAAATAAACCAGACAGAGGTCCCTTTCACTTCCATGGGAGTTTTCAGCAAAAGGAGAAAGGAGGACTTTATAAGCTCTAAACAGCCTTGAAGGCCATTCACAGACTGGCTAGCATGCCCTGCCATTTCCCAGTGCTGAGGCCCTGGATGTGGCTCCTCACTGTCATCATTGTCCCTCTGGGGTACCAGCCGGGCAGCTGAGCTCTCTGAGGCTCGTAGGCTTTGGAGTATGGGAAGAAGCCATCAGATAGGATCACAGACTGTGCAGAAAAGAGATGAGCCAGAACTGTGGCGCTGGGGGGATGAAGTACATAAGGCTATTTTCGTACCCCTGAATCGCACTTCCTGTCCCAATGCTCCTATAGCAAGTCTGAAACCTCCTGCTGGGGCGGGGGAGGGGCCGCAGGGAAGTCTGCTAAACAGGCAGAGCTTTCCCGGAGTCTGCCTCCAGGCTGCCTCCAGGCTGCCTCCAGGAACAAGGCCTATATTGCCTGCTTCTTCGAAATGCCCCCCTTGCTGCTGGCTTTCCGCTGACTTGGCTGCAAGTCTTTTCTTTGGATGAAGGGGAGGCGTAAGCAGATTCTGACACACAGAAAGAGTGGAGGCAGCATACCGTGTGCTAGTTCACTGTTTCCTCTGCTGGAATAGCCTCATCGTATTCAGGTTCTTATTTGTTCACACGTATGATGACACAGCCTTTAAATCTCATTTGAAAGGGGTAGCAGGTACAGCTTCTAGACAGCCCCGCCACCACCTCCACCGCTCCCTTAAAACCTCTTTCATTATTTGCCAGCTGTAGACAAATTTCCCAGAAATCCTTTCTGGTAAGCATTCACAATAACGGGTTAATTAAATAACCCTGAGACGATCCTAACTATACTGTGCCCAGGGGAACACCTCAGGAGCAGGACCTGAGCACGCAGGAGTCCCTCTCAGGAGTTCACAGTGATGCCCATCCATACTTGATTCATTATAATAGCCCAACAGACCCACACAGCCCTGGGGACGTCCACAACATGGTCCCCTCTGGCTCTAAGGCCTGTGGTCTTTGAGATTAGAGCCAGAATGAACTTTTAAGTAAATATCAGCTACAAAATAGGTATAATCTAGGGAACTTTGAAAAGATACCTTCCTTTGAAATCTATTGTCCTCCCTGTATTAGATAGGAATGCTTCTGGCTGCAAGTAATAGAAAAATAAAATTGTGGTTAAACCATTTTTATTGGCCAAAGGCTGGTTCAGGGTTCAATCAGCGTCTCAGGGATGCTACACAGCAATAGACACTCTCCACTCTTCCCCTCAGACATCCCCAGAGAGTTGCCTTTCTCCCTGCCTGCCTGTTGCCTTATGGTCACAAGGCCAGACCAAAGTGAAAGGAGAGGAAAGGACTCGGGGTCTTTCTTCTAATAAGGGTCTGCTTTCTTTCAATCTGAGAAGGGAGCTGGAGCTCAGTATACAAATCACCAGGGAAGGAGAATTGCATTGCCAGGAACAGCTGGAGCAATTGTGACCCATCAATCAGGATTGGGGCCTGCCTTCTCGGAAACTGAGGAGTGGAGTTCTGTGATGAGGGAAGAGAGACCAGGGCAGGAGAGTGGCTGTTGGGGAGGCAGCCAACAGTGTCTGCCATAACCACTGAGCTTGCTGATGCCTGGAATCCCACGGTTGTTTCACTGGTGCTTTAACTCAACAGAGGCTCTGTCCCAGTGAAAGAAAATTTGTATTTAAAAAGGCGCTAAGGGCTCTGGCTGGTTTGGATCAGTGAATAGAGTGTCGGCCTGTGGACTGAAGGGTCCCAGGTTTGATTCCAATCAAGGGCATATACCTGGGATGCAGTCTCGATTCCTAGCCCCAGTCAGAGCACGTATAGAAGGCAACCAATTGATGTGTCTCTCTCACATCGATCTTTCTCCCTCTCTCTCTCTCTCTCTCTCTCTCTCTCTCTCGCTCTCTTTCTCTCTCTCTCTCTCTCTTCCCCCTCCCTTCCACTCTCTCTAAAAATCAATGGAAAAATATCCTCAGGTGAGGATTAACAAAAATACAATAAAATAAATAAATAAAAATGAGCGAAGGACCTAAATAGATACTTCTCCAAAGAGAACATACAGATGGCCAAGAGACATATTAAAAAAAAAAAAAAAAAAAAAAAAAAAAAGCTCAACATCACTAATCATCAGAGAGATGCAAATTAGAATTACTTCACACCTGTCAGAATGGCTATCATCAACAAATCAACAAACAACAAGTGCTGGTGAGGATGTGGGAGAAGGGAACCCTCGTGCACTGCTGGTGGGAATGCAGACTGGTTCGGCCACTGTGACAAGCAGTTTCCTCAAGAAATTAAAAATGGAGCTGCCTTTTGAGCCAGTGATCCCACTTCTTGGAATATATCCTAAGAATCCAGAAACACCAATCAGAAAGGATATATGCACCCCTATGTTCATTGCAGCATTATTTACAATAGCCAAGATCTGGAAACAGCCCAAGAGCCCATTAGTAGATGAGTGGGTAACAAAGTTGTGGTACATTTATACAATGGAATACTTACAGGGGTCCTCAAACTTTTTAAACAGGGGGCCAGTTCACTGTCCCTCAGACCGTTGGAGAGCCAGACTATAGTTTAAAAAAAAAACTATGAACAAATTCCTATGCACAATGCGGGCCCGGAACGAGTTGGCTGCTAAGCAGGACAGGCAGCGGCACCCGGCGGGCCAGATAAATGTCCTTGATGGGCCGCATGTGGCCCGCGGGCTGTAGTTTGAGGACGCCTGGAATACTACATGACTATAAAAAGGAAGGAACTCTTACCTTTTGAGACAGCATGGAAGGACCTGAAGATTACTATGGTAAGTGAAATAAGCCAGGCAGAGAAAGACAAATATAACATGATTTCACTTATATGTGGAATCTAATGAATAAAATAAACTGGCGAACAAAACAGAACCATGGGTACATGGAGCAGGCTGACAAAGGTTAGAGGGGAGGTGGGTGGGGCAGATGGAATGGAAGAGAACAGCCAAAGAAGATATGTACATAACCCACAGACACAGACAAAAATGTGGTGAGGGCCAGAGGGAGGGAAGGGCAGGATCTGGGTGGAGGGGGACACAGCGGGGGGCAGGGGGGATGGGGGACATCTGTAATAATGTCAACACTAAAAATAAAATATAACTGAAAAAAGATAATTATATTTTCAAGATATTTATGCCCAACAAATATTTACTTCATACTATTTTTTTAGAAAATATCAAATAGGAAATTGAAAACCAAGATGTTGAAGAAAATATTTATTAGGGGCAGTAATGGTGTGCTTGTAAACCTTTCTCCACCAGCGGGGGAGAAACCCTGGTTTATAGTTTGCTGATTTCCATGATATGAATGCTCTTAGCATGGTTAGTTTCAAGCTACCCATGGTTTAGTGACTGGCTAGCAAAGTTCCTGAAAATATAATAACCAGTTTTTGTAAGGGCATACAAATCAACTGCAGAACACCACTGAGTAAGTTTATACTAATGTGTTGTGCAGTTATGCTGTACACATTTATCTGTGTGATTGCCCCTTTAATCTAGCACTTACAATACCCTGTGAAGTAGATATTGTCATCACCATTTCACAGATGGGAAGTCTGGGCTCAAAGAAGCTGAGGCTTTTCCCCAATTCTTCTGACGCTAGGTACTAACAAGAGGCCCATGGGAGCCTGAAGCTAAGAGAGCTCCGATACTGGCAATTTTACATGGGTCCCAGCAAACTCTTATGTCTGGAATTATGTGCACGGTCAACCCTTATTGCCCTCAGAGTAATAAAGACTAGGGCAGACTGAAAGTCATGGGATGCCTTTCTTCTTGTTTTGAAGAGAAGGAAAAAAATAAAAGAAAAATGGAACGATTTCATCAGAAACATCCAAAACAGAATACCTTCTGTTCTCATCGTGAATGTTTTATGTTTGAGAGAAAGGTTAGGTCCTTCTTGTTTTTTGTGACATCAAAAGAAATGTTTCTAACTAAAAGCACTCCTATTGGCATTCATTCCTACCTTTAACTTCACACCGAAGAACAGTCTTGTGGCTCGACTGTGTGGGCAGCTTTACAACTTGTACATTTCCTTATTACAGAAACATCCCCCAGCATTTCCCTTTGCCTATCATTTGCCTGTAGTGTGGTACGACGGTGGGAATGGGAAATGGGAAAAGGCTCCCTAACGGGGAAGTGCTTTTGAAAATGTATGGCTCCATTGTTTTCGTTACCATGAGCAGCCTGGACCCAAGTTGAACTTTCTCCTTTCCTCATGACAAGCAAAACTTTCTGGCTCCCTCTCCCCTTCCCCTGGATGGTTCCTATTTCACAATCTTTTCCCTCCTGCTTACTGAGGCAGCAGGCTGGGAAAATTCTCAATTGCAATTCATCAATCGAGGTCTCCAGTAGGATCCTTGTCACCACGGAAGGGGCAGGGAGGTGAAGTAGCTGCTGACCCATTTCTGGGATTTCCCTGCCGTTGCTCTACCTCCACAGTCTCAAGGTCAAACCTTCCAGCCAGCAAGCACTTTCAGTGCCTCTGGCTCACTGGCCTGGCGCTAGTGTGAGGTTCTGGCGCAAGCCTGGCCCCCAGGGGTGGACTAAGTCCTGTCCAGGAGGAACCTGTCTGCACCTTCCAGAATCAGAGAAGATGCCCAAAGGACAGAAAGTTTTGTTTTCCCTGACAGCAGTCAAACTGCTCTGATGTGACCAAGATGGCGTGTGCTCCTCTTCTCTCTTCCGCTTCATCCGGTCTCTACGTGGATTGTCCTCCCCCAAGGCCGCCTCCCCTAGAGCCAGGCACACAAACACAGCATCCCAGGTTGTCAGCACGGCACACAGGGACTGAAAGAGGGGCTCCTCTACCCACTGCTCTTTGGCTGTGGACAAACCCACTTGCTCTGATCAGAAAACAGCACTAGGGCTGCCACATGCTTTAAATGAACAATTGTGCTCTTTATTTAAGACACTAGAGGCCCGGTGCACAAATTCATACACAGGTGGGGTCCAGGGTGGGGGGTGCCGATCGGGGAGGGTACGGCCTGGAGAGGGGCACAGGCAGTTGGTCGGCTGGCCCCACCCCCAATCAGGGTCGGGTGGGCCGATCAGGGGAAGGGCCAGCCGGGGGTGGGGCGGGGGGACTGCGGGAGGTTGGGGAGGGGGGGTGATTGGAGCCTTGATTGGGCTGGTTGGCCGCTACAGTGCACGTTATAGCAACCAGCCGTTCTGGTCACTCTGGTCCAGGGGTCCTCAAACTTTTTAAATAGGGGGCCAGTTCACTGTCCCTCAGACCGTTGGAGGGCCGGACTATAGTTTAAAAAAAACTATGAACAAATTCCTATGCGCACTGTGGGCCCAGGACGAGTCGGCTGCTAAGCAGGACAGGCAGCGGCACCCGGCGGGCCAGATAAATGTCCTTGGTGGGCCGCATGTGGCCCGCGGGCCGTAGTTTGAGGACCCCTGCTCTGGTCGGTCCAGTTGTTCCGGTTGTTAAGCTGTCCTGGTCACTTGGCTTTTACATATATAGATAAAGCCAGTGCCCCCACATGAATGTCTTTCTCACAAAGTTGTCCTCTCCCAGATGTCACAGGCATTGATTAATTAGCCACTACACATAACCAGAAGCACTCCGAGAGACAGGAGACACTATGACATTAGCTGGAAGAGACAACTCTAGTCAGACTGGTAGGAAGTGACCAGCTTTGTGCTAAAAGGCAAACTCTGGTTATGAAGTAAGACACTACCTCCCTGAATTCCTGTTGCCTTCCCCTTCAAAGAAAACTCATGGTTCTTGTACCCTGAGTAGTAGGATTAGAAGGAGCCAGCAAGATGCGTGACCATTGAGACTGCTCTATTCTTTTTTGTTGTTGTTCTTTTTTGCAGCTTATTTTATGTATTTATTTAATTTGTTGATTTTTACAGAGGGGAAGAAGAGGGATAGAGAGTTAGAAATATCAATCAGCTGCCTCCTGCATGTCCCCAGTGGGGGACCAACCCCACAACAAAGGTACATGCTCTTGGCTGGAATTGAGCCCGGGACCCTTCAGTCTGCAGGCTAAGGCTCTATTCACTGAGCCAAACCGGTCAGGGCGAGACCATTCTTGAAGTCTACTATAGGCTAAGAAAAGTAGATTTTAGCCCTAGCCGGTTTGGCTCAGTGGATAGAGCGTCGGCCTGTGGACTCAAGAGTCCCAGGTTCGATTCCAGTCAAGGGCATATACTTTGGTTGCAAGCATATCCCCAGTAGGAGGTGTGCAGGAAGCAGCTGATTGATGTTTCTCTCTCATCGATGTTTCTAACTCTCTATACCTCTCCCTTCCTCTCTGTAAAAAAATCAATAAAATATATTAAAAAAGAAAAGCAGATTTTAGAATCAGTGCCATTATAGTGTATTTGCAATCTAAACACATTGTAACCAGAATTGCTTTTTTTGTCTATAACAGACTCTTTCCTCTCCTACATTCTTTTTCCTCTGGTGGATTTGGAGCCATTTTCGAGTTTTGGGCTTACACTGTTTTATGGGTATATTGTCTCATCACATTATACAGGAAGATAATGACACAACTTTGTTCTTGGAAAATTTTATAGTGGGAAGACTAACACAGCCATTCTCAGAGTGGTCTGCAGACTCGGGGAGCCTGCTTTGGAGGGATTAAACAGTCGAAACTATTTTGGCTATAATACTATGTTATTTGCTTTTCTTGCTGTGTTGACATTTGCACTGTGGTGTGAAAGCAATGGCTGTCAAATCTGCCAAATCAAGGTAGCAGCACCAGGCAGCAGCCATTGTATCCTTTATTGAGAAAGAAAGGAAGAAAGAAAGAAAGGAAGGAAGGAAGGAAGGAAGGAAGGAAGGAAGGAAGGAAGGAAGGAAGGAAGGAAGGGAAGGAGGGAAGGAGGGAGGGAGGGAGGGAGGGAGGGAGGGAGGGAGGGAGGGAGGGAGAGAGAGAGGGAGAGAAAGAAAGAAAGAAAGAAAGAAAGAAAGAAAGAAAGAAAGAAAGAAAGAAAGAAAGAAAGGCAGATGGGAAGGGGAGGGAGGGAGGGAGGAAAGGATAAAGAGAGAAAGAATGAGAAAAACCTGTTGAAATTAAGAATTTCCTTGGTAGGCACTGGCCAAGTGGCTCAGTTGGTTGGAGCATCATCTCTTACACCAAAAAGGTTGCAGGCTTCGATTCCATTCAGGGCACCTAAGTTTCGGGTTCAGTCCCTATTCAGGGCCTGTAAGGGAGGCAACTGATGGATGTTTTTCTGTCACATCAATGATTCTCTCTCTCTCTCTTTCTCTCTCACTCTCCCTCACTCTCTCTCTAAAAGCAATAAAAACATATTCTACAGTGAGGATAAAAAAAAAAAAAGAATGTCCTTGGTGGGCAGTAAAAATTATTAATTTTATTTAATCTTGATACTTATGTGTCTTTTTCTTTTTCTTTTTTTTTTTTTTTTTTGTTTTGTTAATTCTCACCAAGGATATTTTTTTTTCCATTGCTTTTTAGAGAGTGGAAGGGAGGGAGAAAGAGAGAGAGAGAGAAACATCAATGTGAGAGAGACACATCAATTGGTTGCTTCCTGCACATGCCCCTACCCACGGATGGGGATCGAACCTGCAACCCAGGTATTTGCCCTTGATCAGGAATCGAACCTGAGACCCTTCAGTGAATGGGCCAACATTCTAACCATTGAGCAACACTGACCAGGGCTCTTTTTTTAAAAATCCTCACCTGAAGATATATTTTTATTAATTTTTAGGGAGAGAGGAAAGGAGGCCAGAGAGAGAAACTTCAATGTGAGAGCGAAAGATCAATTGGCTGTCTCCTGCACAGCCTGACCAGGGATTGAGCCCGCAACGTGGGAATGTTCCCTGACTGCAAATTGAACTAGCACTTTGACGCACGGGACAAAGCCCAACGGACTGAGCCACACGGGCCAGGACAGTCTTGCTACTTTATAATCACAAGGAACTTTTGAACCGAAGTTAGGTTACTTAGTTGTGACAAACTTGCTCATTGCAAATTTGACCTCAGACAAGTCTTATCTATCTCTAAAAATAAAATCTACCTTCAAAGGATGAATGTTTGCTTTCTCAGCAGTAAGCAAAGAGCAAAAGACATTTGCTCAACAATTTAGGTAATGGATGGAACTTTTGGAAGATTCTGGGCTGAGAAGAATGCCAGAAGGAAGTCTACTTATTTACTCCTTTATTCAAAAGACACTGACTAGTGTGGGTCGGTGGCTGAGCTGAATGTTGGGGATATGATGCTGAGCCAAGCAGACCTAGTCCCAGCCCTTACAGAGCAAGAGAACCCATTAACAAGTAAACACACAAAGGAATGTTTATGGGGATAAATGAAACAGAAGAAGAACGTGCATGAGAGAATGTAAGCGGGAGAGACCTTCTTTAGACTGGTGAGCAGGGAGCCTCTCTGGGGAGGAAACGGGTAAGTTGAGAGTTGAGAAGGCGCTCACCGTGTACAACGTGAGGGAAGGGGCTCCTGATCAGAAGGCACAGCTGGCGTGGACCGTGGGTCCTCCCACGGGAGGGTTAGGGGCATTCTGGGCACGTGCAGCACAGTGGGTGAGGGCAGAGGCTCAGAAGTCTGACAGGCTGGGTCCCAGTGCCCACTGTACCATCCACTGCCTGGCCTTAGAGAAGCTTCGCATCCTCTCTGTGTTTTGATATTGTCCTCTATAAGATGGAAACAGTACTCTTCTCTTACATACAGGTGTTTCCTGTGGATTCCACGAGAAAATCCATGCAAAGGGCTAGGCTTACAGGGGAAAAAAAACCCTAATAAATATTAGTGATATAATATTGGTTTGCAACGACTGAGGTAATTGGCCTGGGCCAAGCTGGAGTATCCCAAGGATATTGTCATGAACTTGGTTTAGTATCAGACCCCAATTTGTCCTTGTTATGATGTAGAAATAGTATATATTTCAAGCCAAGACAGTCAAGAAGCCCAAAGAAGATTGGAAGAAATATATCGTTGAGAAAAGCACTTATCAAAGCTCATAGCTCACATGCATGCTAGGGCTAGAGTTTACAGAGGGGGCTCATCAAAGGCACAGACAGGTGGAGGCTGAAGTTATGAACAGGAAAGAGTGCCAAGCAGTGAGCAGGACAGATGGGAGCATGGGCAACAAGCCCAGATCAGGACTCTAGAGATGGGACAGGCAGAAGCCAAGGCTGGGTCTCAGACAGCAACCAGCATCGTTCCTAGTAGGCGCCATTATCCTGAAAGGGGGTCTGTCCAGTTAGGTGTGGCTGCCAGCCTATTTCTTAAATGTTTGCGCCTGTTAGTATGTTGAGCTAGGCTGCACTTTCTCCATCCATGTGCCCTTCACACTGCCCCCGATGAGCATGCTCTCCCTTCCTGGAAAACATGGTGCGAGCAGGGGAGAGTTCACCTGGGCATCATGTTGAGACTGGCATCTCTGAGTTCCCATGTTCCTCGTGTTTTCCTTCTGGCTCCAGGGCCCCTGTCCAGATGGCCATCTGTTCTTTGCTTCTGCGGCCTACAGACAGCTGAGATGACTTGGGGGTCTCTACTGAACAGCTTCACTTTCAAATAAAAAATTGAGAAGCAATTTAAATTTTTACTTAGGTCACTCAGAAAATTCTTAGGAGAGAGAGGTAATATCACATGACACACAGGCAAACTTCCTGACATTCCTTTTTAGCCACCTATTGTATTGCCAAGGGGCCTCTCATCACAACAGCTTTCAAGCGCGCTCTCTCTCGCGCGCTCTTCCTTCCTCCCTCCCTCCCTCCCTCCCTCCCTCTCTCCCTCCACTTCCCTTCTTCTCTCCCTCTCTTCTTCCCTCTCTCCCTCCCTTCCACTTCCTCAAAGAGCTAGTGATGGCTCTTCTTGCTTCTGCTGCTTCTACTTCCTTGTAGGGAAAGTTAAGAAGGCTCTGTTGTGTGATCCTATCACACCCCTAAAGGGGAGAGGCAGAGGTAGGTTAAGTTTTATTCAGCCTCTTTAATGCAGCCATGCTCAAGTGTATAACAGGCAGCTTGGAGGCTGGTGCCTGCCTCATTATAATTCTGAACCACTGCAATGACTCTGAAAATGATCAAGTGTCGGAGACAGTCATGCAGGCTTTCTCTATGTTGTGGCTACTTTCAAAGTATATACACACTTGAAAGTATATTCCATCTCCAGTTAAAACTTTGCAACACAATCAGTGCTGGTTTACAAACTGTTGATGTTAAGTCTGAAATAATGTCATGGTCCACCTCTGGAAATGGTAGTTCTACATGGTACTGGATGTTTTCTGCTGCCCTCCATGTCTTCATGGCTCCCTTTTCTTCCCTGTCCTGGGCCCCAAGAAGCTCACCTTTGTTGACTGAATCAGCAGGTGACCTTGCCTGCTGCCTTGCTACCAATGATGAGCAATAGCAGATTTGAGAGGGAGAATGAGCGCAAAGGTGGGTATGGATCCATTTTCTGTGCTGACTGGTCACCGCAGCTGGTACCTCCTCTTCCGAAGCCACAGCTCATGGCAGGTGGCCCTCTCTACCTATAGAGTTCTCTCGTGCACTCTGTCTCTCTCTTTTCTCCCTCTCGCTCTTTCTTCCTGTAACCTCTCTTTTAGTTCTTTAAGTGTACAGGTGACAAGGGTGCCTCCCTGTTAGACCCCAGATATAGCACTATCCTTGTGGTTTCTGGTTTCCCAACACATCCTGTACACAATACCTTTATCAAGTCCATCTTTTTCCTGTCAAGACCCTGCCTCTAACACCCTCCTAATACATAAACAGCAAACAAATCAAAGCAAAAAGTTTAGAGCAAGAAAAGATGAGAACAATCTAAGAACCCTTATTTGGAGAAGGTATTGCCAGCAGATCAACACGAGAAAAAAAGTTTAGTTCCTATTTTGCTTACATCTTCATTCATTAAAAGAGAAAAATGATTACTTTGTTTTGAATTTATCCATGGGTACAGAATGTATCAGAAGCTGGCAGCCAATGATTCCACACATGCACACCTCGCTGCTCTCTGTCCCGGGTTCCCATAGGGCAGTGGTCGGCAAACTGCGGCTCGCGAGCCACATGCGACCAACACCCCCACTTCTTCTAATGCCACTTCTTCAAAATAGACTCGCCCAGGCCGAAAACTGACTTCTGCGCATGGGCCACGAAGTTTCAATTGCACTGTATGTGCGCACCCGCACGTGGTATTTTGTGGAAGAGCCACACTCAAGGGGCCAAAGAGCCGCATGTGGCTCGCGAACTGCAGTTTGCCGACCACTGCCATAGGCCACAGCTGCTGCTACGGCTTTCAGCGCAGGGGGAGTCCTGCCTGCACGTGGTACTGTGAGGTCCTCCCTGTAGCCATCATGTGAGCCTCAGCTCCATGGGCATTAGCCTCCCTGGCCCAATCCTTAGAGATGTCTGTGTGTGCCCATCCCTTCACTCCCCCAATAGTGTCTCATCAGAGACTCTCTTCCACACTAATTGTACAGCTGCTTCCCACTGTTTCTCGGTTATACAGAAGGAATTTTATTTATTTATAAGCTCCCACACCCACCCCTGGAACTACATTGCGTCTTACATACTTCAGGCCAATGGTTCACATGTATGTTCTACCTGTATTTTTTTTAACTTTGTTATTGAGGGCAGAGATTACATCTTTGATCTCTCTACCTCCGCATTCTCTCTTTTACACATTGTTTGGTTTAGGGGCACCTACTATGAGCCAGGTGCTGTGCTAAGGCATACAACCTAAGAAAAACAGTTCCAGCCTGAACTTTCATGGCCCTTATAGACTAGGAGAAAAATCATAAGCAAACAAGCATGCTAGTAAACATATCCTTGCAAACCTTGATGCTCTAAAGCAGTGGTCGGCAAACTCATTCGTCAACAGAGCCAAATATCAACAGTACAACGATTGAAATTTCTTTTGAGAGCCAAATTTTTTAAACTTAAACTTCTCCTAACGCCACTTCTTCAAAATAGACTCGCCCAGGCCGTGGTATTTTGTGGAAGAGCCACACTCAAGGGGCCAAAGAGCCGCATGTGGCTCGCGAGCCACAGTTTGCCGACCACGGCTCTAAAGGAATGGTGTACAATGTTATAAGAACATGTGATGGGACATTCAATCCACTCTGAGGGGTCAAGAAAGGCTTCCAAGAGGTGGTGACACATTAGCTAAAATATAAAAATGAGCAGAAGTCAGGTACATCAGTGATTCTGAAGTGGGCTGACGTCGCCCCCACAGGACGTTGGCAATGTCTGGAGACATCTTGCAGACATTTTCAGTTGTCACAACTGGGGTGGGGTTGCTGCTGGTATCTACTGGATGGAGGCAAGGTATGCTGCTAAACACCCCATGATACACTGGAAAGCCCCCACAACAAAAACTATCTGGCCCAAAATGTCAGTTGTGCCAACAGTGAGAAACCCGATCCAGATCACCGATTCCAACCATAGAGAATGTGTGCAAGCACCTCGCTCACATGGAGCCGGGCACAGAGAAGGCGTCCAAGTCTACATGGAGCATCTAGTTTACATTGGTTTGCGCATCACCTCTATTTGTCCTCTTGGTCATTACTTCTGTTGGGTAAAATTCTGTCTTACAAGCAGGTGTAGGAATGAATATGACAAAACCTTTCTTCTTTCCCCACCAAGTGGATGTGTACCTGGAGGCTCGGTCCGGGCAAGACAGTAAAATAACAGTTGATGGGTGGGAGGATTTTTCTTTCCCTCTATAGAGCTTGAAAATAGAAAATGACCTCTTCACCATGACTGGTGATCCGACTCCCTAAAAGTGGGCATTTGTTATTGGGGTCCCCATATGGTGACCTAGGTTAAGCTGAAATGGAAATGATGGTTTTTTAGAAACTAAGTAGAATAAGAGATAGGAAAAAGGGCAAAAGGGAACTAGGATTTCTCGAGTACTTTCTAACGTCGAGGTCTGTGGGTTCATTAGTCATTCATTTAACAACTATGCATTGGGTCAATATGCGGTCGTGGAACAATAAAAGGCTCAGGATCTAGTGAGGCGACAGGTGAGCAAACAAACAGTGGTGACGCGATATGAATAATGCCCCAATGGAGTTATTTTGCATGAGGTGCTGAGAGAAGGCCTGCATCGATGATGCCAAAGGTGGGGGGACAGGAGGGCAGCCCCATCAGAGCGTCTTCACAGAGAAGGGACTGATAGAGATGAGACTTCAAGTAGAATATGAGGATACTGAGCAGAAACTCCAGGGGATAACATGAAAAGGCAAGCTGTAAAAGAGAATGGCCGACTTGGAGTGCAGGGGGCGTGGTAGGACTAAAGGATGGTGACATTGGGGCGTGGGGTGATGGGGGAAGTGGCAGAGGGTGAGGTCATGGAGGGGTGTAAGCCATGCTAAGGAAGCAAAGGAAAGGCACCCACAGACCTGCACCCCTCAGAATGACCACTCTGATACCACTGTGGAGACTGGAGAGGAAGAGGCAAGACTGGGCAGGAATGTCTAGTTAGGAGACCACTGGTGTAAGGAAACCAGTAAGCATCTGGTCATGGAGAAATAGTGCCACAGTTAAAAGCAGTTAGTGGGTGGGCCACAGAAATGAAAAGTTTGGCCATCAAAGCTACAAGGAATTCATTTCATTTTTATTTTAATTTTGCAAATAATCCATTATTAATGACAACCAAAAAGTTAAGCATAAAGTGAAAGCCAACAGATATTTAGAACCAATGAGTGTTAAACAGCTATCACATATCCTCTGAGACAATGCCAGTTATTCATATATTCACCCTTAATTAATTTAAAATTTTTCACCTTATGAAGTGGGAATTCCTTTCAATCTGAGGCGGGTAGTGGATGCTGGGCCCCACACCAGGATTGAGTTTAATTCTTCAGGAATCAGTGGAGCTGGGAAGAATGTCCCTAATGTGGGCCTGAAAGGGGGAAGTCGTGAGAACAAGAAATTTGGAAAGGTGGCCCCAATGTTCAGGCCAGAAGATAAACCTGTCAATCTACAGGGGAGGGAAAATTGGAAGCCTATGCTTAAAATTTGAACCTGTAGTAAGTTAATTTAATAAGGTGAGTTGTAAGTGTGTAGCCTATACCAGTTACCAAATGTGTATATAGCTGGTATACCTGATTATATTACATTGTGTAAAACAGGTAGCTGACTTCACCTGGGAAGCAATGGGAATTCCCGATGAAAGACCTTCTGCATCTGATGCAGTTGGCACATGCAAACCCCTTAGCCTAATGCTCAAGGCCCTCCAACATTGGGCCCCATCTACTAATAAAAATAACTTATCCTTGTATAGCTTTTTTTAAAATTTCTTTATTGATTAAGGTATTACATATGTGTCCTTATTCCCCCATTACCCCCCACCTCCCATTCATGACCCCACCCCCCTGTTGTCTGTGTCCATTGATTAGGCTTATATGCATGCATATAAGTCCTTTGATTGATCTCTTCCCCTTACCCTCACCCTCCCCAACCTTCCCTGAGGTTTGACGTTCTCATTGATGTTTCTCTGTCTCTGGATCTATTTTTGTTCATCAGTTTATATTGTTCATTATATTCCACAAATGAGTGAGATCATGTGATATTTATCTTCCTCTGCCTGGCTTATTTCACTTAGCATAATGCTCTCCATCTCCATCCATGTTGTTGTAAATGGTAAGAACTTCTTTTTTACTGCAGCATAGTATTCCATTGTGTAGATGTACCACAGTTTTTTAATCCACTCATCTGCTGATGGGCACTTAGGCTGTTTCCAAATCTTAGCTATGGTGAATTGTGCTGCTATGAACATAGGGGTGCATATATCCTTTCTGATTCGTGTTTCTAGTTTCTTGGGATATATTCCTAGAAGTGGGATCACTGGGTCAAATGGGAGTTCATTTTTAGTTTTTTGAGGAAACTCCATACTGTTCTCCACAGCGGGTGCACCAGTCTGCATTCCCACCAGCAGTGCACGAGGGTTCCTTTTTCTCTGCATCCTCGCCAGCACTTGTCATTTGTTGACTTGTTGATAATAGCCATTCTGACAGGTGTGAGATGGTACCACATTGTTGTTTTGATTTGCATCTCTCTGATGATTAGTGACTTTGAGCATGTTTTCATATGTCTCTTGGCCTTCCTTCTGTCTTCTTTCGAAAAGTGTCTATTTAGATCAGTTGCCCATTTTTTGATTGGGTTGTTTATCTTCTTTTTGTTAAGCTGCATGAGTTCCCTGTAAATGTTGGAGGAGATTAAACCCTTATCGTTGATATCATTGGCAAATACGTTCTCCCATGAAGTGGGCTTTCTTGTTGTTTTATTGATGGTCTCCTTTGCTGTGCAAAAGCTTTTTATTTTGATGTAGTCCCATTTGTTTATTTTCTCTTTAGTTTCCATTGCCCTAGGAGCAGTATCAGTGAAGAAATTGCTTCAGCATATGTCAGAGATTTTTCTGGCTGTGGATTCCTCTAGTATTTGTATGGTTTCTCATCGTATGTTTAAGGCCTTGATCCATTTTGAGTTTATTTTTGTGTATGGTGTAAGTTGGTGGTCTAGTTTCATTTTTTTGCATGTGTCTGTCCAATTTTCCCAACACCATTTATTGAAGAGACTGTCTTGACTCCATTGTATGTTCATGCTTCCTTTGTCAAATATTAATTGAGCATAGTGGTTTGGGTCGATATCTGGGTTCTCTATTCTATTCCATTGATCCATATGTCTGTTCTTGTGCCAGTACCAGGCAGTTTTGAGAACAGGGGCTTTGTAATACAGCTTGAAATCTGGTATTGAGATCCCATATACTTCGTTCTTCTTTCTCAGGATTGCTGTGGCTATTCTGGGTCTTTTTTTATTCCAGATGAATTTTTGGAGAGTTCTTTCTAGGTCTGTGAAATATGCCGTTGGTATTTTAATGGGAAGTGCATTGAATCTATAGATTGCTTTGGATAGTATGGACATTTTAATGATGTTGATTCTCCCAATCCATGAACATGGTATGTTCTTCCATCTATTTACGTCTTCCTCTATCTCTTTTTTTCAGTGTCCTGTAGTTTTCCGCGTATAGGTCTTTTACCTCCTTAGTTAAGTTTATTCCCAGGTATCTTAAATTTTGGTGCGATGATAAATGGGATTGCTTTTTTAGTCTCTCTTTCTGTAAGTTCACTATTGGTGTATAGAAATGCCATAGATTTCTTGGCGTTAATTTTGTATCCTGCTGCATTGCTGAATTCATTTATTAAGTCTGTTAGTTTTTTGATGGAGTCTTTCGGGTTTTTTATGTACAATATCATGTCATCAGCAAATAAGGACAGCTTTACTTCTTCTTTTCCAATTTGGATGCCTTTTATTTCTTCTTCTTGTCTAAGTGCAATGGCTAATACTTCCAGTACTATGTCGAACAGGAGTGGTGAGAGTGGGCATCCCTGTCTTGTTCCTGTTCTTAGGGGAAATGGTTTTAGTTTTTGCCCATTGAGTATGATGTTAGCTGTGGGTTTATTATACATAGCTTTTATTATGTTGAGGTATGATCCTTCTATTCCCACCTTGTTGAGAGTTTTTATCAAGAAAGGATGTTGGATTTTGTCAAATGCCTTTTCTGCATCAATTGATATGACTATGTGATTCTTATCTCTCAATTTGTTTATGTGATGTATCACATTTATTGATTTGCGGATATTGTACCATCCTTGCATTCCTGGGATAAATCCTACTTGCTCATGCTGTATGATCTTTCTGATGTAGTGCTGGATCCAATTTGCTAAAATTTTTATTGAGGATTTTGGCATCTATGTTCATGAGGGATGTTGGCTTGTAATTCTCTTTCATTATGTTGTCTTTATCTGGTTTTGGTATTAGGGTGATGCTGGCTTCATAGAATGAGCTTGGAAGTGTTCCTTCCTCTTGAATTTTTTGGAATAATCTGAGGAGGAAAGGTTTTAGTTCTTCCTTGAGTATTTGGTAAAACTCCCCTGTGAAGCCGTCTGGTCCGGGCTTTTGTTTGCTGGAAGCTTTTTGATGACTGCTTCAATTTCTTCCATAGTTATTGGCCTATTGAGATGTTTAGATTCTTCCTGATTGAGTTTTGGAAGGTTATATTTTTCTAGGAATATGTCCATTTCCTCCAGGTTGTCCAGTTTGTTGGACTAGAGTTGTTCGTTGTATTTTTTAACAATCCTTTGTATTTCGGTGGGGTCTGCTGTTATTTCACCTCTTTCATTACTGATTTTGTTTATTTGGGTCCTCTCTCTTTGCTTCTTGGTGAGCCTGGCTAGAGGTTCATCAATCTTGTTTATCCTTTCAAAGAACCAGCTCTGGGTTTTGTTGATCTTTTGTATTGTTTTTTTGGTCTCAATGTCGTTTATCTCCACTCTGATCTTTATTATTTCCTTCCTTCTGCTTACACTGGGCTTTTCTTGTTGCTCTCTTTCTAACTCTTTGAGTTGTAGGGTTAGGTAATTTATTACCATTTTTTCTTGTTTTTTTGCAGTAGGCTTGTAGAGCTATGAACTTCCCTCTCAAGACTGCTCCCACTGTGTCCCATAGATTTTGGATTGTTGTGTTTTCATTGTCTTTTGTTGCCATGATGTTTTTTATTTCTTCCTTGATCTCTCTGGTAACCCAGTCATTGTTTAATAGCATGCTGTTTAGTCTCCATGTGTTTGATTTTTTTGGATTCTTTTTATTGTAGTTGATTTCCAGTTTTATGCCACTGTGATCTGAGAAGATGCTTGATATGATTTCTATCTTCTTGAATTTGGAGAGACTTTGCCTATGACCCAACATATGGTCTATCTTTGAAAATGACCCATGTGCACTTGAGAAGAATGTATATTCTGTGGCTTTGGGGTGAAATGTTCTGAAGATGTCAATTAATTCCATCTGGTCTAGTGAGTCATTTAGGATTGATGTTTCTTTGCTGATTTTTTGTTTAGAGGATTTGTCCAATGGTGATAGTGGGGTATTAAAGTCTACTATGATTGTATTGCTGTCAATCTCTCCTTTGATATTCTCCAGGAGTTTTTTTATGTATTTGGGTGCTTCTGTATTGGGTGAGTATATGTTTACCAGAGTTATTTCTTATTGTTGGATTGCTCCCTTTAGTATCATGAAGTGGCCTTCCTTATCTCTTGTTATGTCCTTCACTTTGAGATCTAATTTGTGAGATATAAGTATTGCTACCCCAGCTTTTTTTTCATTTCCATTCGCCTGAAGAACCTTTTTCCATCCCTTCACCCTCAGTCCTGTGCATCTTTTTTTCTGAGGTGGGTTTCTTCTATACAACAGATATATGGGTCATGTTTTCTTATCCAATCCGTTACCCTTTGTCTTTTGATTGGGGCATTTAATCCATTTACATTTAAAGTTATTATTGATAGGTACTTATTTGTCACCATTTTTGTTCTTTACCCCTGTGTTCCTTCTTTGCTTCCTATTTCTTTTTTTTTTTATAGCAGACCCTTTAGCATTCCTTGCATTGCTGGTTTGGTGGTAATAAATTCCCTTAGTCCTTTTTTGTCTGTGAAGCTCCTGATTTCACCTTCAATTTTGATTGATAGCCTTGCTGGGTACAGTATTCTTGGATTCAGACCCTTCCTTTGCATGACTTTGTATATTTCATTCCATTCCCTTCTGGCCTGATGAGTTTCTGTTGAGAAATCAGTTGCTAGTCTGATGGGGGTTCCTTTGGAGGTAACTTTTTGTCTCTCTCTGGCCACTTTTAAGATTCTTACTTTGTCGTTGGTGTTTGCCAATTTAATTATAATGTGCCTTGGCGTCAGTCTTTTGGGGTTCATTTTGCTTGGGACTCTGTGAGCTTCTTGGATTTGTGTGGGTTTTTTCTTCTTGATTTCAGTGAAGTTTTCTGTCATTATTTCTTCAAACAGGTTTTCTATACCTTGCTCAGTTTCCTCTCCTTCTGGAATCCCTATTATGCAGATGTTGTTTTGTTTCATGTTGTCCCAAAGTTCCCTTAGGCTCTCCTCCTGCTTTTTGATTTTTTTTTTCTAGAAGCTGCTCTACTTGGGTATTCTTTCCTACCCTTTCTTCTAGCTCACTGATGCGGTCCTCTGCTTCTTCTAGTCTACTCTTGATGCTCTCTATTGAGTTCTTTACAGCAGAGATGTCATTTTTCATTTCTTCTTGGTTCTTCTTCATTTCCTCTTGGTTCTTACTCATATTATCGAATTTGTCTTCCATTCTTTTCAGCCACCTTATGACCATTTCTCTGAATTCTTTCTCTGACAGGTTGCTTGCCTCCATTTTGTTTACTTCCTTTTCTGGTGATGCCTGCTTTTCTTTCATATGTGGGCTGTTTTTTTGTCTCCCCATGGTCTCTCTTCTCCGGGTGTCTGGTTATGCAGTTCTCTCTCTCCTGCATTGATTTAAAGGTACAAAATACAATACAACCAGGTACAACACACAAGGCACTGAACAGAAATGTATTCACAATATTAATAACCCCAAATAAAGGTGCCCACCAGAGAAAGGCAAATTAGGGGATAGGTGAGAAAGAAGAAGAGAAAAAAAAAGTAATAATTTACAAAAAGGAAAAAAAAGAAAGGAGTGCTAAAATGAAATTGGGAAAAGGGGAAAAAAAGTAAGAGAGAAAAGAAAGAGAATAAGAAAGGAAAGGGGAACCAACTATATATATGGGGAGAAAACTCCAATAGAACAGCCACTAATCTCAGCAAATGCCAGCAAGTACCTGGAGATGAATACAAACTACAAACAACAACTAATATCAAGCAAGGCAAGGGAAAACAGAAACAAAAAACAAACAAAAACAAAGCAAACAAAAAAAAAACAATACAAAAAGAAAAAGAAAAACAATCTCACAAACAAGCATAAAAAATCGATATAATCAACATTCAAGCAAACAACAATAAAAGGACAGAGAGAAATACAGTTTTTGGATAGTGAAGCCAGAGAAGAGAGAGGTGTGTATGAACTCAGAGCAGGGGATTGGAACTTAGATATATAAGTAGGGTGAAATTTTAACAGGTGGTAAAAAGAAAGAATGGGGAAAATCTAAAGCAGGAGAAGGGTAAGAAAAACAGGACAACAAAAGGGGAAAAGTTAGGAAGAGAGTGATAGTATAAAGGTAGAGTCGAGATGGAATAGAATGATGCTAAAGGAAAGATGAAAATAGAATGTAGAACACTAATCTCAAAATCAAATAAAGAGAAAATAAAATGACACTTTTTTTAAAAAAAGGTAAAATAGTAGTAGTAATAATACTGATTGAAAATAAAAATGTAATAATTAAAAAGGTAAAATCAAGTGAGGAAAAAAGAAAAAAATAGTTTCTTAAGTAAAAGATAAAAAAATATAAAAAATTTAAAAATTAAAAATTAAAAAAATATAAATAAAAAGTGCAGTAGTGAAGGTCATTCACTTCCTCTATTGTTCTTTTGACATGCCTGTTTCCCAGTCAGGACAGTATTGCAGTTCCCTGCATTCCACTGCTCCTCAGTGTTGTAATCCAGTCCTGATTTTTAAGCAGGCAGTGTGTCTTACTTTTTGTATTCCTTTATTTGTGATTACACAAGAGTTGATTTGTGATTCAACCCCTGTGTGGCAGTGTTTCTGGATTGACCTCCAGGTCTATACATCCTCTCTAGCCTGTGCTTAGATCCTGCTTTCCCTGTGGCACTCAATACTGGTTTGTGGGATTAGGCTGCCAAATAGCTGGTTCTCTGATGGTCACTCCCCGCTCTGATCCCCAGGTTCCAGAAAAACAACTCTCCCCTGCAGTCTCCTAGGGTTTACCAAACTGGGTGATCCCATGCACTGGGCTCAGCAATCAGAAGCAAGGATTTAAAGAGAAGAAAGCGCGAGTGTGTGAACTCCGGGGCTGCACGAAAGTCTGCGCAGCCCTTCCCTCCCCCCGTGTCCAAGCAGCTGACACACCTTTTAAAATTTTTAGGCTGTCCTTCTGTGTCAGATCAAAATGAGTTGCTTTTTAGCTGTTAGCAGCTCTGAGGACCCCCTTCCACATTCATGGATCATGCCAGCCCCAATAGCCACAGATTTTTCTAGGCGCAGACTTCCCCCAGTCCTCCAGCTCCACAGTGCGTGCGTTTCTCTGTCCTGCTGGGACTAGAGACCTCACCTTATCCCAGGCGAAATCTGACCTTTCCATGGTGGAGTGTAGTTCTCCTCTGAATCCACGTGTTTGTGCCAGTTGGGAACTGGTGCTCTGGGGTTCGCAGCTGTTCAGTGGGTGCTGCATTTGTAGATTTTCAGGCTTCCGCTAACATCCACTTTCCCCTTCAAGATGGTGCGGTCTCCGCGTCCAAGCCAGTGGCTCCAGGAGGGAACCAGCAGCAGTGAGGGCTGCCCGGTCAAGGGACCCCCATCCAGCAGTCCCCCACCTTCTCCTGGAGTATAGCTGTCCCTTAACTCTCCAACAAACACTCCTTGTGCGACCCTCAGCTGTTCTTTCTATCTGCTCTGGGACAAGGCTCAGGACACGTCTGTCTATTCTGCCACCATTTTTTTTTTCTCTCATTGTATAGCTTTTCATGGTTATTAAACCCAAGTTTCATGCTCCATGCCTGGTTGACTTTGTGTGAGAAATTAGGTGACCCTTCCATAAAAATTAAACAGAAGGTATATTGGCTAGAAATCGCTGAACTTCTCTACAGTATGTGTCTGCCCTCAGCTCTGGAATACACAGAGTAAACTGGGGAGAGAGGAAAGTGTTGGAAATGGTTTCTTTTTCAAATACCATGTTCTTGAGACTTTCACCTTTATCACTTCATTCATTCATTCACTTATTCATTCATTCAAATATTCAGTAATGCCTACTGTGCTTTCTACTTTCTACTAAGTAAGGCCTTTTACTAAATGCTATGAGGATTCAAAGATGAGAAAATATCTGCCCTTAGTGCCTATGATCTGGAAGAGGAGACAAGACATGTACCCAGCTAACTATGGTATAACATAGAAAGTGAGTTATCTTAAGCAAAATCTACAAATACACACACAAAAAAACTATGGGGAAAGAAACGGTGGAGAGATTACTTCTGGCTGATGGGCTTGGAGTATGTCAGAGAAAGCTTTAGGGCAAAATATAGCCTTGAAAAGTACGTGAACAGGTAGAAAGGGGGCAATAGGTTCATGAAGGGGGAAAGGACAAGATGCGTGCCAGGATCAGGAATTTGAAGGATAAAACACGGTGAGTGGGAAGATGCAGTCAACAAAGCTTTCAGTCCTGGTCCTGCCTATAAATGACTATTTGGTCAAAATACTCAGCTTCTCCCATTATCAGTTTTCTGTTGGAGCAAATGGCAAAATATCTACCTGCAACCCCACAAGGTTATTGTGAATGTAAAATATAGTAAATTGTGTGAAAATTCTATATATACTACAAAAAGCTATACAATAGATTACTTATTTTTAGTCATATAACCCAATTAAAAAGTAGGCAAAGAACCTGAATAAACATACCTTCAAAGAAGTTATGTAAATGATCAACAATCAAGTCCAAACCATAATGACATATCACATCAAACCCATAAGGATGACTATTATTAAACACATACACACACACACAAATGGAAAGTAGAAAATGTTGGTGAGAATATGAAGAAATTGGAACCCTTGATCATTGTTGGTAGGAATGTAAAACAGCACAGCCACTATAGAAAACAGTATAGAGATTCCTCAAAAAATTAAGAATTAGAACTACCATATGATCTAGAAATTCCACTTCTGGGTATGTACTAAAAAGATTTGAATGCAGGTCTCAAAAAGATATCTGCACACCCATGTCCCTAGCAAAATTATTCACAATAGCCTAGCAGTGGAAGTAATCCAAGTGTTTATTGACAGATAAATGGATAAGCAAAATGTGGTATGTACATATAATGGAATATTATTCAGCCTTCAAAAGGAAGAAAATCCTGACATATGCTATAAAATGGGTGAAGCTTGAGGACATTATGCTAAGTGAAATAAGCCATTCACAATAGGACAAATACTTTATGATTCCATATATGAGGTACTTAGAGTAATCAAATTCATAGAAACAACAGAATAGTGGTTGCCACAGGCTGGGGGGAAGGAAACATGTGGCGTGTTTAATGAATCTAGTTTCAGTTTGTAAGGTAAAAAAGTCCTGGAGATTAGTTTTACAATGTGAATATACTCAACAATACCGAACTGTCCACTGAACAATGGTGAAGATGATAAATTTTTTTATTATGTGTATTTTCACAATAAAAAATAAAAACAAAAACATAGAACTCGATGAAATCCAAGGAAATTTCAGGCCGTTAATTTTTCTGATTGACTTCTCTGTCCAGGTAGATGGTAAAAGTTGGAGGCTAGCCGAAACCGGTTTGGCTCAGTGGATAGAGCGTGGGCCTGCGGACTGAAGGGTTCCGGGTTCGGTTCCGGGTTCGGTTCCGGTCAGGGGCATGTGCCTTGGTTGCGGGCACATCTCCAGTGGGAGGCGTGCAGGAGGCAGCTGATCGATGTTTCTCTCTCGTCGATGTTTCTGGCTCTCTATCCCTCTCCCTTCCTCTCTGTGAAATATCAATAAAATATATTAAATAATAATAATAAATAAATAAATAAATAAATAAATAAAAGTTGGAGGCTAATATTCTTACTAATTTAGTTAATTGAGTAAAATCGGAACAGCTCTCTACTCAGTAGCACTTAACTCATCACCGTACCAGGTACAGGACAGAAAAGGAAAGGTATGTTTATGTCCTGTGAGAGACGGGAGGGAACGTCTTAAACTTGGCGAATTTTAATAAAATGCAAGGTGAGCACTGCAAAGAACATGGGTCAATGACGTGGGCTTTTAAAGATTAGGAGTAAAAAGGCCTTTCTTGCTCCCATCCCATGCTCATGTCTTAGGTTAGGCACAGAAAGCATGTAGTAGTCATGTATTAAGTGAGTTAAAAGTGCCTGGTAAAGGATATTCTGTAAGTGTTCGCTCTCCCCCTCCTCTCCTTGCTCTCTGCAGCTCCTTCTCTCATCTTCCTTCTGTGGAATACCACCATAAAGGCTGATGCTTTGTGCTCAAGAAGAAAGGTTTTCTGTCCTAAGAACTCCATATGCCTTAATTCTATATCATAATTCTCATTTTTTCATAAGTGTTTAGGCTACCTAAATATGGGTTGTGGTAATAATAAAACCAATGTTTTTGTCTATTCAAATTGCTTAATTTTTAAAAAGCTTTCTAGTAGTTTCTTTAAAGGATAATCATGATAAAAATAAATATATCCTGAATAAGAAGGAAATTTGCCCTAGCCAGTGTAACCAAGTAGTTAGAGCATGGGCCCGTACACAGAGGGATCTCTATGAATCCGTTGGATTCCTGGTCAGGGACATCTACCTGGGTTGCAGGTTAGATCCCCCACCCCAGTTGGGGTGCGTGCGGGAGACAACCAATCAATGTACCTCTTTCACATCAGTATCTCTCTCCCTCTCTCTCTCTCTCCCTCTCTCTCTCTCTCTCTCTCTCTCTCTCTCTCTCTCTCAACAATAAGAAGAAGAAAATTTGAGAAGCTAGTAGTTTAATTTAAAACACTAACCTATATTACATGCTATGTTTTTATATGTTTATATTTTACCATTCAGGCTAATTTTGATTATGATCCAACAGACAAGTTTGGCAGCCATTTAATTCTGACTCTAGATAAAGCGGCTATTTTAGAAAAAAAGAGTTTAATTTTTTAAGGCCAAAAAAATCACTTATTCTAGATGCTAAAAACTCACTTATCTTGAAGCATTATGGAAGATTAATATCTTTTAATTTGTATAATTTTAGAAGTAAAATGAGCATTACAGATAACCCCCTCACTTTACAATGAGGACAATGAGACTGAAGAGGTCCAGAGGTGGATATGAGCCTCCTGACTCTTAGGGTTCTTCAAACAATATTGCTTCACTCGTGTTCAATAAAACAGTCCACAATAGAAATAAACAAAGCCAACTACCAGTAAATAGATGGAAAACTGGGCCAGAGGCCAGAGAAAAGGGATGACCGTGAACACTGGAGCCTCGTTATTTCCAAAGGCCACTGGTGAGAAATTAAGACAAAAGCTGCTCCAATCCCGGGTTTGCTGAAGGGATTTTAAATGTAGGACCTTTTAGTTGATGGAACCAAACTTGGCCAATTCCAGGCTCGGTATCCGATCTCTGCCTCTCTTCTCTTGGCTCCTGAAGACCTCCCTCAATTAATCATGATTGTAGGAAATCAGGTGGCATGGACTGTGTATTACAATTAAAGGGGCACAGGCAATACAGTGAGACCTCATACTGTTTGTGAACATGGCTTGAGGCAGGATTTTCTTTCTTCTATTTTCCTCATAACCCTCCAACTATTCTACCTATCCCTGCCCATACCTAGAGGGGAAGAAAGGGAATAAGATAGGACAAAGGAAAGAGACAAGAGAATGAAGGGGATACATGAGGAGAGGAAGAGGAAGGTAAAAATTAGAGAAAAGATGAGGGTGAAAAGAGAATCAGTGGGATAAAGCTGTATAAAAAAGTCTGATGCAGAATCACCTGGCATATTTGTTAAAAGTATATTTCTGGCCCTAACTGGTTTGGCTCAGTGGGTAGAGCGTCGGCCTGTGAACTGAAGGGTCACAGGTTCGATTCCAGTCAGGGGCATGTACCTTGGTTGCGGGCACATCCCCAGTAAGGGGTGTGCAGGAGGCAGCTGATCGATGTTTCTCTCTCATCGATGTTTCTAACTCTCTATCCCTCTCCCTTCCTCTCTGTAAAAAAAAAAAAAAAATCAATAAAATACATTAAAAAAAAAAAAGTATATTTCTGGGCCACATTCCAGATAAGCCATGTTGAAATCTATGGGAATAGCATCATTTAAACCTAAATGAAAAGCTTTTTGATAAAATAATTACTCTCCTTTTTAAAATTTGATTTCAGATTTCACTTTGATTCCTGATTTGCAAATTCCTTTGCTTCTTTTAAAAAAAATGTACCCATTTATTTGTCTGAAAAGCTTTCCCTTTTTATTCTACACAACTGTTGATAGCCTTACAGGAAGTACTTTCACACCTTCCATCAAAAGGCTGTGCTCTAGTGAGAGAGCAGGATAATGTCAAATGTGTTCTCTTCTGCCTGAAGCACTGGCCACGTGGGTGCAGGAAAATCCTGCCCAGCAGGCGGTGCGCCCTTGTCTTTTCCTCCAGGTCCTTTTGTGATGACGTTTTCTATATCGCAGATCTTGTGCTCAGTAGGTTTTGCTTATTGACACTTGGCTAAAGTCAGAACTGGCCTGCCATGTTAGTGGTCTCATTGGGAGCCCTATCACATGCTGTCTTCAGGGCCAAACCTGTTTCCACTGTGTCTCTGGTCAAATATCTGTTTGGCAGAACACGCTGTGCTAAATGGCCTTGTGCAGGGTGTCTGTACCGGAGTGTACATGTGGAGCCAGGTATTTGATGACGTATCCCCATCAAGCAGTTCCTGCATGGATGGTGGCTGCAGTTTGAAGCCTGCACATTGCCTGGTGTATTAGTCATGGCCATATTAAGAATCCATATTGAAAAGGGCCTGCTGTGTCGTGATCATGTTGTCTAACCACACTGAACAGTGCCTACCGGGTAAGTGATCACGTTGTGTATCCATATCTAGCTGGGCCTGCTGTGATGGTGATCACATTGTATGTAATTGCGCTGCCACCCTGGGAATTTATTGCTATAGATCAGGCAACAGGGCAATGGAGAATTCAGTAATTGTGCCTGCTCCGGGAAGTTCGCTGTACTGCTGAGAACGCATGAGCTTCTAGGGTGGGAAACACATATTTGGTTTGGGGATGGAGATAAAGTTGACATTCTTAATTCTAAGTATTTTGGGGCTATTCCCTTTTTTATTACTATTTCATATAATGCCAAATTACTCCTAATTATGGTAAGGTGATTCTAAAAGTGATAAAAATCTGTATAAAGAATATAATAAAAATACCAAATAAAATCAAGCTTGGATACTCTCTCATTCAAACAGAATGTCTTCAGAGCTGTTCATAAATTTGTAAAACTAATATAGAATAAATATGTTGTCAGAAAACAGCGTTGAACAGCGTATTTATTGTTCTTGTTGAGCTAAACTCTTGTCTAAAGAAAATTCTCATCTCTCAGGAGTCAGAAAAGGTTGGTAAACCAAGTCTTATGTTTCAATGTTCTCTTCTTAATTAAATTATATAAATAGATAATAAAGAAAAAGGTCAGTAAGTGATGGGCCTGGCTTAGTAAACATGCTAATATATACACATCCAAATCAGTGTGACCCTTCAAAGTGGAGATTTGGGCAAGTTTACTGTATTCTTGGGACCCTTCTTTATAATTTACAAATCATGTGAGCCTTCAGATATAATTTACAAATCATGTGAGCCAACCTGAGTCATTACCTCCTTCCTCTCCGACCAGAAAAAAAAAATCTACTCAAATGGCTCACTCACTTTAGTTACCAGGTTTGACTCTGAGACATGTCTAGCTCTTTAGGGTGGCTATGTTCTGACAGATTTGTTGAAAACAATCAGACATACATTATTTTTAAACATCACTTGTAAATTCCTTTGGAGAGCCTACCAATATGTTATATTAAAACTCTTGCTAATAATCTTTACAATCTCATTGATGAATGTGGTAACAGTATTTTACAGGTAAACAAACTCAGAAACTAGCACATGGATTATGGTGGGATATTTCATGGGTAAGTAGCCCATCTCTTGCTGATTTTGAATAGAAGCTAACCATGTTGGTGTTCAGCCAGAAATTTGAATTTTTAAAAATTAGCTTTAGAATTTTCTAAAATAAGAAGAGAATGAAAGGAAGGAAGGGAGGAAATGAGGGTAAGAGAAAAGAAGAAGGAAAGGCAAATGTAAGTATTAAGGTCATGGGATTCACCTTATCATAGTCATTGAAGAGAAATTTTGGAAAATGAAAAAAAATCAGAATTTTCAGAGAGTCTAATTAAATGTTTTGATATAAGTGTGCCCATTCTTAATAAAGATAAGATCTTCACACCTCATGTTATCTCTTTGGCAGGGCCCAATGGCCATGAGGATCTGAATAAAGTTCCACTCCATGCCTGAGAACCAAATAGGGCCAGAAAATAGGTGTTATTGGGGGCGAAGGGAGGGAGGAATGTTCCATTTAGTTCTAAATTTAAGTGTTTAAAATAAACCATAAACCAGAGTAGAAACTCGAGGTTTCATCTTCTATGTGCTATGGTTCTAATTTTATCTAATTTTAATCACCTCAAACTATGTAAATAAAAAGACAGAGGGAGGGGAACAGAAAGAGTAGTCTTAATGCTGATTGGGCCTCTATTTGCCAGGCACTGTTAGCCAACTTGTGTCGTATTAACGTATTAACGGTTAGTTCTCATAAGGAGGCTATGAAATAGTCACAGAGGTTAAACAATGTTTCAGGGGTCATAGAATACATGGAGACAAGCTTTGTCTTTCTTCAAAGCCCAACTGTGCTCCATTATCTGACTTCAATTTTTTAAAATGAGTTTTTTAAACCATTTCTCTAGAATTATTGTTATTATTTAACCTTTACAGAGGGGTTTGTGGAGTGAGAAGTAAGGATTTCTCTTCACCACTGTCCCTTTCCCTGCAATCCCATTTCCCTCACTAGAGGGAATAGTTCGATACAACGTTCCAGACTTGTCTCTGTGTCTAAAATAGGTTTCAAATGTTTTCTTTGGTTAGCCACTCAGGCACGTTTTAAACAGCTGGAGCTGTTGCAAACATAGACATTTGAAACATACTATTTAGGCCATTTCATCTCCATGAAATAGAAAAGTAGTAGAAGAAAGGACTAAGAAACTCAGAGCACTTGCAAGCAGCAATCTCCAGACCAAGCTATAATTGCCTCCAAACTTTATAGAGGCCATCAATGTAATGGAGAAAATTGGCCTTCAAACCAACATCCATTCTAGAATCCCTTTTGTCCATGTTAAATTATCCTAAAATGGCAGGTCTGGGTCATCTGTGGGCATGGGCCTGGGCCTGGGCACCAGCCTTGCAGGGGAATGCCATGCTGGGAAGGACAGCTGGAGTGGGTAAGTGTGGAAGATGGGAGGCTTGGTACAAAGACATCCCCTGCATGGCTTTGAGTAGGAGGAGCTGATATCTTCCTATAAAAGAAGATACTCTGAAGCTCAGTTTTGTTTTGTGTGTTTTTTTTCAAAATTACCTTTGATACAGCCTGCTGAACTATAAAGCTGTTTATAGCAAGGAGTGGTTATAGATGGAGCTGCTCTCTAAGTAAAGGCACAGTGTAGGCACGGGAAGTGGAGTTGGAACTGGAACCTATTGCTACCAACCATAGGACAACCTCATGTGGATGCAGTTCAAGAACACCCCCTCCCCACCCCCGCAACTGTCATCTATCCTGAGAGAGCAATGTACACCTTGTTTATGCAAAGGCCAATTTACCTCTTGGCCCTGCCAGTAGATAAACCCTTAGCTCACTGCAAGAGCAGGAGGGACAGCTTTCTATTCAGGCATTGGTCCTTGTAAAGCTCCTTTCTTTCCAGAAAAGGAAGTTAACTCTGTCCTCCACAACATAGTCATTTAAGGCATATGGGTCTGCCCTTAATTGGGCACTTAGAAGAACCACTCTTCAGGCAATTGTAATAGAGCACAATTTTGAGCTCTCAGCCACACAGTTTAGCAGGTGACAGTTGAGAGAAAAACATTATTCAGGGAGGATTTCTAGGAGGCCATTCCCACTCCCCGATCTGCATGGGGTGGGGCTCACAGTCTCAGACATCCAGGTCATTGTAACCCTTGCAGAATTGTTTGTGCTGGATTGCAGAGGATGCCATCAGCATGCAAAGAGGGTCACTGTAAGTAACAGCTCTGGGCTGCCCCTTGCAAGTCTATTGTAAGGAGACTGTTGAGATGTCTGTCATACCACCTAGGTGCCCTGTTTATGAACTCTTGGATATTCCCATTAGAACCAGGAACAGTTGTAAATCTCCTGAGCAATCATCTTATTTAATGGACATTGTGAAACTGACGAGCCATATTTTCATGATTAGGATATTTCACCTTACTAGGAAAGTTAGAGCCCAAATGCTATCCTAGCACATTTGAGCTACTCTCAAAAGTCACCTAAAAGTCTTTCTGAAACAAGGTGAGCGGTGTGCGTGAAGCAGTAAATGTCCAGGTAATTAGTGTATTTTATCTCAATGGTTTCTATCTCTTCCTCTGCCAGAGTTATCTTTAATGGCTGATGAAAGACAAGTAGACCTGTCTCCTAATTTGGAAACATACAGGTGCTTTCCTTTAGGCCTCCTGACAAGTCACTCTGGAGTTTAGGGCTCTCAATATGCTAATACCATACCTCTTAGGAAACAGGCCAGCTTGTTCTTGGGGCAACAAAGATAAGATCAATAAGGCTTACTAAATCAGTTGACTGATTTTTATTTTTTTTTAAAGTTAGGCTTCCAATTGCATATTCCATTCCCAAACCTGTGTTTATAAACATTAGTCCTTTGGTGGTGGAAGAGATTTTTAAAAAATTGGTGAGGGGAGAGACATTTAGAATAGCAACTCAAGGTTCCTAAAGATGGACTCCTCTCAGCTAACACTTAAGACCCTCCCCTCCCCCGCCCCGAGCTCGGGGCTCGGAGCCTGCTATGGTTGTCTGAGATGTGCCAACACACCAGTGAGGCTAACCTGTCTTCACAGGGAGAGAGAAACCACCTTCCACGTTACCTTTCAGAGATGCTTGAGAAGAAAAGGATGCCTGGTGGAGGAGGCCAGGGCAGGCACCTGAGAATAGATGTTTCAGGAGCCCTCAGCCAAAAGAAGTGTACCTATAGCACCAAAGCCCCAGGGTCTCCACTCCACCTCTCTGCTGAAGATAATCTGAAAGTTCCAGCCAATTCCTTGACTGTAACGGTGGCTTCAGATGAATGGCAGCTGTGCTGAATTTAGAGAAGGGTGGAATTTCTCAAGGGCAAGGTAGCTGGATTGGAAAGGACCATATTTTACCTCCCGTGGCCTTGCTTCAACCATCGTGTTTCTCTGTTTCAAACTCGGCACTTTATTAAAATAAGTAGGATCATATTCATCAACTTGATGGAAGCTGTTGCCTCTCAGAAATTCAAAGTCCCAAAATTAAACCTATGTAACCCGCTTGCTGTTTGGACACTGATAATTGCCCTAGTCAGATTTATTAGCTCTGTCACAGAGCTTTACCTATTCCCGGTATCCTCAATCCAAAAGCTTGAGTGAGCGGCATCAGTCTAGTCCATGTTTGAGCCATTGGGTGTGTTTTCTGGTCAGGGTAGGGCAACAAATGAGACAGGCTATTGGTGTGATTTGAAATTGAGTGTGTGGACCATCTGGAGCTGTGTGTTTTCAAATCTGTTTCCTTCAATTACATCTGTCCCGTTCTTCCTTGGTTAATAAAATACAGAGCTTTGGGGCTGATTATTTTTGAGTCTCTCTGGGTCCTTTGTGGAACTGGGAAGTAAATCGTCAGCTTATACACAAGGTGGCACCCTGTGATTCCAACCAGGGCTGAGAGAAGCCGTGCTGCTAAGAGGCAGAGCCACAGCCACAATTTTTGTCCAGCATTTGGTTTTCTCACTGTTGCAAATATAAAGGTGGAAGTAGTTTTCGGCATGTCACCTTTGAGGGCGGTCTCCGTCCCTATGTCTCAAAGATCCAGAGTTGCCTCAGTTGAGGGCACTGGAACCAGGAGGCTGATTCTGGTCAATTGTATTGAATGTGGGCAGACCCCACATTCAGATTACAGATGAAAACAATGAAGCTTTATTGGTACCGGGCTGGAACACTGGGAGAGAGGTGGGGATGCAGTTCACATACCAACCCAATTAACATTCAATTGGGTTTGCTGAAATAGAGAGCCAATTAGGAAGGACGTGACATTTACAAAACTCTGAAATGGTTGAATAGCAACTGTGTTTACTAGCTCTAAGGTTCTTTCAAAAAGTAATTTGTTCATTATTTGGAAGCTGCCTGTCCTGGTGGTAGTATGGGGAAGTGGAAACTGGAATATAAACTCAATTCTTATGGTTATTTGACTTTTATTCTAATTTAAACTACATTTAGACAGTGATTTTATTTTTGATATAGCTGTAAAACTATTTCTAATTCTTGGATGTGTATTTATGACACTTGCTTGGCTAAATGCATGTCTTTTTTTTTTAATGGGTCCAGAACATATTTGCAGTGTACTGATTTCAGAATAAGTGTACTTAGTGCATTGTACATGGAAATTAAAATAGGCTCTCATGCTGCACAATCATTTGAAACAGGTTTTGATAAAGACATTTTATAACAGGATCTACTTCAAAAGTTGAAAAGCTATTTTCTGCTTTTAGCCCTAGCAAGTATATGGGTATTCAGCAAATAGATTAGAAGTGAACTTCATGAAAAAGAATATTTGTATACAAATAAAAGCTACTTTCCAAATGTGGAAAGAGGCCTTCTGGTTTGGGTACTGAATTGGAAGCCAAGAAAACACAGGCTGTGTCTCACTTGAAAAGCATGCTGTGTTACCTGCCTCAAAGTGTTTTATTCCCAGCTCTATAATCATTGCCTACAGGGCAGGAGGAAAAAGTTACATGCTCAAAGAAAAGAACAACAAAACAACTACCATAGCAAAAACCTGTTTATGTAATAAAATTTCAGATTTTAAGAAGCTTCTTTGAATTGCTCTAATTGGTTCTAAAATTCCTATGCTCAAGGTAGGAAGGTGGAGAGCAGGGTGGGCCATAAGAGCAAATACTGGCAGCAGTGATTAGGTCAGGTGACGGGCCAATAAGGTCTGATGAACTCTAAGCTAGAATGAAGTGGGGTATCAGAATCTCCTGAGGGGATTTATCAGTCAACAGATATATATGAGGTGTCTGCTCCATGTGAGGCACAGAACTAGGGACACAGGATTAACAGAGCAGGTGTGGTTCCTGCCCTCACTGAGGGCATTGCATCTTTAGGCTATGGGTCATGCACTCCATTAGCCACTGGACTTAAAGGTGGCACTGCAGAGGAAACAGGAGTTTTGGGGCCAGGCTAGACCTGGTTTGGAACCCAGTTCTGCTAGTTAGTCGTGTTGAAATGTGGCAGATTATCTGTCTGAGCTTCATTTTCCTCATTAGTAAAGTTATAATATTTCTTCATAGGGTTGTAATGAGAATTAAGTGGAATTTGATTAATATGTATATGTATATGTTACCACTATAGTAGCTGGTATATTACAAATACTCAATATATCCTTCTTGATAGAAAGTAACAATAAATGTAGGGCATAGAAAAAAGCTATCCTTTCTGAGTCCCAGAAGTGCTGGGCACCCAGATGGAAGCTCTGGATGACTCATTTCTTCAGCCACCTTCAGGCCTGAACAGGGCTGACCCCTTGCAGCAACATCTTGTCCTTCCTCGGAGAGAACTGGAACTGCTCCAGAGGGTAGCTCTCAGAGCCGGACATGCCCATCAGCCTGAGGAAGGTGTTGCTTACAAGAAGTGAGTCACAGCATCTCCATTGTTTCCAAAAACAAAGAGGATGGAAACACACTCAAGCCCAGCTAAACAACACTTGAAGTCTCGCTGCACCAAGCGGGTTAGACTTCGTAGACACTGCCAGGGGTCCATATGCACCATTTTGCCTTCAAGGAGGGAGATGGAGAGAAAAGGCAGGAGGAAAAAAAGGAGAGAAGTGGATGAGAAGGAGGCGTTAACGGAGGAAGTTGTTTTTTGTTTGTTTGTTTGTTTTTTCTAGAAATGACTGTAGGAATCAACTGTTCACACGTCTGGACTTCAGCACACCATCTCCTTTTCTCTGAACTAGGCAGAGTATTTACCAACTATTAGAATATGGTAAAATGTGTTACACGCTTCCTAGGGGTTTTGTAAGAAAACTGGAATGCTTAAAGACTAACCAAGAAACTTGGCAAAACGAGGGTGGTGTCAACAATAGCTGGTATAGTCGAGCCAGCTTGATTTCCCTTCCTCTTCAGAACTTTCTCTAATCAGTTCAGGCTAACGCAATGCCTCCTTCCTCTGAACTCTCCCGGCAATCATTGCCAGTACAACTCATTCGGTAATTAATCACGTCCTCCTGCCTTGTGTTATCTCCTGTATAGTTTTCTCCACGTATTTACACTGTTGTTGTTCTCTTGTGGTTTGTTTGTTGTTTTGCTGCCATTTATCTTTCCAGTTGCCCAGTTCTTCCACCATGGACGGCTCTTACTGTTAATCCATCTTCCCAACGACCTGTCATCCCACAAGCGTGGAAGCTCCACGCGGGCAGGAACTTTATCTCAAACTTCGTTTCGTCTTTCACCGTAGCTAATACTGTCCACAATGCTGCCACTTGGGAAATCTTGCTGCCTTAGTTAAACTTGATCTTTAATTCTAAAGGACTATAATATTTTTGAAATCAGAGGAATATCTACCGTCCACTAAATAACTCTAAATAGTTTGGGTGACAGGCTCAAGTGCACTTGTTGCATCTGGCAGCCGCAAGCATTAACCCTCGCAGCTGCCATTACATCCTCCCCGCCCAGGTGAGGACGAGCAACGCCGCCTTACCTCGGAGTGGGCTTTCGGTCAGCACTCGAGAGGGGATGCGGGGATGGAAGCAGGGGCTGCGGGAGCGTTTGAGCGGCGGCAGGCTCGGCAGGTCTGCAGCCCTGGGGCAGCCGGGGAGGACCTTTCGCTCTTCCCGGGGACAAGCGAATTGGAGGTTGCAAATTAGCCGGCGCTCGGGGCGCCCGGAGACAGCGCTACATAAGTAAATAAGTAGGTCTATAAGGATACAGCCTCTAGGAAGAGTGCGATACATTGTAGCCTTTTCTAATAGTTGTTACATAAGTATATAAGCAAGTGTACAAGAACAGGCTGGGTGGCGGCGGTGACAGCCCTGGCTGTCACCTTCCTTTCCCGCTCGCAGACTTCAGCGCGCTCGCTCATTTCCGCGCGCTCGGCGGTGTTTTGCCCGGCGCCTTCCTCCGGGCGCCCGGCGAGCGGGAGTCGCGGCCGCGGAGGCAGAGGCGCACGCTCCGGGCGCGAGGAACTGGCGCACCTGGCACCTGCCGCCGGCGAGAGCGCGGGCCGCCCAGCGGAGGGCCGCCCCGCGGAGGACCGCCGCCCCTCTCCCCTGGCGCCCGAGGCGGAGCACGCTCCCGCGGGCCGGCCGCGACGCGGAGCGAGTGGGTGGGCAGGCGAGGGAGGGGAAGGGAGAGGAAGGAGGGAGGGAGGGCGGACGGGGCGCGTCCCCGCGGCGGGGGCGCGCTCTCGCGCGGGCTGCCGGGATCGCTCGCCGCCGCTGTGGTAATGTCCGCCATGTTGGCCATGGCGCAGGGAGCGGATCGGGCGGGCGAGCGGCGGATCTAGTGTTTGGAAGCGGCCGCGGGCGGCGGGGGGCTGTTTTCGGGCGGGTGGGCGCCCATGCTGTGGCCAGGGGCAGTGCGGAGGAGGAGGAGGAGCGGGCCGGCCGCGCTGCACTGAGGAAGGAGGTGGAGGAGGCGGCGGGAGTCCTCCCCCCCTCCCCACCCGCCCCGCCGCCGCCGCCCGGGCTGTTCCTGTGAGGCGGGGAGACAATGAGTAAACTCTCCTTCCGAGCGCGGGCGCTGGACGCCGCCAAACCGCTGCCTATCTACCGCGGCAAGGACATGCCTGATCTCAACGACTGCGTCTCCATCAACCGGGCCGTGCCCCAGATGCCCACCGGGATGGAGAAGGAGGAGGAATCGGTAGGGACTCAAGTGTTTATTACCCCCCCTTCTCTCCTCCCCCCTCCCCTTTGTCAGTCGGGCCTCGCCATTCACAGCGCGCTTTACGCTCGCTGGAGGGCGCCGCTGCCGCTCCAACGCATGAGACCGTACGCCGGAGGAGTAGCGTAAACCCTCTCGGCCGGCGCAGCGCCCGCCCGGGGCCGCCATATTGTTGCGTCCCAGTGTTGTGATTAGCTCGCTGCGCCTCTTACGCTGCCGTAAGGGGGCCTTGCCGTAAGCGGCTGCTGGGAATGGCGCAGGGAATGTTCTGGCCGCACTTGGCGTAGGGCCTCTGTTTACCTTTTTTTTTTCCCACCCACGACACTGGGTTAACTAATGGGAGAGGGATCCTTGGCTGGGAAAGCTTTGTTTTTCACTTTTAAATTTAGTTTTGCATTGGGTTATCTTTGAAATGACTTAGGAAAGTAAAGCGCTTTCAAAACAAACATCTTCCTCCCAGCAAGGTAATCCTCGTTCCCCGGCCCGTGGGGGTGCAGCGGGACGAGGCGGTGCGGCACTGCGACGGAGGAGGGCGGAGGCCGCGACTACCCAGCGGGTTGTAGCGTTAGAGAGTCGGGGACCTGCTAGCTCTGCCTTCCTCGCTCGGACGGCGCCCGCTTGGTGCGCAGCCTTAGGAAGGAACCGGGGATATGCAGCAGCGAGCCGCTGGCTGTGGCCTGTCCCAGTGCCGCCTCCCCGAGAATTGTTATCGGAGGGGTGGGGAGTCTTTTAGGAGTTGACCTAGTGCATCTAAATTGACAGTTGCATTTTTAGTAATACAGCGTATTTAGGCTGAAATGCTGCTTTTTCTCCCTGATGGGTTAAATTTTGCATACGGTTGAATTTCATCTGGTTTGACAGTGTTGATGACACCGGAGTGGTGTTACTTGCATGCGAAGTTTATAGTAACTGCACCCTCAAGAATTTCTTCAATGAACCTGCAGTCCCGCCTTATTGTCAACCCCGGGTGTTCGTGGATTGGTTCTCTTGCTTCTGTGACTGTCAAAAGAAGGCGCGAGGTTTCTGTGATTGGTTTTCTCTTTTGACTATTAATATTGCAGGAAATGCTTTTATGCCTTTGATTGGTTGCTCGATTCTGACCTCATTATATTACCCTGCCATTACTTTCTGCTGTGATTTAATCACATTTCTCCATGGTGTTTGATTACTTGAAAATTTTACACTTTCAGTGGAAAATGAACATGGCCGCACTATCAGGACGAACGAACATTCAACTTCTTTTAAGTAAATAAGATGAATGCCCAACATTTATGCTGAAAGTTTAGAATTAAGTCAAATGTGAAAAGTCTTTTGGTTGTTTGAGCTCAGTGTTCCATGGAAAAGATAATTAAAATAAGAAAGTTATAGTATGTACAGGAATTAATTGAATTGAACTTTAAATAACACAACTTTGGATTCCACAAATTTAAGTTTCTGTTAATGTTAAGGTGGCTTCTGAGCCTTAAAGTACAGTTGTGAGAACGTGAGACAGAGTTTATTCTTGTATTATTTATTATTGTATTTTTTTCCATACGAACAACTGCAAACCTTTGCCCCGCCCTGTATTGTATGTAACTACTTGGATCCCATTATTTTGGTTTGGGAAAAACTTGAATCAAAAACTAGAATGAATAATTAGCCTGTGGAAGATATGTTACTGTTTGTAAACAGTGATCAGCATTATATTTAGTTACTGCTTTAGGTCCTTAGTTTGCCACATGTGTCTTGGTATTTTATCTGAAAATAGGGAAAAAACTTGCAGTTATTTATTTCTAATGATATATGAAAAATAAATGCATAATTAACCCTAGCACAGTTTTGTTTGTTAGTGTTAACGTTGCATTATTTTCAGAAGCCTGCTTCATCTACCCAATTTTAGGCAAGAAGAAATCCAAATTCTAATAGAACTAGAGTTGTAACTCAGGACTTCTTGTCTCTGTTCTGTCCTTTCTGCCTCTTTAATGTTCCAAGTGGAGGTTCTTAAAATTAAAGGAAAACTAAACAAGCCCTGACAGTTAAGATTTATACAGTATATGCAGTCTGAAGTCTTTTGCTTCCCAGAATGTTTAAATGGGATATTAGTTTTTTCTTTTTCTTTTAAAAATTAACATAAGTCGGAAGACGTGTGCTTTCATGAGTGACAGCCAGTTGTCATCTTTCTATAACTTGGTCTCTGTAGTGCTCCTCATTGCTTGGTCTAGGTCAAATAGTGTAAACTTATGTCTATTTAGAATCTACACAACCTGAAAGATCAGGTAATCAGTGGTTCTTCCACCTCCCCATGAGTTTGTATAGTGGTAGTTGATGTTTTTAACATATCTATCATTTTTGGAATACTTCTTTTGCACCAGGTACTGTACCAAGAACTTTGCCTTATTATTTTACTTAATCCTTTTTAAAACCAATTTTCATAGATATAATTTAAATACAATAAAATGTACCCATTTAAAGCATAAAGTTTAATGAATTATGACAAATGTGTATTCTGATGGAAACATCACAATAAAGATATAAAAACATCTTAAACACCCAAAAAGTTCCCTTATGCTTCTTTGCAAGTTAATCCCTCTCCACCATAATTCTGAGCAACCACTGATTTGCTTTCTCTCATTATAGAATAGTTTTGTCTTTTCTAGATTTTCATATAAGTGGAATCATACATACTTTATTGTGTCTGGCTTCTTTTGCTCAGCATAATGCATTAAGGATTCATCCTTGTTGCATATAGCAGTCCATTCCTTTTTATTACTGAATTTACATACTGTAATACAGGTGTGGGCAAAAGTAGGTTTACTGTTGTAATACAAATGAATAGTTAATAATAATATAAGAATAAACTGTTTTGCATAATCATGACTGTAAACCTACTTTTGCCCACCCGTTTCATTTCCTCCCTCCCTCCCATCCCTTCCTTCCATCCCTTCCTTCCATCCATCTGTTGTTGGATGTTCAGTTGTTTTTAGTTTTTATTTAATCCTGTAACAGCCCTTTGAAGTTTTGTTTCTATTTTATAGATGAAGAAATTGAAGGGTCTAAATGCTAGTAACTGGCAGGGGTAGAATTCAGATCCTTGCCTTTAATGTCACAAAAGCCTGTTCTCATAACCACTATGCTTCATATTGACTTCTTACAGAAACCCAAATTATCTTATGAACTATTACTAAGTTAATTTTAGTTTTTGTAAATAAAGTACTTTTTATAATTTTGGGAACTGTAAATGATATTGATTTGATTAAAATATTAAATTAAGTGTAATTTTTCATCACTGACTTTTGCTCTTGGCTTTTCAAATTTTCTCTTTTTTTTTCTTGTAAGTCTGTTAACTTTGCTTTTCCCTAATGTTGGCACCATTATGTTTATCTGAGTGTTTGTTATCCTAAGCATATAATAAACTTGTAGGAAACTATCCTATTTTATTACTTATATTTTCTCCTAGTAGAATGTAATCTCTATAAGGGCAGGGTTCTTTGCATGTTTTGGTCCTTAATATATTTCAGTTCCTGGAACTGTGCCTGTCATATAACTTACGCTTGATATATGTTTGTTGAGTATTGAATGAGCTTCTATTTCGTTTTCTATACCAAGAGCTAGGTTTTTATAAAACACTGTGTGTGTGTGTGTGTGTGTGTGTGTGTGTGTGTGTAATTCGTTAGCAAAATTTGGTAAGTTATTCTCCCAGGGATTCTTTTTGGTTTCTTATTTTGGTGTACTGTGTACACTTACATACTCATTTGTTTTCCCTCTTGAGTCAGGCCTCTTTAAATATAGAATTTTTTGTAGATAGGTATGGTTGCAATATTAGTCTTTATCTGTGTTAGTTACCCCTCTCATAGGTATATACAGGTTTGTGTAAGATCTCTTTATATTGGAATGAACCAAAATCTACATGAAGCATGTGATTACATTTATTTTCAAAGAAAAAGATCATGACTGAGTTAAATTGTATTTCTCCCCTATATATTAGTTACCTAATTTTTGTCATCTTAACATGTGATATTTTGAATGGTGGAGTAGAAATATATTCAATCTTTCTACCATTTCAAAGTTATTTTTGGTACTAATATATTTCATGTTTCATAATAGAGGGGTTCTAAAGAGGGAATAAAATGAAGTTTTGTAAGCTGACATTGTAAAAACATTAAGCGTTTTTGGTTTGGTTTTGTTTGGGTTTTTTGGTGTTTTTTTCCAACAAAAGCAAATAACAGCCAGGTATCATCTAAGTTCCAGGTGTTACCTAAATAAGAGATTGAGAAACTATTTAAAAGGTTCTGTATATCATTGTGTGTAAGGCTGTGTGCTGAAGTGCTGTTACGATTAAAAGAAGAATATGATACTGATCTTGACTTCAGGGAACTTAAATGAATCATTGAGGTCAAAAACGTATTTTGAAAGTTAGCAGAAACTACCAGGTTAAGTCAGCCTGACAGACATTAAAAGAGCATTAGAAAAAGTTAACTGTTGGTGCAGTTAAGAGGAGTAAGAGAAAACTGTTACTGGAATGTATAGAGAAGGCTCCTTGGAGAGGGATTTAACAATTTGGACTTTTAGGTTTGTTTGTATGGGTATGTTGAAGTAAATATTTAGTGCAGAAATACTTAAAACTAGTTCTATGGATGTTACACAGACTAATGGAAGATTCTTGCATCTTATATATATTTTTTATCCTCACCCAACCAAGCCACCTGGCTGTCTCTTGCATGTATATGTTTTTGAAGCTATCCTTGTCTATCCTTCCCCTACTTACAGAAACTTGAGGGGGGCTGCAGTCTGTCATTTCTGAGCATGTCATTCTCTTTGATCTTTCTCCTTTTTTTGGACATGCAGATGATTTTTATTTCTTCCCCTCCTTTTGTTTCCTGCTGTGTCTTCAGCACTAGATACTGTTTATAATCTGGAAGTCACTCAGTAAATGTCTGGTGATTGAATGAATAAAATTGTTGCAGTGGAGACTAGGTTGAAAAAAGGGTAGGGTTATGTCAGTTATACAGAGTTTTGAATGTTAGGCCCAGCAGTTTGTAGGATGGTGTAGAAGAAAGAGAATTGAGGTACAAGTGTGAAACCTGTTTTCTAAGTTTTCGTTCTGTTGTTAAGTGGCCTTATGACCTGGGAGAGTTGCCTACCTTCTCTGAGCCTCTGGTTGTTCATCACTACCATCTAAGCTACCATTTATTGAGTGTGTGTTATTGAGTGTGTTGAGCATGTGCCAGGCACTTCCTTAAACTCAGTAGATGGTTTAGAGCTCATTATAACGCTGCGATGAGTGGGTACTATTATTTCTTTTCCGGAAAAAGAACCCAAGCCTTTAGAAATTAAGTATCTTGCACAAGGGTGCCCCTATCTAAACTAGAATGTGCTAGAGGTGGTGCCTGAACTCGGGCTCTGTAGGTTCGTGACCCTGAGCTCTTCTCTTCACCATTGTACTGCTCATCTGTAAAATGAGTGTGTAGAGAAGCAGATGATATCTAAGTGTCATTACGTTTCTACTGTTCTATCACTTACTATCACATAGGCATAGAGGAGGTACTAAGTTTTGCCTCAGGGAATATTATGAAAGAAACTTTGTGGTGAATTCTTTTTGTAAACACATTCCTTTTTTAAAAATTCAAAGGAATGATCTATCTGTGGTGTAAGTTTAGATTTCATTAGTATCAGTTCTCTAAAAATGAAGCCTAAAAATGTTTGGTGGGATCAGTAGGTTGGTTTCAAGTAACAGAAACCAAGTCTGGTTTCTTTAACATTCCTGGAGGTTCTTCAACAGACTCCCAAGAAAGAAGTGAACAGTCAAGATTTGGGAAGGCCAAGAACAAGGGCAGGTATGGTGACATTGATGTCATTCTAACAATTCGCAATCTTTTGAGAAGTAATATAGGTTAGTGGTTAAGTACATGTGTTCTGGAGCCAGACTGTATGGGTTTGAATCACCAGGCAGGTTAATTTCATCTATGAAATCTAATGGAGTTATTGCGAGGATGAATTGTAGTGTACTTGGGACAGTTCGTGGCTTGCAGTAAGCGTATAATAAGTATTAGCTATTATTATCATCAGTGTTATATTTCTTTAAGTTCAAAATTCAGATTCCTGAGATGGAGTGTTATTGGTTTGGCCTGCATCAGGTATCTGTCTCCCTCTAAGTCTACCAGTCAAGGACAGGGGGAGTTAGTATATATGTGCTGTTAAGGGCTACCCTCCTGAAAATGGGGTTTTAGCCAGGACCTGCCCTGAGAGATCTTCTGGTGGGTATATAACATCATAATCAAAAGTTGTGGAGTTAAATTGTTTAAATTCATGGTTTGACCCAAGGTGAATTTGTATACTTGTTGTGTTTTTACAAACCTTAAATTTGTAAGGTGTTTTATTTTTTTGTTTGGATATTTTTTCCATTGCTTTTCAGAGAGTGTGGAAGGGAGGGAGGGGGAGAGAGGGAGAGAAATACTGATGTGAGACACATTGACTCCTTGCCTCTGGCATGCATCCTGATGGGGGAGGGGGAGGTATTTGGGGGGCATGAAGAGGAACCCACAACTCTGGTACATGCCCTTTACTGGGAATCGAACCCACGACCCTTCGGTGCATGGGCTGATGCTCTAACCACAGCCGCATCGGCCAGGGTTGTAAGATGTTTTAATGAGATTACAATAACTTTAATGTATTACATTCCTTGATGAAATTTGAATTAGAGACTATAAAAGAAGTCTGCAGAATCCCTTTAAAGAAAGCAAACCCTTCATTCACATTTACTAATTTTCCAAGTAGCAAGGAATGAATTTTGTGTGACCTCAAAGACGTTATTTAATCTTTTTGGCTCTTAGTTTTCTCACTTGTGAAATAGAATTGGACTGAGTGACCTAAAAATTACTGCATCTGTGAATCAACATGTTTACCTAGAACTAACAAATGAGAGACTAGATATTAGGAAAATATTAATAGGTAAGGTTTAACTCTAACACTATTGTAAATGCTGTCAATTTTGTTTAGAGTCCTTTTTTTAATGAAGATCAGTTACATTTACCTACAATCAGACACTGATTTTTTTCCTAGAGATCAGTAGGCAGTCCATGCTGTAAGTTTTGGTTATAATCAGTTAGTTCCCTTGCTTTCATAAGATTTTCTTTTCCTATCTTTACTACTCTTGTTGCTGTAAATGTTCTGAATTTTAACCCCTACTACTTGAGTTTATTATAATTTTCCAATATCTCATGTGTGTATGTATGTCTATAGATATATGTATTAGAGAATGAGAGCACAAGTGAGAGAAAAGACACCTGTTTTCCCAATTAAACCAAATACTTTAAAGAAGGTATCATGTCCTTGTTTTATTCAGCACAGATACCTACCCAGGCACTTAAGTGATAGAAAGTTTGTAATTCAGACATGGCCACTGGGATTGTGTTGGATTATATTACTAAAAATATAGCACTGCGTCTATATTTCATTTTAAGTACAGTTGAGGTAGAAAAACTGTAATGACTGCCTGAGGTAGAAAGGATACTATGTAGGAATAAGCCATGAAGGAGACAGTGTAGATAGCAGAAGGTCCATCATGATTATTTGATCTTACCTTAGGACTGATCCTTGATTCTTTTTTTTGTTTGTTTGTTTTTGTTTTTTGCATTGTTTACACTTAAATGGAATAGGCCTTCAGATTTGCCTGCTCATTGTGTAGTACTGCTGCTTTTGGGATTTATACTAGAAGATGGCAGTCACTTCCAGATTCTTTTTAGCACCATTTTCATTTATTATCTGCTTTTAGGTTTCTTTTGTCTTGTCAGCTCGTATTACTGTGGCGTTTGAGGAATGCAGAGTGGAAGAGTCAGCCCATTTGCTTGCTCTCTAACTCATATCCTCATATCTTTAGCTCCAGCTTTCTTATTGCACCCCCCCTTTTTTGGTGGGCAAAGGATAAAGTTGTTGGTTGGGGAATCTGCAAGCAACTCTTAGTTAGTACTACTAATCTGATGTTGTTGGAACTTCCAAATTGTGATTTAGTTTCCAATTTTGGCCTCTTTCACTTTCCCTCTGGGCAAGATAAAGTACTTTTATCTTATTAAACAACATTTCTTTATCTGTTTAATGAGAAGTATCTAAAAAAGGTAACTTTAAAGATTAATTTTTTTTTGTAAAGACATAAGTTAGTCCTTTCTACAGGCAATTGCTATTATTTATTACTGGTAATTTTTAGTTATACAGAATTATAAATAATAAATAATAATATGGAAGAATAAAGTACACGGAGTATTTCCATACATTATTGTGGTATAGTTTTACATTTTTTCTCCTGTCAATTAAATATATTTTTACATCTGATAGACATTAGCAAATTGATACTTTATTTTTCTCCTTCCATCTCTGTTCTCTGGCAGAGCAGTTAACAATCAAATTGATTTAAAAAATTAAAAACTGAAAATTAATAGCCAAGAGAACTAAATCTTTAGCGAATCCTTGGGGTAATAATTTAGTCTTGAATAATTGATGTTGTATTTGTTTTTTAGATTAGAGAGATTAGTTGTTAATGGGTGAAAATAGGTTTTAGTGGTAAAAATCTGTTCAGTGGGTGGTATACACTGGAGAGCAGAAGCAAGTGAAGTGATACATTTTTTTTTTTTTTAAAACATATTTTATTGTTTTTTTACAGAGAGGAAGGGAGAGGAATAGAGAGTTAGAAACGTTGATGAGAGAGAAACATGGATCAGCTGCCTCCTGCACACCTCCCACTGGGGATGTGCCCGCAACCAAGGTACATGCCCTTGACCGGAATCGAACCCGGGACCCTTCAGTCCGCAGGCCGACGCTCTATCCACTGAGCCAAACCGGTTTCGGCGAAGTGATACATTTTAATATACCAGTGAAGCCTCAGATGAACACTTAAGTTTGGAAATCTTGAAAAGCATGGTACTGAAGAGGATAGCGTTGACATTTACTTGATTCTTGAGATTGTTCTGGACTGGGACGTTTTTTGATGTTTGTGCATAGTTAATTGTTTAGGGCGGGCATATCAGCAAGTTTATTAATCAGTCTCCTGCCCACTAATTTCTAGTAGCATAACAATTGCAATAACCTCATAATGTTTCCTCCTTCTGTTTCCAGAAGGGGGTTATTGCACTTGATTTGAGAACCATTATCCAAGCCTTCTTAACCTGTTTTGTGACTTGGACTCCTTTGCCTGGTGAAATTCCTCAGAATGATATTTGAATGCATAAAATAAAATAAACCAATTATATTGAAATGTAGTTATCAATATTAAAACAGTTTTTAATTTATGTATTTAACACATTAATAACTGGATCTAGACTTGAGTCTAATTGTCTTAAATTTGAAGTAGTGATGAGTATAAACAATATTTTGACAAGTGCAACCATTGTAATATGACAATTGAAAGATCTGTGGCTTCTTTTGTATTGCTAGTCAAAAGTATTACTAGTACCACTGTGGTCTAATTACATCTATAATAATAATCTATAATAATAAAAGGGTAATATGCTAATTAGACCGGACAGCCGAATGACCTTCTGGACATCATTCCAGACATCCTTCCCGACAATTCGCGGCAGTGGGGGCCGAGGCAGAGATCGTTAGGGGCGATCAGGCAGGCAGGCAGAGGGGTTAGGAGCAATGAGGCAGGCAGGCAGAGAGCTTAGGAGCCAGGGGTCCTGGATTGCGAGAGGGTGCAGGCCGGGCTGAGAGACAACCCCTCTCCCCCCACACACACATCAGTGCACAAATTTCGTGTACCAGGCCTCTAGTTAATAAAAGGAAATATATTAAATATGTAACAAGTTAGTGAAATTAGAGAAAGGATTATTTTCTCACCCAAGTTCATGGATTCTTCAGGTTTTTCAGTGAATGTTTTGGGGAATCTATGACCTGTGGTTTAGAACTCCTCAGAAGAATTTCCATGGCCCAAACGACAATCCCATTCTGTGTCATTCTTCTCCCAAATACATAGTCAGGCTACAGATTTTATTCCCATATACTTGACAAAGTGGTCCCCCTGATATTTTCACATTCCTAGCTTTTGAAATACAATAGCTCCACATTATTTAAATATAAAAATTTAATAACAAAATGATATATATATAAAGTGTCTTCCCCATGTCCCAGACACTCTACAGAGGAAACTGTGTGTGTGAGTGTGTGTCTCTTAGAAAATTTCTAAACACATGCTTTTTATTCAGTGAAGTAGACAATTATTTCTCTAGTTGTATTCATTTTATAAGTGAGTGATATGTGACCTTATAATTCCTTAATCTACAGTCATATGTCAGATAACTTTAATTTTAAATTTCTTCCTTCTAAAATCTCCGAGAAATTCACAAACTGTAGCTTTCTGATAAATTGGAGTTTGGATATCAAACCTTAACCTGTTATTCCCATGTGGGAATTCGGTTGTCAGTAAGCCTTGCATTGTGCATAGACTTTTATTTATTTTTCTATATATAAAATATTAAAATCAGATTAACTATTAATTAAGTGACTTGTCTCCAAATTTTTTTTAACAATCAGATATGGCCTTAAATAGCAACTTGGATCAGAAAGAGCATGCATCACATTGGTAAACTGGATCTTCCTTACAGACTACACTCTCAACTTTTGAGTGTAATGTTTGTGATGTTTATTCATTGAATAAATAGCTCCATGAGCACAGGGACTGCCTGTACTTCCTATGTATATGTCATCTGGTACAGTGAATGAGATATGGTAGCTGCTCACTATTTGCTGATGGGATGAACAGTACCTGCTTTGTACTTTAGACATGGAAAGAGGTAAAATGTGGTACCTGTCTTCAAGCAGCTTCCAGCCCCATAGAAAAGACTTGCACACGGATAACTCCGTATGAGGCATAATGTGTTATGTGGAAGATAAAAATGGTACTGTGGAAATTCATGACAACAAGAGACCTATTTGAACAAGAGTATGTGTTTTTACAAATCAGTTTCAAAATTAGGTCCATATGCCAGAATGCCATAAGTTGTTGGGGTTATTTTTTTAATAGATATTTTTTCATATTAGGAAGTGTGTGATGCCCAGGAGAGTTGTTAGAGGATTAGAATTTTTGTGATTTAGTGTAGATTCACCTTTTAGGACAAGCATGCTGGTGTTAAGAACAGTACCTTTTAAAGCAGCGGTTGTCAACCTTTCGGACCTCACAGACCACCAGTGGTCCATGGACCACCAGTTGGCGACCACTGTTTTAAAGAGTTCTGAGGACAAGAAACTTGGTGTTATGGAGGATGGTTTAAAGAAACCGTGTTGCTTGATTAGTATACAAATAATTTGCAGTTTTTAATGATTTTGGTTTAAAGCACAGAGTCACTCTCCATAAACTACTTGAAAGAAGCTTGTTTATACATTATAGGTGCTTCAGTAGCATAACAAAAGCAGATACCATAATGTTTTATTTGAAACTCATGGTCCAATGCACAAAATTCGTGCAAGGGGCTTGGCCCTCGCAGCCACAGCCGCTTGCCTAGGCCCTCGAAGCCCCGGCTTCATCTAGAATCTGATTCTAGGTTCTAGAAGGTCGACTGGAAAGCCATTTGGCTCTCTGGTCTAATAAGCATATTACGTTTTTATTATTATAGATAGCCTCAGCCATCTTAGCTGAATATATCAGGGCTTTCAAAATATCTCTAAAAGAAATACAGAAGGTTAGGTCAGGATCCTCAAACTTTGGCATGCATCAGAATCACCTGGAAGGCTTGTTAAAACACTGATCACTGGTGATTCCCAGAGTGTTGGATTTAGTAGTTCTGGGATGCGGCCCAGGAGTTTGCACTTTTAACAAGTTCCCAGCTGATCTGATGTTGCTTACCCAGCAACACCACTTTGAGAGCCACCAGGTTAGGAGGGAGAAGCATGGTTCTCATCTAGACTACACGTCAGAATATCTCGATGCTTTTCTAAAGTACATATTTAGGCTTTACCCTAGATTTACCAACCGAATTAACCTTTATGGCTGATTTTGACTTTTTAAGTAGAAAAAAAATGATTAGCATGCATGCCCATGATCCCTTCCTGACTGCCTTGCCATTTTACCACTTCATTCAGAATTTTTGTGCTCTAATTCATTGGCTTTCAACCTCTTTTGGCTATGACAGTGTGTGTGTGTGTGTGTGTGTGTGTGTGTGTGTGTGTGTGTACACAATCAAAATGAAGTACACATTGATACTCACATACATATTCGGTGGATTTTTATATTTCACAGTAGTAGTTACATTCTATAGAGTTGCCATGAACAGTGAATGACTGAACCATTGCTCCTAGAGGAAATACAGGGTTAGGTTCCTGTAAGCCTCTGGGTGTGTGTGTGTGTGTGTTCTTTTTTTTTTTGTTGTTAATCCTCACCTGAGGATATTTTTCCATTGATTTTTAGAGAGAGTGGAAAGGAGAGTGAGAGACAGAGAGAAACATTGTTGTGAGAGAGACACATCGACCAGGGCCCATGATCAAGCTTCAACCGAGGTACATGCCCTTGACTGGAATTGAACCTGGGATGCTTTAGTATGGAGACCTATCCTCTATCCACTGAACCAAACGGGCTAGGGTTGGTCTCAGTGTATTTTCATCAGTCAATCAATGCATACATAACCTTGTTTAACGTATGTTTCTGTTTAAAGATACTTTATATAATATATATCGTTGATTCATTGACATTGAACTTAGAGCCACTGGCACTATAACTCATGCCTGAATAAAGCTTGTCTAACATACGATATTTTCTCTGTAAGGCATATTCCAGCCTTCTAGACACGCTAAACAGCACTGCAGCACTACAGTTGGAGATACCGAGGGGGGATGTAAACAATGAAATAATTTTTAAAATGCAAAAAACATAGCACTAAATAGAATATTAAAAGGACAAAATAGAAAGTTTTCATTTCTCAAAAAAGGCTCTGGTTTTTGAATTAGTGTTAAGGCATCTCCCCACCCCCCTTCTCTCAGGTCCTTAATTCAGATGTTCTTCTAGAATTTATATGGTTTGTTCTAGTGTGCACTACTCTGTAGATCCAATTTTTTTTTCATCCAAATGACTATTCATTTGTCTAAACACCATTGAAAAAATACTTTCTCCTTGGTTTAAGATGCCATTTTCACCATATTTGAATTTTCTTAGGCATTTGAGATTATTTCTTGACTTTATATTTTGTGTCATTGTGCAAAAAAAATTTACTGTTTTAATCAATAATCATTTCATTCTATCTTTTTATCATTCTAAAATATATCTGGTAGAGTTAGTAACTTCTCCCATTCTTACTGCTCTTCTTTTTCAGAGTTTTTCTTACTATAGTTTCTTGTTTATTTTCCCATATGAACTTTATAATTATTTTGTTTAACTCTAGAAAAAAGATTGGTGTTTTTATTGGGATTCACTATACCTTTATAAATTATTGACATCCTTGTGATGTTGACTTCCTATCCAAGAACGTCGTTTATCTTTTCATTTGTTGAAGTGTACTTATATCTTTCAGGGGCAGTTTTCTTATTGGTTTTGTGCATTTTTGGTTAAGCTTATTCTTTGGAATTCTGCCTATTTGGTCGCTATTGTAAATGTCATCTCCTCTTCCATTATACCTTATAACTTGTTATTGCTTGTATTTTAAAAAGCTATCAATTTCTATCTTAATTTTATATCATGTAACTAGTGCTTTCTGTTATTTCTGTCTCTGGGTCACCATTGGTTTTCATACCTACTCTACAATACTTTTCAGTCGTTACTTGGAATTTCTAAGTCACTGTTCAACATCACCTCCCCCAAAAGAGTGAAGCTTTTATTCTTAATATAGGCATACTATTGTGGATATCTGATTCTGGCATTTATTCTGATACTTCTCCCCTCTCCCCCAAAGCAATTCTCTGGCATCAGCAGATTATCCTGTAGTTCAACTCAGTTCTGACACTATCTGGAAATAGCATCAGATGCCAATCAAAAGTCCAGATTGCCACCTGTGTTTTTGACTGATGGTTATAGATTGGAGGTTTCAGTGATCCTTCACCTGGGTTTAATTATGACTGACTGGTTATAGATTGGAGGTTTTAGTGATCAGTATCTGGCTTCTCACAGAACTCAGAGAAACATTTTACTTGCTAGATTATTTTATTAAAAAAAAACCTAGAGGCCCAGTGCATGAAATTCGTGCACTCGGGGGGGTGTGTCCCTCAACTCGACCTGCACCCTCTTGCAGTCCAGGAGCCCTCAGGGATGTCCAACTGACAGCTTAGGGGAGCAGGCCTAAACCGTCAGTTGGACATCCTTAGCACTACTGCCATTGCTGCTGCACTCAGCAGCTTCTGGCTGAGCGCGCTCCCCTTGTGGGAGCGCACTGATCACCAGGGGGAAGCTCCTGCGTTGAGTGTCTGCCCCTGGGTGGTCAGTGCACGTCATAGTGACTGGTTGTTCCGTTCAGTCGATTTGCATATTAGCCTTTTATTGTATAGGGTATAACTCAGGATCAGCCAGATAGAAGGAAATGCATTGGGCATTGTGTTCTGGTTTGCTTTTTCTAGACTTTTATATAAATGAAATCACAGTATACTAGAGACCTGATGCACAGATTTGTGCACTGGGGGTGAGGGGCCCCTCAGCCAGGCCTGTGCCTTCTCACAGTCCAGGACCCCTTGGGGGATGTCCACCTGCCAGCTTAGGCCCGATCCCCTAAGCCGGCAGTCAGACATCCCTCTTGCAGTCCAGGGCTCTCGTAGTCCAGGACCCCTCCTTACCACCAGCCTGCAGCGGAGGTGGGAGAGACTTCTGCCACCGCCGCTGTTCTCGCCAGCCATGAGCCCGGCTTCTGGCTGAGGGCGCTCCCCGTGTGGGAGCGCACTGACCATCAGGGTGCAGCTCCTGCATTGAGCGTCTGCCCCCTGATGGTCAGTGCACATCATAGCAACTGGTCATTTTGCTGTTCAGTCGATTTGCATACTAGGGTTTTATTATATAGGATATTCTTTTTTGGTCTGACTTCTTTCACTCAGCATAATTGTTTTGAGATTCATACATATGATAGCATGTATCAACAATACATTCCTCTTTATTGCTCAGTAGTATTCCATGTTATGGCTATACCATAATTTATTCACTTACTGGTTGGTTGATTTTTGGCTCTTACAGATAAAGCTGCTATGAATATTTGTGTGTGTACATCTGCTTTCATTTGTTTTGGTTAAATATCTGGGGGTGAAATGGCTTGATCATATGGTATCCTATCTAATAAAAGAGTAATATGCAAATTGACCATCACTCCAACACACAAGATGGCCACCCCCATGTGGCCAAAGATGGCTGCCCCCATGTGGACACAAGATGGCCACCACAAGATGGCCGGCAGGGGAGGGCAGTTGGGGGGGACCCAGGCCTGCTGGGGAGGGCAGTTTGGGGCAACCAGGCAGGCAGGGGAGGGCAGTTACAGGCAATCGGGCCGGCAGGGGAGCAGTTAGGCGTCGATCAGGCTGGCAGGCAAAAGCAGTTAGGGGCAATCAGGCAGGTAGGCAGGCAGGCAGGTGAGCAGTTGGGAGCCAACAGTCCTGGATTGTGAGAGGAATGTCCGACTGCCCATTTAGGCCCGATCCCACCAGGATCGGGCCTAAACGGGCAGTTGGATATTCCTTGAGGGGTCCCAGAGCGGGTGCAGGCTGGGCTGAGGGACACCCCCCCCCCCCGTGCATGAATTTCGTGCACCGGGCCTCTAGTTTATATTAAAAAGCTTTAACTTAAAATTAGCAGACTGTTTTTTAGAGTAATTATATACCATAAAGATACTTTTTTTGTGAGATGTTTACATAGCTTAAAACCTTGCTACTCAAAGTTTGGTGTGGATTTGGCATTACCTAAGAGGAACGCCTTAAATTTGTTGAATTTTAGGTCCCATCCTACACCTCATGAATCAAAATGTGCAATTAAAAAAAATTAGAAAGATCCTGGGTGGTTCAAATGCACATTAGAATTTGAGAAGCTCTGGTTTAGAGCAGATGTTGTTGTTGTTTAGAGCAGTTGTTGTTGTTGTTGTTCTTCATCCTCCTTCTTCATCCTCCTTCTTCATCCTTCTTCTTCCCCTTCTTCTACTTCTTCACCTTCCTCCTCCTCCTCCTTCACTTTAACACACTTAGGGCTTTGACACATTTGTATGACATTCTCAAATGGGGCTGGGAGATGCAGTATCGTTTTTAAAATTCCGACATAATATTGATAAATTCTGAGTATTTTGTCCTTCTTTAAATGATTGCTTCATAGTGATTTACTTGTGGCAATAACTTTCTGCCTACTGCCCATTTCAAATATAGTAGTGTTGCTAATGTTGTGGTAACCAGGTTATTATTTAACAGGAGAGGAGTGAAAGGGGAGACCAAAAGATACAGGTATCCATTTACATAGCTTTGCCAAAAAGCTGTATTTAACATTCTCTAAGTGTATTCCCCACTGATTGATTGGGGAAGGAACTAGACAAAGGCCCAATAAGGTCTGAGTGATGTGGGAAGCTAATTGCCAGGCAGTCACACCTAAAAAACCCCAAATCAGTAGCCACTGCAAACAGGCAAAATCTAAATATATAAACTTCCAAAGGGAGTTTGCCCCCCCTTCTCTCTCTTGGCTCTCACGCACTGGCCCTCTTGGGGCTCCTACTGCAGGGGACTGCGCTGTGCCCACATGGCTCACGGCCATGTTGAACTTCATGTATGCACTAATGCAGCGGTCGCAAACCAGTGGTCTGCAGACCACTTGGTGGTCCATGAGGTCTGAAAGGTTAGCGACCGCTAGTTTTGCGGTCCACGGACCACGGGTGGTCCGTGAGGTCCAAAAGGTTGGCAACCGCTACACTAATGGACTTTAATCTGGGCTAAATACTAAACCACAAACAACTATAATAGAATGGAAATTCTGGACACTAACCTTGTTTCTGACTCTATTGAACACCCAGCTCCTCTTTCAGGACTGGCTTGGGGGAAATAAAACATTGCAACCTGAAAAATATAACTCCATGCCAATGAAGACTTCTTCCACATTCCATCTTCCCCTGGAACCTTCTAAAAATACTTCTTTTAACAGTGCCCCAAGAGCCTCACTCCCACTCATGTCTGGGAAGTCTAGGCCATTAATTATTCTGGCATCACTTTAAGAAGGAATTACTTCCCAAGCATTTCTTCAATGTAGAGCTATCTAGCCTGGCACAATTTTTTGTGTAGGTGGGTAAGTGATGTCCTTTTTCTTTTTGTATAATTTTGTGTAATTTATCTGGTGAATAAGTCCATTTGCCTTTTTTGTTATTTCTGTTTTTTTCTCATAACCAGTGATCTAATTCTTGGTTATTTTTTTATATAGGTATCCTGAAAATTTCTGTATGGATTATCTATCTATTCTTAGTATTCAAGGAATGCAAAGTAATTTTAGAAATGATTTTGTTATTAATAGGTTAACTGAATATCAAATAATGCTTTTTAAAGCCAAGTACCAATAATTTATTTTGCCTACTGTTTTAAATTTTCTCTACTATTGCTCATTTCCATTATTGCATAAAATATTTAAATCAAGCTACAATGATGTTACTGTCACCTTCCTGAATTAGTGTTAATGTTAAAGGTCATGGTCTTAATTAGTGTTAAGAAATTCTCAAATTAAAACAAGGTTTCAAAAAACCCAATAATTAGATTAAAAAGTAAACATTTGTTACTTTATCAAGTGAAACAAGTTAGCGTTATGTAACTTAATAATTGAGTCCTCCAAAAGTTGATCTATAAGTCAAATATTCTAGTATTATACAGTAATGCTTGTGGTAAAATATTTCTACCCAATAAGATTGCTTTCACTTTTATATTTTTGTCTAAAATATCAGTTGTTCAGGCCATTAAAACCCCCTCACCCACATTTCTTTTTTACATTCCCACAGGCCATTAAGAAAGGTGGAGAAGCTATGGGTGACCCAATTCTTATTTATTTAAAGTTAAACACAGTTGTTTTTCAGAAGAGAAAAATCTTTATTCTGTTCTTAAATTTTAAAAGGAATTTATTGCAAACTAGGGTCCCTCAGCCTGGCCTGCACCCTCTTGCAATCCAGGACTCCTTGGGGGATATCGGATAGCTGGTTTCTGCTCAATCCCCACAGGCCCAATGCAGACAGGAGGGAGCCCGATCCAGACAGGAGGGAGCCTGATCCTGTACATTGAGCGCTGTGCACGTCATAGCAACCGGTCGTTCGGTCGCGTAGGCTTTTATATATAGAGAGGAGCACTTACCTGATTAATTGATAAATGCCCTTAAATACAGTTTTCAGAAAAAAAACAGAAAGCTTAATAAGGTTAGTTTCTGTTTCACTGATTTTCAGCTAAACCTGATGTATCTCTTTGGGAAGCAAAGTTAATGAAACAAATGTAACTTTTCTTTCAAAGACGGTATTTACAATACTAGAGGGATGGCTAGATACCATATTCTTTACGCTAATGTTTCTCACCTAGATGAATTTTGTGGTGAAAGACCAGTTTAAAAAAATAATTCATTTCTTGCTAATACTTTTCTTAAGTGTGATAAAAAATGAATTACTAGCAAAATTCAAAGAAACTACAGGGCCACTACTTTTTAATCATTAGTTTTAACAGACAAAATTACTTTGTCATATTGCTTTACAACTTCTAGAGCAGGGGTCCTCAAACTTTTTAAACAGGGGGCCAGTTCACTGTCCCTCAGACTGTTGGAGGGCCGGACTATAGTTTAAAAAAAAAAACTATGAACGAATTCCTATGCGCACTGAGGGCCCGGGATGAGTCGGCTGCTAAGCAGGACAGGCAGCGGCACCTGGCGGGCCGGATAAATGTCCTCGGCGGGCCGCAGTTTGAGGACGGCTGTTCTAGAGCACCACAATCTAAGGTAGCACTGCTTTAGACTGGTAAGTCTAAGTGTAGTCCCCAAGTTACAGCTTTATTACCATGCTAGAGGCCCGGTGCATGAAATTCCTGCACAGATGCGGTCTCTAGGCCTGGCCTGTGATCAGGGCCATCTTCCCCAGCAGCTGCGCCCCCCCCCCCCCCCCCCCCCCCAGTTTCCCATTCTTCATTGGGCGATCGGAGCCTACCGGTGACGGGGGGAGGGAGAGGAACCAAGAGGTGGTCAGTGCACCTCATAGCGACTGGTCGAGCGGTCGTTGTGGTTGTTCTGCTGTTCAGTTGATTTGCACATTACTCTTTTATGTATATAGTTACTACTATGGACCGCGGGCCACATGCGGCCCGCCGAGGACATTTATCCGGCCTGCCAGGTGCCGCTGCCTGTCCTGCTTAGCAGCCGACTCGTCCCGGGCCTGCAGTGCGCATAGGAATTTGTTCATAGTTTTTTTTTTAAACTATAGTCTAGCCCTCCAACGGTCTGAAGGACAGTGAACTGGCCCCCTGTTTAAAAAGTTTGAGGACCCCTGATATAGTAGATTGGAACTTTTTATAAATGCAGATTGTTTGGTTCCATGCCAGAACTACTGAATCAGAATTTCTGGTGGTTTGCCACAGCAGTATGTTTTGAAATGAGCCCTATAAGTGATTCTGAAGCACACTAAAGTTTGAGAGCCATTGCTTTGGGCTATCCCCCTAAAATGCTGATTACCTGGGCTTTCTAAGGAGGAACTGGATAGTCCTAAACTCTCTTTGAATGCAAACTATGTAATTGAAAGACTGAAAGGTATGGTTCGTTAAAAAGTTAAATCTGTCATGGATTCTTAGAAAATAACACATGTAATTAAAGATTGAAATGTTTGAAAATATATGTGCTAACTGAAAAAAGATTCTGGTGTTTTAGGTACTAGGAATATGCGTTGCATAATTAAAATTCTTTTGATGGATCTGAGAAGACTTTGCTGGTTAAAACCGTCATGGTTTAAGACCTCTGGGTTGCATAGCAATTGATTCATATAACTCTAAGTTGGAAGTTAGGCAGGTTGTTTCAGTACATATTAAAAGGAGCTAGTACATTGTTGTATTTGAAATCACTTTAGATTGAAATGGAATCTGTCTTGATTAATCTATAATTTAATTTTAGTGTGTCTGTAACTGATGCATAAAAATACTTTTGAATATGTATATTGATCTTATACCCTGCAATATTGCTAAAAATTACTTTATTAGTTTTAGAAGGTTTTGTTTTGTTTTTGTAGATTACATCAGATTTCCTATATAGAGAAGATCGTGTTGGTCTGTGCATAAAGGCAGTTGTACTTCTTCCTTTCCCAGTCACTCGTTCACTCTTTCTGTCTTTCTGCTTGCCTCCCTCTCTGGTGATTACACTGACTGTGACCCTCAGTACAATATTGAATATAAGTGTTGACAGTGGATATCGCTATCTTGTTTTTAATTTTAGGAAAAAAATGTTCAGTATTTCACATAAGTGTGACGTTGTGTTTTTTTCATTGATGCCCTTTGGAAATGCCTATTTTTAGTTTTCTGATAATTTTTTTGGAATGGTAGCTGGGTTTTGTATATTTATTTTTGTATATGGAGATGATTTATTCTCTTTGATTTATTAATATGATGAGTTACATTGATTTTTATTTTTATTTTTTTTATGTAAACCAACGCTGCATTTCTGGAATAAACTCCATTTGGTCACTTACTATCCTTTTACTATATTGTTGGGTTCTATTTGCTAAATTTTTGTTTACAATGATTGCATCTGTGTTCACAAGGAATATTTGTAGCTTTCTTGTAATATCTTTTTCTGGTTTTGGCGTCATAGAATGAGTTGGGAAGTATTCCTTCTACTTCAGTGTTTTGGAAAAATCCGTATAGAGTTGGTATTATTTTCTCTCACATATTTGGCAGAATTCACCAATGAAGTATCTGTCTTTGTATGAAGGTTTTTAACTAAGTTAAATTTCTTTAATGGATATAAGGTTATTCAGGTTATCTATTTCTTCCTCATTGAGCCTTGTTTCTTTCAAGGAATTTGTCCTTTTCATCCAGGTGATGAGTTTATATTGGTACAGAAGTGCTCATAATAGTCTCTTCTTTCTTATTCCTGACATTGGTAATTTGTCTTCTTTTTTCCTCACTGATCTGGCTAGAAGTTTATCAGTTTTATTGATTTTGTTTTCTATTTCTATAAAATTCTAAGTACTGCTTGAGGTACTTTGTAATTTCCCCTTTAATTTTGTCTTTGTTCCTGGGGTTACTTAGAAAAATGTTATTTAGTTTCCAAATATTTAGTGATTTCATAGAAATCTTTATCAGTTTCTAACTTGATCGCATTGTAGTCTGAGAGCGTAATTTGTATGATTTGAATTCTTGTAAATTTTTTATAATTTGTAATATAGTTCAGAATATATTTTGTCATGCTAAATGTTCCCTTTCAACATGAAAAGAAGGTGTATGCTGCCTTTAATGGGTAGACAGCATTCTGTAAAAGGCAGGTCAAGTTAGATGATATTATGTTAGAGTCATTATACCTGTGCTGATTTTCTGTGTATTCATTTATTCTATTACTAGTGGTCCAGTGTATGAAATTTGTGCACATTAAAAGGGAATTAATTAGAGGAAATATTTTAATATTGCTATTTGCCCTTTCTCTATGATAGAAGTGTCCTGCTGGCCCCACCCCCATTGGGCAACATAGCCGGCCCCATCCCCATCAAGCCCCGCTGGGTGGGGGACACAGCCTCATGTCCTGGCATTGGGGCATGGGGCCCAGCCTCAGGTCCCCTGGCCCTGGCCCATGCCACACAGCCTCACCCAGACCTGCCGCACCGCGAGACCCCAGACCCGCCGCACTGCGGGACCCATCAATGCACCTCCTGGTGACTGGTTGTTTGGTCGTTATGGATGAAAATAAAGTCATGCATTTAAGCATGCACATTCATTTTCAATGCCTGATTTGTCTACGTTCTCTAAATTGCAAAATAAATAAGATCTTCAGCCAGATAGCATCATAATGCCAAGTTCTTCATATGACACATACCATTCTCTCCACTCAGTATGCTCCATTTGAATGGATTAAATATATGTGACTCATATGAAAGGCACTGCTGCTTGCTCTTAATAGAGGACGCATTAGCTCATTACCTAACGCCATAAAGTGGTTTAAATGGCATATACTGACTTGAAGAACAGAAGGAAAAGTAACAAAACAAAAAAAACCCCACAATGTTCAGTGCTGTGGACTGCAGAATCCTCTCCCTTTCCCTTTGTTTTTTCTGCTTTTCCCATGAACCTATTTGCGCTCTGCCACAAATCAACACAGAAGACAAAATCAGATGCTATAATCTGCATTTTATAGTGCCATTTGAGTATAAAGAGGTGTTTTTCAATCTTGACCTTTTTTTTTTTTAAATCAATGCAGCTCAAACTTGCTCCCAACGTTCCAGGAGCCAGGCCAACGTGGCTGTGCGGACACACCTTTGCTAGGTGCTGTCAGGCTTCAGGGCTGGGGCAGGGAACATGCCAGGTGTTCCTGGAAACAAATCAGCTCTCCTCTCTACATAGCAGGAGTCTTTTCTTTATAAAATGCAAAGCAGCAGCCGTTTTCCATTACCCCCATCCCCAGCCCGCCTCGCCTGGGGCATAGGAAGGGGCTGGGAGGATACTTACTCTTGGCTCTTTGATTTCTGTTATTTAACTGAGCCCAGTGACAGCTGCTTCTCTGAGTGCAACGCCAGCTGGTTCAGGGCTAGCCGCACCTGGAAGGCAAGCGGCAGAGCTGACCAGGGGCTTTGACCAAGCCCAAGCGCACGGGTCACAGCAAACTCGGCAGGCGGGCTGCTCCCAAAGACTCTAGGCCCCTCCCAGCTCCATACCCCAGCTCCCTGCTCTCCCCCTTTCACCCACAGGCTCCACTGGTGTGGTGTGCCCCAAGGCTTGGTGTGCAGATGCCAGGGTTGCAGGTTCAAGACGCTCCGCCTCCTCCTGGCACTTTGAGCCATAAGTGTTGGCAGGGACCTTTCCACTGGGTCTTGGTCTTTGGTCACTGCTGAGGTTTTCTGGACTCACTAGACCAGGGACAGCCAGGACCTTTGCCTCTGACCAACGCCCTGCCTGCAGCCTGTCTGGGGTACCCCCAGCCCCAGGAAAGCATGGGGGCATGGCCAGCCTGGGTGTGGGGCCATGGGGAGGGTGGGGTTTGGCTAGCTGCCCCACCCTCAATTGGGGTGGGAGAGGCTGATCAGGGGTGGGGTCGGGGGAGGGGTTGGGTAGGGCAGCCATCTTGTGGGGGTGTTATGGCGTGAGGGTCAATTTGCATATTATCTTTATTATATAGGAGGATTAAGAACGTGGTAGTAAAATCTATAATTGTACATATGTCTGTTTATCCTTAAAGTTACATTAGCTTTTATTTTACATATCTTGAAGCTCTGTTGTTAGGTGCGTAATTGGGTAGGTTTGTTATGTCTCCTTGACTAATTGATCCCTTTAAGCGGTATAAAATAAACTTCTAAATCCCTTGTGATTTTCTTTGAAATCTATGTTGGATGTCAATGTGGTCACACGAAGTCTCTAACTAGTGGTAGCATCTATATCTCTTCTTATGTTTTAACCTGTTTATATCTTTATATTTAAAGTCCATTTATTATTGGTAGTTTATAATTGGGTCTTTTTAAAAATTCAGTCTGGCAGTGTTTAGACCTTTTACATTTAGTATGATTTTTTAAAATTAAGACTTTTTTAAAGAGCAGTTTTAGACAGCAAAATTGAGAGGAAGGGACAGATTTCCCATATACCTCTGTCCACATACATGCATAGCCTATCTATTACCAGAGTGGTACATTTGTGAGAATTAATGAACCTATATTGAAAAACCATGATCACCCAAAGTCAGTAGTTTACATTATAGTTCACTCTTGGTGGCATGCATTATATAAGTTTGAACAAATGTATAATGACATGTATCCATCATTATGGTATATAGAGTATTTTAACTCCTAAAAATCCTCCCTGTTCTTATTTATCGCTCTGGCCTCCCCATCCCCCACAACCACTAATATTTTTACTATCTCCATTGTTTTGCATTTTCTATAATGTCATAGTTGGAATTATACAATATGTAACCTTTTCAGATTGGCTTTTTTCACTTTTTTTTTGCATGCAAATGTCCAGTTCAAGTAGCATTTGTTGAAAAGAGTTGCTCTATTGCATTGCCTTTGCTCCTCCATCAAAGAGGATCTATTTATGTGGGTCTATTTCTGGGCTCTCTATTCTGTTTCATTGATCTATTTGTTCTTTCCCCAATACTACACTGTCTTAATTAGGGTGACTTTAGAAGTCTTGAACTTAGGTAGCATCCGCCTTCCAACTTTGTTCCTCTTCTTCAGTATTGCGTTGGATAATCTAGGTCATTTATCTCTTGTAAACTTTAGAATCTATTTGTCAGTATCAACAAAATAACTTGTTGGGATTTTGATTGGGATTGCATTGAATCTATATACAGAATGGGGCAAAAGTAGGTTTTCAGTTATTCAAATGGAAATAATACAATCTATAATAATAAAAGCATAATATGCTAATTAGACTGAATAGCCGAACGAACTTCCGGACGTCCTTCCAGGTGAAGCCGCCACGGTGGAGGCCAAGGCAGAGGCAGTTAGGGGCAATCAGGCAGGCAGATGAGCAGTTAGGGGCAATCAGGCAGGTAGGCAAGTGGTTAGGGGCAATCAGGCAGGCAGGTGATCAGTTAGGAGCCAGCAATCCCAGATTGTGAGAGGGATGTCCGGCTGCCAGTTTAGGCCCGATCCCCACAGGCCCTGAAGGATCGGGCCTTAAAGTGGCAGTCGGACATCCCCAGAGGGATCCCAGATTGCGACAGGGTGCAGGCCGGGCTGAGGCCCCCCCCCCCCCCTCAGTGCATGAGTTTTGTGCACCGGGCCTCTAGTAATCCTATCTAATAAAAGAGTAATATGCAAATTAACCACCACTCCGCTACACCCATAAGCCACACCCACCAGCCAATCAGGAGTGAATATGCAAATAAACCCAACCAAGACGGCTATGGCCACAGAGAGCAGGAGGGAGGCTTGGGTTTCCCCGGCAATGGAGGAAGCCAAGCTTTACACCTGCCCTTGCCAGCCTAGGCCTCCACTCAAGGCTACAAAGTTTCAATGATAGAAGATACATAAACCCAAACAGAAATGGCGGCAGCCACGGAGCTGGAAAGAGAGGAGGCTAGGGTTGCCCCTGGTGATGGAGGAAGCCAAGCTTTCCGCACACCCTGGCCGGCCTAGGCCTCCGCTTAAGGCTACAAAGTTTCAATTATGGAAGATAAATAAATCCCAATAGAAATGGCTGCCACCACGGGGCAAGCAGAAGGCTTGGCTCCGCTTCAGGCTACAAAGTTTCAATTGTAGAAGATAAATAAACCCCAGATACCAGGGCCTCCACTTGGGTCACCAGGGGGCGTGGCTGGCCTGCAAACCACCAAGGGCCCCTTGCCCAGGCTGCCCCACGCCCCAAGGAAACCCCCACCCTGATCCGGGACACCCTTCAGGCCAAACCAGCCGGCCCCCACCGTGCACCAGGCCTCTATCCTATCTAATAAAAGAGTAATATGCAGATTGACCATCACTCCAACACACAAGATGGCTACCCCCATGTGGTCAAAGATGGCTGCCCCCATGTGGACACAAGATGGCCACCACAACATCATGGCCAGCAGGGGAGGGCAGTTGAGAGGGACCAGGCCTACAAGGGAGGGCAGTTGTGGGCGATCAGGCCAGCAGGTGAGGGCAGTTGGGAGGGACCAGGCCTGCAAGGGAGGGCAGTTGGGGGCGATCAAGCCTGCAGGGGATGGCAGTTAGGGGTGACCAAGCTGGCAGAGGAGTGAAGTTGGGGGCAAGCAGGCCTGCAGGGAAAGGCAGTTGGGAGGGACCCAGGCCTGCAGGGGAGAGCAGTTGGGGGGGGACCAGGCCTGCAGTGGAGGGCAGTTAGGGGTGACCAGGCCTGCAGGGGAGGGCAGTTGGGGGGGACCCAGGCCTGCAGGGGGGAGCAGTTGGGGGGGACAAGGCCTGCAGGGGAGGGCAGTTAGGGGTGACCAGGCCTACAGGGGAGGGCAGTTAGGGGAAAACAGGCTGGCAGGGGAGCAGTTAGGCATCAATCCGGCTGGCAGGGGAGTGGTTAGGGGGTGATCAGGCTGGCAGGCAGAAGCGGTTAGGGGCAATCAGGAAGGCAGGCAGGCGAGCAGTTGGGAGCCAGCAGTCCTGGATTGGGCTTAAACGGGCAGTCGGGCATCCCTCGAGAGGTCCCAGATTGGAGAGAGTGCAGGATAGGCTGAGGGACACAGACCTCCATGCACGAATTTCGTGCACCGGGCCTCTAGTTAATAAATAATAACACAAAAATAAACTTTCACATACAACTGTAAGCCTACTTTTGCCCCACCCTGTAGATCAAGTTGGGAAGAACTGACATCTTGACAATTTTGGTGTTCCTATTTATGAATATAGAATATCTCTTTATTATTTATTTCTTTGATTTTGTTCTTCAGAATCTACACTAATAAAAGAGAAAGATGCAATTGACAATACCTTTGCCATGCCCACCAGCCAATCAGGAGTGAGTATGCAGATTAACTCAACAAAGATGGTGGGTTAATTTGCATACACAGGCACCGAGTGGCCGGGGGCAGGAAGCTTGCGTCATCGCCATGGCGATGACGCAGGCATTCCACACCGCCCCAGCCACTCTGGGCTTCTGGGCAGCGTGGGAAGGCGGAAAGGTGGCTCTGGCTGGAGCAAAAGTGGTGCCGGCAGCCAGGGGAAGGAAGGCCCACTCTTGCATGAATCTTTGTGCATCGGGCCTCTAGTTTTATAATAATCCCTCATAGATATTGTATATATTTTGTTAGATTTATACATAAATATTTCATTTTGGGTATTGCTAATATAAATGGTATTGTTTTTAATTTAAAATTCCACTTGTTGATTGTTGGAGATTTACTTTTGTATATTAACCTTGAATTCTGCAACCTTGCTATAATAGTTCCAGGAGTCTTTTGTCAGTTTGTTTCAGATTTTCTACATAGGTGATCACTTCATCTGCAAACAGAGACAACTTTATGTCTTTTCCTAGTCTTATCTCCTTTTTTTTTTTTGGTCTCATTGCTAGAACTTCTTGTATGATGTTGAAGCACAGTAGTGAGAGGGAACAAGTTGTGGAAAGTTCCCCTCTATTTCTGTTTTACTGTGATTTGATATGATTTTTTTTATATGGTTAGGTAACATTCTGTTGTTACTGTTTTCTCTTTGTTTCTTCTGTCCTTTGTTCCTTTTTCCTCTTCTTTCTTCTTTTGAGTTGAGTATTTTTTATGATTCCATTTTACCTCTGTTTTTAGTTCATTAGCAATAATTTTGTTTTGTTACTTTACTGATTGCTTTAGTAATGTGATTCTCAATGTGGTCTGATTTATTTCCCAGAGGACACTTGGTAATATCTGAAAACGTTTTTTTATTTTCACAACTTGGGGAATGCTACTGACTCCTTGTGGATAGAGGTTAGGGATGCTACTAAACATCTACAGTGCACAGGGCAGCCTCCCACAACAAAGAATTTATGCCCAGAATATCAGTAGTGCCAAAGTTGAGAACCTATGATTTGGGGATTATAATATACTTTTTTTTTTTATCATAGTCTACGTTCAAGTGATGTATCACTTATGCATAGTGTAAAAACCTTATAATAGTGTAATTCCATTTCTCCTTTCCAGCCCTTTTATTATTCTTTTTATATGTAATAAGCCCTATAATACATTCTTATTTTTACTTAAACCACTTATTTTCAAATACTTTAAAATAATATAAAAAGATGTATGTATTGACTCTTGTTGTTACTACTACTCCTGCTTTTCATCAGTTTGTTTTATATCCAGACTTCCATCTGGCATCATTTTCCTTTTTCCCAAAGGACATTTCCTATATTGCCGGTCTGCTGGTGAGGAATAATTTCAGCTTTTGTATGTCTAAAGAAATCTTTATTTTGCCTTTTTTGTGTGTGGTAAAGCACATAACATGAATTTATCCTTTTAACAAGTTATAAATACACATTACAGTATTGTTAACTATGTGCATATTGTTGTACAACAGATCTCTGATTTTTGCTTTGCTTTTGAAAGATATTCTGGATACAGAATTTTAGATTGACAGTTTTTTCTTCTAGTACTCATTGAAAATGTTCCAGTCTTTTCTCGCATTGTTTCTGATGAGAAATCGATGTCATCTGTATTTTTGTTCCTCTCTACTAAGTGTACCGGTTAATAATGGCAGATTTTGTAATCAAAGAAAACACGATAATTTCAAGAGAAACATCAAAAGTGTTTTATTCAAAGCAATGTCCATCGCCAGCTACACATTTCCCCCATCTTTCAGGTAGTTTGTGGATACCATCCCAATAGAACTTTTCTTGTTTTGAGGCAAACCATTCAGAGACCCAATTTCCCACTTCTTTGTACGTTTTAAAGTGCTGCTCAGAAAGTGCGTGTGCCATCTATCTGAACAAGTGGTAATCTGAAGGAGCAAGGTTTGGTGAATACGGCGGGTGGGTTAACCCTTCCCAGGCAAGATCTTTTTATGTGTCTTTAACTGGTTTTAAAGTGTCTTTAACTGGTTTTAAAGTGTATGATGGTGCGTTATCATGAAGCAATGTCTTCTGGCCCATTCTGATTGTTTTACAATCAAAGTGTGGTTCAAACTGATTATTTGTTGTCGGTAGCAATCAGTATTAACGTTTCACCTGGTTTTAGAAGCTCATAATCCACCACACCTTCCTGATCCCACCAGACACAGAGCATTGTTTTCTTTCCAAGTGATTTGGCCTTGCAGTCGGTGTTGATGGTTGACCTGGATCAACCCATGATTTTGTACATTTGAGATTCTCAAAATCACTTTTCATTGCCAGTCACAATTCGATGCAAAAAAGACTTCTTATGTGCCGTTGAAGCAACATCTTACTGATGACTTTTCAGTTTTCCATTTGTCTTTCGTTCAGTTGATGGGCACCCATTTTCCTTCCTTTAAAATCTTTCCCATTGCTTGTCAACGATCGGGAATTGTTTGCTGAGCTACATTTAATCTTTCTGAAAATTGTTTTTCAGTTTGACACACATCTTCATCCAATAATGCCTGTAATTGTTGAACTTCAAACTTTTTTGGTTGACCTGGACATTTTTTGTCTTTCAAATTGAAATCATCACTTTTAAAGCGTTTAAACCAGCGTTCACAAGTATCTTGAGATGGAGCATGTTCACCATAAGCTTCCTGAAGGATACAATAACTTTTTCTTCAAAATAAAGTAATGAATTAAAACTTCCCGCAAATGCATTTGTTTTTGGCACGAAATTCGACATTTTTAAGTGTAAAGGTATCTATGATATTAACATCTTCAGCAAATTTGACATATGAAGTTTTGAAGCTTGCTGTGTGTCAATACAACAAAATAGCATACTATCAAATCGCATATATATCAACATGTGTGTAACTCCATCTATTGAAAAAAATCCGCATTATTAACTGGTACACCTAGTATACAGACTGTCTTTTTTTTCCAGTCTGGTTGGTAGGAACAGGTACTCTTCCTGACCCTGAGTGACAGGCACTGTTCCCTCTAATCTTTTGGGGAAGTTTGTTCTTCATTGTTACATACGTGTGCTGAAGAATCTTTGCTGAATACTCCAGGGAACCCTCTGCAGATTTCCTGGGTTCTATATTGTGTAGTTCTTTCCTCTTTGGTACTCTGCCATGAACTTTAAAGGTGCCTTAGTCTTTCTGGCCTCTTATTTCTGTCTCTGCAGCTCATGAAGTCTAGGCTCTGCCTCAGTTCATTCCTTTGCTCTTTGGCATGGAAACTCTTTCAAGGTAGTAAGCAGAGGCTATCACATAGGCTCACTCACCTGGTTTTATTTTCCTTCTTTTAAGTCTTTTATTGCCTGATGTCCACTGCCTGGAAAACCATTGTTTCAACTCTTGTCACATTTTATTGTTGTTGCTTCAGGTAGAAGTGTAAATTCATTCACTGTCACTTCATCTTTTTTTTTGGTGGGGGGGGGCAATTTTTTGTGTGATAAACTTTCACATAACATATAATTCACTATATGAAATTGTGCACCTCCATGGTTTTTTTGTATATTCATACTGTTCTGCAACATCACAACTATTTTTTTCAGAACACTTTAAGCACCCTAAAAAGTAACCTCATACCCATTAGTCACTCTTCATCCTACTCCCCCCACTACTCTACAACAATCACTAGTATACTTTTTTCTCTATGGTTTTGTCTATTTCTGTACATATCCTATAAAGGGAATCATATACTATGCGACCGTATTTTAAATAGCATAATGTTTTTAAAGATCATGATGTAGCATAAATCAGTACTACATTTTTCTTTATGGCTGAAAAATATTTCACTGTATATATTTCATCTTTCTTGTAGAGAAAGATACTGAAGCCTTTTAACTGATTTCTGCTGCTGCTTTTATCTCCCATAGAGTCTATATTTGGCCTTCCAGGTAATTTTAATAAGCTGCCAGGGCTGAGAATCAGATTTAGGAAGTACTAGAAGAGAAGCAGTTTTAAATAGATAGGATAAGGACTCATCTAGGATTTTTTTCTCTCTCTCTTCCTTTTTCTCTTCCTGTCTTTGATTCTAAAAGGGATCATTTTAAGTGATTTTGAAGATTGGCATTGGTTGCTCTCTGGGTAAATTGTAGAAAATGTAGAGAAGAAAATAAGTCATCTATAATTTTTCCACCTAATACTTTGGCACATTTCTTTTCAGCTTTTTTTTTTTTTTTTTTTTTTTTTTACTTTTTAACTCTGTGTTTATATATCCCATCATGTATCATCTACTTACCTTATTCTATTTGAGATTATCTTCAGTGTGTGGTTTTGGTTCCTGATTTTTCTATTTAATGCATAAACATTTTCAAATATTAAATTATTTTTAAAGACATTTTAAGTGGCAGTGTATAAGCCCAGTGTATGGATATACTAAATTACAATTAGTACAATGATGGAGATAATTAGGTTGCTTCAAGTTTTACTTGATATGATCATATATATATATATATATATATATATATATATATATATATATATATAAAAAGCCTAAGCAATCATTATGACTGGACAACCAGCCGGCAGCTATGACAGGCACTGACCACCAGGGGATAGATGCTCAATGCAGGAGCTGCCTCCTGGTGGTCAGTGTGCTCCTACAGCCAACCTCCTATGGTCCCTCCCCCCTGGCTGGGCTGGCCCCCATCAGGACTGGGTGAGACAGACCTGATCAGCCACAATTGCCAGCCAGGCCGAGGGACCCCACCCATGCACAAATTCGTGCACTGGGCCTCTAGTTTAAATAATAGGTTAACTGTTAGAAGATTTTTAAGGCTTAGAAATATATTACCAAAGTGTTCTTCAGAACATGCCAATTTACACTTTAACACATTTTCTAGCACTCATTCTTGAAAATTTTTGTTTTACTCATCACAATTTTATCAGCATTGCAGATATTGCCTAGCCACCATGTTTTGTTTATGTTAAATGTTTATACACAAGTTAATTTACTAGATTTTAAAAATTTGCTTTGTGCTTTATAGTACAAAGCATTTATTTTGCGTGTGGTTCTTTGTTTTAATAAATAAATATACCAGTGTAACCGGTACCCCACATAAGGAATAGAATATTTTCATTCCCTACAAAAGTTCCCTTTAACCTTTTTGCAGTTTTATCCTCCACCCCCATTCAGGCAACTACTGATCTGATTTCAATCACTATTGGTTAGTTTTATCTGTTCTCAAATTTCATATAAAGGGAATCACACAGTATGTAGCTGCTTGTGTGTGGTTGTTGTTCAGTATACTTCTGAGATCCTGAGTGTGATTAGTTTGTTCCATTCCTTTTTTTTTCTTTTAAACAAATATTCTATTGAACAAGTATACTCACTTTTCTTATCTATTCATCTGTTGATGTACATTTGTATTGTTCCCAGTTTTTTGCCATTGTGAGTAAAATGGCAATTAACATTTATGTGCAAGTTGTTTGTGGACATGCATTTCACATCTCGGTACATACTTTGTTAGCAGTAGGATTTCTGGGTCAAATGATAAATGTATATTTACTAGAGGCCTGGTGCAGGGTGTGTCCTCAGCCCAGCCTGCACCCTCTCCAATCTGGGACCCCTCGAGGGATGTCCAACTGCCCGTTTAGGCCCAAACCCTCTCACAATCTAGGACTGCTGGCTCCCAACTGCTCACCTGCCTGCCTTCCTGATTGCCCCTAACTGCTTCTGCCTGCCAGCCTGAGCACCCCCTAATCACTCCCCTGCCAGCCGGATTGATGCCTAACTGCTCCCCTGCCAGCATGATTGCCCCTAACTGCCCTCCCCTGCAGGCCTGGTCACCCCTAATTGCCCTCCCCTGCAGGCCTGGTCCCCTCCAACTGCTCTCCCCGGCAAGCCCAGGTCCCCTTCAACCACCCTTCCCTGCAAGCCTGGTCGCCCCCAATTTCCCTCCTCTGCTGGCCTGGTCACCCCTAACTGCCCTCCCCTGCAGACTTGATCGCCCCCAACTACCCTCCCTTGCAGGCCTGGTCCCTCCCAATTGCCCTCCCCTGCTGGTTTGCTTGCCCACACCTCCCTCCCTTGCAGGCCTAGTCCCTCCCAACTGCCCTCCCCCGCTGGCCATCTTGTGGCAGCCATCTTGTGTCCACATGGGGGCAGCAATCTTGTGTGTTGGAGTGACGGTCAGTTTGCACATTTCTCTTTTATTAGATAGTATAGAGGCCTGGTGTATGGGTGGGGGCCAGCTGGTTTGTCCTGAAGGGTGTCCCAGATCAGGGTGGGGGTTCCCTTGGGCCGTGGGCAGCCTGGGCGAGGGGCCTGTGGTGGTTTGCAGGCTAACCATGCCCTCCAGCAACCCAAGCGGAGTCCCTGGTATCTGGGATTTATGTATCTTCTATAATTGAAACTTTGTAGCCTGGAGCGGAGCCAAGCCTTCTGCTTGCTCCGTGGTGGCAGCCATTTCTGTTGGGATTTATTTATCTTCTATAATTGAAACTTTGTAGCCTTGAGTGGAGGCCTGGGCCTGCCAGGGTGTGGAGAAAGCTTGGCTTCCTCCATTGCCAGGGAAACCCAAGCCTCCTGCTTGCTCCGTGGCTGCAGCCATCTTGGTTGGGTTAATTTGCATACTCGCTCCTGATTGGCTGGTGGGCATGGCTTGTGGGTATCACAGAGGTGCAGTCAATTTACATATTACTCTTATTAGATAGGATAAGAAACTGCCGGACAGTTTTCCAAAGTGGTGATATCATTTAACACTCCATCAGTTGTTGTGATCAGTTTCTTAATTCTAGTCATTTTGTGGGTGTCTAGTCAAAACATTTTGTGGTTTTATTTTACACTAGTGGCCCGGTGCATGGATTCATGCACATTGAAAGGAAATTAATTAGAAGGAATATTTTAATATCACTGCTCGCCCTTTCTCTACAATAGAAGTGTCAACCAAATTCACAGTCGACAATGACAGATCGAAACACATGCGTGCGATTGGCACCAGCGAGAGCTTTGTATGTATCGTGCATGCACGAGTCAACTTAGCCTTTTATATATATAGAATAGACCTGTTTTCTGATGTTGTTAAACTTTTCCCAGCCCAGTGAAGCACCCCAACTTCTCTTTCAGGTAATTGTCAGCAGCACAGCAGTAAGTATCAACATGAAGCAGATTATTATTGTTGATCATGCAGGGAGAACAAAGTGTAAATATTTAACTGCAGCAGTGTTTAACTATATTCTGCACAGTGAGAAAACCTGCAGTCATTTTCAAGTTCCACCATTTCTTTTCAGTCACCTTAAGTTTCTAAGCTTTCTAAATCTCCGTTTTCTGGCTAATGAAGAGAAAATAGGATTCTACCAAGCCTCCTATCTACCTGCTCCAGGACTTCTGTGAGGATCAAATGAAATGAGGCACATGAAAACACTTCACAGATATTTGGTTAAAGTGTGAAATGCTTGCACCTGGCTATAAAGCAAGTCGTGTTCCTGGGCTGAAGAAACTGCAAGGAGGCTAGTCATCATTAGGGAAAGGAAGCCAAGTGTTGCTACGTGACATCATTACCCAGTGCCCACAGTGACCATTTCCGGGCTGGGCTGTGGGCCACATTTTACGCTATGGGGTCTCGGCAGCGTTGGCTGCAATTTGGTGGGCTCTCACTCCAGTGTGGTGGCAGGGCCTGTGTCCCACTTGGAGGAAGCCAAGTGCTGCTTTGTGGGCGCCAGGTTCAAGGTGCCAGTGCACGTCACGGCAGCTCCTGCATTGAGTGTCTGCCCCCTGGTGGTCAGTGTGCATCATAGTGACTGGTTGGATGGTTGGACACTTAGCATATTAACCTTTTATGTATATAGATTTCCCTGATATAAAGATTTTGAGCATTTTTTAATGTGTTTATTGGTCATTCCTGTATTTTCATGAAGTGTCCGCTTTAAAAGTTTGTTTTTTTATTGAGTTATAAGAGTTCTTTTTATAGTTATTGTATGGAAAATAATACAGTAATCATGCAAGAATAAGCTCTTTTGTGTGCTCACATCTATAAACCTACTTTTCCTCACCGTATATTCTGCATACAAGTTTTCTCACATATATTGTGAATATTTTTCGCCAGTCTGGCTTACCTTTTTTGTTTCTTTAAGAAATGTAACATGAAAAGCACATTTTTTTTTTTTATTTTGAGGAAGTTCAGCTTATTAATTCTCCCATTTATAATTTGTGCTTTTTATGTCCTGAGATGTCTTTGCCAAATCCAGGGTCACTAAGATTTTTTTCCTATTTTTTTTCTTGTAGATATTTTATAATTTAGGCTTCATGTTTAAGTCTGTGACCTATTTTGAGTTAATTTTTGAGTGCAGTATGAGGTAGAAATATTGGGCTCATTTTTTTTACCAGCTCATGTCCAGACCATTTGATGAAAATACCGTCCTTACCCCCATTTAATTGGCACCTTTGTCTAAAATGCATTACCTGTGTGTATGTTGGTCTCTTTCTAGACTCCTTTTATCTCCATTGCTTTATATGTTTATCTTTATGCCAATAACACACTGTTGTTAACTTAGCTTTATGGTTTAGCTTGTAATCAAATTGTGTGTGTTCTTCTAAAAAATTTTTTTCAAGATTATTTTGATTATTCTGTTTTGTTTTGTTTTGTTTTTTTGCCTTCCCATATGACTTTTAGAATCAGCTTGTCTATTTCTGTGGGTGTTGGTTTTTTTTTAAGCTTATTGGAGTTTTATTAGGATTATGATGAGTCTATGTTTAGATCAATTTAGGGTGAAATTTACCTGAGAACTTTTTTTTTTTTTTTTAATGTTATTGAACCTTCCAGTCCATGAACATGTTATATTTCTCAATTTATGTTGCTGTGTAAGTTTGGCACAAACTTTGTTAAACCCTAAATATTTAGTTCTGATGCTGTTGTAAATGATAATTGCTTTTTTTTCTCATTTTTCAGTTGCTTATGTATAGAAATAAAATGGAATTTTTATTATTGACTTGCAATCTTGTTATATTTGCCTTTTAATTTTATCAGCTCTGCTAAGATTCCTTATGGTTTTCTCCCTACGTGATCATATCATGTGCAAATAGTTTTTTACCTTTTTGTTTCCAATCTGTATGTTTTTATTTTTTCCTTCCCTCACTGCATTGGCTAGAACTTCTGGTAAAATGTGGACTAGAAATGGTGAGAACAGACTTCTTTATTAGTTTGTTATTGATCTTAGAAGGAAAGCATTCACTCTTTGACCATTAAGTATGATGTTAGATATTGGTTTTTCATAGGTGCTTGCTCTTTATTAGCTTGAACACATTTCTTTCAGAGAAATTCTTGTTTTGAATGGGTGTTGAAAACGTTTTTAATTGTCAAGATTTCTAAATTTTTTTGCTTTTGTTCTTAAAATCCCACTATTTGAATATTGTACCTTTGTGATATCTAAACTAATAATAAAGGAACATGCAGATTGGCCAGGATGCTGTCATGTAATGACCAGTCAGAATGGGGCGGGGCCACGGCAGAGAGCTCTCAGCACGACTGCGCCGGGGGTCTGAAGGGCGCGGAGAGGAAAGGAGAGTAGATAGGCAGTTAGGGGGATGAGGCCAGGAGGGGAGAGCAATAGGCAGTTAGGGGGATCAGGCTGGCAGCAGAGAGCAGATAGGGGGGTCGAGCCAGCAGGGGAGAGCCGTTAGGCAGTTAGGGCAATCAGGCCGGCAGGGGAGGGCCATTAGGGGGATCAGCCCGGCAAGGGGGAACAGTTAGGCAGTTAGAGGGATCAGGCCAGGCGGGGAGGGCAGTTAGGGGGATTAGACCAGGAGAGGAGAGCAGTTAGGGGGGTCAGGCTGGCAGGGGAGAGAGCCATCAGGCTGGCAGGGGAGCAATTAGGGGTATCAGGCAGGCAGGCAGGCAGGCAGGCAAGCGGTTAGGAGCCAGTGGTTCTGGATTGCGAGAGGGATCCCGGATTGGAGAGGTGCAGGCTGGGCTGAGGGACCCCGCCCCTTCGTGCACGAATTTCATGCACCGGGCCTCTGGTGTTTTAATAAAAACAAGAAGCTTTTATTCCTTATGCCATGGACTATTCTGAACACGTTATTAACTTACATAATCATCACAATAAACCTTTAAAGTATACCTTATCTAAGTTTTACAGATGAATTTCACATCATTATTTTCTAAAGGAACTTAAACTTTTTTCTTTCCCATCCCCTTTCTGGTAGGTATATGAGTATTCATTTCTAATAAGTGAGGGTTCTGTTTGTTTCTCTTTGCATTCTATTTTGGGTTCTCCCCACATCCTCATTGACTTTAATTATTTTTATACTAGAGGCCCAGTACACTAAATTCGTGCACTCGGGGTGGGGGATCCCTCAGCCCAGCCTGCGCCCTTTCATAGTCCTGGGAGCCCTCGGGGGATGTCTGACTGATAGCTTAGGCTTGCTCCCCTCTGGGCCTAAGCCATGAGTTGGACATCCTTAGCGCTGTCAAGGTCGGAGAGGCTCCCGCCACTGCCACTGCACTTGCCAGCCGTGAGCCGGACTTCTGGCTGAGTGACAGTCCCCTCATGGTCAGTGTACATCATAGCAACCAGTCGTTCAGCCGTTCAGTCGACTTGCATATTAGCCTCTTATTATATAGGATTACATGAAACATTAACATGGTTCTAAAATTCAAAAAAATACAAAGGGTATATGCTCAGAGAATTTCCACTTTGTTCTTGTACCTTCTACTCCATCTGTAATACCTTATCTTTGTAATTCTTAACTACTATCTGATGAGTTTTATGAAAATTCTATTGGCATTTGAGAAGAAGGGGCTTTGGGTATAAAGTTCTATATAAACTGTATAGTCTACCTTATTAAGTTGTGCAGGTAGGTCCATGATTGTTTTTTTGTCCCCTTGATTTGCCTTATGCTGAGTGTTGGGTTAAAGTTACTGATTATTATTGTTTCTTATCTATTACTACTTGCATATCCTGTAACTTTGCTTTGTAAAATGGTTGCTATGTTATTTGATGTATAGATATTCATAAATTACATAGATATTCAAATATGGGGTGCCCCCAAATATGTATACACACACTTTGAATAATTATAAAGGCAGTGTTTATTAAAATCATTTCATTTTCAAAATTGAGCTATCAGCTATTAAAATGTGTATACATTTTTTGGGACACCCTGTATATACTCACAATATATAGATATTTACAAATGATACATAGAGATTCAAAATCTTTGTTGTGAATTGTGGTTTATAGGTCATGTTATTGTTCTTTGGCTTGAATTCTACTTGTCTGCTATTAAGGTCTGCTTGTCTTTCTTACTGTCTTCCATTACATAGTAAACTTCATCTGTGCCTTTTATTCTTTCTGAATGACTTGAACCTACTGTGTGTGTGTGTGGGGGGGGGTGTGTGTGCGCGCGCACGTGCACGCACGCGCGCTGTATAAGCATATAGTTGAGTCTTGGGTTATGAGACAAGTTGAAAATCTTGTTTCCATAGTTGAATGAAGACCATTTACATCTATTGCTGTGCCTAAATATGTTTGATCTCAATTCTTTCATATTTAAATTTTAAAATTTTTGTTATATTGGCTGTTTTTAGTGTTTGCTCTTTTCTAAAAAGACTAGAGGCCTGGTGCACAAAATTCATTCACTTGGGGGGGTGGGGCCCCTTAGCCCAGATTGCAAAAGGGTACAGACCAGGCTGAGGGACCCCACCGGTGCATGATGTGGGACAAGGAGGGACGCAGGAGGTTGGCCAGCCAGGGAGGGACCGTGGGAGGACTCCAGGACATGTCTGGCCCATCTCACTCCATCCCGATTGGCCAGACCCCAGCAGCAAGCTAACCTACTGGTCAGAGCATCTGCTCCCTGGTGGTCAGTGCATGTCATAGTGACTGGTCGACCGGTTGACTGTCAGCCCCCTGGTGGTCAGTGCACATCATAGCGAGCGGTTGAGCAGCCTTAGCATATCATTAGCATATTACTTACACTTTGGTTGATGGCTGACCGGACACTTAGCATATTAGGCTTTTATTACATAGGATTATATTTGGTATTTGAAAAGGTTTTTTTTCATTCTCCCATTTTTAGCTGCATTATTTCCACTTTGGTGTGCAGATTTTGAGTATTAGTCTTCCAGCCTTTTCCCCATCTTTGAAATAATGTGTGTTTGTGTGTACAGAATTTTGCTGAAATTTTCCAGTCTTGGTTGATGGAAGCCATGTGAGGATGGACCACACTATCCAATATGTTGCCACTAGTCATTTGTGGCTTTTGAGCACTTGAAATATGGCTAGTCTGAGTTGAGGTGTTCTATAAATGTAAAAAAGCAAACCACTAAATTTTTATCTGTTATTGCAACAGATATCTAGAACTGTTTTCATTTAAAAAAACTGAAAACTGAAACTCTGTTCAGTAAACAACATCTTCCCTTTTTCCTCCTCCCTCCAGCCCCTGGCAACCAATTTCTGTTTCTATAAATTTGACTACTTATACCTCTTACAAATGAAGTGATGCAGTATTGGTCTTTTTTTTTTTTTTTGAATTTTTTTAAATTGAATAAATTTTTATTGTTCAGATTATTACAATTGTTTCTCTTTTTTCCCCCCATAGTTCCCCTCCACCCGGTTCCCACCCCACCCTCTGCCCTTACCTCCCCTCTACTGTCCTCATCCATAGGTGTACGATTTTTGTCGAGTCTCTTCCCACACCCCCCACACCCCTTTCCCCCCGAGAATTGTCAGTCCACTCCCTTTCTATGCCCCTGATTCTATTATATTCACCAGTTTATTCTGTTCATCAGATTTTTTATTCACTTGATTTTTAGATTCACTTGTTGATAGGTATGTATTTGTTGTTCATAATTTTTATCTTTACCTTTTTCTTCTTCTTCCTCTTTTTAAAGAATACCTTTCAGCATTTCATATAATACTGGTTTGGTGTTGATGAACTCCTTTAGCTTTTTCTTATCTATGAAGCTCTTTATCTGACCTTCAATTCTAAATGATAGCTTTGCTGGGTAGAGTGATCTTGGTTGTAGGTTCTTGCTATTCATCACTTTGAATATTTCTTGCCACTCCTGTCTGGCCTGCATAGTTTCTGTTGAGAAATCAGCTGACAATCGTATGGGTGCTCCCTTGTAGGTAATTAACTGTTTTTGTCTTGCTGATTTTAATATTCTCTCTTTGTCTTTTGCTTTTGGCATTTTAATTATGATGTGTCTTGGTGTGGTCCTCTTTGGATTCCTTTTGTTTGGGGTTCTGTGTGCTTCCTAGACTTGTAAGTCTATTTCTTTCACCAGGTGGGGGAAGTTTTCAGTCATTATTTCTTCAAATAGGTTTTCAGTATCTTGCTCTCTCTCTTCTTCTGGCACCCCCATAATTCGGATGTTGGTACGCTTGAGGTTGTCCCAGAGGCTCCTTACACTATCTTCAAATTTTTGGATTCTTTTTGCTTTTCTGGTTGGGTGTTTTTTGCTTCTTTGTATTTCAAATCTTTGACTTGATTCTTGCGGTCCTCTAGCCTGCTGTTAGGTCTCTGTATAATATTTTTTATTTCAGTTAGTGTATGCTTAATTTCTAGTTGGTCCTTTTTCATATCCTTGAGGGTCTCGCTAAATTTATCGGCCTTTTCTAGGAAATTCTTGAAAAACCTTATAACCGTTGTTTTGAGCTCTATAGCCAGTCGTTTGCTTTCCTCCATTTCTTTCATTTGTGATCTGTTCCGCATTTTCGCTGCTTCCCTGAGTTGATAGAGTGGCTTTGTGTGCTAGGTGTCTATAGGGCCCAGTGGCTCAGCCTCCCCAGTTACCTGAGGTGGACACTCTTGGTGCACGTCTTTGTGGGCTGTGCGCACAGCCTTGTTGTAGTTAAGTCTTGATTGTTGTTGGTATCACTGGGAGGAATTGACCTCCAGGCCAATTGGCTGTGAGGATCAGCTGTGTCTATGCCGGGAGAACTTCTGTGCTGGAGACACCCTTATGAGACAAGACTTGCAAAATTGCAAAAGCCTCTGTGCTCAGCTTGGATGGGGCCGAGTCTCAGGGCGGAGCAGACAGCCTTGGCTTCCCATCAGCCTTGCCCTATGAGGCCCCTAGGTCTCAGTGTCCCGTGGTAATCGCTGCAAGCACCTCTGAGAGAAAGCCGCCCTCGAGTTTCACCCACTTCCAGACAGTCCAGTTTCTCCCAGAATGAGTCTGGGTTCCCATAGTCTCGCCCGGAACTGGAGTTCAGTGCAGTCGGGAGCTTCTGTCTCCCTCCCACTTGAGAAAGCCAGCCGCGCACTCAGCAGTCAGTCCTCTCCGCGCGATCCTCCGTACCTCTGCCTTCGCAGCTCCCCTGAGTCTCAGTATGCTTTTCTCTTTTCCTGACAGTCCAGATTCCCCCTGTATGAGTCTGAGTCTCCAGGGTCTCACCCGGAATTGGAGTTCAGCGCAGTGGGGAGCTTCCATCTCCCTCCCCTGAGAAAGCCAGCCACGCACTCAGCCACCAGTCCTCTCCACGCGCGCATCCCCGTACCTCCGCCTTTTGCAGCTCCTCTGAGTCTCTGTGTGCGTTTCTCTTTCCTTCTAGTTGTAGAATTTCCACTCAGCCAGCTTCCCTGTGGTTCTGGATGATGTCCGTTTTGTCTTTTAGTTGTAGTTTTGAAATTGTTGTGCGAGGCAGTAGTTTAGGTGTTTACCTGTGCCGCCATCTTGGTTTCTCCCCCAGTATTGGTCTTTTTGTGGCTGGGTTATTTCATTTGGCATAATGTTCATAAGGTTTATCCAAGTTGTAGCATGTGTCAGGATTTCTTCCTATTTAAGGCTGTGTAATATTCCATTACAGGTATGTACCACATTTGCTTATCCATTCATTGGTCAATAAACTCTTGGATTGTTTTTACCACTTGGCTCTAGTGAACGTAGGTGTGCAAATATCTCTTCAAAATCCCAGTTTTATTTCTTTGTATATGTACCCAGAAGTGGGATTGCTTGATCATATGGTATTTCTTTTTTTAAAATGGTCTTCCAATACATGAAAACAAGGTGTCTTTCCTTTTTACTATGTCTTACTTAATTTCTTTCAGTAGTGTTTTGTGGTTTTTCATATACAGTTCTTTCATCTCCAGGATTAAGTTTATTTTCTAAGTATTTTTCTCTTTTCAATGCTCTTGTAAATGGGATTGTTTTCTTAATTTCTTTACAGATTTCTCATTGTTAGTGTAAAAAAACAACTGATTTTTGTGTGTTGACGTATCTTTTAACATTGTTAAATTTATTAGTTCTAATTTTTTACTAGTTGAGGTAATTTTCTTTTTCTGTTCCTAGTTTGTTGAGTGTTTTTTCTTTCCATGAAAGAATGTTGAATTTTGTTAATGCATTAATTGAAATGATCATGATGGTATTTGTCCTTCATTCTTTTATTATGGTGTATTATATTGATAAGTTTTTGTATCTTGCATTCCAGGAATAAATCACACTTGGTCATGATATATAGTCACCAGTAACTCTACTTTACATTTCAGAATTTTATTTACCTTGTAACTGTGAGTTTATACCTTTTGACTACCTTAACACGTTAAACGCCATATCAGTCACCAGTGACTGACAGTATACTTTCCATCTGGAAGACAAAACAGGCTGGACGCTTAATGTGTCAACTCATTTCCTCCTTCCTTCACCCTCCTCCTTGCAGTATTTTTGTCTGATTTTGGTATTGGTAATATTGGCTTCATAAAATGACTTTGGAAATTTTCCCTTTTCTTTAATTTTTTAAAAATACATTTTCATTTATTTTAAGAGAGGAAGGGAGAGAATCATCAATGTGAGAGCAAAACATTGATTGGCTGCCTTCTGCATGCCCACTACCACGGATCAGCGGCAACTCGGGCATGTGCCCTGACTGTTCATCAAATCTGCGACCTCTTGGTGTATGGGATGATGCTCAATCCACTGAGCAACAATGGCTGGGCTTCTTTAATTTTTTTTTTTAGTGTTTAAGGATTGTTGTTAATTTTTTCTCCAGTGAAGCCATCTGGCCATGAGCTTTTCTAGTTACAGGTTTGTTCACACTTTTTATTTTCATGATTTAGTCTTGATAGGTTGCATGTTTTTAGAAATTCATCTGTTTCTTCTAGATTACACAATTCATTGGTGTATAATTGTTCTTAGTAGTCTCATGATTCTCTTTATTTATGTGACATCATTTTTAATGTCTCATTTCTGATTTCTCGTATTTGAGTTTACTCCCATTTAGTTCAGTAGCTAAGGGTTTGTCAATTTTGTTGATCTTTTGAAAACAACTTTCAGTTTCATTGATTTTTTTCCCCCCCCTATGTTTTTATTTCTATTTTATTTTTCTCTCCTCTAATATTCTTTTGCTAATTTACATCTTGTTCTTTTTCTAGTTTCATGAAGTGTAATGTTAGGCTGTTGATTTGAAATCTTTTAAATGTAGATAGGATTTTAGTGCTATAAACTTCTCTCTTAATATTGCTTTTGCTACATTGCTACATCCCTTAAGTTTAATTTTGAATTTTTGTTTTCATTTGTGTCAGTATTTTCTAAATTCTCTTGTAATTTCTTATTTTCCTTTGGTTGTATTGTTCAATTTTCATGTTCAGGGGTGGGAAAAATTAGGTTTACAGTTGAGGGTACACAAAACAGAGATTACTGTTGTATTATTTATTAATTATTATATTATTTTCCATATGAGCAACTATAAACCTGCTCTTTCCTACCCCTGCATTTGTGAATTTTTCAGTTTTCCTGTTGCTGTTGATTTCTAGTTTCATTCTATTGTGATTGTAAAAGATACTTGGTATGATTTCAGTCTTCTTAAATTTGATAAAACTTGTTTTGTGTCCTAGCGTGTGATCTTTCCTGGGAAATGTTTTGTGAGTGCATGAGAAGAATGAGTATTCTGCTGTTGTTGAATGGAGTGTTCTGTTAAGTTCAGTTGGTCTGTAGTGTTGTCTAAGTCCTTTTTTTTTATTGATATTATGTCTGACTTATCTATCTATTATTGGAATCTCCTGTTTGGTAAAATTCTCCTGTCAGTCCATCAGATCCAGGACTTTTGTTTGCTGGGAGCTTTTTAATTACTGCTTCATTTTCATCAGTTGTTATTGGCCTATTCGGGTTTTCTGATTCTTCCTGACTCAGTTTTAGAAGATTTGCATGTTTCTAGGAATTTGTTCATTTTTTCCAGGTTGTCCAGCTTGTTGGCGTATAAATTGTTCATAGTATTTGCTTACAATCCTTTGTATTTCTGTGGTGTCTGTTGTTACTTCACCTCTTTCATTTCTAATTTTATTTGGGTCCCCTCTCTTTGTTTCTCAATGAGTCTGTCTAAGGGTTCATCAATCTTGTTTATCTTTTCGGACTACCACCTCTTGGATTCATTTATGTTTTGTACTATTTTTTTCATCTCTATGTCATTTATTTCTGCTCTGATCTTTATTATTTCCTTCCATCTACTTCCTCTAGGCTTTTCTTGATGCTCTCTTTCCAGTTTGTTTCGTGGTAAGGGATTTTTCAAAACCTTTAATCTGAATATGAAGGGGAATTCTTGGGGGGTAAGATAACCTAATTTTCCTTCCTCAAGGTACAGCTGGTTTGGGAATGGTCCACTGTGGGTCAAGGGAGAAAGTATGCATTAAGTGGGAGGTGATTGAAAGTATTTTATAATCTGTGTATTTTATAAGAAGTTTTTTTTAATTTTTGTCTGTTGAACATCATTTTACCTTTCTTTGAATTACCCAGAATTTTTATTGTTGAAGTTTCTGCAATATAAATGCAGAAGACACTTAAAATCTGTGATAAAAATTATGTTCTTGTCATTTGCATATTTGTTTGTAACTTGGTATTGGTGACAAACACCTCAATCACTTTAGCAAACAAGGGATCAGTTTTCTTGTAATTAAGATGTTAAATTCTACTTTGTGAATATGTATATATTTAATCTTTAAAAATTCTACTTATTAAAATTGTAATCATCTAAGGTGACATCTAAGTATGAACCACAAGTATTAAAGGAGGGCAATGGCAATGTTTTCTCTAATTTTGTGGCAAAGGGACTATTTATAATTGATTCTTAAAGCACCTTGCTATTATTAAACCAAGTAAGATTCAAATATAATTATGCGTTAAATTAACGTTATTAAAACAACTTATGTTGCCTACTTTACATTTTCCAGGAACATCACTTACAGCGAGCTATTTCAGCACAGCAAGTGTTTAGAGAGAAAAAAGAGAGCATGGTCATTCCAGTTCCTGAGGCAGAGAGCAACGTCAACTATTACAATCGCTTGTACAAAGGAGAGTTTAAACAACCAAAACAGTTCATTCATATTCAGCGTAAGTTTTTTAACTCATTATTTTCTGTTTGTAATTTAAAATCCTTTCTCTCTCTTGCCCAAAGAGATTTAAATTTTTCAATTTGTATATACTGATTAGTAGAAATGTAAAACATTAAATAATAAAATCTCTCTGTGCTTATATCTGAACTTGGAGATCATTTTGAGTGTTAGTTGCATTTGGAGCATTTGATATTAATGTAGTGTAGGATTTTGTATAGCACTAGTTTTTATGAAATTCTAATTCTGCCTCCTTGATACTCATGTTTCTTTCCATTGTTATTAGTTAAATGATCACCATCTCTTGCCTCTTTTAGTAACCTCCTAATTATTATATTACTACCCCCCATCTCCAGTCCTTACCCTTTTCTAATTTATCTATTCACAAAGTCCATCAGCACCAGAGTGTCTTCCCGAAGTGTCAGTCTAAATCAGCCGTGGGCAAACTACGGCCCGCGGGCCGGATCTGGCCCGTTCGGCTGTTCTATCCGGCCCGCAGAGCCGAAAGAGCGGAGGGTTCTCTTACTCTCCCCTCCACTCCTTTACTTTGAATTTATATTAGTTCACACAAACACACCATCCATGCTTTTGTTCTGGCCCTCCGGTCCAGTTTAAGAACCCATTGTGGCCCTCGAGTCAAAAAGTTTGCCCATCCCTGGTCTAAATCCTACTGTTCTTTATTGTCTACTAGAGGCCCAGTGCGTGAAATTCGTGTACTGGTAGGGTTCCTAGCAGCTGCGGCCAGACACTTCCCTGGCCGCCTGCCGCCACCAGCTGAGACCTCCTTCCCTTCCCCCGGCTGCCTGCCACTGTTGCTGGCCAGGGCCTCCCTCCCTTCCCCCAGCCGCTTGCCAGCACTGGGGCCTCCCTCCCTTCCCCCAGTCAACTTGCCCCCTGGTCAGACTCCCAGAACTCTAGTCGAGGGAACAATGTGCATACTACGCTTTTATTATATAGGATAGTAGGAGTTTTCAACCAGCTCCTCACAGACATGCTACTGTCTTGTCTAATAGTGCAGGCACACCCACCCACCCTTGGGTAGTTTGTTAGAATAGAGATTCCAGCATTCTGTTTAGGCCTACCTGTCTAAGAATCTCTGATATGCAACTGTTATAAAGAATGTTTTAGAAGTTCCTCAAGTAATTCTGAAACATCTTCAGATTTATAGTCACAGGGACTATAAGATCTGTTTTTTTACGTAGATTCTAAGATGAATATTTTTTCACTTGTCATCTTTGAAATGAGATTGCATTTTTAAATTGTTATTGACCTGATTGAAGTTTGGTTTAACTAAAGAGAATTTACATTTGTTTCTGCCAGGCATCTGAAGACACTTGCCAATCTGAGAGAATTTTAAATTCTTGGCTTGTTTGTTTTGTTTGTTTTTGTACCACACTGGTAACTTTAGTTCAGACTACAGACCGGCTTGGAGTTCTCAGGGGGAGATTTTCTCCTCCTTTCCACCTAAGCGCAAGTAGAGAAATGCAAAGTTCTTTGCTTTTCCTTTCTGCATGACCACTTTATTTTCTTACCTTACACTGAGGTTGTTGCCCTTTGGTGTCGTGCATGCAGCTTTATGTAGGAGTATACTATGAAGTCTTCTAATAGACTCTAGCATAAAGTTTTGGTTTTTTCTTTCTTACTGTACATAAAGTCATGGTGCATTTGTAGTTGATGTTTTTTGGCAGAATTTAGTAATAGCCAGATTCTCCATTTTGAAAACAGGCTACTAAGTGATTTATTCCCTGACAGCTCTGTTAACCTCATTTTCTGTGGTTCTTTCCCTTATTCTCTGCACCATAGGGACTAACTAAAAATTATACACATTTGCCTTGCTTTACATTTCACAATTCCTTGCATGTACTATTCAAGTCTTCTTTCCCTTCTTATAGCTCATTTAAGACCTAACTCACTTATAAAGTTTACCCACTTTTCTAATTCTACCTATCTTCTTTGCTTATCTCAGTATTTTGTACATACTTCTATTAGAGGAGTCACCATATGTCATTGCAGTTATTTGCAGCCATTCTTTCTCTCCTTTTAGACTGTGAGTTCCTTGAGGACAGAAGATTTTGTTTTGTTTTCTTTTGTTTTTGTATCTTTAGAATAAAGTGCATGGCTTATAGATGCTTAATAAATGGCATGTTTGTTGACTGATTCAATTGTTTTTAAATGACTTTTATAAGTCTGTTAGGTGTCATAACCATTTTCCAGAGACTTTTTTTTCTCTGAAGCATTCAAGAAAAACACATATTCAAACATTATTTGTGATATGTTTCCTCTGTGTTCTTTCATGTTGAGTTCCATTAGCTTATTGAATTTGCCTTATCTTTGGATCAGGAAGGAGATAGCTGTTCACAAGAGGAATTTTAAAAATTTGTCAAGCCAAAGTATCCATTTTTTATTTTATTTTAATAACAGTATAGCCAGACAATAGGACTATTTATAAAATCTATTCTAGGAAACCAAGAAGCAAGAAATTGGGTGTAACTATCCAGGTCAGGGCCATTGGATTCAGTAAACATTAATTTTGTATTGGTGTTAGTTTTTCATTTCATTTCATTTTATTCTATTATTGTAAAAAAAATAATTTGAATAAAAATAACAGAAAATTATTTTAACCTTTTAGTCTGTCAGCATATATATTCTACATACTATGCAATTTCATACTATACAATTTTTTATTCTGTTTTTCTACTTACTTTTTTTAAGTTTCTCAAGTTTTTATATTACATAGTCTCTTATTTTCATTTTCAATGTATACTACTTTTTTATCAAATTGATTTTCCACAATTTGCTTATCTTTGTGATTATTATTGGCTTTAAGGTTATCTGTAGTAAAACGTAATCTTTGGTTATTTAGATGTTATTTTTTACAGGAAAGCTTAAAAAGTATTTTTTATATAACTCCTTTTAAGTCCTTAAATGCAAGAAACTTCAGATAATATTGCTCTGGATTTTTTTCTTTTTCTTCTTTAAATGATAGATTTGAAAGAATCCCCATTAGCGTGGCTAGAAAAAGACATTGCAAAATTGCCACAGTAAGGTGGCCTAGTGCAGGTCTATCGTATTGCTTACCTGGGCTTTGGCAGAAACCTCTTTATGGTCCTTCTGCTCTAGCTTCATGCCTTCCGGTCCGTTGTCCATGCAACCACTGTTGTAATCATTACCCATTTAGAATTTTTCAAAGACTCTCTGTTGTGAATAGGATAACATTTTAACATTTGTTGTGCCTGTCCAGCCACAGTTCCCTGTGTGTTTTTTCACTGTGACACCAACCTTATTGAAATGACCTTTTGGAGAGAGTTTCCTTCTCTTGACTCTAAGCTCCTGAGGAACAGAAGCTTCAACTCACTCACCGTATAGTCCCTATAGTCCCAACACCCCACACCCCCAATTCCTGTCTTTATATTTTCAGCTACAATAACGAGCTCCTTGCAACTCTCTTGACTTATGTCTTATTTTCTAATGCCTCCATGGCTTCACATCGCCCTTTACTTCTCTCCTCCACTTGTTAAAACATAACTTGTTCTCCAAATCTCGTCTTTAGGATTACCTTTAAGAGCCTTTTTCTGACCCCATTAAGTCTTTGGCACTATTTACCTCAAGCTCTCCTGTGCCATGTTTCCGCTCTCAGTGTGGCATTGACTGCTTTCAGTTGTGATTGTTGTCCTCTGTTGCTCAACAGGCATAATACTCATTGAGAGCAGGGGAATTTTTTTCTTTCATTTCACTGCCTAGTATAGTACCTAGCATGTGGTTAGGTATGTAATTATTTGCTGAATAAATAAATGAGTGAGTGAATGGATGGATGGTGTGGATAAAAGCATGCACATCAGGGCATTTTTTTGACATCCATCTTGTAGAACTCAAAATTGTATGCAGAATCAGATATAAGAATAAAATTATTGGTGTGTACAGTGAAATTGAGAAACCTGTTGTGTGGAGAATTCAGGGAAAGAATATGTAGGGTAGTGCCCTCTTGTTATCTGTTAGACAGGGAGAGGAACTCTCCCAAAGTAAATTGAATTCTGCTGTTTTGTATCTGTGGCCAAGTTCTTAAACCCTGGCAAAGTGCCTGTGTATATACTCTACTATATACCTCAGTACACTTGAAGCTGGCTCCTTCTCAGTCTGATAAAGCTGACAAGTATACACTGGGAAAAGAAGAAAAATCCCACTTATTTAATGTAAAGTGAACCTGTCTAGTGCACTCAATTTTTAGCAAAAGGGAGTCAGATGTTGGCCTAACACCCAGCTTCAATCTCATTATCTTGGAATGTCCTTTTCTATTCTCATGAAACAAAAATGATGGTAATTGACCCTTAGTACTGGCAGGACAAACATGTTTTGATTAGAAAGAGTTGGAAAAGATCTCAAATGAAGAGCATTGTTTTGTTCATATAGAAAAACTTCTTGGTGAAAAGGATGCATTGTAGGAACATCATTTTCTTGTAAAAATGTCACTAGGATATGTATTAAGTCAAATTGAGCACAAATCCTATTAGATGACATCACACTTTTAAATAAATGCTAGAAAAACAGTCACAAGTACAAAAGCTGATTGTATCAAATTTGTGGAGAATCACATTCCAGGTGAGGCTGGATTCCAATTTGGGGTAATTAGAGGGATTATAACAGGGACATTTAGCAAGGCCTGGCACTGAAGGTACCTTTAATTCTGATAGGTACCTTTAATTAGTTTCCTCTCTTCTCAAGATTGAGCTGACCCTCCTAACTTTGGATAAAGCTATGAATGTGGATCCTAGGGCTGAAATGGTTGACCATTATTTGGGTACCTACTAATCCAGGAAGGAGGAAGAACTCCAGAACTCAGAAATTATTAAATATTAAGATAATGCAAGGTGTTTTGGGCAAAAATAAAATATAATCATTTGGCAGTCTGGGATAGAGAGACCAAAGAGAAGTTTGGGTACAAGGAGAGTGCCCCTTGGGCCTATATGCATTTATTTATGTCCACTATGAAAAAAAGTTGTTTGAGGTGATTGAATAAAACACAGTATAATATATTAAAGACCAGGGTTAAAAGGAATCCGGGAGAAAATAAAGATAGTATAGTAAGAGGTAAATTTGATGCATAGTGTTACATATTTTAGGCATGATGTAATTAATAGACAAAGCAAAAAGTAATGTTGGTCATAAGGTGCATATTTCAGTGCATGTTTCCTGGTACTGAAGCATTCAGAACTCTCCTGTAGGGCCACACAAAGAAAATACTGTGATATAACCCAGCAGCACACCTGGTTGTGCTAATAGGAGTTGCCAGAATTAGGCCTTCAACACATTCACTTAGCAACTAGCATCTCCAGGAAGATTCTTCAGTGACAATACACTGCCCTGAGAGTTGACACCTTTTAGCATTTTATCTGTCTCCCTGTCTATCATAAAAGACTAAATTTTCTTCCCATCTGACCTAGTAATATAATTTCATGAACTGCCTATCTATAAAAATATTTTCTCATATGCTATTTCCTGAAAATTTTAATAGACTAAAAAATTTTTTTCTACAGTTATGGGTTAAAAGCATTATAAAATATGTAACGTTTACTGATTTTGCCCACATCCCATAGTGTTTTACATATGTTAACCAGTTAATTGCCACACGTCCAAAACGGAAACCATCCCCACACGCCACGATATTTTGAATACAATTTAAAAAATCATCTGACTCTGGAGTTGAATAAAGGATGTCCTCTTCTTGGGAGGTGCTTGGCTCTATTATTTCTTCATCTGATGCCATTTATGGGGATTGAATTTCATTTGCACAATCTATATATGTAATAGAGAAATATGCTAATTAACCAGGATGCCACAATGGGTCGACCGGACAGGAGGAGGTTGCGCGTGCAGCGTCGAGGGTGCGGCGGCAGGGGCCTCCAAGCGCCTGCACTGGGGGAGGGCCTGATCAGCAGCAGCCACGGCTGCTTCAAGGGCCAGAGAGAGGGAGGCAGGGCTGGACTGGCAGCGACCGCGGCTACTGTGGGGCCTGGGGAGCGAGGCAGGACTGGACTGGCAACTCAAGGGTGGGCAGCGCCGTGTGATTTTGCATCGCACACTGGGCTCCTAGTGTAATATAATGATAAATTCAGTAATAAAATGATGATAATTTTGAATTCTATGGAAATAACAAAAGCAAGCACGAAATAAAAATAAACCTTCAACACAAAAAGCCTCGAAAACACTAAATTTTGTTGATGCGCCAAAGACGAAATCTATAAAATAAAATAATGAAGAATGCACACCATGTTTACCATTTTAGGTATGAAATTCATGAAAACACAAATCTCAAGTGTCGCAGTGTTTATCTCTTGTGTGTCTGAGTGGCAGCCCTATATATCAATATTGGAATTTCTTCCATATGTGCCAGAATATTTACGAATTTAAGTTACCATAATTTTCTTTAGAAACCCAGAGATGTAACTAACAAGTCTGATTTTAAAATTGGGCGACCAGAGTTGATATGTGAGGTTTGCGGCGATAGACGTGTGTGGCATGTGGGAAAGGTCCGCCACTTGCATCTATAGATGCTTATGGCTACAAAGGGTTAAAGCACAAAGGAATCTTATGAGGCAGGTAATATATATATTTTGTTGATGTTGTTAATGCTTACCAGGGAATATTTTTCCCATTGATTTTTAGAGAGAGTGGAAGTAGTGGGGGGAGAAACATCGATGTGAGACACATCGATTGGCTGCCTCCTGCACGTGCAAGACCAGGATCAGGATTGGGCCTGTAACCCAGGTACATGCCCTTGACTGGGAATCAAACCTGGATCATTCCGTCCATGGGCCCACACCCTATCCACTGAGCAAACTGGCCAGGGCTTTGCCTCCTTTGTAAAGGAAGATTATGTAAAGAGCTCAAGGTAGTGCAACCAGCAAGAGAGAGAGTCAGAATTAAAACCCAGGCCATCTGGCTCTACAAGGTGCCTGGTTTACTTATATATTCTACTCAGTCATGCCTCATTGTTATAAGATGCAAATATTGGTGTGCATTAAAAAAATCCATTACCATTCATGTGTGGTTGATAATAGAATCAGCGGGGAGAATAAAATGTTTCTTTTTTTGATGGATAAATTGCAGGATAGATGATAGGTTGTCTGCTGATAGAAAAGGGAGATCTGGATGTGAAAGACAGATGCAAACACCTGCTATGACATTTTTCTGGTTTGGCCTGGCAGAGTTGCTTAAATAGCGAAGACTACTGTGCATGGGGATGAGGGAAGGTGCCAGGAAGAGGGAAAAGATTGAAGAAAAGAGAGCCATTAGAGTAATAAAAACACATTTTATAATTTTACTTAAGTTAGTGTGGAGCTCTGGTAAAAAGGAGTGAATTTTATTAGCATTTAGAAAGGCCTCTGATCTAATATTTGTAAAAACAAAGAAAAACACTTTTCAGTTCTATCAATCAAAGATATTAGGGGGAGAAAGCCACTAGGGTGACAATATTAGGTAAGCCTTTAAAAAAATTCTCATTCCAGTACATGTGCACATGTGCATAGGTGAATACACACACACACACACACACACACACACACACACTCACACACTCACAAATGCGTGATACAAGGAATCATCCAAGACCTTTGGGCTTTGGGAGCAGAGCTTGAGAATTGCTTCTGGTGACACTGGATATCCTGGCTTTCCAAATTCAACCCTTCTTTGAAGATAATCCTGCAATCCTGATAGAGGGAGGCCCAAGTTAAGAAAGGGCTGTGTGGCAGGTACTGATTTCTAAAACCTCCAACAAAATGCTGTGTTTGGCAAGCAATAAAGTTTGCTTTGGGTGGAATGAACTGGACTGCATAGGACCTTGGTCAGATTTGCTTTATTTTCTATGTTTGACAGTACCTGTCATGGTTGTTCAGAGGAGGCTGAAATGGATAACAGAAGTGATGTAAAAGATGTAGGAATACAAAAACGTTTATAATGTTTATTAAATAATCCAAGATGATTATATTTTAGTGATTAAAATAATTGTTTTCCATATTGAAGAGCAGGGCATCCAACCAACCCCACCTCTACCAGCACAGCAGTGCCCAGCTCACCCCCTCTGCTGGTGGAGCAGCGCCCAACCCAACCCAACCCCTCCACCAGCGAAGCATCACCCGGCCCAACCAGTGGAGCAGCATCTGGCCTGGCCCATCATTATCACCAGCTGAGCAGCACTAGGCCTACCCTGCCACCTTCACACATGGCCTGCCTGGATCAGGGAGCTGCTACCCCAACCCAGAATACCCGACCTCATGTTCCTGGATGACTGACCCCACTGCTTTGACGTGGTGCACCTGGCCCTGCCACCACGGCCAACTGTGCCTGACCCAGCGCTCCTACTGCCTGATATCTATCGGTAGATGTGACCTGACAGCCCCAGAATCACGGACCTGCCACAGCAACCCAGCGCAATCAGTTAACTCTGAATGCACAGGCCAGACCCCGTGACCCTGTCCACCTCAAACAGTGCCCCGGACTAATGGACTGCTAAAATGTGGAGACAAAGAAACAACCTCTAATGAGAGAAAAGGAGGACTTGCCAGAAAGGTAACTAAACGAAATAGAGGCAAGCAATTTGTTAGATAAAGAATTAAAGGAATGGTTATAATGGTGCTCAAACAACTTAGGGAGATCTACAAGCAACTAATGAGAATTATAGGGAACTAATGAGAACTACACCAACATGAAATGAGATGAAGCAATGATTAAGAATCAAAATGAAGACTAACAATAGCAGAAGTAAAGAATACCCTGGAAGGATTCAACAATAGATTAGAAGAAGCTAAGGAATGAATCAGCGAATTAGAAGAGAAGGTAGAAAAAAATACCCATTCAGAGCTGCAATTGGAAAACAATATTAAAAGCAGGAGTTTAAGGGAGCTTTGGGACACCATGAAATGTAACAACATTCATATAATAGGGGTACCAGAAGGAGAAGAATCTGAGCAAGGAATAGAGAACCTCTTTGAAGAAATAATGACAGAAAACTTCCCTAATCTGGTGAAGAAAAAAGTCACACAAGTCCAGGAAATACAGAGTCCGATAAAGATGAACCCAAAAAAACCCATACCAAGACGCATCATAATTAAAATGGCAGATGTTAAAGACACAAAGAATCTTAAAAGCTGCAAGAGAGAGACAGAAAGTTTCCTACAAAGGAGCTCCCATTAGACTGATTTCTTAATAGAAATACTTCAGGCAAGAAGAGAATGATACGAAGTATGCAAAATAATGAAAAGCAAGGGACTGAATCCAAGACTATCCAGCAAGGCTATCATTCATAATTAAAGAAATTGGGAGTTTTGCAGAAAAAAACAACTAAGAGTTTACCACCACCAAACCAGCAAGAAATGCTACAAGGACTTTCGTAACATGAAAGAGAGAGAGAGGGCAGAACACAGGCATAAAGAGTAAAAATGGTAATAAATAAGTATCTATCAATAATACCCTTAAATAATGGCTTAAATATTCAAATCGAAAGACAGGGTAGCAGAATGGATAAGAAAATGTGATTGAGATATATGTATGTATATGTATCAATATCTATATTGATACAACCAAGAGAATAAACTCTGGTAAACATATATGTACCCAATATAGTAGCACCCAATTATATAAAAAAAAAAACTTCTGGGGGACTTAAAGGGAGAGAGTGACAGCAGTTCAGTCATAGTAGGGAACTTTAACACTCCAATGACATCACGGGATAGTTCCAGACAAAAAAATCAACAAGGAAACAATGACCCTGAATGACACACTAGATCAAATGGATTTAATTGACATTTACAGAATATTTCACCCCAGAGCTGTAGAATATACATTCTTTCTCAAGTGTACATGGAGCATTCTCAAAGATAGAGCACATGCAAGAACATAAATTAAGTCGCTACACATTCAAGAGGATTAAAATCATTGGATCACAGTTGCATAAAACTAGAGATCAACTAAAATAAAAACATTCAAGCACATGGAGGCTAAATAGCATATTATTAAACAGTGAATGGCTTACCAATGAGATCAAGAAAGAAAAAACTTCCTGGAAACAAATGAAAATGAGTGCACAACAATCCAAAATCTTGGGACACAGCAAAAGCAGTCCTGAGAGGGAAGTTCATAGCATTACAGGCCTTCCACAAGAAACAAGAAAAATTGCTAACAAACTAACTCTACAACTTAAAGATTTAGAAAGAGAACAAGAAAAGCCAAGAGTAAGTAGAAGGAAGGAAAAATAACGATCAGGGCAGAAATAAATGACAGGCTAAAAAATATATATGAGATCAGTGAAACCAATAGCTGATTATTTGAAAAGATAAACAACATTGATGAATCCTTAGCCAGACTCATTGAGAAACAAAGAGAGGGGACCCAAATAAAATCAGAAATGAAAGAGGTCAAGTAACAAGGGACACCACAGAAATACAAAGCATTGTAAGCAAATACTGTGAACAACTGTATGCCAACAAGCTGAACAACCTGGATGAAATGCACAAATTCCTAGGGAAATACAATTTTCCAAAACTGAATTAGGAAGAATCAGAAAACCTGAATACAACTACTGAAATTGAAGCACTAATCAAGAAACTTCCAGCCAACAAAAAGCCCTGGCCCAGACAGCTTCACAGGGGAGTTTTACCAAATATTCAAAGAACTAACACCTATCTTCCTCAAACTATTCCAGGAAATTCAAGAGGAATGAATGCTTCCAAGCTAATTTCTCGAGGCCAATATTATCCTAATTCAAAAACCAGATAAAGAACCTACAAAGAGAATTATAGGCCAATATCTCTGGTGAACATAAATGATAAAATCCTCAACAAAATATTAGCAAATCGGGTCCAGCAGTATATTAAAAAGATCATATACCATGACCAAGTGGGATTTATTCTGGGGATGCAAGGCTGTTAAAATATTTGCAAGTCAATAGATGTGATAAACAAATGGAATGGGAAAAATCACATGATCATATCAATAGATGGAGAAAAAAATATTCTATAAAATCCAACACCCACTTTTGATAAAAACTTGCTCAACAAAGTGAGACTAGAGGGGTTATACCTCAACATAATAAAGGCGATATATGACAAACCTATGGCCAACGTCATACTCACTGGGCAAAAACTAAAACCATTTCCCCTCAGAACAGGAATAGGACAGGAATGTCTGCTTTCACCACTCTTATTCTACATGGTACAGGAAGTCTTAGCAACAGCACTCTGACAAGAAGAAAAACTAAAAGGCATCCCAATTGGAAAGGATGTAAAACCATCATTAATCACAGATGACATGATATTGTGCATAGAAAACCTTAAAGACTCCACCAAAAAACTACTAGATTTAATAATTGATTTTGGCAATGTAGCAAGGATACAAAATTAACACCCAGAAATCATTGGCATTTTTATATACCAATAATGAACTCTCAGAAGGAGAGACTAAGAAAACAATTCAATTTACCATTGCAACTAAAATGTTAAGATACTTAAACTTAACCAATGAATTAAAATATCTTTACTCAGAAAACGATAGAATGTTGAAAAAAGAGATGGGAGATATAAATAAGTGGAAGATTATACCATGTTTATGGGTTGGTAGAATCAATATCATTAAAATGTCCATACTACCCAAAGCAATTTATAGATTCAATGCAATCCCTATTGAAATACCAGTAGCATATTTCACAGATCTAGAACAAACTCTCCAAAAATTTTTGTGGGACCAAAAAAGACCCTGAATAGCAACAGCAATCTTGAGAAAGGAACAAAGTTGGAGGGTTCACAATATCAGATACCAAGCTGTATTACAAAGTCACTATAATAGAAACAGCCTGGTACTGGCACAAGAACAGACATATAGATCAATGGAATAGAATAAAGAACCTGGAAATCGACCCAAGCCATTATGCTCTCATATTTTATAAAGGAGGCAAAAGCATACAATGTTGTAAAGAGAGTCTCTTCAATAAATGGTTTTGTGATAATTGGACAAGTACATGTAAAAAGATGAAACTAGACCACCAACTTACACCATATACAAGAATAACTTCAAAAGGGATAAGATTTAAATGTAAGTGGTGAAACCATAAAAATTCTTGAAGAAAATATTGGCAGCAAAAATGCCGACATCTCAAGTAGCAAAATTTTCACTGATACAACACCTAGAGCAAAAGAAACAAAGGGAAAAAAAACAATGGGACTACATCAAAATAAAAGGCTTTTGCACAGCAAAAGAAACCAGCATCAAAATGAAAAGGGAGCCCACTGTATGGGAGAACATAATTTACAATGATACATCTGATAAGGGGTTAGTTTACAATATTTATAAAAGTACTCATAAAACTCAACAAAAGGAAGACAATCCAATAAAAAAAATGGGCAGAGGGCCTAAATCGACACTTCTCCAAAGAGGACACACAAATGGTCAAGAGATATAAAAAATGCTCAATGTCACTACTTACCAGAGAGATGCAAACTAAAACAACAATGAGGTACCACCTCACACCTGTCAGAATGACTACCATCAATAAATCAACAAACAAGTGCTGGTAAAGATGTGGAGAAGAAGGAACCTTAGGACATGGCTGAATGGAATGCAGACTGGCACAGCCACTATGGAAAACAGTGTGGAGTTTCTTCAAATAATTAAAAATGGAACTGCCATTAGCCCCAGTGATCCCTCTTCTAGGAATATATCCTAAGAAGACACAATAATCAGAAAAATATATGCACCCCTATATTCATAGCATTACTTACAATAGCCAAGATCTGGAAACAGTTTAAGTGCCCCATCCTGTATGCTAATCGACCATCACACCCTCAAAATGGTGGTGCCCACAGCCACAAGATGGCAGCGCCCGGTTCCCTTAACCCCTGCTGGGGCAGCAGGCACACGCCTGCCTCCGTAGTCCCCCAGTCCCCTCAGCTCCCCAGCTGCCCAGGGCCAGCCCGAGGCGCAGGCAAGCCTTGGATGGCAGCTGCCCAGCCACCCAGGGCCGCCTGAGGCGCAGGCAAGCCTCAGATGGCAGCTGCCCAGCCACCCAGAGCCACCTGAGGCTCAGGTAACTAGGGCCAGCTGGGGCTTGCGCTGCCGGCGGTGGCAGCAGCAGAGGTGTGATGGGGGTGTCGCCTTCCCCTGATCGCTAGGTTGCCTCCTGCTCCTGAGGGTTTCCGGACTGTGAGAGGGGGCAGGCTGGGGTGAGGGACCCCCCCCCCCCCAGTGCATGAATTTTCATGCACCGGGCCTCTAGTCAGTATATAAATGGATAAAAAGAGTTGCAATACAATGGAATACTATGCATCTGTAAAAGAGAAGGATATTGCCCTTGCTGGTTCTGCTCAGTAGTTAGAGAATCGATGTGAAGACTGAAGGGTCTCGGGTTCTATTCCCGGTCAAGGGCATAAACCTAAGTTCCAGGTTCTCCAGCCTCATTAGGGGAGCATGTGGGAGGCAACCAATATGTCTCCCTCACATCCATATTTCTCTCTCTATATCCCCCCTCCCTCTCTATATCTCTCCCTCCTTTCCACTCTCTCTAGAAATCAATGAAAAAATATCCTCAGGTGAGGATTTAAACAAACAAAAGGATCTCTTAGCCTTTGAGATAGCATGGAGGGACCTGGAGAGTATTATGCTACATGAAATAAGCCAGTCAGAGAAAAACCAGTATCACGTTATCTCACTTATATGTTGAATCTAATGAACAAAATAAACTGACAAAGAAATAGATCCAGATACATGGAAGCATACATCAGACTGAGGATTCTCAAAGGGAAGGGGATGGGTGGAGGGAGTGGAGGAGGGAAAGAGATCAACCAAAGAACTTACCTGTATATATATTCATAACCCATGGACACAGAAAATAGTGGGGTGAAGGCCTGGGGAGGGGCCAGGAGTGGGGGTCATTGAGGGAAAAAAGTGGAACATCTGTAATATTTTCAACAATAAAGATAAATTTTTAAAAATTGTTTTCTCACTGACATTCTTCAATAAAATCAAACTAATCAAAATAGTAGAAATATAAGACCACTCCACCCCAAGGAGGTTAAATAAAGCCACTCTCACCCACTACCACCCCCAATTAGACCTTGTTCAGAAGAAGTTGTTTCTCATCACTGAGTTAAGAGACTCCTTTTTTTCTCTGATAAAAACTAAGAAAATAGGGTGTTTTGGTTTTTTGGGGGGGTTCGTTTTTGTTTTGTTTGTTTGTTGAGAAGACATCCTCTGTAATGAAAAGTAAAATGTTCATTGTGGAAAATACTAAACCATAGATAATAGTTGGTTTCCCATTTCCCCCCAAATTTGCATTACATTTTATTTTTAAAACTAAAATAGTACAAGGAATTAGTTCCATATTTTTCAGTAGTCAACAGGAATCTGTAAGGAAAGCAAGCTAGTACTGTACATTTTTATTTACACTCTAAGGAGTTTTAGACCCAGATTATTTGTGGGGTTTTTTTATATTAGTAAAATAGGAATTTGTATATTAATAAATTAGTAGTCTGCATTAGTAAAATATAATTTGCATTTCAAGGAAAAATTGGATTTTAGACTTTTTTAAAAAGTTAATAGGGCTTGTGCTTGGGGGAGGGAGTGGCAGGGAAGAGGTTAATGGAAAAAAGGAGACTCATGTAATAGTTTAAACAATAAAGAATTTTTTAAAGAAGTTTATAGTTCATTATTTTTTCAAGAGCTAGTATGCAGTAAACTTTTTTAGATAGTCTTTTTTAACTGACGTTTACAATCTCACCTAATCCAGCTACATAATCTTTTTGAGATACAGATTGTAAGATGTCAGTATTTCTGTCCTTTCAGGGCATATATGTAATTTTAGTTTTCCTGAGGAAATAATCTCTAACAGTTCTCCTTCCCTCCCTCCCCCCCCCCCCCCCCCCGCTTTTTTCCTTCTTAAGGGTATTGCTATAGTGCTTAAGAAACAAAGTATGAATAACCTGATATTAATGGGACATTGCAGCTCTGGTATTTATTTAGTTATTGACGGTTTTAACTTGTATCAAGTTATCTGATTCATGTAGGTTTTTAGATACTCCCACTGTGTGGGGGGAAATCATACCTACTTTAATGAAAAATAAAATGAAATACTATTAGAGTAACCACTAAATATTTGACATGTTTCTACCCCCTACAACATCTAACCAGGTGCCACAAAACCATAACCATATCTGCAAAACTCTAGGCAAGAGCCAATGAAGTCTAGATTTAGAGAACCACATTTTGAACAATTTTAGGCAGTATTTTATAACTGATTTTGTAAGAGAAGATGAGAGAGAACAGAATTGAAAACTAATTGTCCAACTGTGGAATGTGGAAATGGAATATGTTTAGGTGTGGTTCCATAATATGCTAATGAAACATATGGAATATTTATGATTAGTCAAATATTGTTAGTTTATGTTTTACTTTATTTCATACCCATGAAAACTGTATGAAGTAGTTAAAATTACTTGCTTTATTTTACAAGAGATTGTAATGGTCTGTTATAAATACAGAGCGGTTTAGGAACATGTTCCCAAGGCCTTGTAACTAGGGGAGCCAGAATTTGAACTAGGCAGTCAAATTCCAGAATTCCTGCTTTCCCCTGCCCCTAGTTTTATTGAGATACTAGAGGCCCAGTGCATGAAAGTCATGCACAGGTAGGGTCCTTAGGCCTGCCCGGCGATCAGGGCCCATATGTGGGGCGACCAGCGGGATGATCGGGGGGGGGGGGGCACTGGCACCCGCCTTGGAAGTGACCGGCAGAGCGATCGGGGGACAGAACTGCCCACTTGCTGACCTGCCCCACCTTGCCCCTCGTTTTCCCTGCCACCACTGCCAGTCGCCTCCCTCTGCGGGGCAACCGGTTGGGCAATCAGAGGTCCCCTGCTGGCACCCGCCTTGGCTGAGGCCTGCGGGCTGGGGCCAGCTCCTGTGTTGAGTGCCTCTGGTGGTCAGTGCACGTCGTTCCACTGGTCGTTCTGCCATTTGGTCTATTTGCATATTAGGCTTTCATTATATAGGATAATTGAGATACAGCACTGTATAAGTTTAAGGTGCACAGCATAATGATTTGATTTATAGATGTTGTGAAATGATTGCCACAAGTTTTATCCATCACCTCATACAAGTACAAAAAAAAAGAAATATTTTGTTGTGATAAGTACTCTTAATATTTACTGTGGGCAGTGAGGCTATGGTGGGCACAAGGTGCAGGTCTTGGCCCATCCTCCATTCTTGCCCCCCGGCCCCTCTCGCAGTGGTCCCCTGTTTGCTAGCAGCCCCGCTCCTGCCGTCGCCACTCTCACGCACTGACCGCGCCGGCCCCACTCGCACCTACTGGTGGCACAGAGCGATTGGGACTGGCCAGCAGTGGGTACAAGTGGCAGCTGCTGCCCCAATCGGCCCTCAGGAGCAGGGGGAGGTGGAGCAGCCCTCAGGGGCTATTGGGGCCAGCAGCCACCACTCGGACCTGCTGACGGCACCGAGCAATCGGGGCCGGCGCCAGGCCTGGTAGTGGGTGCGAGCAGGGCTGGCGCCAGCAGCAGGTGCAAGCACCAGGCGGGACTGCAGCATTTGGGAGCAAAGAATTTTCAGTAACCACCAGAGGCTCACCCCAATGACAGTGACCAGCCCGCCCCCCTTAGTCTGGCACCCCCGCTCACCTGCTGCACCATCCTGCCACGGCTGACGCCCACTATGTTCCACACTCTGCCGCCTGCTGTCAACGCCTGCCATGTTCCATGCACGCCCCCTGGTGGTCAGCACATGTCATAGCAACCAGTTGTTCAGTTGTTCCACTGTTCGGTCTATTTGCATATTAGGGTTTTATATGTATAGATTAGTGGTTGGCAAACTCATTAGTCAACAGAGCCAAATATCAACAGTACAACAATTGAAATTTCTTTTGAGAGACAAATTTTTTAAACTTCTTCTAACACCACTTCTTCAAAATAGACTCGCCCAGGCCTTGGTATCCTGTGGAAGAGCCACACTCAAGGGGCCAAAGAGCCGCATGTGGCTCGTGAGCCGCAGTTTGCCGACCACTGGTATAGATAACTGGAAGTTTGTACCTTTGGAATGTCTTCATCCAGTTCGCCCTCTCCTCACCTCTAGTAACCACAAATCTGATCTCTTTTACTGTGAGTTTGGGGTTTGTTTTTTGTTTTTTTTTAAGATTTCACATTTAAGTGAGATCCTACTGTACTGTTTGAATTATTTCACTTAGCATAATGCCCTCAAGGTTCATCCATGTTGTCACAAATGGGGGATTTTCTTTCTTTCTTTCTTTCTTTCTTTCTTTCTTTCTTTCTTTCTTTCTTTCTTCCTTTCTTTCTTTCTTTTTTGGCTGAATAATATCCATTATATGTATATACCACAAATTCTTTATCCATTCATCTGTCAGTAGACACTTAGGTTATTTTCATGTCTTGGCTATTCTAAATACTACTGTTAATGAACATAGAGTGCAATTACCTCTTCAACATAGTATTTTTGTTTGCTTTGAATTTATTCCCACAAGTGGGATTGATTGCTGGATCATACTGTATGTAGTTCTGGTTTTAGTTTTTTGAGGAACCTCCATACTGTTTTTCATAGTGTCTGTACCCATTTTCATTCTGATCATCAGTACACAGGGGTTCCTTTTTTTCGGTTTTCTTACTAGGATTTATTATTTCTTGATCTTTTTGTGGTCTCTGTTGTTTGCCTTTTCCAAAATGTGATGTAGGTGGAATTATACAGCTCTTAGGCTTTTCATATGGGCTTCTTTCACTGAGCAACATGCATTTAAGTTCTGTCTTCTTGTGACTTCATAGCTAATTTTTTTTTTATAATTGAACTAGTGGCCCGGTGCACAAAATTCATGCACATTAAAAGGGAATTAATTAGAGGAAATATTTTAATATTGCTATTTTCCCTTTCTCTATAATAGAAGTGTCAGAGATGAAAGAAAATTAGTAAAATGTATGTGAAAATCTTTTTCCTGTCAGTCTGGGGTGTACCGCAGGACCCAGAGTCAAGTCCCTACCCACCCGTGTGCACCTCGAAATCGTGCGAGACCCAGACACAGCCAGCCCCACCCCCGTCAAGCTCTGCCGGGCGGGGGGGGGGGCGCGGGGCGGCACAGCCTCAGGTCCCCTGGTCCGGCGCCGGGCGGGGGGAGCAGCCTCAGGTCCCCTGTCAAGCCCTGCCGGGCGGGGGGTGCAGCCTGAAGTCTCCTGTCAATCCCCACTGGGCGAGAGGCATGGCCTGAGGTCTCCTGTCAAGCCTCACCAGGTGAGGGGCGTGGCCTGAGGTCCCCCAGCCTGAGGTCCCCTGTCAAGCCCTGTCAGGCAGGCAGGGGGCGAAGCCTCAGGTCCCTGCTGATCGCTCGTTACGGAAACCCCACCTCTGCTGTGGGCGCAGCCATCTTGTGTTATGGGAAACCAGACTGCTGTGTGCACCGCCATCTTGTGATAGTGTTACGGTGTGAGGGTCAATTTGCATCTTACCTCTTTATTATATATCATAATATTCCATTGTTTGGATATACCACAGTTTATTTATTCATTCACCTACTGAAGGACATCTTGCTTGTTTGCTTCCAATTTGGGTGATTATAAAAAGAACTGCTCAGTATCTTTGCAGGTTTTTGTATTATATCTCTTTTAAGTATTGACTTTATCATTATATAATGTCCTTCTTTATCCCTGATAACTTTCCTTGTTCTGAACTTAGCTCTATGTGAAACTAATATAGCTACTCCCACTTTCTTTTGATTAGTGTCAGCATGATACATCTTTCTCCATCCTTTTAATCTATATGGGTCTTCATATTTAAAGTGGGATTATTGGTAGATAAGAAGTTGGGTCTTGTTTTTTGAGCCATTCTGACTGTTTCTTTTAATTGCTGTAGTTCTACCATTGATGTTTAAAGCAATTATTGATATAGTTCGATTGATATCTACCATGTTTGTTACTGATTTCTATTTATTTGCTTGTTCTTTGCCCCCCCCCTTTTTTTTTTTTGGCTTTCCTTGAATATTTTATATGCTCATTTTTTTTCTGTCCTTTCTTAGCATATCACTCTACGTTTACAAATAATCCAAGTTCACGTCCAAATAACACTGTATCCCTTTCTGGGTAGTGCAACTACCTTATAAAAACAAAACATTTCTGATTCCTCCCTCTTGTTCCTTGTATCATTGCAGTCATTCCTTTTGCTTATTCATAAGCATATGTAATCAAATCAAATACTATTTTGCATAAAATTGTTATGCGTTAGATCAGCAGACTTGTGACCTGAAACTCTAATGAATGAATGAATAAATAAGCTACAATAAAATATTTTCCAATTCTTAAAACTACTGTCTTTACATTTCAGACCACAATATAGTAAAATCTATGTAGATCATTTTGTCTTCATGGAAGGGAAAAAAAAATAATACAGTGAGACTTTTCTTAAAAAATGCTCTGATGGTTCATAATGAATAAGCCATGATCTTAATCCTTGAGAAACATATCCATAGAGAAACCATTTGGGAAACTCTGAAACCGACTTCAAAACTTGTATTTTGGAAAATTTCCAGAGAAGTTGGGGAAATAGTTCATAGTGTTTTTTAATTCATCCAATTGTATACAATTCATCCAATTTCAGTTTCCTCTAATTTATTATCATGCGTTACTGTGGCACCTGTGTCAAAAATAAGAAACCACTACATTACTATTAACTAAAACGCAGAGGTTACTCTTGATTTCTTTTAGTGTAGTTTTAATTTGGATTTCTTATTATGAATGAGGTTGATTGTCTTTTCTTATGTTTAGTTGCCATTAGCATTTTTATCCCTGAACTGTTAACTGTTTTTTGCCCAGGTGTCTATTGAGTTGTTATAAAATAAGCATAATTAGAGGGAGAATAAAAGGATCGTTATCTTCACACACCTTACTTTAAAAAAAAAATGTTTCTATTGATTTTTAGAGAGACGGGGAGAAGGAGGAGGAGAAAGGAACATAGATGAGAGAGAAACATCAATTGGCTACTGCATGCCCCCTACTGGGGATGGAGCCTGCTACCCAGGCATGTGCTCTGACCTCTTGGTGCATGGGTCAGTGCTCACCCACTGAGCTATACCAGCCAGGCCACACACCTTACTTTTTTAAAAAATCACTACTGTATTGCATTCCTTAGGTCTTGTCTAATATAATTAAGCTCTGTCCCCTCGCTAATGATGAAAATCTCTACCTGAAAGATTCAGAGAATTCACTTACCCACTTTCATAGTCTGTGTTGTAATCATTGCTACTAATTTTTGCCAGTAATGCTTGTTATTTATATCAAATGTTGATTCTTCAAAGGGAGAGATAAATGTTAGTTGGCTGGTCAGCAAAAACACTAATAGTGTTTATAGTATAAACCTGGAGCTTTTTTTGACAAGTAGAGCAACTTTAATCACTGTGTGATCTTGTGGAAAGTAGCCTTGGACTCCTCTGTGCTTTCTGTATTTGTACATTGGGGAGGGAGTGTAAGGAAGGTCTCTGGCCAAGTCTTATAACTGTAGGAAATCTCAGAGAATCAAAGTCAAGGTTCACATTCTTCACTTTCAACATTAATGATCTCTTGGTACAATATTGAGAACTGCTTGGCTTGGAGGCTATCAGAACCTTGGAGAGCTCCAAATAAAAGAGGAGATGGTGCTAGGGTTGCTTCTGAACTCTGAGATACACTTGCTTGTCAGTAACTATTTTTTAAAGTTATGTGAAGCCTGAGAAAAAGATTTACAAGTTTTATTTATTTTTAAAATATTTTTATTGCTTTTTAGAGAGAGGAAGGGAGAGGGAGAGAGAAACAGAAATATCCATGTGAAAGTAGAACATTGATTGAGCCACAACCTGGGCATGTGCCCTGACTGGGAATTTTACCAGCAACCTTTTGGTGCACAGGATGATGCCCAACCAGCTGAACCACAGCCAGGGCAACTTACAAATTTTAAAAGTTCAGCCAGTGTATCTTATATTAGACATAAGTAAAGTTTATAATATTTTAAGAGCAAGGACTTGAGTTTAGATCAGAGATTCTCAAAACATTGTCCAACATAACTTGGGAACTTGTTAGAAATGCAAATTCACAAGCCCTTTCCAGATCTACTGATTCAGAAGTGGATGCTCAAGCTCAGTAATTTGTTTACAAGCCAAGCAGATGATTGTGGTGAATGCTAAAGTTCAAAAAACACTGGTTTAAAGGTTTAAAGGCTTTGATGATATTCTCGTGTCAAGGAGAGACTTCTGAGCCTTTGTCAAGTCCCACGGTTAAGAAGTATATGGGAGCTTAGGAAGATGGTTTATTCAAACTGCTCCGAGTTCATGATTCTGCCAAGTCAGAGCCCACTTTAGTGTACACTAGGTTTCATGTAACTGAGGTCTAGATGTGCAATATGGAAAACCATTTAACTCTGCTTTTTAAATTTTTTTAATCTTCACCGGAGGATATTTTTTCCATTGATCTTTAGAGAGAGTGAAAGGGAGGGGAGGAGAGAGAGAGAGAGAGAAGAAAATAAAAGAAACATCAATGTGAGAGAGAGACACAGGAACTGTTTGCCTTCACACATGCCTGACTGGGGTTGGGCGTTGAACCTGCAACCATGGTATATGCCCTTGGCCAGGAATTGAACCCAGAACCCTTTGGTTCATGGACCAATGCTCTAACCACTGAACAAACCAGCCAGGGTTAACTCGCTAACACTGCTTTTTTAAAATAAATGTGTGTGTGTGTATGCACACATGCACACACTTCTTATTTATGCACGTACAACTTCTATAAACATACAGTTCTTAATTTTTGTTGTTTAAAGGTGGACTTGGATTACATACTGTCCTATCATAGATAATTTGTATCTCTTGCACTTAAGCATATGCCTTATGGTATTGATATCTATTCTAATTTAGAAGGGAGTCTGTTATACATGTTGTACTTGAGGTATCGTCAGTGGGTTCATAAAATTAATAAACATAATATTGTTGTATAAGAAAGAAAGTGCAGAGTTGGAAGATGAGATAGACCAGCAAGAACACCAGTTCTTTTTTTTTTTTTTTTAAATATATTTTATTGATTTTTTACAGAGAGGAAGGGAGAGGGATAGAGAGTCAGAAACATCGATGAGAGAGAAACATCGATCAGCTGTCTCCTGCACACCCCCTACTGGGGATGTGCCCGCAACCAAGGTACATGCCCTTGACTGGAATCAAACCTGGGACCCTTCAGTCCGTGGGTCGACGCTCTATCCACTGAGCCAAACCGGCTACGACAACACCAGTTCTTCTAATGATACTGTTGAAAGTCATCACAACTCATGACATTGACATTTCAGCCTTGCAGAAAGACCCTGGTGGTCCTGTGTTTCTATGTGCTTCATATTTCATGTTATTTGGCCAGAGCCTTAACACTGGCCCACACACTACTATGAAATTTCAAGAAAATAACTGATTCCGTTAAATAACAATCCCAAGGTAAAAGTCTAATAGGTGACTACCCACTTAAATTCAGAGCCTGCTCTTCTGTCCAAAGCCACTGAAACCTGATATCCCTTCACACATCCCCAAGTTCCCAATATGCCTGCCATCTTCTTACAGGTGGCCATAGGTCCACATGAATGGAACTCCTGCTAAAAACGTTTCAGCCAATCAATACCTGCCAACAAGGTCAGTCAGGAGGCATCTGTTAAGCCCCCTGAATTGGTCAGCATAGGTTATGCACTCATTTCTAGATTTAAACAATATTCAGTTACTATTCTCACCTTATTCTTAAGAGGCAAGAGAAGAGCATGCAAATAGAATGTCCTACTGCAGAATTTGGCTGCATAACTTCTGGGTCTAGCTCACCCTCGTCCTTCATTACTGAATCAGAACTATATGGTCTTACCTGGCCAAGGGATGATTGGAGCTGCCCTTCTCAGAACAAAGAGCACATCGTGAATTTTTTATGGCAATGCAGTGATGTTTGTGGTTGACTCTTTAGTGTGAAGGACAGAGGGGGAAATAATTTTTTAAACCAAGATAAGGGGAATCTGAAATGCTAGAAGAGGCAAGGTCTGTTTACCTGGAAGCCTGTCTGTGCCTATGTAGAAGCAACAGTACCATCCAGCCCCATGGGAGGTTTGAAATGGTTTGGCCACTCTTAGGCATTAAATGGCTAAACGAGATCCTAAAGAGGATCCTGAAGACAGAGGAAGCAAGAGTTAAACGTAACAAGAACATGCAGGTAACAAGGGGCCATTCCCAATGGACACACTTACATTCACTTGCTCAAACATAGAAGGAAACAAACTTTTTCAGGAGAAAAAACTACCCTGTAGTCTTTCAAAACAGTGTTCTCTCACAGCCTTCCTTTGCCATTTTAAACCCATGTCATATGAGTACAAACCTACCCTGTCCAGTGAACTCTTAGAATGCTATCGTTAATACTTTCAAAGAAGAGCCTTTACTTCCTTGCCGATGGGGCTCAGTGGTTGAGCGTCCATCTATGAAGCAGGAGGTCACAGTTCGATTCTTGGTTGGGGCACATGCCTGGGTTGCGGGCTTGATCCCTAGTAGTAGGAGTGCAGGAGGCAGCTGATCAGTGATTCTCTCTCATCATTGATGTTTCTCTCTCTCTCTGAAATCAATAAAAACATATTTTTTTAAAAAAAGCCTTTACTAACAAGGTACACTTGTACCTCTGTCTTAATTTGTTGCCTTCATTAGAGGTATTGGGTATTAGCAAATACTTTCCAGAAGTTAAACATTTAGGAAACATAAAGATGCATGAAAGTAGTGTTAGTGGCTTTGTATAAAGATTGATTTTGCTTTTTGTGTCAAAAAATTATCACTGCTAATTCTTAGGTAAATATTGGAAATTTTCTTGACTTGAAATAACTTTAAGTAGGAAAATATTGTCTTTATTCATTTTAATTTTTAACATTTGTTTTTAACAAATCCTTGAGTATCTGATGCACTAGGTTCACAATAGCTTATTTTATAAGCATTTTAGTCAACTGGTAATTATTTTATCTGTAGATTATTTGGTATTATCTTTGGTTATTAATGTAATTTATAAGCTTGAACCTTTAAGTCCAAAGTCAAACAAAAACAAGATTTTGATTTATCTGTATTTTTGTTCCTTTTAATTTTGAAAGAATTTTTTATTGCTGCTCTTATGATTAGAAGGGTTTAATTTAACATCTGTGTGGCATAATGGAAAAAGTATTGAGCTCTGAGTCAAAGCCCTCAAACCTGTGCTCCACTCACTAAGGTCCTTAACCAGTCATAGTTTTCTGATCTGTAAGACAAGGTGTTTCTAGTTCTGCATTGTGTAACTTCTTATACACGTAAATTAACTCATATGTTTGATCTTCACTTTAGCTTGCTTTTTTATTGCTGTTAATCCTCACCTGAAGATATTTTTTCCATTGATTTTTTGAGAGAGTGGAAGGGAGGAATGGGAAGGGAGAGCGGGTGGGGGGGGGGAGGTGGAGAGAAACATTGATGTGAGAGAGATACATTGATTGGTTGCCTCTGGCACACATTCGCCCAGGGCTGGGGATCAAACCTGCAATCCAGGAGAGTGCCCTTGACTGAGAATCAAACAAGATCCTGCCACTGTTCCCCTGCTCTAACCTTTAAGCAACGTAGGCCAGAGCTGTTTTTGTGTGTGTATGTGTTTTTAAAAAACAATGACCCTAGTAGTGGTATACTAGAAAGAGAAAAATTCACAGGAAGGAGTAGGGTAGGGGGAGTTAAAAGAGGGGAAAAATTCAAAATGGATTCCAGTAGTAAGAAAAAACTTAAAAAGATGATAACTATCCAAGTTTTATTTTATAACATTGAGATTTTCACTTTTTAAGCATTGCTTCAGTAACCATATTTAGTTATATAATTTCCCCCCACACCTGGTGTTTTTCCACCAACATGAGGAAAGGGAATAATCTGATTAATTGAACATCTGGGTTCTGGTTTGTGACTGACTACCCTTAGGAACTATGAATTTTTAAGATTTTTACCTCTGTTTACTAGAGAAGAGATAGCTGCTATGTAATTTGAGTAAAGCTAATTGGAATCTGGATCTCCCAGCATATTTTTATTCTATTTTTCCTCTTAACAAGTTGCACATAAATTACAGGGTTTTTTTTAAGACTCAGGAGCACTTAAACTGGGCATCCCCATGCATCCTTTCTGTTGTTAGTGCCACCATATTATAGACCCTCAATAATACAGGTTGAACTTAAGAGAAAAATCAGCTTGAAAGGAAAAAACAAAGTATAGGAAATGTTGTCTCCATTCTCACTGCATTTTGTATCTATGGCCTCTTTATTTTCTTTAATTCCTATTTAGAAGACAAGCAACCTTAGGTAAAAAATATTCCAATAAAAATGGAGTAATTTTGATAGTACTAGTAAAAGACATTTAAAATCAGAACTTGCCATTCTCATATAACTTTATCCACTTGCAAAACAGTTTTAAAATCTGTTTTGCTTAGTTTGTTGCTATTTTAAATCAGAGAAAATATGTATGTAGATGAATGAGTTTTTGTTTTTGTTTTTTTAATTTAAAAGTAAAGGTAATTGTTAGCGTGTGAGAGAAGTATCTGATAGATATTAACAAAAGGTAAAAAAAAAAAAATGGTCAAGCAATGTGTCTGTCTGCCCCTTCATTGGAAGTGTACAAGATGAATTAGAAAGTCTTTTTTTTTTCTTGTTTTAAAATTTTATTATAATTTTAAACAACTTTTTTTTTTTTCATATGAACTGTCTCGGGGTCTTATTGTTTTTGTTTTAATAGACTACTTTATTATCTGAACTGAGATGGGAGGGGGGAGGTTGGCCTCTCTGGGAGTTGGTCTTCCTTAGATGGAATTCCAACTTATTTTCCAGCAACAAAGTTACCAGCTTAGCCTTTTGGGCCACACTAGCCAGACCATAAAGCAGTGCTCTTAAGAAGCTTTCCCTGCTCTGGAACTCCTTCAGAAATTTTTATTCTTAATCATATTTCTCTTGAAAAATTTTTATTGTTTTTGTTTAAAATTTCCTCAGGAGTCAGCTTTGCCCCATGTGATTCAGGGACATTGTGTAGTGGCACCTTGTACATTGCTAGGTGGTGTGTGCTATGGATGAGCACAATGCTGTTTCTCATTAGGGTCTTCATGCAGACCATTTATTACTAGATACATTGTAGTCTGCATCGATGACCCTCGTCTTACCCATTGTTTAGAAAGATGCCCATTACTCTATGCTGGGTAGAAGGAAGAAATGCTAAGCTCCACTGCTATAAACTGCTGTCCTGTGCCTCTGCAAGATTTTGAAATTGCGGATATGTACATGGATGATGAGTGTATAGAGCTTCTTTGACAAATCTTCATATTAATGATGTTTTCTGAACAGATGTACCTAAATACTCTAGGGTGCATTCTTCTTTAGTCAGACAGCTTTCTTAAGCCTGTTAGCAGTATATGCATTTGGTGTTTCCATCTCCTTCAATGTGAATTTTTTAGATTTCTTGGTATGTGAGGTGCACATTCCAAAGATGGTAGTGAATGTTGTGAGTGAACTCTCTAGTCCAGCCTTGGGCAAACTACAGCCCGCGGGCCGGATCCGGCTGTTCTATCCGGTTCTCTTGCTCTCCCCTCCGCTCCTTTACTTTGAATTTATATTAGTTCACACAAACACTCCATCCATGCTTTTGTTCCGGCCCTCCGGTCCAGTTTAAGAACCCATTGTGGCCCTCGAGTCAAAAAGTTTGCCCACCCCTGCCACTCCTTTTCTGGTGGCAGATGGCTTTTCCTTGCTTCTCTCTTCGCAGGAGCCATACTGTGTGGTACCTGGTAGGACAAAAAGAACATGAGGCATTATTATTTCCAAATTTATTTTAAAATGTTTGTCCCTTTGGAAGGGAAATTGATTCTTTCTCATCAGTAGCACACACTATCTAGCTGTGGTACAAGTCCCTTTCAAAATACTAAAATTCAGATGTATCCAAGTTAAGCTCTTTATCACAGGTAACCAAAAGAAGGGTGACATGTAGCCAAACTGCTCCTCTAGATCAGAGGAAAGAAAAAACCCTAAACTGGATATGGCTACATAAGTCAAAGGATGTAGGGCAAGCATGTCAAACTTGCAGCCCACAGGCCGCATGTGGCCAACATGAATATTTTTGCAGCCCAGCCAATATAACAGTATGTAAGAAACGTTTTAATAAACATTTTGTAACTTAATTTTTACAATATCCTGTTATACATAATTATTAATATGAACTACAACGTTTGCTAATGACTTATTACTATAATCGTGGTGCATTCATTTCCCTTAACACGCCTTAATGCGCAGGCGTACCATTTCTCTCCACTAATACTAGCAGCGAATATTTTAGCAGCCAATTGCCATGTCATTAGTCTTGTACTGATTTGTTTGGTGTGCGCAACAGGAAATATTTTGCTTTCGGAAAACAAGAAAAATAGGTTTATTTGCGTTATGCTTATTTGTGAAGTTATTCCGTGTCTGGTAATTTAATGTTCAAGAAAGAATATTAATTTTTATTAAAATGTTCTATTATTTTATGTTAACGATTACTCATTTATTTCAGCCCTTTGTATTCAGCATGTCTCTATTGAAATAAACCTACATTTCTATGAAAATTGAAGCTTTTGTGTTTTTTTTTTGCGGCCCACATAAACTTAAACCTTGTTTATTTGGCCTGTGTTAGCCTTTGAGTTTGACATGCTTGATGTAGGGCAATACTTTGTTGGAAGATGAACAAATAATGTTCTAAGCCCAGTGACCACATGGTATATGTGTTTCTGAGAAAAATTACGAAGTTCTTTTCCAGTCCAAGAGTGTTTCCAAGTAAAAGTCAATACTGTTGTATTTAAAATGAGGGACTACAAAGCCTCCAGGACAGGGATTCATGGTTTCATCTGTACTGAGCTCTCTACCTGATACATTAAGTAAGCCCTTGATAAATTAGTGTTAGGCCAGGCATTTTGTGATTCACTCCGTAAATTGTACACGTAGGAGTTAATTTTTAAAGTTAGTCCAGATTCTGTCAAACCATTTGCAAGTTCAGGTTTTATCAATTAAAAGCACATTGTCTAGTCCTGCTGGTATTGCTTAGATTGACCTCCTATGCACCAGGAGATCGCCCATTTGATTCCAGGTCAGGGCACATGCCCTGGTTTTGGTTTCAGCCTTGGCCCCCAGTGAGGGCATGCAGGAGGCAGCCAGTCAGTCAATGTTTCTATCTCTCCTTTTCCATTACTTTCTGAAAAATCAATATCATCTTCATAAAAATAACCATTAAAAAAATCACATTGGCTACAAATCAGTATTAAGAAATAAGCCAGAAAAATAGATGTTGCAGTTCTTAGTAGGTTTTAGCCTTAGAGAAACAGAAGTACTTTTTTTTGCAATGTACCTTACAATTTTCAGTTAGTCATAGCTGGAACTACTTTAAAGTATTTAAACTAAAAACTTGATTTCTGTATACTCAGATCATTAAGGGCATTAATACTAAAAATACCTATAAAATTGTATTGTGCTTTACTTTCATTTATGCTACATTACAGAATAGTCTTGATCTACTACTAATGGAGTAGTGTTGAGTTATAGCAACCTACCTTTATTGAGCACTTTTACTCTATACTGGGCACTATGATGTACAAGTTATTTAATTTAACCCTGACAAGAATCTTATGAGATAGGTGCATTTATTCGTCTTGTTTTATAGCCACGAGTCTGTTCTCCACCTCTATCATTTTAAGAATATATATATATATATATATATATATATATATATATATATATGTATGTATGTGTGTGTATATATATATAAAACCCTAATATGCAAATAGACCAAACTGTGGAACAACCGGTCCCTGTGATGTGCGCTGACCACCAGGGGGTGTGCGTGGAACATGGCAGGTGTCGGCAGCAGGCGGCAGAGTGCAGAACATGGCAGGCGGCAGCTACAGCAGGATAGTGAGCAGGGGTGCCAGACCAAGGTGGGGTACTGGTCGCTGTCATCGGGGCAGGCCTCTGGTGGTTACTAAAATTTCTCTGCTCCCACATGCCACAATCCCGCCTAGCGCTCGCATCCGCTGCCAGCGCCTGGCACTGGCCCCGATCACTTGGCACCATCAGCAGGTGAGAGCAGCAGCTACCAGCCCCGATCTCTGCCTCCCCCTGCTCCTGAGTGACGATTGGGGCAGCAGCTGTCGCTTGTACCCGCTCCTGGCACTGGCCCCACTAACACCCGCTCCTGGCACTGGCCCCAATTATTCCGCGCCATCAGCGGATGCGAGCGGGGCCGGCAATGTCAGCGTGTGGCAGTGGTGGCAGCGGGAGCTGGGCTGCCGGCAGAGAGGGGACCAAGGGCTATGGCCCGAGGGGCCAGGCAGGGGCACAGAGGATGGGCTGCAACCTTCCCCTGTGCCCACAACAGCCTCGCGGCCCACAGTTCCTTTTAAAGTGCACGAATTCGTGCATGGGGCCCCTAGTGTTATATAAATAGGATTTTTAAAAAGGATTAAGATGTTTTGAGATTGGGTTTTCTTCACAGCATAATTCCCTTGAGATTTATCCAAGTTGTTGCATATATCATTAGTTTGATACTATGTATTGCTTAATATAATTCCACAGTATGAATGTACCAGTTTGTTTAATCCTTCACTCATTGAAGGACATTTGGGTTGTTTCCAATTTTGGGCTATTATGAGTACTAGTAAAGTTGCTATGAACATTCATGTGCATGTTTTTGTATCAACATAATTTTTCATTTCATAAAAGTAATTTTGTGCCGAGACCGGTTTGGCTCAGTGGATAGAGCGTCGGCCTGCGGACTGAAGGGTCCCAGGTTCGATTCCGGTCAGGGGCGTGTACCTTGGTTGCGGGCACATCCCCAGTGGGAGGTGTGCAGGAGGCAGCTGATCAATGTTTCTCTCTCGTCGATGTTTCTAGCTCTCTATCCCTTTCCCTTCCTCTCTGTAAAATATCAATAAAAAATATATTAAAAAAAATAAAAATAATTTTGTGTAAATATATCAGTTTATTCTGTTGATGGACAGTTTTTATCTAATTTTTAGCTCTTGCAAATAATGCAGTAATGAATGGCTTTGTCCACATTTATGAGAGCTTCTATGGAATATAGACTTAAAAGTAGAATTGCTGGGTCTTATAGAATGTACATGCTTAACTTGACTACATATTGCAGAATTGCTCTCCAAACTCATTATATCAATATATATTTTTACCAGTAGTGTATGAGAGTTCTTATTTTTTTCATATTTTTGACTTGTTATTGTCAAACTTTATAATTTTTCCCAATCTGATGGATATGTAATGGTATTTGCTGATTTAAATTTGCCTTTCCTCAATTACAAAGAGGATTATACATCTTTTTATGTCAATGACCTCTTCTTATCTCTGGGTTCATTTTTCTCTGTCATTTTCTTACTGATTTTTTAAAGAGGTTGTTTAAATACTTTTAAAAACAATTATTATGGAAAATTTTTCAACATATTCCAAATTAGAAAGAATAGTGTAATAAATTTCCATGTACTCATCGCTCAACATTGGCAATATTGTTCCTCTACATCTTTACCCCCCACCCCTTGATTTTATAGCCATTCCAACATCATTTAATCTGGGAATTTTAAAACATAATAATAGTACCATTCTCATGCCACCACTTTAAAGAAAACAGCATTTTAAAAATATCACAAAATAGTTTGTGTGCACATTTTTTGATTGTCTGAAGTGATCACCCTTTCTCTTTTATCTTCTTTAAAAAATAACAGTTGATCATTTTGAATTGGGATCCAGAAAACTTCCATAAGGTACAATTGGTTAATCAGTTTCTAAAGATTCTTTTAAATGGGAATTGAGCTTTTATCTTGCCTTTTCTATGAACTGTATCTCAGGATTTCTACATATTTGAAGAGGGGGATGTTTCTCTTTGTAGAATTATTCCAGCTGAAGTAAAACAAAAAGGAATGATAAAGTATCACTATTTTTCAACCCCTAATGAATTCATGGATCAAGGCAGTGATCATTAATGGTTGCAAATATCACAAAAGGAGAGGCAACCAAAAATTATGTGCTTCCTGGTGAAGGATGGTTTCTTAGTACTCTCTAAAGGTGACTGTGAAGATGTTTGTTTTGTTTTAGAATTCTTATGAATCATGGATTTATACACTTTTATTATGTTTCAATTTACTGTATTATTATCCTCACTAGTGGCCTGGTGCACGAAATTCATGCACATTAAAAGGGAATTAATTAGAGGAAATAATTTAATATTGCTATTTGCCCTTTATAATAGAAGTGTCAGAGATGAAAGAAAATTAGTAAAATGTGTATGAAAACTTTCCTCCTGTCAAAGTCTGGGGCTCACCACGGTACCCAGAGTCAAGTCCCCGCCCACCCACATGCACCTCAAAATCGCGTGAGACCCAGACCCGGCCGCCCCACATTGGGCTAGATCCAGACCCAACCAGTCTCACCCTTGTCAAACCCTGCTGGGCAGAGGTTGTAGCCTCCGGTCCCCTGACCTGGCACCAGGATGGGGGGCGTGGCCTGAGGTCCCCCAGCCCAGACCAGGGTGGGGGGTGTGCCTTGAGGTCCTCCGTCAAGCCCCGCCAGGTGGGGGACACAGCCTGAGATCGCCTGTCAAGCCCCACTGGGTGGGGGGCATGACCTGAGGTCCCCCACCAGACAGGGGGCACAGCCTCAGGTCCCCCAGTCCAGCACCAGGAGGGGGGTGCAGCCTGAGGTCCTCTGTCAAGCCCCACCGGCAGGGGGGCACAGCCTCAGGTCCCCCATCAAGCCCCGGTGGGTGGGGGCACGTCCTGAGTTCCCCCAACCCAGCACTGGGGGTGCACCTTGAAGTCCCCTGTCAAGCCCTGCTGGGTGGGGGGCACGGCCTGAGGTCCCCTGTCAAGCCCCGCTGGGTGGGGGGTGCAGTCTGAGGTCCCCAGGCCTGGTGCTGGGTTGGGGGACGCAACCAGAAGTCCCCTGTCAAGCCCCACCTGGTGGGGGTGTGGCCTGAGGTCCCTCAGCCAGACGCTGGGGCAGGGGGAGCAGCCTGAGGTCCCCTAGCCCAGCACCAGGACAGGAAACGCACCTTAAGGTCCCACGTCAAGCCCCTCCAGGTGGGAGGCGCGGCCTGAGGTCCCCTGTCAAGCCCTGCCGGGTTTGGGGAGTGGCCTGAGATCCCCTGTCAAGCCCCACAGGAGCGGGGGAGAGTGTAGCCTCAGGTCCCTGCTGATTGCTCGTTAAGGCTCTTTATGGGAACTTGGCCTCAGCTGTGGGTGCAGCCATCTTTGTGACGGAGTGATGGTCAATTAGCATATTCCCTCTTTATTAGATAGGATTGACACTCATATATACGACTGTCTTTGGTCAGTAGGAAAAAATGTTATTCAGGTTAACTTCTGAGTCTTGACATTGCCAGACCAAAAAGTAAGAAAACTAACAGTTATTGGCTCACCTAGTACAGGGGTGGGCAAAAATAGGTTTACAGTTGTAATAATAATAGAACAATAATACAAGAATAAATGGTGTTTCATGTACTCACAACTGTAAACCTACATTTGCTAAACCCTATATTTCCTGGCTCAGATCTGAAAGCATCTATTTCTCCATAGAGCTTTTGTTCCTTTCAGTGACAAATCATTTGGAGACTACAATCAGGGCACTGGGTTGGCCATTGTCTCTTAAGACTTTTTAGTGAACCTCACTAGGAAATAGCTACTTAAAATTTTTTAAGATAAAATATATCATGAGTTTATATAATACTAGAGGCCCGATGCATGAAATTCATGCACGGGGAGGGGGGTGTCCCTCAGCCCAGCCTGCACCCTCTCCAATCTGGGACATCCCTCTCACAATCCAGGACTGCTGGCTCCCAACTGCTTGCCTGCCTGCCTTCCTGATTGCCCCTAACTGCTTCTGCCTGCCAGCCTGATCACCCCCTAACCACTCCCCTGCCAGCCTGATTGATGCCTAACTGCTCCCCTGCCAGCCTGTTTGCCCCTAACTGCCCTCCCCTGCAGGCCTGGGTCCCTCCCAACTGCCTTTCCCTGCAGGCTTGATCACCCCCAACTGCCCTCCCTTGCAGGCCTGGTCCCTCCCAACTGCCCTCCCTTGCTGGCCATCTTGTGGTGGCCATCTTGTGTCCACATGGGGGCAGCCATCTTTGACCACATGGGGGTAGCCATGTTATGTGTTGGAGTGATGGTCAATCTGCATATTACTCTTTTATTAGATAGGATAGAGGCCTGGTGCACAGGTGAGGGCCAGCTGGTTTGCCCTGAAGGGTGTCCCGGATCAGGGTGGGAGTTCCCTTGGGGCGTGGGGCAGCCTGGGCGAGGGGCCTGTGGTGGTTTGCAGGCCGGCCACGCCCCCTGGCAACCCAAGTGGAGGCCCTGGTATCCGGGATTTATTTATCTTCTATAATTGAAACTTTGTAGCCTGGAGCGGAGCCAAGCCTTCTGCTTGCTCCGTGGCGGAAACCATTTTTTTGGGATTTATATATCTTCTATAATTGAAAGTTTGTAGCCTTAAGTGGAGGCCTGGGCCAGCCAGGGTGTGCGGAAAGCTTGGCTTCCTCCATCGCCGCAGGCAACCCTAGCCTCCTGCTCTTTCCAGCTCCGTGGCTGCCGCCATTTCTGTTTGGATTTATGTATCTTCTATCATTGAAACTTTGTAGCCTTGAGTGGAGGCCTGGGCCCGCAAGGGCAGGCGGAAAGCTTGGCTTCCTCCATTGCCAGGGAAACCCAAGCCTCCCTCCTGCTCTCTGTGGCCTTAGCCATCTTGGTTGGGTTTATTTGCATATTCGCTCCTGATTGGCTGGTGGGCGTGGCTTGTTGGTGTAGTGGAGTGATGGTTAATTTGCATATTACTCTTTTATTATCTAGGATTTCTTACTCTAACTCAAGACAATAGTGTTTTAATCTATACATTTACAACTTTCTTCCACATCTATTAGTTTTCAAGGGCATCTACCTAATTCCCTGTTTTAACTCACTTTACACCACAGTAGTCTCAGAATTATAATGCCAACACTTAACACCAACAATATAATTACTGAAAGCAATTTGAAGGTTTTTGATTGTTTGGTTGGTTTTTGCTTTTAGTCCTTAGAGTATTTCCCATCAGAAATATTAGTTTGTTGTATTTTAAAGGTGCTTGCAATAGAACTCAAATGACAATTGGATTTATTTGTTCCATTTAATTTAATTTTTATTTTGTTCCAAGATTTTATTGTTTCATAATTATGTAAAATATTTATATGGTTCTAAAACTACCTATAAAACAAGGCATGTTCAAAGAAGTCTAGTTGCTGTTCCTTGTATGTTTGTGCCCCCCCATCCTGTTTTTTCCCTCCTCTTATAGTTAACCATTTCTTAAAATTTTATGGTTTGGGATATTAATGTTTTATTCGAAGATTGATAAGTATACCAATGAAAGGAAAATAGAGGCTAGAAACACACTCATCCACATACATATGTGTAAATTTTATATATGACCAAAGAGGCACTACAAATCAGTGGGGAAATTATTGAAATATTTGATAAATAGTACTGGGACAGTGTAGTTATCCATATGGAAAAACATAAAACTAAGAAATAAATATTAAAAGACAGTGTTAACATGTTTAGGGGGAAAATGTGAGGATAACTTTATGACCTAAAGTTAAAGGTTTTTTAAGGCAAAGAGCAGATACCATAAAGGAAAGATTGCATTATAGTAAAACTTTAAATTTCTATACCACAAAAGAATCAAACAACAACAACAACAAAAAGGAGAAATAAATGCACTCCTTTTAGGCAAGTTGGAGTAAAGATCCAGTATGGACTTCTGGATCCAGCAGACTCGGGTTCAAATTCTATCTGTGTGAACTGGTGCAAAGTAATTAAATCACCTCTAAAATCTCAGTTTTGTTGTACGCAAAATGAAGATACAGGTACCATGCCTTTCAGTGCTCCGCGAGGATTAGAGAAAATGTATATAAAGCATACATTTAAAGACAGTAGGAATTGCATCAGTGTTTTAAGCATTGCTATGAGTAATTGTAATTTACAGTACTTTTTTTTTTAATTTAGAGTACTTTCAAGCAACAAGTGAATTAGGGTTTTATTAAGCTACTTAAAACTAACTGGAACTGTTTAGGGCTACAAACAGATCAAAGGAAAAACAAACTTCTGCTTAAAACCTTGAAATAAACTGTATTGACCCTCGTGGAAACATTTTTTGGAAGGAGTAAAGTGTTTTAAACAGTCACTTTTGATTGTAAGGTTGGTGATCACTCATATAACTAAAGCAGAAAAGATGGAATTAGTATAAGGATTATTAATGGCTGAAAACTGAAATTGGAATTTTTTTACTATTTTCTTCCTAGTTTCTGTTACTTCACAACTTTGGTCTTCATGGACCGTATTGTAAGTGGAATCTTTTCACCTGTTGCTCCCATCATTAACATTCTTCTTATCTCTCTCTCTCTCTCTCTCTCTCTTTTTTTTTTTTTAAGTTAAAAAGTACATATTTTTAAGATCAAAGTGATGCATGTATCATTACATTTAGTTGAAAACTTTTTATTCTAAAAAGGGCAGTCTACTCCCCATTCTGAGATGCAACTAACTTCAAATATTTTACTTGTTGGTTGTTTTTTGTGGGTTTTTTTTTTTTTGGTATTTATCTTCATATTTCTAAATAATAGGCTTATATAACGCTTTTCAAACGTTTAAAAAATAAATTATTTTTTTACTTCTGTCTATTTAAAATTTACTTCTCTTAGTATACTTTCCATGTCCCATATTTTGGCTGTAGTTACATTATTAAATCATTATCCAATGTATGCAGTATTATCATTCTGCAAATACTAACATCTGAAACAGCATTATCATTCTGCAAATATCAACAGTTTAACAATGATTACATATCCTTTCTTGTTTAGGTTTTATTTTCAAAGGAGATGACTTTCTTATCTTTATATCTGCTTCCTCTTGTATGTACCTTTGATTAAGTCACCACAAATTCTCCCACAGAAGTGTATAACTCTCTTAATATGTTCAAACAGTCAGATAATCTGTCAGTTTTATTTCTTCCGTGGAAATTATTTTTTCTGGAACCATTCATTATGTTGCTATATTCTGGACTGGTTGCTTTTAGGCTTATTGCTTGGTTATCATCCATTATCTTGGGAATTTCTTTGCTTTTCTCATGTGTTCATTTCCCCATTTCCTAGATTCCATGCTTTCTTCCTTTTGGATTTACTCCATTCTAATGGAGCACACCTTCTGATAGCTTTCTAAGAAAGGGTGAGTGGAAGGTAAAAATTTTTGAGACCATGCATGTCTGAAATTACCTTTATTCTAGCCTCATACTTTATTGATAGTTTTGCTGGGTACAAAGTTTTGGGTTGAAAACCTTTATCCTTCATAATTTTGAAAATTGTGCTGTTGTGTTGCTATTGAGAAATCTGCTGTTCTTTACTTTTTGCTATTACAGTTTTAAATTTCAATTTTTTGATGTCTAAGTGTTTATTTTATATAGTATCTTGTTTCTGCTCTTTTTATTTTTCTAATCCTATATAATAAAAGGTTAATATGCAAATTGACCAAACAGCCAAACAATTGGTCGCTATGACGCACACTGACCACCAGGAGGCAGACGGTCAATGCAGGAGCTGTCCCTTGGTAGTCAGTGTGCTCCCACAGTGGGAGCACCACTCAGCCAGAAGCCCTGAGCCGGGTTCATGGCTGCAAGGCTACTGCCTCCATAGCAGCGCTAAGGATGTCCGGCTGCCAGGCTTAGACCCGCTCCCTGTCCATCAGACATCCCCGGAGGGCTCCCAGACTGCAAGAGGGCGCAGGGCAGGCAGAAGGACACCCCACCTTCCCGAGTGCACGAATTTCGTGCACTGGGCCTCTAGTATATGTGTGTATATATATCTATATATATATGTATATATATATATGTGTGTGTGTGTGTATATATATATATATATATTATATAAAATATATATATTAGAGAGGAAGGAAGAAGAATAGAGAGATAGAAATAACCATCAGCTGTCCTTTCTCAAATATTTGGATTACTTGACTGTCCATATTTGAATAAGGTCATTTATCTAATGTTGTTTGTGGGCAATTGGTCAGTTTTCCCAAAAAAAGAATTCCGTTTCATTCCTGGGTAGCTGACTTTTTGTTTTTATAGCTGAATTGGGGGGTGGGAATGAGATAGTGGGATGGCAGTGGTGGGAGAGTTTATGATTCAACCTGTAGACTTTCACTTAATCTTCTTTGGTATGTAGCCAGTACCTTCCTTCAGCATGCCTTGTACTCCAGGGTCCACTGGCTTTCTGGATTAACCTTTACAAATTAAGCCTTCAGTCTTCTACCATTATTAATAAAAATGGTGTTGAAATTCCTCAACAGACAATCTAATATTTACCCCTTGAATTAGACAAACTTGCCTCACCACTGGCTGGTCACTGGCAGAGCATATCTCCAAATATCGGGACAGGATCAGCCCCATAGTAGAAGGTCAACTCACAACTATAAACCTACTTTTGCCCCACCCTGTATCTATAATAATAAAAGTGTAATATGCTAATTAGACCGGACATCCTTCGGACGACCTTCTGGACAAAGCCAGGGCTGTGAGGGAATCCCGGGTCCCTGGTGCCTGCCAGCAGCCTGAGGGAAGCCCGGGTCCCGTGTGCCAGAGGGAAGCCGGTGCCGGCAGCTGGGGGAAGGAAGGCCTACTCTTGAACGAATTTTGTGCATTGGGCCTCTGATATCCAAATTAAAGGCAATCTAAAGGACTTTGAAAGGTCCTTTTAACTTGAAGTAATATCTCTTTATACCAGCTATTTTAGACCAACTCTGTTCTATATATTCTCTAAGCCTTATATATGAACACAGCAGATTATGCTCACTTCCCTACCTACACAGAAGTAGTTGTTCCCCCTGTAACCAAGTTTCCTTGGACAGTGGTATCCACCCTTTGAAACTTACTGATCTACTTTCCTTCCCACTTCCTTTTTCTTTCTCATAGTGATCATGCACACTCTAATTCTCTCATTTTTCTTCTTTAATTGTTTACTGTTCAATTAACTTTACCACAGGAAGTCTTCTACACATACACCCATTCCCTTATTGTCCTTAACCTTGTTCATATCTTGATTCTGTTAATAAACTACATCGTGAAATTTTCAGCCCCCCCTGTACCTCCTTCCCCTCTTTATGGGGAGAGGGAATAGAGAATGTTTTACTTTTTTTGCATGGTTGACTGGCTTGTGAAACTAACTCAGTATTTGTAAGATTTATTTTTTAATAGGAAAAATCTTTCTGGGTTTCAAAAAATAAGATAATAAAAAATTTACAGAATATGTTCTGCTTGTAGTTTAAGAGATCTTCTCTATATATATGCCGGGGCTGACTGGCAGATCCTGAATGATGGATTAATGATTACTCTGGCACATGTTTCTGTAAAAGAGAGGACTAAGGCACTGCTTGGCTGTGGCCTCCAAGTAGCCCTGTTCACCTGCCTCCTTTGGCTTTTATTGTCCTGACAGCCTGAATTAAAATTAATCTCTAGATACAATCAGCAGGGTAAGTATCCTTGAGAAAGTATATGGTTCTACAAGGCCGGGCCTTTAAAGACTAAACATAGAGATTCTAACAAAACACCCTGGGGTATCAGACTTATTTGGAAAAATCAGGGTAGGAACTTCAGCAAGGTCCCCTCAGAGGCCCCCAAACTTTCAGAGAATACTCCTTACAGACATTCCAACCGAGCTCCATGCTTCCCCACATATATATAAAAGCCTAAGCGACCATCCAACCGTTTGACCATCCGACCGGTAGCTATGGTGTGCAATGACCACCAGGGAGCAGCCGCTCAATGCAGGAGCTGCCAAGCTGTGGTGACTTGGCAGCTGTGGTTCCTGGGTGATACACCCAGAACCAGACAGGAGGGAGCCTGATTCCGGGGTGTCACCCGAGAACTGCCCTCTCACAATTCGGGACCCCTCGGGGGATGTTGGAGAGCTGGTTTTGTTCCGATCCCCACAGGCCAGGCCGAGGGACCCCACCGGTGCAGGAATCTGTGCATTGGACCTCTAGTATATTTATATTTAAGAAATAACAATTTTTAATTCTCACCTGAGGACATGTTTTTTTTTAATTGATTTTAGAGAGAGGAAGAAGTGGGGAGAGATAAAGAGAGAGAGAGCCTCCCACAGTGCTCCAACTGGGGATCGAACCCATAACCTTTTAGGTGTACAGACAATGCTTCAACCAACTGAGCAATACCAGCCAGTAAAGTAATCACTATTTTTAAAGAATTTGGGGTTTGTTTGTTTGTTTGGCCTGCTAGAGGAGATAATCAATGTAATCTGTGGTAAAAAGAGGTGCAGATGGAACTGTATAGGTGTTTGGAAGCAATAAAATACCTGAATCTGTAATCAAGTTCTTGTATAGTTTTTGGATGACAAGATAAATGGCAGGTAGCATCAGAAAACTTACAGTGCTAGTGCAAGTCTTTGCCCTGGTTCTGGTTTAACATACTGTAAGACCTGTTAATTCTCACTATTAATTGTTCTGTTTCCCAATTTTTCTTGCCCCTTCCCCTGCCTTAGAAGCTAAGGTACTGCCTTTTGTAAGAATAGCATAAGAATGTAGAACCAGAGGTGACAGGTGGAGGAACAAGAGATGAATAAAATTAGTAGGTGTGTAAAGGGGGAGAAATGGAGATAATCTGTAATACTATCAACAATAAAAAATATATTTAAAAAAATAAGATACTGATCTTAACTATTTAAAAGACTCATAAAAAAGATTGAATAAAGTCACATACATTAAAATGTTTTAAAATTTGAAAGAAAAAAAAAGGTTGGTTGTTGTGTAAAAGATGGGCATACAAAATTTGCATAGATAGCCATGACCTTGAACTTCCAAAAACTTGTGTTTAACTTAGAAACTCAGTATACTGGCTTAATTCTTCTCAACATTTTTAAAACCCTATCTTCCTCTAAAATGTCTTCTTGGCAATAGGGTAGGGAAGACGTGGGGGGAGGGAAGGGCGTCTGGAAGCCAGGGGGAAGGAGGCAAAATGGGAGATATGTGTAATACTATCAACAATAAAAAATACATTTTATAAATAAATAAAATGTCTTCTAGTCATATCATATCCCTGGTTTTATTATTTGTTAGTCTGTGGACTAAAGGCAGATCATTGACTCACTGTGTGAATTTACAAATACAACATTGCTTTAAAGATAGAATAGTACTTTTTAGTGATCTACATAGTTTAGGGGTCCACATAATCTGTCATTGAATTTGATGCAGATTGGATTTTTTATTTATTAACTTTTTCTTATATACAATATTTACAGGCGTGCACAAACCCACAGACACCACAGAACACCCTGTATAAAAAACCACTGAAGCAAGAGCGATGTCTCCTGTCCCTGGTTTGGGGACTGCCTTTCCCCAGAGCCTCAGCATTCTCCCAATGGACTATTTGGGGAATGTATTTCCTAGGCCTAGAATTTTTGTTTCCCATCCTCGGAAAGTTCCTTGTGACCGTTTGTTCATGCTCAACGTCCCATATTGGGAGATGTGTCGCACTCCCTGAAATCTGCTTTGTCTCTCTTGTCATTTCCCTTGCGGGAGAACAGAAGTGCAAATCAGAACTCCGCACTCCCTTTATGTCCCAGACCTTTTCCCAGTCACATATACCGAACCTCTGAGAATGTCCTGACCATCAAGGCACTGCTGACTTCTCCCTGAAGTGTTTGTACCTTGGTCTATGCATAGTTACCTGGTTGCTGCGGTTTCCTTTCCCGGGCCCTTCCCTGTGTTGCCGATGAAATCTGGAGTCTCTTGCCGGCTTGGAGTGTCATAGGTTTCCCTCTCCCAGAGGCCACCATAATGAGACGATGGAGTGCACCTCCCCTAGAGAGGGAGTCCAGATGACTCTCTCAAGAGGCGAAATCCCAGACAAGTCCCCAAATTATTAGAAATGCTCAACGGGAATGAAACGAACACTCAGAAATAGCTCAGCAGGGCAAATTTACTTCTGGGCAGAAGGGTGCAGTTGCTGGCTGAAAAGCATGGGCAAAGCACCCAGATTGGATTTTTTAAAGCATACTTGTGAATTACTGCTAATCATATAATAAGCAGTATATCAAGATGAAGAAAATTTTATTTTCAGGACTATTTTAAATTAATCATACTTACAAAATAATTTGTATCATTTCATGAATTGCTATAACTTCTCTCATTAACTTTATTTTATACTATGTGATACAACTTAAACACAATAAAATTTTTACAGATTTTAGAATATAAGACTCATTCAGAGATAAAATATTACCAACAATTTAGGGTGGTTGTGATAATTTAATATATATAAAGCACTTTGAACACTGCTAGGCCCATATTAAGTGCTATATAAGGTTAGAAATGTTAGGTAACATTTATTTGTGGTACAGTTTTATTAAACAACCACAGTTCAGATATAATCAGTTATTTTTGCCTTTAAATAGTTTATGTCCATCAGTACTATCTGTTGTTGAGGGGGTGACTTGACTAAAATTATATAAATATACACATCTGTTCCTGTTACTGTGTTATAAACTAACTTTAAGAATGCTATGCTGAATCTGAGAATGCCAGGAATTTCCACACAGTATGAATATGGGGCATTCATTTATACATTAATATGTAGATAATCCAATATGCAAATAGACCGAACAGTGGAATGACTGGTCGTTATGACATGCACTGACCACCAGGGGGCAGACACTCAACGCAGGAGCTCCCGCAGGCCCCAACCGTGGTGGCAGCAGGGGGCGGGGCCAGCTAGTGGGCAGTGCCAGGCCAGCCATGGCGGGTGGCAGTGGGGGTCCCCCAATCGCCCTGCTGGTTACCCCACAGATCGGCCCTGATTGCCGGCCAGGCCTAGGAACTCTACCCGTGCACAAATTTCATGCACCAGGCCTCTAGTCTTTAAATAACCTGTTGGTGATTGGTTTCTCTTTCATTGCCTGGCACTGACTCTTGATACATGATTTCAACACATACTCTGTGGCACTTCAGGGTTTGTTTGTTTTTTCCTTTATATTTTAAAAATTAGTACATACAGAGGAGAAACCAAGATGGCGGCATAGGTAAGCACCTAAACTGCTGCCTCGCACAACAGTTTCAAAACTACAACTAAAAGAACGGACACCATCCAGAACCACAGGAAAGCTGGCTGAGTGAAAATTCTACAACTAGAAGAAAAGAGAAAAGCTCACAGAGAATTGGAGGTACCGCAAAGGGTCTTTGTGTGCGCAGAGAGGAAGGGCAGCTGAGAGCCTGGCTGACTTTCTCTGGCGGAAGGGGGAAGGAAGCCCCCGACCGCACTGAACCCCAGTTCTGACAGCACTGAACCCCAGTCCCGGGCGAAACCCCATGGACCCAGGCTCATACAGGGGGAGTCTGGACTGTCAGGTAGAGAGAAAGGCACCCGGAGACTCGGAGACCCGGGGGAGCCCCGGTGGGCAGGGGTCTGGAGGCGCGCGTGCCAGTGTGCACAAAGGCTGCAGAGGTTGCCACAGGCTTTCCCTAGCAGAAGGGAGACGGAAGCTCCTGACTGCACTGAACCCCAATTCTGACTGCACTGAACCCCAGTTCCAGGCGAGCCCCTGGGGACCCACGCACTTACAGGGGGAATCTGGACTCTCGGGCGGAGACACGGGAGCCGGGGAAGGCAGAGGTCTGGAGGCGCGCGCATGCCAGTGCGCACAAAGGCTGCAGAGGTTGCCACAGGCTTTCCCTAGTGGAAAGTAGTCAGAAGCTCCTGACTGCACTGAGCCCCAGTTCTGACTGCACTGAGCCCCAGTTCTAGGCGAGCCCCTGGGGACCCACGCTCTTGTGGGGGGAATCTGGACTCTCGGGCAGAGACTCGGGAGCCGGGGAAGGCAGAGTCTGAAGGCGCGCGCGTGCGCGCAAGGGCAAGGCTGACGGGAAACCAAGACTGTCTGCTCCGCCCTGAGACTCCACCCCATCCAAGCTGAGCACAGAGGCTATTGCAATTTGGCAAGTCTAATCCTATAAGGCTGTCTCCAACACCGAATTTCTCCCAGCATAGACACAGCTGATCCTTACAGCCAACTGGCCTGCAGGTCAATTCCTCCCAGTGATACCAACAACAGTCAAGAATTAACTACAACAAGGCTGTACACACAGTCCACAAAGGGGTGCACCAAGAGTGTCCACCTCAGGTTAACTGGGGAGGCAGACCCACTGGGCCATATAGGAAACCTAGCACACAAATCTACCCTACCAACTCAGGGAAGCAGTGAAAATGCGGCGTCAAAGAAACAGATTACAAACGAAAGAAATGGAGGAAAACAAACGACTGGATATAGAATTCAAAACCACGGTTATAAGGCTTTTCAAGAATATCCTAGAAAAGGCCGATAAATATAACGAGACCCTCGAAGATATGAAAAAGGACCAACTAGAAATTAAACATACACTGACTGAAATAAAAAATATTATACATAGACCCAACAACAGACTAGAGGAACACAAGAATCAAGTCAAAGAATTGAAATACAAAGAAGCAAAAAACACTCAACCGAAAAAGAAAAAAAAAAAAAATCCAAAAAGTTGAAGATAGTGTAAGAAGCCTCTGGGACAACTTCAAGTTTACCAACATCAGAATTATGGGGGTGCCAGAAGAAGAGAGAGAGCAAGATACTGAAAACCTATTGGAAGAAATAATGACTGAAAACTTCCCCCACCTGGTGAAAGAAATAGACTTACAAGTCCAGGAAGCACACAGAACCCCAAACAAAAGGAATCCAAAGAGGACCACACCAAGACACATCATAATTAAAATGCCAAGAGCAAAAGACAGAGAATATTAAAAGCAGCAAGAGAAAAACAGTTAATTACTTACAAGGGAGCACCCATACGATTGTCAGCTGATTTCTCAACAGAAACTATGCAGGCCAGACGGGAGTGGCAAGAAATTTTCAAAGTGATGAATAGCAAGAAACTACAACCAAGATTACTCTACCCAGCAAAGCTATCATTCAGAATTGAAGGGCAGATAAAGAGCTTCACAGATAAGAAAAAGCTAAAGGAGTTCATCACCACCAAACCAGTATTATATGAAATGCTGAAAGGTGTTCTTTAAGAAGAGGAAGAAGAAAAAAGTAAAGATAAAAATTATGAACAACAAATACATATCTATCAACAAGTGAACCTAAAAATCAAGTGAATTAAAAACCTGAGGAACAGAATAATCTGGTGAATATAATAGAATCAGGGGCATAGAAAGGGAGTGGACTGATAATTCTCAGGGGGAAAAGGGTATGGGGGGTTCATGAAGAGAATGGACAAAAATCATACACCTATGGATGAGGACAGTGGGGGGGGAGGTAAGGGCAGAAGGTGGGGTGGGAACTGGGTGGAGGGGAGCTATAGGGGGAAAGGGAGAAACAATTGTAATAATCTGAATAAAGATTTATTTAAAAAAACATTTATCAATCAATAAAAAAAATTAGTACATACACATGCTTAAAATCCTTTACTTTTAAATCTTAAAAAGCTTTACATTTAAAATAAAGGGGATCATATAAAAGGAACATAGAAAAATTTAAAATTCTCGCCCCTATCCTTGATCTCCTACTTAAAATTCTGTTACCAATTGGGGTTACCAGCTGGGACCCCAGTTTTTCTTATCAATGCAGAAAAGATTTTAAGGCCAATGGAAATAAAAGTAAAGCAAAATGGGGTTTAGAGGAGCAGGCCAGTTAAGAGAGACAATGGCCCCGAACTCCTGGGTTATATGGTTTAAAAGAGAAATATTCTGGGTGGAGAATTTCATTTGCATTCGTGGATGACTGACAGAAAACGTTTATATGACTATATTTCTTCTGTGCATCTTACCCCTAATGCATGCAGAAAACCCTGTTGCAGGGGGTGGGGTAGGGGTTAATGTCAAAACCGCAATGCAAATTTTATTATAATTAGTTCAGAACCCTAGTAAGGTCACATTGAGGTCATGTTGCTTTCCTCTGAGCTTATGCCAAGAACTGGCTGGTTCCCATCCTGCCCATTGGTGGTCTGATGGCTGCTGGGCCACCGATAGAGAGGCGGTCTGAAGGCAATGTTGTCTTACCCCTGTATAGAACCCCAGGGCAGTCCCCACCCCAGCAGCTCATGTCTAACTTCCTACCTAACAATTCCACTTCTAGAGGAGAACTATTACCAGTATTCTTTAAAAATATTCTGTGCAACCCTGGCCAGTTTCGCTCAGTTGGTTGGAGTGTTTGTTCCTTACCCCTAAAAGTTGTGGGTTCAATTCCCAGGTCAGGGCACATACCTATATTGCAGGTTTTATCCCTGGTCGGGGCACATACGATATTCTCTCTCACATCAATGATTCTCTCTCCCTTCCCCTCTTGCTAAAATAAATAAGCATATTCTTGGGTGGGGATTCAAAATAATAAAAATAATAAAATATTCTGTGCATTTATAAGATTATACACATACACTCCTTCCTCTTTTAAAAACATAGCTTAGTACACTGTACAACATTCTGTTCTTAGGCACCCCTCCCCTCCCAGTATTTTTATTGAGTTTTAGAGAGAGAAAGAGAATCATCAATGTGAGGAGACATTGGTCCCCGCACCGGGATTGAGTCCAAAACCTGGGCATGTGCCTTGACTGGAAATCAAGCCAGCAAGCTTTTGGTGTAAGGGACGATGCCCAGTGAACTGAGCTACACTGGCTAGGGCTGTACCTTAGCTTTTTTTACTCAATGTTCATAAAGATTGGTTTCATTGCATATAAATACACATACGTCATTTCATTTAATCTCAGGGCTTCAGTTTATGTACAAACCATCATTTATTTCTCTAGTCCATTACTTGTTTTATATTTTTTACTTCTCATAGTGTCACATCTAAAACTCTTATTTCTATGTCTTTGTCTCTGTGTAAATCTATCAGATAAATTCCTACAATAGAAACTAAACATAAATATCAGTTTATAATTTCTTTGTCACAGTGTTCCAGAAGGCCTCCTTCCTCCATTCATTCCAAAGTAGTTGAACATCAAGTTTTAGATCTTAGTCTGTCTAATGCAGGGGTGGGCAAACTTTTTGACTTGAGGGCCACAATGGGTTCTTAAACTGGACCAGAGGGCCGGAACAAAAGCATGGATGGAGTGTTTGTGTGAACTAATATAAATTCAAAGTAAACATCATTACATTAAAGGGTACGGTCTTTTTTTATTATTATTATTTTAATAGTTTTATTCATTTCAAACATTTTAACAAGAAGAATGTAAACACTAATTATAATTTGAAACTTCAAAAAATGGAGGAATCATAGCACAATAACATACCTTATATTGAAGATGGCAAAGGCAAAATAAAATTGCCTAACAAAGGAAAGGTACAAAAGCCTTTCAAATTAAAGTTAAATATAATAAAATAATTTAAAACTAAAACAAATAGAAAAGAACAAAATGTGTAAACAGTAAATTAAACATAGTCTTTAGTGCAACTTCCAAATTATGCCTGGGACGTAGATGTAGATGGCAATGTAGACTGGGTTGAAAGGTTTTTGGTCTTTAAAACATCAACTTCAGTGGGACCAGTGTTGTTGGTCTCCTTTTTAGCTAATGCTCTGATACTGTGCTCTCCAGGGGCGTGTCTCCCTACATCACCACAATAACGTGTCTACGCATTCCCAGGGTGATGTCGGGGGACGCCTCCGGCATTACAAGGAGCCTCTGGAAGATTGAGAGGTTGTTCCTTCTACTCAATGGGCGGATGTAAATCCGCCCACTCAGAAGAAGGAGCTGCGGCCGTGTTTCCCGACGTTGCCATGTTAACACTGCTGCTGGTGAAGGAGCTGAGGGGAGAGCAAGAGAACCCTCCGCTCTTTCGGCTCCGCGGGCCGGATAGAACAGCCGAATGGGCCGGATTCGGCCCGTGGGCCATAGTTTGCCCACGGCTGGTCTAATGAGTAAAATACACTATTGTTACTGTATTTGCACTTATTTAGTCAGGTTTATGATTTCTGAGCTTGTACCTGCCCATACAACAATTTTCCCTTTCAGTTTCTTAAAATATTTTTATGTGTTTTATTTTTTACTATAAAATTTGATGAATATATCATTTGTTGGTATGATGGCAGGAATCAAACTTTTTAATATATTTTTATTGATTTCAGAGAGTAAGGGAAAGAGAGAGAGAAGCATCAATGATGAGAGAGAATCTTTGATGCTGCCTCCTGCATGCCCCCCACTGTGGATCGAGTCCACTGACCAGGAATTAAAGTGTGACCGCCTGGTTCGATGGACACTCAACCATTGAGCCACACTGCCCTGGCCAAACTTAATTTTTTAAAGATAATTATCATTAGTTTGTTGTGCCAGCTCCTCCCCTGTTAAATAATCGGTTTTGTCCTTAATTATTTTAATTGCCATTTTCATTATATTTTGTACTTGAGTTTATTTCTGGATTCTTAATTTTGTTTCATAGCTTCTCATTGTGCTACTAAATTAACATGTCGATAAATATGTATATTTTTGTTATTGCTTTTAGTAAACTTTAAAACATTATATGAATTAAAATTTTATATTTTCATTGTTTCCTTTGTTTTTGAAGCCAGTTTATAGATGTCTGCTCATGAGCTCGTCTTTGGTCAATGCTTTATAGTTTAAGAGTATTCTATGGTCATATGTAAACAATTTCTCCTGATTTGAACACTTTTTCTTTTCTTTTCTAGCCTTTAATCTAGACAACGAGCAACCAGATTATGATATGGATTCAGAAGATGAGACCTTATTAAATAGACTTAACAGAAAGATGGAAATTAAGCCTTTGCAATTTGAAATTATGATTGACAGACTTGAAAAAGCCAGTTCTAATCAGGTACTGTACACTGTAAAAATGTCTTTTGTCTTATAATTAATCCAATTAGTAGCTTTATTTTACATTTTCTTTAGACCTAAAAGTATATTGCGTTTTACTGTCTTTTGAATTTCTTTTCCTCACAACCTAGAATTTCTATTTTTAATATTTCTTAAACTGAATACTTAAGCATAATTTCTTTCTGTGGGAGTATAAAGAGTACTGTTCTGACATTTTTATTGTTTGGATATAAAATAATACTAGTTACAATATTATAATATCTTCTTGATCCTTTTCATAGGGCTATCTTTTTGTGCTTCAGTAACTAAATTGGCTTGTTTGGGTCTCTAAGGCAAGCATCTCATACCAAATCTTGCTCAGTTGCTCAGATTTATATTAAGGTACTCCTACTATTTTAAATGTATTTTAGAGTTACTTATTTATGTATTACTTAAAATTTTAAGTGAAGGAAAAATTATTCATAAAGTAGTGAATTTTCCTTAGTGAGACAGTCTTTATTTGGTATACAGAATTTACAATGGTATGGTCTTTCTGAAAAGTAATTAGGTAGCATGTGTCAAGTATAAAATGTTTATACCTTTTGATTTAGTAATCCTATCTCTAGGAATTATTCTCAAGAATAATAATTAGTGAAAATATCAAAGATTTTTAAATAGTGATGTTCAGAGTAACTTACATACTGTCTTTATTGTGGAATATCATACAGTCATTCAAAATTATTAGTTCACTAGAGGCCCAGTGCATGAAAATTCATGCACTGAAGTGGGGGGTCCCTAAAACTGGCCTGCCCCTTCTCAAAGTCCAGGAACCCTCAGGGGCAGGAGGCAACCCGGCGATCAGGAAGGTGATGCCCAATCACACCTCTGCTGCTGCCACTACCAGCAGCGCAAGCCTCGCCCGGCTCTGGTTACTGAGCCTCGGGCAGCCCTGGGTGGCTGGGCAGCCACCATCCGAGGCTTGCCTGCGTCTTGGGCAGCCGCCAGCCAAGGCTTGCCAGCACCTTGGGCCGGCTGGGGGACTGAGGGGACTGGGGGACTCCGGAGGCAGGTGTGCGGAGTGGCCAGGCCTGCCTGGGGGCGGGCCTGGCCTTGCCACGGGCCTGCTGCCCTGGCGGGGCTAAGGGGACTGGGCGTTGCCATCTTATGGCTGTGGGAACCGCCGTCTTTGAGGGCGGGCAGTCAATTAGCATATTCCCTCCTTATTGGCTGTGGGCGCCATCATCTTTGTGACCGTGTGAGGGTCAATTAGCATATTCCCTCTATTAGATAGGATTTTATAATTAGCCATTTCAAAACCAGGATACAGAATTGTTTAAATGGAAATGAGTTTTATTTAAAGCCTTTAAATTTATACTTGTGCATAAAATAAAGAACAAGAAAGTCCAACAAAATGGCAGCAATGATTTCATTTAAGTTATGGAATTATTGGTGATTTTTTATATTTTCATTCTGTTTTCCAATTTTACTATAATCACATGTTGCTATTGTAATTAGATTTTTTAAAACTATATTTTAAAACAATTGGTATACCTGTGTGATATATTAATGTACTAATTATTATTAAAGTAATAAGAAGTTACAGCTGTAAATAAACTTTTAAAAATAGTCTTAAAACTTTTCACTAGTTTACTCCTGCAAACATTAATTTTCTTAACTCCCAACTTAAGTCCTTTGAATTCCTGAGGCATTACCAGCTTTCAGAACATTTCTAAAAACTTTTATATTGTAAAGTGACTTTGCTCGTATTTAGCCTTCCTACCAATCTTTTCCCCATATCTTAATGGAAAGTAAAATCTAGTGTACTATCCAAAGAAGTACATTGAAAACTGAATTTTTGAGAAAATGTCTGTCTTGTTTTTTTAATTTGAAATGTGTTTTAATTATCAAATTGGTATTCATAGTAATTAATGCTTAAAATTTTTATAGGATTTTGATCACTGGCATCAGATATAATTTGAGTTTTTCTTTATATACAAACTGTGTCCCTCAGCCCAGCCTACACCCTCTCCAATCTGGACCCCTGCCATAGTGGGATCGGGCCTAAACGGGCAGTCAGACATCACTCTCACAATCCAGGACTGCTGGCTCCCAACCGCTCACCTGCCTGTCTGCTTGATTGCCCCTAACTGCTTCTGCCTGCCAGCCTGATCACCCACTAACCACCTCCCTGCCAACCTGATCGACGCCTACCTGCTCCCCTGCCAGCCCAATTGCCTCAAACTGCCCTCCCCTGCCAGCCTGATTTCCCCTAACTGTCCTCCCCTGCAGGCCTCATCACCCCCAACTGCCCGCCCCTGATAGCCCGGTAACCCCTAACTGCCCTCCCCTGCCGGCCTGGTCTCCCCCAACTGCTCTCCCCTGCAGGCCGGGTCCCCCCCCCCCAAAACTGTCCTCCTCTGTAGGCCTGGTTCTCCCCAACTGCCCTCCCCTGCAGGCCTGGTCTCCCCCAACTTCCCTCCCCTGCAGGCTTGGTTCCCACCAACTGCCCTCCCCTGCTGGCCTGATCGCCCCTAACTGCCTTCCCCTGCCAGCCTGGTTGCCCCCAACTGCTCTCCTCTGCAGGCCTGGTCCCCCTCAACTGCTCTCCCCTGCTGGCCATCTTGTGGTGGCCATCTTGTGTCCACATGGGGGCGGCCATCTTTGACCACATGGGGGTGGCCATCTTGTGTGTTGGAGTGATGGTCAATTTGCATACTACTCTTTTATTAGATAGGGTTTTCCTAGCAATCTTAGGCTCGATCAGTCTTTTGGTATTTCCACTGTTTTCCATGGTTGCTCAGAAATTACTCACGGTGGCCAAAATTATATCATCAGAAACCTTCACCTCTGTTCTTTAACATGCTTTTTTTCATTCAGTCAGTAATATTTATTAAGTGCTCAGGTGAACAGGAGAGGTGACAAAAGTTCTCACGTTGTGGAGCTTATTTTCTAAGTAGGGACCAGATAAACAAAAAGCATGTAAATAATCAATTAACTATACACATACATCAGCATTATCCTATTTTAGTTCTCTTTGCTCAGTGACAAGCTTCTAGGCCCCAAAGCATGATAGTTACTCTCAACTCCAGATGATCCTATATAGTATTCCTTCTCTCTCCTGTGACTCACAGAACTCAGAATCATGTATTTTTTTTATTCCTTTAGTCTCTTAAGTTTCTAATTCTGACTTTTCCTTGTGTGTTAGCGTATTCCTGGAATATTTCATTTTCAGTTTTCTCTTCTCTCATTTCTTTTCTCTGCCCCCAAATTCTCTGCCAAGGGTCCCTATATTTGACCCTTTCTTTCTTAATAAACTACCACCTATATCTCTCCTTTTTCTGTCACTGTTAAATTTCCAAAAGATTAACCACCACAATCTATTTCAGTTTATAGAAATTCTATAAGGTCCACCAGTTAGTGACCTTCTAAATTGTCATCCAAGAGCCTCTTCTCAGCCTGTACCCTACTTAATATCTCTGTAGTATTGGATGCTATTGACCTCCACATTTCCTGGTTCTTGCTGTTTTCATCTCTTCTTTCACTGCTCCTCTACATATTCTTTTTGCTATTTTCTTCAGTATCTGACCTCTGAATTTATTCTTGTATCTCAAACTACTACTGCAGGCCCTCTCACATAGTGTTCTTGTGACTCTGGCCTGCATTTTACTGCACTAATACTCAGTTCTAGAGTTTTTATATTGTTCTCTTATTGTTTAATTTGTATTTGTGTTATTTTACCTCTTTGGCCATATTGTAAGTTTCTTTAGGTTGTGGATTTATTTTAAAATTTGTTTATCTTCCTCACAAACTATAACACAATGAGTAATTAATTATTGGCTACTTATTGTTTAATTGAATATTATATATATAAAACATTAACGTTTACATGTAATTTATTCATTTGTGTATTTAAAATGTGTTTATTTAAATTGCTTGATCATCAGTTTTGTATGTAAACAAACTGAATGATCCTTATCCTCATGGAGCTAGTAGCAGTCTAGAAGAAAAGGCCATACAGTAGAATAATTTTTAATCTCCCCATTCTCAAACCCCCAAAGTAAGTAAATCAAACAACTCAGACCTGTCTTGGGAATAGTAAATTTACCCCCGATGCTTTGCCAGTTAAATACTGTTTTCTACTTTCTAGTAGACAAAGTGCTAAGTGGCAGGACTTTTTGCTAAGGTTCAAAGGTAGTAGAATTCTGATTTTGTGGGGTTTTAATCATGTGACATAATTTGGGAGTACTTTATCTGAAAATAATTCTTGCCCATTCAGATTGATGCTGTCACCAATGATAATGGTGATAGTGATATTAATTGCCTTAGAATTGCTACATATAATTTAATGGAATGATTAAAATGAAGATTATTTAATAAAATAAAAATTTGCTATCTATACTAATAATAGAGGGATATGCAAATTTTCTGGGATGCTGTCACAGTAACAGTAATGACCAGCAGGCTGCTTGGGGTGACCAGGCCAGCAGGGGAGTTAGTGAGGGACGACCAAATGACTGAACGACAGGCTGCGTGGGGCGACCAGGCCAGCATGGGGGTTAGTGAGGGACGACCAAACAACTGAACAGCAGGCTGCGTGGGGCGACCAGTCTGGCAGGGAGGTTAGTGAGGGACGACCAAACGACTGAACAGTAGGATGCGTGGGGCAACCAGGCTGGTGGGGGGTAGGGGGGGGCCAGTAAGGGGCAACCAGGATGGCGGGTGGGGGGCATTTGGGGGTGACCAGGCCGGCAGGCAGAGGCAGTTAGGGATGAGCAAGCTGGCGGGGGTGGGGGGTGCAGTTAGGGGCGATCAGGCAGGCGGGCAGGTGAACAGTTAGGAGCCAGCAGTCCCGGATTGTGAGAGGGATGTCCAACTGCCGGTTTCATGAACCGACAGTTGGACATCCCCCAAGGGGTCCCAGATTGGAGAGGGTGCAGGCTAGGCTGAGGGGACACCTTGCCCCCATGCACGAATTTCATGCACAGGGCCTCTAGTATAATATAAAAACAGCAATTGACTAAAAAAATACAGTTAACACTAGAAAAAATTGTCAGGATGTTCAACTGTAAATTGTGTATTGAATTCTTATGACCTCAGATACAAAGAGGGTACTTAACCAGGCAGAAGAAAATTTCTAGCAGGAACAGAAAGCATCAGAGAAGGAAATCCGTGGCAGTGTTTTAATCCCCTAATGCCTCCTGCAACAGGATAGTGTTATTTTGATAGTATTATTATATAAGACACTCACTACTGCTCTGCTGGTTGACGGAAAGAATTCGATCTTCTCCCCAGTCTAAGATTAGATTAAATTTTTTATTTACTGAGTGAATGTTGTAAAATTTTATCAGAAGCAGAATGACCAAACAGCTCAAGCTGTGTAGCATAATCACAGCATTGTTTCCCTTGGTCTCCAGAGCACATGAGAGCTGCTAATGATGCTGTGATGCTGTCAGCATGAGGGGGAATTTCATTACATCCATAATGCTTGATTCTTATTCTGCCACTGTCCTTGTAGACTTTGGGGGCACATATCACCATTGCAGAGAACTTCACCCATAGTAAAAAAAAAAAAAAAAAAGTGTCCATTTAAAGTTGATGTTTGGAAATATTGATTCTTTTCATTTGGTCTCATGTTCCAGCCTCTGGCCCTTCACTTGAAAGACCAAATTGCTCAGCTTCTCAGATGCATTTAAGCTAACTCCACTGAGACCTTGAATAAACCAAAGAATGGACACTTAAAATTTTAATGCAATTGTTACATGGACTAGAATACTTGAGGTTACATTGTCAGTGTATTTTCTTTCTGTGGTCAAACTATCTTGGCAGCCAAATTATATAAGAAACCAACTAATGAGCCCTAGTAATCACTGTCATAGGACTAGAAGTCCAAGTGGTCATTACATTATTCCATAAAGTTATATCCATACTAGAGGCCCAGTGCACGAAATTTGTGCACCGGGGGCGGGGGGGCATCCCTCAGCCTGGCCTGCACCCTTCTCCAATCAGGGACCCCTCGAGTGATGTCCGGTACCACTGGCTCCTAACTGCTCACCTGCCTGCCTGCCTGATCGCCCACTAACTGCCCCCCCGCTGGCCTGGTTGCCCCCCAACTGCCCCCCTGCCAGTCTGGTCGTCCCCTAACTGTCCAGAAGGAAGTCGGACGTCTGGAAGATACCTGGTCACCCGGTCTAATTAGCATATTACCCTTTATTAGTATAGATAAGTCAGATCATATTAGAAATTTATTTGATGGGTCATGCTTTCTTCAGATGACTTCATAAAAGCAACACATCAATTCATATGTGGATCTTACAATTTGAATGAGAAAATTTTGCCCTTCATTTCATAAGGAGCAAGGAATCAGATGTGACCAAGCAAATTTTTACAAACATTAGTTTGAGATTTGTTTGCATTATACTGGCTGCATTGATAAAGGAGTAGATCCCTGAGATACCAATGTCAGAGTTACTAGAGAAACCATCATAGGACACTGTCACATAACAGAAGGAGTGTTGAGAACAAAAATTACCCTATCTAATAAAAGAGTAATATGCAAATTGACCATCACTACAACACACAAGATGGCTGCCCCCATGTGGTCAAAGATCCTGCCCCCATGTGGACACAAGATGGCCACCACAAGATGGCCAGCAGGGGAGGGCAGTTGGGAGGGACCAGGCCTGCAAGGGAGGGCAGTTGTGGGTGATCAGGCCAGCAGGGGAGGGCAGTTGGGAGGGACCAGGCCTGCAAGGGAGGGCAGTTGGGGGCAATCAAGACAGCAGGGGAGGGCAGTTAGGGGTGACCAGGCTGGCAGAGGAGGGAAGTTGGGGGCGACCAGGCCTGCAGGGAAGGGCAGTTGGGGGGGAACAGGCTTGCAGGGGAGAGCAGTTGGAGGGGACCAGGCCTGCAGGGGAGGGCAGTTAGGAGTGACCAGGCCTGCAGGGGAGGTCAGTTAGGGGCAAAGAGGCTGGCAGGGGAGCAGTTAGGCATCAATCAGGCTGGCAGGGGAGTGGTTAGGGGGTGATCAGGCTGGCAGGCAGAAGCGGTTAGGGGCAATCAGGAAGGCAGGTAGGCGAGCAGTTGGGAGCCAGCAATCCTGGATTGTGAGGATGTCCGACTGCCCGTTTAGGCCCGATCCTACTTGGATCGGGCCTAAACGGGCAGTCGGACATCCCTTGAGGGGTCCCAGATTGGAGAGGGTGAGGGCTGGGCTGAGGGACACTCCCCCTGCCCCTCCCCCCCCCCCCCCGTGCATGAATTTCGTGCACTGGGCCTCTAGTATATAACCAGCTTGGTTAGAGGAATTGCTTTTATCTGTAATTGGTACAAGAAATTAAAAATTACATGGTATTGAAACTTATGGAAATGTGCTAAAAATTTTCCTTTTACAATTTTGAAACAGGCATTATATATTTAGTTGCAATATATTAGGACATGGTTGGGCAAAAGTAGGTTTTCAGTTGTGAATACATGAAAGAGTTTACTTCTTGTATTATTATTTATTGCATTATTTTCCATACAAACAATTGTAAGCCTACTTTTGCCACACCCTGTATTTATCTTTTACTTTGGAGAGGGAGAAAAAGAAATCTCTATCTTGTAGTTTCTGTTGATAAATACACAGAAAAAAAGTTAGACTATTGAAAATTAGTGGATCCTCAAGTGTGTAGATTTATAATCATAGAATATTAGAATTTTGAAGGACCAAAGTTGTCTTCTAGTTCAAGACTTACCTGAGGCATAAATCTATTGTGGTCTTCCCAACTATCATTCATCCAAGCTTCTTAAATATTATAAGTGGTGGTACTTCCTACCTATCAGGGCGAAATATAAATTTTCAGGTAAATCTACTATTAATAAATCATTTGTTTGATTGAATTGAATTGTATTTTCTGACATCATGATATCTGATCATAATTGTTTTATTTGACTTATCACATTTTTTTCAAATGTATGATTTTAACTTTCTTTGATTTCTCTTTTTAAGCATTGTAGTTGATAATATGTAATTTTTTAAATTTAGCTTGTAACACTTCAAGAAGCAAAACTGCTGCTAAACGAAGATGATTACCTTATTAAAGCGGTATATGACTACTGGGTGAGAAAACGTAAAAACTGCAGGGGGCCATCCCTCATCCCCCAGATAAAACAAGAGAAAAGAGATGGCTCTACTAACAATGACCCTTACGTTGCCTTTCGGAGGAGAACAGAGAAAATGCAAACTCGAAAGGTAATGTGTAAATTTGAATTAATTGAATGTACCTTAATAGTATTTGAGACAAGTATTTTTTCTGCTAACAATTTGAATAATTTTCAATACTTTGAAAATAAAGAGACAATATGATATTGTTGAACTTTATGTTAGAAATCCTGCTCTTCAGTAGATTTTATTGATCAATTGTGTACAGTTTTTATCTAATCCCATGCCCCTTATAAATCTATTGATCATACCAGTTTAGACTTGCAGTTGAAGTGATATGAGGAATTATATGTCTTTATGTACCTTGGACATTTTGATCTCTTCAGTAAACTATGACAATCTGTACATATTCTTTATTTGGGAAGCCCAAGAACTCACAGTTCCTTTGAAACCATATTCTAATCCTTGCAAGTAAATATGGGCTTTACTGCCTCTAGCTACGATAAGATCGTGGGAAGTTGGGAAAGGTTCATTTTCAAGCCTATTATGCCAACAGTCAGAGGTAATACAGTGGAATCTTTTTCTCCTTTTCTGAGTTGTCAGGTGTGTCGGATTTCAGATTGATAAACGTGTCCCCATCTGGCAAGTTCATAAGCAGTATGAGCCAGATTTTTAAGTAAGAGGTCTCATGCTGTGGAATGACATGGTATAGAGGAAAGCATTATTTCAGATGAGTATTCACTGCCTTCCTTTTCTAGTAATTAACAGTAAGAACCACACATGGTAACACATTCTCTAACATTGTAAAATATTAAGAACATATAAATGTAAAAACCATAAGGAATTATAATTGTAGGCAAAACATTTTCTGTGGATTTCTGTTTCTCCTAACATTGAAAGCTTGTCCTCCTCAGCTGTTAGTGTAACAGCTGGGAAGCTTAACAGCTGCCAGGGATAGTATAGTTTAGGACAGTGGTCGGCAAACCGCGGCTCGCGAGCCACATGCGGCTCTTTGGCCCCTTGAGTGTGGCTCTTCCACAAAATACCACGTGCGGGCGCGCACGTACAGTGCGATTGAAACTTCGTGGCCCATGTGCAGAAGTCGGTTTTCGGCCTGGGCAAGTCTATTTTGAAGAAGTGGTGTTAGAACACTCAAGGGGCCAAAGAGCCGCATGTGGCTCGCAAGCCGCGGTTTGCCGACCACTGGTTTTGGTGAAACTCGCAACTGGTTAACAAGCAGTTATATAACTTTCTTGGATTTCCCAAGTGTAGATGGCATTCCCTAACCTGAGCTGAGTTTTCAGTTTGGTGTTTTAGTTCTTAACTAAGGAAATCTAAGATATGTTATGAAGATTTAGTGCCTTAGAAAAGATTAGAGTGAGATAAATTTGTAAATATAATAAAACTTACAAATATAGATTATAGGGCATGAGGAAGGAAAGGTTTATCTGAATCATTTGAACTGCCAGTGGCTTTTTAAAAGAAATGTAATTAATTAAGATATATTGCAAAGCATAAACTTTTAGCAATGTCTTGAAGGAAAAGTATAAGAAGTATTTATTGCATTTTAAACAATATTCTAAATGTTTAAATGTGTTTTATTCTTAAATAGGTTAAGTTACTATTTTCTAATCAGTATTGAGAATTGCTTGTAATGGTTTCTTGTGTTTATGTGCTTCTCCATTGTGTAATAACTAGTCAAGCTTTTTCCTGAATCTTAATTCCTACCCCTACTCTTACCTGTGGTGTGGTTTCTTTTCCAGTAGTCTTTGTATTTCTCTCTGTTTTCAGTTGTGGGACAAAAGACTATTCCCCTTCATGCATGCTATTGCTGGTAGAAATGTTTATGTTTCAAAATGAGAAAGTTGGGAAAGCAGTTAACAATGAGTACTCCCTACCCCCGCCCCAGGTGTTTAAGAGGTGGGCAAGCATTGGGATATGCAAAAATGAATACAGCTAGCAAAGATTCTCTGTTTCCTTCTCTATTGCCACAAAATGCAAAGACTAAAAGTAAGGGACTTCTGAAATACTTGCTTGGTAGTCTAGAATTTAATTTTAATTCACCAAACTAATATTTAATTTGGGAATATTTAAGTACTTTAGGCCGTTCTTAAATGAGATAGTTTTAAGGCACCAGCAAGTCTAAATGTACTGATTGGGAAGTCTTGAATCCCAATATACATTTAGTATGTTTAACCCCAGAGAAACAATTGTTAGCATCTGTGACTTCTCTCCTCCCTCTCTGTGGACCAGAAGAAGCAAGACAAACAGGAGAGGGAAGTCTCATGGTAGTGGTTGTCAGTCTGACAGCACATAACAGTCACCTGTGAATTATCCTTGGTTATAAAAAGATCTACAGGTAATTCTAAAGTGAAGCAGTTTGAGAACCATTTCCCCAGGGATTTGGCAGTAGGTCAGAACTATATGTTACTGGAATAGGAAGAAAGGAATTGGGCTTGAGCAGAGACACTTGTGAGGAAGAGTAAAGGGAATGAGTGGGTTTGAATGTAGGGGTTAGGGGCCATCTTAAAAGCATATAGAAAAGGTGTCAATATGAACTCATGGATTTTAATATATTGGTACAGTTAGAAATAGATATAGCTCTGTGCACATGTATGTGCATATATATATTACATACATATTTTCTAACTCTGTTCTCTGAGAGGGTCTAGAAGCAATGACTCAGTAGCAGTGGGCATGCTTAGCATGTAGATTGTGACTTTAAATACTGTTTTTCATAAAAAGGAACCAGGGCTCCTTAGAAAAACGATTGATTCCGGGTCTGGGGCTGAGAAAGCATAAAGATAAGCTTGGAACATTCTGCTATGCCAAAAAATAAGAATGTGATTAAAATATGTTGGAGCCATGTCAGAAGGAGGACTCCACTGAGCAGAACTAAGAAAGTTTGAGTGTCAGAATAAATAAGAATAATGGATAAACGACAGTATATAACTAACCCATGAGTCCATACTGATATAAATGGATGGATGAATGAATGGATGATTATTATACAGACCTATAGATAAGAGAAAGGTACTCTTTTCCTTATAAGAGAATTGCAACTTAAAAATGTCAACGGAATCATTGAATTTGAAAATCACCGTTTGGCAACTACCGTAGTAAAAATGTTTCAAGCAAAAGTTAGAATCAGTGGATGCAAAACTAGTGGGGGGAGATTTGATGAAAAACAAGATACAGAGTTCTACAGCATACTTTTTGATTTAAAAAGGAAAAATAGTAATTTTACTAGAGAAACCTGGCAGGTGTCATCGTAATCAAGTGATCAAAGCTAACATCAGCACTTATAGGACAAATAGATATAATTTAACTTGTAATATGATGAGAGAAGGATATAATACTACTGTGGTAGTCCCACTAAAAATATATAAACTGAATTTAATTGTGGAAAAACATCAAAGAAACCCAACTTGAGGAACATTCTGTAAAAATAAATGGCTTCTACTCTTCAAAAATATCAAGGTCACACCTGACCTGTGTGGCTCTGAGGTTGAGCATCAACCCATGAACCAGGAAATCACGGTTTGATTCCTGGTCAGGGCACATGCCCGGGTTGTGGGCTCGATCCCCAGTAGAGGATGTGCAGGAGGCAGCCGATCAATGATTCTCTTATCATTGATATTTCTCTCCCTCTCCCTGAAATCAATAAAAACATATTTAAATACATGTATCTATAAAAAGGTCATGATCACTGTAGAAAATCAGATTAGAGAAACATGTCAACTAAATGCAGTTTTATCCTGAATTAGATCCTAGACAGAAAAAAAATTATTACATTTTAGTGAATTTTAATAATAAAAATTACTGTTATCCCACTTAATGCCCTTTTTAACAAGTTATATAAATATATAAAAATATAACTATTATGTTGCTGTAAAGACCATTAGTAGGACAATTAGGTAAATATGAATGAAATCTATAAATTAGATAATAGGAATACATTATGTTAATTTCCTGATTTTTATAATTACTGTGATTATATAAGAGAATATTATTTTTAGAAAATACACTTTAAATGTGTTTAGGAATAAAGGGGTATTTTATCATACATTTTTTTCAAAAAATCTTTAAAATACTACTGTTAATAAACATATGTGTATATGTTTCTTAGTTCATTTGGGCTGCTGTAATAAAAATACCAAAGACTGGCTGTGTGGCTTAAACACAAACATATATTTCCCACAGTTCTGGAGGCTCGGAAGTCCAAGGTCTAGGTACCAATAGATTCGGTGTCTGGTGAAGGCCTGTTTCCTGGTTCATGGACGGTCATCTTGCTATGTCCAGAGAGCTCTCTTGGGTTTTCTTTATAAGATCATTAAGCCATTCCTAAGGACCACACTGATAACCTAATCACTGCCACCTCCAAATACCATCACATTAGGAGACTAGAATTTCAACATAGGAATTTTCAGGGGACACAAACATTCAGTCCATAACAATATGCACATATATAAACATATAACATATGTGCATGTATGTGTATATATACAGGGTGAGGCAAAACTAGTTGTGAGCACATGAAACATTTTTTCTTGTTTACTAATTATTGCATTATATCCACACAAACAGCTGTAAGCCTAGTTTTGCCTCACCCTACATACATAGAGAAAAAGATAAAGCAAATATGAAATATTAACATTTGGGGAATCTGGTTGAAGATATATGAGAATTCTTTATGCTATGTAATGTTTTTTTGTAAATCTGGGGAAAGGAAAAATTAGGAAGGGTAGTTATTTGGGCCTACAGAGAGCTGGAAGTAAATGAGTAAGACAGGGCAGAAGCACATAGTTTAAGAGGAACCCTTGGTGAAGAGGGAGCAATCTTAAAAGGTTCTCGTGCTCTTTTGGATATTGTTCAGCTGACTTGTAGCCTTGTATTATTATTTATCACTGGAGGCCTGGTGCATGAAATTCGTGCATGGGTGCAGTCCCTAGGCCTGGCTGGTAATCGAAGCGTGAGCATCTGGCGAGGAAGGGCAGGTCCCAGCTGACCTCTGGGCCCTGGGCAGCACCTGGGCCCCCGGACCCCCAGCACCTGGGAGCCGGGCAGCAGCCCTGCCCCCCCGCTGCCTCCGCTGGTTGCCATCTGTGGAGCGATCAGGGCAATTGGGCCCTGCTTGCACCTACCTTGGCTTGGCGCTGCCCGCTCACCTGCTCCACCATCCCACCGCGGTCCCGCTCTTATCTGGGCCCATAGGGGCCAGCAGTGCTTCCACTGGTGGTCAGCGCACATCATAGCGAGCTGTCGAACTCCCGGTCAAGGGGACAATTTGCATATTAGGCTTTTATTATATAGGATTGTAATCTATTTGTCTTTCTTATAAGACTTAAAGCTTCCTGCGGATAGGGGACATGTGCAGTATCCTGCACAGAGTGGACACTTTAATATTTGCTGTTGATAATGTTAATTATTTTTCAATTAGAGGGTATTATTGCTGCCTAACCCCCCTTCCCTCCAAAAAATTGCTTAAAATCATGCATTAGATTTTGCCTTTTGTCATACACATAGTATTAAAGGGAAAAAAGATTTTCCTCTTGATGAGATAAAGGGATGACTTATTAACATAGTATTTCTTAATGTTTGATATGCAGTACCTTAATGGGACTTAGTTTAGATTATGTTTTGTATGTGCTGATCAATTTTAAGATACAAGAAACGATGCTTAAAAGAAAAAAAAAAGCCGAAACCGGTTTGCTCAGTGGATAGAGCATCGGCCTGCGGACTGAAGGGTCCTGGGTTCGATTCCGGTCAAGGGCATGTACCTTGGCTGCGGGCACATCCCCAGTGGGAGGTGTGCAGGAGGCAGCTGATCGATGTTTCTCTCTCATCGATGTTTCTAGCTCTCTATCCCTCTCTCTTCCTCTCTGTAAAAATATCAATAAAATATATATATATATATATAAAAAAAAGAATAAAACTTTGAATCTTTCTCAAGTTTTATTTTCTCTTCTATAATCCTCCAGCATGAAATTTGGCTTTCTTCAGGTTCTTTTTAATAATCATATTGCATTATTAAGTCAAGGATGGAAACAGTAACTTTTGTATACAAGTAGATGCTGCTAATTATAGCTGAGCATTCTCTGGTTATTAAACACAACTGTCATCTAAGTTTGTTCAAATTGTTTCTACACTTCATAGTAAGAACTTAATACTCTGAAACTCATAGTTATTACTAAATCTCTTCTACTCTGCAGTGAGGTGCTATTACAATGAATCATGATAATCTCATTCCTTGAGAAACATTATATCCCACTTTTAGTTTTATATCTGAGTTCCTGAAGTGACGCTTTGCTTGTCATTGTGCATGTTTACATTGTAGTATATTGAACTTTCCAGCCCCCAATTACAGAGCTGGATGGATGGAGAGAGACCTATTTTGGCTATTTTTAGGTAACCTTGATTTGACAGAACTGTTCTCTCTGTCATTGGAAAACACCTTGCTACAATTTAAATGGACAGCATTTTCTAATACACTAGGTTTTGTTTCAGGCAGATTTTAAAAATTTGGTTACACTGGAATTATCCCTTCTATGTCATTCCATCTTTTCAACAGCTGGTAACACTTTTTTATGAATATTAATTGAGATATTTGCTTATACTTATATTTTCAGAGTTAGATAACTTTTTTATGTGGTTGTTGTTTAGATGACTTTTTAACTTTTACATTTAACATTTTTATTTTATAGAATGGATTTGTTGGATGAAACTAGAAATGTGGATAACTGGATTGTTTATTCTTTTTTAATTGTCTTTATTTTCAATAGAATCGTAAGAATGATGAAGCCTCTTATGAAAAGATGTTGAAACTGAGACGAGAGTTTAGTAGAGCCATAACAATTTTGGAAATGATTAAAAGAAGAGAGAAAACAAAAAGAGAATTATTGCACTTAACCTTAGAAGTTGTGGAAAAAAGGTAACATTGCTACAATTATATACTAGTGGCAGCTTTAGCCAAATTATGGGCAATATATAACCAGATGAGAGAGAGAGCAAGAAAGAGAGATTTTGTTGTTGTTAAATTTAAAACAATTGAAATTGATACTCTAACAAAATCTACTTTTTTTTAAGAATTGTGGTTGCTACTTGTTTGTTTTTAAGCAGATTGTTATAATTTGGAGTACAAATTTGGGGATATTTTGGGGTATAGTATAGATCCTCTAAGTACACCTGATTTTTTGTTCTTGTTATTGCAGAATCATTGAGTTGTATTTAGAAAAGAACCTAGAGATCATTTTGTCTAATTCTCTGTATTAAATTTTCTATTAAAGAAAATTTTAGGGAAATGAATGTTTTATTTATTGTATTTTCTGATTAAATAGAAATATTTTTTTGTTTCAATGCATTTTGAAAATGTATTCTCTAATTTATTAGTCATTTTCCTGCTTAATTATACTGTCCCTAAACCTAACAGAATTTAATGTATTTCCTGAAGTTATCCTTTCCCTGTGCTTCAAAATATAAAATATACAAGAAATTTGTCTTCTGTATACCTAAGAGATTTTTTGTTTTGGGGTTGTTGTTTTGTTTGTTTGTTTGTTTGTTTGTTTGTTTTAGTTACTAAATCCCAATTATGAGCTTTTTTATTCATGCAAATTTTGTTTTAAGAATCTTGATTGTTTGCTCTGTTGGATTAGCTGTGTTCCAATTAATTGAGTTATCATTGGTTTTTCTTCATTTTTAAAATGTGCAACTTTTTTTTATGTTTTGTTACCTTTTCAAGATATCATTTGGGAGACTATGGTGGTGAAATCCTTAATGAAGTGAAAATCAATAGATCAGAAAAAGAGTTATATGCCACTCCAGCAACTCTTCATAATGGAAATCATCACAAAGTCCAAGAATGTAAAACTAAGGTGAATATCCTCTGGGGAGAAGCATGTATGATAATATTGATTTCACAGTTATTGGTTTCTGCAGTTATCTTAGTATAGCTTGGTTAAAGAGAGTAATTAACATGTATTTAGTTCTTACTATTTGCCAACACTTTGCTGGGAATTTTACATACATGTGGCTTATTAATTCTTATAACAAGCTTTTGAGATAGATTTTACTTCTGTGTGACTTCCAGATCAAATAGCTAATGAGTGGCAGATTCAAGATTTGAATCTAGATCTTATACCAAGGACGATATGCTTTCTACTGTGCAAGCTGCTTCTGTAGAGAATAAGGTTAAAGTTTAGTTATTACCTTTAGCCTTAGCAAATCCTGCATCGTACTTACCGGCAGGTGTCAAAATCTAAAACTAAAGCATTCTTTATTGAGACTATTGAAAGTTATTCTTGTTATCATCATTGCCAGAACCAGCAGTTATCATTTGCTATCTACACTTCATGATTTGAAAATGTCCTCTGACTTCTAGACTACAATTTTTTCTTAGACTAAAGAATTATATTTATTCATTATTCTCTTGGCACATTGATTAAAGTATTCAATTATATTTATTCAGTATTCACTTGGTACATTGATTAAGTATTCAATAGATAATAAAAAATTAGTAAGACCTTTAATTTTAGGAGCATAGATTTAAATAAGGAACAGGTATTAACTGAAGCATTAGACAATAGAGCTTTGCTGTGTAGCAAGATTTAAAAGTGACTTAGGGTGTTTGTGGAAAATTCATCTTTTAAAAAATGTACACAATCCTCATTTTTCATGGGTTCATTCTTAAAGGTCAAGGAAGAATGTGGAGCAGGAAAACTCCTTTACTCAACTCATGTTGGTTCAAACACCAAAGTTCTTTCTTATTAATCACAGGCATCTAGCCCACTTACCTGATACCCCTTAAATCACATTCGCCTCTATAACCAGCCAAAATGTTATCAATGCAAAAAATGACATTTTCTAAGTTATTTTTTAAATCCATTTTACTAGTATATAGATCAATGCTTTTCCTAGGTATGTGATTGGCAGGCATAAAATCTGAAAATCTCAGTCCCAAATAACTGACAGAATTAGTCTTTATTATATATTGATTCTTACTGTAGATCATCTCTAAGAATAAACACTCAGCCTATTTAAATTCTACTTTTAGATATATGGTTGCATCCATAGTTGTTCTACACTATAACAAAGTTAACTGTATTTACTTTGTCACATACCCCACCTTAAAATGTAGGCACTTTCTAAGAAGTTGGATTTTCTTTTAGTTGGTGTAACTGTACCCATTGTATGAAACAATTTATATCTCACTAAATAATTTGGCGTTTAAGCAACATTTTCATTGTGTGTACCATTTTGACCCTAAAGTAGTTTTAACAAAAATCTGAGCTACATGGGGAAATGTATAACTTCCTAAATATTTTTACACTTTCCATATTGCTTGTACTTTGGTGCTCAGAACAGTCGTTTTCAAACTTTTTTAAGTGATAGGTCCCTTTTTTAAAAAGAGTGCCAGTGTGTTAAAACAGAAACAGCTGCTCTGTTGAGAGGTGGGGGCTGGAAACCCACCCTAGCGGCCTGCCTGTTTCCCATATGACCTCTGAAGTACCAACAGAACTCTGTGGAACTTGAGAACAGTTTGATTATTCTTCAGTTGAGGCAGTAATTATACATTCTAAAAAGTGACTTTTTTTCTAGGTAATAAGCTATTTCCCCTAAAAAAAAAATGAGTTTTTTTTAAAGTTGGAAATAAGTAGAAATTAGTTAATGAATTCATAATCTAATTCAAGTTTTTAAAATAAAAATAATTAATTTTCATCAGGACAGTGATGAAACTAAAATTAAATGTAAATACTTTTTAAATGCTGGATTGCAATAGAGCAATTTTTAAAAACCACTAACATCTTAGTTTATTAATAACAATAAATAAAGCAAATTTAAGTAACATAATTATTTTTTATCTTAACTTATAATTTTTAAATTTATGATTACATAATTTTTGCATAATAAAAGTAAATAAAATCACCTCTGGGGTAAAAAAATGTATGTTTTTCAAAGAGCAGTATAGTTTTTCATGATTTCTAAAATGATTTTCATTTCTTCCTTTGGGGGGAAAATCGTCATGTTAACAGCACCCTCATCATTTGTCTTTGAAAGAAGAGGCTTCTGATGTGGTTCGTCAAAAGAAGAAGTACCCAAAGAAGCCTAAAGCAGAGGCTTTGATAACATCTCAGCAACCCACTCCTGAGACATTGCCTGTGATCAATAAGAGTGACATTAAGCAATATGACTTTCACAGCTCAGATGAAGATGAATTTCCACAGGTGCTTGTTTTAAAACTATTTTAAAAACATTTCCTTCTAGTCTTTTATATTGCTATATTTTAAAACATAATTGACATCTTAGAGTTTTGATTCTTGCTCTCTTCACCTAATGGTATAGCATAAATATTTTCCACATTATTTTTATAGCCATTGAAATGGTTTTTATTTTTTGTTATTTTCCATCAGTAGGATAGAATTTATTCTATTATGGAGAACTTGGGTGGTTTTCCGTTTTCCCTTTTAAAAGAAATGAGCATCTCTATCTTTTCTCTCTATTTAAAATAGATTATTAGAAATGAAATTACTGAACCAAAGATTATTAACATTTTAAGACATTTAATACATAATTATAAATATTCACCAACAGTAATTCCCTTTTTACCAGCATTATAGTTTACAGCTTTTAATGTTAATTTTGCTAATTTGTTTGGCAGTAATGATTTGATTATAAAGATGATTTAGAAGAACTGACTCAAATTTTAAACTTGTAAAGATAATTCTCTTGTTTATACTGCAACAGTTTTATAGAAAAAAATGTTTGCAATTAAAATCTCAATTTTATTTTCATAAGTGCTATTTTTAAAACAAGACTTTGCTCTTGCCGGTTTTGATCAGTGGTTAGAGCATTGACCCTCAGACCAAAGGGTTGCAGGTTCTATTTCCAGTCAAGAGCGCATACCTTGGTTGCAGGTTCCCCAGCCCGGGTAGCAACCAATCGATGTTTCTCGCTCTCCCTCTCTCCCCCACTTCCCTCCCTTTCATATTTCTCTTCTCTCCCTTCCACTCTCTAAAGCATTTTAATATTGTTTTATTGATTTCATAGAAGAGGGAGAGAAAGATTGAAACATCAGTGATGAGAGTCATTGATCGGCTGCCTCCGAGCCTGCAACCCAGGCATGTGCCCTTAATGGGAATTGAACCCAGGACCCTTCAGTTAGGCTGAGACTCTATCACTGAGGAAAACTAGCCAGGGCCCCTTCCACTCTCTTTTTTTTCTATTTTTTTCAAAGGAAAAAAATATTCTCAGGTGAGGATTTTTAAAAATACCTTTATTTTATTTAGTAAAGGTTCAATTTTTTTAAAATTGTTTAGCACCTGGTCTAGCAGTATCCTCTTTTTTTTTTTTTTTCTTTTCTATATGGTATGGGCAACCTAAAGAGAATATAGTAACAAACAAGCTTTCTCATATTTTAACATTGTGACTTACTTGCTTTAAAAGAAATTTAAAAACAAAACAAATTTTAAAAAAACCACCATCACAGATATATTTGGAAGCACGACTGTTTATAAAACCCTTTATTGTAATTATTTAAGAATCTAGAGCAGGGGTCCTCAAACTACGGCCAGCGGGCCACATGCAGCCCGCCGAGGACATTTATCCGGCCCGCCGGGTGCCGCTGCCTGTCCTGCTTAGCAGCTGACTTGTCCCAGGCCCGCAGTGCGCATAGGAATTTGTTCATAGTTTTTTTTTTTAAACTATAGTCCGGCCCTCCAACAGTCTGAGGGACAGTGAACTGGCCCCCTGTTTAAAAAGTTTGAGGACCCCTGATCTAGAGTTTATATAAAACTAGAGGCCCAGTGCACGAAATTCGTGCACAGGTAGGGTCTCTAGGCCTGGCTGGTGATCAGGGCCCATCTTTGGGGCATCTGGCAGGACGATGGGGTAGGGGGAGAGCCTGCTGGCCCCGCCCCCTGCTGCCACAGCTGGTCGCCTCCCTCTGCGGGGCGATCAGGGGGCCTCCACTGGCACCCGCCTTGGCCAGCCTGGCACCAACCACTCGGTGGCCCCGCCCCCTGCCACCTCTGCCAGTTGCCTCCCTCTGCAGGGCGACTGGTGGGGCATTCAGGGGGCACCCGCCTTGGCTGGCCTGGGGCCTGCGGGCTGGGCGCAGCTCCTGCATTGAGTGTCTGCCCCCTGGTGGTCAGTGCGCATCATAGTGACCGGTCATTCCACTGTTCGGTCAATTTGCATATTAGTCTTTTATTATATAGGATATTTACTTTGGCTAGATTATATTTTTTACTCTTTTGTCACTGATTTAGTTTTTTATCCTAGATGATAAATTAGCATTATAAGTATTGTAACCAATGCACAAAGATGTGTTTAATTTAGTATACTCTTGAAAAGCACTTAGTGAAATAATTTATTACTTTCGTCAGAGGATCATCCAGTTAGACTTATGCAGGGCTTTGAGTAGCCATGAAACATTAATTAAATGACCTTGTGAAAGAATAAGGGAAATAATGTCCTAACAAATAGTAGGTTTCCAGATAGAAAGTGTAGGGAAGGGCTTTAGGTAGAGAAAACAGCATATTAGAGAGCATTGTTTGTAATTTGGCATTGCTGGAGCATAAAACACAGAAGAGAAGAAAGAGTGAACAGAATGGTGCCTGGAGTACTATCCAGATAGCAAATGGCCTCTATCTTAGACTATTGGGAAATAATTGAAGAATTTTAAGTCAGAATATGACAGATATAGATATATATTGGCCTTATACTGATGGTACTTAAGAGAACCTATAATGTTTTGCTATACAGTCCCTTTAAGAATGATACCATGGGATACTATGACCTATAGAAACTTTTCCCTTATTGCTAGCATCAGTCTGTCCATCCTGATAATAGGGCACACTCAACATACTAGTCATACATTCCTCAAACGTTAAGGTATCTTCATTTCTGTTCAAATTCTCATGTTTATTCACATAGTCCGCAGCTCCCATAACGACATGAAAATTGTATTTTGAAACTTTTAGGTTCCTCTGTGTCCTTGTACAAGGTCTTTTGACAACCCTGTCATTTTTATAATGGTATCCCCATATTGCTAAAGTAAGTATTTACCTACAGTTGGACATGATTAAACTATTTAGAATGTTGCTCTGACAAATCAGGATTTTATTGGTAAAAAAATCAATACAATAATCATATGCTTTTTCTTTGTCCAATAAACAAGGAAAAAAAGAAGAGAACAAACATTTTAACCAGACTTATCCACTGGTTCGCAGGAGAGCAGAACTAAAACTCCTGTCTCTTCTTGATCATGCTTCCGGTTCTCCTAAAGTGCCTCTTTCTTCTTATAGCTCAGACTAAATCCTAAAGTCCACTCCTGGGGAATGATGGTTGGGAGGAAGGGGTGGTATGCTTTATGCAAAGAATTTCTAAGACTGTGATACTTTCTGTGTGCATTTTAGAAGAGGTAGATGATTGGCAAAGGAAACAAAGTATAAAATTCACATTTGGGATTTCCTTTCAAGTTTCAGGTTTGGGGCTTGGTTCTGCAGAAAGACGAATCTGCCCTAGCTTTCTATTTCTGTATCCTCCACAGGGCTGGTGGAGGTATATTGTAACCTCAAACAAATGCCTTTCTCCCCTGGATGACCCTGCTTAGTGGTAATTACCACAGTTTGGAAATAAATGTGGAGAAAACATTTTTCCTCTCAAAATAGGAAGAGAAGGATTTGTGAGGTTCAAAAATTTGCAAGTTAACATAGGAGTGATTTACTATTTATGATCAGATTCTAATTTTAGAACATTACAAAGGTTTATCTATTGACTTTTGATAACTCCTAAGTAGAATGCCTCATTCCTCATTTTTCAGGTACTGTCCCCAGTATCAGAACCTGAAGAAGAAAATGATCCTGATGGTCCCTGTGCTTTCAGGAGGCGAGCAGGATGCCAGTATTATGCTGTAAGAACTTTATTTTTTGTGATGTTTTTGTGAACTGGAATTAACAGGTAACTTTTGTCAAGGTGACTTAGTCTTGATCTAGAAATTGGAAATCCTTCAGCATTTTTATTTAATACCCCCTGTGCAGATACCAGTAAAAGATGCTCAAAGGTACTGAGTTCTTTCAAAAGATAACAGAATTCTTCACTTGGAAATTGATGACTCATATTTTAGAAATCTACTCTCACTTTGGGCTTTCAGTGTAGCTATAGCTCAGCAGTTAACGAAAATTACTCAGTGTCATTGCTATAGTTAGGTAAGCCCAGAATATCTAATTGAACCTGATGACTGCCAAGTATTTATTAGAATTTATTGTTAGACAAGCCATCTTGTGCATACATATCCAGTAAGTATCAAACATAAAGGACCATTTTTAAACTTTAATCATTATATTCATAACTTTTTTACACACTTAGAAATTATTTTGTGCTATTAAGTCAAGTTTTGGTATAGCATTATATCAGAGAACAGCCCTCACTCCCAAATGTTTGGGTTTTCAGATAAGGTATAAACTATATAGTTATAAGGATGCCTTTCATATATGTCTTGTGGACACCGTTTGTCATATAGCCTTTTCAGGGTGTGTGTGTGTTGTTGTTTTTTGAATATATTTTTATTGATTTCAGAAAGAAAGGGATAGGGAGAGAGAGATAGAAACATCAATGATGAGAGAGAATCATTGATTGGCTGCCTCCTGCACTCCCCACACTGGGCATATGCCCTGGCTGGGCATTGAACTGGTGACCTCGTGGTTCCTGGGTCAACACTCAACTGCTGAGCCACACCTGTCTGGGCAGGGTATGTGTGTTTAATGTAGAAGAGGTAGGGAGTTGTTTACAAATTATGCTAATGAGAGAAGGAAAATATTAAAGGGGCAGAATTGCTAAGACACAGAAAAATAGAATAATAAAGGGGAGAAGGTAAAGAAATGGACTGTATGTTCTTAAAAGTAAAGAGGAAGTGTCATCTTGACCCATGCATGCTTAAAAAGTGTAATTTGGTGTCCAAAAAAATTTCTTCTGGTTTATCTCAATAGAAAGCTTATTACTAACTTCACTATCTTTACTTTTTCACATAAATGTTAAAAGCCATGTTATTCTTTAAAGATATATTTCTTTTTAAAATATACCTTAAATGTGTTTATATTTGTAAACTAAATTCATTTTGAATTTTTAAATTTCTGAATATCTAAATTTAATTGTTTTCCTAATGCTGTAATTTATTTTTATCATGATTTAGCTTTTTTTCATTTCAGATTTACTGCATGAGTTTTAATTTATTTTTCCTTTCTTTGCAGCCTCGTTTGGACCAAGTTAACCATTCATTTGAAAATTCAGAATTGGCAGATCTGGATAAGTTGAGATATAGGCATTGCCTTACAACACTCACAGTCCCAAGAAGATGTATAGGATTTGCAAGGAGGCGAATTGGCAGAGGTGGAAGGTAAACTATTTGTTTTGACATGGATTTTGTTTACAAGATAGAAGAAAACCTATAGGAAAAAGTTAAGTTCTTCCAGATAATATTTGGTTTTATATTGTTTTTCAGGGTCATAATGGACCGAATATCCACAGAGTATGACCCAGTCCTGAAACAGATAGATCCTGAAATGCTGAATGGTTTTTCAAGCTCTTCCCAAACTATAGACTTTTCTTCTAATTTCTCTCGGACCAATGCTTCCAGTAAACATTGTGAAAATAGACTGTCCCTTTCTGAAATATTAAGCAATATCAGATCATGTCGACTACAGTGTTTCCAGCCAAGGCTACTAAATGTACAGGACAGTGATAGTGAAGAATGTACCTCAAGAAAACCAGGGCAGACTGTGAACAGTAAAAGAGTTTCTGCAGCATCTGTAGCTTTATTGAACACCAGCAAGAATGGCATATCAGGTAAGCTGTCACTTTATTGGAGGTATATCCTGCTGGTTTTTTCTCCTTAAATTTTATTATATACTCAGTAAACTTACATGGTAAATTTTGAAGGTTTATTTTCATAATCCCACTGAGAACTGCGATTTTATCGTAATCTACCACATTTCCTTCCAGCCTAAGAAATTAAACCTAATTATTGTGGTTGACATTTTAACCAAAATGTCCTAATACCTATAAAACTGTTGAGGTATATTCTGAGTGTGTGGGCCTGCTGTGGTGACTATGGAAGCAGAATGCTTAGGGATCCCTATGGGAAAAGTGATTATAAGCTGCAACCATATCATCATTGCACAATGCTGTCTGCTTTGGTTAAAGAAAATGTTTATTTTTAAGTATTAATTGTCCTTAAAAATAGGCATTGCTCCTCAAGAGTACCATTGAAAACTTTTTTTGTGTAAAATGATATTTTAAGAGGCTTTCTATGAAGAGTTATTATTTTTATCTGGTAACTTACCTTTGTAATTGAGATTTGAAAGTTTTTTTATTTTAAGAGATATTGTGCTCAGAATAATTTAATATTTTTATGACATGTACATTGTAAATAATGTATAATATCTAGAGAATCAAAAGTGTAATTTTGATTTGTTTCCCTCTGTGGATAGCTTCTCTTTATGCAAGTATGTATAATTTATAAACATCCTTATAACAAATGCATTGCAAAAGATTCATGGTATCCAGAAACAACATAGATGTGACTGGACTTATACTGGTGATATCCTTTCTTTCTCTTATAGGTATAGATTTCTAAATTATTTCCTGGAGGGTGTATTTTAGTATGCAAAATTATGTTAAACTTATTTAAAGTGATTTTAAATCATTTTAGCTTGAAATTTGGTCTCAGTAATGTTCAATCTTTTAGTTACTAAACTGCTTATTTTCAAACTGACCTAGACATATTTATGTGTTTAAAGTTGTAATGGGAAATTGAATTTGTTTGAATGATTAGAAGTTGGGATATCATTCTCCAAATTAATTGGTTAATATTCTCCTAAATGAATTTAGGTAAGGAAAATGGCATCCTGTTATATAAAGTTCATAAGTCTGTGAAGTTTAATGAGCTTTTGAAGCTGAAATGGATAAATACCTAATGTGATTTTGAGGTGGCAAGATTGTCAGAAATCTAAAGATAGTAGGAAGTTAATGAATATAGGTCAGATATTTTTTCAGCCAACTCCAAGACATTGTTCAAATTATTGAACTGAACAGGAATTCCTATCCCCAAAATTGCTCAAAATAATTTTTGTCAAAAAGGGAGTTTAAAAAGCCTGTCAATATAGGCATTTATAATTAGATTTGACCATAGAATGAGTTTCAACTTTACCAATGTATATACCAAATCAAAAAAATGATTTTAATTTATTCCTTCGCAGTTTGAACATACTTGCAGCTTTTCTTCTATACAGTCCAATCCACTTTAGATCTATCTGACTTAACTCTTTTCCAGAAAATATATATTTGTTGCATATTAATGTATCATCAATACTCTAAATGCATTGATCCAGAAAAAAACTTAATGTAACTTAAATAATTTCATAATCAGCTCTGGAATTTTATGACACTACCATATATTAGCATAAAAAAGGCATGTAAGTGTTATCTACCTAATAAAAGAGTAACATGCTAATTAATTGACTGTACCTTTGCGACACCCACCAGGCAATCACGAGTGAGTATGAAAATTAACCCAACAAAGTTGGCGGGTTAATTTGCATACACAAGCATCAAGCAGCTGGGGGCGGGGCAGGACGCTTGCGTTGTCGCCATGGCGACGACTCAGGCATTCTGCACCACCCTAGCCGCTCCGGGCCTCTGGGCAGCATGGGAAGGCGGAAAGGTGGCTCTGGGGCCGAAGCGGAAGGAGGCAGTGCCGGTAGCCAGGGAAAGGAAGGCCCATTCTTGCACGAATCTTCGTGCATCGGGCTTCTAGTAATAACTAGAGGCCTGGTGCACGAAATTCATGCACGGGGAGGTGTGGGGCCTAAACGGGCAGTCGGACATCCCTCTCACAATCCAGGACTGCTGGATCCCAAATGCTTGCCTGCCTGCCTAATTGCCCCTAACTGCTTCTGCCTGATCACCCCCTAACCACTCTCCTGCCAGCCTGATCGATGCCTAACTGCTCCCAGCTGGCCCAATTGCCCTTAACTGCCCTCCCCTGCCAGCCTTGTTACCCCTAACTGCCCTCCCCTGCCAGCCTGGTCACCCCTAACTGTCCTCCCCTACAGGCCTCGTTGCCCCCAACTGCCTTCCCCTGCTGGCCTGGTCACCCCCAACTGCCCTCCCCTGCAGGCCTGGTCACCCCTAAATGTCCTCCCCTGCAGGCCTGGTCACCCCTAACTGCTCTCTCCTGCTGGCCCAGTCCCGCCCAACTGCCCTCCCCTGCAGGCCTGATCGCCCCCAACTGCCCTCCCCTGCAGGCCTAATTGCCCCCAACTGCCCTCCCTTGCAGGCCTGGTCCCTCTCAACTGCCCTCCCCCGCTGGCCTCACCGCCCACAACTGTCCTCCCCTGCCGGCCATCTTGTGGTGGCCATCTTTCACCACATGGGGGCGGCCATCTTGTGTGTTGGAGTGATGGTTAATTTGCATATTACCTCTTATTATACAGGATAATAAAATACACACTTCTTAGGGAACTTTAAGTTAACTGCCACGCATCCAAAACGGAAACAATTCCCATGCTCCATGACATTTTGAATTTAATTTAAAAAACCAATTTGCAATGAATATTATAAAAATAAATATATTACAATTCGGTGTTCTTGAATATTTTCAACTGAAAATTCTCATGAAAAATGATTTTAAAGTTGGTCAGGGCTGCCACTTAGGGAAAAGTGTGTTGTTGTTTTTTTAATAGACGAGCGTGATGTTTGGGGAAGGTCTACCACTTGTGTCTACAGACACTTATGGCGTACAGTGTTAAATCACAAGTGTTAAAAAGTTATAACATCATAGATAATAAGATTTTTATTTTTGCCTTTCTCCTATCATTGGAAAAAAATGATCTGTGTAATTTTTCCTGTCTTACGTTTTTTTTAGTACTCTCTACATAGTACCATTTAAGCTACAGTAGAATCAATATTTTTTAATTGAACTCTTAAAATATATAATTATTTGTTACTAAAGGATTTTGTTTGAAGTTTTCTTCTCTGCTAAGTGTGATCCTCTAATCATAAAAGTGACAAGGTTTTTTGTTTGTTTTTAACAAATTTCTTTCATTTCAAAGTAGTAGGCATAGATATATAAATGCATAATGAAGCAGGTGTTTAAACAGCATTTTTATAAATAACCACAGAGTTATGGCAATTTTAAGTATCCATTTGTACCAGTTATATATATATACATATATATATACACACATATGTACATATATATATATATATATATGCATTGTGTGTGTGTGTGTGTGTGTGTGTGTGTGTGTGTGTGTGTGTGTGTATATATATATATATATATATATATATATATATATATATATATATATAAAGCCAGCAACCATAACAACTGGTTGCTATGACGCCCACTGTGGCCAAATGAACCGGCCAATCGGGGTGGGGCAGGCCAGCCAACCTCACAGCCCCTCCCCCCTGCCGGCCTGTCCCTGATCGTACTCTCCCACCCCGATCAAGAGCAGGGCAGCTGGCCAAACGCCCCCTCTCTTCCCCCAACACCCCCGCCAGCCCCACCCCCAGCCAGCCAGCCCCACCACGATAGGCCCTCAGCCCCTCCCCCTAGCCGGCCCGCCCCTGATCACACCCCCACCCCACCCCAATAGGGGACGGGGCTGGCCAGCCAACCTCCTGCTGCCCCTCCCCCCAGCCGGCCACACCCCCAATGGGCCCCCACCACCCTGATCAGCCCGCAGGCCCTCCCCCTGGCCAGCCCCGTCCTTTATTGTCACCCCACCTCAATAGGGGACGGAGCCAGGTGGCCAACTTCCCGAAGCCCCTCCCCCTGGCTGGCCTTGTCCCTTATGGGCCCCCACCACCCTGATCGGCCCCCAGCTGGCCCTGCCACTGATTGCCCCCCCCCACTAGGGGGCAGGGCCAGCTGGCCAATCTCTCCCCCCACCTGGCCCAACCCCAGATCGGCCCCCCATCCCTATCAGGGGCAGGGCCAACTGGCCAACCACACATGGCCCCTCCCCCAGGCCGCTGGCCCCTGATCAGCACCCCCCCCACCCCATTCAGGGGTGGGGCCCATTGTCCAATCGCCCACAGCCCCTTCCCCCAGCCATCCCAGCCCTAATCGGGCCCTGATGGGGATGGGCCAGCTGGCCAACCTCCTGCCCTCTCCTCCTCCCGACAGGCCCAACCCCAGTCCGCCCCGATTGGTGCTGGGCTGGCCAGACCCCACCTGTGCATGAATTCGTGCCCTGGGCTTCTAGTTTCTCAGTTCCGGTTAGATAATTTTATGCGATTTCACTTCAATTCAATAAGTATTGATAGAAATTCCTTCATCTGCCTAAAGCAAAGGATGTAGGTGTTTTTAGAAAGTTGTATTTTGATATTTGATGGATATGCACAAAAGGATTGAATCCACATATGTATGGTTTCTTTTAGTCTATGTGCCTTTAACACTTTTGCTTTCTGCTTATTCTTAGTTGTCTTGGTCTTGAGAGCATGTGTGTTTAAGAGTACCAAGACTGACACAGGACCATTTTTGTACCTGGCAGGGTATCACTGAGCTAGACAGATTATAAGTATTGAATCTTCTGTTTCACAGCAGGCAAATCCAGCAAATAAAAGATTTAATCAGAAAAAGGAATATGATACACTTGGAAGTAATATTTATTTGTATCACAGGTTCCTTAGTTCTTAAAAAACAACTTGAACTTGAGGTCTAGTGGCAAAGAATTTTCTTTTTTTTATGTTGTTTATAACCCAGTTGATGTTTTTCAAGTCATAATCCCTGTGTCCTAAATATATTCTAATTCTTATTTTTGTATCATACATAAAGGACTTAAAGGAATAAATATTGAAATGTGTGACCTAATTATTAGAAGAACTAAAACTAAATACTTCATTTTAAAGCAGAGACATTTCTTGTAACTATTAAGTAAAATAAGGATATGTTTTCTTAGTTGAAAAATTATTCTCAAAGAATAGAATCAGGACAGAGAAAGGAAAAGTAGATTGTGTTGAACATGGCACGTGAACAACCAAGGATTATTCATTTAATACATAATTATTTAGGATATTTGCAAAGCACTATATTAAGTGTTTAAAAGTTGCAAAGTTTTACAAAACAATAATCCTTACCTTCAAGAAGTTTACAGGCAAATATTGCATTTTTTATATAAAAAGATCATAAAGTTTCTAGTCATTTGAAAGTGTAGCATTATTAAACTATTCTTTTGGTATGCTGTTCTTAAATCCAAACCTCAAGAAAATACAGGCTGAATTAATTTACATTTAATCTTGGTTTTGACTAATGCATGGTTGCAAATTAACTTTCCTTATTTGTCTTAGTATACTGAGTAGTAGATACCAGCAGCCTTTTGACCATCTTCAAATATCTTAATATTACCAATTTGTAAAATCATTAACATTTTGGATAGTTTTACGAGAAATTCTTGATTTTTATTTTTCAGTTTCTCTTCCTTTCTTAAATTGCTATTAAATGTTGCCAAGCATAAAAGTTTTAGGATAGCCCAGCCAGTGTAGCTCAGTGGTTGATCATTGTCCTATGGACCAGGAGCTCACAGTTCGATTCCCAGTCAGGGCACATGCCCAGGTTGCGGGCTCAATCCTCAGTATGGCGCGTGCAGGAGACAGCCAATCAATGATTTTCTCCCATTACTGATGTTTCTATCTTTCCCTCCCTCTCCCTTCCTCTCTGAAATCAATAAAAATATCCTATCTAATAAAAGGATAATATGCAAATCAACCGAGCAGTGGAACAACCCGTCGCTATGATGCACATTGACCACCAGGGGCAGACACTCAATCCAGGAGCTGCCCCCTGGTGGTCATTGCGCTCCCACAGGGGGAGTGCTGCTCAGCCAGAAGCCAGGCTCATGGCTGTGAGCGTAGCGACAGTGGTGGGAGCCTCTCCCACCTCTGCGGCAGCACTAAGGATGTCCGACTGCTGAGGAGCAGGCCTAAGCCATCAGTTGGACATCCCCCTGAGGGCCCCTGGCTCCTGGACTGAGAGGGCACAGGCTGGGCTGAGGGACACCCCCCCCCCAAGTGCACAAATTTCATGCACCAGGCCTCTAGTATTTACATAAAAGGGAAGATTCTGTAATATGGATATCTACCTATTAGAATGTGTTTACCCAGGGAGATTTGCATAACTTTTTACTTAGGGAAAGGAACACTTCCCAAGGTGAGACTTGGAATAGTGAAATACTGCCATCTTCACAAAACATTCAGCTTTGTGGTTACTTTTAAACCAGTAGGACTTGGAGGGGTTGGGTAGGGCAGATTTATGACCAGCATGAATTTCACTTCTAAACTAGCAACTTCAGAGCAACCAGAGGAAAGAACTTGGGTTGGTCCTAAGCAACAGAAGCAGACAAGGTTTCTCTTTCGGACATTCCTCTTTCCCTTTGTGACACTACCACCGACCCAAAGCTATGGGCCCCTGTCCTGTATCTCATTCCTAAACAGATTTCTTCATGCTATAATTATGACCTTGTCCTTATTATATTAATGCTTACCTCTTGGTAACTCAAAGTCATTGTAAGAAATAAATCTCTTGTGGAAGTATTTCAGTAATTTTTTAAAGGAAAGATAATTAGTAGAGTAGAGAAGGTACTTTCAATCAAATTACCATCCTCCACCAACCAGTAAGTCAACCCTGAGAATGATAATTCAGTACTGTGTCTATGCCATTAAAACCATACATTTCTTACCATTTTCCATTCACCCTAACAAAAGGAAAGTGAGTCAGTTACAAAGGATATTTTGTTTGAGTCATGGTACTAGTTGCTATTTTTGTCTAAAGAGTTGCAATAACACTAAACAATGCTCTAGAAAATTCTGAATGAGGAACTTCAGCTTGTTTCAAGCACAAGCACCTTATAGTAAAGAAGATGCTAGGTAACAGGAATCGATATAATATACTAAGTTTGAGGTGAGAGAGAAGAGAAACAACAATGAATGTAAATTTTTAAAGCATATTATATTAAATTCTCAACCAGTAATCGAACAAGAATGAGAATCAGTCAGCTTAAGTTTAAAAAATTGGGAAACACTGACCATTAATTTGAATAATTGGGTTGCTCTTTGGTTGGAGATACATCTGAGAATATATTGTATCCTGAGTTTTCTAGGAAACAATATGGGGTTCCTGAGCAAACTAATGGTTCTCAACAGAGCAATAAGTAGACATAGCCCCCAAAATGGGCAATTCTATCAGCATTCCTTTTTTGTATATATAAATGATTATTCATAAAAGCAAGTTGAATACCTATAATTAGCAATACTTTGTTTGTCATGGACTACCAACCAAAAGTAATTATTTTAATTTAAAAAAGTACACTTACTTCTTTCTACTAATTTAGTATATACTTTATTCTGAATTAGTAAGATTTTATGACTGTCTGACTTAAAATATTTTGGAAACAGAAAAGTTACTCATTATCCTCATTTCTCTTTAATTTTAAAATAGCCACTAAAAGTATATTCTTCGTTTGATTCTTCGTTATATTCACTTAAAGTTAACCACTGACTCAGCTTTTTACCACAATATAACCCTTAGCTCTGGACAAGCATAATACTGGATTTGAGGAGTGGACCATGTTAACACCAGATTCCAAGTCAATCTTTTTTTTTAATTGATACACTCCTTACACATACAGGACTAAACAGATTTTTTGGGGGTGAAATTTTCCTTCCTGCCTTTGTATCTAATAAACTATTTTTCATCTTTCCCAAGGTTTTCAAACAGCTGGAAATTCATGAATACTTCATATTTTCATTTGATTTTGAAGATTGTACATTTAGAATTAAAATTATTATTTTCCATTTAAAAATAGAGCACTTGCAGTGAATTTAATATGTGCAAAGAAAGACATTTGATTTTGTTGGTAATTCAGTAAGATAACTAATGTGTACTTCAAAAATACAGGTAATGTTAACATTTTAGTGAGCATTATCATAGCCCGAGGCTTTTTAATCTTCTGAAAATAAAATTGCTATCTGTGTAAGAACTGTTTTCCCCTCATTGTCTAATACACGTTTTAATGATGGTTAGAATTGTGGAAGCCCTGGCCCGTGAGGCTCAGTTGGTTGAAGCATGGATCTGTAAACCAAAAGGTCATGGGTTCAATTCCTGGTCAGGACCATACCTAGGTTTTGGGTTCAAGGCCCCCTCCCCCGACCCCCTCGTGGCACATATGGGAGGCAACTGGTTGAGGTAGATACTTCTCTCTCTCTCTCTCTCTCTCTCTCTCTCTCTCTCTCTCTCTCTCTCTCTCTCTCTCTCTCTCTCTCCCTCCCCCTCCCCCTCTCCCCCTCCCCCAGCACCACTCCTCCCCACCACCTTTCAAATCAATAAACATCCTCGGGTGAGGATTTTTTTTTTAATTGTTGTGGAATAGTAATGAAGACATATTAAAGCTTTGTTCATCTCTGATGCCTAACTCCCTTTTCATACAAAATAGACTATACTATGTATAATTTATTATATATCTGATTAACCAACAGAATTTTTTTTATTTTCCATTTGTGATCCTACTATACAGAATACTTTGGGGACTAGTTAAGTAAGCTAGGTTAAGGGTCTATCTCCTATGTAAACTTCTTTAGGTTATATTGATTAGATTGCTCGATTGCATTTAAAGGTTGACACATTTATTAGTTGGTATTTCTTTATAAGTATCTGTTCTTCCCAACTACCCTATAGGACGTCATAGCAGGGACCTTCTTCTTAATTTATTTTTTCCTATAGTCACGCTTAACTCAATACAGCACTCTGCATCACAATAGATAGTATATACTTGTTGACTGAGAGAAGTAGTTGGGGGAGAGGAAAGCAATAAAGAAAAATAGAGCAGCCCTGGCTGGGTAGCCCAGTTGATTAGAACAGCTGCGGACCACTGGTGATCCCTAAGGTCCGAAAGGTTGGTGACCGCTGGATTACAGCATGGTCCCAATATGCCAAGGTTGCAGATTAGATCCCGGTCAGGGCACATACAAATACAAGAAACAACCAATGAATGCATAAATAAGTGGAGCAAGAAATCTTTCTCCCTCTCTCTCTCTCTCTACACTCCCCCTTTCCCCTCTTCTCTCTCTCTCTCTCTCTCTTTCTCTCTCAAAATTAACTAAAAAAAAACAAAAACAAAATTACTCTAGTAGTACATATATTCTGATATGATTTAATATTTCTTGACTCGAATAACATAGTAACTGCTATGGAAATAGCTTTGTGTCCTAAATCATTTTATCAGTGAGCTACTTAAATATGAAAGTTTGTATACGTTTGTTTGAGAAAAATGTTTCTTATATTACTTTTACTTAGCTAATCTTTTCAACAAAAGTTTTAGATGCCTTGCTTTTATTTTAAATTACTAACTTTTAATACAGTTGGTTACAGCATAACCAGTTCTATCTGAGGAAACATTGTATCTTGAATTTTCTGAATACCTCTCCAATTTCTAGCCCATATTTTTATAGATAGGACTTATTTCAGACAGCTAATCTATTGGCTTGAGCTATGGTTTATGGCAGTGATTTTCAACCAGTGTGCTGCAAGAATTTTAAAACATGCAATACCTAACTGGTCAGGACCACTGACCTCTTTTCCTTACATTGTCAAATAAATAAATGACAAAAGCCAACACAATAGCCGTCCAGTGTGAATGAATCAAAATTATACCTATTTTTTGTCAGATTAAAAAAAATTTAATAAAAAATAAAAATTAAAAAATTAATGTAATTTTTTGGTGTGCCAAAGACTTTTAGTAATTAGTTTATGTGTGCCATGAGATGAAAAAGGTTGAAAATTGCTGGTTAATGGTTATGTAAAATGAACATCATTGTCTTCCACTCTGATTTGTAATTTTTTTAAAAAAAGGTATTTTCGTATTGTCATAGATGAAAACCAGCAATCAGAACCAATTACATTATTACAGATGGTCCTGTGTTCTTATTATGGCTATAACTTAACTTAGCCTTAATATTATTTACACTAATAAATCAAAGTTTTCTCATTGTAGTTAACACAGTGTAGAGAATTAAGAGTGATCACAGATAATGAGTCTGAATAAATGATAGAATTCTCATATCAGAGGTATGTTATATGGTAAAAAATATAGGAACTTTTAGCCTAAGGTCATGGATGTTAGCATAAGCCACTTTTGCTGAAAGACTTGTCATTTTTATTGGATTCTTTGCTGATGATGTATATTGTGGTTTATAATTGCTTTTCATCTTAATTGTGGAATAAATTTATGTTGTGTTTTATTTGTGTTGTTAAAAGAACTTTTAAGCATACTTCTGAAATTAATGTTCTTTATCAGTAACAGGGGGTATCACAGAAGAGCAGTTTCAGACACATCAACAGCAGCTAGTTCAAATGCAAAGGCAGCAACTTGCTCAGCTTCAGCAAAAACAGCAATCTCAGCATTCCTCGCAACAGACACATCCAAAAGCACAGGTAAGCCTGTCTTTAACCACGCTTATTTCTCTTCCTTTCTCTCATCATTATAGTCCTGTTCACTTGTAGTCAAGTCAGAGGAAATAATCTTGATATTGCCACTCTTGATTTTAAAGATCAAACCTCTAAGTGTCTTTTTAGTTAATTTACATAATTTTAATTTTAAGTGACCAGTTCATATTTTATGAGAGGTGCATTAGAACCAAATAGGATATTTTTAATTTAGGAAGAAATGTTTTGAAGGGTTATTGAGAATTTGTAAAAGCAATTGCATACTTTTAGAACCATTATCCCCCAACCCTTACTGTCCCCCCCCCAAAAAAAAAAATTTTTTTTTAAGCACTAACTTTCCTAACCGCTAGTGCCATGTGGTTGTGCCCCAAGCTGAAAGGTGTTTACTTCTCTTGAATTGTGCATTAACTCTAAACATATTTTCTTGAATCATATTTCCCTGAAGAAAATAATGCCACCAGGTGAGGTCCATAAGCACCATTAAATGAAGACACTATGGATAAGAACAAAAATACCTGATAAAATTATAATTGCCAGAAGAGAAAAGCTTTCAACACCTTGAGATGAGCCCTGTAGACTCATTTTGGACTTTTGGCCTCGGAAACTGTATGACAATGAATTTCTGTTGTTTAAACCACTAAAAAGAAAACTGAGAAGTGTATTTCAGATTTGAGCCATCTGAAAAAATAAACCCAGTGTTTTAGGTCTTAAATTTTGTTGCACCATAATTCTAAAAAATAATTCTAAAATAATAATGAAATTAACTCAGTTTGTTATATCTCAGGCCAGCATCTGCCCATAGTAGTTCAGCTCATTCTCAAAAGGTCAGTACACCAACCTTGAGATCCCATGTCCAGCAACATGAAAATCTCAGTCACCCTGGGACTCCTTAACACTCCGCTATCATCCTGGTGGATTTGGGACTGGCCCACATTCTAGGGTTGTTGGCTGTTAGTAATAGCTACCAGTTTTATACAGAATCAAGAGCAAATGCCATTCAAAGAACCTAAGTAGACACTTCTCCAAAGAGGACATACAGATGGCCAAAGGACATATGGAAAAATGCTCAGTGTCACTAATCATCAGAGAGATGCAAATTAAACTCTAATGAGGAATCACCTCACACTGGCCAGAATGGCTACTATCAACAAATCAACAAACAAGTGCTGGTGAGGATGTGGAGAAAAAGGAACCCTAGGGAATACAAACTGGTGCCACCACTATGAAAAATAGTATGGAGTTTCCTCAAAAAATTGAAAATGGAGCTGCCTTTGAACCCAGTGATCCCACTCCTAGGAATATATCCACGAATCCTGAAAACACCAATCAGAAAGACTATCTGCACCCCTATGTTCATAGCAGCTTTATTTACAATAGCTAAGATCTGAAAACAGCTCAGGTACTCATCAGTAGATGAATGGATTAAAAAGCAGTGGTACATTTACACAATGGAATACTATACGGCTATAAAAAAAGATCATCCCTTTGAGATAGCATGGAGGGACCTGGAGAATGTTATGCTAAACGAAATAAGCCAGTCAGAGAAAGACAAATATCACATGATCTCACTTATCTGTGGAACCTAATGAACAAAATAAATTGATGAACAAATAGCTCCAGAGACATGGAAGCATGCAACAGACTGATGAATCTCAGAGGGAAGGGGCAGTGGGGAAGAGATTAACCAAAGAAACTTATATGCATATATGCATAGTTCATGGACACAGACAATAGTGCCGTGAAGGCCTGGAGTGGAGGAGGGCAATGGGGGACGTCTGTAATACTCTCAACAATAAAGATAAATTTTTAAAAATAGTAAATGCCGTTAAACTTGCCTTTTTATTTGCTTTTTCGTAGTCTCTTGGGTAACCAGCCTGAAGTGTTTTCAGCCTACTCCAGGATTAGGCCAAGACATGTTTTTTTACAGTGTGACAAAGGTGACTGTTAGTCATCTCTGATTTTATTTTGCTCATAGTATCAAGATTGTCAAGTATTTTTAAAGGCATTCATTAACACTTAATTAGAAAAAATGTATAGAGTATTAAAGGTTTGGGTTTTTTTAATCCCCTAGTTCTTTCTGAGAAATAGTTACTTTTCAGTTTTTAGTCACTTCTCTGCTTCATATGCCAAAAATAGTCTATGAAGCCCTGGAACTGTCTCTTTTTTTTGTTTGTTTGTTTGTTTTTGTTAATCCTCACCAGAGGTTGTTTTTCCCATTGCTTTTTCAGAGGAGAGGTAGAGGGAGAGAAAGAAGCATCAATGTGAGCGAGAGATATCAATTGGTTGCCTGACACATGCCTCAGGTGTGGGGAGTGAACCGGCAACCCAAGTACGTGCCCTTGTCCGGGAATCAAACCCATGACCCTTTAGTGTATGTCCGACTTTCTAACCACCTAGCAACACAGGTCAGGACCAGAGCCCTCTGTCTCTTAATCTAAACACTTGTAACTGTTCCGTATGAAAAAGCAACAGCCTCTTCTTGGGTTTTGCCCATTTCTTAATAAGTTCGTGGAATCACATCTAAAAAAAATTGGGTTTAATTTTGTTCATTTTACAGGGCTCAAGCACCTCTGACTGTATGTCTAAAACACTTGACTCAGCCAGCGCCCACTTTGCTGCATCTGCAGTGGTCAGTGCACCTGTTCCCAGTCGCAGTGAGTCGGCCAAGGAACAGAACACTGGGCACAACAACATAAACGGTGTTGTCCAGCCTTCAGGTAAGCCTGTGGTTTCATGTGTTACTTACTAGCTCAGAGTTGTAACTCGGTGATTTGAGGTATGGTTTTTGTTTTTAAATCCAAGGGGAAACGTCTTCTGTGGATAATGAGTGGTGGAACAGCTGGATGTTTTTTAGAATTCAAATAGAGCCTGCTTCCTATATCTTTTGTACCACACCCACTGGATATCTACCTGTGTGACACTCTACCCTGCCTGGTTCTATCCATGTCCTGTCAGTTGCCTCACATCTTAGGAAATGCATCAAGCTAATCACTAACCACCACCGCTGAATTATCCATGCTTTGTTAAAAAGACGAAATTCCGTGCAGGATGATCAATAAGATTGAAATGAGTTTACCTCCTCGGTTTTACATACTCGTAGGCCTGCTTTCTCTGACTCCTCTTGAAGTACAACATTGCTCTGAAACCCTGTCTGCTTCTTACTACCCTGAGTCCTCAGACACTTGCTGTTCTTAACATCCTTCAACTACTGCTCTAACTTTAGGATTTTCACTTGCTTTGGCATGCATCCACAATCCTGATTGCTTCTCCTTACTGATGTTCTTACATGTATCCATTCTAATAGAAATCCAACTATAGTCTTCCCCTGCCCTCAGCCTCCATAATGGACCGCTCTGTCCTCTTATACAATTTCCAAATATGGAGGCAACAGAATACTTTGCAAAGCCCTTTTATGTAGAAAGAGGGTGTCTTTGTCTTTGGGGTTGTAACAGGTGCGTATGTTGTCCTTACTAATCAGAAGCTGTCTTTAATGCCTTTTTGAGAGGCCATTATGTGGAAAGTTGACATGGTATTTAATTAGATTACAAATGTTTGCATATATTTTTATTATTAAAATCTTTTTAAGAGTTTAATTAATGTCTCATGACATAAATTGAATGATTTTTTTTTCCTCCTTCAGGAACCTCTAAAACATTATACTCCACCAATATGGCTTTATCATCCAGCCCAGGGATTTCAGCCGTACAACTTGTAAGGACAGTTGGCCACACCACTACAAATCACTTAATCCCAGCCTTGTGCACAAGCAGTCCTCCAACACTTCCCATGAACAGTTCTTGCCTGACAAATGCAGTGCACCTCAATAACGTCAGTGTTGTTTCTCCAGTCAATGTGCATATCAATACACGGACTTCAGCACCATCGCCAACAGCCTTAAAACTTGCCACAGTTGCTGCCAGTATGGACAGAGTGCCAAAGGTTACTCCTAGCAGTGCCATCAGCAGCATAGCAAGGTGTGTGTGTGCTTGTTTCAGGCATCATTCTATCCCTTTCTGCTGGCTACTCTGAGGGAGGAAAAGACTTTTTTTTTTTACTGCTCAAGTAATAGATGTCTGTTGATTGGCTTGCTTTTCAACAGATACTGAATATCTGCTTAGTGTAAAGTGCTTTGACTTATTATTTGTTTGAGGTCACTACTGCAGTGTTTAAATGCCAGCCAAAATTATAAAAACAGGAGAAAACCACATCAAATTGGGAACCATCAAACCAAAAGAGATATATCACAGAGCCCATTTTAGAAACTTCAGTTACTCTTATAGGGCTTACTAGTAGTTTAAACAGTCTGGAGGATTAGAGTTGTTATTAACATCCATGTCAGAGCTTAATTTTCCAATCACATTTGTGTTTTCTTCAACATTAAACACAAGAGGAAAGTAAATTATTCTATGTATATATTAAAATTGATAATATTCTGGGATTAACTAAATATTATCTTCTTTCTGTGAAACTAATACATGAGAACAATGAATTAAAAAAATTGATTTGCATGGGTGAATAACTACATGACCTTGAAGCTGAAAAGATAACTACAGTAGAAAGTAATTTAATATTGTGCTCCTAATGATCATTGTTTTGGAGCATCATAAGCTCCACCTATTGTAAAAACTTGGATTGTCCTATGTTATATATTGCATAAGTAATTTATCACTGGCTTCTACTGAAATTTATGTTAAATTATTTTTGTTTCCTAAGTAAATAATTATAATCAAGTAATTAGGAACTAATAGGATTTCTTAGCCGAAGGAAACTTTTTCTCATTCCTGTATAGATATTATAAAAGTGGGAAATGTTCTTGGGAAGTACGTGTTTAGTTATAGTACATAAAAAGGTATCTGTAAATACTAGAGAGTGTTAATGTTTATTTTACTCTTTGCCTTATTATAGAGAGAACCATGAACCAGAAAGATTGGGTTTAAATGGAATAGCAGAGACAACAGTAGCTATGGAAGTGACATAACCTAAAACATGTGGCTTTGACCTGTGCTGATGGTGTGCAGTCATTCATATTCCAGCTGAATGCAAAAGGCGACACTCTGTGGATCACAGAGGTTAACCATGGACCTAAATGGACTACAGTATATCGGATGTGTAATCCATATATGATGTATATTTTGTAAAATCGGGAAAATCACTACCTTGTAAAATAGTTTATTTGTATCATCAATATTATTTCTGTTACTTGAATAGTAGATATTCATCATCATGCTTTTGCACTTGAATTTGCAACTGAATGGATTTAAAAAAATAATTCTTTAATGGGATCATGAGCATGAAATGGGATCCTACATCACTTGTTTTAACTATTTATTTTGCCATGTTTACATTTTGTATCTTGTAAAAATAAATCCAACTTTGTGTCTAAAACGTTAAAGATTCATAGCTAGGAAATGAAATTCTTGTAATTTTTTTCTAAAGGAACTGTAAAGTTTTCACTTGGTTCATTTTGTTTCACAATTTGACTAGATGGACTTTTTGGTAAATACTTTAGTGGCATTTCACTGTCAAATATGAAGTTCAAGGCAAAATAGTATTTTCTATTACTGTGCAGGGGAAAGGGATGGATCGATACATGCAAATTTAATGTAGTAACTCACTTTTCCATATATTTTGAATGTATATTTCTATTTATAATACCAGTTTATAAAAAATAATTACACAGAAAAAAGGACTAGGAAAAATTATGCATCTAGCACATTTAAACTGTGCAGATAAGAAAATTTTTCAAGGATTACATTTTATCTGAAGACTGCATATTTTAACTGGCTTTAAAACTGTAACACACCACATAAAGGGTATTTTACCAGGTATGTATTGCATTATTATATCATTGCAATAATTATTGGAAGTCTAGATATCGAGCCATCCCAGGTGTTGGGAGGGGGGAGGGTTGTGGCAAGATTGTCTTTTCAATTTTGGAGAGTTTTCCTGTGGCTACAAGGCAAGTAACGGGTTGGAAAAAGTCTGACTGTAAGCGTTGGACACCTTCATAGTGTAGTGTTTTAGTGACTTTTTTTATACGGTTCTTGTAAATTAGATACGTGTAGTGGTGTTTCAGAATGTTTGTTTATGCACTAGTTCAGACAACTTTCCCTGTTACTTGTTCTTGATAAGTGAAAACTGCAGGGAAATAAAAATACATATCAAAACATGGCCATGCTGCATATGTGTTTATTTCACAATGTGCACACAGTGTCAGTAAAATTTAAGGGAGACGATAGCACTTAACAGCACTTTTCATTTTCACAGTGCTTTCCAAGCATTAATGAAAAGAACTATAAGGAGCTCATCTGTGGGCACTATTGGGTTTCAGATAATCCAATATAAACTACCTTTGATATGAAAAGTTCTTGAAATATTTTACAAATGTAAGTAATTTGCAGTATAACATTCATTGAAATCTCATAAATGAGCCTCATTTTATAAATAGAAGTTTAGAGTAGAATTATATTGCAAGGGCGTTTTGTCAAGTAAGTTCTGGGAAATGTAAATATTTTTAATGAATATGATTAAAACCATTTCAAACTTACATAATTTTATATTTTACATTTTTTATATCTGCAGTTCTAAAAGTTGTAAATTGATATGTCAGTTGAATTAATGGGCCAAGATTTCTGCTGAGAGTGGTTTTTATTCAGGTCTTAAATGTGTAAAGCAATTTATGGGCAAAACCATAGAAAAATAAATAAATTTAATTTCTTCATTGGTTGTGACCTGATAGGATCCATGCTCGTTTCTGCCATTCTACCTCTGGAGTTCTCATTGCTGATGATATAAAGGAAATCATTTTGTTTGATATGTATCATGACTGTTTTCATTCTGCTTGTAGTTGAATGTAACTCTTCGTTATTAAGAACTTAAAATAACGTTAGTGCCAATTTTGGAGAAAGCTTTTTTTTCCATTTTACTAAAGCAAAGCATGAAGTGAATTTGCCTTATGTGATATACATGTTAAAAAATAATTTAAGTAAAAGAAAAGAACTATCCATTTGTACAGTTTCTGGAGATGTGACAAATCCAGAATTTATCAGACTGATGACACAATTTATTTGTTCCTTTTGAAGTAAAATAGAAAAATAAGCCTTCATTATTTTGGTGGTTGTAACTATTTCATGGATGGCATTTCAGTTACTTGGACACATATTTCAAAAACTTTCATGACAGATACTTATTTTCACCTTACTAAATTGAAGAATAGTTTAGTTTTGCATGGCCCTCCCTGGACAATACCTCTCTCTCTCTCTCTCTCTTTCTCTCTCTCTCTCTCTCTCTCTCTCTCTCTCTCTCTCTCTCTCTCTCTCTCTCTCTTGGTTTTCTGAGGAAACTAGTCTTGGTACTTGTAATTCAGTAAGCTCCTGGAGTCCTTGCAGGATTTTTTTTATGGAGTAGTAGGTCTGTTCGTTTGCTTGTTTGTTTGTTTATTTGTTTTAAACAAAGGGGTAACTCTCCTGTGCTTGGGATATCTTGTAATTCAGTATAGATAAAAGTATTTATAAACTAGTCTTCCACCTTCCTAAAGAGAGTAAATACCCTTCCTTTCCTAGTAATTGAAGATCATCATTATGCCCAGGGATTATGACGGTAGCTCTAAATATATTTCACCATGTGTTGCATATCTTTTGCAGAAGTCCAAGGGAGGGGGGGAATACCTGGAGGGCACATTTAAAATTATATATACTAGAGGCCCGGTGCACGAAATTCGTTTACGGGGGGTGGGTCCCTCAGCCCAACCTGCACCCTCTCCAATCTGAGAGCCATGATGGCTTAGGCCCATCTTGTGGCTATGGGCACCGCCACCTTTGTGACAAGAGTGACAGTTAATTTGCATGTTACCCTTTTATTAGATAGGATATATATGTAAATATAATTCACACAGATTCTTTTTAAAAAATAGGTAATACAGTATTTGCAACTATGCTTAATGTTTTTTATTACCAAGGTTGTTTTTTGGCGGGGAGTGGGAGGGCAGTAAGGAGGGCTAACATTTCAGAAACTTCTCCCTAGTAAATACTGCTGTGTTTGAGTATAATGCTCTTTTTTTTTAATCAAATTTTGTTGATCAGTAGTAATACACTTTTGACTGAAATGTTTTGTCCCTTAACTGCCATGGCAAATTAAATTTCAGAAGTCTAAGGATATCTCAAGTAATTGTGACTACTTTATCCTGTAAGACAAGTGATGTTTTAATCACTAACCACAGAACAATAGCTAGCATCATGGAGCATGTGGAGTTCTCTCCCAGTGATTGTTCATTTAGTCCTAACAACAGTTGTAGAAAGTGAAGTTTAGAGAAGTTAGATAACTTGCCCCAGGTCATATAGCTGGTAAGTTACTGAGCCAGGAATTAAACTTAGGTAGTCAACACTCTCAAGCCATTGCATCCATCTTTAATGTGAAAGAAATGCTCTTCAAAGAAGTACTTACTGTATCTTTAGTCCACTTATTGGCAGCATCTGTAGCAGGGTTTTAAAATTTATTTAGAAAACACCCTCCCCCTCTTCCACCACCAGGCACTTAATGTCGGCTTTTTACTTCCCAGACTGAGTGCATTAGATCCAACTGGCTCCTAGCCATCTGCCTGGCAAACCCAAACTAGTTTCTGTTCTGTCAGACCTAGCCGGTAAATGCTCAAGCTCTCAACACAAGGCACTGGGAGCTGGGTCTGGGCCAGGGTGTGGCTGAGTTTTGCCCTTTCTGGACCTTGGTGTTCCTATCTGTAAAATAAGCAAAATTTCCTGGAACTCCAGAAAGGAGGCCACACAGACAAGCTTGGTGGAGGTGGAGGTATGGCCCTCGTGTCATTGGTTTCTCACCAAGGAAGTAAATGATGTGAGATCGAAGACAGATACAGTCTAGACAACTTCTTTTAGTCATTAATGTCATCAAGGCTGACTAGAGTGTGGACAGTTGTCTGTGTGTAATGCCGCTGAGCTTGGGCAGAACTAATAATTCTAACCAACTTCAGTGACAACAAGTCTCAGAAGGACACAGGAATTAATATTTTTTGGAGGAGGCATCAACGGGGAACCAGACAGACAACACAGGGTGCTAGACTAGCAGAGAATTTGTTGAGCTGGGTTTTAATGCCTCTGCCATTTAATTGCCTGATTTTATCGCCTTCCTATCTCCAAACTTGTATCATAGGACTGGTGAGTGGAATTAGGTAACCTCCAACATCTCTGCCAGCTCCAGTGCTGCAGGAATCCGATTTCCCCTCCCCCTCCCACTCCCCTGCTGGCTCCCTTGCTTTTCAGAAAAATCTTGAAATGGAATTCTTTATGTCATATCAAGAATAAGAGTCCATGAAATCTTCCTTGTCGGAGCATTGCATATTTGAACAAAACTTCCCTGGCTGACTGATCAGAGGAACATGGCAGGTCAAGAAGATGACAAGATACCTCAGAGCATTGACCCTGCCTCAGAATGAACACCTGTTATTCTCAAGGAAGGCTAGGATTCTGCAGTCACGTTTCACTGCCAGAGCAAGAGACCAACCCCAATCACAGAAAGAAAATTCTTTCACCTTCCATATACAAACTATTAGTTTGATCATAGAGTACTGACATTTTAAATTTACCAATGTTGAAAACCTTCCATTAGTGTATACAATGACATGTTCTTCCTCTGCTCAGTCCCAGGGCCACTGAAGGTCGTGGGCACACACAGCTCCTTGTCTTACTAATGCCTGTCTTATGTGCTCTTCTCACTGTCATGAGTAGATTTTGGTCAGCCTAAGTGAGCCCAAATTAGGGAAAACCAAGATGCAGGATTTCAGCTTTTATGTGTGTTTTGTTGTTTTGTTTTTTACTTCTTTAAGATTCTTAGTTACTAATTTCTAGGGAGAGTAAGAAAAGAAACATCGATGTGAGCATGAAACATCGATAGGCTGCCTCCTTCACGCCCCCTACCAGGGATCAAGCCCACAACCTGGGCATGTGCTCTGGGAATTGAACTGGCAACCTTTCAGTGCACTGGACAATGCCCAACCAACTGAGCCACATGGGCCAGGACCAGGATTTCGGCTTTTAACATAAAACATTATTAGTTATCTGCTGCTGAATAATAAATTGGTACAACATGTAATGTGGGTGAAGAGTCTAGCGTAGCACAAGGCAGAAATCCAGGTGGCATCGGCTCTGTGTTCTATCTGGAGGCTCAAGTAGGGAAGGATTCACTTCTAAACTCCCTCTGGTTGTAGACAATTCACTTCCTGTGGCTGTAGAATTTGTAGCAATTTGCTTCTTCAAAGCTGGCAGTGGGGGAGTGTTTCCGCTGTGTGTGAAGTCTCTTGCTTCAGGGAAGGCCTGGACCTCATAAAGGGTGTATCTGATTAGGTCAGGCCTGTGCAGCCTGATCTGTGATTGATGCAGTCAACTGATTGAGGACCTTACATCCCGTGAAGTCCTTTTCCTTCTGCCCTATTTTATTAGAAACAAGTCACAGGCCTTAAACTCAAAGGGAGGGAAGGCTTAGATACTAAGAGATGGGAATATTAGGGTTACTCCAGGGTGTGTCTGCCACATATCAATAATTGGATCAACTCCATCCCACTACCACTCACCAGTCTTCTACTATAAAGAAACAATTGAAGGTACTCTCTAGTGCAAACATTGTGCTACTTTGTGAACCATAAATTCCACAGTCCTGGATGTCAGGGAGGAGGTGAGGTCCAGTCTGGAGATAAGCCTGCCCATCAGCAGCAGAAAAGCCATGTGGAAACAAGTGGATGAGATCAGCTAGCAAGAATAGACCAGAAGGAAGGAAACTGAGCAGCAGAACCTTAGCATCGATGAAGCCGGGGGCAGGTGGGGCAGGTGGGGGCAGAGAAGGGACAGGGTAGCCATCCAGGGGGGCGGGGGGACGGAATCTGGAAACCCAGGGAGTTTTCTAACTTCCTTTGGAAGAACTCTGCAGAGGTACAGTGCCAGTGGATAGAAATGAGTGGTTTTGGTTGGGAAGGAAATAACAGGTGATGAGGGTTTAGCAGTGAGGTAAAAAGTGGAGAATGACCTGATCAGAAATTCTGGGTTAAAGTCCTACCTGGGTGCTTCTCACCATCACAGGTACAGGTGTGTGAGTCTCATCCCAGGCTGGTTGAATTTCCAAAAATGGAATGTTTTTTACTTCTTTAAGATTTTTTTAATTACTAATTTTAAAAATTATTCTTTGTTGGTATTAGTCCTTCTGTTTATTTGCTGTAGAGTTGGTTGATTGTGTTTGTGTTTGTAAGTTCACCAGATGGTGTTTGTTCATTGCAGCTAAGGTTGGGAATGACTAGTCTGATCTTTCTATTTACTGGTTGTGACAGTGGACGAGTAACTGTACTGAAAGTTCAGAATTTATTTCCTTAGCTGAAAAATAAGGAGGGATAAATTATTTCCCTGAGTCCCATTAGCTCCAATGGAATACAGAGAATGCCTCTCACTGAGAAAGCTCCATGGCTCCATAGTACTGACTTTGAAGAATTGCTTGTAACAGTGATTTCCAACCAGTTTGCCTAAAGAATTTTTAAATCATGCAACATCTGACTATTTAGATACTTTCCCTTAGATTGTCAAATTTAAAAATGACAACAGCCAACACAACAATAGCTGTCTGGGGTGAATGAATCAAAATTATACCTATATTTTTTGTCAGATTGGCAAAATATATATCTTTTGGTGTGCTATAGGATTTTTAGTAATTAGTTTTTGTATGCCATGAGTTTAAAAAAAAAAAAAAAGGTTGACAATTGCTGCCATATAACAAATGCAGTTCCTTGCTCTTTTAAGGTTTTGAGATCATGTGCTTGAAAAAATTTGTCGTGCAGTTCATCACAGATTAAAATTGTGGTTATTTAAATTCTCTACAGCAATTCATAAATATACCTCACACCTTCCCATTTCAAGCAATCTAAGTTCCCAAATCACACCAGAACATCAATATGCTCCGAGACAGAATTGTTCCCCGCAAGGGACTAGTCACCCACTTTAAAAAAAAAAAAAAAATGTTTCAATTGATTATTTTTTAGAGAGGGAAGGAGACTGAGAGAGAAATAGAAATGAAGTATTGATGAGATCTCCCTCCTGCACATCCCCTACTGGGGATCGAGCCTGCAACCCGGGCATGTGCCCTTGACCAGAATCGAACCCGGGACCCTTCAGTCCACAGGCAGATGCTCTAAGCACTGAGGCAAATCAGCTAGGGCAACCTAAGAATCATCTTGATTCTTCCCTTCCTCGCCCCCACATCTACCCAATACAATCCATCAAGTCTTTGACATGAGCTCCAAAATATGTTAGGCCCATCCATTTTTCCCCTTGTTCAGATGACCACCACCTTGTCTACACCATGGACATCCTTTGCACTACAACAGCCTCATGGCACCCCCCACTCCCCCACCCCCACTGCTTCCATTCTTGCCCATTTCCATCCGTTCACATGGGAGCAAATAGCCCTTAACAGTCAGACTGTCTCAATAGTCTCCTAAAACCTTCCCCATTGCTCCCGATTTACACTAAAAATCTGAATTTCCACCATGACTTGCAAGATCTTCTGTGTCTTGTTCTGGCTTCCTCTCCAAACGCATCCTGTATTACTTCCTGGCCTCAGCACATGCGAGCCTCATTGGAGGACCTTGGTCCTGACTTGAACAACGGATTTCCTGCCTTGGTGCTTTTGTACATGGACATCCCTTCTGCCTAGAATTCTCCTCTCTGCCTATGTTAGGCCTTGAGGACCCCTCCAGAGAGCTGTTGGTTCCCTGGCCTTCCCCCTCTGTCATTCTCTGTCCCGGCCCCTTATCTGTTGATGATATGAAGGAAATAATTTCAATTGTTTGTTTACTACTCCCTTCATGAGCCTCATGATGACAGGGACTGTTTTCTGTTGTATTTCCTGCGCTGGGCATAGACCCTGGCACATGGTAGTTGCTGAAATATTTGTTGAATAAATAAGGGAACAAATAGCAATTAGAGCCATCAAACAGAGTCAAGGGATTTCCTTGTTATATTTCATTTTTATTGTTATTTTAAACCAAAACATGATGATCACTAAACACAGTTTCATGTCTCTTGGACTTATTAACCAAACAGACTTGAAATCTAAAATAGTTCAATTATGCTTAAAATGATTGACCTGTAGCTTCAGAAACTCATTTCCTGGTGAAGCTTTCTTGGGAGGTCACTGTCATCTGCTTTGAGCCGTAGTCTAGCAGATGGCTGTGGGTGGATAGTAGCAGAAAATAGGTTTTGTTTTAAGATTCCCTAAAAGCTATTTTTTCTGCTTATACTTATACAGAATTAGCGGTTGTGCTCAATATAAGAAAATCTGGGAGCAGATTGGCTAGCTGCTGGTTTTGTCATGGTGTTTGTGAGCTAGAAATATTTCTTCATCAAAGATTGCTGAAAGATTCGTATTCGTGGTTTGTGACTAATCAATATTTCCTTATGCATTACGCTTTCTGGGTGTATTTTTGTCAAAAAATATCAGATTTCAACACACTTGCCAGGAATGTAGTGAATTGGTGAAGCTTTCCACTTAACATTCACCATCTTGGTCCAACAAAGCTTAAGCAGTTTTTAGCACTTAGTTTTAAGTTCTTAGTTTGAAAATATCGGGTGGCCGTGTTACTAATGAACATTTAGAGAGTTTAGTATACACATTTCATGGGTTTAGGGGCCATTAACAACTGCGTGCCTTGAAATTACTATTTTAAATATCCATTTGCATTTAGGGTAATATTTAAGATTATTACATGTAAGTAGAAATTTATTATATTAAACTTTTTAATTGCAAGCCCACTTTTCAGAAATGTATATATTCATGAATTCAGCCTAATTTCATTGGATTAAAAATACTTGTTTGTAAGTATTTAAATTAGATATATCTTTCAAACTAGTAATTTCACTCAAAAATTATAAATTAGTGGAGTTGTAAGCTCCACTAGTAATGCTCAAGAAATCTAGAGTGATCGCATGGAAATCTGGATAAGGTGTCTTTTGATTTCAGTTACTAAGTTTTCAAAATATCTGAATTTATCATTTTAAGCAGCAACAACTATTGACCACTCGCTTTGTTTAAGACACCCTTGGGCACTGTCAGGGATATAAAATGTTAAGTTTTGGCCCTGTGGTAAAAAATACATACACATGTACCAATGGGGATAATGAGGACGGAAAACAGCCAACCGATGGTAGGTCTTGATTCCAGCTCCTACATTGGCCAGATGGGATGTTTAAATCCCCCTAACTACTAATGGTTCCCGGACTCTAGGGCTTCACACTGCTCTTAAAATAAAAATCCAGCTCTCTGCCCTGGCCTGCACAGCCCTTCTTGACCTGCTGTCTGCTCAACTCTTAGAGCGGATTTATTTCTGTCCTCTCCTGTGGCCACAATGGCCTTCTGGTCTACCGGGTACCTATCAAGCTGTTCCTATCACAGCCTTGTTCTCTGCTTCTTCTGAAATACTCTTTCTTTATACCTTCACACGACTGTAACTCCTTCTTATACAGTTTCCAGCTGAAATACATCCTCAGGGGGCCTTTCCCAACCTTTTCTACATTCTGCAGTTAAGCTCTCTATCACTTCACTTTTGTTTTACTTTCATCATAGCATGTAATTCTATCTAAAATTATCAGTGTATTTGTCCATTTACTTGCTTGTTGCCTGATTCTTCGCCTAGACTTCCAGTCTCATTAGAGCTGGAACAATGCCTGTCTTATTCCTGGCTCTGTCCTCGGTACCGCCTACAGCAGCCTGGAGTGTAAACAGAGGCTCAGTAAGTAGTTCCTGAATAAATAAGTGAATGACTATGCTACACTGATTCCATCAGGATTTCCTGAGAGCCTAAATAAATAAATAAATAAGTAGACTTCTGGCTATTCCTTCAGAGATTCTAATTCATTCTAAATGAGTCCTAGAGATATGCTTTTTTTTGTTTTGTTTTTAAATGTTAGAAATTTCTTTATTATTACTGATTAAGCACCAGTTTAATGCTGCAAATAATTTCAAATCTGCTTTTAAATTCTGTCCCCCCCCCCCCAAAAAAAATCTCTCATATACCCGGGTTTAGGAATCAAAATCCTAACAAATGATCCCTTGGGATCTTCCACCGCCCAGTGCAGTCTATTCCTGCTTTGACTGCTTTATTAGATTTTCCTGATGCTCTACTCTTTAAGCCCATACAGAATATGTCTCATTCATTCATTCATTCATTCATTCATTCAATAAATATTCATTGAAGGCCTATTATTCATTCATTCAATAAATATTCATTGAAGACCTATCACATACCAGTGTTTTTAGGTGCAGGGATTGAGCAATTAAAACATTGTACGAAGAGGTTTCCCATGCTGTCCCCATCCACCTCTACAGATAGTCGTATTCCCATATTTATTAGTTTCTGGTTTGTTCTCAGTGTTTCTCAATACAAATATAAGCAAAAAAATAACAAAAACCCACAAAACTCATTCTTTTTTATTATTATTAAATGTATTGGGGTATCATTGGTTATGATATGTTTCAAAAGTACAATATTATAATAGGTCATCTCTGTTGCATTGTGTTGTCTGTGTCAATGAGTTTTTTGTTGCAATTTGAGTAGTTATTAACAGAATTCTGGAGGGTATGGGGTTTTTCACTCTCACTAGTCATGTTTGAGTGTCCGTTTCCACTAAGCCTCACCAATAGTGTTTTTAGACTTTGGGATTGTCAGTCTGAGAGGTGAATATACTATTTCATATGGAAAGAGATTATCTTTTCATAAACTTAAGGACCACTTTTATGTTCACCATTTTTTTATTGGATTATTGGTCCTTTACTTAATTTCTAGCAACACTTTATAAAACAAAAAAAAATAGCACTTTATGATAGGATTGCAAGTATATGTCTTATGACTTGGCTTAATATATTTATTATCACATATTATTTATTATCACAAACAAAAATTGCTTTTGTTTATGTAGTCAAGTGCATCAATTTTTAATGCCTTCAATTATTGAGGCATGGTTAAAAGAGCTTTTCCTACTCATAAATTATAAAGAATTTATTCCTTGGTTATCTTCTAAGACTTGTATCATTTCATTTTTTAAATATTTAAACATTGATCTATTTGCAGTTTATCCTGGCAAATGATATGAGATGTAGGTTCAAGTTTATATTTGTCCAAAGTTTTATCAAACTTTTATTAGTAAGTACACTTTTTCTTCATTGATGATACCCTGCCTTTATCATATTCTAAATTCTTACATATATTTGGGTCTATTTCTGTTTTTTTTTTTTTTCTGTTCTATTGGTGTTAGCTATTTATGTGCCAATATCTTATTGTTTTAATGCTTGGGCTTTATAGTATTATAAATATCTGAGAGAGATATTGCTCCTCTTTTATAAATTACTCTGCCTATTTTTTTCTATCTTATTTTTCAATATCAAGTTTAAATCATCTTATTTAAGGTATTCTCCTTTGTCATGTTTAGTGATTTTTGGTCTAAATTCTATCCCACCTGATATTAAGAAAGGACCTTTTCTTTCTTAATGTTTAGATTTTACAGATACACTTTTTTTTTTTTAGATAACATTCACATAACATAAAATTAATCATTTTAATGGGAACAATTTGGTGATATTTACTATGTAATTCAGCATTGTGCAACTACCACTTCTATGTAGTTCAAAAACATTTCAAAATCCTAAAATGAAACCCCATAGCCATTAAACAGTTACTCATCATTTCCTTCTCCCTCGAGCCCCTGGCAACCATTATGATGTTTTCTGTCTCTATGGATTTACCTATTCTGGATGTTCTATATAAATGGACTCATATATGACCTTTTGTGTCTGGCTTCTTTCACTTACCATAATGTTTTTTTAATATATTTTTATTGATTTCAGAGAGGAAGGGAGAGGGAGGGAGAGATAGAAACATCAATGATGAGAGAGAATCATTGATTGGCTGCCTCCTGTAGGTCCCCTACTGGACCGAGCCCGCAACCCAGGCATGTGCCCTTGTCTTGAATCGAACCCAGGACCCTTCAGTCCGCAGGCTGACACTCTGTCCACTGAGCCAAACCGGCTAGGGCTACCATGTTTTTAATGTTTATCTATGTTGTGGTATCTATACCAGTACTTCATTTCTTTTTATTGCTGCATAATACTGCATTACATGTATATACCAGTGTATCCATTCACTCACTGATGCATTTGTTTTGGGTTTTTCCTACTTAAGGCTATTATGAAAAACTAGTGGCCTGGTGCACGAAATTCATGCAGGGTGGGGGTGTCCCTCAGCCCAGACTGCACCCTCTCTAATCTTGGACCCCTTGAGGGATGTCCGACTGCCAATTTAAACCAGCCTACCTGCCTGATCACCCCTAACTGTTTCTGCCTACCTGCCTGATCGCCCCTAACCACTTTGTCTGCCAGCCTGCTCGCCCCCAAATGCCCCCCCCATCAGCCTGCTCATCCCCAACTGCCCCCCCCCGCCAACCTGATAGCCTCCAACTGCCCCCCTGCCAGCCTTCTCACCCCCAACTGCCCCCCCTTGCCAGCCTGATCACCCCCAACTGCCCCACCACCAGTCTGCTCATCCCCAACTGCCCCCCCCCCGCTGACCTGATCGCCTCCAACAGCCCCCCTGCCAGCCTGCTAGCCCCCAATTGCCCCCCCCCCAGCTGGCCTGCTCTCCCTCTACTGCCCCCCTTGCCGGCCTGATCACCCCCAACTGCCCTCCCCTCCTGGCCTAATCGCCGCTAACCACCTCTACCTCAGCCCCGTAACCATGGCTTTGTCCAGAAGGACATCCGGAAGGTCTCCTGGTCTAATTAGCATATTACCCTTTTATTAGTATAGATGCTGCTGTGAACATGTATTTGTTTAAGTACCTATTTTTAATGCTTTTGAGTACATAAGGAGGAGTGAAATTGCTGGGTCCTATGATAATTCAACACCTATTTAAGTTTTTGAGGAAGCACCAAACTGTTTCACAATGACTGAACCATTTATATTCCTACCGTGTTTCCCTGAAAATAAGACATCCTCTGAAAATAAGACCTACTTACAGGTTTCCTTCTGAGTGAAATATAAGGCATCCCCCGAAAATAAGCCCCCAGGCTCTGTCTCAGAATGAAAATTAATTTACCATAAACTGGTCGCTAGGGCCGCCCCGACTGGCGTCTAGCAAGCAGTGATGTTACGCGGAGTCCTGACGTCACTGCTGTGTGGAGGCGGAGTGGAGGTCGGAGTGAGCAGTGAGCGCGGGACAGGAGAGAGGAGGAGACTTTCACAGATGCATGTAAAAGAACAGGAGGATTAGAGTGGATGGGACGCGGCAAAGGTGGTGAGTGCTGGTCTGTCTCTGGTGACACTACCTGATGCTCGCGGCCGCCTTCATGATGACTGAAGATTCTCAGTCAGTGGCAGACCCTGCTCCAGTCCCGATCCAAGCCCCAGCAAGCCCAGTGACAGTCCCCAGGCAGGCCCCAGGGGGTAAATGTCTGATAAAGGGGTAGGGGGGATGTCTGGTGAAGGTGTTCAGTGGCACAGGGGTGGAGGGAGGGGGGTCACTTAAAATGACACAGGAGGATCAGAGGGGGCAATCAAAATGACACAGGAGGATCAGAGGGGACAATCAAAATGACACAGGAGGATCAAAAGGGGTTACTAAAATGGTAATCCCCCCTCTGATTCTCCTGTGCCATTTTGATTCCCCCCTCTGATCCCCCCTGTGTCATTTTGAGTGATCCCCCTCCCCCCACCTTGATACCCCAATTCCTTTTTTTTTTTACCCCTATGGTAGAAATGAGTGCAAAAAGAAAAAGCTACTCCGTGGAGTACAAGAAAGGAATCGTGGAAGACTCTTGGGGCCAAAATCTTACTGCTTTCTGCAAAGAAAAGATGTTGAGTATCCGATTGGTCCGATAATGGTGAGGAGAGTATGGTAACCTCATTGAACAAGTGGACAAGGGAAATGCTAAAAAGCGCAAGTGTGGATCAGGTCGGCAACCATTATTTTCCGAGCTGGAAGACCTGATCTGTGAATGGGTTGTTGACAGGAGAGCAAAGGCTTTGGTTGTGAATAGGGCTCAGATTCAAGAATTTGCCCTTGCAATGACACCACAATTTGACATAGCCCCCGAAGACTTCAAAGCATCACAACACTGGCTGGATAATTTCCTTCAGCGAAGTGAACTGTCTTTAAGAAGATCTACAACATTGTTTAGGTTGGAAGATACTCAAGTTATTAAGCTAGCACTTACATTCAAGTCCTTTATTGATGATGCCGACTTCTCTAAATACAATCTTTCCAACATGATTGCTATGGATGAAACTGCAGTGTTTATGGGCCAATCATCTCAAACAACAATTGAACAGCGGGGTGCCTCCTTAGCGTACATTCCCTCCACTGCTTACGAAAGTGCACGTGTTTCCTGTATTTTGGCAATTCGTCTGGATGGCACTAAAATCCCACCTTTAATCATTTCTAAGGACAAGAAGGAAAAGATTGAATGTGTTTTGGGCATTTTTATTCTTGAAACTGAAAAAGCCTGGGCCACACAAGCAGTTTTAAGGAAGTGGGTCGATTTAATGCTGCTGCTTGTTATGCGAGGGAGCCAAAGAGGTCTGCTAGTCTGGGATGCAGCCAGCACTCACCACGCTAAGGACATGAAGACATTTCTTCACGAAAGAAAAATAGATCAGATAATGATTCCCACAGGAATGACGGTCTATCTCCAGACTCTTGATATTGCAATAAACAAGCCATTCAAAGACAATTTGCACATGGAAATTAATGACTACATTGAAAATGGAATGGAGAGAAATCAGCGTGGAAACTTTGTGAAACCTAAACTGCAAGAAGTTGTGACTTGGGTGAAGAATTCATGGGAGAAAATCACTGACAGTTGCATTGCAAATGCACTGCGAGCAGGCTACCTTGACAACAAGTACTCACTTAAAGACAGTGCTATTGCTAAAAATGAGAGATTTGGTCCACTGATTCTGAAAGAAATGGAGTCACAAGAAATTCACCAGGAAATTCAGAAATTGGATTGTTATGATGATGTTCCAGAAGATGATGACATGATTGTCATTGAATAAATGAGTAAATTCTTGATACTGTAGGATTCACAGTTTGTCTGGTTTGTGTTGACAACTACCGTACTACCGTACCGTATACAGGTAATAAATTTCCTTTATTTTCATTTAACAATAAATGTGTACCGTATTCTTCTTCATGGAAAAATAAGACATCCCCTGAAAATAAGACCTAGTGTGTCTTTGGGGGCAAAAATTAATATAAGACACTGTCTTATTTTCGGGGAAACACGGTACCAGCAAATTTCTCCAAATTCCTGCTAACACTTTTTTTCTTTTTTTAAATTATAGCTATATACTAGTGTTTGTGAAGTGATATCTTATTGTTTTAACTTGTGTTTCCCTGAAGATGAATGAAATTGAGCATGTTTTCATGTGTTTTTTGGCCATTTGTATATTTGAAATGTCTATTCAAGTATTTTATTTATCTTTTAATTGGGTTCTTTGCCTTTTTATGTTGAGTTTTATATTGAGCTTTATATATTCTGGATACCAGACCCTTATAATTTACTAATTTTTTATTTGTGTCTTCTCTTTTTTTTCTTTGTCAGCCTAGCTAAAGGTTTTTCAATTTTGTTGCTCTTTTCATAGAATCAACTTTTGGTTTCATTGATTCTATCATTTTTTTAGTCTGCATTTAATTTATCTCCATTCAAATCTTTATTTCCTTCCTTGTTAGCTTTGGGTTTAGTTTGATCTTTTTTTTGTACTGATTTGAGATCTTTATTCTTTTTTTAATATAATTTTTTACTGATAAAAATTTTGCTCTGAGCACTGCTTTTGATACATCTATAAGTTTTGGTGAATTGCACTTTTGTTTTCATTAATCTGAAAGTATTTTCTAAATTCTTTTGTGATTTCTTTTTGAACCATTGATTATTCATAAGCGTGTCATTCAATTTTCACATATTTGTTAATTTTTCTCTTTTCTTTCTGTTGTTGATTTCTAGTTTTATTCTATTGTGGTCAGCAAAGAAACTGCATAATTTCAGTGTTTTTAAATTTATTGAAACTTGTTTTGTGACTTAACATATGGTCTATCCTGGTGACTGTTCACGTGCACTTGGGAAAAATGTGTATTTCTGCGTTTGGGGAGAGTGTTCCATAGGTGGCTGTTAAATATAGTTGGTTTGTAGTGTTGTTAAAGCCCTCTATTCCCTTATTGATCTTCTTTCTAGGTATTCTTATAGTGAGAAAGGAAGGGAGAGGGAGAGAGGGAAACACTGATACAAGACTGAAATATTGATGCTCCCCCACCAGGGATAGAGCCCACAATCCAGGCTTGTGCCCTGACTAGGAATTGAACTGGCAACACTTGAGCCACACTATCCAGGGCTCCCACATCAATTCCGTCAATATTTACTTTATATATTTTGGGGATCTCTTGTTTGGTCTGTTCATGTTTATAATGTTATATTTTTTAATGAGTTGACCCTCTTACCAGTATATATTCATCCTTGTTTCTTGTAACAGCTTTTGACTTAAAGTCTATTTTGTTTCTGACATTATCTTGCATTTTTCTCATATTTCTGATATAGCCAAGCCAGCATTCTTTTGGTGACCATTTGCTAAAAATTATTTTTTCCTTTCACTTTCAACCAATTTGTGTATTTGGATCTAAAGTGAGTCTTTTGTAGATAGCATATAGTTGGATTATTTGTTTTTAATCCATTTTTCCAATCTCTGCCTTTTGATTGAAGAGCTCAATCCATTTATATTTAAAGTAATTACTGATAAGGAAGGGCTAACTTCTGCCATTTTTCTGTTTATTTTCTGTATGTAATACCTTTTCCCCATCCATTTTATCTATTACTGTCTTCTTCTGTGTTTAATTGACTTTTTGTGGTATACCATTTTGGTTCCCTTTCCATTTATTTCTGTGTGTATCTTTTTAGAGGAGGCCTTCTGAGGAGCCTTCTCAGATGAAGCTACTTTCTCTTTACTTCCTTGTCATAACACTTGCACTTTAATCCACTGCAGACACCTCATCTGCCTCCAAGCTACTTTAGGGCAGGGAGGGGCCTTGGTGCACATATTAGGCACAAAAAATAACTTGTTTGTTGAATTGGATTGCTGCTTCTAATGGGAAAATGAAAGTTGTCCCCTTTTCCAAGGTAGTCCTTTTTTGGACATCTGGGGTTCTCTTTCCCATCTTCAGAAAGCCCATGTGGGTGCAGAGGGCTGCTGGCTGTGTACCTTGTCCTCTGGAGCTCTGTCAGGTCACCTTCTATACATGGCCCTGCTCAGACCAGCAGGGTGCCTATTAGTGAGCCTGGGAGCAACTTGGCCTCTGTCCTTGGCTCAGGAACCTTTGTCCCCTTACACAGCCATCCTCCACCACCCGCCCCACCCTGCCTCCCAATTAGCTGAGAAGCTTTCTTGCAGCTGACACAGGGCCAGGACTCCTGGATTCAGTGCCAAGAATCCTCTTGTACTAATTTATAACCACAATGCCCCAAAGTCTAACCTTGAGGACGTCTGTGAGTCATGCACTCTTCCCAGAGCTGGCAGCCAGGCGAGAACACCCAGGGCAGAGGCTGCCTGGTAGTGTCGCTCGGCACGGTGGGCACTGGCCATTCGGAATGCTTAACCTGGTCCCTTCACTTGTCATTCTTTGCTGTTTCCTTGCCTCTGCCAGACCCAGCCATGCAGGGAGTGGCGAGCCTGGGGTGAGGAGGGGGAGCTGGGGGCCTTAGATGGGCTCTGGCAGCCCTCATGGCCTGGGCAACCAGGAACTGCTTCGGGCCTGAGGGCCACTCCTGGGCTGCAGGAACTCAGCCGGATTCCTTTCTCTCTCTCAAGAAACTGCTTGTCAACATCCTGCCTACCCTACGGCTTTCCCTGAGCTCCTGATGAGCATTCACCAAGCCCAACAAGAGGAAGACATGCGCTGTGCTTGCTTGGTTAGCACCCGCTGCTCAGGGAAAAACACTGTTTTATTGCTGCTTTAGGATTTTGCTTCCAATCACTGGTACATGTATAGCAATGGCCGATAAAAATCTAATGCAAGCCATAGCTGTAATTTAACATTTCCTAGTAGCCTCATTAAAAAATGTAAAAAGACACAGGTGGAATTAATTGTAATAGCATGTTTTATTTAACCCAATATGTTCTAAATATTCTCATTTCAACATGTTACCAATATTAAAATAGTTAGATATTTTACACTCTTACTAACGTTGTGTAATGGAAGACTATTTCGCACTGCTTCTGTTTTTCATATTTAATTAATAAAAGTTAAATACAAATGTAGAATTCAGTTCCTCAGTCACACTGGCCCCATCGCAAGTGCTCAGTAGCACCTGTAGCTGGGGGCTGCTGTGCTGGGCAGCACAGGCACAGGCCACGGGAACAGAGTGGTGGGTTTGATAAGTGGACAAGCTTTCTGCATCTTACTTTGCTATCCCTGTGCAGTAGCCATGTCTTTTATTTTCTGTGTTCTGAGGCTCTGACCCTGGAGGGACTTCCCCTCCCAGTTCCTGGAGATAGCAAGCAACTTGCTGCTAGCGTGCCTTTCATACCCGACTACCCAATCCAGAGCCCAGGGGCCGCCACCACCTCCTCTGTGGGGCTCTCATACGCCAAGCACGATGGGCCCAGCCAACGAGGGACAGCCCTGGGCCCCAGAGCCCCCCAGAATGATTCAAACTAGCCCATTCCAGCCTGCGCACCCTGCTCCCCAGTTCCTCCCCGGGAAACCACAGTAAAGGCCTCACCTCACTCCCTCCGCCTCCTGTTCTCCAGGGCTTCTGGGCGGGGCCTCTGTGTCTGGGCAGCATGTCCCTTCCTAGGGAACTGCGAGTGTAACACAATTCTTCCCTCCTGACAGTCTTTTCCACGCCTGCACGTCTTCCCACACCCAATTAAAACACATCCAGGTACCCTGAAACCACCCTGTTCTGGGGCTCAGCTTCCCTTCCTTAGCTTCCTCCCCTCTCCAACCCTGGCATCTCCTTCCTGTCTCTTCTTTGTCCTGAGCATGAGCAAGGTTTGTTAAGCTCTTGTTTCGTAGCCAGCTGTGCAGGTTACAGACAGCAAGGAATTAGGGCTGGTACCCAGCCTGCACTGGCTGGGCGGAGGAGACCCCTTTATCTGTGGGCTGGAGAGACTGCCCCTGAGATCCTCCCTCCCACTGTCCTACTCCCTAATGCACCCATCCTGAGCCCTTCCAGAGAGGTTTGCAGACCATGTGCCCCCCCCCCCGCCCCCTGCCCAACAGAAGGCAGGATCCCACTCATGTTATTGCCCAGGAGCATCCCCCTTCCACAGTGAGTCTGTGGGGAGGGCACCCCCCTTCCACAGGGAGTCTGCGGGGAGAGCATCCCCCTTCCACAGGGAGTCTGCGGGGAGGGCATCCCCCTTCCACAGGGAGTGTGCGGGGAGGGCATCCCCCTTCCACAGGGAGTCTGAAGGGAGAGCATCCCCCTTCCACAGGGAGTCTGCGGGGAGAGCATCCCCCTTCCACAGGGAGTCTGCGGGGAGAGCATCCCCCTTCGGAGAGCATCCCCCTTCCACAGGGAGTGTGCGGGGAGAGCATCCCCCTTCCACAGGGAGTGTGCGGGGAGGGTATCCCCTTCCACAGGGAGTGTGCGGAGAGGGCATCCCCCTTCCACAGGGAGTGTGCGGAGAGGGCATCCCCCTTCCACAGGGAGTGTGCGGGGAGGGCACCCCCCTTCCACAGGGAGTGTGCGGGGAGGGCATCCCCCTTCCACAGGGAGTCTGTGGGGAGGGCATCCCCCTTCCACAGGGAGTGTGCGGGGAGAGCATCCCCCTTCCACAGGGAGTGTGCGGGGAGGGCATCCCCCTTCCACAGGGAGTCTGTGGGGAGGGCATCCCCCTTCCACAGGGAGTGTGCGGGGAGAGCATCCCCCTTCCACAGGGAGTGTGCGGGGAGGGCATCCCCTTCCACAGGGAGTGTGCGGGGAGGGCATCCCCCTTCCACAGGGAGTGTGCGGGGAGGGCATCCCCCTTCCACAGGGAGTGTGCGGGGAGAGCATCTCCCTTCCACAGGGAGTGTGCGGAGAGGGCATCCCCCTTCCACAGGGAGTGTGCGGGAAGAGCATCCCCCTTCCACAGGGAGTGTGCGGGGAGGGCATCCCCTTCCACAGGGAGTGTGCGGGGAGGGCATCCCCTTCCACAGGGAGTGTGCGGGGAGGGCATTCCCCTTCCACAGGGAGTCTGCGGGGAGGGCATCCCCCTTCCACAGGGAGTCTGCGGGGAGGGCATCCCCCTTCCACAGGGAGTCTGCGGGGAGGGCATCCCCCTTCCACAGGGAGTGTGCGGGGAGGGCATCCCCCTTCCACAGGGAGTGTGCGGGGAGGGCATCCCCCTTCCACAGGGAGTCTGCGGGGAGAGCATCCCCCTTCCACAGGGAGTCTGCGGGGAGGGCATCCCCCTTCCACAGGGAGTCTGCAGGGAGGGCATCCCCCTTCCACAGGGAGTCTGCGGGGAGGGCACCCCCCTTCCACAGGGAGTCTGCGGGGAGGGCATCCCCCTTCCACAGGGAGTCTGCGGGGAGGGCATCCCCCTTCCACAGGGAGTGTGCGGGGAGGGCATCCCCCTTCCACAGGGAGTGTGCGGGGAGGGCATCCCCCTTCCACAGGGAGTGTGCGGGGAGGGCATCCCCTTCCACAGGGAGTCTGCGGGGAGGGCATCCCCCTTCCACAGGGAGTCTGCGGGGAGGGCATCCCCCTTCCACAGGGAGTCTGCGGGGAGGGCATCCCCCTTCCACAGGGAGTGTGCGGGGAGGGCATCCCCCTTCCACAGGGAGTCTGCGGGGAGGGCATCCCCCTTCCACAGGGAGTGTGCGGGGAGGGCATCCCCCTTCCACAGGGAGTGTGCGGGGAGGGCATCCCCCTTCCACAGGGAGTGTGCGGGGAGGGCATCCCCCTTCCACAGGGAGTGTGCGGGGAGGGCATCCCCCTTCCACAGGGAGTCTGCGGGGAGGGCATCCCCCTTCCACAGGGAGTCTGCGGGGAGGGCATCCCCCTTCCACAGGGAGTCTGCGGGGAGGGCATCCCCCTTCCACAGGGAGTGTGCGGGGAGGGCATCCCCCTTCCACAGGGAGTGTGCGGGGAGGGCATCCCCCTTCCACAGGGAGTGTGCGGGGAGGGCATCCCCCTTCCACAGGGAGTGTGCGGGGAGGGCATCCCCCTTCCACAGGGAGTGTGTGGGGAGGGCATCCCCTTCCACAGGGAGTCTGTGGGGAGGGCATCCCCCTTCCACAGGGAGTGTGCGGGGAGGGCATCCCCCTTCCACAGGGAGTCTGCGGGGAGGGCATCCCCCTTCCACAGGGAGTCTGCAGGGAGAGCATCCCCCTTCCACAGGGAGTCTGCGGGGAGGGCATCCCCCTTCCACAGGGAGTGTGCGGGGAGGGCATCCCCCTTCCACAGGGAGTGTGCGGGGAGGGGATCCCCCTTCCACAGGGAGTGTGCGGGGAGGGCATCCCCCTTGCTCAGGGAGTCTGCAGGGAGGGCATCCCCCTTCCACAGGGAGTGTGCGGGGAGGGCATCCCCCTTCCACAGGGAGTCTGCAGGGAGAGCATCCCCCTTCCACAGGGAGTGTGCGGGGAGGGCATCCCCCTTCCACAGGGAGTGTGCGGGGAGGGCATCCCCCTTCCACAGGGAGTGTGCGGGGAGGGCATCCCCCTTCCACAGGGAGTGTGCGGGGAGGGCATCCCCCTTCCACAGGGAGTCTGTGGGGAGGGCATCCCCCTTCCACAGGGAGTGTGCGGGGAGGGCATCCCCCTTCCACAGGGAGTGTGCGGGGAGGGCATCCCCCTTCCACAGGGAGTGTGCGGGGAGGGCACCCCCCTTCCACAGGGAGTGTGCGGGGTGGGCACCCCCCTTCCACAGGGAGTGTGCGGGGAGGGCATCCCCCTTCCACAGGGAGTGTGCGGGGAGGGCACCCCCCTTCCACAGGGAGTGTGCGGGGAGGGCATCCCCCTTCCACAGGGAGTGTGCGGGGAGGGCATCCCCCTTCCACAGGGAGTGTGCGGGGAGGGCATCCCCCTTCCACAGGGAGTGTGCGGGGAGGGCATCCCCCTTCCACAGGGAGTCTGCGGGGAGGGCATCCCCCTTCCACAGGGAGTCTGCGGGGAGGGCATCCCCCTTCCACAGGGAGTCTGCGGGGAGGGCATCCCCCTTCCACAGGGAGTCTGCGGGGAGGGCATCCCCTTCCACAGGGAGTGTGCGGGGAGGGCACCCCCCTTCCACAGGGAGTGTGCGGGGAGGGCATCCCCCTTCCACAGGGAGTGTGCGGGGAGGGCATCCCCCTTCCACAGGGAGTCTGCGGGGAGGGCATCCCCCTTCCACAGGGAGTGTGCGGGGAGAGCATCCCCCTTCCACAGGGAGTCTGGGGGAGGGCATCCCCCTTCCACAGGGAGTCTGGGGGAGGGCATCCCCCTTCCACAGGGAGTGTGCGGGGAGGGCATCCCCCTTCCACAGGGAGTCTGCGGGGAGGGCATCCCCCTTCCACAGGGAGTCTGCGGGGAGGGCATCCCCCTTCCACAGGGAGTGTGCGGGGAGGGCATCCCCCTTCCACAGGGAGTCTGCGGGGAGGGCATCCCCCTTCCACAGGGAGTCTGCGGGGAGAGCATCCCCCTTCCACAGGGAGTGTGCGGGGAGGGCATCCCCTTCCACAGGGAGTGTGCGGGGAGGGCACCCCCCTTCCACAGGGAGTCTGTGGGGAGGGCATCCCCCTTCCACAGGGAGTGTGCGGGGAGGGCATCCCCCTTCCACAGGGAGTGTGCGGGGAGGGCATCCCCCTTGCACAGGGAGTCTGCGGGGAGAGCATCCCCCTTCCACAGGGAGTGTGCGGGGAGGGCATCCCCCTTGCACAGGGAGTCTGCGGGGAGAGCATCCCCCTTCCACAGGGAGTGTGCGGGGAGGGCATCCCCCTTCCACAGGGAGTGTGCGGGGAGGGCATCCCCCTTCCACAGGGAGTGTGCGGGGAGGGCATCCCCCTTGCACAGGGAGTGTGCGGGGAGGGCATCCCCCTTCCACAGGGAGTGTGCGGGGAGGGCATCCCCCTTGCACAGGGAGTGTGCGGGGAGGGCATCCCCCTTCCACAGGGAGTGTGCGGAGAGGGCATCCCCCTTCCACAGGGAGTGTGCGGGGAGGGCATCCCCCTTCCACAGGGAGTGTGCGGGGAGGGCATCCCCCTTCCACAGGGAGTCTGCGGGGAGGGCATCCCCCTTCCACAGGGAGTCTGCAGGGCGGGCATCCCCCTTCCACAGTGAGTCTGTGGGGAGGGCATCCCCCTTCCACAGGGAGTGTGCGGAGAGGGCATCCCCCTTCCACAGGGAGTGTGCGGGGAGGGCATCCCCCTTCCACAGGGAGTGTGCGGGGAGGGCATCCCCCTTGCACAGGGAGTCTGCGGGGAGAGCATCCCCCTTCCACAGGGAGTGTGCGGAGAGGGCATCCCCCTTCCACAGGGAGTGTGCGGGGAGGGCATCCCCCTTCCACAGGGAGTGTGCGGGGAGGGCATCCCCCTTGCACAGGGAGTCTGCGGGGAGAGCATCCCCCTTCCACAGGGAGTGTGCGGGGAGGGCATCCCCCTTCCACAGGGAGTGTGCGGGGAGGGCATCCCCCTTCCACAGGGAGTGTGCGGGGAGGGCATCCCCCTTGCACAGGGAGTCTGCGGGGAGAGCATCCCCCTTCCACAGGGAGTGTGCGGAGAGGGCATCCCCCTTCCACAGGGAGTGTGCGGGGAGGGCATCCCCCTTCCACAGGGAGTGTGCGGGGAGGGCATCCCCCTTCCACAGGGAGTCTGCGGGGAGGGCATCCCCCTTCCACAGGGAGTGTGCGGGGAGGGCACCCCCCTTCCACAGGGAGTGTGCGGGGAGGGCACCCCCCTTCCACAGGGAGTGTGCGGGGAGGGCACCCCCCTTCCACAGGGAGTGTGCGGGGAGGGCACCCCCCTTCCACAGGGAGTGTGCGGGGAGGGCACCCCCCTTCCACAGGGAGTGTGCGGAGAGGGCATCCCCCTTCCACAGGGAGTGTGCGGGGAGGGCATCCCCCTTCCACAGGGAGTGTGCGGGGAGGGCATCCCCCTTCCACAGGGAGTGTGCGGGGAGGGCACCCCCCTTCCACAGGGAGTGTGCGGGGCGGGCATCCCCCTTCCACAGGGAGTGTGCGGGAGGGCACCCCCCTTCCACAGGGAGTCTGCGGGGAGGGCATCCCCCTTCCACAGGGAGTGTGCGGGGAGGGCATCCCCCTTGCTCAGGGAGTCTGCAGGGAGGTGGCCCCAGCTGCCTGAAGTCAGTTGCAAGCAGGAAGGCTGCTCCGTGGCCTCCATGCCAGGCCGCTCTGCTTCTACTTCTGTGTTCTCACCTCCAGCCACCCTACCCGCTCCCACCCCCTCACCATGGAGGCAGGCATGGAAAGCAGCTTGAAGCAGGGCCCTTCCCCACCTGCCTCCTGCCTGTGCAGTAGGGCTCAAGTGTTCCAGGAATGGTTCTCAAGAGTCTAGGCTAGATGAACGGTTCTTAAACTTCCAGGTGCCTCAGAGCCGCTGGAGGGCTTGTTAAACGCTGATCGCCAGCCCCACCGCCAGAGTTTCTGACTCAGTAGGTCTGACAGGGGATCCATGACTGCCGACCAACACTGTTGGCCCCGGGGACCATACTTGGAAAACCACTGCTCTGCATGTTGTGCTTCGGGTATCAGCCACCACCTGACACCGCCAGGACCCCAGTCTCCACTCCCCAACCTCACATCCTTGTTTCACAAAGCATGGCACCTGAGCTTTCCAGGAGAGAGGGTGCTGATGTGGGCCATTTGTGCTTCCCCTCGGTAAGTCTGAGATATTCTCTCAGAGAAAGCTTACTGGCCAGGAACAAATATCCAATACGTTTCGCACACTCTGTCACACCCAAGTGATGATGGTAATGTTCAAAACTCCACAGAAGAATTACATTAAACGTCTCCTCTCCCTTACCCTCAATTGAGTGACACCAGGGCTCTGATTCCAGAACGAATAAGGATTTCTGGGCACGTTGCTCTGAGCTGTAACTATCACAGGGAGAAAAATCAAGAAGGGTCTTATTTTAGAGAAACCTATTTCTCCCTGGCTCTCCTCTCGCAGTTGATTAAGATGTTGGCTTTTCAGGAATCCCACCTCGGCTTCTGAAAGCCACAGCAGCATCAGTGGAATATTGAAAAGAAAAGCAGGGCCACTCCCCCACTAGCTACCAGCTTGCCTTGGAGAAGCAGGGAAGCCTCATTAAATGACAGCAAGTTGAAAATCGTCGCTTTGCATGCATCATTGAAACCCCTATGTGATCGTCATTTCCGAGTTGTGATTGCCTGTCTGCAAGGACACCTTGGATGCTTCCCCAGATGGCTGCAGACTTCCAAATTGGACCTGGTTTTTGTGCACTGATGTCTGCATATGCTGCCTCCTGGGAGGAGGAGAGAGCAGATTTTAAAGAGCTCCTTAAATTAAAACCCAAATCATCTCCAGTCTGCACAGCAGAACCTGTTTCAGCCGGGCATGCATTCTCTTTGCACTGCCTGTGAAGCCTGGAAATGAAGCAGAGAGATGGTCCCCACCACAGCCTGTCACTTAACTCAGTGGTTGGCAAACCGTGGCTCGCGAGCCACATGCGGCTCTTTGGCCCCTTGAGTGTGGCTCTTCCACAAAATACCACGTGCAGGCGTGCACGTACAGTGCGATTGAAGGAGTACCCTAATTAAGTTAATAACAATGTACCTACCTATATAGTTTAAGTTTAAAAAATTTGGCTCTCAAAAGAAATTTCAATCGTTGTGCTGTTGATATTTGGCTCTGTTGACTAATGAGTTTGCCGACCACTGACTTAACTCTTCCTGCACTGGTGGGCAGGGCGCTCTTCAGGAGCCACGCTGAGCAGCAGCAGGAAGCACAGAGCACATTTTGAGTGAGAGGTTCTGGATAGTAGAATCACTTGGGGAAGCGTTTTTTGAATACCCATGCCTGAGCTTCTTCCCAGACCAAATCAACCAAAATCCCCGAGGTTGGGGCCTGGGCATCACTATCCACCTCCATCTCTAACGTGTAGCCAGCGTAGAACACCATTGCTGTAAGGCCTCCCTGCCACTTACTGGCTTGGTGATACTGAAAGGCTGCTCAAATTCAGTTTCCCTAGGGATCAGGGTGGTGGATATTCTTTGCCTCCCAGAGTTGTGGTCAGTAGCAGGCGAAGTCAATGGGCACAGAGAATTCAGCAGAGTGAAGGGTTCAGAAAATGGTAAATTCTATTTTGAGCTTGGGTTAGCAGTTGAGGAAATATCCTGGAGTGTAGAGATGAAGTGAGAAATAAAATTAAAAACAAAATCTAAGGAAATGAAATAGCAAGTCATGGATTAGGAGACAATATTCATAATATATATATCCAGTGCAGGACCCAGAATATAGAAAGAATCCCTGCAAATCAGTAATAGGAAGATAAACAACCCAATAGCAAAGGGTCAAAAGACTTGAACAGACACTTCACAAAAAGAGATATAAGATCAACCAATAAGTGGATGAAAATATTCAACATCATTAGGAAAATGCAGATTAAAATTGCAATGAGAGATCACACCAATTGCAATAGCAGGAATTCAAAAGATTGATAATACCAAGTGTTAGTGAGGTTGTGGAGCAATTGGAACATTGTGGGTAGGCATGTAAAATGGTACAATCACTTTGTACACCTGCTTGGTAGCTTTTCCTAAAGTTAAGCATATACTTACAATACAACTCCAATTCAAATCCAGGAGGAATGAAAAGCTATGTCTACAAAAAGGCTACTGCATGAATGTGGACTTCATTTATAGAAAAACACTGGGAACAACCCAATGTCTACCAACTGGTGAGAGGATTAACAAACTGGTGTGCTACTCAGTCTTAAAAATGAATGAGTTACTGATACAACCTAGATAAATTTCAAAATCATTATGTTGTGAGAAAGAATCCTGACACTGAAGAGATTATTCTGTTTGATTCCATTCATATGGAGTCCAAACCAAACAAATCTAATCTATGTATGGTGATAGAAAACCAGTCAGTGGTTATGTCTGAGTGGATGGTTGGGATTATCTAGAAAGAGGCATGAGAAAATTTCTTGGGGATGAAAATGTTCTATTTCTTGTTGGGGTGATAGATACATGAGATATGCATTTGTCAACTTTTACAATTAAACCTGTGCATGTTAATATATGCAGGTTATACATCAAGAAGAAAGAGTTGGAGGAAAAGAAATAGTAACATTTCATACCAGAGACCCTATGTGGATGGGTGCAAAGAATGGATACTGGAAGATAGATGAGTGCGGAAGCTCACCACCAGCTGTTTCACTTGGTCAGAGAAGGTGTCTGTGCCTAAGAGGAGGTGTAAAGCATGTTTACTTGTCATATTAATCAAGGATATGTGTCCTCCACAGAGGACTGTGATCTACTTTCTACACTTTCCATTCTTCAAGGTTTGTGTAAATAAAATCTTCGGACAGGGCCAAAGATTCCATGTGGCTTTTCAACTTACATATTTACCAGAGGCTAACTATTAAATATGATGTCTTAACCCAGCCAGCAAGTTAACTCTCGAGCAAACCTGAAGAGGTTCCAACTGACCAAAGAATGGACAATTTGAGCACCGCTGAGGATGATGGCCCCAGTGGATGGAAGCACATCAACTCTGTGTGAATGCATGAGCATACAATCATATTAATCCAGCAATGACAACAAAAGTAAATCTAATTGGTCACTGTTGGAGGATACTGGGAAACTGGGCCATTATTTTGAAAAGTGTTAATAAAAGGAAAGAATTAATCATTTTGGGGAGAGAAACCAAGATGGCGGCATAGGTAAACACCTAAACTGCTGCCTTGCACAACAATTTCAAAACTACAACTAAAAGACAGAACGGACACCATCCAGAACCACAGGAAAGCTGGCTGAGTGAAAATTCTACAACTAGAAGGATAGAAAAGCTCACAGAGAATTGGAGGTACGGCAAAGGGGCTTTGTGCGCGCAGAGAGGAAGGGCGGCTGAGAGCCTGGCTGACTTTCTCTGGCGGAAGGGGGAAGGAAGCCTCCGACCGCACTGAACCCCAGATCTGACTGCACTGAACCCCAGTTCCGGGCGAACCCCTGGGGACCCACGCTCTTACGGGGGGAGTCTGGACTCTCGGGCGGAGACTCGAGCTGGGAAAGGCAGAAGTCTGAAGGCGCACGCGGGCCAGTGCGCACAAAGGCTGCGGAGGTTGCCACAGGCTTTCCCTAGTGGAAGGGAGTCAGAGGATCCTGACTGCACTGAGCCCCAGTTCTGACTGCAGTGAACCCCGGTTCCAGGCGAGCCCCTGGGGACCCACGCTCTTGTGGGGGGAGTCTGGACTCTCGGGCGGAGACTCGGGAGCCGGGGAAGGCGGAGGACTGAAAGTGCGCACGCGCGCAAGGGCAAGGCTGACAGGAAGCCAAGACTGAGACTCCACCCCATCCAAGCTGAGCACAGAGGCTATTGCAATTTGGCAAGTCTAATCCTATAAGGCTGTCTCCAACACCGAACTTCTCCCAGCATAGACACAGCTGATCCTTACAGCCAACTGGCCCGGAGGTCAATTCTTCCCAGTGATACCAACAACAATAAAGACTTAATTACAACAAGGCTGTACACACAGTCCACAAAGGGGTGCACCAAGAGTGTCCACCTCAGGTTAACTGGGGAAGCAGACCCACTGGGCCATATTGGAAACCTAGCACAAATATCTACCTTACCAACTCAGGGAATCAATGAAAATGCGGGGTCAAAGAATCAGATCACAAACGAAAGAAATGGAGGAAAACAAACGACTGGATATAGAATTCAAAACCACGGTTATAAGACTTTTTAAGAATATCCTAGAAAAGGCCGATAAATATAACGAGACCCTCGAAGATATGAAAAAGGACCAACTAGAAATTAAACATACACTGACTGAAATAAAAAATATTATACAGAGACCCAGAAACAGAATAGAGGAACACAAGAATCAAGTCAAAGAATTGAAATACAAAGAAGCAAAAAACACTCAACCGAAAAAGCAAAAAGCAAAAAAAAAAAAATCCAAAAAGTTGAAGATAATGTAAGAAGACTCTGGGACAACTTCAAGCGTACCAACATCAGAATTATGGGGGTGCCAGAAGAAGAGAGAGAGCAAGATACTGAAAACCTATTTGAAGAAATAATGACCGAAAACTTCCCCCACCTGGTGAAAGAAATAGACTTACAAGTCCAGGAAGCCCACAGAACCCCAAACAAAAGGAATCCAAAGAGGACCACACCAAGACACATCATAATTAAAATGCCAAGAGCAAAAGACAAAGAGAGAATATTAAAAGCAGCAAGAGAAAAACAGTTAATTACCTACAAGGGAGCACCCATACGACTGTCAGCTGACTTCTCAACAGAAACTATGCAGGCCAGACGGGAGTGGCAAGAAATTTTCAATGTGATGAATAGCAAGAACCTACAACCAAGATTACTCTACCCAGCAAAGCTATCATTCAGAATTGAAGGGCAGATAAAGAGCTTCACAGATAAGAAAAAGCTGAAGGAGTTCATCACCACCAAACCAGTATTATATGAAATGCTGAAAGGTATTCTTAAAGAAGAGGAAGAAGAAAAAAGTAAAGATAAAAATTATGGACAACAAATACATATCTATCAACAAGCGAACCTAAAAATCAAGTGAATTAAAAACCTGAGGAACAGAATAATCTGGTGAATATAATAGAATCAGGGGCATAGAAAGGGAGTGGACTGATAATTCTCAGGGGGAAAAGGGTATGGGGGGTTCATGAAGAGAATGGACAAAAATCATACACCTATGGATGAGGACAGTGGGGGGGAGGTAAGGGCAGAAGGTGGGGTGGGAAAGGGGTGGAGGGGAGCTATGGGGGGAAAAAGGAGAAATAATTGTAATAATCTGAATAAAGATTTATTTAAAAAAAATAAAATAAAATAAAAAAATTAAAAAAATTTAAAAAAAAAAAGAATTAATCATTTTCCCTGCCTTCTCTTTACTCACTGTACCACCGGGTAAAGCAAAGACAAGGAGAAGTTTACTTTTAAAGAAGTATTTCAGCTAATAAATGAAGAAAGAATAGTGGATTTTGAATATCACAATTTTGGACCTGGGAGTATTGTTAGTTGTTAACATGACAAAAAGGACAACCAGACATCCTTTACCTCCTGCTGGAAGGACACACTACCTTCTAGCAGGCACTCATGCCAAAAATATCTAGCCTGAGCCTGATTAAGCCGACAGACCTAAGTACCCATACAGAAAAAGGAAGAACTTGTTAAATAACACCCATGGGATGCAATCAGCAAAATCCAGACTTGGAAAACTGTAGGACAATCTGCTTTTTTTCAACAAATTAATTGTAAGAAAAAAACATGGAAGGCAACTTATAGATTAAAAGAGATTGTAAACACATGTCAACCAATTGCAATGTTTAAAATGTGGACTTTATTTGGAGTCCAATTCAAACAAGCTGTAGAAAAAAGTGCCATTTATGAGACAATTGGAATTGTGGATATTTATGAGATATTTGATAATATTAATCTATTGACATTGCAATTATATATAAAAAGGAGACCTTATATTTTTTGAGATTGATATTGAAAAAATGTATAGATGAAATAATATTATATGTGGGGTATGCTTCAACATAATATGGGAGGACCAAGTGGATGGAGATATACACGTAGATGAAATAAGATTGACCATGAGCTGGTACATACTCCTCACGTTTAAGTCGAGGAGGTATACAGAGGAATTCATTATACCATTTGCCCTACTCTTGTCTGTATTGGAAATTCTCCATAATAAACATTTTTAAAAGGGGGCATGGGACAAGGTTTTGATAACCTTGTTTGAGTGTAGTTGTTTTGGATCCTGATTAACTCTCAGCATTGATAGGGAAAAATATGCTTAAATATCTCTGTCAAAATGTAAATGTAACATTAGATACATAGAAATAAAATATATAGTTTTTAAATAAGGGAGGCATTCTGCAGTCTGTTCTATGCTTATTTGTCTCTAGACCTATTTTGTTCATCAGTTTATTTTGTTCATTAGATTCCACATATGAGTGAGATCATGTGATAACCAAGGCAAAAGATATAGGATCCTTGAAAATCCAGTAAAAGAAAGAGGGAAATACAGGAACATCTCAGTGAGAAAGCTTTCTTGTGCTCAGTTAATTCCAGGTGCTTGTTTGTGTAAAGAGGACCCTGAATGTTTGAACATACAAGAAAAATGGAAGCCCAGACTGTTGACTCTGAGCAGGATTTCAGTAGGAATAAAGGCAGATTTCCATCTTATTTATTTGATCTTATTTGAATTTTTAATATAAATGTATTGGTTTATGGAACTTTATTAAATATTTAAAAGACATGACAAATTTCAGCCACACATGGGGACTGGTTGGCCTTGAATTTCTAACTCCGTTCCCTGGGGCAGGGCCCAGCTGCCACCTTTTCACTTCTGCCCCAGGTGATTCCATGCAGGTAGATCAGGGATCACACTTGGGGAAACTGAGTCCCAGGGTTAGTGGGAATGAGAGAAGAGCAAGGTGTCTGGGTGACAGGCTATTGTAGGAAGAGAGAAGAATGTCCCGAGCCTCTGTCCTTGGGTCCCTGCCATCTCCTGGCTCAGCCTGGAACTCTGTAGGTGTTTGACAGGCATTCTTGCACATACAAATAAGTGTGCAAGTGAACAAGTGGGTGGGAATTGGAGCAATGGCAAGCGATTACAAGTTCCAGGATAAGGACAAGGAGGGGACTGCTGAGCGGAGTGGAGGGGAGTGTACTGGAGTAGAACAGATTCACATGATGCAGGAATCACTGATAAGACACAGCACTGCCAGCATGATGGTGCTAAGCTTCCATTTCACCATCTCTGAAACAAAGACAGGGACAGTATCCACATCATGGGCTTCATAAGGATAACACATGTGTTTCATATAGGGTCATGTATGTACTGCTCAGCAGGGTTAGTGCCCATTAACTGTATCATTCATATTACCACCTGCATTATTATTAATGTGTGGAATTGACTGTCCAGGCCCTCAGGAACTGTGCAGGAGGTCTGTAAGTGTTGGCAGTCAAGCAGGAAGAGGTGAGATCGCTGAATGACAACAGCTCAAAGATGAGGGATTTTAAATAAAGCCTGTGAACAGTGAGGGTCTGGAAGCCTCAGGGCAAAGTCAGGAGAAAGCCACCGACCTCCCAGCCCCAGAAACTCCTCACGGAAGAATGCCCTGTCAGAGCATTGGGGAAGTCAGAGGCTGGTTGGCTTGGAGGCGGAGTCAGAGCTCTGGGAAAAGAGATATGGCTCCCTTCCTCCTGCCCTTCTGTATCACCAATCTGATTATCAGTGACACAGACTACCAAAATGCTCACTCTGATCATTTTTCCAATGCTTGGACACTAGGAGTGTGGAGATTTGCTCTGGTCAGTGTGGCTCAGTTGGTTGGGCATTGTCCCATACACCAAAAGGTAACAGGTTTGATTCCAGGTCAGGACACATATGTAAGTTACAGGATCCATCCTTAGTTGGGGCATTTATGGGAGGTAACCAATCAATGTCTCTCTCTCTCTTCCTCTTTCTCTCTCTCTCAAATAAATAAACATATCCTTGGGTGAGAATTAAAAAAAAATATTTTAAGATTATGGAGATTTGCTGAAACCTGTAATTTGGAATTTGAGATTCATACTCTGAAATGGCCAGTTTGGTTTTCATGAGAAAGATCCATGAGATGCTAAGTTTTGTCCGTTCGTTTGATTTTTCCTTCAAAGAAATATTCCAAAGTCATAGCAATTTAGTTTACTTGTTTGGGCATCAAAATTTAGATTAGACTAACTTTTTTAAAAAAGCTTTACTAAGATATAATGGACAAGCAGTAAACTGAACATATTTAAAGTGTACAATTTGGTACATTTTGACATACACATACTTGTGAAACTATTACAATAGCTAGGCTGACTTTTTATAAAAAATTAAAGTGCAGTAATTGCCCCTTTAAACATTTGCTCACACACACACACACACATAACACAGGCACACTCCAATGTTTTCATATGGTAAGAAGGACTACCCTGATCAGAATTCACCTTTAGGTACATAGGATATGCAGTACTCAAAATTTATTGGTTTACTGTTTTTTGTTTGTTTGTTTTAAAATATATTTTTATTGATTTCAGAGAGGAAGGGAGAGTGGGAGAGAGAGATAGAAACATCAATGATGAGAGAGAATCATTTATCAGCTGCTTCCTGCACACCCCCTGTTAGGGACCGAGCCCACAACCCAGGCATGTGCCCTTGACTGGAATCAAACCTGGGAACTTTCAGTCTGTAGGCCAAACCAGCTAGGGTGGTTTCTGGTTTTTATTATAATAACTTTTACTTTTACAATGGTTTTAGATTTACTGAAAAGTTGCAAAGGCAGTGCAGAAAGTTCCTGTGTCCCCTGTTGGTAAAATCTTATATTACTACTAGTAGCCCTGTGCATGAATCTGTGCGCCAGTAGCTCACCAATAGCTGGCTGCCGCCCTCCAGTAGCTCTCTGCCCACTGCCCCGCCCTCCTGTAGCTCCCCCACCCCAATCCCCCTTCATAGCTTGCTGCCCTGCCCCCTCCTGTAGCTCGCCACTGCCCACTTGTAGCTCACTGCCCCACCCTCCTGCTGATCTGTGATCCAGTCGTTATGCAGTCATCCTTACGCTTCATGGCGTAACGACCATTTGCATATTACATCTTTATTAGATAGGATGGTGTATTCATCAGAGCTAATGAACCAGTATTTGAAACATTATTATTAACTAAAGTCCATATTCAGAGGTCCTTAGTTTTTACCTAGTGTCGTTTTTCTGTTTCAGGATCCCGTCGAAGATACTGCATGATACTTGGGCATCATGGTTTGTTAGACTCCTCTTGGCTTCTTTGTGTGGACCTTGACAGTTTGAGGAGTATTGATCAAGTATTTTGTAAAATGTCCCATTCCTTGGGCTTGTTTAGTGCTGTTTTCATGATTAGACTGGGATTATAGGTCTTTGAGAGGCAGACCATGGGGAAGTGCCATTCTCATCACACTGTATCAAGGGTACACACTATCACCACAACTTATCACAAAGATTGTCAGTGGTGTTTTATATCATCTAAAATGTCCAGAATATGTTTCCAAAAGAGATTCTTAAAAATGGCTACTAGTAGAGTGTAGCGCCTTTTTAGAAGACAAGATAAAGTAAATCAATATTTCATTAAGTCTGGTGGTTACAAGGCTTTGTGGCCTCACTGAGCCTAGTAAGACACAGGAGAGCAAAGGGCCTGCTGCGGTGGGAATTGTGTCCCTTAAATACCTGCACTGACCTAGCTACTTCTTGCAAGTGTGCGTTCTCTTCTCCATTAGCTCACAGAATCCTCCAGAGTGGGGACTGTGTCTTTGGATTGGTTTGTCTGCACTCAGCACCAGCCCTGAGCTGCTCAGTACTCCACATAGCAGGTGCCAATATATGCTTGCTAAGTAGCTGAGCAGGTGCTAAGTGGTTCAGGATGAGAGAGAACCTGTCTCCTGGCCTCACCTCCTCCTGGCCTTTCCTTTCTTCCTATGCTTCAGGCACATCTCTGCTGGCAGGAAGAGGGCGAGAAGGAACCTGGGATAGGATGCCGGCTTTCGGCTTTCGTTGGGTTCTTCGGGGGAGGGTCAAGGATGTGGGGCTTTAGAAAGAAGCAGTAGTCAATCATTTTTGCAGGGAAGGGAGGGAGGGAGAAGGACACAGGTAGGTGTTAAGTATTTTGTGGGTTGCACAGTGACCTTGTTTTTGTCTCACTTTATCATAGTATCAGAGTGGCAGTGTCTGCAATTGGTGTTCCGTGAGATCATTCATGTCCTGACCTTGGTATTCCGTGAGATCATCCATGTCCTAATCTTGGTGTTCCATGAGATCATTCATGTCAACATTGGTGTTCCATGCTATCCTTCAGATCCTGATGCTGATGTTCTGAGATGGTTTCTGTCCAGCAGGATAACAACACTAGCTGTGAGCATCAGAAGAGCTCTGACAACATGGAGGCCAGCCCTGAGCGTCAGACAAATGCACAGGAGTGAGGTGCTGCCTTTTTCTTTCTCAGTCACTTGGGTCTTCTTTTATTTCTCTTCCAAGAGCTTTGCCTACGTTTTCTCCTTTTGTCCTTACGGCGACCTCATGAGGAAGGCATCTGTCTCAGTTCGGCTTCTCTGGAATGCAGAGCCTGAGACAAGGATGTGGTTGGAGCTTGTCTATAGGAAAGTTATCTCAGGAAGCAGGAGGGAGAATGCAGGGACGGTAGAAGAGAAGGAGGGAAAGTCAGAGAATGTTATGGAGATTACTGCTCTAGGCAAGAGAGCCTCTACTCCCCAGGATCACCAGGAGCATGCAAAACACTCCCTAACCTCTCCCCCAAACCCACCCCAGATCTTCTGCCCAAGCCAGAGAGGCCAATTGTCCCCCAGGTAGGCCATTGGCCCACTGGCTCCCAGCTGCCTTTGGTTGAGGGTTGCTGATGGGGACATTGACTTCCCTGACTTCCAAAGCAGGGACCCTGCTTTTTCAGGGAAGGGCCTGAGGCACAGAGATTGAGGCCTGAGGCTTGGAAGCAACTGACCTGCTTCTCAACTGCAAAATGTTAGCAAGAGAGTGAGCCCCCAAAGAACCTTCGGCCCCAGCTGGGGCTGAAAACAGAGGCGGGCGCTGAAAGCACCTGTGAGAGACTTCAACATCCCTCCTAATGTACAGGTGAGGGGAGGGAGGCGTGGGGAGGTGAATTCACATGTCCAAGGTCACACAGCTACGATTACACAGGCAAGATTGTCACTCAGGCAATGTCTTTAATTCATCTTGTACCTTTTAACCATTATGCTTTTCTGTCCACTGTTTGTGTCTTGCTCATGACTTATGGATTCCATTCAATACTCTCATCTTGATGCACTTTCTCCTGGCCCTGTGCCGGAACCCATCATTTTTCACTTGGCGAGGCCCTCCTAGTTCATTTGTCTCCCTTTTCCACTTTCCTCTGAGCCTCGTCATGACAGGCCCATGTCCTGAAGTGTTCCTTCCCACCACTCCCCCTCAGCCAGTTCTGTCTCCTAGCAAGTGAGTAATTGCTGATATTCCCGCTTGCGCTGTGAAGTTTGCCCGGATTGGGGGAGGGAGGGAGAATGTTGAGCCTGTGGTTGAGCGGAGCTCATGGCTTTCCTTCACCCACATCACATTGCATATGGAGCTCCCATAGCCTCACTTGTTGATGGTCCAGAGACTGGTCCCCGTTGTCCCCCCACATGCCCACTGACCTGTCTGTGGTGTCAGACCTCATTAGCCACCTTGGTCTAATGATTTCATCCAAATGGCCTTTGTTAATCTTTCTATTTTAGGTCTCAAATCCCTAGAAGTCATGGACCATCTCAAGAGGAAAGTGGGAAGAGGTTTGCTGACTCGCCCTGCAGCTGAGTCAAATTTTCTGGGTTGGGTCAAAAATGAGTGGACAGAAAGGTTCAACAGCTGGGGCTGTGGTATCAGATTCTACTACACAGGACTATACCTGGTCAAGTGTCTATTTTATTAGCTCCTTGAGCTGAATAACCATGTATGTGTTCTTTCCTTTCTGTCCCCAGAGTATGATTGCTAGTGAGGCATGAGTACACATGTGTCTGGGGATGTATGGCAGCCTCCTGCGTCACTCACTGGCCGAGAAGTTGAACAGGGATGGATCATACCCACTGGGCTTGGACATGGGCAGTTAGTTAGCAAGGGGTACAATTGATGGCCTGGGTAATAGGGGTTGCTGTAGGAAAGCCTAGAAACTTAGATAATGATGGAAAAGCTCTGTAAGTCCAGGGAACTGAGTCCAGAATTTGAGATCAGAAAGGAGGCAACAGAAAAAAACAAAAAAAAAACAGGGTTCCAGCCAGCAGCTGGAGTCAGCATCCAGAGCAATCTAGAGATAGCCAACAAGAGCAGCAATAAGGAATGGGGTTAGACACACGGGCAGAGCGCCAAAGCCCCTTGTTGTGGCTCCCTCGTCTGCAGGGGCATGGATGGGCTGGCTGGCATATGCCTGCAGCCAGAGATAGAGCTTGGGGACATTCTTGACTCAGGCAGAGAAGAGGGTGGCTGGGCCTGTGGCTCTGCAGGCCTTTTGGTCTTCTTCATCTCCTTGGACATCTTGGTTTGTCCTTCACTCCACTGAGACCTCTCCTGGGTAGTTCACTGTCTGCTGGCCGTGCTGTTTGTTGTCTGGAGGGGGGCAGAGTTTGCAAGGAGGCAGCTGGTAGGTGCCAGCAGCAGGTGGAAGCAGAGCCTGGGGTCAGGAGATGGAGAGAGCCGGACACTGGTGTCCAGAAAGAATTTTTGCTGATCCTCTAGGGTTCAGCTGCCCAATGTCCATTAGAGCTCAGAGCCAAAGTGCCTTGGCAGTTTCAGCAGTATTAATGGTATCGGAGAGAAAATGGGGTCAATGCAAGAGAGTACAGTACTGGCACACTCACTAGCACTCCTGTTAAAGAATTTGGAAAAGTCCAAGCATTGCTGAAGCAGTTTAATACTTTGTAAGAAATACTGAAGGGAGGTAATTGGGAGAGCGAAACGGAGAGGAGGAAATGCCCCCAGGCAAATATGCGGGCTTTGTTTTCCGTTCACCATTTCTTGTTGGAGCCTCATTCCTTGCGTGAATCTCCCACCCACTAGCGCCAGTGACATCAGCAAACATGAACTGAGCACCTACTGTGTGCGCAGCATATAGGCAGACACTGAAGATGCAAAGAAAGAAGTGAGAACATCCCTGCCCTCCGGGGGCTCACAGCTGCGATAGGAAGGAGTCAATGGGACTCTTACAAGGGCGCCTAGACCAGGTCTAGATGAGGGGCTGGGATGTTGGTGCTCGGCTCTGTTGCCTTGTGTAACAGATGGAACAGAGTTTGGCCTTTAATTTCAGTATTGTTCTTGGCTGACCGCTTCCATCATGTGACTGCTTTTTCTGGCCACAGCAGCCTGCTGGACGGGGTCCTTAGTGGCCCACACTGTTGTTAGAAGCATCAAGTCAGGAACATTGGGCAGCGTATTCATCCTCTCTGACCCTCAGTTTGCTCATCTGTAAAGCAAGACAGTTGGACTCTTGAGTGGACTCTTATCAAAGGCCTTTTAAAGGCTAGTAGAGTGGTGCTCCTCATACTCTAACATGCACTTGACTCACCTGGGGTTCATGTTAAAATGCAGGTTCTGCCCTGGCAGTGTTGCTCAGTGGTTGGAGCATCTGCCCACGCACCAGAGGGTCACAGGTTCAATCCCCAGCCCCAATTGGGGCGCTTGCAGGAGGCACCCAATGTGTCTCTCTCACATTGATGTCTCTCTCTCTCTCCCTCTCTCACCCTCCTTCCCTTCTACTCTCTTTAAAATATCCTCAGGTGAGGATTAACAGAGAAAAGAAAAAGAGCAGTTTCTGACTCCGTAGGTCTGGTTGGGCCTGAGAGTCGGTGCTATGGCTAAGGTCCCAGGCGATGCTGATGCTGCTGGTCCATGGGCTGCACTTTGAGTAGCAAGAAAGATCACATCACACGATACAATGAGAAGATCCAAGGCTTTCCATTAAATAGCCCTGAGTTTGAAGCCCAGTGCTGCTCTGTGCGGTCTTGGACACATTCTGAAACGTCTCTGAAACTCAGTTTTCTCATCTATTAAATGGGGACAATACTACCCTTCTTGTTGGAGCCTCATTCCTTGTGCGAATCTCTCCCGCCCACCCTCCTGTGGTGGGGTCAATTAGATCATGTTTGCAAAATGGGTCACATAATGTTCGTATGTAGAAAGCATCCAACAATCGACAGGCGCTCCCTGCCCCTCCCTCCCAGGAACCTCTCCACACCTTCACCAAGACCACCATCACTGAACACACACAGAATCTATTCCTCACTCAGGCCTCCCAGGGGAGGTCACTGGGTCTGGGTGCATGGTGTTACTTTGCATGTGTTTGGCTGCTACAAAGGAGCAAGCTCTGCCCGAGCTCTTTTGAATTAAACATCCCCTATGGTGGCTAGGGCTGGCCTTAGGGTGAGTAAAATGTGCAGGTTGCCCTGGCGCTCCTGCAGGCGACCCTCACAGGCTGTGACCCCTGCACTCCCAGGAGGCCTCTCACACGCCCTCACTTACTCCCTGACCCAATGTTTTCCAGTGGAGCTCCTGAGCGGCTTGAAGACTCAGTGATGCAGGAGAGGCTGGTTTGTCAGTTTGGTGTAAAGGTCATCTAGCCTGACCAATTTCTCAGCGCTGCTTCACAGAAACAGAGGCAAAGCTCTGTGGCCTCAGCTGCTCCGCCTTGCTTATTCTTGTCTATCCCAAAGTCCCCGTAGCCATCGAGAAGCTTCACTGATCGATCTGTTCCCTTTGAGATCCAGAACTTAAACTCTACTGGTCTTGGCAGTCCTAGAAAGCTGCTCCTCAAGTGTGTTTCTGGCCAACAAATTCCTCTCTTTTGCAACCGAGTGTATCAGCAAATCCTTGTCAGAACGTATCAGGAATCAGATCCTCTCTCACACCTCCCTGTCCACGGACTTGCCTCTCTCCTTCCGACCTCTGCACGAACCATCCAATTGGTTTCCCTGTGTATGAGTTTGCTAGGGCTGCTGTAAGAACTACAAACCACAAACTGGTGGTTTCACAGCTCTGGAGGTGAGAAGTCTGGAATTCAGGGGTCAGCCATGCTCCTTCTTTGCCAATGTCACTGTCTGATAACCCAGGTGTGGACTGTGGCCTGGCAGCGAAATGCCAGTCTCTGCCTCCACTGTCACATGGCCGTCTTCCTCTGGGTGTCCCTGTGGTGTCACATAGCCTTCTCCCTGTGTGTATGTGGACACATTTCTTTCCTTTCCTAAGGACACCCTAGTGACCTCATCATAACTTAATTATATTTGCAAAGACCCTATTTCCAAATAATGTCACAGACCCTAGCACTGGGGGTAGGACTTCTACATATCTTTGTTGGGGGGGGGGGGGCGGCAGCACAATTCAAGCCATAACACCCTGCTTCCAGATTTACCTAATTCCCCTCATTTTCCACACATCTTTTTATAATTCAAGTCAGATCACAATACTCCCTGGTTTAAACCTTCCATGGCTTCCCATTTCATTTAAAATAGACTCAACACTGAATACTTGTTACCATGGCTTACCTAAGGCCTGCCCCTGCCCCTGCTGACCCCTTCAACTCCATCGCCTATGGCTCTCGGCCTGCTATCGCTCTGCACCTAGCTCACTGCACCCCAGCTACTGGTCTTGCTGTTCCTCAAATTCTTGTGGTTGTTCCAGCCTCAAACAGCCTCTGAGCCTGAGATGTTCTCCTTTTTTATAGTCACAGGGCCCACACCTTTGCATCATCCAAGTCTCTAAATCTCAAGTGCCACTTCCTTGGAGTCATCTGCTTTATTTATACCATCACTTATTTTCTTAACCGGCTTTTTCTCCACAGCACGCATCACTAGTTGATGTCATATATCACAGCTTTGTGCACTGCAGTCTGCTCCCCTACTAGACTGGGGGTTTCAGGAGGGCAAGGTCTCAAGCATGTCTGTATCCATAGAGCATGGATCATGGCAGATGCTCAGTCAGTATTTGGTGAATGAATTCATGAACACGCACCTCAATTGGTGATCTTTCTGTTTTCTTCACCAGGGCTCTCTTTTCCTTTTCTTCATAATGCTCCAACTTCCCCACTTTCCCCAATGCCCTTTTAGTGTTGCCATTTGCCATGCAGTGAATTATTTTAAATTGCATGGTGTGTGTGCGTATCCTTGACATTTTCCTGTATTTCCAACATGACTTTTTTTTAAAGCAGTCTCCAGGAAGCTTCTTATACTTCTTTGACCTTTAAAATGCTGCAAGAGAAGGATTTTTAAATTCTGCTATCTCGAATATGCAGTGGTTCATCTTCTATTGCCCCAGGACCAGCATCTGGTCCCTCCTCCAGACTTCCATTCTCATTCTTCCCTCCAGTTCAGGTCTTCAGTCTCTTATTGGACCATTGCAATAGCCTCCCCACTTTCAGATTTTTCCCTCCCATCAATTTTTTAAAGAAATATTTCTATTGAAATATAATTCACATACTATATATTTTATCTGTTAAACAGGTACAGTTTAATGGCTTTTAATATATTCACAAAGTTGTGAAACAATCACGACAATCAATTTTAGAGTATTTTTATTATCCCCCCAAAAGCCCCACATCCCTTAGCCTTCACCCCAGCCCCAAACCTCCCATTCCCTCCCCAGCCCTAGCCAGCCATTTATCCACTTTATGTCCCTACAGACTTGGCATATTATGGCATTTTATGTAAATGAAGTCATACAACAGGTGGCCTTTTGTGACTGGCTTTCTTTGCTTAACATAATATGTTCAGGGTTTATCCATGTGCATTTATCACTAAATTCATCTCTTATAATTAAAAACATAAAAGAAAATAATTCAGTTCTTATAATTGCTGAATAGATTTCTATTGTGTGGATACATGACAGATTTTTAAAATTTTCTTCTTGGGTCAGTTTCATTTAAGTTATCTAATTTATTGGCATTCAGTTATTCATAGTATTCTCTTACATTCCTTTAACTTCTGTAAGGTCAGTAGTAATGTCCCCTATCTCATTTCTGATTGACCAAAAGATAGCTGCTACTGTGCTAAGATATGCAGTTGACTGAAATTAATTGTAATTTACCAACTAAGTTTTCCCATGGAAGTTGCAGACCTTCAATAGATTCCAGAGTCCCAAAATAGCTATATGTCCCTTAGCCTCAGTTCACTTTTCTTCGATCATTTTTTTTTTCTGTTCCTCAAACTCAATAATTTCTAATCTTCAGGTTTTCTTATTTTTTCTTCTGCTTGATCTAATCTGCCTTGGAATTCCTCTAGTGAATTTTTTTCACTTTAGTTACTACATTTTTCAGCTTCAGAATTTATATATATACTAGAGGCCCGGTGCACAAAATTCGTGCACGGGGGTGGGGGGGTGTCCCTCAGCCCAGCCTGCACTCTCTCCAATCTGGGACCCCTCCAGGGATGTCCGACTGCCCACTGGGATCGGGTCTAAACGGGCATCGGACATCCCTCTCACAATCCAGGACTGCTGGCTCCCAACTGATCACCTGCCTGCCTTTCTGATTGCCCCTAACCGCTTCTGCCTGCCAGCCTGATCACCCCCTAACCACTCCCCTGCCAGCCTGATTGATGTCTAACTGCTCCCCTGCCAGCCTGTTTGCCCCCAACTTCTCTCCTCTGCCGGCCTGGTCACCCCTAACTGCCCTCCCCTGCAGGCTTGATCGCCCCCAACTGCCCTCCCTTGCAGGCCTGGTCCCTCCCAACAGCCCCCCCCTGCTGGCTTGATCGCCCCCCAACTGCCCTCCCCTGCTGGCCATCTTGTGGTGGCCATCTTGTGTCCACATGGGGGCAGGATCTTTGACCACATGGGAGCAGCCATCTTGTGTGTTGGAATGATGGTCAATCTGCATATTACTCTTTTATTAGATAGGATAGAGGCCTGGTGCACAGGTGTAGGCCAGCTGGTTTGCCCTGAAGGGTGTCCCAGATCAGGGTGGGGGTTCCCTTGGGGTGTGGGGTGGCCTGGGCGAGGGGCCTGTGGTGGTTTGCAGACCGGCTACAGCACCCGGCGACCCAAGCAGAGGCCCTGGTATCTGGGATTTATGTATCTTCTACAATTGAAACTTTGTAGCCTTAAGCGAGGCCTGGACCAGCCAGGGTGTGCGGAAAGCTTGGCTTCCTCCATCGCTGGGGGCAACCCTAGCCTCCTGCTCTCTCCAGCTCCGTGGCTGCTGCCATTTTTGTTGGGATTAATTTATCTTCTATAATTGAAACTTTGTAGCCTTAAGTGGAGGCCTGGGTTGGCCAGGGTGTGCGGAAAGCTTGGCTTCCTCCATCACCGGGGAAACCCAAGCATCCCTCCTGCTCTCTGTGGCTGCAGTCATCTTGGTTGTGTTTATTTGCATATTCTCTCCTGATTGGCTGGTGGGCATGGCTGGTGGGTGTAGTGGAGGTACGGTCAATTTGCATATTACTCTTTTATTAGATAGGATATTTTAAATTGATTTCAGAGAGGAAGGGAGAGGGAGACAGAGATAGAAATATCAATGATGAGAGAGAATCATTGATCAGCTGCCTCCTGCACGCACCATTGGTAAAGCCCACAACTCAGGCATGTGCCCTTCACCAGAATTGAACCTGGGACCCTTCAGTCTACAGGCCAACTTTTTACCCACTGAGCAAAACCAGCTAGGGCCAGAATTTCTTTTTGGATTCTTTTTTTTTTTTAAAGTTTTGTATCTCTTAATTGGTATTTCTATTTTGCTGATACATTGTTTTCTTTACTTTCTCCACATTTTACTTTGGTTCTTTGAAAATCTTTAAGGCAGTTGTTTTAAAGTCTTTTTCTAGTGGATCTGCCACCAGGTTCTTTTTAGGGACGGTTTCTATTTTCCCTTTGAATGGACCATACTTTCTGGTTTTTTTTGGTATGTATTGTGATTTCTTTTTTGTTGTTGAAAACTGGACATTTGAATCAAACTATATGGTAAGTCTGGAAGTCAGATTCTCTCCCTTCTCCAGGATTTGCTAAGCTTTATTTTTGTTTTTGTAATTCTTGTAAGCTATCTCTGTGCTAAGGATCAGGCTGAGGTGTAAACTTAAGGTCTTTTCAGGCATTTTCTGAGCCTATGCTTTTCTCTGGGCATTGTGCTGTGAGTTTCTAATGTTCCCTGTATCTGACTTTGCTTTTAAATGTTCTAGTCTTTGTCCTAGCTGGTTTGGCTCAGTGGATAGAGCATCAGCCTGTGGACCAAAGGGTCCCAGGTTCTATTCCAGTCAAGGGCACATACCTCGGTTGCATACTCCTCCCTGGCCCAGGCCCTGGTCGGGGCTCCTGCAGGAAGCAACCAATTGATGTGCTTCTCTCACATTGATATTTCTCTCTAACTTTCCCTCTCCCACTCTCCCTAAACATCAATGGAAGAATATCCTCGGGTAAAGATTAAAAAATATATAAGTAAATGTTCTAGTCTTCAATGATGTTCTAGTCTTCAATGCCTGGCTCTAAAAATGAGAAAAATGAAGGGGGAGGAGTGTCATTGGTCCTTTCAAATCACCTGGAAGTCATGCCAGCCAGAGGTGGGTTGCTTACAACAATGGGCAGAGATGCAACAATGGTCATGGCCTCTTTGCACCTCTGTGATCAGAAGCAGCATTCAGTGTTCAGAGCACAGATCCCTAATCTTTGTCCACCCTGGCTTCTGAAAGCTGTGTGCAAGCTGCTCCAGAAACATGTACATGATAGCCTGTCCTTGGGGTGAGGGGTGGGAGATGGATGGCTGCTACTATGCTAAGAGATGGAGTTGACTGACATTAGCTGTAATTTACCATCCAAGCCTTCCCCTGGAAGTTGCAGACCTTCAGTAGACTCCAAAGTTCCAAAATAGCTATATCAGACAGCTTCTGCCTGGGCAATTGTTGTCCTGGTTGGGAGACATATTTCTGGTGCTGTCTAGTCTCCCATCTTCCCAGAAGCCTTCCAAGACTAGTTTTTTTTCTAGCCAGTAATTGAAGTTTGTTCTGACCCCAGAAGGGCTGTTTTTAACAATCCCTTTCCTTAGTCTTCTCTGCTGAACTAGCTAGCCTATGGTTTAGCTTATTGGCTTTTGATGAAAAGAAGCTCTTTTTTTCTAGAACATCTTAGGCTTGAATGATTGCACACTCTGTTACAAATAAAGTGCGTTCCTTTAAAAAAAGAGAGAGAAAAACACACCTTTGGAGCTCTCTTTTCTTACACACTGCCTCTCCCCTTGGGCAAAACCTCTGAGCCACTGCTCTGAGCATGGGTTGGTGTGGTAGCCTCTGGTCTTGTTGGCTTGCTTCTCCCTTACAAGTGAGCATGCTAGGGTGAGGGTGATTGAAGCCTCAGTGTTCTTGGTTTGTCCTGCCTGGAATAGAACCTCTATCCTATGAGTCAGGCTGGATGGAAGAAGAGAGCTCACCAGAAATGTAGCCTCTTTACCTTGGAGGTAGAGGGGAGGAGAAATGCTGGTGGCCTGCCTCTCTTAGTGAGACATAGTAACCATCCATGGGGAAGTGAGGGGAGAGGAAGCCCTGTCTTCGTGTCCACACCTGCTTGGTGTAGCTTCCATGAAGCTGAGATGGGGTAAGGAGAGGGAGGAAGTGGGTCGTGGCTCAAATGCCATAGGTGCTTGCTGTTCTTATCAAGTTTAATAGGTTTCCTTCAATAAATGTTCCTTCATCTGTTGTATGCCCTTAGAATCCAGAGACTTCAAATGCTTGTTTTTAAAATAGCTTCACCAGCTTCGTTTGTTTTATTGGGGAATGGACTGCAGAGCTCCTCATGCTACCATCTCGGAAGTGGGACTCCAGCCCACTCCATTTTACACCGCACCGATCGGGTGGTTTTCTCTGGGGCATTTTAATTACTATCTTAATTGTTTAGAAACTTTCAAAAAGCCCATGCGAGGGACCACTAGTTGAGATTTAATATCCGCTATCCACTTCCTCCTCAGACACAGAACCCCAATGCTATTGTGGGCAGCAATCCACCCAGCTAAAAGACTGCAGTAACAAGGTGCAGTTGTGTGGATGAGTTCTGGTCAATGAGTTGTAAGTGGAAGTGTTACTAAAGGAAACTGTTTGGTCAGGACTGGGACCCTTTGCCTTTCTTGTTTCCTAGAATATGGATTTGATGGCTGGCGTGCTGGCAGTCATCTTGGACAGTAAGGCAATCTCAAGAAGCCACACAGTGAGAATGGCAGAGTAAAAACATAGAAAATCTTTTTGCTTTCATTACTGGGTGTTTTGTCACCTCCTGGAGCTGCCATATCAGTTCTGGATTACCTTCTTACAAAGACTATAAATTCTTGTGTGTTTAAGCCAGTATTTTTTTTTTCTCAAGTGTCACCTCCCCTAGGAAGTCTTGCTTGACCTTTTGACAGCTAGAAATGGCTTCTCTTTCCTTTGAATTCTTATAACTCCTGCTTCTAACTCCCTGTGGCACTGAAACACAACATAACAACCCTCATTGTGCTAATGCTATTTGGGCTCATAGTGAAAAGAACCAGATGGCTAGCCTAATAAAATCTAGCCCAGATTCTCCAAGGCTGGCAGTGTGGGAGGGATCACCAAGTGAGGACTGCTGGCTGGACCTCAAAGCTTTCATTCCTGCTCTGAGATTCACTCCTCTCCTGGGGATCTCTCACTAATTGCTCCTATCGCCCACAGGCTGACCTCGGGAGCCTCTGCTTTACTTTTCAGGGTTCAGCCCAAGTATGAGAACATACAACATACAACGCTTCCCTTAATTCCATTTAGCACAGCTAAGAACACAGGCTAGAAGATTTTTTTTTTTTAAAGGTTCTTGAAAGCTGAGAGTAACTAAGCAGAAATAAAGAAAAAGAGTAACATAACACTGGGTAATCTATCTCACTCCTCTTCAGCCTGGGGTCCCAGCTGCTCGCTTTGCTGCCTCCAGGTAGCAGATTCTTTCAGTCCCTTATCATCTTTAGATCCAACAGCAAAACCATCACACTCTATCCATTACATTATCTTAAAACCGTTGGAACATGAAGGTATGTTGGACATTTGTATCTGACATGCTCAAGCTGAGACCTGAATCCTAATATTTTTGAAACCTCGATAATTAAGAAGATAAAAACAACAGCTCTTGTTATTTGTAAGCTGCTTTTTAGAGGCAATTCTTTTTGTCCTAGAATTACCTTTAAGTAGAAATTTTAGTAATGCAAATATAAAGCAAAGATCCTCTTCTCAATGAGACCAGTTCCAAGGAGATAAACATTTTTAGAATTTAAGATAGTAAAAATGTTGTCCTTGCTGGATGTTGAGTTGTATTTCTGCAAACTTCGATTGCTTTTGGAGAAAATGCTGTGAGCTAAGGAGGGGTCATTAATAATGCAAAAGCTAACACAGTGCTGGAGTCTTGGACTTGCACCAAACCCCTATATTAATCAAAGAATGGAGGTTAGGAAATAATGGAATTGTTTTCATGGAAGAATATTTTAAATTTATTTTACTGATTTAAGAGAGAGGGGGGGAGGGAGAAGGAGGGAGGGAGAGAGACACACACAAAGAAACATCAATTTGTTGTTCACTTATTTATGCTTTCATTGGTTGATACTTGTATGCGCCCTGACTGGGGATCGAACCTGCAACCTTGCTATTTTGAGGCAATGCTCTAACCAACTGAACTATCTAGCCAGGACTTCATGGAAGAATTTGTGAGATTCGGTGCTTAAGGCAAATTTTCAGGGCAAGTGACAAAGTGTGACTAAGAGTTACTAACAATAAATTAAAACCAATAATAGCAAGCCCTTCTGTAGTGCTTATTCCATGCCAGACACTGCTCTACGCTTTCTGTGTATTATCTCCTTAATCCACATATACCTCTGAGGTAGTTCAACCATCATCTCCATTTTGCCATTGAGAAAATTCAGGCCAGAAAGATTAGGTAGCTTGTTCCAAATCCTTCAAGAATGAAAAAGTGGCCCTCGCTGGTTTGGCTCAGTGGATAGAAAGTTGGCCTGCGGACGGACCAAAGGGTCCCAGGTTCGATTCTGGTCAAGGGCACGTACCTTGGTTGCAGGCTCCTACCAACCCTGGCCCTGGCTGGGGCTCATGCAGGAGGCAACCAATGGATGTGTTTCTCTCCCATCAAAGTTTCTCTTTGTCTTTCCCTCTCCCAGTCTCCCTAAAAATCAATGGAAAAATATCCTCGGGGGAGGATTAACAAAACAAATAAAAAAAGAATGAAAAAGTGAAATTGGGATGAAAACCCATGCAGCCCAGCGCTGGCACAGGGCCCTTACTCTCCTCACTGTGCACTGAGGGAAAGTGTCCATTTCTCTCCACCTCTCCATGAGCCCCTGCTCATGGCCTTTCATCTCCCTATGAAGCTGAATGTCCCTGATGGACAGAAAAACGGGTGATTTCACCTATTTATTTTTCATCTGGTCACTTTACTGAACTGTCCTGTTAAGTGTATTCGCTTTTTAGCTAACTGTTACGATTTAGGAGGATGGTAATCACCTTTCCTACAGTTATGTATAGTTTTGTTTCCACTTTTTTCCTACAGCTAGGCCTCCCATTTCTGTTTCTTGCCTTCCCACATTGGCTATAGTTTATGGAATAATAAAAACGGAATTAGGTTTTAGAATGGCTATTGGAAGGATGAATATGAGATAAGAGTACATGGGGCAGTGTGAGCAGCTAAGAAGCTACTGCAGTAATCCAGGGGTGATGTCATAATGGCTTGGTCTAGAATGACATTAAGGACATACAAAAAATATATATACAGGAACTATATTTTAAACAAAAAATTCACTGGACTTAGTGATGTGGCTGAGCAATAAAATAAATACTTCCTACCTGAAATCTAACATTCTGCCTGCTGGTGACAGACGTTAGTATCTACTGGAGACACATCTGGCCACCTAAAAGGAGGTAAGAGGGAGGAAATGAATCGCAAGTCTGAGTTTCGGAAGAGCTTCTGTTTTTTAAATCTATTCCTAAAGCTGGCCTAACATTTAGAGATAGGGAGGAGGCTCTGCTCTGAGTCCTCCAGGCAGAGCCAGAATCTTTCACACAACAATGTGCTTTGTCCCAAGCGTGGAAATCCCCACACCATTTCTATTTGTTTTCGGAAGAAAGTGAACGGGTCCCAGTCTCTATCTCCTCGATCCCAATCCTCCTCACCTTCCTGACTGCCTTCTGCTCACAGATGGAGACTGCAGACAGTCTGCTTTCAGATGAAGGAGCGTGGAGTTTATTCATGTTCTTCAACAATCCACATTTTTTAAAATAGAGAAACCTTTCTCTCTTCCTCCCTTCCTTCTTGTGGTCGTAAAAGGCCTCCATGTACCCACACCTGCCTTGGCTTGGGCTTCCATAACAAAAAACCACCGACTGGGAGGCTTACACAACAGAAACGAGTTTCTCAGAGTTCTGGAAGCTGGAAAGTCCAAGATCAAGGTGTCAACAGGAGCAGGTTCTGATGACAGCTCTCTACCTGGCTGCAGATGCAGCTGTCAGAGGGGCGGGATCAGGGGGTGCTGGGTGAAAAAGGTGAAGGGGTTAAGCAAAAAACAACAACCCCCCCAAAAAACCCATAGACAGACAACACTAAGGTGATTACCAGAGGGAATGAGGTGGGGGAAGGTAGGAGAGGGTAAAGGGGGGATAAATGGTGATGGAAGGGGACTTGACCTGGAGTGGTAAACACACAATACAATATACAGATGATGTATTATAGAATTATAGCCCTGAAACCTATATAATTTCATTAACCAATGTCACCCCAATAAATTCAATGAAAAGAGAAAAGCACATGCACATTTTCACTTAATCTCTTGCACATTTGGGCTTGCTCACTCTCACACCTCTGCCTTGCCATGAGAATATGCCTGGGATTGTGCTGAGTCAGCCCTGAGAAGGGCAGGGGTCCTCCATGCCTTGTCATCTCCTACACCTCCATTCCCACCCACCCGGGCCTGGTGCCTGGAACCCACATGCTGCCCTGTGAATGCCAGTGCTCATTCACAGGTACCCCTTTCCCACCCCCAGAACAGAGTTTGGCTTTTCTTTTTCCTCTCCTCTCCCTCCTTAGACTCAGTTGTTCTCCATCTTATTTGTCTAGAAGAGCCTGAGTATTTTTCTGCATTACCACTAAAGGTCTAATCCAGTGAAATGAATCTCAGCCCATGGGTCAGCTCTCCTAGAAAAGAAAGGGCTCCCTTCGTCAGATCAGCCATGTCCCATGGTGTGATGGTCTTTGCTTCTCTCCACTGAGCTGGGTTATCTGGACATCTTGAACTGAGGAGATACATTTTAACAGACATCCAGATTTTCCATTCCATGGACTAGATTATTTTTGGAAGTTTTAAAGGGATTTGTCAACATTTTAAAAAACATTTCATCTGTTCATTTGGTTTTTAATCTTCACTAGAGCCAGATATTTTTTTTTGTACTTATAGGAATGGAGCTGGGCCCAGGCAATCAGAAATGATTAAACCCACACGGGACCTGCAACCCCCAGTGTTGGAGTTAAATGGCTATCCCAGTGACTGCTGAAGACAGGGAGCTGATGTGAAAATTGAAGCAATTACCTAGATCACTCAGGCAGAAGAATTTCTGAGGCTTTTTTCCTTGAACAATCCAGATAATTGCATCAATTTACACTTTTTACTGGCAGTAGAGACTGTGGCAGAAACTGCTCTCTAGGAGAGGGCTGAAGGAAGAGAAGCAGAGTGCTCAGAAAATGATTCTGATCACTCAGGGGAGAAAATGGGATAATGGGGGGAAATGAACGTGCTTTGGCCCTGATTTCTGCCAGTCGCAAGCAAGTCAAAGTGAGACTGTTCATTGTTGCCTGAATGATCCAGATAATTGTCCATTTTCTCTCTCATCTCAACAATGAAGCTGCAGGGCCATGCAGGTGTTGCTCGCTGAAGTGTCAGAAGAAACCTTGGCCAGGGAAGTTGGAGTCTGTTTGAGGCCCTTACCCTGTGCTGGTGGGTAAATTCCTCAGTTCATTTCTGCCCTCAGATGACTATCAATTCCTGCTTGGAGAAGGCGCTGTCCTGGAAGAACCCATCACACTGTGAGCAACATGCTGGGCAGCAAATGACTCCTTTCCCATGGACCCTGGGGATTCATTTCTGGGACCGATAATCCACAGTGAACAAATGAATGAATGATGCATAAAAGCATGAAACACATTTGTTGAGTTGCTATTTTGTGCTTGGCATTATGCCTGCCAGGCCTTGGAATAATTAACCTTATGATTTATTTATTTCTGTCATGCTTTTTAGGGAGGGGTGATTCCCTCAGTCTCTTTACAGCCTCTCCCAGATTTTATTTCCATAGTATTTTCTCACACATTTCTCTTCCAATTCTCACTTATCCAGAATACGTAGTATTTTTAGTACCATTTCAACAGATGGAGTAAAAAGAAAATAATTCAGAGAAGTTAAATAAATTTTCCAAAGTCACAGAACTTGTTAGCAGCAGAGCTGGGATGAAACATGTAGGATTCTGAGCCCAAGGCTCCATCAATAATGCAGTGCCATTATTTTCAGGTTCATGTATTCACTGATTTGTCCTTGCCATTATCATGCTCATGACGGACATGGATCGATCATTCAGAAAATACTTATCAAGCATGTAAATAATACAGGATTACCACAACATAGAGAAAAGAGCAAGACATACACACAAGACATTTAGCACGAAGAAAAATACTGTGACATGGAAAGAACTGGGGAACAGTACTGGACAACAATAGGAATGTCATTGCAAGGCAGCAAGTGCTCATGTGTCAAATCTGAGGGACCGTTAGCCTAAGAAGGCACAGAGCCCCATGTGCAAGGAGGTGTTTTTTTGTTTTAAATTCAATTTCTTTTTCTTTCAATATTATATATTTTTAAAAATTGAGATATAATCGACATATAACATTGTATTAGTTTCAGGTGTGCAACATAATGATTTGATATTTGTATATATTGTGAAGGGATGGATGTTTAGTTAACACCCATCAACACACATGATTACAAAATGTTTTTCTAATGATGAGAACTTCCAAGTACTACTCTCTTTGCAATTTTCAAATATATAATGTACTGTTATTAACTATAGTCACCAAGCTGTTCATTACATCCCCATGGCTTATTTTTCTCATAACTGGAAGTTTTTACCTTTAACCACCTAACCCCATTTTGCCCTAACTTATCCCTACCTCTTCGAAACACCAATCTGTTCTCTGTATCTATAAGTTCGGTTTGTATTTTTTTAGATTCCACATATGTGAGATCATATGGTATATATTTCTCTCTGTTTGACTTATTTCACTTAGCATACTGCCCTTAAGATCCATCCATGCTGTTGCAAATGATAGGATTTCATTCTTTTTTATGGCTTAGTAATATTTATATGTATATATATTCACATTATTATATAAGCATATATCACATATACTTAACAATATTCATACATCTGCATATCATTATATGAATATACATTATGTATAAAATATCACATGTTATGTATTCTCTCATCTGTCAATGAATATGTAGGTTGTTTCCATGTCTTGGTTATTGTAAACAATGATGCAGTGAACATGGGAATGCAGATAATTCCATTTTTCATTGTAGTAAAATGCACATATAAATTTTTACTGTTTTACCATCTTAATATGTGCAGGTCAGTGGCATTAAGCACATTCACAATGTTGTGCAACCATCACACTACCTAGTTGGAGAACTTTTTCATCACCAGAAATGGAAACCCTGTATTGGGAGGTTTTGTAGAAAGTCTTACAGACTCTCGAGGGATAGCTAGGATAAAGAGGCAGATGCGCCCTAGCCGGTGTGGATCAGTGGATAGAGCGTTGGCCTGTGGACTGAAGGGTCCTGGGTTTGATTCCGGTCCAGGGCATATGCCTGGTTATGGGCTCAGTCTCCAGTGGGGGGCATGCAGGAGGCAACCAATCAATGATTCTCTCTCATCATTGGTGTTTCTATCTCTCTCTTCCCTCTCCCTTCCTCTCTGAAATCAATAATATATATTTAAAGAGGCAGATGTGAGAGGAATCCACTGGTCATGTGTAAAGAGTCACAGCTGACAACGTGTCCAGTGCTTGAAGAATGGTGAGGAGTGGAGGTTTGTGAAGGACAGTACTGAGCAGTAAGGTTGGGTGACTTGTATGGCTCTTCCTTGTATAACAGCAGGATTTATCCTTCCTTTTTCCTTTTAGGTGGCTCTTCCTCTAAGACCACCTCCCCTCAGTTGTTTCGCTCTCAGCTCTGCTGTGGGGTCCCACCCTCTCTGTTCTGGTCACCACCTGCATCTCCAGGAGTCTGGTCCACCTGCAACATTGCTGCTGCAGCTATTCCAGTCAGTGGGCCTCAGTCAGTAGCTGGCGGGGCAGGTGGCCCTTTTTGTGCCCACCCTGGGCTGCAATTCCTCCAAGCACCATTGACACAAGACTGTAGAGTGCAGAAATTTCACCAGTGAAGATTACTGGAGGGAATGACATCCTCTTCATTTGGGAACCTTACAACCATGGGATTCCCCTGATCTTCCAGAGTTCCTGCCTCTGGTTGAGTGATCTAGGGGGAAACACTAACCTAAGCCCAGGCCAATCACAGACTCCCTAAGATTTTAAAACTAAAACTCTGAAACAATATCTCTTCTTATATGGTGTTAGGGATTGAAGAATGAAACCCAGAAGTTGTTGGCAGCTGGGTTTCCTGACATTTGGAATGATGATCTAGAGTTAGAATGAGTGAGGCCAACACAAAGAGAGAACAGGGACAAGAGAGAAAGAGAGAGAGAGAGGGAAACAGTGAGTCTTAGTAGCTTGTCCTTGCTCTGATTTGGTTGTTTCATAGTTTCGTGAACATGCGAGGTAAATCTGTATTCTTCTGATAAATACTCCTTTTGCCTCCATGGCTTCAGTTGGGTTTCTAGCACTTTCCACCATAAAAGCCCTAATCCTTAATAAGAGGCATGAATGGGTGACTCCAGGAGAGCAAAGGGCTTAAATAAGATATCAGAAGCAAGCAGAGTAAGAAGTGAATGGAGGAAGCTACAAGTAATTTGGTATTTGTCAGAGTATAAACATCCAGACAAGAAGTGGCAAGAAATGAAGCTACTAAGTAGGAAGAAATCTGATCATGGGACCTGGGTGTATTTTGTAAAGGATTTTGGACTTTATTCCGTATATATTCTGCACGTGTTATAGGATTCTAAGTAGGCATTAGGCAGAGGTTCTTTAAACTGTACTATAATTAATAGTAATTAAGAGGTTCTTAACCCGGGAGTCACAGGCAGGCTTACATTGTTCCCAAACCCTCTGAATAGTATGACACATCTGTGCGAGTGTATGAGGCTGTCTTCATTGTTTTTGGTGGTGTTTTTTTTTTTTTTTTTTTTTTTCTGCAATGGAAAAGGTAGCTGACTTCATCAGATATTAAAGGATTCCCTGACCTCAAATCCAAAATATGTTATGAACCACTACTTATTTACAGGCATCTTCAGGAATAACTCGCTTAAAATACTCATTCAAATTTCATTTTCACCCTGAATTTTCACTCTTGCGCAACTGTTTAGCACAGAAAAAATGCTCCATAACTGTTGTGTTGAGATGTAGAGATGATATAGACTTGGTTATTTATAGAGATTTTTACCGGGAGTATTGGATATGACCTCCATCCTGTGCTTGGCTTGGGCAACCAGACCAGACCCGCAGGCTTTTGCAGGTTGCACCCGGGCACCACCGCTGTCCAGGGGGAAAGCCAACTCCAAATATCCTTGTCCTTCCACCTGCAGGTGGAACGACTACAGGTCCCAGGATGCTCCGCGCTCAGAGCGGGGCGGGTCTCAGCCTTGCGGCTCTCGCCCCAGGAGGGCCAGGGGAGGCGGGACCGGGCGAAGGGCGGGCCTGGAGCGCGCTGGTGCTGATGCGGGATGGCTGAGCGCGTAGGGGCCCGGGAGCTCTGAGCCGGGCGAGCCTCGTAGCCAGCGCATCGCCTGTCCGCCGGCCGCGTGGTCGCGGGCAGTCGGGCCGGGGCGCAGCGCGGGGCCGGGGAAGGTAGGTCTGCAGCCGGCGGGGCCGGAGGCTGAGAGGCTGCACCCACTCGGTCTCCGAGCGGCGGGAGCTGCCCATCTTCCGAATCCGCGATGACCTGCTGAGAAGCTTCCTGGAGGCTGCCGGAGGCGGCCTCGCTGCGGGCGGCGCGGTTCGTGGCCTCCTCCCTCGTCGCCGATCCCGGCCCCCTACCCTCCCCGCGCCCCTTACCCGCCGCCGGCCGCGATGGCGGACCCAGCTGAATGCAGCATCAAAGTGATGTGCCGGTTCCGGCCCCTCAATGAAGCGGAGATTCTCCGCGGGGACAAATTCATCCCCAAATTTAAAGGCGATGAGACCGTGGTCATCGGGGTAAGTGGCCGGGGCGTCCGGCCTCCCCTCCTGCTTCGCGCCGCAGACCGGCTCCCCGACGCCCCAGACCGAGCCCCAGAGGTGCTCGGACAGCCCCTTCGGACATCCCCGCGGGGCTGCTTTCTCGAGTGGACTAACGAGAGACCCCCTGCCCTTGCACCATAGTTCCCTCCCGGGAGGGTGGAGGGGCGACGAGGCGGCGGGGCGGGCCCAGGTGGTGAGGATGGGGGTGGGGGGCGAGGAAGGGCTCGGCGTCGCCATTGTTCGCGGGGTGGGGGCCCGGGTGGGCCTTTTGTTCATGCCGCGTGGGTAGGGTGTTCAGGGTACCCTCAGGCCGGGATGTCCAGGCTCTCCTTAAAAGTATGAGCTCTGCAAACCCACAAATGATTCCAGGGATGAGTTCGATTTATCGAACATTTTTACCTTTTCTCACAATCTTAGCAAAAGAAGGAGAAAAAAGGTACTGAAAAAAAATCGTGGCCTCGACTCGGAGCTCCCACGGCCGTGTAGACGCGGCTCCCTCCCGGCGTTTCACCTTGCTTTGCGCACTGAAGGCGGGGTGCAGGGAACACCGTGGCCTTGTGTCCTCGGGAGGCCTGCTGTGCCTCCTGCTTTTTCTCCACCCTGGCCGCCTCAGACGTGGAGCCCGGGCCTGACCCCTCCCTAAATGGGGCGACTCCCCTAGATGATGCCCACAGCCCCTCGGATGTATTTCGTGCTGAGTGGAGAGGACTGTGTGACCACATCTGTGGGGCGAGGGGGCCCAGAACGCAGGCCAGTAGCCCCACTGTGCAGAGAGCAGAAGTTACTTTGTGTGGCTAGGGCCCCTTCCCTCTTGATCTCCCTCACTCTCCCCTTCCTCCGCTGACCCCCTCCCCTGCGGATGGGGCTGCTGGTGGGGGGAGGGAATACCCTGAGTTTTTAGTTCTTAAAGGAATATGTCAACTGAAATAAACTAGCTTTGTTTCTCCCCCCGCCCGCTGCTTCCCTCCCCCCTCCACTGTCCCCAGCGTGTGTAGCTGCGGGTGCCCTCTTTGTATGCGAGCCGCGTGGGGAGAGACCGAGTTAATGGGAGCCTCGCGATCCCCGCTGACACACGTTCCTGGCAGCCCGCTCGAGGCTGCTGATGCAGCCTTCCCAGCCCCATCATTGATTAAGTGATGTCATCCCGATCACTGAGCATGCTCGACTAACCCCCTCCCTGCCATTCCCCCAGTGGCTGGTGTATTTAGGTCAAGTGATTGACGGTTGACAATTTATAGAGGGTCTCAGCCAGAGTTTGCCAGGCCTTTCTCAAACCAGAAGCGACGTTTGCCTGCCCAAGCAGTTCCCTGCATCCTCGCCAAGGTTGTTCGGCAGCCCAGGGCCCCCTGGGACTAGCAGGTGCTAAATGTACCAGGTGGCCGGTCACTCTCCTCAGAAGGGGAACCAAGGCAAGGCTCGACCTTGGCATCTGGGCTTCATGTACCTCCCTCAGGAAGGCAGCTCTCCATGATGACCTTTTCTCACGTCCTCATTTTCACAGTCACCAGGAAACTGACTTCCAAATGCTCTGTGGCTGGGGGTTCTTTCTGAGAGTTGACCTATGAGGGTTGGAAAGAGGAATTTTCTTTGCTTCATGTTAAATTGAAGAGATCTATGCTGCAACTATGGATGAGGAGGAAAATTTGTAATTAATGGCAGATATGGGATATTGATCTATCCATGGCCAGTGCATGGGGCAAATAGTAAGTTGTTTGGGTTACACCCCTAAGTTGGGGTCAGCCTACAGTCTGGGCTTAGAGTGGGAGTTCCTGGGGACATCTAGTCCCTGTCCCTTGCCTTGTAACAATTTTTTTAAACAAATAATTGTGCAGCACAAGAACATGTTCTGGTGACCCTATTTTTTTTTTTCTTTCCCAGAAGTTTTAAAGAACAGCTTGGAGAAGTTTCTTCTTTTTCTTCTCCTTCTCCTCCTCCTCCTGCTCCTCCTCCTCCTCTTCCTCTTCCTCCTCTTCTTTCTCTTTGTTTCTAAAATCCATAGACCAGGACTAACGAAGTGCAGTAATACAGGGTGGGGCAAAAGTAGGTTTACAGTTGTGAGTACTCAAAACAGAAGTTATTCTTGTATTATTACTTTCCATACAAACAATTGTAAATCTACTTTTGTCCCACCCTGTATATCATCCTGTTTAATCTTTGTGCAAGCCAGAGATTAAACAGAGATCCTTAATTTTAGGGTTATGTTTATTTAATATTATGACATTACTGTGAGGGTATATTTCCTATCTAAATATATATATTATTGACCAAATCAATGAAAAAATGATTAAAATAAATTTTACCATTAAAGTAAAATAAGTAATTTAAACAAAAAAATTGTCTGTGAATACACATGTAGCTCTTCAACTATAAAGTTAAATTTTTGTATTAATCCTTTAATATAACAGTTTTCAGTTTTAAGATGAAATTCTTATTGAAATAGCGCATTTCTATAGGAAAGTGTAATCATAATTGTACAGCTTGATGAATTTTTATAAAATAAACACTCCCTTGTAATCACCTCTCAAACTAAGAAACAGACATTTTCAGGACCCCAGAAGTCCCCCTTGTGCCCCTTCCTGGGATAATTCTTCCTGCTTTAGGGCAACCACTGTTCTGACTTCTAATGCCATAGATTAGTTTTGCTTCCTTTTTTTTAAACTTTATATACAGAAAACCAAACAATATGTTCGCTTTTGTGTGTGGCTTCTTGTGCTCAACATTATGCTTGTCACATTCATCCATGCTGAGGCGTGTGGCAGCAGTTTGTTCATCCTCATTGTTCTGTAGTATCCCATATGAATGTAGCACAGTTTGTTTGTTCATTAACTGTTGGTAGCCATCTGGATAGTTTCCAGTTTGGGGCTAATATAGACAGAGCTGCTACGAACATTCTTTTATACATCTCTTTTGGTGAGTGTGGGTACAAAACAGAAAACTGCTAGATGCTGAAGGGTGTTGGAACTGGGGTTGGCATGTGCTAGGACCCTTGCCATTCCTCATTCATAATGTGTAACTAAGGGAAGTGACAGTTCTGGCAGCCTGTCTCAGGTTTTGTACACCAAGTAGAATAACTCCCCAGTCAGTTCAGTTGGAACCAGCCCCAGTAGCTCAGTTTCAGGTGGAGACTGCCCAAGGTGGGGTCCTCCCTTCCTTACTTGCAGGAGCGTAGTTTGTGGGGATGACCAAAGAAGCCCAGAACCATCCAGAAATGCCAGTAACCTTCACCCCCAACAGAGATCAGTAAAGAATGAATTTCTGTGGAGCTAGCGGTTAGTCTTAATTCAGAATCCCAGAAATTCTGTTTTTGAAACTGGGGTAATTTGTTTTCCTCTTTCAAGTCCTGTTAAAATAGTAGGGAAATGTATGCTAACAGGGAGATTTTGCAGATAGAGTTTCTAGATTTCTCCTTTTGAGGAAAATATCCTGTCTTGCAGGAATCATCTCTATTTTCCTGCATTTTTTTCAGCTCCTGTGCAAGGCTTTCTTTCCCTGATCTCCCCAGCCACGCTCTCTCCCTACTTTGAACTCCTGTGGCATTTATTTTGTACTTGATCATGTAATCTTTTGCCTTAGGTTATTATTAATATTGATCATTTGTCTGATGGCACTGTAAGCCATCTGCAGAGAGAAACAAGGACCTTCTGTGTTTTGCTTCTTTGTACTCCCAGGGCCTTCTCCATAGAAGACATTTAACAAATGTTTATTGATCTCTTTGTTGAGTCTAGAAGTCTTTACTTCGGCATATTTAACTTATTTTATGGACTTTCAATTGGTTGTAGACTGTGAGGAGTAGTTAAGAAACAATTTTAAAGAGAAGTGCTATTCCTTTGAGCAGGCCAGGTAAGATAGCATATACTATACTTGAAATGCTGTGAGAAAGCTGGAAGAGAACTACATTTAGTTTTGTTAAAAAAGTAGGAGACCTAAGGACACTGGTGGTGACCTAGATGTAGAGGGTGGGGTGGCCTGGTGATTAGCAAAGGGATGCCACATTAATTTTCCTGAGAAATATATTGGATTTATGGCATTTCTTGGAGTACTCCTCCATTATCTGCTAAAAATTCTGGCTAGGACCCTTGCCATTCCTCATTCATAATGTGTAACTAAGGGAAATTGGCTAGAACCTGAGAGTAGCCCAGGCTGACAGCATGGAAATTGGGCTCTGCCTATTGGTTTTGATGCATCTTTGTTGATGGAAACTGTCTTGGAGAGTTCATGGTAAGGTTCTTTGAAGTGGACTTTCACACTTAAGTTTGGAGCTTTCCTTTCATTCTCTGGTTCAAAGTCCTGGGAAAGCAGGTCTTGTTAAAGATGGGTGCTTCCTCCTGAGACCTGTAAGTTCCAGTCTGTTTGAGAGCCAAAGCGAAATATCAGCCACAAATCCTGAGCTGGTGAGTGGTGTGCAAAGTGGCCTCTGTCTGCAGGAGCTTCCATTAGTTCTGGGCAGTGGATGGGCAAGGAGGCAGGAGTTGGGATAGAGACAAAGTTCCAAACCTCAGTTATCACTGTGGTGATTGAGAACTGAAGAAGTGAGGAAATATGGCTAGAACTTTTCTCTTGTCTATAGTAATGGTCTTTAAAAGCAAGAGCATTAACATTTTTTCTTTGTAAATTTATGCACCGTCAAATCTCTCTCTCTCTCTTTTTTTTGGGTGTATATTTTGGAGGGAGTTTGACAAATACAGAGTTATGTAGTTAAGCTGTATTAGTTTTCTGTTGCTGCTGTAACAAATTACTGCACACTTGAGGTTTTAAACAATGTGAGTTTATTATCTACAGTTTCCGTGGGTCAGAAGTCCATCAGGTCAGCTGTTTTCTCTTTTTAGAGTCGCATAAAGCCAAAACCAAGGTGGTGTTGGCAGGGCTATGTTCTTTTCTGGAGGGACTAAGGAAGAATCCATGCTTTTGCTCAGTCAGGTTGGTGGCAGAATTCAGTTCTTAGTGGTTGTAGGACTAAGGTCCCCATTTCCATGCTGTCAGCCTGGGCTACTCTCAGGTTCTAGCCAATTTCTGCAACTTAAAAACCAGCAACGGTTGAGTCCCTCTCATGCTTCAAATTTCTCCTGTCTCTACTTCCATGGCAAGTCTCTCTCATTAATTATTCTCTCCCTCTTTCACTTTTAAAGGGCTCGTGTGACTATACTGAGCCTACCCCGATAATCAGATAGTCTCCCTATTTTAAGGTCAGCCGATTAGCAACCTTAATTCCATCTGCAAAGTACCCTTTACCCTTAATGTTCACATATTCACAGATTTCCAGGGTTTAGAGTGTGAACATGGTTTGGCCCATTATTCTGTCTACCACATACCACCATAAAAAAGAAAGAAAGAAAAAAAAAGCCCTCATGTAGTCAAACCTTCTCCTCTCTCTTAACCCCTGGTAACCACTTATCTGTTCTTCTGTAACTTTGCCTTTTCCAAATTGTCATAAAAATGGAATCATATATTAAGTATCTTTTTCAGTCTGGGTTCTTATATGTATCAATAGTTCTTTTTTTTATTGCTTAGTGGTATTCCATTAGATGGGTGTACCCCAGTTTGCTTATCCATTCATCTGTTGAAGGGCATTTGGGTGGTTTCCAGCTTGGGATGATTATGCATAAAGATGCTGTATACCTGTGTATATAGGTTTTTGTGTGAGAATAACTTTTTATATCTCTTGGATGAGTCCCCGGGAGTGGGATTGCTAAGTAGATCATACCTTAACTCTATGCTTAATTCTAAGAAAGTGCCAAACAGCTCTGGCCGGGTAGCTCAGTTGGTTAGAGCGTCATCCTGATACTCCATTGTGGGTTGGATCCCTCCCTGGTCAGGGCACATACAAGAATCAACCAATGAACCCATAAATAAGTGGAACAACAAATTAATGTTTCTCTCTCTTTCTCAAATCGATCAATAAAAAAAACACACCAAAAAACTGCCAAACAGTTTCCCAAAGTGGTTGTACCATTTGCATTCCCATTTAAAAGCAGTAATATTTTAAGCTAGGGTTTAAAGTGTTTATTCAGTCACTTTGAGTGAGTATTAATAGTGTTTAGAAGTGTTGAAATATATCAGTCCTTCACTCCTCGGTGCCCTAAATTCAGAGATGTGTACATCACCTGAAACTGGATTAGTGGTTTCCTGTAAATAAACCCTCTGAAACCCTGGAATGAGGGAACACATGAGAGTAGCCATAATCTGTCATGTGTCCCTGGAAGCTACTCACTGCGGTGCACACAGTCGGTGCTACATAAGTGAATGGAGTAGATGGAGGCATCAGGGAGAGTCAGACAAAAGGTATGGATTTACTAGCTGGCTATAAAGCTTTTTAAAAGCTCCTTAGCTTCTCTGGGCCTCAATCTGCTCATTTAAAGTGGTGATACTTACTTTGGTCACAGGGTCATTTGGATGAAATGAAATGAAGTGGTCAAAACAGAATCCGGCACAGAGAAAATGCTCAATACATGCTAATTACCTCCCATGTTTCCCAATTCCCTCGTAATTTTCCTCATTTTCAGAATTATCTTTGTCCCTCAAATTATTGCCTTTAAGTCTTACTAGCCCCTGAAAACCCTCGTACATCCTCATCTCTTAGGCATTTGTCTACCCAGCTCACTCCATCCTCCTGCTCAGAATAGCCACTCTTCAGCTTATTTGTAGAATTTCTAACCATCCATGGGGACAGAGCTCATCTCTCATGTCCTTATTTATAGACTTATCAGCTGTTCCTTTTCCTTACAATGATCATATATAGGAGTGTGTGTGTGTGTGTGTGTGTGGAGTGTGTGTGTGTGTGTGCGTGTGTGTGTGTGTCCATGTCCTCCCCATGTAAATTATACGTTTCTCAGGGACACAGAACTGTTTTGTGGTGGTTTTTTTTTTTTTTTTAACATCTTTGTCTCCTTTACTGTAGTTGTTTAGTAAGTACAGTATAGCTTGATTATTGAGGGTTCCTTCCCCTCCTGTTTTCTGCCTGGAATCAAGTCTCCGTAATTGCCAGTTTCTGAATTCCCTTAAATAACTTGGGCATCGCTAGGGATTTCCCTCTGCCTCCACCTGTGCTTGTCTGGCCCGACTCCCCTGTTTAATGACTATGTTTTCCACTCTCGGCTCTTCTCCCCCCTTCAAAATAGGAAGCCTCCTCCACCTTTGGGTCCCCTTAGTCCCTGCCTCACCTGTGTCTCCTTATGAAACAAGCAAAAACAAAACCACCTATCCCCTAATGCTTTCTCTCTAATTAAAGAAAAAGTAGCCCCTTGACAGATCCAATTTCACCTTATTTCTCTCAGGTTTTTCATGAAGTCCTATTTTTTATTTTTATTTATTTTTTGGTGAAGAAAGCTCCTCCTTTAATCCATTTGCTGCACATCAATCAAGTTCCTTTTAGTAGGAATTGAGTTGTTGAGTCTGTGGTTATTTGCAAATATTACAGAGCCTGAGAGAAAATGGAGTTTTAGATTCACTATAATGTACCTCCCCAGAACCCAACCTGGATACCAGTCAGGTAGCCCAAGACAAACTCCCAGCCCTGTGACTTCTTGGCTGTATGAACTTGGACAGATTGCTAAACCACACTGAGCTCCAGCTACCTGGCCTGGGAAATGGGGAGAATAGCACTCTCCATGTTCTGGGGTTGTGATGTTGACAGGAGATCCTGCTTGTAGAGTGCTGAGCACGGTGCTGGCATGTTGCAGGCCTTCAGAAAATGTGCTACTTAAGACCCACTGGTGGGGATTTCTCTGTACTCTCGTCAGATTTACTAATCTGGGAAAGCCCAGACCCTTCACAGTTTCCCCAGGACCCGCAGGTTGTGTTAAGAGAAAATTATTCTGATTGCCATTGGTGTCAACACTGTTGCAATGGGAGAGAAATCTGGCTCGACTCCAAATGCAAATACAGGTGGAGCAGGATGAGGGGTCGGTGGGTAGATAGTTACTCAGAGGGGACATACGGGGTGGGGGGAATTCTTGCTGAACTGACCTAGCAGGATTCTTCCTGAAGGCAGGCCAGATAATCAAGGTATCAAGATGTTGGTATTGAGGTATCGTGGGTGATGAGATATTCAGGGTGAGGGGTTCTCTCTACACTGCCTTAGCAGGGTTCTTGATAAAACTAGATTCTCCAGGGACAGACCTGGAAGTCCAAGGTTGAGGCCCAGTTGAGAAGACATTCTCAGAGGAACCTGACTTAAGTTTGATCAAGGAGCGAGTCTTTGTAAGATGGAATCCAGATGTTTCCATGGGGGCATTCAAGGCCTTCCATATTCTGGGCCTGCCTACCTTCCTAACTTCACTCCATGTTCCATCTGTGCTGCCATTTTCTTAAAAGATTAGGCATCTCTGTACCTCCCTACCAACAGCTGCTCACACCCCGCATGCCTAAGATGATGGTCCTCAGAGCGTACTGCATGGCAAGCATCCATTTACCCTTAGAATCTTATCCTTGGTGCCCCCCTGATTTTTTTCTGATCGGCTCCTCTTCCCTTCAGCTCTGGCCTGGTTAGACCCTTCCTGCTGTGAACCCCTTGTACCATGCACAGCTCCTGGCTGAACTTCCCAAGAACTGCATTTCTTTGGGTATGTGTGTCCTTTCCTCCAATTAGACTGAGAATTGATGTGATTTTCAGCTATTGTTTATTTAGTTCCATTTATTTCCATCTCCAAGGCCTGGAACAGTGCCCGGAACAGAGTAGGTGCTCAGTACATGATGTCTTTGGAAGAGATGGAAGAATGCTGTCTCTTCTAGGCTGTCAGATGTCAGAGCCTGGAGATATTTGGCTTCTTTCCAGCTCTGGTAACTTGTTTTTCCTCCTTGGGCATCTTCATGGTTTTATTGTTACTGCTTTAAAAATAATAGCTTTTTCAGGGGTCCTGATAGATTGCAAACTCATTGGGGGAAAAAGCTTAAACCATTCAGAAAGCAAAAATCACTTTTAATTTTATGAGTTAGAAAACACCATTGTTAACATCTTATTGTTTATTCCAGCTCTTTTCTATTCATAAAACAATACATTTTGTTTTAAAACAAAGATATAATTTTACAAAATCTGTTTTCAAACCTACAGTATACTCAGACATCTGTATTTTTAAAGGTTTAATGTCATTTCATCATATGTCTCATCAATACTTCATTTAACCATTCCCTACTGATAGCTATTTGGGTTTTTCTTTTCTGTTATAAGCAAAAGGGTGATAAACATCAGTGCCCACATTTCTTTGTGCACTTGGCCTATTATTTTGTTGGAAAACATTTCTAGAATTGGGGTGGCTGGTCAAAGGATACAGATGATTTTAAGGCATCCATTGTTTTTGAGAGGGAGCAGTTCCGAGATGATGAATTGTCTTCTGCTTTATACTCTCACTTCTTTGCTTATTACCCCATAACATTGCTGCCTTTTTGTCTCGGAAGGCATCCATCCCTTCATACCTGAGTTAAACTAAATTATTACAGAAAGTGTGTGTTGTGCCGAAACCGGTTTGGCTCAGTGGGTAGAGCGTCGGCCTGCGGACTGAAGGGTCCCGGGTTTGATTCCGGTCAAGGGCATGTACCTTGGTTGCAGGCACATCCCCAGTGGGAGGTGTGCAGGAGGCAGCTGATCGATGTTTCTCTCTCATCGATGTTTCTAGCTCTCTATACCTCTCCCTTCCTCTCTGTAAAATATCAATAAAATATATTTGAAAAAAAAAAAAAGAAAGTGTGTGTTGTTACACACTTTAACCCACAGATGCAGAACATGGCAATGCCTTCAGACTTGTAATGTAAACCATAGGATTTTGTAGGCTGTTTCTTGTCTGTTTCAATATCCTGAAGGATGTTGTCTCTTGGTGGTGATCAAAAGCTAAATCTGTCTCTTAAGGCAGAGAGAGAGATAAGAGGCAAGATTGTAATCTTAAAGAAAAGGAGGGTAGCTATGCCTTTCTTTTTGGTGCTGACATTGAATGGCCTGTGGTATCTTCTGGGCAGTGGTAAGCTGAGAAGGGATAAAATAGTCCCCCTCAAAAATGCCCTGAAAAGAGCTTCCCCCCTTGATTACTGGGTACTCTTTTAAAAAACGTACTATATAAAATTTCAAAATTATACCAAAATAGAAAGAATAAGAAAATATAACCCCCCATGAACTGGTTTTAACCATCAATAAATTGGCCAAACTTATTTTATCTCTATTTTCCTAACCTTTTCCTCCAAAATCACTTGATTGTTTTAAAGTGAAATCTCTTTTTAAAAATTGAATTTATTGGGGTGACATTGGTTAGAGTGAAATATCTCAAATTATTTTATCCCTAAATTATAATATATATCTTTAAAAGTTCAGGACTCTTAAAACCATACTAACATTATCAAATGAAAATATGAACAATTCCTTAATGCCAAATGTCCAAGTCCCCCTCCCCCCTCCAATTGCCTCATAAATTCTTCTACATTTGGTTTGCTCACATCAGAATACCAGCTATTATTAATTGCAAGTGAGGAGTGAAAGGAATGCTCATACATTTACCTCTTGAAACAAGAAGGAGGCTTTGGTATAGTCACAAACACACAAAGCAATCAGGGCTAATGAAGATTTCCAGCCCATCTCCCTTAACCATAGGCAGTCCAGTTATCTTTTTTGTTCTTCTATTTTTTTCTTTATTGATTAAGGTATTACATATGTGTCCTTAACCACCCATTGCCCCCCCCTCCCCCTCACCACTCATGCCCTCACCCCCCTGGTGTCTGTGTCCATTGGTTAGGCTTATATGCATGCATACAAGTCCTTTGGTTGATCTCTCCCTCTTACCCCCACCCTCCCTACCTCCCCTCTGAGGTTTGATGGATGCTTCTCTGTCTCTGGATCTGTTTTTGTTCATCAGTTTATGTTGTTCATTGTATTCCATAAATGAGTGAGATCATGTGATATTTATCTTTCTCTGACTGGCTAATTTCGCTTAGCATAATGCTCTCCATTTGCTGCTGCAAATGGTAAGAATTCCTTCTTTTTTACTGCAGTGTAGAATTCCATTGTGTAGATGTACCTCAGTTTTTTAACCCACTCATCTGCTGATGGGCACTTAGGCTGTTTCCAAATCTTAGCTATGGTAAATTGTGCTGCTATGAACATGGGGGTGCATATATCCTTTCTGATTGGTGTTTCTAGTTTCTTAGGATATATTCCTAGAAGTGGGATCACTGGGTCAAATGGGAGTTCTATTTTTAGTTTTTTGAGGAAACGCCATACTGTTCTCCACAGTGGCCGCACCAGTCTGCATTCCCACCAGCAGTGCACGAGGGTTCCTTTTTCTCTGCATCCTCGCCAGCACTTGTTGGTTGATTTGTTGACGGCTGCCATTCTGACAGGTGTAAGATGGTACCGCATTGTTGTTTTGATTTGTATCTCTCTGGTGATTAGTGACTTTGAGCATGTTTTCATATGTCTCTTGGCCTTCCTTCTGTCTTCTTTCGAAAAGTGTCTATTTAGATCAGTTACCCATTTTTTGATTGGGTTGTTTATCTTCTTTTTGTTAAGCTGCATGAGTTCCCTGTAAATGTTGGAGATTAAACCCTTATCGTTGATATCATTGGCAAATATGTTCTCCCATGCAGTGGGCTTTCTTGTTGTTTTATTGGTGGTCTCCTTTGCTTTGCAAAAGCTTTTTATTTTGATGTAGTCCCATTTGTTTATTTTCTCTTTAGTTTCCATTGCCCTAGGAGCTGTATCAGTGAAGAAATTGCTTCGGCATATGTCAGAGCTTTGCTGCCTGTGGATTATTCTAGTATTTTTATGGTTTCCTGTCTTATGTTTAAGTCCTTTATCCATTTTGTGTATGGTGTAAGTTGATGGTCTAGTTTCTTTCTTTCTTTTCTTTTTTTTTTTTTTGCATGTGTCTGTCCAATTTTCCCAACACCATTTGTTGAAGAGACTGTCTTGACTCCATTGTATGTTCATGCCTCCTTTGTCAAATATTAATTGAGCATAGTGGTTTGGATCGATTTCTGGGTTCTCTATCCCCGTTATCTTTTTAATAAACCAAGGCTGGCACTGCAGTGTCACCCAGTCAAGTTCTTTAGAGAGCTTCATGTTTTATAGCTTTTCTCCTGCTGCTTCTTTCCCTCGCTTTAGTCACCTTGCATCTGCTTCAGGAAAGCAGGCAGATGCATCACTCATTTGTCTTCCAAGATCAGTGCCCACCCTTATTAGCTCAGTACCAACTACATTTAAAGCAATTCTTTTAAGTGTGTAAGTATTTATTACCTTTTTAGTCAATGAATAAATGAATACCCATCCTCGATGTGAATTAAATACTGGGAAATAAGTCCACAGAGCTGAAGGGAAAACATAGAGGTGAGTACAGAATTCGGTGCAACACATTTCTTTAAGGAAGGATGTTTGTAGTTCTGTTTTTATTTTTTCTTTCTTTACTCATAAAAAAAGAACAAACTTTTGCCCAGCTGATGTGGCTCAGTCATTGAGCATCGAACTATGAACCAAGAGGTCACAGGATCTATTCCTGATCAGGACACATGTCCGGGTTGTGGGATCGATCCCCAGTAGGGGATGTGCAGGAGGCAGCCTGTCGATGTTTCTATCTCTAACTTTCTCCCTCCTCTCTTTAAAATAAATAAAAACATTTTTTTAAAAAAGAACAAACTTTTGAAGGAGGATGTGAGTGGAGAAAAAGTGCAAACATCCCAATAATTTATGCTCTAACTTCCTTGACTGCAGGATATGGTATGGTTGGAAGAGCTGCAGATCAATAATACCATTTTAGAAGGATTTTATTTAAGGATCTTGGCTACACACTTCTGGGTTGACAAGTCCCAGGGACTCTTCCTTTCCCAGGATCTCTCTTAGAGCGATCTCTCCCATTCTGACATCGCATCTTGCCTCATGAGGATACGAAGAGCAGTCTGCTTCAGTTGTCTGAGGAGGTCATATCATAGGTTTGTTTTTTTTCTGAACGGTCTGGCACCTCACTCCTCAAAGATTATTGGTTTTCATCTGGGAACCTGGGGAAATAACTCCATCTGACATCAGAAACTTTGGCTTAGTTTTGGGGGAAGGAACTTGTATTTCTCTTTCATAGTCAGTCACCTCCTGCCCCACAGAGAGGAACAAATGCCAATCTGATTGGTCAGTGTCTAAACCTCTGTTGGTCCTGGTTGCTGGTGGGCGGGATCCCATGGGAGGCAGTTAGTTCCTTCCTGTATCTGGCCTCTGTAAGCCAACCACAGCAGGATCTGGCTTCCTGGGCTGTTTTCCAGGGGCTGTTTATTGTCGTTTCTTTTTAAATCTTCTCTCTGTCTACTGCTGAGTGGACAAGTGAGGCTGGATCCACAGATTCAGGCCCAGGTGGGTTGGTCTGAAGGTTCAGAAGAGGTTGGGCTGCAGGACGGTCTAGAGGTGAGGTGAGGAGAGTAGGAAGATCACATAAGCCTTCTTACCTGAGACGCTGGCCAGCTTCAGTATTGGGATGATATGGGCTGGCACCCTACCCAGGTGGGGCCTTATACCTGCTGTGTCACTGCACCTGTGGAGAACAAACTTGGCCACCCAGTGAAGAGGAGGGGTGACTGTTAGGGGGGTCTGGGTCCCTGGCCTTCTTGGGTCCCTGGTACTAATGTCATCATGGTGGGATCAAAACCTTCTCCTAACTACTAATAGTTTATTTACATATTTGTGAAAAGTAGACGTTAGAAGGGAAGTGCTTAGCTCTTCCGTAATAATTACTAAGCAACACAGCCTACTAATTATCTGTTCAAACAAGTGGGAGAGTCATGTGTGGCAGTAGAAGCACACAGAACAATCAAGGCTAATCAAGATTTCCAGCCCACCTCCATTAACCATGGTCATGTACACCCGAAGTATATTCAACTGGTATGCTGTAAGAATTTTTAAAACATGCAATATCTGACCTTTTCCCCCTTAGATTATCAAATAAAAAATGATAACAGCCAACACAATAGCCATCCAATGTGAATGAATCAAAAGTATACCTATTTTTTTTTTTTTTTTTTGGTCAGAGCGGCTAAAGATATATTTTGTGGTATGCCGTAGAATTTTAGTAATTAGTTTATGTGTGCCATAAGATGAAAAAAGTTCAAAATCACTGTACTACAGCAACAACGCTTGTTCATGTGTTTGTTAAATGTTCCTTAATAAATATGGCTCTTGATAAAGATTGGCTTGAAGATGTATTTTAAGCAGTAATTTCTGGTCTAGACATTTATCCAAAAGAGCTTATAAAGGGGAAAATATACACCTATTTAATACTTTGTTTCCTTAGTTCTATGAAACACAGATATGAAGAGGTAACATACAGATTAACAGAAAACTTAAAGTTAAACGAGTTCTTTATTACTAAGGAGTGGGAGCTTCACTGGACTACTGTGCTGTAATAGTGTCTAGAACAGTGGCCACTGGCTACCTGTGACTGTTACCCAGCACATTGTCTTTTTTTTTTTAACTTCTTTTCTTTTTTTCTTTTTTATTTATTTTTAATTTCTTTATTGATTAAGGTATTAAATATATGTCCTTATTCCCCCATTACCCCCCATCTCCCATTCATGCTCCCACCTCCCGTTGTCTGTGTCCATTGGTTAGGCTTATATGCATGCATACAAGTCCTTTGGTTGATCTCTCCCCCTTACCCTCACCCTCCCCTACCTTCTCTGAGGTTTGACTTTCTGATTGATGTTTCTCTGTCTCTGAATCTATTTTTGTTCATCAGTTTATGTTGTTCATTATATTCCACAAATGAGTGAGATCATGTGATATTTATCTTTCTCTGCCTGGCTTATTTCACTTAGCATAATGCTCTCCATATCCATCCATGTTGTTGCAAATGGTAAGAACTCCTTTTTTTGACCGCAGCGTAGTATTCCACTGTGTAGATGTACCACAGTTTTTTAGTCTACTCATCTGCTGGTGGGCACTTAGGCTGTTTCCAAATCTTAGCTATGGTAAATTGTGCTGCTATGAACATAGGGATGCACATATCCTTTCTGATTTGTGTTTCTAGTTTCTTGGGATATAATCCTAGAAGTGGAATCACTGGGTCAAATGGGAGTTCCATTTTTAGTTTTTTGAGGAAACGCCATACTGTTCTCCACAGTGGCCGCACCAGTCTGCATTCCCACCAGCAGTGCACGAGGGTTCCTTTTTCTCTGCATCCTCACCAGCACTTGTCGTTGGTTGATTTGTTGACGGTTGCCATTCTGACAGGTGTAAGATGGTACCGCATTGTTGTTTTGATTTGTATCTCTCTGGTGATTAGTGACTTTGAGCATGTTTTCATATGTCTCTTGGCCTTCCTTCTGTCTTCTTTCGAAAAGTGTCTATTTAGATCAGTTGCCCATTTTTTGATTGGGTTGTTTATCTTCTTTTTGTTAAGCTGCATGAGTTCCCTGTAAATGTTGGAGATTAAACCCTTATCGTTGATATCATTGGCAAATATGTTCTCCCATGCAGTGGGCTTTCTTGTTGTTTTATTGGTGGTCTCCTTTGCTTTGCAAAAGCTTTTTATTTTGATGTAGTCCCATTTGTTTATTTTCTCTTTAGTTTCCATTGCCCTAGGAGCTGTATCAGTGAAGAAATTGCTTCGGCATATGTCAGAGCTTTGCTGCCTGTGGATTATTCTAGTATTTTTATGGTTTCTCATCATATGTTCAAATCCTTGATCCATTTTGAGTTTATTTTTGTGTATGGTGTAAGCTGGTGGTCTACTTTCATTTTTTTGCATGTGTCTGTCCAATTTTCCCAACACCATTTGTTGAAGAGACTGTCTTGACTCCATTGTATGTTCATGCCTCCTTTGTCAAATATTAATTGAGCATAGTGATTTGGGTTGATTTTTGGGTTCTCTATTCTATTCCATTGGTCTATATGTCTGTTCTTGTGCCAGTACTAGGCAGTTTTGAGAACAGTGGCTTTGTAGTACAGCTTGAAATCTGGTATTGAGATCCCACCTACTTATTTCTTCGTTCTCAGGATTGCTATGGTTATTCGGGATCTTTTTTTATTCCAGATAAATTTTTGGAGAGTTCTTTCTAGGTCTGTGAAATATGCCATTGGTATTTTAATGGGGAGCGCATTGAATCTATAGATTGCTTTGAGTAGTATAGACATTTTAATGATGTTGATTCTCCCAATCCATGAACATGGTATGTTCTTTCATCTGTTTATGTCTTCCTCTATCTCTTTTTTCAGTGTTGTGTAGTTTTCCGCATATAGGTCTTTTACTGCTTTAGTTAAGTTTATTCCTAGGTATCTTAATTTTTTTGGTGCAATGGTAAATGGGATTGCTTTTTTAGTCTCTCTTTCTGTAAGTTCACTATTGGTGTATAGAAATGCCATAGATTTCTTGGCATTAATTTTGTATCCTGTTACATTGCCGAATTCATTTATTAAGTCTATTAGTTTTTTGATGGAGTCTTTCCCGTTTTTTATGTACAATATCATGTCATATGCAAATAAGGACAGCTTTACTTCTTCTTTTCCAATTTGGATGCCTTTTATTTCTTCTTCTTGTCTAAGTGCAATGGCTAATACTTCCAGTACTATGTCGAACAGGAGTGGTGAGAGTGGGCATCCCTGTCTTGTTCCTGTTCTTAGGGGAAATGGTTTTAGTTTTTGCCCATTGAGTATGATGTTGGCTGTGGGTTTATCATATATAGCTTTTATTATGTTGAGGTATGATCCTTCTATTCCCACCTTGTTGAGAGTTTTTATCAAGAAAGGATGTTGGATTTTGCCAAATGCTTTTTCTGCATCAATTGATATGACTATGTGGTTTTTATCTCTCAATTTGTTTATGTGATATATCATGTTTATTGATTTGTGGATATTGTACCATCCTTGCATTCCTGAGATAAATCCTACTTGGTCATGGTGTATGATCTTTCTGATGTAGTGCTGGATCCAACTTGTTAGAATTTTGTTGAGGATTTTGGCATGTATGTTCATGAGGGATATTGGCCTGTAATTCTCTTTCATTGTGTTGTCTTTATCTGGTTTTGGTATTAGGGTGATGCTGGCTTCATATAATGAGCTTGGAAGTGTTCCTTCCTCTTGAATTATTTGGAATAGTCTGAGAAGGATAGGTTTTAGTTCTTCCTTGAGTGTTTGGTAAAACTCCCCTGTGAAGTCGTCTTGTTCTAGGCGCAGACTTCCCCTGGTCCTCCAGCTCCCGCAGAGCACATGTTTCTCTGTCCTGCCGGGACCAGAGACCTCACCTTATCCCAGGCGAAATCTGACCTTTCCATGGTGGAGTGTAGAGCTCCTCTGAATCTGCCATGTTTGCGCCAATTGGGGCCCGTTGCTCTGGGGTTCGCAGCTGTTCAGTTGGTGCCGCAGTTGTAGATTTTCAGGCTTCTTATAACATCCACTTTCCCTTCAAGATGGTGCGGTCTCCGCGTCCAAGCCGGTGGCTCCGGGAGGGAACCCAGCAGCAGTGGGGGCTGCCCGGTAAGGGGAGCCCCGTCCAGCAGTCCCCCACCTTCTCCTGGAGTATATCTGTCCCTTAACTCTCCAACAGACACTCCCCGTGCGACCCTCAGCTGTTCTTTCTATCTGCTCCAGGACAAGGCTCGGGACACGTCTGTCTATTCTACCGTGTTTCCCCCAAAATAAGACAGTGTCTTATATTAATTTTTGCCCCCAAAGACACACTAGGTCTTATTTTCAGGGGATGTCTTATTTTTCCATGAAGAAGAATACGGTACACATTTATTGTTAAATGAAAATAAAGGAAATTTATTACCTGTATACGGTACGGTAGTATGGTAGTTGTCAACACAAACCAGACACTGTGAATCCTACAGTATCAAGAATTTACTCATTTATTCAATGACAATCATGTCATCATCTTCTGGAACATCATCATAACAATCTAATTCCTGAATTTCCTGGTGAATTTCTTGTGACTCCATTTCTTTCAGAATCAGTGGACCAAATCTCTCATTTTTAGCAATAGCACTGTCTTTAAATGAGTACTTGTTGTCAAGGTAGCCTGCTCGCAGTGCATTTGCAATGCAACTGTCAGTGATTTTCTCCCATGAATTCTTCACCCAAGTCACAACTTCTTGCAGTTTAGGTTTCACAAAGTTTCCACGCTGATTTCTCTCCATTCTATTTTCAATGTAGTCATTAATTTCCATGCGCAAATTGTCTTTGAATGGCTTGTTTATTGCAATATCAAGAGTCTGGAGATAGGCCGTCATTCCTGCGGGAATCATTATCTGATCTATTTTTCTTTCGTGAAGAAATGTCTTCACGTCTTTAGCGCGGTGAGTGCTGGCTGCATCCCTGACTAGCAGACCTCTTTGGCTCCCTCGCATAACAAGCGGCAGCATTAAATCGACCCACTTCCTTACAACTGCTTGTGTGGCCCAGGCTTTTTCAGTTTCAAGAATAAAAACGCCCAAAACACGTTCGATCTTTTCCTTCTTGCCCTTAGAAATGATTAAAGGTGGGATTTTAGTGCCATCCAGACAAATTACCAAAATACAGGAAACACGTGCACTTTTGTAAGCAGTGGAGGGAATGTACGCAAAGGAGGCACCCCGCTGTTCAATTGTTGTTTGAGATGATTGGCCCATAAACACTGCAGTTTCATCCATAGCAATCATGTTGGAAAGATTGTATTTAGAGAAGTCAGCATCATCAATAAAGGACTTGAATGCAAGTGCTCACTTAATAACTTGAGTATCTTCCAACCTAAACAATGTTGTAGATCTTCCTAAAGACAGTTCACTTCGCTGAAGGAAATTATCCAGCCAGTGTTGTGATGCTTTGAAGTCTTCGGGGGCTATGTCAAACTGTGGTGCCATTGCAAGGGCAAATTCTTGAATCTGAGCCCTATTCACAACCAAAGCCTTTGCTCTCCTGTCAACAACCCATTCACAGATCAGGTCTTCCAGCTCGGAAAATAATGGTTGCCGACCTGATCCACACTTGCGCTTTTTAGCATTTCCCTTGTCCACTTGTTCAATGAGGTTACCATACTCTGCTCGCCATTTTCGGACCAATCGTATACTCAACATCTTCTCTTTGCAGAAAGCAGTAAGATTTTGGCCCCAAGAGTCTTCCACGATTCCTTTCTTGTACTCCACGGAGTAGCTTTTTCTTTTTGCGCTCATTTCTAGGGGTAAAAAAAAGGAATTGGGGTATCAAGGTGGGGGGAGGGGGATCACTGAAAATGACACAGGGGGGATTAGAGGGGGGAATCAAAATGGCACAGGAGAATCAGAGGGGGGATTACCATTTTAGTAACCCCTTTTGATCCTCCTGTGTCATTTTGATTGTCCCCTCTGATCCTCCTGTGTCATTTTGATTGTCCCCTCTGATCCTCCTGTGTCATTTTGATTGCCCCCTCTGATCCTCATGTGTCTTTTTAAGTGATCCCCCTCCCCCCACCCCTGTGCCACTGAACACCTTTACCAGACATCCCCCCTACCCCTTTATCAGACATTTACCCCCTGGGCCTGCCTGGGGACTGTCACTGGGCTTGCTGGGGCCTGGATCTGGGCTGGAGCAGGGTCTGCCACTGACTGAGAACCTTCAGTCATCATGAAGGCGGCCGCTAGCATCAGGTAGTATCACCAGAGACAGACCAGCACTCACCACCTTCGCCGCGTCCCGTCCGCTCTAATCCTCCTGTTCTTCTACACGCATCTGCGAAAGTCTCCTCCTCTCTCCCGCCCCGCGCTCACCGCTCACTCCGACCTCCGCTCCACCTCCACACAGCAGTGACGTCAGGACTCCGCGTAACGTCACTGGTTGCTAGACGCCAGTCGGGGCGGCCCTAGCGACCAGTTTATGGTAAATTAATTTTCATTCTGAGACAGAGCCTGGGGGCCTTATTTTTGGGGGATGCCTTATATTTCACTCAGAAGGAAACCTGTAAGTAGGTCTTATTTTCGGAGGATGTTTTATTTTTGGGGAATCACGGTACCACCATTTTATTTTCCTCGGCACATTGTCTTTGAAAAATTAGTCCAAATTAGGATGTAAAGTAAATATAAAATGTGCACTGGTTTTTGAAGACAGTACAAAAGAAGGAATGTAAAGTATCTCAATTTTTCGTATTCATTGCATGTTGAAATGATAATATTTTGGATATATTGGGTTAAAAACATAAATAAAATGAGTTTTTCCTTTTTACGCTGATGTGACTACTAGAAAATTTAAAGTTACATGTGTGAGTTGCATTTTTGGCTGTTATTATTTTTTTATTGGACAGTGTTGCTTTTACATTAAGACACTGGCATTGTTGTCGCATGTGTTAACTTCCATTTAATTTTGTTGTGTTGAGTGAGGGCTTATTAGGTGTTAAGCTCAGTGCTAAGCAGTTTACTAGTAGACTTACTGTATGTGCTAATGAGATGAGATCCCTGCCATCAGTAACCATATATATATAAGTCAATGGTAGAAAGCAAGTGAAAAAAATTGTTATGCTGAGTGTCCGAAGAAAAGAGGAAACCAAGTCTTGTTGGAGTTAAAAAGAGAGAGCAAGTCTAGTTGTGTCAGTGGCAAACAAACCTCAGGCAGAGGGACCATTGGATCCTTACTTTGATGCAAATGGAAAATGTGCTTTTTTTCTTCAGTCACTTTGCATTTCTAGGGAGCTGCTTTTGAATATGGTTGAGAAAAGATGTGGGAAGGGATGTGTACCACAGCCTCCTCTGTCTCTCTTGTTGCTCCCCTCTCCCCCTCAAATATTGTGACATTGAGGATTGCCACTGGGAGCTCCTGGGAGGAACAGCCCACCCCAGTCCTGTAATTAAGGACCAGCCATATGCAGCAGCTGGTTTGTGAGGCATTTGTAGTGGATGGCATTGAAAACACCAAGAGGTGACCCTGTGCATTGTCTTTGAAAAATGTCACGATCCCGCCCTGCTGCCTGAGTCCTACCACAGCCCGCCTGGGGACAGGACACCAGGCCCACGGGCCCCTGCCCTGCTTGCCACGCTGCTTGGATCGGCCTCCCCGGGCCTGGCCGGTGGTTTTTCATTTTCAGGCAAGGAGCACCTCTGTGATTGTAAATCTGCCACTTTCCTCTGTCTCCATTCTGTCGCTTATGCTAGAATGACAACCCTCTAGTCCTGGGAATGCATTGCCTTTAGCACAGGCACCTTGTACTGAGGTCCCTCCACCCCGCACAACAAAGGCGCCCATTAGGAGGACCCCTGGTGGAAGCGATGCTGTTGTGGGAAACCTAGGAAACGCTGCCTTTGTAGCTCACAGGTGCCTTTGTCCTGGCATCTGGGGGTGGGTGGGGTGGGGGAGGTTGCCTTGCAGGTGAAGGCCACACAGCTCTTTAGAGGAGTTGGTTCTGTGCTGGAAACTGCCTCCCACCCCGACTCATGTCCCTGTTTGTGTTGATTGGCACAAAATTGATTTTTCCTCCTTTGTAAATGGCGAAAACAGAATCAGCCATAATCTCACCATCCTACATCATCCATTTTAGTTGTTATACCCTCCTCTTTCCTCTCTTTTTTGATACAAAAATAATTTTTAAAAATTATTTTTTTATTTTAGAGAGAGAGGAAGAGAGAGAAACATGGATTTGTTGTTCCATTTATTTATGCATTCATTGGTTGGTTCTTGTATGTGCCCTGACAGGGGTGGAATCTGCAACCTTGGCGTATGGGAACGCCACACTAGCTGGCTGAGCTACCTAGCCAGGCCTGTTGGTTACTACTTAACATTAAAAAAAAAAAGTATAACTACAGACATACAGTTCCGCCTTTTTTCTTTCTTTTTACCTAAGTTTACTGTATATGAGGTTTTCCATGTTGTGTAGTATCTTTATGGTTCTAATTTTAAGTGAGACTAAGTGTCTGTGGGGCTGATAGATCACAACTTGCTAACCCACCCTGTGTGGTTGATCATTCAACTCTCCTTTCCCTTGCTCTGGGTGATGGCTTAGTGAACATCTTCATGCACAGAACATTTTCTTTGTGGAGTTATTTCTGGTAGTTGATATACTGGATCCAATTCTGTGAACATTTTAATTGGTCTTATTAGGTATTATCCTGTTGCTTTGTATACGGGTTTAGTAGTTCCTATGGCCTACAGGGATGTGTGAGCATCCTGTTTGGCAGTGAATTTATTTTTGAAGAAAGAAGATGAATGAGTCATTTGAGAAGGGGGTTTGTAGAGCAGTGGTCTGAGATTCATGTGTGTTGGGCATGTGTATTTTGTTCTAGGCATTTCCTTTGATTTCTATGAATTTTAAACTAATAGTATAACTATTTGATGATCTGTTTTAATTTGGAATATTGCTGTCAGTGGGCATTTCCAGGGTTAGGATGGTGGGCAGGGGATCCCCTGGGCTATACAGAGGAAGGACTTGGAAGGGTTGCTGTATTCTGCCCCCAACATCCATCAAAGGAATTGATTGGAGGTGATGATTTACACATGGGTTTAACTCAGGGCTCTTCTCACATGCTCACAGACACTAGTCTGTTTATTCTATTGCACTTGATGTCCTAACAGCAGCACTCATAGGGATACACTTTGCTAGATGCATCTGGCAGAATCCATCCTTCCAGGAGTGTGGTGGCACCACACAAAAGGCATGACTTCATGCTTCGATGGTGATAATACTCCAGGGACCAGCAAGCTCTTTAGTTCTGGGGTAGCCCACCAACTAGGTTCAGCATCCTATGGGCATCACTGGCAAACCCAGGGCTAGGACAGAGAACCTGAATAAGATAAACTAGAAGAAAGGCAATATGAAGAGGAAACCTGGGTCAGGCAGAAAAAGAGGAAAGAATGCCGTAGGTCCCCTTCCTTGGTGTCTTTGTTCTCTTGACTTACTATAGAAAACATGACACATTTCCTTTCTTACAAAATTTACTTTGAATACAAAGTACTGCTCTCTATTGCATAGTTTGTCACTCTTTTTTGATGCCTTAATTATTGTGTTGAGTACCATTTATTTAAGAAACTTACTGGTTTGTGAAAGTTTTACCTATAAGTCTGGTTAAATCATAGGTTTTAAAAATAGGATATGCTTGTACACACTCATGGTATAGAAATTAAAGAACACCGAAAGAGATAAAGAGAAAAGGAAGGATGGGATAGATTTTTTTACCTGGGAGAAAAGATATGTAAGGTGATCACTGTGTATTTGAGAGAGGGAGCAAGCCTGAGGGCCATGTTCAAGAGGCCTGAGTAGAGAGGAGTAGTAAGGTGGTCAGATTAGACTAGACAGGAAGGAATCAGATGTGGAGAGACTTTAAAGTGGGCTAGAGGAATTGAAATTTGATTTGGTTGACTTCATACTCTAGCCTATAGCTGGTTCAGAAATACTTCTACAAATCATTTATCCTTAAATGCATGTGACCCTTCGCCTCAAACAACCCTTTTCTTGGTCCCACAGAGGCAGGTACTACTGCAGTTTGCCTTTCACAGTTCTGTACCTGGTAGTTCATTATGCAGTTCTTGTCCATTACAAAAGATCCAACTGTTTGGGGCTCTTGACTTATCACCCAAAAGGGTTAATATCCTATATCTTGTTTAACCCCAATAGTTGGGAAGAAGTTTTCCTTGCTACTGGTAATCTTATATGGATCACCAAATTTCAAGGATTTGATGCATGGTAAAGTAACGTAACTTAAGCCGTATTTAACATAATGCTTTTCTGGTGATATAGTTGTTTCCTGGAAGACTTTTTGCATTGCCGTTTATAATTATCCAATTTTTTTTATATATATATTTTATTGATTTTTTACAGAGCGGAAGGGAGAGGAGGGATAGAGAGTTAGAAACATCGATGAGAGAGAAACATCGATCAGCTGCCTCTTGCACGCCCCCTACTGGGGATGTGCCGCAACCAAGGTACATGCCCTTGACCGGAATCGAACCAGGGACCCTTGAGTCCGCAGGCCGACGCTCTATCCACTGAGCCAAACCGGTTTTGGCTATCCAGTTTTGAATATTGAGCATGTCAGAGGCTCCTCAGTGTACAGCAGTAGTTTCATGTCTGTTGGTCTTGCTTATTTTAAAGGTAGAGGTGATAGGAAACAACCATGTAAAGTGGCTTAATTCTGGGAGAAATTCTTTAGCACCAAATTTCCTTTCTGAAGATAGAACTTACCCTGGAAAGTGAGTGTGGGAAGTTGCAGAGAGGTGCTTTTCAACTTAGATGCTTAGGGGAAGCATATTTGGAGAAAATGTATCAATTTTTTAAATTATTTAAGATTTTTAATATTGATTTTTTGAGAGAGAGGGAGAGAGAGAGAAAGAGAGAGAGAGACAAAGAGAGAGAGAGACAGAGAGAGAGAGAGAAAGAGTCATCGATGTGAGAACAAAACCTCTGACACCACCCTCTACTGGGGATTGAGCCCACAACCCAGCATGTGCCTGGATACCAGGAACCTTTTGGTGCATGGGAGGATACCCAACCAACTAAGCCACACGGGCCAGGGCTGTGTTAATCTTTTAAAAGTTAAGGATAGCTTCTTTTTTATTTTCTATTTGCCTCACCCCACCCCAAACACAACTCCAGGCGTCAATGTGTTCAGTAGAAATATTAGTTAATAGAGTGTCTTGATTAGCAGAACTACAGATAACATGTGTGTTACTGTTCTTCTCACAGACTATTTGATGAAGAGTAATAAACCAATGAGGGTGTATTCTTCCCTGATTGCTTGTAAAATATAATTCTAACAGAGTAGTGATAGCATCTAATGAAATCTGCTTGACTTAACATTTATGCAAGTGCTTTACATATATTCACCCATTTATTTTAATTATACCATCTGATGAGGTAGCTACTGTTGTCACAACCCCTCTCCCCATTCCACAGATGAGGAATCTGGAGAACAGAAAGGTTAAGTAAATTTCCCAAGGTCACACAAGAGTAAGTTGTGGATCTGGGATTCAAACCTAGGCAGTGTAGCCCGAGTCCTTGCTTTTAACTGTTTGCTATGTTGCATCTACATGTTTGTTAATGCCAGGAGTTGAGAATGTTCAGGTGCACCACATGTTCTAAATTAGTTCCTCTGGGCCACTAGTCCTTTGAGTTATTCCCTGATACAAGGGTTTGATGTCAGTTTAATGTAGGGAGTGGCTCAGATTCCCTGCCTCTTGGAGACTCGCTCTACCTCTGCCGCTGCATCAACAATCTTGCAGTAGATATGCACTCCTAGCATTGTTTAACTTGGTGTTTGCCATCAGCAACCCATTGTGCTGAGACGTAGTTTGGGAACTGCTGTAGAAGGGAGCTGTAAACTTGGGCTACAGGAAATGGAGGATATTTTTCTCTCTGTTGATTGCCCTTGCATTGATATCAAATTATGTACGAAGGTCAATCAGCTTCTCTTGTTATTGCTATGGTTTCCCCATGAAAGACTCTTTAGGACACGGCATAGAACACAATGCCAGTCCTCTCAGGGTGGGTGCATTTGCTAGGAACCTCCTAGGCTAGACTTCTGGATGGTTTAGTGCACTATAAACCTACCTGACTGCCTGAATCTGTCCCCAAAGAAACGGATTATGGTGCTTTTCTTATAAAAACATGTGTTCACCCTGCTCTTCTGTGTCTGAAAAGGGGAGAGGTTTATGTCTGCTGCTTGGATTTCTAAGTCCATCTGTACATTCAATCATATTACTAAACTGTTTTCTAAAAAGTTGTTAGTAGATTTTAAAAGATGTATCATGAAGATAATTTTTATCAAATTCAAATATTGACAGTTTTGTTTTCTTCTTTCCAAAACATATACTTTTTATTTATTTCTTTTCTAATTGTATTGGATAGGACCTCCAGGACAATGTAAAATAAAAATGATGATAGCAGGAATCCTCATCTTTTTCTTGCTCTTAAAGCAATGTTTGATGTAGGTGCTTAGATATTCATTATCAAGGTAAGGGAAGTACCATCTATTTCCAGTTTTGTATGTTTTTAAAATCATGAATAGGTGTTGAAGACCTTGATTGCTTCTTGCTTCGATTGTTACTTGGGAAACATTCTCTGCTGGCTCTCCACTCCCTCTAGTCTCTTGAACAGTATAGCTAAAGTCTTCCTTCTGAAGTACTACTCAGGATATGTCAATTCTTTACTCAAAAACTTTTAAGACACTCCTTTGCTCACTAAAATAAATTTGAACTTCTCAGCTTGGTTCCTGAGATTCAATAAAACCCTCCACAGTATATTCACTTCAGTCTTTTGCCATGATCACTCTACTTCATTTCTCTGCCTTTCTCAAGCCTAACTATATACTATATCCCAACATTAGTCTGCACCTTCACTCTTTCAGCTTTTTGTTCATGAGGTTCCCATCTCTTGAAGTGTCATTCCCATTTGTCTGTGACTCCTGAAATGCTCACCCTTGAAACTTACTGTGAGGCATTTCCTTTTGCCTTTAGCCCTTCCCTTTTTGGAATTGCCCCACTTAAGAGTATGAATTCCTCTCTGGTAGGGGGTTTGATTTTCTATTCTTTTTTCCTTCCTTCCTTCCTTCCTTCCTTCCTTCCTTCCTTCCTTCCTTCCTTCCTTCCTTCCTTCCTTCCTCCTTCCTTGTTCTTCCCTTCATAACTTTATTGAGCCATAATTGATCTACATTATTTTTTTACAAAAAATTTTTGTTGTTGTTGACAGTATTAGATGTCTCCCATTTTCTCCCCTTTTGCCTCCCCTCCACCCAACCCTGATATGCATTGTTTGATTTATTTGCATATTCTCACCACATGAATAATAATGGGTACATAATACATGATGGAATGAATGAGTGACTAACTGAAAGAATATTTCTTGTGATTCTTATTGCTCATTTTTGTAATTATTTTTTGTTCCCTTGCCCCTCTTTTTCTCCCTCCCATCAGTTCCACCTGAGGACTAAGGGAGCTGCTCACTCACGTTTCTTTTGTGAAATTCATCATCATTGGACCAGATTGCATACAGGCATTCCTTATGACGCCCAACCCATTTATCCTATCCTCAACCAACGCACTGTCTAGTAAGAGATAGACAGACACACGCACAGACAAATAATGGCAATATAGCTGATAAGTGATTAAATAATACTGAAGGCTTATTGAGCATAAACACATTTAAAGTTGGAGGAAATTTTATAAAGTGGCTCCATTTCCAAAGGATAAAATTTATTTTGTATTGATTATCCAAACTCTGTTTCATTCTACTCAGCTGGTCAGTTGGCAGCGCCAAAAAGGAAAGAAATTAGAGATTCATTAAGTATAGAAAATGATTGTGTTGAAATGATTTCCTCTTCTACTAAAATGTAGAAGCCACACACAAAATACTTTTTTCTTGATTCACAAGTTATAAAATTATTTTAATTTGAACTGAAAACCGGCATCACAAAGAAATTCAAAGTTAAAGACATTAATATAAATGAACCACACTTAAAAGTCTATTGATAGTCCTCATCTCAGAAAGGGAAATGTCTTTACATTGAAGCAGATGTAATTGCCTTGAAAGGAAAAGAAGTAAGAGACTTCCTTCTTTGGATGTCTGTTTCCTGGTATTTTCCTAATAACCAGGCTATAGAGTGATTGAATTATTATAACCAGATAGCTATAATTTTCATTTCAAAAGAGTATGGGTTAATTTTAGCTGAAGGTTACATGTCAAATACAGTAAGCATAGGTGTAAAATATATAATAAAACAATACTGAGCCATCGGGTCTGAGGATCAAAATTATTTTAGATGAACCAATGAATTTTTTGTAAAGATGGTCAATTGTGCATCTGACTTATTACTCAAGAAAATGAAACAGGGAAGGGATGATTTAAAAGACTGTAAAGTAATCACAAATGTTCAGTAGCTTCTTTTTACTTCTTTTACTTTTTGACTTTTTATTCTAAATATAACTATTATGTATACACTTCAGGACAATCAATAAGATTTAAGGAGTTAAATTTGTAAAGTAGAAATGTCCCATATCCCCTCTCTCCAGAATAACTGCTGTTAAGTGATGGGTGTTATAGTACTCCAACACCTTATTTTTATACATTCAATTGTAAAATATTTAATGCACATAAAATAATATATATAACAGAATAAGTTGTGAGAGATGCTAAGAAAATTAATACTCTGAGGTCACCGTCCACCTGACGGCACATTACCCGTGTGTGACTCTCCCTTGGTCCCTGCAGTTACCCTCTCATTCCTGGAGGAGCCTCTTAAGGTTTTACTGCAGACATTTTTTTTTTGTCCTAAATGATATATTGCTTAATTATGCTCGGTCTTGAATCTATAAAATATTTATAAAAATACTGTGTATATTTTTCTGTGACTAGCTCTTTTCTCTCAATATTTATGTTTCAAAATAACTTAAAGCTGCTGTGAATTCTGATGGTAGCAAAAGATAGCTTGTTCAAATCCAATTTGGTATAGGTGGTGTATTAGTCTGCTTGGGTTGCCATAAGAAAATACCACACACAGAGAGGCTTAACCAACAGAAATGTATTTTCTCATAGTTGTAGAGGCTGGAAGTCCAAGATCAAGGTGCCAGCAGAGTTGGTTTCTGGTGAGGTCTCTCTTGCTGGCTTGTGTATGGCACCTTCTCATTGTATCTATCCTCACATGGCATTTTCTTTGTGCAAGCATGGAAGGAGAGTTTTCTGGTTTCTCTCCTTTTCTCACAAGGACACCAGTCCTATTGGATTAGGGCCCCACACTTATGACTTCATTTAACCTTAATGACTGTCTTGAAGGCCCTAGCTCCAAACGCTGCCACATTGGAGGTCAGGGCTTCAACATATGAAATTAGGGGGATGTGTAGATGCACTAAGGCCCTGTTCCACACTGCAGGGAGTTCAGGGATGACAACACTCAGACCTTTCCTCTGGAGGTTATAGTCCATGGTGGGTTTCCTGGCTTTTTCCTAATTACAAGCCTAATATTCCCCAGACTCTGGGGAGCCCTCCCACAGAGTGAGCTTTGGGAGCATGAAGACAGGGGAATAGAGGGTGCAAGTAAGAGGGATGCCAGCCTTTCCCAGTGGGGACATTGTTGGGCTTTCTTTTCTTTCTTTCTTTTTTTTTTTTTTTTTTTTTTTTATGTGGGAAAGATATTTAATTGTAAAATAGAAAAGTAGGCCAGAGTAATTTCTTCTTAAGGGTAATTGCTTCTTTTTACAGTCATAGATCATCTAGAAGGGCCTTAGGGTTAAACATTTTCATAAAGCAATAAAACATTAATGCAAGAAATAAAACAAGAAAAACTGTATGAAGTTACATTTTACAAAAAAAGAATGAACAGTATGTCAGAATGTATTGTTCATACATTGTGGAATTCGACAATATTGTGATGAGAGTGGTCGCAGCACAGACCTACAGCTTTCACAGGGAAAAGTAAAAGTTATGGTAGACATTTCTGTAGCATCACTGTGGTACAAAAAGTTCTTGTTCTACATACAAACGCATTTTTTTCCATAAGAATAATTTCCTGGGGAGGGAGGGGAATGAGTCCATGAAATATTTCAGAAACCCATATGCTTTGAGTTTTCCAAAAACATTATCTTAAAACATACTGCCTTAAAGTGCTTTCATGTGGAAATCATGATGGAAGGCACAGAATACAGTTTCACGTCCCCACCATGAAATTTTCAAAAAAGCATAGATTTTGTAGTTTGCAAATTCAAGTTATCTTGTAAGCTGCTCCTTCCAAGAACACTATCATTCCAATAAAATCAGCTGCTAGTTTACTTAGTTAAGATGACCTACAGAATAAAAGGAGGGTTTTTTCCCCTAATAACTTCCATCATCTTTGTGGGGAAAATACTTATACAAGTGATACATTTTGAAATTATAAAACATGCAGAATATGTACAAACACAAAGTTTAAAAAATATTTGCTTCATATACATGTAAATCTACTTGGGTATAGCTGAAGTTGAACAAATATAAAAATTTGTTTTCTAAAAAATGTTTTCAGAGAATCTGAGACAACTTAAAGCTATACAAACATTTCCTCGGAGAAATCTCTTCATATAGAAGCTTTAACCTACAGGAGCAATTCCAGTATCAGTCCACCACATAATTATGACACATTTGTTCTAATCAACAATCTCCCTTAATACTGTTCTGTTTCTGAGAAATTAAGGTTCGTTCATACTAAAATCAAAAAGAATTCACAAAAACAGTGGCTTATTGTGTTTTTGGATCTCTTCAAAAATCTTTATCAACTCATTTAGAACTGTGAAAAAAAACAAAAACTATTTATGGAATTCAGTTTTAAATACATTTGACAACTTCAAAAGTTTTATGTTATAAGGATTCAGACCACATGGCTTTATAGTCCAATTATCAATCTGTAGTCTCTTCTAGCCTCCTGTCTTCCCATGACTGCACCTTACTGTGTACAGTTCAAGACTGTATTCTTTCTTGACCAGAAGTAACTCAAACTACATGTTCATTTCAACTAAACAGCTTCTTTATTAGTCTGAAGACGAGTCATAGCTTCTAATTTCTGTCTGTAGGCTTCTGCTTCCTGTTCTTTCTTTAGAAGCTGCTGTCGATATTTTTGGGCCTCTCGGTTTGCTTCATCCAGCCGTTTCTGAAGAGCTTCTCTCTCCTTGCCCTGGCCAGTGTGGTTCAGCTGGTTGGGCATCATCTGGTGCACTAGGAGGTTGCCGGTTCCATTCCCGGTCAAGGGCACATGCCTGGGTTGCGGGCTCAATCCTTCTGTTTCTGCAGATTCCACCTGGTTTTCAATTATTTCGATACATTGTCTCTTAGCTGGTGGTTCTTCACTTATAACAGTTTCTTCAGCAATGTCCGTTGCTGGTACTGTTAATACTTGCTGTCCATCTGGCATGGTCACAATGATGGGCTGGCCTATTCCACTGGTTGGAATGGAGTGCAAATTTCCAAGCTGGATTCCATCCGTTACTATTGTGATGACTTGCTGACCCCCTGAACTAACTACTTGCTGAATTGCACCATCCACTGATTCTGCAGTAACTACTTACTCCGTAGCCACAGCTGTTTCATCTGTTAGGCTCACCACCCCTCCAGGTCCAATGATAAACTGTGGTGTTGTAGCATGTATTGTCACAGTGTCGGGACTCTCTGGGTTTGTGTTGATTTGATTCTGCATAGCAATCTGTAATATTTCTGCTAAATCTTCATTCCCATTGTCTACTGAAATATCAAATGCAGTTTTACAAAATTTACTCTGTGTGTGTACATCAGCACCATATTTGATTAAAAGCTCCACCACATCTTGATGGTTGTGTTCTGTGGCCCAATGTAGAGCTGTCATCTTTAACATGTCCTTTGCATTGACATCAGCACCAGGCTGAAGCAAAACCTCTACTATGCTGGCATGGCCCTCAGAAGCTGCCATATGTAAGGGTGTTCGGTCCACTTTGGTTCTGGCATCCCTACTTACACCAGCTCGAAGTAGTACTTCTGTGGTGGAATAATGCCCGTACTGTGCTGCCAGGTGAAGTGGAGAAGTTCCCAGCCAGTCTGTAGTAAAAGGAGCTCCATTTGCCATCAAAATACGAACTTCATCATCTTGACCTCTTCGTGCCACTTCTAAAAGCTTCTTTCCCAAATCTACCAGGGACATCTGGAAAAGCTCTGGGAGCGGCGGGAGGGGTGCGGGACCCGAAGCGCTCCCCACCCGGCTGAGCTGACGCGGCCTTGCTACCCATTGTTGGGCTTTCAAACCCCAGTACTGGATGTGGCTTCCCTGACAGCCAGGTGCTGCTGTCACGTGAGGTGGATGGTTGTGTGAAGCGTTCTGTGAGATTTAGCGTTTGGATAATGAGAAACAGAAATCAGGTGAAGTAAAACATATTAAAGGGATTTATTTTATTGTCTTGAATGAGAACATCCTCTGCATGCTTGTGCTTTGCATAAAAAATGGATGATTAATATTCCTCATTTACCTAGAGATTCCTTAAAAACTGGTTCAACAGATTTCTACCACCAAGTAATAGAAATTTCTTCCTCCTGAATTCCGTGAGGTTGTGTCCCCACTTCTCCACTGTACCCTCGTGTCCAGCTCCTGAGTCCCTGGCTAAGGGTGAGATGGTCCTGGGGCATGGAGGCAGCAGGATGAGTTCAGATCCCATAGAAAAGGAGTGGTCCCACCGGGCCCTGCGGCAAGCTTGGCTGAGACCAGCACAGAAACAATTAAGGTTGGTAGCTGCCCCAGAATTTGGCTGCTCAGTCAGCTTTATTGAACCATTTTCCTACTCTTCAGGTACCTTGTTCGTTCCTTGGAAAGCTATTCTGCTGATTTGGTGATTTTTCCCATTTGCCTTCTCTGCAGCTCGATTTTCAGTATTCCCCAAAGTTGACAACACCTTCTACTTCTCAGACTCGAAGCAGATGGTTTTCCTGATAATTTATCTCCCCTCATTCCTACCCCATGTTATTGTGGACGCTCTCTGTCCCATATCCAGTCTTACCTCCCTTTTCTGTTTAAAATTTACAGTCTAGTGATGGGGTGCAGGGAATGCCTTCTCTGTGAACGTTTCATGCTAAGCCCAGTAAAGGCCTCTGATTTGTTTTCAAAACCTGGGAAATCAACTTTTAAATTGTCCCTCATTCTTTCCTTCATCAGCAAAGGCAGATAACTGACAACAAGGCCTCTTCCCTGTAGCTAACCGAATCCTGAGTGCCTCCTCTCCATCACAGGCTGGCCTGCCTTGGCCTCTTTACAAGATTCCTGCCTCCTTTCTGACAGTCACTTTCATTGTGAAATGGAGTTTGCATTTAGTCACTTCCATAGCTACATGGGTCTGGGAATCGGTACTTTAACTGTCTAATTACAAACTGCCTTGGGGAAAGGCTTTAACAAATATTTACTTGGTGCTTTCTCATTAGGTACCAGAGTGTCACTGGTGACAAAGACTGAACCCCAATCTTACAGATGGGGAGAGAAAAATCATTTCAGAGGCCATTGAGCAGTGTTGGAGGGCAATACAGGTGTGGGACCACAGGAAGGGCACCTTGTCCAGAATGGGACAGGGCGGGTGGGGCAGGGAGCTGTATTGGAGGAACCTTCACTGAGGGGTGAAATATCTCGTGAAATTCATCACTAGTCTCTAACAGGAACAGGATATCATTATAGCATTAGAACATGTATAAAAAAATCACTCATCATGGTGACAAACCAAAAGGGAGGTTACTGAGGTGGGGTTGACAACGCGAATTTCTTATATCTTATTTTAGGTCATGGTTACATGATTTTCAAAATTATCTAGTAGAATACTTTATATTTATGTAAATATGTAAATTAAAGAAAACTTATGCAAAAGTTCTCTATGTAGTAATAGATGGAAAGATCATCAAGATACATTAAATGTTGAAAGCAAGGTAGAGACATGTGTATATCACATGCCACTCTTTATGGCATAAAGGTGGAAACTAAGAATCTATGTCTGTCTGCTTCTCTATGTACAAAGAACTCAGGGAAGATAGGCGTGGAACCAGCAGCAGTGGCTGGCTTGAGAGGTGGGGAGTAGCTGGCAGCTGGGAGAAGGGAGGACAGAGTTATAAGGGAGATTTCTCATTGTACACCCTTTTATGCTTTTGGTGGTTGAATCATATAAACATGTCTTACTCAAAGAATGAACAAGAAAACATTGAAATAGTAAAAGAGAGGTTTTAAACAGAAGATATAAATGGTTTCATCCTTAATAGCAGGTTATTTACCAATTAAATGTTTTTAAAGCAACTTCCTCTCAGAGCACTGTCTGGCAACTAGCCATGCATATGTGCCACCCCCATGCCATGCACACCCACAGCCGGCTCCGGCACGCCTTCCCCCTGGGCCTTCCCAGCTCCCTCCGTGCTCCTGGAAACCTCCTCCCATCAATCTCTTGGGCACTTCAGAGGAAACACTATTTGTCCTCCCTTACGGAATCTGGATAACGGATTATGTGAGACATGGCCTCAGTCATAGCCTTTTCTTAACGGGTCTGTTTCCTCTACACAGACTAGAACACTTAGGACAAATGTGAACAAGGTATACTTTTTAAAAACTTTGTTTTGTTTCAAGTATCTTTACTGAGATATAATTGACAGACAGTAAACTACACATATTTGAAGTGTACAATTTGATAAGTTTTGTTATATGTATACATATATGCAACCATCATGACAGTTAAGATAATGAATAACATATCCATCCCCCCCAAAAGATTCTCAGTGTTCCTTTGTAATCATCCCCACTTCTCCCTCCCTCCCACCCCACTCCACCCCACCCCCACCATTCCCAAACATACTAATCTGTCCTCTGTCACTAGAGATCAAGTTGCTTTGTCTACAGTTTTATAAAAATGAAATCATATAGTATGAACTTTTTCTTACAACATACTAGTAGTGATTAGACATTTATATAACATATGAAGTGAGCACCCTGATAAATGTAGTACCCACGTGACACCATACATAGTTATTACAATATTATTGATTATATTCCCTATGCTATACTTTACATGCCCATGACTATTCAGTAACTACCAATTTGTATTTCTTAATCTATTCACCTTTTTCACTACCTCCCCTCTTATCTGGCAGCTGTCAAACTGTTCTACCTATGGGTTTGCGTCTGTTTATTTTTTTTCAGATTTCCCATATAAGTGAAATCGAAAAACATTTGTCCTTCTCTGTCTGAACTATTTCACCCAGCACAATACCCTCTGGCCCATCCATGTTGTTGCAGATGACAAGATTTCATTTTTATTTTTTAATGGCTGAGTTATATTCCATTGTATATATGTTCCACTTCTTCTTTATTCATTCATCTATTGATGAACACTTAGGTTGCTTTCATAGCTTAGCTATTGTAAATATTACTGCAGTGAACATATGGATGCATATATCTTTTCAAATTAATGTTTTGAGTCTTTTTGGATATGTATTCAGAAGTAGGATTACTGAGTCCTCTGTCTTTTGTTATAGCTTTTGTTTTAAAGCCTATTTTGTCTGGTATAAGTATTGATCCTGGCTATTTGTTTTTTCTGTTTCCATTTTCATGAAACATCTTTTTTTATCCCTTATTTTTAGTTTGTGTGTGTCTTTCCATCCGAAAAGTCTCTTATAGATAGCATATGTACTGGTCTTATTTTGTTATCCATTCAGCCACCGTAAGTCTTTTGATTGGAACATTTAAACTATTTACATTTAAAATAATTGCTGGTACATAAGCAGTTATTGCCATTTTATTATTCATATTTTTTATCTTTCTTCTTCGTATTTCTTGATTAACTCCTTTAACTTTTTCTTGTTTGGGAAGCTAGCTATCTGATTCTAAATGATAGGTTTGCTGGATAGAGTAATCTTGGTTGTAGGTCCTTGCTTTTCAACACTTTGAATATTTTCTGCTAAGTGAGGTATACTTTTAAACAGAACTTTTTACTTGCATTAAACAGGGTCTTTTACTTCTTGTCTCTTCAAAATGGGTGGGCTGTACATGGAGGGGACCTACCTCTTCACTGAGCTTACTGGCTCTTTCTTTAAAAAAAATCTTTAAAAATATGTTTTTATTGATTTCACAGAGAGAGAGAGAGAGATAGAAACATTGATGAGAAACATCCATCGGCTGCCTCCTGCATGTGCCCTGAACGGGAGTCCAACCTGTGACCTCCTGTAAATGGGACGATGCTCAACCACACTGGCTTGGGCTCACTGGCTCTTTCTACCGTGTTTCCCCGAAAATAAGACAGTGTGTTATATTAATTTTTGCCCCCAAAGACACGCTAGGTCTTATTTTCAGGGGATGTCTTATTTTTCCATGAAGAAGAATACGATACACATTTATTGTTAAATGAAAATAAAGGAAATTTATTACCTGTATACGGTACGGTAGTACGGTAGTTGTCAACACAAACCAGACAAACTGTGAATCCTACAGTATCAAGAATTTACTCATTTATTCAATGACAATCATGTCATCATCTTCTGGAACATCATCATAACAATCTAATTCCTGAATTTCCTGGTGAATTTCTTGTGACTCCATTTCTTTCAGAATCAGTGGACCAAATCTCTCATGTTTAGCAATAGCACTGTCTTTAAATGAGTACTTGTTGTCAAGGTAGCCTGCTCGCAGTGCATTTGCAATGCAACTGTCAGTGATTTTCTCCCATGAATTCTTCACCCAAGTCACAACTTCTTGCAGTTTAGGTTTCACAAAGTTTCCACGCTGATTTCTCTCCATTCTATTTTCAATGTAGTCATTAATTTCCATGCGCAAATTGTCTTTGAATGGCTTGTTTATTGCAATATCAAGAGTCTGGAGATAGGCCGTCATTCCTGCGGGAATCATTATCTGATCTATTTTTCTTTCGTGAAGAAATGTCTTCACGTCTTTAGCGCGGTGAGTGCTGGCTGCATCCCAGACTAGCAGACCTCTTTGGCTCCCTCACATAACAAGCAGTAGCATTAAATTGACCCACTTCCTTATAACTGCTTGTGTGGCCCAGGCTTTTTCAGTTTCAAGAATAAAAACGCCCAAAACACGTTCAATCTTTTCCTTCTTGCCCTTAGAAATGATTAAAGGTGGGATTTTAGTGCCATCCAGACGAATTGCCAAAATACAGGAAACACGTGCACTTTCGTAAGCAGTGGAGGGAATGTATGCAAAGGAGGCACCCCGCTGTTCAATTGTTGTTTGAGATGATTGGCCCATAAACACTGCAGTTTCATCCATAGCAATCATGTTGGAAAGATTGTATTTAGAGAAGTCAGCATCATCAATAAAGGACTTGAATGCAAGTGCTCACTTAATAACTTGAGTATCTTCCAACCTAAACAATGTTGTAGATCTTCTTAAAGACAGTTCACTTCGCTGAAGGAAATTATCCAGCCAGTGTTGTGATGCTTTGAAGTCTTCGGGGACTATGTCAAACTGTGGTGCCATTGCAAGGGCAAATTCTTGAATCTGAGCCCTATTCACAACCAAAGCCTTTGCTCTCCTGTCAACAACCCATTCACAGATCAGGTCTTCCAGCTCGGAAAATAATGGTTGCCGACCTGATCCACACTTGCGCTTTTTAGCATTTCCCTTGTCCACTTGTTCAATGAGGTTACCATACTCTGCTCGCCATTTTCGGACCAATCGGATACTCAACATCTTCTCTTTGCAGAAAGCAGTAAGATTTTGGCCCCAAGAGTCTTCCACGATTCCTTTCTTGTACTCCATGGAGAGCTTTTTCTTTTTGCGCTCATTTCTAGGGGTAAAAGAAAAGGAATTGGGGTATCAAGGTGGGGGGAGGGGGATCACTGAAAATGACACAGGGGGGATCAGAGGGGGGAATCAAAATGGCACAGGAGAATCAGAGGGGGGATTACCATTTTAGTAACCCCTTTTGATCCTCCTGTGTCATTTTGATTGTCCCCTCTGATCCTCCTGTGTCATTTTGATTGTCCCCTCTGATCCTCCTGTGTCATTTTGATTGCCCCCTCTGATCCTCCTGTGTCATTTTGATTGCCCCCTCTGATCCTCCTGTGTCATTTTAAGTGATCCCCCTCCCCCCACCCCTGTGCCACTGAATACCTTTACCAGACATCCCTCTTACCCCTTTATCAGACATTTACCCCCTGGGGCCTGCCTGGGGACTGTCACTGGGCTTGCTGGGGCCTGGATCTGGGCTGGAGCAGGGTCTGCCACTGACTGAGAACCTTCAGTCATCATGAAGGCGGCCGCGAGCATCAGGTAGTGTCACCAGAGACAGACCAGCACTCACCACCTTCGCCGCGTCCCGTCCGCTCTAATCCTCCTGTTCTTCTACACACATCTGCGAAAGTCTCCTCCTCTCTCCCGCCCCGCGTTCACCGCTCACTCCGACCTCCGCTCCACCTCCACACAGCAGTGACGTCAGGACTCCGCGTAACGTCACTGGTTGCTAGACGCCAGTCGGGGCGGCCCTAGCGACCAGTTTATGGTAAATTAATTTTCATTCTGAGACAGAGCCTGGGGACCTTATTTTTGGGGGATGCCTTATATTTCACTCAGAAGGAAACCTGTAAGTAGGTCTTATTTTCGGAGGATGTTTTATTTTCGGGGAAACACGGTAACAACCATGATTGGAGCCCAACACAATAGAAATCCTGACCCTGTTTCCCCCATTTCAGTGTCTCTTTTCCTTATGCAGAGATGGGGCGACACCTTCTGTGGTTGGCCAGCAGAAGTACCATTCACATTCCTGTATTTCCCTTAGGTTGTTTTATTTCTCTGAGTCCTGGGTTCTCCTCCGACTGGTCCGACAGGAGGCAAGGCCATGGCGGGCACTATCTGCCAGGGGACAGCTTTAATAAGCACCTACAGCCTCTGTTCCTTCACATTTCCTACCTTTCAAATGAAGATGCTGCTAGTTTTTCTGCTGGGAGTCTGGGGAGAATTAGAATGTTTTGGGAGTCCTTGTGTATTTTGACAAAGAGTCTTATAAAAAGAGCATCTCACATTGCTTATGTGTATTATCTCTTGGATGCTTTGAACCTTTCACTGCAGTACATGTAAGATATATTTTGTATCCTTAGTGGTTTTAAATGCAACCATCTTATAAAAAGAACGTAAGTGAAAATAATTCTTGGCTTCCACTGAGTTTTAGCCCATGCGTCATTCTTGGGTGGCCTGCTTATACCTTCATCCCCTAAAACTCAATGCTTGTGTACTGGCAGTGGCTTTTGGAGCACCAGGTTAAGAAGAATTGTAAGGCTGTACTTGAGCTTTTTGGGCAAGTGTGCTGTGATGGATTAGTGATGCCTACCATGGTGTGCAAGAAAGAAGTGAGCGTAGTTCTAGGTATTTGCTAAGCTTGCCTTAGATATTGCTACCTAAATTTCTTTGTTTCTCATACAGCGTCTAGTGCTTTTTACAAAGTATATGCTCAATAAGTATTTGCTCGTGTTACTTTTTTTTGAGTTTGCTCTGCTGGTCATGGTTGTCCGAAGAAACAAGTCTACCCAAAGGAGCATGACTACTGACACTGAAGCTCATTCCTGCAGCTGAAGTAGCACAGAGCAAGGCACTAAGTTTTTGTGCCTTTCTCCCTCCCTCCGGAGCCAAACTCCTTTGCTTCATTGTTTGAGCTTCCTGCAGGAATTGGAGATGAACTCTAACAGCTCCTCAGTAGGTGAGAGCACACCCATATCACTGTTCTTAGCAGTGATTAGAACCTTGATGTCCTTCCAAGGCTGTCGTCCATGTGTAGCTTACTGTTCAAATAAAAGTTTTTGTTAATGGCTAAATGTATTAATAAGATGCCATATGCCCAGGTAGTGTTCTAAGTGTTTTATATATATTAGCTCATCTAATCCTCATAAAACCCTATGTGATAATTACTATTACCTTCCTGGCTCAAGCTCAGAGAGGTTAAGTAACTTGCCTAAGGTCACACAGCTGCCAAGTGGTGAAGCCAGGTTTTCAGCTTTAGGATCTGATTTTAACCTGTCTAATCAGTGAGTGAGGTACGCTGAGCACTTGAGTAGGAGGCAGAGACTTGCATATTCTTGGGAAATTACTACCCTGGGCCCTGATTTCCCATCTTTAAAATGCAGGATTGGATAGAATTGCTAAAATCCCTCATGCCCTAGCTTATTTGATTCTAAGTTACATATTGAAGACATCTTTGAGCCACCCTAGTACTCACCAGTAATCTGTGCATGTGCTGGAGATGTACAGACTGTAACGAAGACTTGAACGTTCTCTTAGCTCACACCAGAATTATAGCTTGTCAACGGAGAGAAACTTATTTTCCTAAACAATTAGAGGACACCAGTAATTATGTTTAATTAGATATTGAACGGTTTTCCTGTTGTGCTAACCCATTGTCTTAATTGTGCTTAAAAGCAGCAGGCTGTTATTTTGAGGTTTGTGAGGTTTAAAATTGCTTTGTGCCTCAGCATCGGTGAGCAGAAGAGTTAGGAGCACGAGTCTGGAGTCAGACAGGCTTGGTGCAGATCCTGGATCTGCTGATTCCTGGACATCTTCGGCAGGTTCCTTATCTTCTCTGAATGTTGGTTTCCTAACATTGGGAATAATAATGCCATCAACCTCATAAGGGTATTGTGCAGATTGAAGAGCATATATGTGAGGTGTGTGGTGCAGCATTTGGCATGTAAACCTTTCAGATGTTGGCTGTCCTATTGTTTGTTACTGATTGATGAGACATATTGGGATAGGCAGTCTCTGGACTCGTTGCAGGCTCTAGCGCTGATGGTTAACTCCATCTGGGGTGGATGGCTGATGTTCTGTACCAGTTCTGACATTCTGGGAGTTTGTTGTCTATCTTGTTTTAATTTATGTCTATAATCTCATTTTCTAAGGGCATGTGGGATGGAAAGGAAGTATGGTTAGCCATCAAAGGGGTCACAATTGTAAGTCTCCTGAAGAGAACCATGGGGGTATGAGAACTAATCCTCGTATTTAGTCAGAAAATTATTTTCATAGCTGATATTTTTAGGCACTACACAGACATGGCCTTAGATAACATGGAGTCACACAATGAAAAGTTATTTTCTTTTCATTCCTTTTTCATTTCTTGTGATTCTGTCAGAGAAAGGCTCAGTTTGGTGCTAGTCTTTAATCTCTAATACTTTGGGATTTTCCTTTTAACAAAAGGAAAGAGGAGGTCTTAGGTTTGGAGCCCCTGGTGGGCTCTGGTATCCAGCTAGAATTCATTAATATTGCTTTGCTTTCATTGTATTTATTTTTACTGCCTTCTATTTATAATATGTAATTTTTTTATGCATAATAGTAATATAAAAGATTTGTGGAAAGTATATTTAAGGAAAAATGAATCGATTTAAAGAAAAATGCTAAGTTACAGGTTTGCAGATGGTACATGGCTATGGCAAAGATTGTGATGGTAGCACACAAATCTCTGAGTGGGGAAACAATGGTTTAGAGAGGGCAGGGGACGAAAACTCTATTGTCGGGAAGGCCAGTGTTCGGAAAGAAGAGAAGTGAGAGGAGCTGAAGGAGCACTGAGAGAATTGAGAGCTGTAGGAGCAATCTTTTTGGAAGAGGGAGGCTGGTGCAGGGGCAGATGCTGCAGAGAAGGCCATAAGGTGACCGAGGGAGGCAGCTAGGTTTGCTGACGGGACAGCTGTGAGGCCTTTGTGGGTGCTGGTTTAGCAGAAGGATCAGCATAGACTGAGGAGTGAGTGAGAGGAAGGAAGCACGGAGCATGTTCTGCTTTTTTCTGAGAGGCTTGGTGTGTGACGATGGCACAGGAAGATGAAGCAGACACAAGGTGGATGGGAAGGGTTTTGTTTTTTAGAATAGCAAGAATATGGGCCTCTTTTTAGCTGATGGAGGAAGAATTGGAGAAGATGCTTATGAGAGAGGATAGAGGGAGCCAGGGTAAGGGATGCAGGAAGGTGGGTTTACCTAGGATGGAGGGAGAAAGAGCAAGACTGTGCCCATGCTGGAGGAAAGATGGAGATGGAGGAGAGAGGGAGAAGTTGCCTCTCCTACCAGTAAATTCTACAAGTAAAATTTAGCCAATTCTTGATGTTTAAATAACTCAACAGAAGAATGGAAGAAATAAGTATAAGTGCTTAAAGGGCAGCAAATGGCTGCAAAAGTGGAGACTGGGGGAAGCTAGGCAAGTACTGACCAACTGATCCTTTGGAAGGCCCTGGGGAGGGAGGTGTTTGGAACGACGAGCTTTGCTGCAGGAAGGGCTTGGTGTTCAGGAAAACTTGAAAACTGAGATGGACAATGACAGTAGCAGCTGCTTTTCAGACGGATTGAAAGGGAAGTAGCCTGAAGTCTCCCTTTTTGAGCTTCTGGCTCTTGTGAGGTTTCTTTGTGAGGGGCTTGTCTGCACTCTGAGGGGAGCAGGGGAAGTCCCCACCTGTGTTGCACAGACCACCTTCTCAGGTATGGCCTGTGAGGACAGCCTGCTGTTGCTGCTCTCATGGCATTGGCTGCCTGTTGTCAAGGTCTTGGGCCTCAGACACCGTGGTACTCAAGCACCCAGGGTGGAATGGTGGGCACAGAAAGGGCCCACTCACTGCACGACTGGGTCCCGAGCTTTGCCCATTAGCTCAGGAGGCTGTGGTCTCTTGCATCTTTTTCCTGGGTGAGGGGGACCATGTGGCAGCAGAGTGACCACTGCAGCTGTAAGTCATTTAATCTAGGGAGAACACATCTAATCAAGCGAGAAAAGCAAGTCATTTTCTGTGTATGGCTCCACGCCCAGTGCTTCCTGATTTCATATTCAGGTCTGTGGGCACCCATGGAAGAACGGGGAGACCAAGGTGAGGCGTTAGCTGGTGTGAAGTTGGCCTTTGTGGCTCAGGTGGGCCTGAAGGAGGAAGGTGGGGAAGTAGGGAGAGGAGAGCATCTATATGCCCCTCCCCTCCTGTCTCACTATGTGGCTCAAGGCCGTTGGAGTGTTTGGGGACCTAAGGCATAAAAGCAGTGACTGGGGCCCTCATGGTAAAAGCGATTTCCTGTCTTTTGGTTTGTTTGGAGATCCAGTCTATAGTCTCCAGGTTGGAAGTCCCTGTGGGAGTCTCTTGGCCTGTTGTGGCTCTGATCTTTCCTATCTACTCAGTTGCTGTTGCTCTCATTTACATTAAAGTTGTGGCTAGCCTGGCTTTCTTTTATTTCAGCACTGCCCACAGTCACAGCTATGGAATTGATCTTGAAAAGGCATTCCAGTGTTGACCAGGATCGAAAGCAGACCTTTCCAGACTGCTCCAATGATTGCTTTCAGAATCACTGTCAATTTGCATTTCCCAGAGAAATGCATCCGAGACAGAGGGGTAGGCAAGGCCTGGCTCCTTCTCTCCAGAGAGGTGCCATTCAACTGGGGAGAAGACATATATTCTCAAACAGAAGAAGCTAACCAGAGAAAAAAGACTTCTCAGCTGGTGGGATTTGAAATGGTCCTTGCATTTGTGGTTTGGCAAATAGTTATGGGAGACAGCAGAGCTCCCCAGGGTCCAGCAAGATCCCCTCTGTCTGTACACATTGCATCTCTGTCCTCACCTGCCAGGCTGAGGGTGAAAGCCTTTTCTTCTGACCTTGGGGGCATGAGATGCAGCTGTCTCAATTTATTTAAAAAATACCCTGAAAATGCGATAATTAATCACCCTCCAACATTCCTCCCCTCCAAACAAAATAAAGCTGGGTCCTGTAGACCACTTTCTTGTTTCTGACACCTCAGCCATCTTAAAGGCCCACCCTAGCCTTAGCAGAACAGAAGAGGGGCTAACAACACAGGCCTTTGTTCCATCTGACATCTCTGGGTCACCGCGTGCAAGTCATTTAACTGCCCTAAGCCTCGGTTTCTGTACCCATAAAAAAGGCATCCTAGTGTTACCTATTTCCTGGGGTCGTCGAGGATTCAATGAGATGGTTTCTGCAGCACACTCCCCATGGCCCCTGGTTCCGTGGTGCCTGGCTCCGGCAGCCAAGGATTGTTCTCTGTTACTATCATTCCCCACATTGCACTTAGAATCCCTCTCAGCTCTCTGGTGAGGTGCTGATTAGCACTGCTGCTTAAAATAGAAAAAAGTTATTTACTTTGCCTGAGACATTGCATTTTTTAAGCTGACACATTTTTTTTATTAGACAGTACTCTTAGAGTATAATAAAATGGAATTCATCTGTGAAGTTATCTACATAATGAGGCCAGTGTGGCACTAAAGCAGCAAAGTCCTTGAAAATAGCAGCCAAATTTCCCGTGTCAGTTTAACCTTAGCATTTATTGAGCTTTAAAGGACCTAGGAGGGAAAAGCCACCTTCCCTTCCTGCGTCTTTGTCTCCCTCATGAGACTCTGGATTCTTGGTGCTTGGGGACTGTGTCCTCACTCTTGGCTTCCTAGGATCTATCAGGTTGCCTGAAACAAGGAAGCATCAATAATTATATGCTAAATAAGTGAAAGTTTCTTACTTAGAAAAATTTGGGGAAAAAATGGGGGAAACTGAAGTTAAGAAGTAGAACCAGACTAGTTTCAGGAGTGAGTGTGATCAGCTCATGGTACTGTAGCCTCTGCGGTTTACTCTCCCTCTGGTGAAGCCTCTTGGGATCTTGTCCGAGGTTGAAGGAGCATGGGGTCAGACAGACCTGGACTTGATTGTGGATCTGCCAACTACCAGTTAAGTGACATTGGAGAGCCAGTGTGTTCTCCCTGTCATATCGGGTGGTGATAGCACCAAATCTGTGGGATTGTTGAGGGCATGCAAGATGTTGACATGAGGTATTGGTATCTCGGGCTCTTTCTTTGCCTTGATTTCTGGACCATTTGATGACTCCACAGTTGGCATGCTTGAACTTGGAGGTTAAAGGAGAGAAGGCAATCTCTAAAGACTGAGAATAAGGATGAATGGACCTTTTTGGCCTGTTGAGCCTTGAGGTGGGGCTGACTTTAGTAAGTAGTATGTGGCCTGTGACTGGCATGCAGATCAGTTTATCAGACTCATGGGTATTTACAAGAGTTCATCATGTGGTTCTTTTTCTTAAAAATTACGTTTATTTGGGTGACATTGGTTAATAAGATCGTATAGGTTTCAGTGTACATTTCTATGATATGTGATCTGTATATTGTATCGTGTGCCTACCACCCAAAGTTAAATCATCTTCCATCACCAAATATTTGGTCCCCTTTACCCTTTGCTATCCACCCACCCCTTCCCTCTGGTAGCTACCATACTGTTGTCTGTGAGTTTCAGTTTTATGTCCTAATATGAGTGAACTCATATGATTCTTAGCTTTTTCTGACTGACTTATTTCACTTAGTATAATATTCTCAAGGTCCATCCATGTTGTCACAAATGGCAGCATTTTAGCTTTTCTTATAGCTGAATAGTATATATGTGTAGTTTATATGTACCACATCTTCTTTATCCAGTCCTCTATCGAGGGACACTTTGGTTGTCTTCAAGTCTTGGCCACTGTGAATAATGCTGCAATGAATATAGGGGTGCATATATTTTTGCAAATAAATGTTTTTGAGTTTTTCGTGTAAATATTCAGAAGAGGGATTGTTTTGTCATATGGGGACTCTATTCTTAATTTTTTGAGGAACTGCCATGCTGTTTTTCATAGTGGCTGTACCAGTTTATAGTCCAACCAGCAGTGAATTGCGGGTTCTTTTTCTCCACAACTTCTCCAACACTTGCTATTACTTGTTTTGTTGATAATAGCCTTTCTAATAGGCGTGAGGTGGTATCTCATTGTGGTTTTGATTTGCATTTCCCTAATAGCTAGTGAAGTTGAGCATCTTTTCATATGTCAGTTGGCCATTTGTGTGTCTTCTTGGGTAAAGTGTCTGTTCAGGTCCTCTGCCCATTGTTTAATTGGATTGGTTTTTGGTGTTGAATTGTATGAGTTCTTTATGTTTTAGACATTACCACTTGTCAGAGCTGTTGTTTGCAATTATCTTCTCCCATTCAGTTGGTTGCCTTTTTTGTTTTCTTGTTGGTTTCTTTTGCTGTGCAGAGCTTTTTTAGTTCATTCATTTATTTTTGCCTTTACTTCCCTTGCCTTTGGAATCAAATTCATAAAATGTTCTCTAAGTCCAAGGTCCATAAGTTTATTAGTCTATATGTTTTGTTCTATGTAATTTATTGTTTCAGATGTTATATTTAGGACTTTAATCCATTTTGAATTAATTTTTGTACATGGGGACAAACGGTAATCTTTCATTGTTTTGCATGTGGCTTTCCAGTTTTCCCAGCACCATTTTTTGAAGAGCCTTACTTTTCTCCATTGTGTGTTTTTGGCTCCTTCATAAAGAATTATTTGCCCATATACATGTGGTTTTATTTCTGGGCTCAATTCTGTTCCATTGGTCTGTGTGTTTGCTTTTCTGTCAATATCATCCTGTTTTAATTATCATAACTTTGTAATATAATTTGAAGTCTGGTAGTGTGATACCTCTGCTTCTTTCTTTTTTCTCAGGATTGCTTTGGCTATTCGGGGTCTTTTGTGGTTCCATACAAATCTAATGATTTTTTTGTTCTGTTTCTTTAAAAAATGACATTGGGATTTTGATGAGGATTGCATTAAATCTGTAATATGGCCATTTTAACTATGTTGATTCTTTCCAATCCATGAACATGGAGTATCTTTCCATTTCATTGTGTCTTTTTTCAATCTCTTTTAATAATGCTTTGTAAGTTTTCAGTATATAGGTCCTTCACATCCTTTGTGAAGTTTTTTCTTAGGCATTTTACATGTGGTTCTTTTTCATTCCTGTTTGCGGCATGGGCCCACCTCCCAACTGTACCCCAAATCTGCCTCTTCTTTCCATCTCCATTGCCCTCTCCTTAATCCAAGCTGCCTCCTATCTTTCTGGACTTCTGAATGGTCTCCTAACTGGTCTTCATGTTTGTCTTACTTCACATTCCCTCCCCAAATACCAAGTCCCCACAGAGCAGCCAGAGCACTGTTTTAAAGCCGAAGCCCAATTAGGCCATTCCTTTGCTTAAAAGAACGTTACAAGGATGTACAACAGGGCTTTCCAGCACCAGGCTTCTGCCTGGCTTTCCTGCATCATCTCTTGCCTTCCAGCTCCTAGCTCTCTCCCATTACTTCTGACCACGTTACGGGACCTGCAAGCTTCCTAACCGGAGGCTGCACCTTTCTGGTGACCTCTACCTGGAGCACTCTACCCTCACTCTTGCCATGGCTGGCAAAACTCCAAGCCCCTGCTCTGGTGTCACATGCTCAGAGCCATCCTCCCCGACCCTCCTTATTTTCATCACATCCCAACACTAGGGGAAATCAGCTTTGTTATGATTTGGTTCCTTACTGCCTGTCTCCTCCTACTCCATTGGAATGAAAGCTCCATAAAAAACGGGATTCGTGTCTCATCGCTGCTGCATTCCCAGTGTCCTGGAGCAGTGCCTGGCACGTGAAGGATCTGTCAGTATTTGTTGAGTAAATCAGGGACAAGGGACGTTCTCAATCTGTAAGGATGTGTGAAATCGCCCAGCTGTGTGGAAGGGGTGCTGATTATGCCAGGTTTGTGAGGATGTGGTGTTGTTGAGAGGGAGCGCTTAGTGCTTGTGGCTATAAGAAGGAAAATGATTCTGTGCTCGTAAGCGACAGGACTCACTCCAATGCAGGAACATTGTTGGATTCTGACAGCGTCTGGGCAAATTGGATCATTGTGGTTGGAGTCTGCAGTGGTGGGAAATTGTGAACTTTGAAATTAGATCCTCCCGCCCCTGCGCCTCATTAGCTGTATGACTGTTCCTCACTGAACTCTATTTCCCACATATAACCTGAGGACAGTGAGACAAACCTCCCAGCATTGTGGTGGAGACCAGAGATCGTCTGTGCCTGACACTTGCACCTGCAAAATAAATGGCAACTTTTATTTTGGTGTAAAATTTTTCAAAAATACTATTAATTCAGGACATGGCATCAGAAATCCAATTTAATTAAACAATGATTTAAACTTTTAATAGTTATCACAAATGCTGCAGTGAATCCAAAATGGGTAAGATAGAAAGCATGTTCTTTTTTTTTTTTTTTTTAAATAAATCTTTATTCAGATTATTACAATTATTTCTCCTTTTTTCCCCCATAGTTCCCCTCCAGCCCTTTCCCACCCCACCTTCTGCCCTTACCTACCCCCCACTGTCCTCATCCATAGGTGTATGATTTTTGTCCAGTCTCTTTATGAACCCCCCCATACCCCTTTCCCCCTGAGAATTATCAGTCCACTCCCTTTCTATGCCCCTGATTCTATTGTATTCACCAGGTTATTCTGTTCCTCAGGTTTTTAATTCACTTGATTTTTAGGTTCACTTGTTGATAGATATGTATTTGTTGTTCATAATTTTTATCTTTCCTTTTTTCTTCTTCCTCTTCTTTAAGAATGCCTTTCAGCATTTCATATAATACTGGTTTGGTGGTGATGAACTCCTTTAGCTTTTTCTTGTCTGTGAAACTCTTTATCTGCCCTTCAATTCTGAATGATAGCTTTGCTGGGTAGAGTAATCTTGGTTGTAGGTTCTTGCTATTCATCACATTGAAAATTTCTTGCCACTCCCGTCTGGCCTGCATAGTTTCTGTTGAAAAGTCAGCTGACAGTCGTATGGGTGCTCCCTTGTAGGTAACTAACTGTTTTTCTCTTGCTGCTTTTAATATTCTCTCTTTGTCTTTTGCTCTTGGCATTTTAATTATGATGTGTCTTGGTGTAGTCCTCTTTGGATTCCTTTTGTTTGGGGTTCTGTGTGCTTCCTGGACTTGTAAGTCTATTTCTTTCACCAGGTGGGGGAAGTTTTCGGTCATTATTTCTTCAAATAGGTTTTCAGTATTTTGCTCTCTCTCTTCTTCTGGCACCCCCATAATTCTGATGTTGGTACGCTTGAAGTTGTCCCAGAGTCTTCTTACATTATCTTCAACTTTTTGGATTTTTTTTTTTGCTTTTTGCTTTTTCGGTTGAGTGTTTTTTGCTTCTTTGTATTTCAATTCTTTGACTTGATTTTTGTGTTCCCCTTGTCTGTTTTTGGGTCTCTGTATAATATTTTTTATTTCAGTCAGTGTATGTTTAATTTCTAGTTGGTCCTTTTTCATCTCTTCGAGGGTCTCGTTATATTTATCGGCCTTTTCTAGGATATTCTTAAAAAGCCTTATAACCGTGGTTTTGAATTCTATATCCAGTCGTTTGTTTTCCTCCATTTCTTTCGTTTGTGATCTGATTCTTTGACCCCGCATTTTCATTGATTCCCTGAGTTGGTAAGGTAGATATTTGTGCTAGGTTTCCAATTTGGTCCAGTGGGTCTGCCTCCCCAGTTAACCTGAGGTGGACACTCTTGGTGCACACCTTTGTGGACTGTGTGTACAGCCTTGTTGTAATTAAGTCTTTATTGTTGTTGGTATCACTGGGAAGAATTGACCTCCAGGCCAGTTGGCTGTAAGGATCAGCTGTGTCTATGCTGGGAGAAGTCCGGTGCTGGAGACAGCCTTATAGGATTAGACTTGCCAAATTGCACTAGCCTCTGTGCTCAGCTTGGATGGGGTGGAGTCTCAGTCTTGGCTTCCCATCAGCCTTGCCCTTGCTAGCACGTGTGTGCCTTCAGTCCTCTGCCTTCCCGGCTCCCGATTCTCCGCCCGAGAGTCCAGACTCCCCCCACAAGAGCGTGGGTCTCCTGGGGCTCGCCTGGAACTGGGGTTCACTGCAGTCAGAACTGGGGCTCACTTCAGTCAGAACTGGGGTTTTGTGCCGTCAGGAGCCTCTCACTCCCTTCCGCTAGGGAAAGCCTGTGGCAGCCTCCCGCAGCCTTTGTGCGCACTGGCGCGAGCGGACTTTCAGTCTTCCGCCTTCCCCGGCTCCCGAGTCTCCGCCCGAGAGTCCAGACTCCCCCCACAAGAGCGTGGGTCCCCGGGGGCTCGCCTGGAACTGGGGTTCACTGCAGTCAGAACTGGGGCTCACTTCAGTCAGAACTGGGGTTTTGTGCCGTCAGGAGCCTCTCACTCCCTTCCGCTAGGGAAAGCCTGTGGCAGCCTCCCGCAGCCTTTGTGCGCACTGGCGCGAGCGGACTTTCAGTCTTCCGCCTTCCCCGGCTCCCGAGTCTCCGCCCGAGAGTCCAGACTCCCCCCACAAGAGCGTGGGTCCCCAGGGGCTCGCCCGGAATAGGTGTTCAGTGCAGTCAGAACTGGGGTTCAATGCGGTCGGGGGCTCCCTTCCCCCTTCCGCCAGAGAAAGCCAGCCAGGCACTCTGCCGCCCTTCCTCTCTGCGCGCACAAAGACCCTTTGCCGTACCTCCAATTCTCTGTGAGCTTTTCTCCTTCCTTCTAGTTGTAGAATTTTCACTCAGTCAGCTTTCCTGCGGTTCTGGGTGGTGTCCGTTCTGTCTTTTAGTTGTAGTTTTGAAATTGTTGTGCGAGGCAGCAGTTTAGGTGTTTACCTATGCCGCCATCTTGGTTTCTCTTTCAGCATGTTCTTAACTAAACATCTATAAATGGTTAATATAACTTATAATGATAACAAATATGTGTATAGTGCTTTGCAATTTGTAAAGTGATTTTTCTATGCCTTTTATTCTTTGGTTCTCATTACCACCACGTTAAGCAAATATAATATGGGCCTTGTGACCCTGGACAAGTCAGGAACCTCTCTGAACCTGACCTTGTCACTTGTAAAATGCAAAGAGTTAGCCGAAACCGGTTTGGCTCAGTGGATAGAGCATCGGCCTGCGGACTGAAAGGTCCCGGGTTCGATTCCGGTCAAGGGCATGTACCTTGGTTGCGGGCACATCCTCAGTGGGAGGTGTGCAGGAGGCAGCTGATCGATGTTTCTCTCTCATCGATGTTTCTAGCTCTCTATCCCTCTCCCTTCCTCTCTGTGAAGTATCAATAAAATATATTTAAAAAAAAAAAAGAGTGATAGTCACATTATCAGAGAGTAGTTGTGAGACATCTATGACCCAGGCACAGCACAGGGTATGGCAGGTGAGTCACTCAGATACGTTATCCCTCTCCCCTAGTTTCTGACCTCAGTGGTGCTTCAGATGACTAATCTGTATTATGACATAGTTTGTGATCATAGCCCTCCTGGAATTGTATGAGAGTGCCTGCGAGCTCAAAGAAGGAGCAGGAAGGAGGCGGGGAGGGAGGGTGGAGGGGGAAGAAAGAGAGAACCAACCTGTGACAGGGGGGAGAGAGAGAGAGAGAGAGAGAGAGAGAGAGAGAGAGAGAGAGAGAGAGAGAATGAACCTGTGACAGCGGGCATTTATCCAGAAAAGCTTCATTGTGGAAGAGATGGCATTTGGTATGAGTGTTAAAGAACAGGTAGTGATTTGATGGATAACAAGGTAAAGGTGTCAAGGTGCCATTCCAGTTGGAGGGAATAGTTAGAGCAGTGAGGCAGCTGCTGGAAAGGTGCTGTGCCTGTGGCCCTGGAGTGTTGGGTGGGGAGGGACCCACTGTGGGGGTTGTTCTACAGGTTTTGTATTGTTGAAGGCATCTAACTAGGGGGCTATATACAGTAGAGCATCCTAACAAGTGACAGAACCATCTTTTAGCAGGTGGACCAAAGGAAGATGGATTTGGGTAAGGATGTAGAATGCACTGGAGGGAGAAGAGACAAGCAGATTACTTGCACAAAAAGTGATAAGGATAATTGAGGTGCAAAGCAAGAGATAGACCAGAGAACTGAACCACCACTCTGTGGCAACTGACTGACAGTGGTGAGGGACTATGGGCAAGGTGGCTCTGACCTTAGATGACTGGGGACAGTGGTAGAAAAGGTGGAGGGGGAGGAGGAGAAAGGCTCCCTCTTCAACATACATTGTTTAGGGTTTTCGGGGACATCCAGTTAGAGACTTTAATCAGACAGTTGGTACCATGGGTTTGGGGCTCAGGGTTAGTGGTAGACTTGTGTGTGTCTTCGGCACACAGCTATGGCTGAAACCAAAGGAGTGTTTGAGCGTACTGAAGAGGAAGGTATGAAAGAGAAGAGAAGAGGTGTGGTGGGAGAGCGGGGGATGTTCTATATTAGGAGTTGGCTGTAATAACCAGTGACAGGAAGGGAAGGAGGAGTCAAAAGAGGAAAGTCCTGAGCAGGGATTGCAGCGCCCAGGCAGACAGCAGGTCAGTTTCAACAAGGTTGCTGGTGCACAGTTCTAAATGGTTTGTAAGTTTTGAGGACATTGAAGCCAGTCACAGGTCCTAGATTTGAGGATTAGGAGGCTCTGGAACTCTTTAAGAAAGCAGCTGAATGAAGGCAAAAATTAAGTGGTGGGATATAAGGTGGAGGGGTGAGGAAGTAGAGGCAAGAGAAGACCAGACTTCCAAGTGGTTTGACAGAGGGGGCAGTAGTTTGAGGGAGGACAAAGAAAAAAAAAAATAGAAGAAGATAACACAGGGTTCTTCTTCCTCTTCTTAAATCATGCCGTGAAAGGGAGATGCTGGAAGGAAACACGGGATGAGAACTGAAGAACACAGGGCTCCCTTCTCAAGGAGAAGGTACCAGTAAGCGGTCCTCAGGTATCTGAGTGTGGGCATCTATTGAACACTTACTGCCCTCGATCTTTGGGCCAAAAGCGCCGGAATAATAGGTTTAAACAATTGCCTGCTGGCCTATCCTAGAGTGTTTGTGAAGGAAATGGCATTTGCCTTTGGTGCTCCCCTCTCCCCCTCATCCTGATGTCTCTCTTCGTCTGGGGGGGAACACCCCCTCCCTCCACTATCTACTCAGAAATGAACAATTGTTTTAAATCTCTGTTCTATTAACTGATGAATCTGATAAGCTAATTGCTGTTCCTAGCAAACACTAGAGAACTATTTCTGATCATAGCCTTCTGAAACGTTAGTCTCTCTTATTGTCTAGTGCATTCGTGGTTCACTTGTCCAAACTTCAGGTCAGGAGAGAGGGGCAGAAGAAGTATTGGGAGATTTTTGCTTTTTAAATTCCACCTCTTTGTGGCCATCCAACTCTTCCAGTATCTTAAGCACTAAACAATAGGATGCCATATCCTCCAAATAAAATTAAAAGTCTTTTTTTCTGATTACAAAATTGTGGCTGAATTTAGTAATACCAAATCTTTAAAGAATTTTTTTTTTGGTGGGCCCGTATACTTCATCTGCCAGTGGGAAAGCCACCTCTGCCTCTATAGGTCAAATTTCTCTTCTCCTGGATGAGGGCAGAGTTTCCTCGGACTGGGTTGTATGAAGCATGCATAGCCCAGCTCCAGCCCATCCATCCTAAACTTAGTGGCTGTGGAAGAGCTGTTTAGATTTGCATCAGGCAGCTCCCCTTTTATAGCGCTAATGCACTCTAATCGGATGGGGGAGCCACCTTTTTTTTTCTTCCTTATTTATTTATTTATTTATTTTATTTTTAATTGTTTGAAGTATTACAAATAGTAGTACATATGTCTCCTTTTTTTTCCCCCATTGACCTCCCCCCGGCCTCCCCCCTCCCCCCCAGTACATGCCTTTACCTGCCCCCCCCCTCCCAGTGTCTTTTATCCATTGGTTATGCTTATATGCATGCGTACAAGTCCTTCGGTTGATCTCTTACAGCCCGCCCCCCCCGCCCCCCCAACCTCCTTTGCCTTCCTGCTGTAGTTTGACAGTCTGTTCAATGCTTCTTTGCCTCTGTATCTATTTTTTCCCCCATTTCATTCCTTTAAAAAATCTTGCCTCTGCAGACTAGAAATAAAGGGGAGCCACCTTTGACACTAATCATGACATAGCTACCCCAGACTTAATGACCCTTGCTGGTTTTGGTTGATGTAATTACTCTCTCTTGTGGGCCATCTTTTTCTGTAATTTGTGGTAGCCATTTTATCAGTAATATGTAAAAGCAAGTCATTGCGCTCTGGGTTATACTGTGTCATGTTCTAAACCCAAATGCGTGGCATTCTTATACAACCTACTAGAGGCCCGGTGCACAAAATTCATGCATGAGGGGAGGTTGTTCCTCAGCCCAGCCTGCACCTTCTCCAATCTGGGACATCCCTCTCACAATCCAGGACTGATGCTTTAAACCGCTCACCTGCCTCTGCCTGATTGCCCCTAAATGCTTCTGCCTGCCAGCCTGATCACCCCCTAACCACTCCCCTGCCAGCCTGATCAACGCCTAACTGCTCCCCGGCCAGCCCAATTGCCCCTAACTGCCCTCCCCTGCTGGCCTGGTCACCCCTAACTGCCCTCCTCTGTGGGCCTGGTCCCCCCCAACTGCCCTCCCCTGCTGGCCTGGTCACCCCTAACTGACCACAACTGCCCTCCCCTGCAGGCCATCTTGTGTCCACATGTGGGCAGCCATCTTGTGTCTTGGAGTGACGGTCAATTTGCATATTACTCTTTTATTAGATAGGATAGTTGGGGGTTAAAAATGTTCCTGGAGGGTCAGTGATAAGATGCAATATTGTGTCAAGGGTTCAAGGCTCAGCTGGGAACCAGAAATTCTGGATCTTCTCATTGCCTTTCGGCTCAAATCGTTGCCTTTCACATGGCCATGAAGTTATTATTCAGTCCCAGGAAGGGAAGCTAAAATTCCTGCCCAGCCTCTCCAGTCCTGATAAACAAATGGAGACAAATGGCCTGAACTTAACTATAAAAGCAAAATTGCTATTCAATATATGGGAAAATTATAATTTTAAAAGATATTTCTGCAGAGTGAAAAAAACCCCCAGTATTTTTCCATTCTGTTTGTAGTAAATATTTGCAGTTTATCAGAAGCCTCTATAGGCACCATACTTAGCCAAGTGAAGTCCTGGGCAAAAGTTTTTCTATTTCATTTTTTAACTGAAGAGAGGAGAACTTTTGTATGTGTGACCATGTGGCTTCTGTATTGGAGGTGCCACCTGAGTCTCCGTGTGACTGAGAGAGGTTTGCAGAGTGACAGGTTGCCTGGAATGCGCAGAGCTGAGCCAGGATGCTGCCACTGGGCGACATGCCCCAGAAACGGCTCAGTGTTGGCTATGCTGAATAAGTCCTACATTCTCCCTTCAGTGAAACAGCTTTTCAGCCTCCTCCCCAATGAGGAAGGTTTGATTTTTTTTCCTTCCTTTTCTTGACTTGGCAGGAAACCAGATCTGCTGAAATCATATAGCAGCAATTTTCATTCATTTCTCTAAATATGTAGCACACTGGGCTCAGTCCAGTTTAGTTTACCTTCTCTTGTGCTGTGTGTGGTCAAGATAGAAGCCACTCTTACGGGGAACAGTCAGAACCCGTGTGCTGCACATTATTGCGGCATAGAAAGAACCAATCCTTCACTTTACAGAGAGGGGAAGGCCCAGAAAATATAGGTCAATAGGCATGTGAGGGGTGAGGTTCTGGAACCAGTTCCCCTGACTGTATGCATCCCTGTATCTTGGTAGATTAAGGTAAAGAGCAGTTCAAGGGCAAAGATGGGACGGGGAGGAGAGAGTTCATTGTATTTTGATATGAGATGAAAATCATATACAAATAAGAATCATATTTTTGAAACACAGATTCCATTAATTTCTTTAACACTTCTGTCTTCATGTTGCCTATTAGCCAGGCAGTAATTCTGAATTTTTTCATTATCACTTGGGCGGGTTGCCTTTCCAGAGTGGTTTTTTGTAGCCGTCTGCGGTCTTGACAGTGCTTGTGTGTCCCCACAGCAAGACTCTTGGCAGGAAGGAGAGAATTCTAGCCTGGTTTCCTCCTGTAAGGTTCATTCTTCTGTGCTGCTTTTGTCCATTCTTGACTGCAGAGGTTGGCATTGCCATGGCAACACTGCAGGAGCCAATTGCTGCTTTATGGACGTCAGTGTCTCTCCTGGGAGCAGCCTTGGCTTTGGCCAGAACTGGCACCAGTGCCTTCCCTGGGGCACAGAGCCAGTGTGGGCAATGGGATGGGAATGTCTGGGTCCAGCTCTGGCTTAGCAGTTATAGACCCAGTCACAGAGTCATCCCAGCGCAGTTAGGGGCAGGCAGTAGAGTGGCGAGAAGATGGAGCTGGAGTGGAGGGTTCAGCTGATGGGAGAAAGCAGGCTGCTTGGCCATAGGGTTTCCTTGTGCAGCTCCGTTTACAGATTGATGAACCTGGAAGACGATGTCATAGTGACAGGAAAGAGCTGGTGGTCACTGCCAGGTCTGGAGTGCTTCCGCACAGTGGGCTCTGGGGGTTTGCAGGCCAGCTCCAGAGAAGTGGGAAGGTGGGGGTGGGGTAAATAGTTGTGAAAGGATAAGAAGAGAGGGCAGCTCTGTGACTGCTAAAATCTTGGATGTGGGGAACAAGAACGGTCAGCTAGTAAAGTTTCTGACACACTAGAGAGATACTATGAGTATGGATTCTCTCCCCCAGCACCCAGCACCCGTTCATACTGTCCAGCGTCTGATCTCCCAGGTGCTCCTCTGGCAGATGTGAGTCCTCATCACCATCCGCAGACTGTTACCGAGCACCTACCCCACCTGTACATTGTGCACAGGCACTCTGCGAGGCCAGGGCCTTCAGCAGCCGGTAGCAATCCTATGTAATCTGGGCAGACGTGGCCCCCTGCACCCAAGGGTTGGCAAGTGACCAGCACCCTTTTATGAAGAAAAAGGTACCCTCTTTTCTAGGCCATTGTCCCAAGCTCATAGCTTGTTAAATTTTAACAAGGATTTCCATTTTCACTCACCCTCTTCCCTGGACATCAGCCAAATGTGATGGCTCCGTAAGTGATACAACAATCTGGAATCTCTTAGGACCTACTGAATGAAAGACTGAAAAACCTGTCTAGGGTTTTACCTTACTCTGGGCTTCCCAGAAGCAGATACTGAGACAGGGATTCAAGTGCAAGTTTCTTTGGGAGGTGGATCCAGGAAACACTGATGAAGGGTGAAGTGAGGCAGGAAAGTGAAGGAACCAAGGTGGGGCGGGGCATCACACAGCTTACCACCCCGAGCAATGGGAGTTTTTTCCCCGGGGCGGGGGAACTCTGGGAGCCAGAATCACCCCCTCCACTTCCACTCCTGGGGTAAAGTATTTACCCCAACTCCTATCAGTCATTGGTTGAGGACTGCTCGGTTGGTGCTGGGAGGTCCTGGCCACCTAGAGGCCATAGACTGGGCTCCAGCAGCCAGCAGCCAGGCAAAGAGATGCAGATGTTGGAGGTGGGGCTGGCCTGCGAAGAAATAGTGATGATTGAAAGGGTGTTATGGTCAGGACCCGGGAAGCATCTATTTCGGGTTTGTAGTTGGTATTAACCCGGAAGTTTCCAGGAAGCTCTAAAGCTGTAATAGCAAAGCGGGTGAGTCTCTGTGGCCTATATGGACTCAGCTCCTTGTATTTCTTGAACAAGCTTTATGGCTGGATATAGACATTTTATTTATTTTTAAAGCATGTATAGGATGGCCTTGGATCCGACTAAGTTTTGCTTGTACCCTCAGAAATTAAATGGCCCCATGCTCAGTGGAGCCAAATTCATGAGTCGCAGACCTGTGGGCCAGAAGATGCCCGAGGTGTGCTTTGATACTTGGATGTTGTAAGGGCAGCAGCATGCTAACTTTCTGAGTCAATACATTATCACCTGGTATAAATTGTTCCAAATTTCTTATTGCAAAACAGTGCTGACCACATCTTGAGCATCTTCTGTAACACCACGCACTGCCCTAGGTTCTTCATTTGCATGAGCATATCTAATCCTCACAGGAGGCCTGCATTGTGGATATTATTGGCTCAGTTTTACAGATGGGGAAGCAGCCTCCAAGAGATGGGAATGATACCCAAGTGCCTTTGAATTCATTTCTGCTTTCCTTGGGCAACACTCAGTATGGGTTACTGCAGTAAGGGGCACAGAAACCCTATCAGAAATCCCTTTTAAGTCCCCTCCTCCTGGTCCACTGTTCTCTTTCATAAAGCACATGAATGTGTATAACTTCTACTTTCCATAAGATGATTCTCTCATATTGGGTCATTTTATAAATGTTGAGATAATAGCACAACAGTGTGTTAAAATGGTTGGAGACATCTCTGTATCCATAATGTGTATGTAAAAATACATTTTATGGTATATTAAATGTCAATTTAAAAAAGTTCTCCCAAGATGTAAGTCAGCATCACAAAGAAATACCACTACATACCCCAATAGGGTGGTTATAATAAAGAAGACAGACAGTAACAAGTGTTGGCAAGGATGTGGAGAAATTGGAACCCTCATATACTGCTGGTGGCAACCTAAAATGGTACAGCCACTTTGGAAAACAATTTGTCAGCTCCTCAAAAAGTTAAACATAGAATTACCTTATGACCCCCCAAATTCCAGTTCTAGATATAGACCCAGGAGAAATGAAAACATGCATCCACATAAAAAACTTTTATATGACTGCAGTATTCATAATAGCCCCAAAGTAGAAACAACCCAAATGTCCATCAGTTAATGAATGGATACATAATATGTGGTAAATGCATACAATGGAATATTATTCAGTCATAAAAGGGAATGAAGTATTGATTCATGATACAATATGGATGAACTTTGAAAACATTATGCTAAGTGAAAGAAACCATTCACAAAAAGCTATATATTATATAATTCAATTTATTATTTTTTATTTTATTTTTTATTGTTTAAAATATTTCATATATTAGTACATATATCTCCTTTTATCCCCCCCATTGACCTTCCCCCAGCCTCCCCTAACCCCTGTTGCATGCCCTCATCCCACCCCCCAGTGTCTTGTGTCCATTGGTATGCTTATATGCATGTATACAAGTCCTTTGGTTGATCTCTTTCCCCCCCTCCCAACACTCCCCAGCCTTCCCTCTGTAATTTCACAGTCTGTTCGGTGCTTTACTGCCTCTGTATCTATCTTTTTATTATCAGGTTATAATGTTCTTTATTTTCCATAAATGAGTGAGATCATGTGGTATTTATCTTTCATTGCCTGGCTAATTTCACTTAACATAATGTTCTCCAGGTCCATCCATGATGCTGCAAATGGTAAGCATTCCTTCTTTTCTATAGCAGCGTAGTAGTCCATTGTGTAGATGTACCATAGTTTTCTAATCCACTCATCTGATGATGGGCATTTAGGCTGTTTCCAAATCTTAGCTATGGTGAATTGTGCTGCTATGAACATAGGGGTGCATGTATCCTTTCTGATTGGTGTTTCTAGCTTCCTGGGATATAATCCTAGAAGTGGGATTATTGGGTCAAATGGGAGCTCCATTTTTAGTTTTTTGAGGAAACTCCATACTGTTCTCCACAGTGGCCGCACCAGTCTGCATTCCCACCAGCAGTGCACGAGGGTTCCTTTTTCTCCGCATCCTCACCAGCACTTGTCGTTTGTTGATTTGTTGATGGTTGCCATTCTGACAGGTGTGAGATGGTACCACATTGTCGTTTTGATTTGCATCTCTCTGATGATTAGTGACTTTGAGCATGTTTTCATATGTCTCTTGGCCTTCCTTCTGTCTTCTTTCGAAAAGATTCTATTTAGGTCAGTTGCCCATTTTTTTATTGGATCATTTATCTTCCTTTTATTAAGTTGTATAAGTTCCCTATAGATGTTGGAGATTAAACCTTTATCGGTGATAACATTTGCAAATATGTTCTCCCATACAGTGGCCTTTCTTGTTGTTTTGTTGATGGTTTCTTTTGCTGTGCAAAAGCTTTTTATTTTGATGTAGTCCCATTTGTTTATTTTCTCTTTAGCTTCCATTGCCCTAGGAGCTGTATCGGTGAAGAAATTGCTTCGGCATATGTCAGAGATATCTCTGCCTGTGGATTATTCTAGTATTTTTATGGTTTCCCATCTTATGTTTAAGTCCTGTATCCATTTTGACTTTATATTTGTGTATGGTGTAAGTTGGTGGTCTAGTTTCATTTTTTTGCATGTATCTGTCCAATTTTCCCAACACCATTTATTGAAGAGACTGTCTTGACTCCATTGTATGTTCATGCCTCCTTTGTCAAATATTAATTGAGTATAGTGGTTTGGGTCGATATCTGGATTCTCTATTCTATTCCATTTGTCTATGTCTGTTCTTGTGCCAGTACCAGGCTGTTTTGAGAACAGTGGTTTTGTAGTACAGCTTCAAATCTGTTATTGAGATCCCACCAACTTTATTGTTCTTTCTCAGGATTGCTGTGGCTATTCGGGGTCTTTTTTTATTCCAGATGAATTTTTGGAGAGTTCTTTCTAGGTCTGTGAAATATGCCGTTGGTATTTTAATGGGGAATGCATTGAATCTATAGATTGCTTTGGGTAGTATGAACATTTTAATGATGTTGATTCTACCAATCCATGAACATGGTATGTCCTTCCATCTGTTTACGTCTTCCTCTATCTCTTTTTTCAGTGTCCTGTAGTTTTCCGCATATAGGTCTTTTACCTCCTTAGTTAAGTTTATTCCTAGGTATCTTAATTTCTTTGGTGCGATGGTAAATGGGATTGCTTTTTTAGTCTCTCTTTCTATAAGTTCACTATTGGTGTATAGAAATGCCATAGATTTCTTGGCATTAATTTTGTATCCTGCTACATTGCTTAATTCATTTATTAAGTCTGTTAGTTTTTTGATGGAATCTTTTGGGTTTTTTATGTACAATATCATGTCATCTGCAAATAAGGACAGCTTTACTTCTTTTCCAATTTGGATGCCTTTTATTTCTTCTTCTTGTCTAAGTGCAATGGCTAATACTTCCAGTACTATGTCGAACAGGAGTGGTGAGAGTGGGCATCCCTGTCTTATTCCTGTTCTTAGGGGAAATGGTTTTAGTTTTTGCCCACTGAGTATGATGTTAGCTGTGGGTTTATCATATATGGCTTTTATTATGTTGAGGTATGATCCTTCTATTCCCACCTTGTTGAGAGTTTTTATCAAGAAAGGGTGTTGGATTTTGTCAAATGCTTTTTCTGCATCAATTGATAAGACTATGTGGTTTTTCTCTCTCAATTTGTTTATGTGATGTATCACGTTTATTGATTTGCGGATATTGTACCATCCTTGCATTCCTGGGATAAATCGTACTTGGTCATGCTGTATGATCTTTCTGATGTACTGCTGGATCCGATTTGCTAGAATTTTGTTGAGGATTTTGGCATCTATGTTCATGAGGGATATTGGCCTGTAATTCTCTTTCATTGTGTTGTCTTTATCTGGTTTTGGTATTAGGGTGATGCTGGCTTCATAGAAGGAGCTTGGAAGTGTTCCTTCCTCTTGAATTTTTTGGAATAGTCTGAGGAGGATAGATTTTAATTTGTCCTTGAATGTTTGGTAAAACTCCCCTGTGAAGCCATCTGGCCCTGGGCTTTTGTTTGCTGGAAGCTTTTTGATGACTGCTTCAATTTCCCATAGTTATTGGCCTATTGAGATGTTTAGATTCTTCCTGATTGAGTTTTGGAAGGTTATTTTTTTCTAGGAATATGTCCATTTCCTCCAGGTTGTCCAGTTTGTTGGAATAGAGTTGTTCATAGTATTTTTTAACAATCCTTTGTATTTTGGTGCGGTCTGTTGTTATTTCACCTCTTTCATTTCTGATTTTGTTTATTTGGGTCCTCTCTCTTTGCTTCTTGGTGAGCCTGGCTAGAGGTTCATCAATCTTTTTTATCCTTTCAAAAAACCAGCTCTTGGTTTTGTTGATCTTTTGTATTGTTCTTTTGGTCTCAATGTCATTTATCTCCACTCTGATCTTTATTATTTCCTTCCTTCTGCTTACACTGGGCTTTTCTTGTTGCTCTCTTTCTAACTCTTTGAGTTGTAGGGTTAGGTAATTTATTACCATTGTTTCTTGTTTTTTTTTTTTTTTTTTTTTTTTTTTTTTTTTTTTTTTGCAGTAGACTTGTAGAGCTATGAACTTCCCTCTCAAGATTGCTTTCGCTGTGTCTCATAGATTTTGGATTGTTGTGTTTTCATTGTCTTTTGTTGCCATGATGTTTTTTATTTCTTCCTTGATCTTTCTGGTAACCCAGTCATTGTTCAATAGCATGCTGTTTAGTCTCCATGTCTTTGATTTTTTTGGATTCATTTTATTGTAGTTAATTTCCAGTTTTATGCCACTGTGATCTGAGAAGATGCTTGATATGATTTCTATCTTCTTGAATTTGGAGAGACTTTGCCTATGACCCAACATATGCTCTATCTTTGAAAATAACCCATGTGCACTTGAGAAGAATGTATATTCTGTGGCTTTGGGGTGAAATGTTCTGAAGATGTCAATTAATTCCATCTGGTCTAGTGAGTCACTTAGAATTGATGTTTCTTTGCTGATTTTTTGTTTAGAGGATTTGTCCATTGGTAATAGTGCGGTATTAAAGTCTCCTACTATGATTGTATTGCTGTCAATCTCTCCTTTGATATCCTCCATGAGTTTTTTTATGTATTTGGGTGTTCCTGTATTGGGTGCATATATGTTTACCAGAGTTATTTCTTGTTGTTGGATTGCTCCCTTTAGTATTATGAAGTGGCCTTCCTTATCTCTTGTTATGTCCTTCACTTTGAGATCTAATTTGTCAGATATAAGTATTGCTACCCCAGCTTTTTTTTCATTTCCATTCACCTGAAAAACCTTTTCCCATCCCTTCACCCTCAGTCTGTGTGCGTCTTTTTTTCTGAGGTGGGTTTCTTGTAGACAGCAGATATATGGGTCATGTTTTCTTATCCAATCCGTTACCCTATGTCTTTTGATTGGGGCATTTAATCCATTTATATTTAAAGTTATTATTGATAGGTACTTATTTGTCACAATTTTTATTCTTTACCCCTGTGTTCCTTCTTCGCTTTCTATTTCTTTTTTTCACATCAGACCCTTTAGTATTTTTTGCATTGCTGGTTTGGTGGTAATAAATTCCCTTAGTCCTTTTTTGTCTGTGAAGCACCTGATTTCACCTTCAATTTCGATTGATAGCCTTGCTGGGTACAATATTCTTGGATTCAGACCCTTCCTTTGCATGACTTTGTATATTTCATTTTATTCCCTTCTGGCCTGATGTGTTTCTGTTGAGAAATCAGTTGCTATTCTGATGGTGATCCTTTGTAGGTAACTTTCTGTTTCTCTCTGTCTGCTTTTAAGATTCTTACTTTGTCGTTGGTGTTTGCCAATTTAATTATAATGTGCCTTGGCGTCGGTCTTTTGGGGTTCATTTTGCTTGGGACTCTGTGAGCTTCTTGGATTTGTGTGGGTTTTTTCTTCCCTATATCAGGGAAATTTTCTGTCATTATTTCTTCAAACAGGTTTTCTATTCCTTGCTCAGCTTCCTTTCCTTCTGGAATCCCTATTATGCGGATGTTGTTTTTTTTCGTGTTGTCCCAAAGTTCCCTTAGGCTCTCCTCCTGTCTTTTAATTTTTTTTTCTAGAAGTTGCTCTATTTGGGTATTTTTTCCTACCTTGTCTTCTAGCTCACTGATGCTGTCCTCTGCTTCTTCTAGTCTACCTTTGATGCTTTCTATTGAGTTCTTTACAGCAGTGATGTCATTTTTCATTTCTTCTTGGTTCTTCTTCATTTCCTCTTGGTTCTTACACATATTGTCGAATTTGTCTTCCATTCTTTTCAGCCACCTTATGACCATTTCTCTGTATTCTTTCTCTCACAGGTTGCTTGCCTCCATTTTGTTTACTTCCTTTTCTGGTGATGCCCACTTTTCTTTCATATGCAGGCTGTTTCTTTGTCTCCCCATGGTCTCTGTTCTCTGGGTGTCTGGTTATGTAGTTGTCTCTCTCCTTTCCGTGGTGTTGTGTAGAGCTCCTCTGAATCCGTGTGTTTGTGCCAATTGGGGACCGATGCTCTGGGGTTCGCAGCTGTTTGGTGGGTGCCGCAGTTGTAGATTTTCAGGCTTCTGATAACATCCACTTTCCCCCTCAAGATGACGTGGTCTCCGCATCCGAGCCAGTGGCTCCAGGAGGGAACCCAGCAGCAGTGGGGGCTGCCCGGTCAGGGGACCCCCGTCCAGCAGTCCCACACCGTCTCCTGGAATATAGCTGTTCCTCAACTCACCAACAAACACTCCCCGTGCAACCCTCACCTGTTCTTTCTATCTGCTCTGGGATAAGGCTCGGGACACGTCTGTCTATCCCGCTGCCATTTTTTCCTCTCCCCTATATAATTCAATTTATATGAAATGTCCAGAATAGGCAAATCTATAAAGGCAAAAAGTAGATTAGTGGTTGCCCAGGGCTGGGGGAATAGGGAGGTTGGGGAGTCACTGTTTGTGGGTACAGAGTTTCTGTTTGGGGTGATGAAAATGCTCTGGAATTGGTGGTGACATTTGCATAACCTTGTGAATATTCTGACAAGCACTGAATTGAACACTGTTATTCAAGGAGTGAAATTTCAGTAAACAAAACAAAACTTCTGGCAGGATATTTGTGTTGATAAAAAATGAGTATCAACATTAACTGAAGGACTTCTGCTTTTCAGTTAATGTTTTGGAAACTTTTTCTCCGCTTGTTACCAAAAAGCCCTTCATGGTCTCTAGTTTATCTTATTGAATTTCTTCTTGTGCCAATAAACATAATGCTTTACTGATGACTGAACCTTGGACATCCTTGGAGTTCTTCAAGTCAAGACAAATCCATACAACTTTTAGGAACGAAATGCATTTGTCTTTCTCTTTCTCTTTTAGATAAAATAAATTTGGAGGTTGAATACTTAGTTCCCCAAGTAAGACAAAGTTACTATGTGGATGTAGGTAGGTCTTTGGCCCTGGGGTGTCTTGTTTTGAAGGACAATTCTAGGTCTAATGCTTCAGGGAGGCAGATTTAGAATCAACACAAGGACACAGCTCTCTGATAATTAGAGCTTATTGAGTTTTGAGCACATTCACCATCACCTATCAGGCCATGGAGCTAAGTGTGCATTGAGAGGAGGTTGGATGGGCTGACTCTAAACTTCCTATTGACTCTAGAAGCTGGGGTTCTAATTCTTCAGCTGTACTACTCCAGTTCTCATAGCAATGACTTCATTCATGGAATGAATCAGTTATATATTTGGAAATAATTTAGAATTGATTGGGAGGAAAGCAGAAAAAAAGGACCAGAGACTTATGCTTGTTGTTTCCTTGATTTCTGGGGAGATTGCAATTGATTCTAAAGCCAGAACTTCTGGAACCCCAGATAGGGAGCCAGGAGGTCAGGATTCTAGGCACAAATTTGATAACTACCTAATTGGCTCGATGACTTTTTGAAAACCATCTACCCTCTCCAGATTTCATTTGTTTATTTGTAAAACATAATGTTGGTTTGGGATGGCCTTGAAGGACCTTTTGTCTCTGAGAAATTCTAGAATTTTTCTTAATAACTTCAACTTTTAATAGCAAGTCTTTCGTCTGTTGCCAAGAAGGCTTGCCATGTGCATAGTCACCCTTTTTCTTGCCATCCTGGTCCTTCTTCCCTGATCTTAGCTTAAGCACTTCTTTCCTCACTGGTTTCATGTCAGCGCCACCTTCATCATGGTTAACACTTGCTTGATTGCAATAGAGGCTACTAGGGTGTCTGTCTTTTGTTACCTCGTGAATCACTTACTTTAATCTTTCATATTAGTCTTAGCATCTGCTGTTCTGTATGCCTCCTACTTTTACAATAAATCATAAGCTACTTAGGAAAACAGCAGAGTTTAAAGAAAGAACACTTTAAAGTTATTTCCCAAAAGTAATAGAACTGATCATGTGACTGGGCCTTAGTTTTCCAGTTTGTGAAATGGGGATAATAATAGTTACCTCACAGAGTTACTGTGAAAATTAAATTAAATTAAAACATAAAAGAGTTTGGACCCACAGTGGTTGGTGATGGTGTGGGTGTACAGTTGGTGGTTAGAATAGGCTGAAAGGAGCTTTTCTCCTGTACTTTCAGGGATGAAGACACACTAACACCTGGGCAGAGAGTTAACGATTGTTCTCAGTAGTCAGTTCCTCTTCCAAATTCTCCATAGTGTCTAAAGATAATTCCACAGAGTGAGTTTAAATCTTGCTGTGGAAATTAAAGGCTCTTTTTTTTCTGTTTCTTTCTTAATAAAGATAGAAGTAAAGTCATTTAAATCATTGGCCACCTTTGGCCACAACCCTTGGTTGGTCTTAGAGATTGTTATTAGATTACGTCTTGATGATCTCTTCCTGGTGGTAACTACTTTCGGCTTCCTCAACACCTGCCTGGTGCCCATCTCCTGAACCTTTAAGTGGGTCTTCTGCTTTCCTCCATCTCCCAGAGTAACCTTCCGTCCTGGCAGGGGAACAGTTGTTGGCGAACAGGTCAAATGTATTAATAGACAGGCCATATGGTTCACAGACAGTTTGCTCTCAACAGCCCTGATAGGAATTCTGGTGGTTTGATTTAAAAAAAATTTTTTTTAACTATAAAAATGTGAGAACCATCTGCTGTTAGTTTTTGTATGTGGTAAGTTCTTAGTTGCTCTGCTCCTAGCAGTTCGCACTGCTCCATGTGGAGGCCTCCATAGCAAAGCTAGCTTACTGTGTTTTCCGTTGGGAAGTGTGTGTCCTATCCAGGTACCCTTCATAAACTGCAGCAGGTTTGCCTACATGTAATTAGGTCTTGGGATTTATGTAGCTTGTCTTAGCTGGTTAAATGCTTTAATTGTAGCAGTTCATTTGATTGGTTGGGAATAGGTCACATACTAATTGGAGCAAACCAAATAGGGAAATGCAATAGAGAGTGATGCCAGGGTGGGGTGGGCTGCTTTAGTTAGGACCATGGAAGCCGAAAAGGAAGAGAAATTGGAGTTGAGATCTGAAGGGTGATAAAGAGCAGCCAAGTGAAGATCTGCAGTGTGAGAATGCTATGGGGAAGGAAGAGTTAAGAGCAAGGTTTCTGAACCAAGGACTACGCAAGGCACAGGAGGAAGTTCAGTGAGATGGAGGAGCATGCAGGAGCTGAGGGTGAAGAGGGTCTAGTTAGTGTAACAGGAGCTGCCTGAGATTTTTAAGGGAGGAGATACTGTCATCTGACTTATAGGTTTAGCGAGGTCATTCTGACAACTCAGTGGAAATTGGATCGTCAGGAGCAAGGGTGGAGGCAGGAAGACCAGTGAGGAGGCAGTAGCTATTGTCCAGAGGAGAAACAATGGTGGCTTGGACTAAGAGTGTGTGGTATAGATGGTGAGATGTGATAGAATTTGGGATATATTGTAGATGTGGGACCTGTGGAACATACTGAATGATTTTAGTCTGAGTAACTGGGTGATTGGTAGTGCAGTTCTTACTCAGATGTGGTGGGCTTGCTGGTTCATTTTTAAGTTTGATATGGCTAATGGACATGCAAGTGAAATATGTCCAGCAGGCGATTGAGTGCATGAATCTGGAGCTTAGATGGATATGAAGGCTGAAATGTTCATTTAAGTTACATGAAGGTCAACAATGTAGACAAGAGGAGGCTGCATGTAGGACACACCATTAGCTAGAAGTTGGAAGGAGATAACCAGCAAAGGACTCTGAGAGAGAGAGAGTAGCCAGAGCGGTCAGAGAGAGCCCGTGCTGAATAGGCGGCTGGAATGGAGTGTTTCCTCATCATCAGTGTCAAGTGTTAGCACCCAGCATTTGTATGCAAATGTCATTCCAAAGATTATTTTGTAGCTATAAACTTAGTGACACCCAGAGCTAGCGAGCCCAACGCCTGCCCACAGAAACTCTCAGCCACAGTGGAGTCAGACATGAGTCTTGTCTGTCAGGATCTGTGAGACTTTTAGACCATTACCAAAGAGTGATCAAATTTTTGCTGTTGTTTAATGCAGTTCTCTATACAGCTGGCATGGCTATACCACAAATCAGTTCTTTGAAAACAATCATTCACTAAATTCTAATCCCAAGACTTTAAGATTCATCTAAAATAAAAGCATGTAACCAACTTAGTGCACACATGGAAGGACACATAAAAATTCTTATATTTTTAACTACTTCATGGGCTAATCCTGGCAAGATAAGTCTCATAATAAACTATTTTTCTAAATTTTATCTTTTCTTGACAGCAGCTTTTGTTGGGAGTTAATTTCAGTTCATGGGAGATTGTCGTACTATCTATTTTTCACTTGGTAAATGACTTTTAAGTGAGTAGAGATTTCTTGCCTTCTACCTCTCTTATAATGAAACTATAATACACACTAATACACTTTTTAAGCTGAATGACAATATTGGGGAGTCCTATCTTTTTGTACCATATACTGTAATGTATAGGTCATTTTTTTTCCTGCTGTATTCTGTGTGTTTTCTCTAAAACCCAAAGCAGAGTCATGCTGTAAACAAGATGGTTTATTTGCTGATTCTAATCAGGTTTGGAGAAATAGTGGATTTGTTTTAAACTAAGCAAAGCTGCATTTCCTTTCCAGAAGGTTCCATGGATGACAAATACTTAGGCAAACTCTGTGACTTTTTTATTCTCACCTTCTACCCCACTGACATTTAGTTAAATGTTACAAATAGATAAAGCTAATAAGAATGTAGTGGGCAGATAGTTGGCAATAGATTGTGGTGAGGAATAGCCTCTTGCTTATTCAACCAAGTACTAATGAATGCAACTTGCTGGGAACAAAATATCAGAAAATGATCCCTTTTTATAATCTATATATATAAAAGCCTAAGCAACCGTTTGATTGGTAGCTATGACATGCACTGACCACCAGGGGGCAGACGCTTAATGTACAGACATGGAAACATGGAACAGACTGATGAATCTCAGAGGGAAGTGGGGAGGAGGAAGGGTGGGAAGAAATTAACCAAAGATTTTATATGAATACTAGAGGCAGGAATTCGTGCATGGGGGTGGGTGGGCAGAAGGTTGGCTGGCGGGGGTGGGGGGGACCACGGGAGGTTGGCCACTGGCCCCCAAGGAGGGAGCTGGCCCTCAGCCCCCCAGGAAAGGGGCCACGTCCGCCGCCACCCACCCCTGGTTCTGTGTCCCAGCCTGGGCCCGAAGGCCCCAGTGGGGTCCAGAGAGGAGGCGATAGTTACTGGGCCGGGTGCGGAAGGAATGGATGCTGGATATGCTGGATGCCGCTGTTGGTGCCACGCCACCACATGGTTCCCCGCCTCCCCCCCTTCCCTTGCCGCTGCCACCACCTTGGTGGGCGGGTAGCCCCTGGGGAAGGGAGAAGATGGGAATAAGACAAATCCTTGTGTCAAGGGCTGACTTTCAATAGTTCGCAGCAAGGGAGCTGCTCTGCTACGTACGAAACCCCAACCTAGAAGCAGGTCTCTATGAATGGTTTAGCAGCAGTGGCTGATGGGGGCTGGCCGGCCAGGGTGAGGAGCCATGGGAGGTTGGCTGTGGCAGTACACTGACCACCAGGGGGCTGTTCCTGCATTGACCATCTGCCCCCTGGTGGTCAGTGCACGTCATAGTGACTGGTCGACTGGTCGTTTGGTTGTAATGGTCACTTAGGCTTTTATATATATAGACTAGAGGCCTGGTGTATGGATTCATGCACTGGTGGGGTCCCTTGCCCTGGCCATCTTCCAAGGGGTCCCAGATTGCAAGAGGGTTTCACATAATAACTCCTGCTGCTTTGTATAAAAACAGCAGGAGTTATTTGATGGCACGTTGAAATTCTTCATTTAAAAAAAAAAAAATATATATATATATATATATATATATATATATATATATATATATATCTTTATTGATTTCAGAGAGGAAGGTAGAGGGAAAGAGAGATAGAAACATCAATGATGAGAGAAGACCATTGATTGTTCTGCCCACACCCCAGGCATGTGCCGTTGACTGGAATCGAACCTGGGACCCTTCAGTCTGCAGGCTGACGCTCTATTTACTGAGCCAAACCAGCTAGGGCGAAATTCTTCATTTTTTTCTCCAATTTGAAATAAGTTACTTCAAACTGGAAGTAGCTTACTTACCTGGTTGGCTCAATCCTATTTTCTAAGACTATAGCTAAAGCATAACGCCTAAAGCCTAGGACCTTACCTGCCCTTGTCATAAGTAAGTAAAATCCTAAGCCAGTCTGACAGCTGTGTGCTTAGTTTTGCGTGAAGGTTATAGGATGTAACAAGCCTTGTCCCTGGGTCCCTCAGGAGTAGTTATCTTTTTGAGGTGTCAGACTTGTCCTTGGGTGGTTCCTAGTGTCCAGAGCCATGTGTAGGAGGCACGGGGGAGGAAGGTGGGTGGGGGGAGGGTGGCTCTGGGTGCTCATCTTACCTCCTTTTCTGCCCTTCCCTCTGCCACCTGGGGAAAGTAAAGTTGAAGGGCCGCCTGGTGGATCAGGCTGTGGGCAGCATTGGCGCAGAACGGAAGAGGCTGTGTCTGTCTTACCCACCTCCTGCCCTAGTGCCCAGCACGGTGCCTGGCACGTAAATGACAAGAACTCCTGTTGGACGTCGAGTGATCGGGCGGCAGGGCTCATATAGTGCCATGCAGTGCTTCTCCGCTTCCCCTCACGGTTACCTCCTTGAATCGCACACAGTCCAGAGTCAAACCAAATCCCAAGACCCCACACCTGGGAAATCATTTGGTCAACTGTAAGGATGGCTTCCTTTGTCTCTGGAGCCTCTACCCAGTTAAGGCACGATTTAGGCGTGTGAAGAAAACATTAGAGTTCTTTGGGACACAAAGCAGTGATGTCTTGCTAAGAAGAGCAGCTTCTTAGATCTGGTCATGTCCTCTTCCCATTGGGTCAAATCCAAGCCCATCATCTTGGCTGGCAGTGCCCTGCAGGCACTGGCTCCAGCTTTCCTGTACCTGCCACCCTCCTGCTCCTCCAGCACACCAGGCCACTCCTGCTTGCTCCACCCTCTGTCTGGAATGTTCTTCCATAGCTCTTCACTTGCTGCAGTCTTTCTGATCCATTAAAGGTCCACTTAACAGGCACTTCCTCAGTGAGGCCTTCTGTGCCCTCTCTGTCCTCCCTTTTGCCCCCCACTTAGGCATTTTGCATTTTCCCCTGTGCTTGCTTGCGTGCGTATTAGTTGTCTGCCACACCCGATAGTGCTTTACACAGGCAGGACTGTTTTCTGGGCAGCATCTAGCCTAGTGCCTGGTTCAGTGTAAGGTCTCAATAAACCAATATTAGTTCAAATGAGTGAATGACGCGTCAACCTCCTTTTCGTCAGAAAAAAGTATTTCAAGTAAAAAACAAAACACCTTTTCTTCTCTCAGATTCTCAACATTGAACACATATTCCCTAGTCTTGGGAAAGAACTGCCTTAAAGATTAGGGTCAGTGATTTAGTATCCTTTGTCTATACTAATATTAGTGCTTTTATTCCTAAACTATTAATGTGCCCCCCCTTTTTCTTTTGTCTTTCCTTTTCAGCAAGGGAAGCCATATGTCTTCGACAGAGTGCTGCCTCCCAGCACGACCCAAGAGCAGGTTTACAGTGCGTGTGCAAAGCAAATTGTCAAAGGTAAGCACTATTCCTTTATTTCCTCCTGAGCCTTTCAGAGTAATTGAAAACATTAAGTGATATTTGCAGCTTAAGAATCAATGTGCTTTGACTGTAAACAGAGGCCTACTAATTGGGCACACTGAATTATAGCCCGAGGTCTGGTCCTAATTTGCTGGGGATGTCATGCAACTTATTTAACCTCCCTACACCCCCTTTCCAAGGAGATTTCTTTATTTCTTCTGCCACCTTTCTGGCAGAGCTATTTTATCACTTAGAAGCTTCAAAGCAAGGTGAGCTAGGACCACACTTTTTCTCTAATGGTTTTAAAATACTGCCGCAGGTAGGGGAGTTCTGTTTTCCTTCCAAGGAGAAATATATATATTCCTGATGCTCCAACTGTATATTTTCAGTTGATTTATTTTGTGCATCGGTCTCTTCAGAAAGAAGCCTTAAATGTGGAAAATTCTTGAGCATCAAAGAATTTTTTCCAGCATCATAAAATCACATTACCTTGCTGGTTATTGAGCTGTTTTTGTTACTCAGCATTCCTTAGTTATACTTTCCTCTAACCCACTTTCAGTCATTTCACTCCGATTCCGACATTGGTTCCTCCAGCTAGGCAGCCTGAAGCCTACATTTGTGTCCTGGAGATCTGTCTTTTTCTCTGGGACTGGTCTTGGCCCCGAGTGATTTGTGTCACAATAACAGCAGGGAGCTGAAGCATTTACAAGTCGCCCTCCCTCACCCTTTCCAACCAGGGGCAGGTTGGAGCCTGCCTTGCAGAGCTCACCATCTGCACTGAGCTGAGGGGCATCTCCTGCTACTTTGCTTTTCATCATTAAATCCTTGCTTTCAAATTTGAATGCTTTGGCATTTGTGCTTTCAAATGTCTTGATGCTGCCACCTTTATAGGTAGCTCTGGATTTAAAGAGCAGAAAATAAAAACAAAGTAAGAAAAAAACACCTTGTCATGTTAGATCTTATTTTTAGAAGCAGAGATGACTAACCTAATGCTTTGAACTCATGAAAATCAGCCCGGGGTACATCTGTTAGATTAATTCTGACCCTGGACACCTGCGTGGGAGCCTGTCGGTATGCAGTGTTCCTTGCTGAGGTGTATGGTTATTCACGTTCCTTTTGCAAAAATCAATTAATTTTGAAGGTCTTCACAGTAACATTTTTAGAGAAAACTAAAAGGAAAAAATATGCCTGAATTTGAGCTCTTTTTGAATTAATATTATGAGCTTACACTGGTGGTAATTTTCATCTCCTCTTCTACTCTTTTGCTTCTCTATCTAAACATGTTTTTTTTTCTCTGTTTTTTTGGAGCATATAGTTCTAGTTTGTCCCTAGTCAGCCTTCCTTTCCCTCTATTATTACACTTGTTCATATCTTTCTTAAAGCAAATGTAATCACATATGAGCCAGAATCTTCTTCTTTTTCTCTCCCCTTCATTATCAGAACCAAATAGTATTTACCACATGCTGTGCTAAGCATGAGGGCCATCTAAATACATCCCCACCCTCCCTAAGTTGACATCGTAATTAGAGATAAACTCCATTTAAAAGAAATCCTGTGATTAACAAATAGCAATGATAATCTTTAAGTCTCTATTTACTAGAGAAGCTTGTGTCCCTTTTGGTGTTTGAATTTTTCTACAGTATGAAATGTTAGAAATAGCCTGGGAGTTCTCATGAAGGTGTGACCTAACTATGGATAACTTGAAATCCAATATATGGTGAGCCACAAAGAAAACAATTTAGAATAAAATTAGGCCCTGATATGATATAATAAACACATTTTTCAGGCACCATAAATATTACATAAACATAGTCATTTTGTAACAAGAAAGAGTACCTTAGTTTCCCTTGAAAGGAAATTAAGAGGGGAGTGATGAAGACCTGAGTTATCTTTTTTAACCCCCACTGAGGCTAGCATGAGGGAAAGTGGCCATGTATTTCCACATCAGCCAGGTCAAACATAGATATGCAGGAAAGAATTCCTTGGGATAGATTGCAGTTACAACTGAGATATCTCTTGCCATGACAAGCCCTGTTTAAATCAGGAAAGGGAGGTGGTGCTGAGGGGCCTTTTTCCTAGGGGCCAAGAATTAAATCAGATGACTGTGAAGGTCACCATAGTCTCTGTGATTCATGATAAGTTGGTGGACTGTGAGCTTTCCTTTCAAATCTTAATATTTTTGAGATCAAGAGGACTCCTTTTAACTGGCAACTTTATGCTCTCTCGGATTTTTTCATTCCCTTCAACGTCACTGGGTGTTTAAGTGTTTCAAACATTTGATTCTAGAGTCCTGGCATCTCCCACATTCTCATCTTTGTCTGGAGTGTGCTTTTCAAAATGTTGTCTGAGAGAATATGTGGAATTTTCTTCTAGAAGAGGTTATAGGTTTGTGACTACCAGCCTGGTATATAGGAAGGTTCCCATAAATACCGAGGATTTAAAAACCAGGGTTAGTGGATACTATTGTTGAAGAAGAGTAACTATGTCCCAGACTCCAGAAGTCACTCAAGGCATTTGCCTTTCAAATTAACTAAATGTAAACTCTCCAGTGCTGGAGAAGGTGGTTTTCTAGATCTAGTTTCTTTAAACTTCATTCATTTGGTTGTTTCTTTCATGCATTCCTTATGCAAGTACTGCATATTAAATATCCACCATGTGGTAGATACTGCTAGGGACTGGAGTAACAAAGATATGTGAGACTCTGCAAGAAGTTTTGAGTAAAAGGAAACAGACAGGTGCAGCCATAATCATCATTCACATGGGTATTATGAGTTTTAAGGTGGGTGTGTGCAGATGCTATGGGAGCACAGAAGAAAGTCACTGGATACCGATTTTGATGGGTATGGAAGGGAATTGGAGAATTAAGGAAGGCTTCTTGGAAAGGTTGGGTCTCCAGGACAGGAGGAAGGCTATATAAGCAGGGGGAATAGCAAAAGCATAAAGACACAAATTATGTGGCGTGTTTGGGCAACTTAGAGTGGAACAGGGTTCAGGGGGATGAGACTTAAAAAAAGTTTGGCAGGATCAGAGTTTGGTTGAAATTGGTGGGCTTTATCCTGTAGGAAATATAGACCTATAAAGAATTTCAAGCTTAGAATATTTTCAGGTCTATTTTACTATTATGTTACTAGAGGCCAGGTGCACGAAATTCGTGCACGGGGGTGTGTGTGTCCCTTAGCCCAGCCTGTACCCTCTCCAATCTGGGACCCCTAGAGGGATGTCCGACTGCCCATTTAGGCCCCATCCCGGTGGCCCAACTGCTCGCCTGCCTGCCTTCCTGATTGCCCCTAACCTCTTCTGCCTGCCAGCCTGATCACCCCCTAACCACTCCCCTGCCAGCCTGACTGATGCCTAACTGCTCCCCTGCCAGCCTGTTTTCCCTTAACTGCCCTCCCCTGCAGACCTTGTCCCCCCCAACTGCTCTCCCCTGCAGGCCTGGGTCCCCCCCAACTGCCCTCCCCTGCAGGCCTGGTCACCCCTAACTGCCCTCCCCTGCAGGTTTGATCACCCCCAACTTCCCTCCCTTGCAGGCCTGGTCCCTCCCAACTGCCCTCCCCTGCTGGCCTGATCGCCCACAACTGCCCTCCCTTGCAGGCCTGGTCCCTCCCAACTGCCATCCCCTGCTGGCCATCTTGTGGTGGCCATCTTGTGTCCACATGGGGGCAGGATCTTTGACCACATGGGGGCAGCCATCTTGTGTGTTGGAGTGATGGTCAATCTGCATATTACTCTTTTATTAGATAGGATAGAGGCCTAGTACACGGGTGGGGGCCAGCTGGTTTGCCCTGAAGGGTGACCTGGATCAGGGTGGGGGTTCCCTTGGGGCATGGGGTGTCCTGGGCGAGGGGCCTGTGATGGTTTGCAGGCTGGCCACACCCCCTGGCGACCCAAGCGGAGGCCCTGGTATCTGGGGCTTATTTATCTTCTACAATTGAAACTTTGTAGCCTGGAGCGGAGCCAAGCCTTCTGCTTGCTCCATGCTGGCAGCCATTTCTATTGGGTTTGTATCTTCTATAATTGAAACTTTGTAGCCTTAAGCCAGGCCTGGGCCGGCCAGGGTGTGCGGAAAGCTTGGCTTCCTCCATCGCCAGGGGCAACCCTAGCCTCCCGCTCTTTCCAGCTCCGTGGCTGCCGCCATTTCTGTTTGGATTTATGTATCTTCTATCATTGAAACCTTGTAGCCTTGAGTGGAGGCCTCAGCCGGCAAGGGCAGGCGGAAAGCTTGGCTTCCTCCATTGCCAGGGAAACCCAAGCCTCCCTCCTGCTCTCTGTGGCCATAGCCATCTTGGTTGGGTTTATTTGCATATTCGCTCTGATTGGCTTGTGGGCGTGGCTTGTGGGCATGGCTTGTGGGTGTAGCGGAGTGAGGGTTAATTTGCATATTACTCTTTTATTAGATAGGATTATATATGACTCTTAAGGAGATAAGTTTACTTCTCTACTGTTATCTATCAGGCACCCTCTATGCACTTTACATATGTTATTGTATTTTAAATCTTAACAGGTCTATGGGGGTGTAAGCATTATTTTCCCCATTGTACCAAAGAGGAATTTGAGGTGAAACAATTGGGCCAAGTCAATTAAGGGGTAGTGAGGCTGGGACTTGAGCCTGAGTTTGTCTGACTTACTTGGATTTTTCTGCACTGTCCTCCTCACACTTTTCTGGCAGGCCCATAACGAGCATTTAAATTTTTTTATTTATTGATTGGTTTTTAGAGAGGAAAGGAAGGGGGAGAGAGAAGATAGAGAGTGAGAGAGTGAGAGAGATTGATTTGTTCCACTTATTTATGCATTCATTGGTTGATTATTGTATGTGCCCTATCCGGGGATCATACCCACAAACTTGGGGTATCCAGACAATGCTCTAACCAACTGAGCTAAGCTATCAGGCCAGGGCAAATGAGCATTTAATAATAATTATTTTGTGAGTTGTTCCTTTCAATCAGCCATATGGACACTTAACCCAGGCATTGAAATAAGATAGGGACAGGAATGGGGTGGGAGGAAGGCAGAGGAGAGAGAATAGAGGTTGCAGTTCTAGAACCTCCAGATGGCCCTGCCTCTCTGCCAATAATGCATTTCAGTTCTGAAGGTGCCGCAGGCCCTCACCTGGGTACAGTGGCGGCCCTGCAGGCTGGCTGTTAGCCCAGCATTCTGGTTGGCCCTGGTATTCAGCAGGATTGCCTCTACATTCTCTGCACATGGGCTACTTGTGTTCTTTGGTTGACTGGAGAGAGCCTTAGGGTTCCAAGCTGGGATGACTTGTGTGTCAGCCACTATTGCCAGAGACCCTGGTGCCACTGACAGGCCATTTCACCTGGAAAGCTGGGAGGAGGCCACAGCAGCCTCTGCAGGAACATTGGTGTGTAGGTATGATTACGCACTCCCCACATTCTCACCAAACAGTCGAACTAGCTCTTCTGTTCCAGGAAGGCCTGGGCTCAGAATTAGCAAAACTAGGACAGAAAACTTGGCTTTTGAGGCTGCAGGAAGAGGCAACAAGTATTTTCAAGTATCCCACTCCCCTCCTCCCTCCCCTTGGGAGAGGAGAAGTCCCTTCCCGCCTGCAGTGGACTCCCTCTCGGGTTTGCTCGGCCACCAGACGGACGTGTGCTGTGTTTGTGGGGTGCCGCTGACCGGGTGGTGTGAGCTGAGATCACATCACGCCAGAAACGGTCACAAAGGAAGGTTCTGTCTGGCTGAGCTGGTTCCCTGCTCTGTGGCTTTTGTCACGGTAGAGACTCTGAAACAAATGCTTTCCTCTGGCCCAGGAACTGTCACTCAACGTGATGAAAGTGCCTTTGTGGACTGTTTCTGCTAGAGGTGGTGGGTGGCTGTGTGGCTCCGTGTGGCGCTAGCACAGGCCTGCTCGCTCTTTCTTTGGCGGTTCTCCGGCTCCCTCCATCTCCTGTCATCTCAGTGGTCCATCCCCAAATGCATTGTTTGTGCTGCACCCCCTCAGTCCTCCCCTACTTCTCCTTTCCACCTAGAGGAAATAACCACACATAGAGCAAGCAAATAAACAAACAACGCTCCCTCCCCAACGCAGAGTTTGGGAGAAAATAGAGAACACTGGGTTCAGAGAGCCTTTTCTTTTCTTTTCTCTTTTCTTTTCTTTTCTTTTCTTTTCTTCTTTTTAAATTACCTTCTAATTCAGAATTGAATTGATAGAGGGCAGCCATCACTCCGTTCAATCTTGAGCACTAGACACAGTTTCTTCAACAATGAATTTATTGTAACATGATTGTAAAGACTTTAAAGGCCAAGTGGAGTTTGTTCTATTGGGCTTTTATTTGTTCTCTTTTTCTTAAAAAAAAATAAATAAATAAAAGTAATTGCGCTCATTGTTGAAATAGCTGCAGCAAGCAATCAGGGATTCTCTAATATAGCTCCATGTGCTCCTCAGCTCCTCACTCCACAAGGTCATGTATGTGTCCCAGTTCTTACCCCACAGGCGTTCGGTGAGCCACAACTGCCTAGGGTTAGTGGGGCTGCATTCTGCTGAGTGTGAGGGGGATTCAGAGAGGTGGCCTGGGCTGGGGCTTCTGGGAGACCTAGTCCGATGTCCCGGCCCCATTGCTTTTCTTCAGAGGAAGAAGCCTGCGCAGGTTTTCTCCTGTCAGCAGGGCTCGGGCGCTGAGGTGAGTTTTCTTTAGGGTGTGGCGGGTTGCTCAGAGTCCCCGCCTGGGAACATGGGCACTTGTAGGGTGGCCAGGGGCCCATTCCCAGGAGCAGAGGCAGCTGGACCCTCGGCCTTGGCTCCCTTAGCCCTGTCCTAATGCCTGAGCTAATGGGTCCCAGAGTGCGTCCTACATGGAGGCTTAAGCTAAGGAAGCCCGTTCAGTTTGGGGGGAGATGTTTAATGTTTACGAAATAGAAGCTCGCCCTAACCAGCCTTGGGCAAACTACAGCCTGCGGGCCGGATCCGGCTGTTCTATCCGGTTCTCTTGCTCTCCCCTCCGTTCCTTTACTTTGAATTTATATTAGTTCACACAAACACTCCATCCATGCTTTTGTTCCGGCCCTCCGGTCCAGTTTAAGAACCCATTGTGGCCCTCGAGTCAAAAAGTTTGCCCACCCCTGCAACTGGTTTGACTCAGTGGATAGAGCATTAGCCTGCAGACTCTAGGGTCCCAGGTTCAATTCCATTCAAGGGCATGTACCTTGCTTGCGGGCATATCCCCAGTAGGGAGTGTGCAGGAGGCAGCTGATCGATGTTTCTCTCATCGATGTTTCTAACTCTCTATCCCTCTCCCTTCCTCTCTGTAAAAAATCAATAAAATATATTTAAAAAAAGAAATAGAAGCTTTAGTGTGGTGATGGGGGCTAGAATCCTGGTTGCCTGGAGTTGTTTGTGCCATGAATATAGAATTCTGTAAGTACAACCGAAGGAGCACGCTCCCTCCCAGGAGCACACCACGCCCTCCCCTCTCCCATTCTCCCCGGAGGCGCCGCTCCTCAGTCCCAGGGACCCCACGCGACCTGCAGGAGCCTGGGCAGCATCAGCGAGTGCTGGGCTTATCCCGAAGCCGTCTTTCTCTGACTTCCCAGGGCGAGGACAGCAGCCCGGCCTTGGCTCATTTCTTCCCCATGTTCCCAGAGACAAAGCAGCCCCACCTAGGCTTCTCCTATCCTAGGCCTTTCCTTGTTACCCTGTCCTGAGCTTTCATCAATGCACTCTCAAAAATAAATAAATAAATAAATAAATAAAAGTACAGCCAAAATTCGGAACCTTTTTCCCAGGTCTCTCAAAGCTTATCACATTCATGTACGCGTAGAGGCTCTCTGCTCTGGCCACTGTTTTCAGCTCTAAGGAATCTTTTCTCTGAGAAAGTTGGCATTTTCGTGAAAACTGAAGCTTGAACCTCCAACCCTTCCGTCTTCTTCAAGTTTTTGCTTTCCCGTTACCAGGGAAACCATTACCAGAAGTCTGATACGTGTGAACATTCTCTCAATATAGCTTGACGCAAACTTTTGAGGGCTGCTAGGATTTAAAAATCCTGCCACTTAATTTTCCTTTCTTTAGTTTCCTAAAGGACATCCCACTTACTTTTCTGGCCTCAGTTCAGACTTCAGTAACCTCAGATCAGTAAAATATATATTAAATATTTTTAGGAAATCCAACAAAACAACAAAAACCAACTGGCATCACACACCCACCAACCAAACACACCTGATTAGGACCTGAACTAGATGGAGCTGATTGCTTGGCTTCATGCCCTGAAAGAGGACAGCTGGGTATGGGGTCCTCTCCCTGCACCATCCTTTGGGGAATGAAGGCTCCTCCCCTTATGTAGAGAGGGTGGTCAAGGGTATTAATTATGCACCATTCCCCTTTCCATGAGGTTTATGTGGATGAAGGAGGGTCGAGGGAAACCTGCACACAATGTATTTTGTTTACCTCTGCTGCTTTGGAAGAATTCCCACAGATAATCTTCAGTGCAGAGCAGGCTCCATCACACCCTCCGCATCCCCGTGGGAGCCGGCTGCCCTGTGCGGGTGCCCAGTGTGCTCACAGTGCGTTAAAGAAACCTTGATGCTGATGGGTTCAGTCGCTAAAAACAGAGGCATTAACTTTGCGTCAGGGCCTTGGCGGTGTCTGGGCTGATTGGATTGTTGCTATGTGGCTCAGTTTACAGAGCGGGGCCCTGCCCCCACGGCTCTGGACCAGCTCCCTCTGAAGGGGCTCTGGTGTATCCTTCACAAGAAACCTCCCCAAGGACCTCGCCTGGGCCAGGGTTCAAACCAACCCAAATCAGACCTTCAGGAAAGAAATTCTATTCTGCACCTCACTCCAGAGATGCAGGGCATGGGTAATGGTTCTTCCCCTGGTTGATCTCAAGAGATCCACTTAGAGAAGAAAACCCAAGTATCTTTCTACTAAAAGGAAAGTATAAGCTTCACATCTGTTGTAATTTTGATGTTACTGGGAGTAGTGTGTCTGCCTCCCTCTACCCTAACAAGTTCTAGAGGAACGTAAGTCCATTTCTCTTTGTTTGTGGAACAGGAGATGCTCTCATTTCTGGCTTTTTACTCACAATTCTACTTAAAATTTTAGCAAATGGAGTTGAAATATCAATTGTGTGAAAAATGAAATGGGCCATTTGGAAAATGTAATTTATTAGTAAAAATATGCATATGATCAAAGTAATGGGTTAATTTTTTTTTTCTTGCTTGCAGATGTCCTTGAAGGTTACAATGGGACAATTTTTGCTTATGGACAGACTTCATCAGGAAAAACGCATACCATGGAGGTAAGATTGCAGCGGGCTGCGATGTCAGGCTCTGAGACTGAACAGAACTTGAAATGCATGTGGCTTTTTACTGGGCAATAGAGATGGTTAAGGGATGGTTATGTTTAGCCAGTTTATTGTATCTTTAAGAGTTTAAAAATAATGGTGAGTAATAAAATCTCAGGAGTTCAGTATTTAAAAAAAAAATTCTTTGTTAATAGCTCTGTCAAAATAATAATAATAATTTTATTTAAAATAATCATCAACAGGCTAAACAGTGGTGTGTGTATTCGTATGGGCTGGAGCCCAGTCTAACAGAAAATCTCTTGTGAAAATCATCTACCCTAAGGAGGAGCCCTGGGGAGGCGTCTCCTCAGAAATATAAAAAACTGTAGGTCAGAGATGAAAGAAGTTAGCTTGTGGACCAGATTCAGCCCACAGACATATTTTTGTTTGGCCTGCACAGTGGTTTTGTTTTGTTCTTAATTTTAGGCAATGTTTAAAACGAAATGATTTCACACAATTTTAAGTGTCCAAATTTGGTTTAAAATTCTGAAGATCTAGCAACACTAGGTAAAATTTCACCATAATATTAAGGGTAAGCTTCAAAGCAGGGATCTTCATTGTCTTGGTCACCTTTCTATTCACATGTCTAGTGTGTGGAACTAGGAGAGGTTTGATGCAGTATCTGTTAAAATGATACACTTGTGGGGGCCCTGGCCTTGGCCGACCCATGTGAATGGGGCTGGGCTCTCTGATCTGCCCCAGCCCACTCCATGCACACCATGAGTATGAACTCATCTTCAGCATCCTTCCTCATTCACTTACACACCAGGCCCCTGTGGGCACTTGAGGGTGTGACCCCAGCTTGATTGTGGGCCATGGAGCTCTGTGGCTCAGGCTGTCCTCCAGACAAAGCACATCTGCAGACAGACTGGCCCCTGAACCTCTTCTTTCCCTGTTTTCCCCATGGACTCCTGGAGGCCGTCAGGGCCAGATCTTTCTTCTAAAGGCGGGGCCCACCTGGCATGTTAGGAGAGGTGGAAGAGTGGTTATTATAAGAAACTGCACTGAGAAACTTTGGGGGAATTCAGTTTCTAAGAGGGGTAAGATGAATCCTTAATCCTTCAAGCTTAGGTTTTTCCATTTACGGTGCCCTCCTGGGAATATCACGGAGACGGCTGCTGCAGAATCAGTTTAGCTTATGAATCATTCCTATTGAAGAGGAGATTTCAAAGGCACGAGGCTGAAATCCTTGGGGCTGTGATGTTCTGCTCACACTGATTTCAAGTGTGGGGTATGACTCTGGGGATCTCATTTCTGTTGTGTTGACTCACTTTCACCATTTTGCTGGCGACAAAGTGGTTCAGAGGCTGCACAGATGAAAGGAAGCACGAGGCTTGTTTGCCACCTCCTCAAGGCAGGGCAGGACTGCCTCCTGACACCAGGCCTCCTCCAGCAGCACAGCTTGGCACGCAGGCCCAGGGTCCTGTGCTGCTACCCCAGCCCCTCGTCTGCCCCTCGTACTGGGTCCCAGACCCTTACCCTTCTAGATTCGAGAACAGTTGTGGTTATGCATTTTCCAAGTCCCACCCACTCCAGTAGCCCGGGACTGAAGCTCCTTCATAGGTCAGAAGGCATAGGAAAGAGAGAGGGCATCTCCTGAGGATATCAATCAGTCTTAGGTCTTGGGAAAATTACCAAATAATATACAAAACAGCAACAACCTCCCCCCAATGCATTATTTAAAATTCTACAAAATCTTAGAGAATGTTTACAAGAGCGACCTTTTTAGCTTAGGGATTAAGTCATTTTTGGAAAATGCAAGGTGTTCGCTAAATATCAGGTATTTAAATTGTAAACCATTGAAGGAAAGACTCCAAAGTAAAATCTGGGTTGTGTTTATGTGTGGGGAGAATAAGTGGGTGCACAATGCTGGCAAAGAGGTGTGTCAGCAAGTTAACTAAGATTGGAGGCATTTCGTTAATGAGAGCACCTCCAGCCTTCTGTGTTTCACGGCATGAACCCCACAGTGGCTGAAGCAGTGCTGGGGACCCAGAGGGACTCGGGACCAAAAGGGAACTGGATTCTGTGCCGATCATGCTCACAGCTGCCTAAATCCTGTGGCCCTCCTCTCCTTGTGGGTTTTAACAGGTTGATTGCATTTGAGTGTGACTTTTGTAAATCACATCCTCATGCCCACAGGAGGAAGGAGTGGGGGACGTGAGGCCTTTCCTAGTGCCCCCACCCCATTTAATCTGGTTCTTTCTGGGGGGTGATTATAAATTGGAGAAAAGGTAGGGGATATTTTAGAGGAAAAAGAGGAGTCAAGCTAAAGTCGTAGAGACTGCAGGAGACCAAGAAATCCAGGACCCTGCAATGCAATTAAATGGAAAGAAACCCTGTGGGGTTTGCACCACCTGAAAGGAGCAATGTTACTATTCGGAGTTACACATTGTGATCCTTCAGAGGCTTTGGGAGGGGCTGTTAACTCGCTGAATGGACAGAGCTGTCACATTTTAAAGCTGTTTTCATTTTAATCCCCCCATTTTTGTTCTGACATCCAGTGGTGATTCCATTACCTTCTATTGAGGGGAACAAACAGATAAGCCTACATAAAATTGGAAAGATTAGCTTTTGAAGATGGAGCATTTAAGGCGGATTTTCAGTAAAAATATGAAACCCTTGAGATTGCTGGTGCTGAGCTGCAGGCCCAGCTGCATGGCCTGGGCTGGGGGGCCTGCGCTGGAGGCGGTGCTGCTGGGTGCTGGCTGGGTGGGCGGAGAGGGCTGCCTGTTGTTCAGCCTGTTGTTCAGCCTTACCTCGTGGCCTTCAGCACACTGACATGGATGGATGGAGACACTGGTGTTTTTCCATCTGCCCAAAGGGACACCTGGAGGCCATCGAATGGGTATAGGCTGCCCTGCTGCCGAGAGAGCCTGCCAAGTGGTTTTAATGAGCCTGTCTGAGTGCATTGCGCTGATGGTTGCCTGCTTTCCCATCTTAAGTGTTTCAGGGAGGTTGAGGAGGCAACCGGGGCTGGAACAAAGAGAGTGTTGTTTTGTGGCCCACGGCCTGGGTCTGGTTTCTTTTTTCATACTTGCTCCTAGAAGGCCATACTTAGAAGTGGGGAACGTTTTTGAAGATTATACAGGATCAAATATTTAAAAAAATTTTTTTTTGCTCTCTCGGAGAGGCATGATGATGAAGTGGTACATTTCTTTGCTATTAAAGTCCATCCCTGATTCTCCTGCCAACTAAACTTGTTCTCTAAATGGGCATCATTCTGTCTTGGTTCCTGTACCTTTGCTATGTTATTCCCATCTCATCTTCTCTGCCTGCATCCTCTCTGCCCGTCCCTAATCTTACTGGTCCCTCAGTAATCGGTTCCTCAAGGAAGCCATCCCATACCTCCCCACCTGAAGGAACTTTCTCTTCTCTGGTAGCTGTCTGCTTCTTTACCACCTTTGATTGCCCGAGGTTAATATTTGTTGTATGTGTGTACATGTGTATTTCATTTGCAAGGTAATTAGCCTAGAAGCAGTGAAGGTCTTCTTAATGGAACACCTCTGTCTCAAACACCCCCCTGCCACACACACACCATCACCCCACACCACACATATCAACACATGTACACACCACTCACACTCAGACTCTGCATACACACACCACATACCACACATATACACTACACACACACACCACACACACAACACTTCACAAATCAAAACCTTCCCCCTCCCAACCCTCCCCGCCGACAACACACACACACACACACAGATTGTTAGAGCAGGCTCAGTCCACTGAGCATAAAGGCCCCCACCACTCTTGGGCTTATGAGCTAGATCAGGCATCCCAGTCCTTAAGCTTGTAGTAGATTGGGGATCACTTCTGTCTCCAAATGAACATGTGCTTCCCTCTCATGTGATGTTGGGGTGGAGGCTTCAGGGAAACAAAATGGGGAGCATCCTAGATGTACCACTGGTTCTGCCTTGGTTCTTACCCTGACAAAGGCAAGCAAAGGATGTCAGTACTGTATTAACGAGAAATCAATTGGAAGATGAATCTGTTGCAAGGGAAAGTGTCTAGGGAAACAGATTCGAGTCCATTATACATGATATTTGGATTATCAATCATTCTTCTTTGGTTGTGGATACTGAGGAGAAGTTAAAGAATTGTGATGAATTATTAAAGAGCTCTGGAGAGAGTGGGGGTGGGGGAACTTTTAGACTCTGAGTCAAGATTGGCCCCATGGTGTCACAGCATTTGACTGGAGAGATCTGTGTTCTCACCGCAGGTGTCATTTCTGCCACCGCTTCCACAATCCAGGGCAAATGAGGTCCAGTATTTGATTTGTTACATGTTTATGCAAATTAAAGTGACCAACATTTGAGCCGCTCAGTATCTGTCATTTGATGTTGCTTCATAAGATACATATTAATGGTGTGGGGTAGCAATATGTTTCAGACCTCAGGTCAAATAAACTCCAACAACTGCTTAATGAGAGCCTGTTATGAACTGAATAATAGAATGCTAACATTTATTGTCACTGATTTTATATATAACTGTTGCATTTCAATTCCACAATAATTCTCTGCAGTAGATACTGTACCAAGTATAAGCAGTGGGGGTTAAGCGCGTATGCATGGATCACCTCTGCCTTTAGGGAGTGTATAAACTAAAAAGCAATCTAAACACATCAAATGATTTAGGACTTAGCAGATGAGGACATTCCAAGGAGTGCCCAAATTCCCAGGTAGGAGAGCTTTGCCGGAGACCAGAACCAGTGCTGGGTCACATGACTTCTTGCTTTTGGTAACTCAGCTGTTGGCTTGGAAGTCAACCTGTTAGCAAGGCACTATAGGGTGAACCCCTGAAGGAAATAGAGGATTTGATTGAGAAAAACAAAGCAATTTTCCAGGTATTGGGCAGATTTGGAACAAGGATATGTGTCAAGATTGTAAAGGTTGTGGGGCTTCCCTGCAACACTAAAGAGCACCCTGGGTTTTGTGCTTGTCTTTCAGGTCCATTTGTTCCTAGAGTTTTAAAACTTTCCAAGGGTCTGAAAAAATTATCTGGGGATATAGTTGCCAGGGACCACTTAGATGCAGGCCATTTGTGCACTGAAGGCTTGTTTAACATGTAATGGAACGTAAGTGTTCATTTGAGTGTGGGCATAAATACAACCCTCTGGGCTCTGGCTGGTGGCTCACCAAAAGGTTGTGGGTTTGATTCCCTGTCAGGGCACATACCTGGTTTGCAGATTCATTCCCCATTGGGGCATATACAGGATCGATATTTCTTTCTCATATCGATGTTTCTCTCTCTCTCAAATCAATGAACTTATCCTTGGGTGAGGATAAAGATCAATCTATCAGTCTCTCTGGGAGTTGTGCACCCAAGTCCATGCTAAGGCTGTTGCTTTAAATACTTGAGAACTCTTCTTTAGGAATTGCTTTCATATCCTGCTAGTATCTTTTTGAAAGTCTGGATCTTAAAAATGAATTTAGTGATAGTTCACATAGCAGAAGAATCCATCTATTCCTCTCCTTAGATAAAAATGAATAGAATTAGAAAAAAGAGGTAAAGAATAAGAGAATATCTTACATTTGGATTTATGGATTAGAAACAGCCAAACATTATTTGGAACAATTCAGGCTGGGAATTACAGATTTTAAAAAAGAAATTAATAAAATGGATTTTCTTGAGTGGTTTGTAAAGTGATGAAGGTATTTTCTAACAAGGTTCTTAGGAATTTTTAAAATAATGATAATATTAATGAATCTGTCAGCTCTCAAGGTGACTGCATTAAAGCAGGTTAACTTGGGTTTGTAGGTTCTGGTCAGGTTGTAAAAATTCAAAAACAAAACCCACATTTTCAGTATGTTATAGTCACCCATATATTCTCAGCCATTCTCCTTCCTTCTCTTCCTCCTTCCTACCCACTGACTCACATGCACACTGATTTGAGTGGCAGCAGGAAGGAACACCGTGGGGCTTCACAACCTCACAGCCTCACAGAACAAGCTGTCCTCTGCTAGGAAAGCAAACCGACACGTGGAGTTACTGGGCTAACTTTTGGTGAGCTGGCATGTCAGGTGGCTCCAAGGGAGTAGTCAGTCCATGTGTGGGTGCTCCTGTTCCGCAGAGTTCTGTTTAAGAAACCCAGGTGTGGTCTTTTCTCATCTCACATGTTTTCTGGTGCTCTAACACCTGTGTTTGTGTTTTTCTCCCACTAGGGGAAGCTGCATGACCCTCAACTCATGGGGATCATCCCAAGGATTGCACACGACATCTTTGACCATATATATTCCATGGATGAAAACCTGGAGTTTCACATCAAGGTAAGTGCCATTGATTGAGACCCGAGAAAAGAAACAGAGCCCAAAATTATGTTTCTTGGCTTTCTTCTTATTGTGTACACATGAAAAAGATGGTCTTCTCTAAATGACATTCCTGTGGTAAGCAGAGCCATATTTTTTATTTAATAATTAAGGTAATGCTTAGCTGTCGGATGGTTTACTGAGATAATGAGATAAGGTAAAAGCCCTCTTTCAGATGGAATCACCTTGATAGCTGCCCAACTCCTGCCCTTTGCTCTGTGGGTTTCTACAGATATGATTGGAATGGGTCCACAAAGTATGTTCCATGGAACACAGCCCTCTTATTATTCATAGAAGTATGAATACTATATTTACCAGGGAAAATACTTACGTGGCCATATAGGCTGGGAACATGCCTCATTGCACAGTGTTACATTTATCACATGCTTAGATATGCTATTGTGTAATGTGATTCTGCAAAGGGGCCATGGAGACTTACGTTTCCAGCTTGGCTGGGCATGCTTTTCTTCCCTGGCACTAGTGTATTGAGGAGCACACGCTGAGAAATGTTGGGGAAGGGAATTCTCTTTCTCTCCCTTGTTTTGTTTGTTTGTGTGTTTAAACCAGAACTTACGCTTTTGCTTAAATTCATGTTGGTATTTGGGGTATATTCATTGGCACTTCTTTGTTTGCAAGTGACTGAAAGCCACTTGCTTAAGCAAACAGAGGAAGTGGTTCTAAGATAGAGAATCTGATAGCAGGCCTAGAGGGGACGGGTTGTGGAAAAGCAAGAAATCCAGGTCCTACCTTTTCTTTTTAACTTAAAAAAATTGTGTTATAATTCACATACCATAAAATTCACTCTTTTAAAGTATACAATTTGATAGTTTTTAGTCTCTTTCCAAAATTGTACAACTATGATCACTACCTAATTCTGGAGCATTTTATAACCCCCCCCCCCCCCCCCAAAGAAACACCACACTCATTACAGTCTCTGCAATTCTGCCTTCTTGCTTTCTTTGGTGTGTGTGTGTGGGGGGGGAGGGGTGCACCATGGCAGCCCCTGCTCCACATTCCCTTATTGCTAATTCCTAATTCCCTAAGAAGCTGGCTCACTGGCCAGCCTGTAATAGGTGGTCCCCCAGCTCCAATTAGCTGTGTCCAAGATGCACATGGCTGACTGGCCCCCACCATGGTGACTGGGGCAGGGTGGACAGGTGTGGGCAGTTCTAAGAAGATGTGGAGCTGAGCAGATCAGTCAAGAGGCTGATCATCCTTGAAAGCTGAGACCTTATTCCACTAGTCCCACCATTTTAGAGTCCATGAAACGGAAGTTCAAAGAAGTAGATCCAGATGTCCAAAGTTACATATCAAGTCATTGGCAGAGTTGAGATTAAGCTCTTGATCTGACCAGCACATGCAGTAACTTTTCCATTATATTAAAATTCTACCCTTTTTATTTCTGCCAAGTACCTTTCATAAATTATATAAAAACAAGGCAATGACTGCCCAATTATAAATTTCATCTGGCAAATTTTTTTCCTTATGTTCCCTTTGTTGGCTGAAGCAGCTTCTTGCCAGGGTTCTTTATATCTAAGGACACAGAAGCTTGTTGCTTTGATGGGATCAAGATTTAGGAGCTTAGTGCATCTTTAAGGCTGTTTGCATTTAAATACCTCCAACTACTGTGGGGTTCTTAAGGGATAATCCTGGAATAAGATGTTAAACCAATTACTGCCCTCAAAATAGGGCCTCCCATTAGAATTTTATTAAGATAAGAACAGCCCCAGCATGAAGGGGGGGAGAGGAGGAACAACACCCAAGTCTCTAGTCCTCTGTTTGTAGTTATTCTTACTTATTTCATAAACAAAAGTTAGCTATGGACTACTCTATATTTTGGATTGAGTAGTGACGGGCCTAATCAAGAAAAAGGGGCTTGATTAGGCAATATTAAAAATCTGTCCCTTCAAGTAGGTCCCACAGTGATTTTAAACATTTCTGAATATGCGTTTTCTTTTTCTTTTTTTAATATATTTTATTGATTTTTTTACAGAGAGGGAGGGAGAGGAATAGAGAGTTAGAAATATTGATGAGAGAGAAACATCGATTCAACTGCCTCCTGCACATTCCCTACTTGGGGATGTGCCCACAACCAAGGTACATGCCCTTGACCGGAATCGAACCTGGGACCCCTCAGTCCACAGGCTGACGCTCTATCCACTGAGCCAAACCGGTTAGGGCTGAATATGTGTTTTCTTAATGCCAAACAATGCCTATTTATTTTTCTTTTACCTGGCCTCACAAAGTATTTGAAATGAAAAAAAAAAAAATGGCAAAATTAAAAGTCCCCGCCAAAAGTGGTCATTATTTGCTGTGGTAAAAAGAAATGAATAACTCAGATTCTCTTTCTACTTATATTAAATGTAGACAGGATTCTAATGGCCAGATTTGCTAATATCTAGTTCAATGACTGCATTTTAGATGTACTTAATTTTATCTATAATCTATGGAAATAAGGGCACATGTTTAAGATCTCAAAGATATCAAAAACATCTTATTGAAAATCAGACAATTCTGGAATACATAGAATGGGTTGGAACCAGGGTTGAGTTAGCTGCAGTAAGGGCTAAGTTAGGGAGAGATATTTAAGATTAGAAGCCACAGGCCTACAGGATTCCAGGAATGGGAGCAGTGGGTATTTCAAAGGTCAGGTAGGTGTATCCATAGCAGACCCAGTCAGTGACAGGAGTTTGACAGACATTTGAGCAGGCAGAGATTGTTAGGGAGACAGACAACCTGGAGAGGATGCTCAGATATAGATTCCAGGGTTCGAAGTTGGGACCCCAGATCTCAGAGATAATAGGAAGTCATGAGATACAGACAAAAGATAATGAGCCAGGTAATAAAGTCTTTGCTTGTTGCCTGACTAGAGGCAAGACTGGTCCAGAGCTGGGATGTGGAGGTGAGGTTTCATCCCAACTTCACAACTATTTTTTTCAAGTTTATTTTTTAAAAATTCTTTATTGTTGAAAGTTTTACATATATATCCTTTTTTCCTCATTGATCTCTCACCCCCAACACATGCCCCCACCCTCCTATTGTCTGTGTCCATTGCTCATGCTCATATGCGTGGTTTAAAATAATTTTTTGTCCATTCCTTTGTTAAGATTTCCAAAAATACCCATGAACATAAAAGAGAACATTTGGTCTGGGAAGCAGAAGGCACGTTTAGGCGGAATGGAAAATCCTATAGGGACTTTTTGACATCATCAAGTCTAATGGCTTCATTTAATAGATGGGAAAATTGAGGCCTAGAATCTTGGTTACATGTGAATTAAATTTTCAAGATCACATCTGGTTAAAGTTGTTCTCAGACGTTAGCCATCGTATGGAGTTGAGAAGCTGATTTCTGGGTCCTATTCTTTGAAATTCGGCTCCAGGAGGACTGTAGTCGGGTTTAGGCCTTTGCAGTTTAAACAAATGCTATGGGAGATGCTGATGTAGGTGGTGCTGGAGCTGAGGTTTGAGAGTAATTAATTGGAAGGCTTTCTTTCCCTCTTACAGGCTAGCTGTCTTTCATTAAATCACATTTTGTTCAAATCCTTTCTGGACTCCCTAAACCTGCCACCATCATGATTTCTCTCCCAGTTACTTTTCTGAGCTCTTATACTTCTAAGTAAACTATCTTTACCACCCTCCCCACCTCCTTGAATGTTTGGGTCATGCTCCCACCCTAGTCAGATGAGGCTGTCAATATCAGGCATAAGCTAAGGCCTACTGATTTTTGAAAATTACTTGCAAAGAACGTTTTCTATTCCAGCTGTTGTCATTCCCAGAAGTCTGCTTGGTGCTCATTTAAAGTAAAAGCTAGTGTCCTCCTGTAAGTGGCTGTCTAGCACATGATGTAAATAGCACCTGGCTCGAACCATAGGGAGCTGTGATGAGCGGGGATGGCGAGTGGCCCACACTGAGCTGGCAAAGCGGCAAGCAGGGGATACAGGAGAAGGCTGGGGCTCCGCATGCTGTGGCTCTCAATCTTCACTCTGGATCCCTTCCTACTCTTCTTAGCTGATGCATGAAAAAAGCTTTTGTAAGTTCTAATAATGATATTTTTGTAATATAGTGAGGCATTTCTGTTTCAAACTTAATTTGCTTTTAACAGGTTTCCTATTTTGAGATCTACTTGGACAAAATCAGGGACTTACTTGATGGTAAGTAACCCAAAATGCTTGTCCTTTATTTGTTCTGTAACTAAAGTGCAGGGAGACTGATCTGATGCATAGCATTTCTGCTTAAGGAATTAATGAAAGTGTATTAGAGGTGTTCTCTTGCCTTCAGACTGTCTGCTTATTCTCGTCCAAGGCTTAAACTTTCATATATATTGCAAAGAGATAAGTTTGCCTATCTTTTATAACAATTTCTATTTTTCCACCAATACAGGGTCTTTAACTTTTCTTTTCTTCTTTGCATGTCATCATTATTATCTCTATAGTATCCAAGACAAACTTGGCTGTTCATGAAGATAAAAACAGAGTCCCATATGTAAAGGTATGAGGAAAACTTGATTGATGTGAAATGAATTTATCTCCAATCATTGTCATAATAATTAGTACATAAGATGCCCAGAATATTACATATATAAAGCACATACAGATAATTAATCATGTTTCTTACATTTAAAATTCACCTGGTTAAAAAATAGACATTTAATGTCTTCAATCATATCACTCTATGTGATTATGTCACAGATGTCTAAGCCCATGCTGAGAATTGCAGAGTGAGCAGACATTTATTATTCACATTTACAGGGGCTTTGGTATTGAGTATAATCATTTATACTTTGCTGTTAAGGGAAGCCTATTATAGCATTATGTAGCACTTCAAAGTGTCTAATTAAAGTTGGTGGCTAGATGGTAATAAATAAAGATGGAAGACAAAGCAAAACTTCATCTATTTCTTTTTCTGTCATTGATTTTCTTCTTTATTTCTGTCTTCGCTACTGTTAAGTTTGAATATGTACTAAAAAATCTAGGGAAATTCGGCTTCTTTTCTGGTTTATTTCTGGGTTTCCTAGGGGCTGCTCAGCCTTCTTTTTAAATGTAGAATTCAAGCCTTAGGCAAGGGGAAGAAAGTTGTTGGATCAGCCTTTATAGCCCTTCTCTTTCTCTGCGCATCTAGTGGGAATATATTTAGCTGTTTCAAGCATTGTTACTTTTCAGTATTTTAACAGTGAACCTGAACTGATTGTCTTGCAGGGGTGCACTGAGAGGTTTGTATCCAGCCCTGAGGAAGTCATGGATGTGATAGATGAAGGCAAAGCAAACCGACACGTGGCTGTAACAAGTAAGCATGGTGTGGTGTTTCCTCCCCTCTGACTTTGGATACAAATGTCTGCCTACCCACCAGGAGGTCCATATGAAATAACGTCTGGGAAGGCAGTTGAATGCAGTGACTGAGACAAAAACACAAGGGAAGTGCAGTGTATCTAGGCAGGCTGTGGGAAACAGCGCCTCCTGCTGTCCAGGGTACTCTTGGAAATATTGGGTGGGACTCATTGGAACCTGGCAACAGCCAAAGCCTGAACTCTGGGGAAACCGACCAACCGACCAACCAACCATCTTACCAATCAAAGTGGGGGAAGTAAACTTCTAAGTTTACTTATTTTAGCTATGTTATTGTTCAGGTATTTTTAAAAATCCAAACCGACAAATTCTAGTCATACACATGGAAAGAAACCATATTAGAGTCCTGCCCGCGGTATAAAAGGAAAAGGAAGGAGGAACTCAGAAAGTGGAGAGCATTATGGAAAACTTGATGCCTTGTTAATAACACATTCAGGCCAGCTTGGTTACTTGTCCTTTCCTTTCTTGCATGTGCACACACAACAGGGAAGCAGCTCTACAGTGTTTGAATGGCAGAGGTTCCATAAAATGGGGGCTGTCCGTCTTATTCAGGGGGATATGGATGAATGAGAGTGACTTCCTACGAAGACGAAGACGAGCTGAAAGAGCTAAGGCTTTCTAGCTTAGAAGAGAGAAATAAATCTGGGGAGGACTGTGGACAATGCAGTATTCCTTAACATATGTAAAGGACTGACATTAGGAAACAGTCAACTTGCTTTGTTTGATCTGAATGGATAGACCCCCAGGACTGTTGAAGCTACAGGGTGGCAGATTTTGGCCTAGCTACTACAAGAACTCTAATCCTGCCCCAGATAAAGCCTGCCATCCGGAGAAGATGTTGGTTCCTGTATAGGTAGAAGAGAGACAAATATTGGTTGGTTGACTGATCTAGCCTCTTTAAGTCTCTCCCACCCAAGGTTCTATTATTCTGTGATCCAGCACTGTAATTCTTTACCTATTCTCTATCCCAATGAACATATCACATGTTATTTATATATGTGGCAAATTTCATAGAGGAGCCTAGACTTGTGTACTTTCTCTTCTGCTTAACTCACACACACACACACACACATACACACACACACACACACATACACACACACCAACCCTGATGCACATACATGAAAGAATGTAAGACTCATATTCTTATAGTAATAGCATCGCTCATTTATAAATAAATTATTCACTTTGTTTCTTAAGCTATTGTTAGTCATGAATTATTCATGACAACCATCTTGGCCCCTTGGTTCAGAACTTTGGGTCCAGAACATTACTATTTTTCCTATCATTTCAGTAAAGTGGTTTTTAAAATTATTGTGGTATAATAAACATAACATAAAATTTACCATTTTAAGCATTTTAAATGTACAGTGGCAGTAAGTACATTCGCAATGTTGTGCAGCCATCACCACTATTTACAGAATTTTGAAGCTCCATGCACCCATTGAATAATAACTCCCTAGACTCTTTCCTCCCAACCCCTGTAACCACCATTCTATTTTCTGTCTCAATGATTTTGACAATGAGGTACCTCATATAAGTGGAATGATACAGGTTTTTTTATGACTTGCTTATTTCACTTAGCGTAATGTCTTCAAGATTCATTCATGTTGTATCATGTTGGAATTTATTCTTTTTAAGGCTGAATAACATTGCACTGCATGTATGTACCACACTTTGTTTATCCATTCATTCATCCATAGATGGATACTTGTGTTGCTTCCATCTTTTGGCTACTGTGAATAGTGCTGTTTTGAATATGGATGTATAAATACCTGTCCAAGTTTCTGCTTTCCGTTTTTTTTGGTTATATACCCAGAAGTGGAATTGCTGAATCATATGGTAATTCTATTTTTAAGGTTTTTTTTTTAAAAAATATATTTTATTGATTTTTTACAGAGAGGAAGGGAGAGGGATAGAGAGGTAGAAACATCGATGAGAGAGGAACATCGATCAGCTGCCTCCTGCACACCCCCCACTGGGGATGTGCCCGCAACCAAGGTGCATGCCCTTGACCAGAATCGAACCTGGGACCCTTGAGTCCGCAGGCTGATGCTCTATCCACTGAGCCAAACCAGTTAGGGCTATTTTTAAGGTTTTAAGAAACTGCCATACTGTTGCCTATAGCAGCTGCATCATTTGCATTCATATCAACAATATACAAGAGTTTCAGTTTCTCCACATCCTTGGTAACACTTACTATTTTCTGGTTTTTTGTTTGTTTGTTTTTGGTTTGCTTTAGTAGCCATCCTAATGGATGTGAAATGGTATCTCATTGTGGTTTTGATTAGTGATGTTGAGCATTTTTTTCATTTGGTTATTGGCCATTTGTACATGTTTGGAGAAAATGTCTATTCAAGTCCTTTGCCCATTTTTAATTGGGTTGTTTATTTTTTGTTGTTGATTTGTAGGAGTTTTTTTATACATTGTGAATATCAGTCCCTTATCAGATATATGATTTGCAAGTATTTTTTTCTCATTCTGTGGTTTGCCTTTTTACTCTATTGATAGTGTCCTTTGATGCATAAAAGTTTTTTAAAAAATATATTTTTATTGATTTCAGAGAGGAAGGGAGAGGGAGAGATAGAAACGTCAGTGATGAGAGAGAATCACTGATCGGCTGCCTCCTGCACACCCCCTATGGGGGATCGAGCTCGAAACCCAGACACGAGCCCTTCACCAGAATCGATCCCAGGACCCTTCACTCCGCAGGCCCATGCTCCATCCACTGAGCCAAACCAACTAGGATGATGCATAAAAGTTTTTAATTTTGATGAAGTCCAATTTATTTTTTTCTCTTGTTGCTTGCGTTTTTGTTGTCAGATCCAAGAAATCATTGCCTATCCAGTGTCATGAAGCGTTCCCCCTATGTTTTCTTCTAAAGGTTTATAGTTTTAGCTTTTACATTTGGGTCCTTGATCCTTTCTGACTTAATTTTTTGTGTGACCCAAGGTAAGAGTCTAACTTCTTCTTCTTCTTTTTTTTTTTTTTACATGTGGATATCCAGTTTTCCCAGCACCATTTGGTAAAGAGATTGTACTTTCCCCACTGAATGATCTTGACACTCTTATTGAAAATTATTTGACTGTATTATGTGAGGGTTTATTTCTGGGCTCTCTGTTGCATTGGTTTATATGTCTGTCTTTATGCCAGCAACATACTGTTTTGATTACTGTAGTTTTGTAGTAAGTTTTGAAATCAGTAAGTGAGAGACCTCCAACTTTGTTCCTTTTCAAGATTATTTTGGCTCTTTGGGGTACCTTGAGATTCCATATGAATTAGGATAGACCTTTCTATTTCTATAAAAAGCATCATTGATCCCAGGTGGCATGGCTCAGAGGTTGAGCATTGACCTAGAAACCAAGAGGTCATGGTTTGATTTCTGGTCAGGTCTCGATCCCCAGTGGGGGCATGCAGGAGGCAGCTAATCAATGATTCTCTTTCATCCCCAATGTTTCTCTCTCTCTCCCCCTCTCCTTTCCTCTCTGAAATCAACAAAAATAAATTTATATAAAAAAGAAAAGCATCATTGAGATTTTGATAGAGATTACATTGAATCTGAAGATCACTTTTGATAGTATTGACAGCTTATCATTCCAGTAAAGTGTTTTTTAAAATTATTAAATCTTCTAATCCATGAATACAAATGTCTTTTAATTTTTTTGTCTTCTTTAGTTTCTTTAGCAACATTTTGTATTTTTCAGTATACAAATCTTTTGCTACCTTGGTTGTTTATTCCTAAGTATCTTTTTTTAATTGCTATTTTAAATAGAATTATTTTCTTAATGTCGTTTTTGGAATGTTCATTGTTAGTATGTAGAAATGCAACTTACTTTTATGTGTTGCTTTTGTATCCTGCTAGTTTGTTGAATTTATTCTAACATTTCTTTGTGTGTGGAATCTTCAGGGTTTTTTTCCATATAATGTGGTGAGGTGGTTTTAAGAAATGATTGTGAGTAGGGGTTGAATAAGATAGTCACTGGGGTCTCTGCCTCCCTGGTGAACAGAGACCAGGGAACAAAAAGATTTTTATTTCCAGTACTCAGTCCTAATGCAGCATATTTAATCTTTTCACCTAGCATGGATTATAGAAGAGGTGTATGTTTTAATCCATAATACTTCCTAAAGAAAGTTTATGACACTACACAATAAGGCAACACTACACACACGAGGAAGATGGAGTACGTCAGGGACTGATCATGATGAAGGCTGAGGAGTTAAAGTGAGGCAGGGAAGGAGGCTGTGAGCTCCTCCAGGAGCAGGTCAGCTAGTGTGGGTGCTGGAGGTGGGTCTCTCGGCAGGAGCAGAGAATCTGTTATCTTAAATCATTGGCTAAGATTTTAGATTAATTTCTTTGCCACTTAAAGGTATTTAAAATCTTTCAGTTCTGGAATGAGCATTGCTTTTAAGAAGAAATGGTGGTCTCAGGTCATTTTGAAAATTGGCTTGACTTTAAGAAATGGAGCTATTAGATAATTTGTTGTGCTTTTCAGATGAGAGGCTGGCTACCACAATGTATGTGTTCTTTGTAGAGCAGTAACTATTTTCCTTTTTAGACATGAATGAACACAGCTCTAGAAGTCACAGTATCTTCCTGATTAATATTAAACAAGAGAATGTAGAGACCGAGAAAAAACTCAGTGGGAAGCTTTATCTGGTTGATTTGGCCGGGAGCGAAAAGGTAATTGGTTCTTTATTTGTATCAGCTATAATCTCCCCCTGTTATTTGCTTCACTGTGCAATGGTATAATTTTTATGCCTTTCTATTTCCTGGTTTTAAAGAGCTTTTAAAGTTTCTGATGTTGTGCCAAGATGTTATTAAATTTAACCTTTGCTTCCCTGCTCCTCTTTCCTGGTCCTGAAGTCCCTGTTCACGTCGTGGGGTGCTTTGAATGCCAACTCTGATTTATGCCTAATGGGCTCTGAAGATGACATTAGGCCAGTGTTGGGGTGAACTTAGTTTGGCAGTGAGCATTCGCAAATCTGCCTTTGCCAAGGCCTTCTGAGAAAAGGGAAGAGCTCCATGTTGTTCCAGACGCAAATAGGCCAGGGAAGGGCATTGCTTTGGAATGTGGCGGTCCTGCCTCGGCAGGTGTGTTGCTGATGGAAGATCGGGAGCCTGGGGCTCTCCCCCTTTCTTTTTTTCTTTTTTTTTTTTTAATATATTTTATTGATTTTTTACAGAGAGGAAGGGAGAGGGATAGAGAGTCAGAAACATCGATGAGAGAGAAACATCGATCAGCTGCCTCCTGCACACCCCCCACTGGGGATGTGCCCGCAACCAAGGTACATGCCCTTGACCGGAATCGAACCCGGGACCCTTGAGTCCGCAGGCCGACGCTCTATCCACTGAGCCAAACCGGTTTCGGCATCTCCCCCTTTCCCTGCTTCTCTCTGCAGTCGTGTGGAGACGGTGCCTCACATGGGCAGCCTCACTTCTTCCTTCAGGCTATGGGGCTTCTCTGGTTTTGTCAGGGCTCTGGTTAGGCATCTGTATCCTGCCCCATGCTCTCCCAGGCCCTGGCTGAGGCCATACTCCAGACCGAATAAGCTTCCAGAACCTTCTACCTGCCCCCACCAGCCTCACTTCCATGGCAGCTCTAGACGCTCCTGCTGCCACACCCTGGCTTGGGGACTCTGCCCTCCTTGGGGGACACCACGTGGCCTGTCCATCATCACTGCCATTATGCTCACTGGCCCCAATCAGGGCTGGCCCCGGAGCTCAGTCAGTCTCCTGGACTGTGTCATCGATCCCCACTTAACTACACCCCCCATACTGAGGGGCCGGACGCCACGTTATGGCCACTAATATCCCTGTAAGTGATGGCTACTTGCATTGTTCTCATGTATGCATTTGTAAAGCCGTGAACAGAAAATCACCTGGATTTTCTTGGTTGGAAATCTAAAATTTTATTGGCATGGGTTTGTAACTTTAAACAGACCCACCAGAACGGGAATGCAGAGCAGCATTGCTTAGTTCCAAACTAACCATCGGCAGCCAGGAGCCACTTTGTTGCCACACCAACTGTGTGGGTCCCCACAGGGAGTCCAGTCCCCCTTCGCTCTTCCCACGCTTGTCCTCTTTCCCTTTGGGGCATAGGGATGCGTACTTAGGGCCCAAGTACTGTCCTCTGCACAGGGCCGGTGGTTCTTGCTATGAGACATCTGAGAGTCGTGGTCCCACGCCGTTTCTCCTGCTCACACCTGTTTTCCTTTGCCCTAGATGCATCTACTCGGATGTGTCAGTGTGATCTAGTAGAACAGAACTCCGAGCTTTACTCCCTGATTCCTCTAAGTGATGTTCTTCCCTTAGGCTGGCGATTGCACATCCTGGAACATAAATTTCCCTTGTCTGGAAGAAGAAGGAGTTGTATCTGTCCTGCATATTTCATGGAGTTAGGACGCTCCAATATGAAAGCTTCTTAAACAACGCCATGTGAATAGACTGTATTGTTTGCGGCCCATCAGCTGTATTAGTTCTCTATCTGTAAGCCGGGGTGCCCCCACACACAATTCCCAGAGAGATGAGAATCTATCCTATTTGAAAAAATCTACCCCTGGACATGCATTCATCTCTGTTGTTAGGAGTTTCTCCTTTATACATAATTGAAACCCGTCTTTGAGCAGTTAAAAATTATTTCTCCACTTTTCTCTCTGTAGACAGCAGCTGCTGACCCGGCATCGTCCGTCCAGTCAGCAGAGCTATGAATCATGTTGAGTTCCCCTTTTTTTCTAGCATCTGTGAACTGCTCTCTCCCAACAGCAAATACTATAAATACTAAATTACCAGCAATAACACAGCAGAGGAGGAACTGTGTGTGCTCCCTCTGGCTGCAGAGGGAAAAAGACAACTTCTCGATGTAATATACATTTTCTTGACTTTTCATACCTAAACTAAAAATGTTGATGACAAAGTAGCCATTTTTGTAAAGAGCTCTAGTTGAGTGTTTCGAAGATGCTGACTATTTTCAAGACCACCAGAGAGTTTGGAAGGCGGGATGCATACTGCCTGGGGCTTTGTCCTCTGTGCTTGTCCCTCTTCCTGGCCTCGCATGGCCCAATATCACAGTGCCCCGGCCAGTGTATTCCATCCAAGTGCAATAATACAAGCTGCACCTTTTTTTTGGACTTCTGCTGGCCTGTTTTAATTCCTCTATATAAATGTGATTTTTCAGAAGTTGATTTTAAACACTTTTCATGCTCTTCATCTAAACTATTAATTTTAATTAAAGTTGTGTTAATGACTAAAAAAAATAGTGTTTTTCCTTATTTTAAAATTTTATTGATTTTTTTTTAGACAGAGGAAGGGGGAAAGAGAGAGTGAAAGGGAGAGAGAGAAACATCAATGTGAGAGAGACACATCAGTCGGTTGCCTCTTGCACACATCATGACCAGGAACGGAACCCACAACCTGAATATGTGTCCTGGCCGGGAATCGAACCTGCCACCTTTTGGTGTATGGGAGGACTCTCCAACCAACTGAGCCACACTGGCCAGGGCAGGTTTTTTTTTCTCTTGGATAATTGTACCTTTCTTCCTTGCTAGAGAGAGTTTGGACAATCATCCCCACCACCCCTTACCCTTTGCCTGAAGTTGGAGCTCATGGTTTACACATTCCCAACATGTCCTTTCACTGTGGCCCAGACAGCGTTTGCTCCTCCAGATCCCCCCGGAGTGGAGGCTGTGGCTCAGTGTCCCTGGGCCCGGCCTTTTCCCAGTGACAGCACTTTAGAACCTGCTTTTCCTGGATGATGTCCCTGGGGAAGCATCTGCAGCTCCACCACTGGAGGCTTTCCAGCCATTCCCCTAAAGCTAATCGAGAGGAAAATGACAAGTGAGAGAGCAAATCCCCAGCCTCTGGCACAAGGGAAGGTTTTATCAGTGTGATCCTTACTTACTTTTCCTCTGCCTTGTATTTCAGGAGCCAGGAGGATTCACCGCCCCTGCCTGCCCCTTTGCCCTCCTGTGAATTGGAATTTTCTACTGTGCTTTCCTGTCCTGTGCAGCTCACTGCTCTCTCTCTCTCTCATAGGTCAGCAAAACTGGTGCTGAGGGAGCTGTTCTCGACGAAGCTAAAAATATCAATAAGTCTTTGTCTGCTCTTGGAAACGTGATCTCTGCCTTGGCAGAAGGGACAGTAAGTGATCCTGGCCCCTTCTATTAAATGATATTATGAGAAGTCGCCTTTTTGGGTCTGTGTGCCCTTTGCCACACACTCTAGAGATTTGCTTGTTTTGGTTTGGAAGGGACAGAGGGAATCCTGGTTGTGAACACCTTGCTTGCTGGGGGATCTGGTCCATTAAAATGTGTGAATGGAAATGCTAATTTCCTGTGACCCAGGTCCCAGAATGGGCATGCTAAACTTTGGCAAGATCCAAACACCAGGCAACAAATTCTTTTTTTTTTTTTTAAATATATTTTATTGATACTTTACAGAGAGGAAGGGAGAGGGATAGAGAGCTAGAAACATCGATGAGAGAGAAACATCGATCAGCTGCCTCCTGCACACCTCCCACTGGGGATGTGCCCGCAACCAAGGTACATGCCCTTGACCGGAATCGAACCCGGGACCCTTCAGTCCGCAGGCCGACGCTCTATCCACTGAGCCAAACCGGTTTCGGCCAGGCAACAAATTCTTGTTTCACACGTGTTTCTAAGCCCAGTGTCCTCAAAACTAACTTGCTTGCCTCTGTGTTTTTTCTTTGAATGGGCTGTCACAACTAATACTTTTTCTTTTCCTAAATAGAAAACACACGTGCCGTATCGGGACAGCAAGATGACTCGGATTCTTCAGGACTCTCTGGGTGGGAACTGTAGAACTACTATTGTGATTTGCTGTTCTCCTTCTGTCTTCAATGAAGCTGAGACCAAATCTACATTGATGTTTGGACAAAGGTGGGTGTGGTCTTGCTACTCATGCTGGGACCTGGGTCATAGGAGTGGCAAGGGGCTAGTGTCGGAGAGGAAATAGAGAGAAGAGGGCAAGTAGCTTGTTACTAAATTGCATCAAACAGGTGATCTGTAAACTTGAGGCATCACTTATTGAAGCCAAAGGAATAATCATGTTTTAAAATAATGGGTAGGAATATGCCAAATCAAAGGTATGATGTTAAAAAAACAACACTAAAACTTACGATAGATGTGATTGTTGGTAATTTAGTGGAGTGTTGCTTTTGTTCTTCTTGGAATTAAGTCTGAATCCTAGGCTCTGGCCAGGTAGTTCAGTTTGTTAGAGCATCATCCTGATATGCCAAGGTTGTTGTGGTTTGATCTTCAGTAAGGGCACATATAAGAAGCAATCAATGAATGCATAAATAAGTGGAACAACAAAAATCCATCTCTCCCTCTCTCTCTCTCTCTGTCTCTCTCCCCCTGCCTCTTCCTCTCTCTAAAATCAATAGTAAAAAGAAAAAAATTTGCCTCTCAGGTTCACAGGTTTTCAAAGGTATACAACTTACGATTGGTAACTAACTACCTTTAACTCCAATATTTAAAATTCATTGCAGAGGTGCTGATAGCACATCAGAAACTTAGATGAATGTAGAGTAGTTGCATAAGTATTAAAATGGGGGGAAGGAAGCCTCGTACTAACCCTGGGGTAGTAGGTACAGAATATATGTTGAGGAAAGGGCAAAACAGCAGCCACCTTCTCGCCTTCAAAATGCACGTGTGAGATTTCCTAGATGTCTGGGCAATGGTAATAGGCAGGCAGCAGAGACACCTCAGTAACCCTGAAACAACATTCACGTGTATGGATTAATTCATACCATCCTTTCCTTTCTTGTCCGCCCCTAGGCCAAACCTGCAGTCATGGTCCCTCCGTTCTAGGTGTTAGCCCCATCCTCCCAGCTGGTGACCTCAGTGCTAGTTCCCAGAATGCATGGATGCTATGGATTTGGGTGATCTGAGCATCTTTAGGGCTCAGTGGGCTGAGCCAGGACCTCCGGTTGGGAGATGTGAATTCCACTGCTGTCATTCCCTTTAATTCGGAACACTTGTGTGATCTTTAGACTAGTAACCAGCTCCCTGTGGGCTTTAGCTGCTTCATTTTTAGATGGATATACAGAGCACCCCCTCTACCTTCCTCCCGGGAGTATGTTGTTTAGTTATACTCACGAAATAGTTTAAGATCCCTAGAGAAAGGACAGATGGGGGTGGGCATTCTGTATGGGAAATTGTGGCTTGTTTAAACTGCATTAAACCCCAGTCATTTCCTGAGCCCTCAACAGAACATAGAATTACAAAGTCATGGCACCTGTGGGATGTCTAAATAAATAATAGTTACACTGAAATGTTGTAGACCTAATATCTTTTAAACTGGGTTTGGGTCCTTTACTTCCTCTCAGATCACTTCCTTGATTAGCCAAATGCTTAGCTCACTGGATGGCAGAAGGATAGCACCTTCTTTTATAAATGAGTATTTATAAAATAGAATGCTATGCTGATCACCCTGCCTGCCCTGCTCCCCCAGCTTCTTAAACTTAAGCTTTAACAGTTTCTTCTGAAGACATGTGTGAGCAAACCAGCACCAACTGCATTTAGAAAGGAAACATCTCTTTACAAAAATTCTTACCTGCAAAGCAAAAATCACTGAGCCTTTGCAAGCCAGAGTCGTGCTAGGGCATTGAGCTGTCTCCCTCGAGGTTGCTGCTGTCAGTGGGCACTTGCAGCTGTCTATAGGAAGAGTTTAAGGAACAAGTCCAAATGGTTAGTTTCTTTCTTCTGATCTTAGTGAGATAGTCACTATCATAGTCATCATCGCCGGCACTTTTTATTAGGGCCTAGTCATGCCAGGCATGTCAACATCCTCCTAGAAATTTTTCTCAGTATGAGGAAATTGAGGCTGAGGTTCAGAGCCATTAGGAATGGTGCCTGCGACCACACAACTGGTAAATGACTAAACATGTCGGATATCATAGGGTGGAGACTGTATTATTTGACTCGGAGCTTCTTACATCCAGGGTGCTGACCTGGAACCTTGATGAGCATGGGCCCCTGAGATCAGTGTCTCCAGGTTTGAAGCTAAGTTCTGCTATGACTGATTCTCTCTCTCTCTCTCTCTCTCTCTCTCTCTCTCTCTCTCTCTCTCTCTGTCCTCTGTCAGCCTCGCCTGTAGGAAGAACTGTAATAACACAGTTCTGAGAATTGTTGGGAGGATTAGATGAGTTGCTTCCGGTTTTACTTAGCACAGGGCGGGCATGTAATCAGCATTCAGTGATCTCAAGTTCCCCTTTCCCTCCATCTTAAACAGTCTGCCACAATTGGATGCGCTGAGGCTTGGGAAAGGCACGGTAATGTACGGGGTAGGACTGTAATATGATGGACAGGACCAAATGATGTGGACTTAGAATTAAGTTTCCAGAATGAATGATTAAGTAAATACTGCTGATAATTTGGGATTCCAGGCATGCCAATTATATTTTCAAGTGAAATAGGTTGGCCTCTACTCTTTTGTCAGGGTCATCTGGATACTGAGCTCCATGAGGGCAGGGACTAAGTTTATGATTGACCTCAGTTGTCCCAACAAGAGCCCAGCACCAGTAGCACACACTAGGTGGTCAGTGAATAGGTGTTTATCAAATGAATGAACAGATGAATCTAATGCGGACTGTGTAGTATTCATAGAACATAAGGGCACTTGCTGAACTGTGACACCATTGTGTCCAGAAGTTTGGCTGTGTTTAGATCTGGTTTGTTTTCCAGCCTATAATTAGAAATGTATGAGGTTTTGTTCCATGCCCTCTATCTCCGAGTTACTTAATGGATTCTTCAAGGACATCTAACTTCTCTGTGGGGCCACTACCTGCTTTATTGTTAAATATATGCATTGAACCCAATTACACAGCAGACACGAGTCTGAACATCGGATTAGACATGGCATCTGATAGCTAATGAGATTAAGCACTTTGAACTCAGACAAGACTGCCGGGCACATCTCAAATTCAGTGTAATGAGTGTTCATTATATTCTTGTTGCAGGGATGGTCAAACCTTAGGGCAGCATGAGATGCCACAGTTATTCCTACGCAGTCTTTCAAGGACAGGAAGAAAGTCCATGTTTGTTGCTAGGCTATACTGTATTGATGCTCTGAATAAAGCAATAGTATATCCTTTGAAGCAGTAGGAACATGGTATACGGTCCACAGGGGCCCGAGGGCAGCCTACCAAGTCATCACTCTCCAAGATTCTAGATTAGGTCCTGGAATTTAAAGGGAAAAATTCCCTATGTCTGTTTCCTGCTTTCAGTGAGGAAGCCTGGCTCCTATATGGTCAGGCCTGTCCCTTTCAGTCCCGGAACACCCAGCATTGTGCTAGTTAAGCAGTAGAAGTCCTTCTCTGTGTCCTCAAAGAGCTTTGAATTTAGTGGAGGAGGCAACACGTGAATTTCCAGACAGCAGAGTGTCAAAAAGCTGGGCTCTGCGGGAAAGCTGGACAGCTGAGCGTTCCTGCTGGAGGGATAGGGCACTCAAATTAGAGAACTCCCATTGATCTTTTATTCTTCTGGCTCCCAGCCTTTTATTTTTCAGTCTTCAATTACTCTTCCCACATACTTTTATAGCACTATTCGAAAAAGATATTTATAAGTTTTAGGAGTATGAGCTGAGAGGGAAAAAGAAGACATATGTTGTCCTTTAAACAATAAGGAATAAAAAAAAGAAGTATGAGCTGAAATCACCCAATTATCTGGGAAGCCTATTTAATGGACTTTGATTTGGGGTGGTAATGAGGGAAGAGGGAGCCCTGAGGGGACAGGCCAATCAGTTTAGAGAATTAGCACATCTTTGGCACCAAGAGTTTTGATTGATCCAGTATGAATAATTTAAAGGTTTATTTGTATGTGGAATGTGGAAGAATTGATAATTTAGGGAAAGTGATATTCTTTCTTCTTTTCCTGATGTGTTCTTCGTTTTTAATTGCATGCTCAGTTTAGTGGCAGCTGGATCAGGCAGAGCAAATGCCTGAGTGGGGTGCATGCAAAATTCATGTCACCAGAGAGTGATAGCAGGTTCCCTGCAGGGCTGGAGTGAGCACTTTGGCCAATGCAGACACTTGAATACACTTTTGACATAAAATGAAAAAAGACCCAAATCACACTTTGCCGGGCCCTGTTGCTGAAGCACCATTATGGTTAATTACAGCTCTTGAAGGGACAGATACTATGGATGACAAGTTTGAGCTGAGACCAGATTCTCATCCAGGTTGGTCATTTCTTAATGTTTCTTGGAGACTAGAGCTTTTCAGAAGATAAAAATTAAAGCTTTTAATTTCTCCTTCCCTACGTCCCCCACTTACAAGCAGGGAAATGGCCTTACCAGGAAATGGGAAGGCAACTTGTAGCAGTCACGTTTCCAGAAGAAGGTTAGGAGTTTTATCTGGGAACTAGGACTCAGAGCAAACTGAAAGGTGTGACAGTTTTTTTTTTTTATTTCTTTATTGATTAAGGTATCACATATTTGTCCTCATCCCCCCATTCCCATCCCAAACCCCTCCCCACGCATGCCCCCACCCCTCTGTTGTCTGTGACCACTGGTAGGCTTATATGCATGCATACAAGTGCTCTGGTTGATCTCTTCCCCTTACCCCCACCCTCCCCTGCCTTCCCTGAGGTTTGACAGTCTGATCGATGCTTCCCTGTCTCCAGGTCTGTTTTTGTTCATCAGTTTATGTTGTTCATTATTTCCCCTAGATGAGTGAGATCATGTGATACTAGAAATACACTTATAAGGTGTGACAGTTTTATGTGTCAACCTGGCTAGGCTGTAGTAGCCGATTATTTAATCAAGCACTAACCTAGGTGCTGCTATGAAGGTATTTTGTAGATGTGGTTAACATCTACTACCATCAGTTGACTAAATAAAAGCACATTAGAAATCTTGCCATTTGCGACTACATGGATGGACCTTGATGGTTTTAAGTCAGACAAAAATTAACAAAAATCATGTGATTTCACTTATATGTGGAATGAAAACAAAACAAATGAATAAACAACAAAAAAATAATAAAAACCAGGCAGATAAAAGATGGTGGTTATCAGTAAGGGGGCTGGAGAGAGGGTGAAATGGTAAAGGGAGTCAGCTGTGTGGTTACGGGTGGAGACATTTGGTGTGGTGAGCACAGTATAGTGTGTACAGATGTCGAATTATAACGTTGCATGCCTGAAACTTAAATAATGCTGTAAAACTATCTTATCTCAATTAAAAAAAAAAAAAAAGTAAAGCACATTACCCTCCATGATACACCCAATCAGTCGAAGGCCTTAAGGACAAAAATGGGAGTTTCTCAGAGAAGAGGTTCTCCCCTGAGACTGCAGCATCCATTTCTGCCTGCGCGCCCAGTCTGCTGGCCTGCCCTATGGCTCTCAGACTTGCCAGTGCCACAATCATGTGAGCCCAGTTCTTTAGATAAGTAAATAAGCGTAAGAAATGCAAGCTATATCTTATATATCATAGGGTATATGATATGTATATGATATCTATCTACTTATCTATCTACCTACCCATCCATCATCTTTCTCTATATCTGTCCTGTTGGTTCTGTTTCTCTTGAGAACCCTGACTGATAGAGAAGGCTGCTTCACCACCCTCTCCCACCCCACAGTGGGAGGATCTCAGTCTCTCTCATACATACTGGCACACCATTCACAGTGCAGAATCACACATTACAAGATGTACCCTGTGCATTGCCGGTGTGAGCTTGTCTAGAGCTCCTTGTTCAAACGCCAGCACTGCCCTGAACATCTGGAGAAGGAAGGAGAATGCTGAGAACAAGAGGACAGGAAAGTGCCAAGAACAAGCGTCTTCCTGGCTCTTCCACACAGGACAAGATACTTAGAAGAAGCTCCAATTATACATAGTCAGTATATTATTTAGGACTGACTATGGCCAGAAAGTACGAGTATAGGCAATTTTTGAGGAATTAGGTAGAGATGGGATTAATCAGGACGCAGAGGAATGTGAACCAAGTGGTTCTAGGACTTCCCTTCCTCTCCAGGGTTGATTCACGTGCCCAGCTCTGAGGACGCCTATAGAGGGTCGTCATGTATGGGGACTTAACCTCGCTGGTGGAAGTGGACACGGTCAGCAGTCTTAGAAGCCTGGCCATGTGCTTCTGAACATGTCAACCACAAATTCAGTGAGAGAGGGACCCAGAGGTGCTGGCGCGGAAATAACAATGCTGCTCAAGGGCAGGGCAGCAAGGTCTCCCTCATCCTGTTCCTTAGTGATCACGCCCGCAGAGTCCTTTTCTGGCTTCACTGTCTCTGTATGGGGGTCTGGGTGGAAGATGTTCTGTGACCTCTGCCCTGTCTGCTGTGCTTGGCTTTCCTTCTCCAAAGGTGGTTAACATTCATTAGCTTTGAGGTCTTTTAAAAATGGGGTCCTAGTTCCCTCCCTACTGGGAGAAGATACTTGGGCAAACCTAGATTATCTTATTACTTAAGTGGTGTTTCTGAAGCATGTTGAAACAAAGAAAATGACAAAACAGATCTCTGATAATTATACTTTCAAGAATTGGCTCATTTGTGCTTAGTCCTGCTGTTAGGTTATAAACCTGAGATTAATGAAGGTTCTTTTCCTGAGTGGCCTTTGGTTAGGAGTTGACTCATTGTATGCTGTGGTTATAACTGTGGAGCAGGCATTTATTGGTGCATCTTGGAGCCTCTGGTTGAAAACCTGAGGGCTTTGGAAATGAATACCTAGGAAACTTTTGTGCTCCTTTGTGAGTGATCAGGTCACGTTGGATTAATCAAATGTCGCAGTGAGACTGACCCATCGACGCATAAAGAGCATTAATTTCTTGCCTCTTTCCATGCAGGGTCACTTTGGGTGGCTGTGTCCCCAAACTAAAGACTGTCACTGCTCCCAGTGGGCAGCCTGCTTCTCTTAGCTCCCTCCCGCTGGGTCCCCTCAGTCCAAGGGTGGTAATGGCTCCCCATAACTAATGTGGGGTATGCATCATCTCTCATTATTTCCCAACACTCTCCCCATACCTTTGTTAAACTCGTCCAAATCATGCAGTATTGGTGGGCCATCAGGTTCTTACCAGGACCTTGACTACTACAGGAGTGGAAGAAAAAGAACTTAAAGGAACTTTGAAAAGGAAGACCAGTGACACCAGGGAAGCCCTGCTGGGTCTGCTCACAGACACCCCCTTCTGGCTGGACCTGCCTGAGTGTAGCTGAGAGGCTCTCCTCTTCTCGCTCTAGTGTCATTAGAAATCCTCAAGAGAATCTTGGCGATTTAAAAAGATTAGTAGCCTCACAGTGCACCCTTCAATGTCCGCAAGCATTTTCAGCCACAGGTTACTTTTCGCCTTCTGACTCACTAAGTGGATAATGGGTAATGGATGCTGCGGTGTGTGTGCTTGTGTCTGAGGAACATCCACGGCACCGTCTGGGGTGTTAGAGGGCGGGCGAGAGTGCCGGCCGGGCACAGACTTAACGTAGTAACACAACTGCTGCTGTTTGAAAGATCAGTTGAATCATGACTGGGGACCACAACCTCAAGCTCAGTGAATGCGAGAGAGAATTATACTAATTCTTAAGTGGAGTCTTCCATTGAAATTGCTTAACTCCTCTTTTGACAGTTGGGTTATTTAGTTGTCTGCTGTAAGAATTAATCTTTGGAATGACATCGGTAGCGCTGGTGAGCACTGCTGAATTTCCTTCACGGAAATAGAAATCCTGTCCAAAATGTCATTTGATGACAACAGTAATTAACCTGAATCACATCAGCTCGTGCCAGCAAGTATGACAGTACAAGAACCAGTGGGAGTTTAAAATAAAAAAGGTAATAGCAAATAAAACAGGATATCACATACTTTTAAACGAAGTTTTTACCTTAAAAAGTGAGTAACAAGTGGGATTCTGCATGGACAGTTTACTTTTTGACTAGACATGTCTGCTTATGTGTTCATGTATTTTTTATTTATATTTTTACTAGAGGCCCGATGCATGAAATTCGTGCAAGAGTAGGCCTTTCCCCCGGCTGCCTGCACTGGCTTCTCTCACAGAGGGAGGCCCCACCCACCCGCCGCAGCCCGCCAGTTGGTGGCCTGGGCCTCCCTCTGTGGGGCTATCGTGGGGCGATGGCTGGGCCCCCGGCCAATTGCATCTCTCCCACCTTGGCTGGCCTGGTGCCAGTGGGTGTCATAGTGTGGTCCCAGATGGTTGTCCGGATGGTCGTTCGCTGTTTGGCCATTTGGTTGATTTGCATATTATGCTTTTATTATATAGGATTGATTTCAGAGAGGAAGGGAGAGTGAGAGAAAGAGAAACATCAATGATGAGAGAGACTCATCGATCAGCTGCCTCCTACACACCCCTTATTGGGGATCAAGCCAGCAACCTGGGCATGTGCCTTGACTGGGATGCCAATCACGACCTCCTGGTTCATGGGTCAACACTCAACCACTGAGCAACACCAGCCAGCTTTATGTGTTCATTTCTACATGTAGCTAGTTGTCATTTTGTTTATTTATTTTTTAGTATAGGCTAGTGCTGCCATTGCCTTTGCTCTCACCAGTAGGTACCTTGAGTTATTGCCCAAACATCTGTGGCGTCTTCCCCCCACCCCGACCCCAGCCATATGTTCTAGGAGGTCTCTATATTAGGAATGGAAAATTGGTGGCTTTTAGACATGTTTGTTAGTCTCACACATTATTTTGAAAAATTGTTACAAACTGAGAGACACAAATAAAAATCTTGATTTCTGACTTTAAAAAATGGGATGACCTGGGAATAGTGGCCCTCCATTCCTCTGTGGCAAAAATTGGCTATGATGGGGGCATGTGCCCCGCAGGGAGCCGTGGTTTCACCTGGCCAGCCGTGCTTGGTTAGTGACCTGACTGGCCCAGGAGGTGTGAGTAGACATGTGTTCAGCACATCAGGGGTGACTTCAGGTAGTGTGAGGAAGAGAAATGGTATGTGTTATTTCGGTCTGTGTATTATTCGAAGAGAAAGTGCAAGCTCTAAGAGGCGAGAGGCCTTGTCTCATTTGTCTTGGTATATGCCGTTTTTCATACATCTTAATTGAATTGAAAGGAAGCTCTACTTAGGAAGAGGAATCTGTAAGCGGTATGAAGGTGTTTAAAGGAGAATATTGACTATTTGAAAAAGGCTTTAACCATAAGTTAGGGCTGAGAACACAGATCAAGATGGAGACAGGGAATAGAGAAAGGTGACCCTGAGAGACAATTCCAATGAAAATCCACTGGATTTAGAGATTGAGAGGCGGTAATGAGGAAAAGGAAAAGGTGTGTTTGGAGCCTGAGGAGTAAGCAGTGCCATTAATAGAGCCGGGTAAAAGGGTGGTAGGTGAAAGCCTCAGGGTCCCTCCTGCTCCCCAGTCCCAGTCTCTTGCCATGAAAGGAATATACGATTTAGCTAATGCTGATGGCTGTGCTTAGTCTTTCCCTTTCGTTTCTAACCCCAGGGCTAAGACCATCAAGAACACAGTCTCTGTGAACCTGGAGCTGACCGCTGAAGAATGGAAGAAGAAATACGAGAAAGAGAAAGAGAAAAACAAGACTTTGAAGAATGTTATCCAGCATCTGGAGGTGGAGCTAAACAGGTGGAGAAACGGTGAGGAGCGGAGAGGAAGAGCGGGGCACAAGTGTGTGCTGCTTTTCCCACGGCAGTCGGCATCCCGGGGCACTTGGGAGAGAGCGATGATGGGGGAGCTTGGTCCTGTCTTACAACAACCTGTGTAACTGGCAGATGTTTTCTCATTCCCAGCAGAGTTCCCCACCCCACCCTGTCGCTTGGCTGATGTGCGTTCTTAGGGTGGGCAGGTGACTGTTTGCGAGGTTGCCTTAATCTATTTCCAATGAGATGCCCCTCTGTCTGTTACTCTAATTCACCCACTGGAAGCCATGTCTGCGGGTCAGAGGGCAGCGCCTGAGACTTTGTGGCTCAGATTGCTTTCATCAATGAAAACTGTCCTTCTCGCCTATGCGAGTTCTAGAATTGATTTGAGGTTAAAGTTGCCTCTGGTAAATATTTGCTTTTTTTCTTTGTCCTTTTCCCCCATTTCATTTTCATGCTCTGCCTCTTCAGAGCCAGAAATAGAAGGCTCCTGAAAGCTTGGCGCTAAAATGGAGTCTTAAAGGCTTGTTTCGTGACTCGTTTTTCTTTTCCCTCAAAACAGTCTCTTTGGTTTGTTCTGCTGGAAGAAAATATCTCAGGCAGCTGACGTGCATGGGTGGGTGGGTTGTGGGTGAGGCGTTGAAGAGGGGTTTTCAGATCTAACTGTAGACAGATTACTTCCACTGACATTTTAGCATTGTGATGGAAGTTCAAAGGTAGAAGTTTATCATTTTTTTTTTAACTGCAATAAGGCAGGTGAGTGTGTGTGGGGACAGTGGGTAGTTGGATTTTTTGCTGCTGTGTTCCATGTGTGTTCGGTGCTGCGCCAGACCTCAGTGTGGTGACTCAGCGTGGGGGCTGTCGTGCAGGTTCGCGAGGTGACCTGCCTGTTGGTCACTGCAAAGTCAGCGGCAGATCGTCTTGCGGTGATATGCCACTGCTTTTTGCTAGGGAGGGTGGGGTGTCAATGAGCTTCTGTTCAATTGAAAAGCAAAGCAGGATTCAAGAGCGGTTCAAGAAATGACCCAGTAGCCTAAATAACACTATTCGTTTCTTTTCGGGAGATTTCCTAGCTGCACACGTGTTTTGAAAGCTGCTAGAATAATTGAATAATTCAGCACCTGGGCTGGTGGATGCTTCCTTGTGATTTGGCAGGAGCAGGAGAGTGGGAGGGATGCTTGGCAGAGCAGGGAGCGCCACATTAAATTTGGTTCTATTTCTGGGATGCTCTTGGGTCAGTTCTCTGCTGGGTGACTGGGACTTCAGTAAAGCTTTTGGTACAGGGAGGGGGACTGGCCTCGGAAATACTGTGGAGTGGGCAACTAACTTGTTTTTCTGTTCTTTCCTGTCCCTTGCCAAGCTCTAACCTTTCAGTTTCCCACCCCTCAGTCAGCCTGTCCTCTGGGTCTGCCTGCCACCCTGCTTACCTGACCTGCCTCGTGCCTTGCACGCTCTCCCCCTGCTCTTGGACTTTGATGGGGCATCATTTTAACTGTTTGTTACACTACCTTGCAGGTCCACTCAGAAATTTACTGTAGTCTGTGCCCTGTAGGGTGAGATCCTACGCATGCCCTTAATTTCCATAATTTGGAGAAACGAACGTATGACTAATTTCTGGCACATGGTGGACTTTTATAAATGTATGTCAAGTAAACATAATGCAGTGCTGGAGATTAAAGCTGAGCAGCCAGACACGGTCTCTGTCTTCACGAGCTTACAGTCTGAAGGGGGAGGTAGATTCCAGCCAGAATCAGTAAACGTGTTGTGGTTGGTAATCCATGCCAAAAGGGAAAGTATAAGGTGCTAAAAGTTATCACAACAAGAGGCCCTAAGCTTGACTGAGAAGTCAGTGAAAATGTCCCCTAATAAGCAACATAGGGAATCAGATCCAAGAGAGACAGAGCAGTAAGCCAGGTGCAAGGAGGTGCAAGTGGAAGTTGGGGTGAAGGTGAAGGCAGCCATGGTTACAGTGTCCCTGAGGGGTGGGGCAGGAAGGCCAGTGTGGAAAACTAAGGTGGGAGCACTGGCTTGAGCTGGGCAGGAGGGGTAGGCAGGCCTGTCCTGTGCAGAGCCGGGCAGCTCTTGTTCAGGATGTTGGTCATTATCTTGGAAGCAGCGAGAAGCCATTCAAGGATATTAAGCTGCAGATCATAGGGTAAGATTAGCCTTTTGAAGATCCATTGATTGTGTTGCAGAATGGACTGGAGAGGGTGGGAGGAGGGCCAGGAACCAGGGTGGTTATCCAGGGGGCAGATTTCAATAGCTGAACGGAGAGACGGCATTGGAAAGAGAGAGGTATTTGGGAGGTGAAATCACACAGCTTGGCGAAGAGTGGCTATGTAAAGAGCATGCCAAGCCTCTGGCTTGCTGCGTTTGGTGGAGGGCAGAACTGTGCACTGAGACAGAGAAGAACCAGGCTGTAGACCAGGGAGAGGAGTAGGGGGCTGCGGGTGCCTGTGGAACATGCCAGGTTAAAATACCAAGTAATAAGTCGGGTCCGAGGGTCCGGAGCTGAGAGGAGCTACCTGAACTAGAGGGAGAAATTGGAGTGTCATCCATCTCTAGGAAGTAACTGAAGGTCGTCCCCTGTGGACTAGAGTGAGGGGAGAGGGAAGAAGAGCAGCGGGAGGTAGTCTTGAGAGACTCCTGTTACCATGGAATCCCTGAGTGGCTGTGGCGGGGGAAGGGAGCTCTGCAGAGCTCTCCTATCTGCCAGAGCTCACACGGCATTTTAACGGTGATTTTTCTGAAAGCGAAAGTTCTTGAATGTAGACAACCAACTCTAATAATAAAAATTCCAGGCTGGTGGAGTAGTCCCTTGTCCAGCTGTGAGTGAAGGGCTATCTCAAGGATTAACTACATCACATATGCAGCAAACCCCCAGGCTTGTTGTTTCAGTCCTAGGCTGCTGTGTAATCCTCAGGTAGTCCTTGTGGTTTTGACAGCTTGAAAGACTCGCCCGAGGTGACTCTGTCCCTGGGAGAGCTGGGATCCGAGCAGAGCTTCTTGACTCCTAAGTTCATCCCCTTCCCACTGTGGATGCAGCCTGCACTCGGTCCTCGAGATTTGTGTCTGAGCCAGCTGGATGGACCATGCCAGAAAGGAAGGGACTTCATGGTGTCCCAGGCACCAGCTCTAACGCCTCGTCATCATGAGGGCATGGCTGGTTTGAGTCAATGAGGGAACTGGGATTTTGAAAGTGGAGTGCCCTCCACTAAAACCAAAGTGATAGGATAGTTCCAACATTCTTTTGAAATTTAACACACACACATTGGTTCTAAACTTGTGGGAGCAGCCACCAAGTTCACCTCATCGATTCCTGGTACTGACATTTCCACATTATGGTCTGAACAAGTTAAGAGAGCATTGTCAGTAGCATGCACCCTTCCCCGGAGAAGAGATTTCTTTCCTTGAGTGGTGTGTTTATAATTTAAAAGATTGGCTGCCCTGCTGTCCTCCAACTGTGGGAAAGTGAGAGAGATGGAGCGTAGCAGAAAAGAGTGTGCGTGTGTGTGCGTGTGTGTGCGCGTGTGCTTTTTCGGTAGAATGAGGTAGGAACACAAAGGAGCAGGAAAGGTAAAATACTGTGATGCCCCAACAGCAAAGGGGATCAGGCAGATAATGGAAATAAGGGAGGAAATAAGTTAGCAGTAATGGTACTGTGCTGTGCAAAGTCACTCAGAGGTTGAGAAATACTGTCCTGTTACTGCCTATAGGCTGTCCCCTCCGCCCCCAGCCTTTACCCCCTCCAACCCTTTGTAGCTGAATGGGCCACTTCAGAATGCAAGCCTGGCAGTCAGTTTCTCCTCTGCGCAGAGGAGAACATGGATTCTCCGAATATGGCCTGTAATTGCATATGTACTTACGGCACCAGGCCTAAGTCATTTCTGCCATTGCCATCAAGGCAAATGGTTTAGGGCATGTGCATAGTGGCTTAAGGAGAGGCCACACCTTGTTTTTATAAAGAAGGAAGGGGCAAAGCCACCCACTCTCCTGGTGTCATTCCCCACTGAGCCAGTGAGGGTCCTTGGGGTGCAAGCTACAGGAATTGACCCTGGTGGCTTACACAGGAAGACAACGCATTCGAAGGCTCTGAATGACCCCAGAACCAAAACAACAGCCGAGGAACCAGCCTCAAACGTGAAGCTGGGGCTGCTGCCAAGACACAGGCAACAGGGGAAAATCAACAGGGGTGCACGGGAGTGAATCCCCGGGAACGTCATATCCTCCTTGCATTCTGTGATTCAGATCCAGGGGCCCAAGAGAGGAGATAGAGCGTGTGGTGCTGTGCTTGCCCGGGGAAGACAGGACGCATTCTGATGTGCTGTCTGACCCAGGCCGCCTGCCTTGAGGGCTCCTTCCTCAGGAGGAAGCCGAGGCGCTGTTATGAGAATGGGTGTTGAGTGGCTGAAATCTAGTGACAGTCTTCATCGCATCTGGAGGCTCTGGTGGCAACTTTAGCTGCATGGGAATTTGTTCAGCCTCCTTGTGTAAGGACAGATAGATAGAGTGGGCAGCTATCGGAAATAAGATTTTTTCCCAGTTCTTGTTGTTTATTGATCATATGTATGGGAAGGACTCGAACAATCCTAGAAATGGGGGTAGATTTATATAGTTGGGTTCAGAGTGAATTTTGGCTCCCACTCCCCCAACCCATCAAGAAGACCACATAGGATGGGTGGGGGCCAGGGGGAGATTGAAGGACTGGGCACGTGATGCTCAGAAGGGTTGGGTGGATCTATAGCTCTACCATTGAGAGCACTGCCAGGTTAGCTGTCACACAGGCCCTCTTCTCAGATACGTCTTTGAATCTTGCCATTTGAAAAATGATAATTTAGGGGCTTATGTCAGAAAAAGAGGCCCTGAAATCCAGGTGTCACAGAGCTGAATAATGACCTGACAAGGAGGCATAACTGCAGCGTCTCTTGAATAAAATAAAATATAATACTAAACAACAGAGCAGATGTAGACCTCCCCATTTGCTGACATCATGCAAAAATCATGTCATCACAGGCTGAGAAGGCACGGAAAAATTGGCAGTCTCCTGAGCAAATTTCTCCAGGTTTAAAACCGTCCAGGCTTGGTTCCCTAACGAGCTAAATCCATGACCTTGGGTCTGACTGGGACTTTGGGAAATGGTGTGGCCTCCATGGTTGGAACACAATTAGCATTAACTATGAGGAAGATGATGGTCCCCTTCCTGGGTTCCTGATTACCGCAGTGGATGCTCAGAAGTTAGCATTTCACTCTAGAGGTCTACTTTGTTAGGCCCTCTTGCTTCTTTTGGGCACAGGGAAACACTGACAGAAACCCTGACCACCAGGAGAATGGTGCGGCCAATCGGGGAGTCAGGACTGTAAAGAGGGTGCAGAGTCCTGGGTGACCAGCTTATTAGCAGATTTCTCTAGAAGGGATTAGAGAATGTCTTAAGCTGCTTACAATATTTTTAGGAACTAGGGTAAAAGATGCTATTTGCGTGCAAAATAATCCCATAAAGGAATGATTTTTTTTTAAAATCTCACATTTATATAATGATATCTTGTGGCTAGCTGCTCTGACCTGTCTGGCAACTTAAAGATTTCCTTTCCTTTCTATATCAAAGTTTCGTTGATATAGAAATGACCTACCACTAGGTCTGCCACTGGCCCAGTTTAATTGGTCTTAAAAGAACACAGCCCCTCTGCAGGTCTCTATGATTTCGGGAGAAGCTGGGAGGGACCAGTACGCCCTGCTCTGGAGTTTAGTGAGAGTGCAGTTACCTTCTTGTGTCCTTACAGGCTTCAGGGACACGACCTATGAAAAGGACAACTAGCTCGTTGCCATTTCACGTGTGAAATTTTAATGAATTACTGGCAGTCTAATGGTTCTCTCTCTCTCTCTCTCTCTCTCTCTCTCTCTCTCTCTCTCTCTCTCTCTTTCTCATAAACACAGGATCAAAAAGCCTCTTTTGGAGTTTTTAACTAATAGCCCTAACAAGAATTTTTGATTACTCTGTTTTTCTTGTTTATTGCAATTGATGGATTTCTCCTTTTTATAGAAATATTACCTGTGCCCTCTGTGGTTTTCATTTTATAATTAAAATGCTCTGCAAACCTCATAGGTATGCTCCAAGTCAGTGCTCTGTGTACACACAAATCTTTTCAGTCCTTAAAGGTAATTACAGCTGACAATAGGAAATGCCAGAGTGCTTCTTTAAAGAGGGAAGGGTTAGGTGGAGGGGGAGGGGAGCTGTCATTCTAAAAAATCAGGTGCTTTACAATATTACAAGCTCTTTCCCTGTAGTCAGGTATGAAGCCTCAGGGGGTAAACTGAGAGAAATTTGCTTTTAATGCAAATAAGGAGAATAAAAATAAAATAGATGCTAATCTTCATTTGGTAATCCTTTTCTGTTCTCCCGTCACCAGATTTTAGGGCCTTATTTCTCGGGGTTTGTTCGCAGCTGTCTTCCTGTTACAATCAGTTACTCCTTAATCACCTCTTGGGGGCTTCTGGGGAGAGCCGGTCTGCAGTGAGGGGATCTTCTCAATTACCGCGGAGAGATTGCCATGGAGACAGATTGCCTCGTGTCAGGCTGTGCACAGAGTTGGGAATTTATAATCCCCAGACGTGTTTGTGAGCCGGACAGTGTAGTTACCAGGGACGCTTCTGGAAGTCATTTTCTCGGCCCTTTGAAGGGCAGTGGTGCTGGGAACACCAGCTCCGGGAACTCTCTGGGCAGGAGCTGTGCTCTCCACCGATGCCTGCTGCTTTTGTTCCTGCATGTTGCTTTGTTCTTGGCCCGAACGGCTGCTGCAAAAAATAATCCCGACTGCCTGACCTTTAGAAGGGCTTGTTGTGTAGATGTAGCTTTGTGGGGACGTGATGATGCTTCGATTCAGAGAATTCGTCAAGAGAAACCAGATAGTCTGCTGTAGGTTTCAAATGTGTCTTAATAATAACAATGAAAGTATACCTGAAAGACGCTTGCATAGATATATTGCATTTTAATTTTGAAAATGAGCTCTAACCACGAAAGTATTGTGAAGAGCCCAGAAACACTAATCTCAGAATAACTAAAAATAGTAATTTATCTGCAAAGCCTAAAAGAGTTGACAATTTGTCAGGGAGAGGAGGGGTTAAGAGATGGACTTTAAACAATAATATCTTTTGTGTTGTACAGATGCTATTTTAATTAATCTTTAGAACAATGCTGTATTAGAGGCATTATCATTTCCTCTCCTTTGTAAAAAGCAAGCCAGGAGCTTAAGCAGGCGGTGGGCCTGTGATTAATTAGTCTGTGAAAGGAGCAGTGTGGCTCAGTGTCCCGCCAAGCGCTGGAAACATTTATGCAGTCGGCTGATCACTTTCAGGGACCTGGTGTCAGTGTGGCCACGCTTGAACCTATCCCGCCTGGGACAACCTGGCACTTGGTGTTGTTCTGATTCCTCAGTGGGAGACCAGAGTAGCTCCAGCGGGTGAAACCTGTGGCTTTGCTTGGAGCAGGTGAATGCTGCTAGGTTGTGGGGTTTCATTCCTGGCTCCGCCTGCCCCGAGGAAGTGAAACGTGCACAGGGCAGCTCCTTAGCTCACACCAGCCTTATGAGAGCACTGCCTCTATGGCCATTTGGAACCAAAGAACACAGGGATATGTCTCCTCCAGATATTTTTGTATCTCACTTCTGGACTTGGGGCGAGTTGGCCTATGGGTACTATGGCCAACATCCGACTGGTTTGTGTCTAGCACAGTTAAGAATTCACCATCATGTTTAAACTGGAAGATCAAATTCCTACTGCACTAGGTTGCCATGTTCACAAATTTCACAAGCTGAAATTGAAGAATTAGAGATACAGTCATGAGCCAAGCAGAGAAAAGACATTTACCAAAGTGTTAGTGGTGACTTTGTCTGGGGAGGAAGAAATTGGGAGGTAGGGATATCAAGTGTTAGTGTATACTCTGTGGTTAGAAAAGGTGTGTGTGTGTGTGTGTGTGTGTGTGTGTGTGTGTGTGTACAATTTTTTTAAAGCAAAAATAATCCTTAAGAACTAAAACATGGTACTGCTTTTATGGCCTGAGATTTAGCTGTAGAAAATATAAGTCCTTTAATTGGGTGAAATTCAGTCTGCACACTAAGGTTGTTGGTGGATGTTTTAAACCAGGAATTGAAACTGAATGAAATATTGATCTGGTTCAGGGTCAGTTCAAAGGCTACTCTGATATTCTGGTTTTGCTTTCAGGTCAGTAATTTTAGGAAAAGGTTTGGGTCTAGCTGAGCTTTAGAAGGAAAAAGGGTTGGCTCAGTTTTATATTCAACAAAGTAATAGTTGATTCCAGGTTTTGCTTCAAGTTTCTGCTTGAAACAAAGCTGTGATACAAGTGAAATCATTTCGTGTTAATTTTATTTGGCATGAAGGCCATTTGTGATTATCAGTTTGATAATGGAATCTTAAGCAACAAAACTTACACATCACAAAGTGCTTTGTTTATATTGAGATACATGTATACAGTGTTCAGGTGGGTTCCTGGAGGCATGATTTATACTGTTTATGAATCTACGGATTAGGATCTCAGTTCTGTGTTGTTGTTGTTTTTTTAAGGACTTTCCTCTGGCTCAGAGCAGTTTTCCTGGGGAATTTCCACAAAATGCATTTTATGGGCTAAGTGGAGTGAGGCTTGGAACGTTGCAGACACTCACTGATCGTAGCAAACTGAGTGTGAAGTTGATGGTAAACATTGTGATGGGGAAAGTATGTTTGGTTTTGGTTTGCTTTCCAAGAAGATATTTGAGAGACTTAGTTGGGCCACATGGTTTTCACAGAATCCTTTTTATGCAGCGCATCTTTGCAAGGTGATTTTCTTGGTGGAGATAGCCATTGGCCAGCTTGAGAATTTCACCTTTTCCCTCAGTTTGCGTGGTCAGACTTGGTAATGCTTCTTTCGAAAGCCCAACACCACCATCTGCAGACTGAGAAGTGGTATGTAAGGTCTCTGCATGATACTCTAGATTGGCTGCTTTTTCTTTTCCTGGGAAAACCTGGCATTGCAGGAAATTATTCTGTTTGAACTTTCCGGTAGAGGCAGTTAATTCCGACTTCCTGCAGGAGAGAGTGGCTGATGGTGGAATATGTGATTGTGCGGTGCCAGCCAGGGTTCCTGGGTCCATGGTTACCTGGCTTCCTGCTTTGGATTCAGAGAGCTGGAAGTTAGAGAATTTGGGCCCTGCAATGTTCTTTTAAACAATGGTGAATTTGTTCCTTGATGTGGCTGTTTCCATTAATGAAATAGTAACCTAATTAATTGGTAATTAGGATGTCTCAGAGGTCTGTTTCCCTTTGAATCAGTCACTAGAGAGTGCATGACTCTAGTAAAGCCCCAGCATGTTCCTCAGAAGTAAAGTGTAGCTGACAATTCTGGGCATTGCTGCAAGTTGGGTTAGTTAAGAGCTTCTGTGGTAGGACCAGTTTTGGTCAATTAATTATGACCTTTCTTGTCAAATAGAAAGAACATGAACTATAGCTCTATATAACAGCTCTTCATTGTGTCCTTTAGTCTTGTTCATGGGAGTGACTGGTTTTGTAACTCCCCCTGGAGGGTTGCGTGCTGAATTTCTTCAATTCCCGCCCCTTTCTGCTGTGTTTTGCAGGAGAAGCTGTGCCTGAGGATGAGCAGATCAGTGCTAAGGACCAGAAGACCCTGGAGCCCTGCGATAACACCCCCATCATCGACAACATTGCTCCTGGGGTCGATGCTGTTGTTGCCAGCATCTCTGCTGAGGAGAAGGAGAAGTACGACGAGGAGCTCTCCAGTCTCTACAGACAACTGGATGATAAGGTCTGTAGCCAGAGACTCTAGTCTTTGCTCTGGGGCAAAGACTAACGGTGGCAGGTCCCAGCACTGTGGACCAGAAGCCGCTTCCAGCCCTGTGTTCTGAGGTAGAGCTGCAGACTGATGTTTCCGTCTAGCTTCCCAGTGTTTGCCCAGCTCTTGATTGGGCAGAGTTAGGGAACTTGACTCACATGGAATGGGACTTTCATGGAAATTTGATTGGAAGAGGGGAGTGTTGGCCTGTATAGACAGATAGTCTTCACTTCTAGAAACTGGACTGGGGCTGGTCATGCATGAAAGAGGGGTTAGGGGTGAAAGTGTGCATGATCTTTGTTTAATTCGCTCTCCTTTTCTTCTCTGGACATACTCCTCACCTCTGTGGAATGCCCACAGCGGTTCCAGCCATGGAGACAAGGGTGGGGGCTCCCAAACCGCACGTGTGTGCTTTAATCGTGTAGCTCATGGTGATGGAGCCCACAGTGGTGGTGTGTGGTCTGATTGCTTCTATGTTATTGGCAGAGCTGTTTTCAGAGCATAGTCTTGAATGAAGTAGCTTGAACTTGCTGATTAGGGATGTCCGTTTTTATGGCAAACTTTGTGGGACACAGTCATGTCAGTGCACAAGTTGGAACAGAGGAAAAGAGATGTCAGAGAACATTGTGTATCATTCATCCCTGTGGAGGTCAGGTTAGGAATCCCAGAGGCACAGGAAATTAAATTGATGTTTCACATGATCTTGGCATGCTGCCCTTGAAATATACGATATCCTTTCAGTTCATTTCATCAGGGTTGCTGATATTAGTCTGATTTAATCTTTTCTGCTGTAGTTCAGCTCAGAGTGCTCACGGACACCTCTGGCTTGAATGAAACAGCTTTGTTATGTTAACTTTGCCATTAATCTTACAGGCCTCTCTTTAGAGTAAAGCTGAGTCTGGTGTCACCTTTACAAGGGAAATGTGACTGGTTGCCTTAAGGAAGCTTGTTCTGCTTTGAGTTGGTGACTCTGGGAGTTGGCATTATAACGACAGTGTTAAACTGAGGTCACCCTACCCTTCTGGTGACATGTTTAATAAGCTCTTCACACCGGTGAGAGCTGGGTTAATTGCCCGTTAGGCCCTTGACTTACTGTTACCCTTCCATTTCTACCCAGGGATTTTGCACAAAACCTAAAAAGGAGAAAAATGAGAACAATAACAAGTTACCAATATAGGCAATTTCTTGATGTCTCCAAAGAAATGCTATTGTTTAAACATACTGTAGTGTGTTTTTTTCTCATTTTAGAAATTTTGATTTCATTTTAATAATTCCCAAATAATCTTTTCTCTATGAATAGACACCTGCCATGATTGGAATTTGCATCATTTACCTTTGCTGCTCGAGGTGCCTTCATTGATCTGAAAAGGAGTTTAGAGTTTTGATTGCAGCTTTCGAAAGGGGATAATGAGAACCTAGCTCAGAGTGATGCAAATGCCAATTCTTGGGGCATTCGGCAGGCAGCTGGCAGAGCTGGCTCTGGAGTCTGCCTCCTGAGTCTGCCTCCTGATGACCGGCCTGGGACATTTTCTGTCACATTATTTCCTTTTAGCTCATGCCTTGAAAACCCTGTAGAGTACACATTTCGAGGTTAGCATTTGCGGTCCATCACAGGGTGACGCTGAGAGATCTTGGAGAGGACTAAGTCCCAAAGCCTCAGCCTTAGATGGCACCAAAGCTGGTGGTTTGACCTCCATGGACTTCCTTCAAGGTTTTAGAAAGTACTTCATGCTTCTGATGGTGAAGGTGGCTTGATACTTTTGAGAATTCATGAGTTGGAATTACCAACATAGATTATTGAATGGTAGAACTGAAAGTATCTGGGTCCAGATGAGAAACTAGCCCAGGTTGTTTCCATGTTTTACCCAAGTTGGCATCACCTGTAGGTGGCAGAGCTGCAATGAGATTATACAACTTCTGACTCGCAGCTCAGTACTCACCCCATGTTGACTTTACCCTTTAAGTGAGGAACATGCCGGCCCTAATGAACCCATGTAGACTATGGTGGGAGAAAGGATACCCAGTCTCCTCCCAGCTGCCCACTCTGTCCCTCGGTGCTGTCCCTTCAGGGATCTGAGGACAGGTGCTCTCACAAAGCAATGCTGTGTGACGGCAGTCTTGCTCTTAAGACGTGGTCTGTGACTTAAAATACTGAGACCTGTGCTGGTGACCAGGCCCGTGGAAGATGTTTTTCTCATCTGCAGCATGGGGCTCACATCTGTTACTTCAAAAGTTAGCAATGGGGATTAAAAGTTCCTAGTGCATAGCAGATGCTTTTCTGTCTTCTCCCTTTCTGTTTGCTTAAGGGAGAAGCCACATCATATGTGATATCAGAGGGTTATGGTTCACAGGTGGGCTGACAGCAGAGTTATGAGATGAGCAGACTGGTGTTGGCACTGTCTCTCTCATCCCCCATCACCTCCCCAGTGCTACTGTACTATTGGAGATATGTGAGAAGGAATAAAGTGTAGGTAGAAATACAAGTTGAACTTTATTTCACTGTTTACCATTGCAACGAAGGCATCTTCATAAATGACCTGTTGACAACTCACCTATTTCATAGATAAGAAAACTCTAGTACAAGAATATAAAGTGCTTTAAAATCTCGTGGACGAGATCTTAATAGCATCAGAGAGAGCATGCATAAACATGGTGTGCGATATGTATGTATGATAGATACAGATGACACAGCACATCTTATTCTGAAAGTTTCAAGACTTTTTTTAAAGATCACAACAGACTGTGTTTCTTCCTTAGAGCAGTTGCCTTAATAAAGGGTAACTGTAGTTTTGGAAAAGTCTCTGGTACAGTGATTTATGTCCTCATAATGTGATCCCTGTTCTTCATCCTTCCCAGATGGGGAGAGGGGCTTGTGGCTTCTCACTATACCCCAAGAATCACTTCACCGTCCCACTTGTCACCTGTCAGGGAGGAAGCCGTGTCTCCAGGCTCTGAAATGAACACAGGATAAGAACAAAGCGCTTGTTGCACTATTGGTCTTCTCTTGTGATTTATATCACATGTAGCTGGTGTTTATATGTCCCAGGGGAAGATGGCAACTGCTGATTTTAAACACCCGGAGTTTTTTATGTTGTTTAATATTTATGTGCTGAGGAACATAACTCAAAATTGTTCCTGGTACCCAACGTTCTAAGTTTATAAAGTAGAAGAGAAAAAAAGTCCTACAAAATAGTCTCCCAGTTGTGGACATACCATTTTTAGCATTTTCACTTTGGTGTAATTTGCCTAATTCTCCTGCCAGAAATCTGGTTTGGGGAGGAAAGTCATGAGAATTTTGTAGAAGCATTAAAGAAACATGAATGTAAAAAGTTCAATAGAAAAGGATCTCCTTGAGGAGAGAATTCAGGCCAAAAGATGTGCTACAGGAAGGAAAAGGAGGTGCAGATCCTGTAACATCTAATTCAGAGTTGTCTTGCTCCACGGAAAGCATTAGCTGTGACAAACAATGAGTTAATCCGGTTTTAATGTATGCACAGACACGACCAAGAAGGCTGGAGAATATCCTGTGGAAAACTGAGCTTTTGCTAATAAGGTTTGCCAAGGAGGCCCTTGAATTCATCTCACCTCCCTTCTAGAAAAGGTAGAGAGCACAGTGTAGTTTTCTCCCCTCCCCTCCCCTCCCCTCCCCTCCCCTCCCCTCCCCTCCCCTCCCCTCCCCTCCCCTTCACATGTGCCCCTCCCCGCCCCTCCCACTGTTGATGAAAACACCTGGGCAGCACCTGCATGGAGAGGGACCCCAATACTGAACTAAATCTGTCTCTGCTTGGGGTTTAGACCCCGGAAGTGTCATCAGATAGGATTTCCTGCAGTTTCTGAGGGAGAGAGGCACATGTGAAGCCACGTTGGCGTTCTCACAGGCTGTGCTTCAGATGTGCACTTGAACTCATGGACACATTCGCAGTGAACACCGAGCCTCCTGTAGCCGTGTGTCGTTGGCCAGCTGCGTTGCCCACACTGGGTGAATGTGCCTAGGGAGAGGCAGAGACGATGGCATGGGTAGCGAGGCTGGCAGCCCTGGCTTTGTGCAGCAACACCTAGTGGCAGAACATGAGAGTGAGAAGGAATTTGCCTGTGGGAAGACCCTTTCCCCACGTCAGTGACAGGCTGTAAAGTAAGAATTACTGTTGCTGCACTTTTGTATGGTTTTTTTCCAAACCAGTAAGAAAATTACCTTCCAATCAAGAGGGAAATCTGCTCATGCTAAAGATTAATTCTTCAGTAAATATTTTTCCAATCTCTCTAAGAGGCTTGAAGTAGAAATACTGGTCTCTCCCACATATCACGTGTATGCATTCCTGGTCACTGATGTGTTTGACAAGATGTGGGACATGAATATATTATAGTGCAGATGGTCAGACATTCACTGCCTTGCTTTTTGAGCTACATCTTTACATCGTGAGAGAGAGCTCCAGGTCCCTTTCAATTCCCAAGCCCTGGAGCTCTGATTTCTGGAAGAGCAGGGGTTGAGTTTAATGTGTAGGATATTATATTTTCCATAATATCCAGATGTTTCATCTGCTGACAAAAGAGGGTGAGATATATTTTAACCAAATCAAGATCCCAGAGCCAGTCTCTCTTCTGTGGGGAAGCACCACACCACGCCATTCCCTTCATTTTATTAGGAAGCTCACAGCTGGCATCCTGGTATCGGACTATCTCGAATATCAAAAATGACATAACTAACCGAAAAGAATTAAACATGATGTTTCATTTCAGGATGATGAAATTAACCAGCAGAGCCAGCTGGCTGAAAAGCTAAAGCAACAGATGTTGGATCAGGATGAGGTAAAGTTCATAATAATAAATTTTTTCTTACAAAGTTCTTTTATTACTCTTTGTTGTTGATGTTTGTTCCAGAATTTTAATTTGCAAAGAATTTGTTCAAGATCACTGAATCATGTGGAAATTTCTTGGTAGATTTCTTTTCAAAGCCCGTTAAAAGCTGGTTTTGCCCGAATTTAGAAGATAAATGTCTGACTTGGTAGAGCCTTGGGATTTGAGAGGGAGTAGCTGGTTGTTACACTTAGTGTTTGAAGAGCAGAGACAGGGGAGCTTGATAAGTGGATAAGGCTGGTTTTAATTCCTCATACCCAGTGCTCAGCACTCTTGTTTTTTGCCATTTTAGCTTTTTTCATCTTTGCAGATCAGCTGGCTCAGGTATGTGATATACACCATGTTCTCATGCTATCTTGTAGGAGAAAAAACAAATGAAAATTAGAAAGTAGAGGAGGGAACCCAGAGTGGAAAGAGTTCCAAATGCTTCATTCATATACATGTGATACGATAAAAAAGAGGCAAATTGTTTTTAGTCTCCCTGATGGCATTCAATTCTCCAGTAAGTGTCTTCATTGCATTGTGTTTTGCCAAGTATTTTACAAAACAGGGACCTAAGCAAAGAAGAGACAATCTATCAAGTATAGATGGTTCGTAATTCTCTTTTTGAGGACCATCTAAGTACTTTTTTTCTCTTTTGTGCTTTAGGGTGCTTTCTGCTTTGTTGCTAAAATGCTATGGATTGAATCAGGCGATGCAATTATAGCAGGTGGCATGGGTTCATGTCCCCAGTCCCAACTTCCCATAGATATAGCTTTCCATAACCATTTCCTTCCTTTCCTCTTTGTTCCCCTTCATCTCTCTGGGACAAGGATTATACCCCTGCCCAAATGCTTCCCTTGGCAGGGAGATCATGCATGCCTTTGTAGTGAGATGGACCATATTTAATTGATTTTCCTCTGAACTCTAGCTGAGCCTTCCATTTGCTTAGTGTTTCCTGCCTTCTTCCTCCCATTCTATTCCTTTGCATTTCCAAGTTGGTACAACTGCCTGTGGTAAACGTTCTTTTTTTGTTACAGTTAAAACTCCTTTTTTTGTTGTTGTTGTTAATCCTCACTTGAGTATTTTTTTTTCGCCATTGATTTTTAAAGAGAGTGGAAGGGAGGGGGAGAGACACAGAGAGAGAGAAACATTGATATGAGAGAGACACATCCATTGGTTGTTTTCTGCACGCGCCCCGACTGGGGCCAGGGATCAAGCCTGCAACTGAGGTATATGCCCTTGTGTGCCGCACCAGCACAGCCAATGGTTGGGTGAGCCTAAGGAGGGGCAGTGAAGGATTAAAGAAAAGACAGACAAAGAGAATATAGCTGGGGCTCGGTGGATCTCCTGTGCCTGGATGAGGCCACAGAGAAGGATCCAGCCAGCAAGCTGAGGCTTTATTTTATAGTCAGAGAAAAACAAGATAGTGGTCACCATAGTTACAATGTTCTTGTGAGTTTCACTTGTTTTGACAGCACTTGCTGTACCTCCTATAGCCCATTAGCTACCTAGGAAGGATCAAGGGGGCGGTTATAAGGTCAAGCTCAGTTATGCTAAGAGGGCTCTGCCCTCTAAGCTGGGACTTGTTTGTGGCTCTGCCACAGGTCAATCCGAGGCTTAACTCTAGAGCCACTCCCTACATCCTTGACTGGAATCGAACCTGTGCCCCTTCACTGGGCCAAACCAGCTAGGGCAGTTAAAACTCTTAATATTTTACTTTTTCTGTAGCAGGGGTAGGGAAGGTCCGGCTGGTGGGCCATATAAAGCCTGCAAAATCATTTGGTCTGGCCCTGCCAAGGATTTAATGCTGAGTTAATTAGATGTTTGATCACATACAGCAGGCTAATTTTTAAGTTGATCATTGTGTATGGCCTGCAAGTGATGTTATAAATATCCACATGGCCCTTGGCAGAAGAAAGGTTCCCCACCTCTCTCCTATAGTATTAAGGCAATATGTGTTTACTCCAGGAAAATAAAAAAAATAAAAAAACACAATAGGCACAGAGATAATGAAAGCATCTATATGCCCAGCCATTCACTTGTAAATCATTTCATGTTTGGGGTATGTGCTTCTCTATGTCCATGATGACTGTTAAGAAAAATTGATGGTTGCCCTTTTATTCTGTCTTGGTTGACTCTGAAATTTACCAGTTTACAATGTGAAATAATGATAATATTAAGAAACCATGTAATTATTCATGTCCTCAGAAATTATTCCCCCCATACATTGTTAGACATGTGGGATGGCCAGCCAGCTACAAAGTGTGGTGATTTTTTATGTGTGATCAATTCTTCGAGGTAGGTCTATGCAGTTTTAAACAAAAATGAATAAAGAAAAAAAAGTGAGAAAGAAAAGAAAGAGGAAGAAGCAAATTTTTGAATAACATGCTATTTTTACATTTAGCATCTGGATATACAGTAGGGGTTCTCGTCATCCTGCGCTTTTCCAACTAGTTTTTTGTGTCTGTTTTTTAAGATTACTTTACTTTGGATAGAGAACAGAACACAAACATTTGAACATTAGGTTCACCAGTCCTGTGCCAACTCATTTCCCAGCTTTTAGCTTCCACAAGAAGAGACTATGAGAAGATCCAAGAGGAGCTGACACGGCTCCAGATTGAAAATGAGGCGGCCAAAGACGAGGTGAAAGAAGTCCTGCAGGCCCTGGAGGAGCTGGCTGTCAATTATGACCAGAAGTCCCAGGAGGTGGAGGACAAGATGAGGGCCAATGAGCAGCTGACCGATGAGCTGGCCCAGAAAACGGTGGGAGCATTTGTCCAGGGGGGACTCCTCGGTTGTCACTCTTGTGTATGTCCATGGTTGTTGACAGACTGTATAAAGGAGAAGGCAGTTGGCTGAATGGTTTTTCAGTGTTAGACTTAGATGCATTCTCTGAAATCCTCCAATAATTGAAATATTTTGTGTAAGTGACGTTCATCCACTCATCCTAGAATGGCGTAGCACAACTGTTTTCTATTCAGGAGATTTATAATGTTAGCAGGGATGCCTTGTGGAATAGTCAAGAGAGTGCAGACTTTGGAGCCAGAAAAATCCTGGTTAAAAAGTTCTTTAAAAACTTCAAAAATTTTTTATTGATATTTATTTATTTATTTTACAGAGAGGAAAAGGGGCAGGGGAGAGAGAGAGGGATGTGAGAAGCATCGATCAGTTGCCTCCTACATGAACCCCAACTGGGGATTGAACCTGCAACTTGGGTATGTGCCCTGACTGGGAATTGAGCCCACCAACTTTTGGTGTACGGGATGCCTCACCAGCCAGGACTCTGGTTAAACTTTTGACTTTAGAACTGTTAGGCCTTAGTCAAAACATTTAAATGCCTTGAGTATTCATTCCCTTATTTGTAAAAATGGCAATAATAGCATGCTTCTTTCAGGGTGTGAGAATGTGGCAGTTCACATAGAGCACTTAGCATGGACCTGTGCATTTGCTATAGTTTCAATAAGCAAATCTCAAGTTGTTAAATCAGTAGGTGAGACTGGGTGACCCTGGAAGGCAATGGACTTCACTCTTCTTGTTATGTCCTCCTGAATGAAGTCCCTTCCCTCCCACAGCTACTGTGCTAGCCCAGGCCTGGGCTCTTTGGTTTGTTTGTTGTCCTGCTTTAATCCAGTGCTTTAGTCTGCACATGTTTTCATTCTCAGATGCTCCCAGCGAAAGATGCTGCTGGTCCTGCACAGTGAGCTCATGGCATCAGGGCCAGTGAGCATTTGGCGAGGTGGCTGGTGGTGGGATGTGTCTATTTTGCCCTTTTCTATTTGGAAAATGGGTGGTAGGAAGTTGAATGGCTGCCCTTGGCACCTCAGCCCAATGGTCTGGTATTGTGAGATTGTGCCCAGACTGCTCTGTGGAAAGCATCCAGTCCTCCTGGGCAAGGAGGAGCAGCAGATGGTACAGGGAAGCTCTAGGCTGCTGACCGTAAAGCTGATGGAAAAGGCTCCTCGCTCCAATACATTCAACTGCATGAGGCGGACTTTTTAAATGGCCTCCCAAGATGGGATCTACTGCTCCTGCGGATTTTAAAACACAATGATACCAGTGGTGGTAATACCAAAACAAAGAAAAAAACAGAAGGAAGACAGACTGGCAGTCACTTAGGGAAGGAGGAGACTTTGATTTCCTCTGCTTGTTTTCTTCCACAGGGTCCTTAACTAACTAGTCCTTGGTATTTGCTTCTCAAAACAATGGAACTTTTTTCACAATACAGTTCTTTTCTGTCAACTGAAGTATTACTGGACTCATTTAGAGTACTGTTTTTAGTAAGATCATTAAAAAGTGCTCTAATAAAATAGCTGCATGTGGAAGAATTGAATAAATGTCTTTGTATTAGCCTCCAGAGCTCCATAATTTAGGGGAATTATTTTTTGTTGTTGGCTGAGTTAATACCAAGACACCAAAAGATGACTATTGTTTTGATGTTGAGAGTTTTAGTTAGTTAGTTAGTTAGTTAGTTACCTGGTTAGTTAGTTAAAAATACATACCTCTTGGTAGCACACATGAAGGATGGAAAGGTATGGGTTTGTTAATGTTTGGCAATAAAATGGAGCTTCTGTTATATATTAAGAAGGCCAATCTTGTTGAACTTGATTACTTTTGAAAAGAGGCGAAGAATGTTCAGTTCAGCTTCACTGTGAAGATTAGAATTTCTCTAAGCTGTTTTCTAAACACATTAATGCCCCTCTGGGCCTTCCAGACTGGAGTCAGATGGGAATTTGGAAGTGGTCCAGGGAGCAGGTTTGTTTGGACGTAGAGGTGGGGGTGCCTGCAGGTATGTTTAGACCCTTGAGGATGTGAACTGACACAGAACATCTGGTAGGTAGGAAGATGTGAGTACACGTTCTGAACCTCAGGGTTCCTTTGGGCTTTATTTATTTTTAATAACTTATTTCACTAACCTGGAGATTGTCATCTGATATGTAGACATAACATAGCAGGCTAAGCCGGCTTTCTCTTCTTATCAAAGAATTCAGTGCTATGCTATTGTTTGACTTAAAGGAACCCTTATATGGAATTACATGAAATGGTAACAGAACTCCACCTTACATCACGTTGTTATTCATTGCGGTGCTGAGTGTATAAAATCGATGGGCAAGCCTTTTAATTTGTTGTGGAAATGTGTTTTTCAGACCACACTGACAACCACACAGCGAGAGCTGAGCCAGCTGCAAGAGCTTAGCAACCACCAGAAGAAGAGAGCCACCGAGATCCTGAACTTGCTGCTGAAGGACCTGGGGGAGATAGGCGGCATCATCGGCACCAACGATGTGAAGACTGTAAGTCAGCCCTGCATTCTCCACCTGCTCTTCCCACAGGGCAGGGAGCGAGAATCCAGTGTGCAGTGCAGTGCTTTGCATCTGCCACGTGCTTTGTAATATTCGAATGAGAATGATCAAAGGACTGATGAATGACTAAGTGAATGATGGTTTGAGTAAGGAGGAGGAGAAAAATAATTACCTTCAGATATAGAAAATGTCTTCAAATCTTGGTTGACCTATATAAATTGGTTTATTCCCCACACTTATATGCCACTGTCACAGAAATTGGGAATTAGATAGGTTAACCAACAGTTCTGGTCTCAGAATTGTGTTTCTCCTTTTCTATGAGAACCCAACGGAGTGAAAATTACCCCACCAATCAGCATGAATTAGGAGAGCTTTTAGCTGAAAGTAAAAGGATTCTAACAGTGGCTTGAAAAACAAAGCCACATTTAATTATTCACCGTATGAGACATCTAGAATCTTGCTATTCAGGATATATTTGCGTCACCTTGGAGCTTGTTGGGAATATAGATGCTCAGGCCTACCTCACACCCACTGAATCAGACTCTGCATTTTAACAAGATTCCTCAGGCCATTCGTTAGCTTCTTAAAGTTTTAGAAGCAAGTTTTGGTTTGGTGCAGTGCTTCCACAATGTCAAGTATCCACGACTTTTCTCTGTTTCCTTTATGTCTTCCTTAGCCTGTTACTTTTTCGTGTCTGTAGGTTTTTGTCTCACGGTAGCAAGATAGCTTCTATAGCACCAGTCCGCACATCCTCCCACAACTACATCCAAGGCGGGCTGTGCTGAAACGCAGCCAACTTTCATCCAGGAGGGAACTGTCTCCCGAAAGTCCCCTTGACATCCCCCTGTACCTTATTGGCCAGAAGTGGGGTGCATGACTACCACAAACTGCAAGGGAAGCTAGGATAGGAGAGAATTAGGATTATTATCATGGGGTTAAACCAACCATCAATAATCCCCTGGGGTTGTGCACATTGGTGCCACTGATGACAAGGAGTAAGGGAGGTGGGAAAAATAGGGGTGGTATGCAGTTGTCCATGAGCTAGGAATGGGGGGTGGGGAGAGAATAAACAAAGTTATCAGCCAAGAAAAATTAACAGCTTGCCACAATATAGAGATGCCATTGAAAAATAAGATAGACATATTTTTAAAAAATCGCTTTATTGAGGTATAATTGATGTAAAGTTAGTTGTATTTAAAGTGTACAATTTGAGAAGTTTTGACATATGTATACACTTATGAAGCCAAAGTAAGATAAGGAACATATCCACCACACACAAAGTGTGTACACTGTTTCTGGTCTTTATTTTGTTTCATTGATCTGACTTTTATGCCAATGACACACTGTTTTGATTGCAGTAGCTTTATAAGAATACAGTACCTTGTACAGAGTAGCCACTGATAAATGTGTGTGTTAGTCAAGCCAGGGAATGGTGCTGTATTGCTCAGCTTCCACCTCACAAGTCTCTAAAACAAAATCTTTGAATTTAGCCATTTGACGTTTAAAAGGCTGAATTCTACATTAGCCTGCTTTGTGGGAACTCTCAGCTTTTTAGTTGGGATTGTACTAGAAAAGGGTCCCCAAATAACATTGTTTATAGACATTTCTGAAAACGTAGAAAGCCCTTCTTGGATGATGTAACAGCTCCGGGTTTAGAATATATGAGGTCTTGTAAACCTATCATTCTTTCATTGAACCTCTATTGTAATTGAATATTTCATGAACTTTATGAATGAGTCTAATTTTAGCTAGAATTCTCAGATACTATAGGGTGAACCCTATTAAGTTCCAGTTTGGTGATTTTATATTTGAGGATTGAGAAGAATTTTTAGAAGCATACACTGGTGTTGAGCTATAAACTTTTGACGTTTGGATGATTGAATGGCCCTGGAAATACGAAGATGGAGTTGATTTATGGCAAGTTGGCGCCTGCTGCTGATAACGATAAAGGAAGATATTTTTATGCTAAGTTCTAAAATAGAGCTGATGAAAAATGCTAATGAAATCAAGGAATGTCTGGGTGCTTGAGCATTTAAAAAAAGAGTCCTTACCTCTGGGAATCTGAAGTCTGAGATTATTTTAAAATAACTCTACTGGATGTTTTAAAGATATTTTTGGATTCCAGACATTGAATGCCCTGGTTAATTTCATTGATAACTCTCATTTGTCGAGCATCATACTCTTAATCATTCCATTCTTTTTCTTGTAATTCTGAATTAATTATTAGGACAGTGAGAGCTAAAGGGAGGAGTGATGTGACTTTGGACAAGCCACTTTGCTTCTCTGTAAGATGACAAGGTGAACAAGATTACCTCAAAGGTTGTCAACTCGGAAATTACATGATGTATACAGATGTTTATTAGATATATCATTATGGAAGCAGATACTTTTGCCCCCTAGCTTTTTTGAGATACAATGGACACATAACATTGTATAATTTATGGTGTACAGTATCTTGATTTGATGCATTATATGTTGCAAAATAATTACGATCATAGTGTTAGCTACCACCTTCATTTTATTACAGTTAACATTTCTTTTTCTTGGTGAGAACATTTAAGATCTACCTTTTAGCAGCACTCAAGTATATGACCCGGTATTACTAGCTATAACATTGGTCCCTGCTATGCATTAGCTCTCCAAACTTGTTAATGCTATAACTGGAAATTTGTACTCTTTGTCCAATAACTCCCCCATGTACCTACCCCCAACCCCTGGTAACCTCTGTTCCTCTGAGTTTGACCTTCTTAGATTTTCTATCTACCACATATATGTGATACCATATAGTATTTGTCTTTCTCTGTATGACTTGTTTCACTTGAGGGGTGAATCCTTAAGGTCCATCCATTTTATTGTAAATGGCAGGATTTCCTTTTTGCTCATGTCTGAATAACTTTACGTTGTGTAAACTTCCCCCCCCCCCCCCCCGACACACACACACCTGTGTCCATTTATCTGTTGACAGACACTTAGGTTGTTTCCATGTTTTGGCTATTGTGTGTAATGCAGCAAAGAATGTGGGAATGCAGATATCTCTATGATGTTCTGATTTTACTTCCTTTGGTTATAGACCAGAAGTAGGGTGGCTGGGCTATATGGTAGTTCTACTTTTAAGAAATTTCATTTTTGATGAACCTCCATACTGTTTTCCATTGTGGCTGCACCAATATAGTCTAGCCAACAGTGCATGAGGGTTCCCTTTTCTCCACAGCCTTGCCAACATTTGTTATCTCTCATCTTTTTTATGACAGCCATTCTAACAGGTGTGAGGTGATATCTCGTGGTTTTGATTTGCATTTCCCTGATGATTAGTGATGTTGAGCATCTTTTCATGTACCAGTTGGCCATCTGTATGTCTTTGGAAAAATGTTTGTTTAGATCCTCTGTCCATTTTTTAATTAGATTGTTTGGGGTTTACTATTGAGTTGCATGAGTTCTTTATGTATTTTGGATATTAACCCTTATCAGATATGTGACTTGCACATATTTTCTCCCATTCCATAAGTTGCATTTTAATTTTGTTGCGCAGAAGCTTTTTAGTTTGATTAGGCCCCACTTATTACAGACACTTTCCTTATTGTTAGGACTACTCAGTTAATATAGTTATTTTGATCTAAGAAAATGAGCAACTCTAGGAAATCTTTTTCAGTGATCTTGTATTTTTGTTCCTAAAGTTCTTTCCGTTCCCACGGGCTCCCTCCTGGTAGTACTGGTATGAGGGAAAGGATGGCTATGGGAGTCTCCTCAGTATCAGTTCCAGAATACAACAGGCCAGCACCATATGGACACGGAAGGACCCCTATTTCTCCAGCTCTATCTTGTCTTGAAACAGAGTCCAGGCAATATTTTGTTTAGCCAATAAAACGATGAGACCAGCTCATGACAAGATGAGCCTGGTGTTGACTTTGTCAGGTTTATTCACAAACTGCCTCTTTTTCTCATGTACCGTGTCACTGGTTTTTCCCTAAAACAAAGATTTCCAGGAATCCAGCCACAAATGAATAGGATGGAAGTAGAGTACATGAAATGGATGGATTAGCTGCCTGACTTTCGTTTGGCCCACACTGACTTCTTTCATTCTCCTCTGACTTTATGTCTTAGAAGGTGAACAGTCACCTTACTTACCTTTACTTGGCCTAGAAATGGCACCTTGCACAGCAGCCCATGCTCCTGGGCCGGTGGTGGGTGTGTGGGTGACTCGTCCTCTGTAGGCAGAGTAGAAGGGCAGGCAGCATCTGTCTTCCAAGTGAAGGTAGCCTTTCCCCTGGGTTAGTCATTTGTACTAGATCACACAGGCTAGTGTCTACGGTTGGAGTCACTGTCAGACTCGGGAGAGTTATAAATAACATCTCAGCAGTAAACTCGGACTCTTCTTTTTGAAATAACAGTGCACTAGAATTACTTAAAACTTAGAATTCACACAACTAAATATATGAATTCTTAAGGTGTGGGAAACCTTACAGTTAAAGTCATTTGTTTGAAATAGTGTTTTTTTTCCATCGGACATGGACTCAAATCTCTTTTTAGATCTCCTAGGACAAGGGTAGGCTTCAGTGCTTCTGGTTCTGGTTTGGGAGAAGAAACACCCAACTATCGTTTTGGAGGAAGCCCCTAATTGTATGTACATTTCTTATCTTCCCCGTTCCCAGGGGATCTGGGCACAGAGTATAAAGTGTCCTTGTCTAAGGACAGACCGGGGCAGAGGAGGGGTTTGTCTCCTCCCAGGATGCCCTGCCTGTTGGTTCAGTGATGTTTACCCACCAGGCACTGGTGCAGATTGTGAATTCCACATAGAAGATACGGATGTTCCTGTCCCTTTCTCCTGAAGCTGGCAATATGCAGGACACACCTGGTCAGGCTAGAATGAGTTTCTTTTCTCTGCTCCACATTTGACCAGTCTTCAAAGGTAGAAGAACAAAAATTTTTTTAAGGTTGCAGGTGTCTCTTACTCATTTTCTCCATGCTATAGGATGATAAAGGGAATATGTAAGGAGGAGTGGTGTTGGTAGACCTATTGTTGGCAGTCAGAAATATAACGGGCTTAAGCAAAAACCTCCATTAATTTAAAATGGAGTCCAAAGTTGATACTTGTAGGTTTTCTTGCTGTTAATATACACTGAGTGGCCAGATTATTATGATCTCTGAATGCATAATAATCTGGCCACTCAGTGTATATATATACATGTATATATTAGAGGCCTGGTGCATGAATTCGTGCATGGTGGGGTCCGGCCAGCCTGGCCAGGGGGAGGGGACAGGGCGGTTGGCCGGCCTGCCTGCTGGTCGAACTCCTGGTCGAGGGGACAATTTGCATATTAGCCTTTTATTATATAGGATATACACTGAGTGGCCAGATTATTATGCGTTCAGAGATCATAATAATATGGCCACTCAGTGTAGATCCTAAGTTGTGTTGATTGACACTGATGTAACTAATACTGTTGGGGAATTCTTAGGGGAAGGTTGACACCAAATTACAGGAGCTCAGCCTGCTGTCTAGTTTGTGTCCTATCTGCTACCAATTTTCAGGGTTGACACATAATTCCTTTCCTAACTCTTCAGTGTTTACTGAAACAAGAGTCATATGTTGAATTAATGAAAACATCAGTGACAAAAGTGGGCTGTTAGAGTATACTGTGGAACATCAAAAATACCGTTAGAATCATTGTCTTAAAACCAGCTGAAGCCTCTATTCATGGGCTGGTTCTGGACTGAGGTGCTAGAATGCCCTCTGGTGGTTAAACAAAATATGAACACAGTCACTTGGCTCATTTGGTCATTCCCTTCAAGAGCATGTTTGCATCTCAGCAAGTGGGTTTCTGTCCCAAGTACCTTGTGTCAATTTTTGTTTGCAGTAGAGCTCTGAAACTTAAAAACCAAACATGAGCTCATGCAGGCATGCTGGCTGTCAGATGCTTCTGTCCTAAAGGGGCACTTAGATTGTTATTCAAAGGTGATCTTAATAAGGTTGATTCGGGTCTGCCTGGAAGGGGCAGGCAGGTAAAGGCAAGGAGACATGGATTTGGTAATGGCACCTTCTTGTTCATTAGATTTTGTTGTTGTTTAATTGAGGACTATATAGAAAATCCTTTTTATTTTTCAATCCTTAGTTGTAGAAACATATTCAAGCCTTTAGACTACTCCTCTCTCTGAATAGCAGACTCTAGAGAACAAAATTGAAATTCTGGTTGGCATTCTTATAGGGGCTCAGAGTCACCCTTAGAAGCACTGGGCCTCTGCTGGTCTAGGAATATAAGATATAAGACGTTGAATGGAACATGTCTTAAAAGTTATCTCTTGTTTTAATTTTTAGTGTATTTTTCTTTTGATATTATCTCTTTCACCCTAATAATGAATTAGAAAGAAAAGCCTGGTTAATTGAGGATTACAGTTAGTAGAGGTTTTCAGTTGAAAGTTTCACCTGAGGTTTCCCAGATCTTGAAGTTGAATGTACAGTACTTTTTAGGACCATTTTCAGCTTGGGGTCCTTAACCAGGAACCCACAGACCTCTTGAGGACCCGTGGATGGGTTTCAGGGGCCCCATGGACCTCTGGGAATTACAGGCAGTAGCTGTGTCCCCTCCTGTGCCCAGCTGGCAGACGTGAATGGCGTAATTGAGGAGGAGTTCACCATGGCCCGTCTGTACATCAGCAAGATGAAGTCAGAGGTCAAGTCCCTGGTGAACCGCAGCAAGCAGCTCGAAAGCGCCCAGATGGACTCCAACAGGAAGATGAACGCCAGCGAGCGGGAGCTGGCCGCCTGCCAGCTGCTCATATCCCAGGTAGGCCACACCTTTCCTCTTCCCTTCACACCCGCGTTCTCGAAACCTGCTTCCTCCCTGCTCTAATCGGGGCTGATGGTGTGTAAGGGGGATATTGATGAGCTTTGAATTGTGTAGTAGTTGTCTGTGGCCTCCCCAGGCAGTGGCGGTCCAGGCTTATTCTTAACCCAGGCAAGATTTTGTTGTGAGTTACTCGAATTACCTTCAGTCCCTTTTTAAAGGATGTGCCTATATATCTCTATCTAGCTATCTGGATAATAAATAGGCAGGTAGGTTGGTAGATAGATAGATATATAATAAATGGGTGAGATTGGAATCTAAATCTCCTGTCAGTTAAGGCAATATTCCTTCATCATTTAATCTCTATCACAGAACCAATGTAATGGGTGAAAACAGACACTACAGCTACCACTACTGTTGTTAGTGACATTTTATTGAGTGTTGACAGTGGGCCATATGCTGTGCTAAGCAATTTATATGCCTGTCCCACTTGATCTTTAAAAAAATCAAGGGTTTTATTTTTGTTTCTGTTTTTCCGATGAGGAAACTGAGACTTAAGAATGATTAAACATGGTGTCCAAAGTCATGGTGCCCGTGAAAGGCAGAGCTGGGACTCCCCCCAGTGTGTACCTGAACCCGAAGCCGGGAAGGGGTTTCCAAGCCCCGGGCACATTCCATTCCTCAGGGAGAGGGGCTGCTCTATTCCCACTGGAGTGGCGTTTTTATTTCAGCAAGACGGTCTCAGAAAATGGCCTGGTTTCTGGCCTACCACTGTCACCTGAGCTTGGTCTGAGGATTTTGTGGCTGCTGGAATGGTCTGGTGTGTGCTTCCCTGCCTTACACCAGGCATTAAATCAGCTGGAGTCATTTGGGGGAAACAAATGCATATCAGCATGAGTGATGCCTCCGATGACCCTGAGAGACAGACAGACACATACCTTGTCCTGGTATGCTTTTAAATGTGATAATAATACGTAATCATAGAACCATCTCCAGCCTCCTTGTTTGCCACCACAATCATCTAACAGACACAATTAAAACATCAAGGTTCCATTTTACAACCAACATAATGAGCAACAAGGTACTGAAAAGATTATTCTATGCTAGTGTGTGATGGTGAAATTTATATATATTTTTGAAAAAAGTATGATTTAGTCAGTCCTTTTGGAAAGGACTTTGGGAATTAAAAGCCATGAAAAATGTAAGTGTACTTTGGTCCAATAATCTCACGTATGGTATTTTTCATTGGTAATAAAAATGAAAAATTTTCATTTCCTATAGTGTTATCATTTAATGATTAAAAATATTAAGGCCTTACATGGAAGTTGTTGAATGCAATATTTCTTACATTAAGGTAAAATACTCAAATATTTATTGATAGACTAATAACTTAAAGTTATATGGGAGAATGTTATGTAGCTCTTACCAAAAAAATTATTAAATCTAGCCATTTGAAAAGTATAATTACATGAAGATAGTGAAAATGAAAATGCTGATTAGTTCTTGTGTTGTGCTTTGCAGCTTTGTAAAATATGTGTTCATATAGATAAAACCAGGAATATAAGGTGGAAACAGTTGATAAGTTAGAGTGGTTTATGGGTGGAATTTATCTGGACTTGCTTTACTATTTACCTTTTATAATTTTTAAACATTAGGACACAGTGTCTCCCCACGCCCTGCACCCCCCCCCCCCAGTATGATTCCCAGGTCCCCTGTGATACTGATGGCATGTGCTTTGGGGAGCCCTGAGCCTATTATTAGAGGTCAAAGCCAGAGTCCAAATGGAGGCCCTGCAGCCTGCAGCCCACTGTCTTCTCTTTCCATCTGGAGGTACCAGCCTCCACGTCTGAGTCCCTCCTGCACTCTGTGCACTGAGGGAGCTGTGTCACTGCATCTGTGATCTATTTAAATAGATGCTGCGAGTAGCAGCACGGGCCCTGGCAGTGGCCGTGGGGCTATTGGAGTAGAGAGTATCTACTTCCCAGATAGAAGGGGATGTGGCCCAGGAGGGCATGCTCCCTTAGCCTATGACCTCTGCTCACTGGAATGGGGCGCAGCCAGATCATGGCCTAAGTGGGGTGCTGTAAAGCTTGGAGCCCACGACCGGGGTCCAGGTACCCAGGTCTTAAAGAACTTTGGGAATATGAGAAGGGAGTCAAGAACATTAGGGCCTGGCTGGTGTGGCTCAGTAGTTGAGCATCGACCATGAACCAGAGGCCACGGTTCAATTCCCAGTCAGGGCACATGCCTGGATTGTGGGCTCCATCCCCAGTAGGGGTTGTGCAGGAGGCAGCCAATCAATGATTATCTCTTATCATTGATGTTTCTATCTCTCTCTACCTCTCCCTTTATCTCTCTGAAATTAATGAAAACATATTGAAAAAAGAATATTAGGATGTTTGGGGTTAGAGAATCCCTGTGTCAGGCAGGGTTTTCTACATTAGCAATAGTTTTCCATTAGGTGCTGTTTTGTACTCTGCTACAATTTACACAGAGCTAAAGATTCCATCATTATTTCCTGGGTTTCAAACGTAAGAGAAACCTTGGTTGTCTGGTTTTCGACATGATCCAAGGAATCTGACAAAATATTGCCAGCTGAAATGCTGTTATCTTCCTTGTTTACACTCATCCTCTTCACCAAAAGCTATGCTTATAAATTCACTGCTCCAACTGAGTCCTTCCCCCAGCGGTCATTTCGTTAGACCCGAGCTCAGTCTCCTGGGTCTTCCCACCTAAATGGGATCCCTGTAGACCTGGGGGTGGGGGGCGGGGAGGGTCTGCCTATTTCCATCTGCCTAGAAGTGACTGCTGTCCTTATTCATCAGTGAACTCCATTCATTCATTCATTCATCTCACTAATAGTTACTAAGCACGTACTCTGCCCTCATGAGCTAACAAGTAAGAAAGTGAGTGAGATAAGTCGTGTAGAAATTCAGTGCCGTCAGAAAATGATGGGGTCTGCCTGATAAGGTCCATGTCGGGGAGGGGTGGGGGAGAGCTAATCAGGGAGAGGAAAATGTAAAATGTAAAGTCCGTGAGACAGGAATTGGTGAGTCTGAGAGACAAAAAAAGAAAATGCATAATATTTGATTTGTAGAGATGTAATCCACAGGTGCGGGTTCAAAGAATGAAGCCCTTAGCCCCAGACACTCCCCCACCCCTTTCTCTCCAGCGTTCTGCTCTCTGCGAGGAGAAAACCAGCCTGGGCGTTGGTGTCTCACCACTGTGGATGGCGAGGAGGGGCGTGGCCATGAGGGGTGTCTGTGGGAAGCAGAGAAGCACAGGGAAAAACAGAGGACCCTGCTAGTTAGTCCATTGCATTTGCCCATTGGACAGTCCCGGGCAAGTGGGGCGACCACTTCTAATCATTCATTCTTTTTATCTATTTGCTGTTTCAAGCACGAGGCCAAGATCAAATCCCTGACGGACTACATGCAGAACATGGAACAGAAGAGGAGGCAGCTGGAAGAGTCCCAAGACTCGCTCACTGAGGAGCTAGCCAAGCTCAGAGCCCAAGGTAAATGAGTGACTGCTTTGCAGGTGTCAAACTCTCGGCCTAAGCAGGCACTGTCTGCATTGCTGAACCCAAGATGTCCACTTTTGCTCAATTAAAGCATTTCTAGGTCTACTGATGACAATGGCATCATTGGGGGGAGGGGGGTAATCTAGAAGACTGCCTTCCCTCTCTATCTGCTCCACCGCCCACTTCCCCTGAGCCCACCCTGCCACCCACGTCAGAATCCCGTTCTCTACTCCTGCTTCCAGTCTATCAAAGGCCTGTCTGTTCTACCTGCTCATCTCCATCTTCATTGTCACTGCCTTAATCTAAGAATTGCGATGAGGTCCGTTTACCGAGGGTCCTGCCCCAGTCTGCTCCAGGCTGGCCACCGGGCTGCAACCAAAGGGACTGTTCTAAGTCAAATCTGTCTTGTGCCCAACCCCAGGCCTCTGACATTGTTGCTCTTGAGGTCAAGTCTGAACTTCCACTAGTGGCTCACTCTGCCCTCCGTCCTCGAACAGGCTCCTCCCTTTGTCAGGCAGCCTCCCGCTGCCTTTGCTGAGGGAAGTACTGATGCATAGGAAGCATTCAGTAATCTGAGTAAACAGAAGGAAGTCAAGAGGAGGCTGACTAGACATGCAGAGACCAGACAGGCTTAAAACATATGCACTGAGATTAAACGGGAGCACCCATATTATGGGTCACAATGAAAATTGTTAGAGGCCTTTTGGAAAGCATTTTGAAAAACATATTAATAATCATAGCATTTTTCTTACTTTTGATTCTTAAATCTCAAATACTTATTACAGAATTACTTATATTAGTGAAAAAAAGGAAGTTACCTAAATGTCTAACATTAACTATGGTATCTTGTTCAGCAGAACATTATTTTCATATTGGAGATGAAGTAGACCAAGGCTGCTCAATGCTTACAATGTAACCTTAGATTAAAAATCATAAAGTGTATCTTATTTTTACTGTGGTTATAACATTTAGAAATCAATGGATGCTTGTGTTTCAAGGCCTACACACTAATATTTGAAATGAAAATGGTTTTGATCCCAAAAAAGAATTGGTGATAATATTATCCTTTTTTTATTTCCTTTATTATTATGTAGTTGTTTGTTCAGTCAGTACATTTTGTTTCAAAAGCCAAGGCAAATTTTAAAAAGAAAGAGAATATACCCACCCCCTCAGTGACCTTGTCATATTTTCTTTATGTGATAAAAGATGAACGTTAGGAATAGAATGCTCCACCCAAAAGCTGACACTGAAAAGAACGTTTCCCTCCTATAAAGGGCTTCTGCGGTGTTGCCCGAGTGGAAATAAAATAGAAGCAAGAGAACCTGAAATAAGGGAAACAGACCAGAGAGGAAGCTTGATGGCCTGAGTGTTGCTGTCTTAAATCACTTGCTCCCCTGACCCAACTCCGGCTGCCCATTGCACCATGTGCTCAGGGGCCACTGACCCAGAGAGGCTGGGACTGCCCCTTGCCCACCCCACAAACAGCAGCCCTTCCCACATAGGGGGCCTTCCTATTTAATTTGGAGAGTATTTTATATTTCTCATTTCTTTGTTCTTACCCTTAGATTGTTTTTCTACCCCAGAATCTTAGAGAGTAGACAGCGTGCCCATGGGAGGTAAATTGGATCTTCTGGACAGTGGCATCGGTACAGATGCCACTCAGCTTCGCAGAGTGCTGTGTAATCGACACAGCCTGTTTATAACCCACAAAGCATGTGTTTGCCCCGGGGGTCACTCACGAGGCCAGGTGGGGGCCAGTACTCAAAGGTGTGAGGTGCAAGTCAGTGGTAGAGTGGCCCGCTCCAAATGAGCACCTGGCCCTGCACGACACCCCCTCCCCGCCCAGGACCGAGGTAATGTCCCAAGAGCGGCCAGCCTTGCTTCAGCCAGAAGTCCTCCCCTGACAGACATTCCTCTGTGCCGTGCTTATAATTGGTGATATAGCTGATGTTCCTGCCATTGCCATTCTTCTGGTTTTGTTTTCTAATTTTTACTATTGGGTGTGAGACCTTCCAGTTAAATTTGAAACCGTCATTTAAAAATTAAAACAGAAAAAATGCACGAAGTCAGCTTCCAGGATAAGGAGAAGGAACATCTGACGCGGCTGCAGGATGCCGAGGAGATGAAGGTGAGCACACACTTGGACTGGGCCGTCTTGTCCTAGGGAAACCTGTCTCCTTCAGAGACGCGGTGGCCGAGCAGGGTTGGGGGGACCATGCCAGGCAGTCGGAGCCCATCGCAGAGTGTGGCCTGGTTAGAGGTGAGCTGGAGGTGGAGGAGTCCAGCAACCCTGAGATGTCTGTAGATAGTTAGGTTGTATTCATACATTATTCTCTCCTGCTCCTGATGAAGAGGGAGAGAGCAGCCACTGCCTGGGCCACGGTGTCAGGTTAACCCCTGAAGAAAAATGCTTGTCCTTCCTTTGAACGGAAGAAAACATCCCCCCCACCTTTTTAAAGAAACACCACAAATTTGAATTTCCATCTTAAACATAGTGATCTTTATTTTTGGTCACATTTTAAACAGTAAAGAAAAATGCAGGAAATATGATTGGCAAATAATATTTTAGGTGACTAAGATGAGATATGAGAAAATATATAATTTTGATTAGTTTTAGGCAACCCATGAGCCCCACTGGGGATAAGCCCATAGTGAAAGCATGGTCCAAGGCAGGACCCTGCGACAGCCAACAGCACACCCTGCCTCACCGATGGGCCCCTCTCCTGATTCCACATCGCTTTGCGGAAAAGGTCTCCTTTGAACATCACCATTAACTCGTGCAGCGGGCAGGGTGGGGCAAGTATCTAAGCTGTACAGGTGAAGTGTAGCTCACACAGGGACACGGCTTGTCTGAGGTCATCCGGGTAGTAGGAGGTCTGTGCCCTCTGACTGACCTGGCTGGAGACGCCATGTAGCTTGGGGGAGCTGGACTAAGATCCACTCAGTTCTGTAACAGATCCTTGGGTTTTGTTGTCTCAGTAAAGCACGGCGGGTTCTGGGGCCCCACCTTTGGGATCTGACAGCGAGGGGCAGGGGGAAGGGGCAGAAGGATCCAGGACTTGTCACGGTGCGGGCTGAGAGCCAGCGCAGATGACACATTCTCTCGGCCTGGCTTGCAGAAGGCGCTGGAGCAGCAGATGGAGAGCCACCGGGAGGCTCACCAGAAGCAGCTGTCCAGACTTCGGGATGAAATTGAGGAGAAGCAGAAAATCATTGATGAGATTCGGGAGTGAGTTGGCACGGGGCTCGGGGATGTGGGGTGGGCCTGGTGCGTGGGCCAGACTGGAAGGACGTGGCTGTCAGCCAGATCCTCTGCTTTCTTGACCTGCAGGCTCTGTGCCCACTCTGGGCCACAGCGGCTAGACGTGCAGCTCCCCAGGTCTGTTCCCCCATCTGGAGCTGAGCCTCAGGGGGTGCTGGTGGGGCAGGTGGCAGGCGAGTCCCCCGGGAACAGGATCATATTGGTGACTCATGCAGGCAGACACATGTCCCAGTAGGTGGGGATACTATGAAAGTACAAAAAAACCCCAAAACCCTAAATTGGTCTTGGGAGTTAAGTTAAAAAATACTCCAGGCCCTGGCCAGTGTGGCTCATGTGGTTGGAGCATCGTCCTGTGTACTGAAAGGTTGCCGGTTTGATTCCTGAACAGGGCGCATACCTGGGTTTCAGGTTTGATCCCCAGTCGGGGCATGTATGGAAGGCAACCAATCGATGTTCTCTCTCACATCGATGTTTCTCTCTTTCTCTCTCCTGTCTCCTCTCAGATCAATAACCATATCCTTGGCTGAGGATTAAAAAACACTCCAGAGAAGGCAGCTCAGCTGCCTCCTCACCCCAGCACCTACGTGCACACAGCACAACTCCAAGGCCCCCAGTTGCACACGCACACTTCTCAGGGGCCCCTGGTGCCAGTGTCTGAGCTGTGGTTCCTTGGCACTCGCCAGGATGGCATCCTTGCAGCTCGTCTTGGTGACGCCTCTAAAGGCCATTCTCCTGTGACGGCCAGCCATTGACGAGCCCTGCTCCCTCCTGTCCTCTCCCTCCTCCTCGCTTACCATCCACCTCATCACACAGGTCACCACACTGGTGGGGCCTTCAGGATCCTCTCCTGGGGGTTCTTAACGTTTTTTGCACAGTGAGCTCCTTGCTAATTTTTGAACTATAGAGTAATGTTTTTAAATGCCCCCAATGAAAAGCAAGGAAAGCAAAGAAAACCAACTTTGTTGAAATACAGTCCTCTCCACTGCCACCTCCCTGCCCCCAGGTGTAGACAGAGGTTCCATCCCCTCCCGTTTCTGTAAATGAAGAACCATGTCTATGTGGGAAGCTCAAGGAAATGATGTACTCAGGGTCACGCTGCTAAGTAGGAATCAAACTGGAGTTAGAGTTTAATTCTCCAGACCACTGATCCAGATCTCCTCTCAATGTGCGAGAGCTGCTTACACACACATTTGCATTTTAAGAGAGGAGAGAGGTAGCCCGAGCAAGTGTCGGTGGTGTGATGGGCTGCACACCTCCACCTAAGGAGAGCAGGTAGAGGGACCGCCGCTCTGGGCCACTGCCAGGCCAGCGTGCATGCTGTGCTTCTCCTCCAGGCGTCTCATGTTCATTATCCTGATTACTCCCCCTCATACTGTTCAGCGCGAGGGCAAAGAGGGAGGGAGGGAAGGCGAGAAAGAGGGAGGGCTGGAGACGGAGTTAGCAGGTGGGAACGTTTCCTGGGCCTGCTCCTTCCGGAGGGCCTCTGGGTCTTCCTCAGAGGGCGTACGATCTGCCCTGTACAGTCCTGAGGGCCACATGAAAGGGTTCGCAAGTGCTGGCTGCTGTCAGTGTCGGCCAGATGCCCCAACCAGATGGCGAGTTTCTTTTTTGCAGAGACCCAAGACTCTATTTGTTTCCTCCCTCTGTCCCCCGCCGCGAGGACCTCACAGAGTGGAACTGTCACAGTGTGAGCCAGGAATTTGGATTTAGAAGATGTTTTCAGAACATGGGACCAGAGAGGAAGGGAAGGTCGAAATGGCCAAATAAAGTTCCCTGAGTGGTGCATGCTGTCTGTAGAATTCTGACAGGCGCTCTGTCTCTGTTTCAAAATATCGGCCCTTTCCCCATCTAATTATTTTCCCCTTGAAGCTCTTGCCCAAGCCAACTATAAATATATCCTCAAAGCCGAGTGTTTCCTGCCTCAGGCGCGCCCCAGAAATTCGTTTTCACGGGCAGGGAGGGAGCTGTGAGATTGTTCTCCGGTCCCTCAAAAGCCTCCAGAATTGCCACCTTTATTGCACAGAACTAATGGGGCTGGAACAGAACCACGTCTTAGCTGGAGGACTCGGGATTTCAGATTGATGGAGAACATATTGCTTTTTCCTCCCCATTTCAGTTTGAATCAGAAACTGCAACTGGAACAAGAGAAGCTCAGTTCTGATTATAACAAGCTGAAGATCGAGGACCGGGAGAGGGAGATGAAGCTGGAAAAGCTCCTGTGAGTGCGCTGTACACGTTTCCTCTGTTTCCTCTCTTCCCAGCACAGCCCTGCGAAGTCTGCTTTTGTGATTCCGATACTCAAATATCCGGGCAAGGTCCGGCCAGTTTAAAGCAGACGATGGCTGTCTGTGAGTTGGTTCGTTTTGTTGATTTGTCTGCAGGTGCCAGTGGTGTCTATGGAGATCTCTGATGCCCCCTTGGTGGTTCACACTTCCTTTTTGTTTTTGTTTTTTAGGTTGCTCAATGACAAAAGGGAACAAGCCAGGGAGGACCTCAAAGGGCTGGAGGAGACAGTGGTATGTCAACAAGTTTGCCAACTCATTTTCGTCTTAAAGACCAGATTAGTTTATGATTTGTTGAATTAATTTATTCTACAATTTTATCTGTGCATGCCTTTAGTGTATCATTTTAGACATAAAATACGCTGTGGAAAAGTGAGAGTTGTAGAATTTATTCTATGGCTCTTGACAGAATGATTAAACATCCATCCATCCATCCATCCATCTGTCCGTCCGTCTGTCCGTCTGTCCTTAGTACTGTAACCCTGGGACCCCTGTTTAAGAATTGAACTAAGTTGCAAATCACTGCCTGCAATTTTATAGCTTCTGCACCCTGTGGCTTACATCCACTCAACCTTCAACAGTGATCTGTGGAGCACCTACTAAGGGCTGGCATTCTAGGTGCTGGGCTGCACGATAAACAACAGATACGATCCTGGCTCTCGTGAAGCGTACTTTCATCTGGAGGAGACAAACAGCAAACAATAGGAAGTAAATGATGAACTCCACTGGACGGTTATAGAAAGTGTGGGGCATGGTTGTGGGAGGCTCCAGAAGGAGGCAACGTTTGAACAGGGACTTGAAGCAGTGGGCTTGGGGATGTCTGGACAGACAGCCTTCCAGGCAGAGGCAACATGGAGAGAAGTGGCTGTGGTCAAATGGAAAAGGGGGCAGGAGGTGGCACCGAGAGGTCAAGGTCCAGTCACTTAAGGCCTGTCAGTCTCCCTGAGTGTTTGGGCTGGGCGGGGGATGGACCTGTGTCCAGGGTGGGACTCTGAAGCCCACTACAGGGGAGACGCTGGAAAGGCTGTCCCTGGCACACAGGCAGCCCTCTGGCTTTAATAGGACACTTTGGGTTTTGGGGCTGGACCCTCCTCCTTCCCCATCGATGGGCCTCCTGTTTCCACCTCTTAGTCCCACCCTCACTGTCCACGGTGACAGGACGCTGACCCCTGAGCTTTCACACAAGGGCAGTGGCCTGTGTGGGGGGGGAAGGTCTGAGGGGAGCAGGTCGGGGCCAGTGGGGAATGATGACAAATACGATGGAGGAAAAGCTGTTTCCAAGGAAGCTGAATGACAGTTGCCTAAGCACACATGTGCGCAAGCATAACTTCTAAACTGTTTGAAGGTCTTTAGCTGCTCCCCGCAAACTGCTGAATTCACTGAAGACAAGCAAGGGAATGTCACCACACTCTGGGTTCTGTGTCACTGCACTTATGCCCCTGGAGATGCTCACCTGGCACTGGGCCATCCCTTCTCATTTCCCTTTGATGTGGTGGCGATTCTCATGGAAAATACTTTCTGTGATTACAGTTCAGTCAATAATAAAGTTCCTCTAGTGCAGTGGTTCTCAACCTTTCTAATGCCACGACCCTTTAATACAGTTCCTCATGTTGTGGTGAACCCAACCATAAAATTATTTTCGTTGCTAATTCGTAACTGTAATTTTGCTACTATTAATGAATTGTAATGTAAATATCTGTGTTTTCCGATGGTCTTAGGCTCTACAGCAGCGACCCACAGGTTGAGAACCGCTAGCAGGGTCGCCTAAGACCATCGGAAAACACAGATATTTACATTACGATTCATAACAGTAGCAAAATTACAGTTACGAAGTAGCAACGAAAATAATTTTATGGTTGGGGGTCACCACAACATGAGAAGCTGTATTAAAGGGTCGTGGCATTAAAAAGGTTGAGAACCACTTCTCTAGTGGGAGGGAGAGAGTGCCTGGCGAGGCTGCGGGCTCGCTCCTCGGGCAGGAGTGGGGAGTCTGCCTGCCTGTGCCCTGCACCTGCTGGGCAGTGGCTAAGCCTGAGACAGGTACGATGCACACAGTAGTCACCATGACAGACCCGTTGGCTTCCTGGGGAAAGCAATTTGCTTCATCGGAGGAAGCAATTGACTTCAGGTGCTTCTCATTTCAACACAGAATGGCAAAGACCTGTATTAATGTAGAACCTTTATTCCAAGAAACTTAGTGTTTCCATGGCTTTTTAGCTTGTCTCCTCCTGTTTTCTGTGAGCGTGAATGAGCTTCATCCCTTGACATTTTTGTCAAAGTAGGTCAACTTAGACAAACAGAAAAATATAAATGCGCGTTTATCTTTCTTCTCCTCCCTTATGGGAAAGTATTTTGCAAGGAACTAATCACAATACATGGAGACTTGAATGGAAGGAAGTATTTTCTGATCTTAACAAAGATCACCAGGTTCGACTCAGGCTCTTGTCTCAGCAATCAAATTCCTAAGGGTTCATTTGTAGAAAGTAATCCAAAATGAAGAAAAAAATGCCCCTAAGAAGTTAGCTACACTGAAAATTATAAAAAGAACCAGCACAATGAAAGGAAACAATGAGAGCCTAATGAGGAAGGAAATGGCTGTCAAGTACGATGCATCAATAAATTAATACTGGCTACTGTTTACTGAGCACCTACTGTGTGCTCAACACCGTTCTAAGTTTTAGAAAGATCATCTCATTTCATCTTGATCATAACTATGAAGTGGCTACTGTTTTGTCCTCGTATTACAAATAAGAAAACTGAGAAACTAAGGCACAGAAAGGTTAGATACGTTGCCCAGGATCACCTGGGTGGAAAGTCTGCCTCATCCATACTCTCAGGGATGCAAAGCAAATGGACCAGGGTCAGGGTGGGGGGTGGGGGTGGGTGCAGAAACATGAGACGGTCGGTAAGGGTGGGAGGATGTGTGGCTAACTTTTCATTTAACCTTGTTGACATTATATATAATGTGCATGTGAGAAATTAGAGGGAAAAAGGAATGCATTCTGGTGACATAGCCCCTAGGAATTTTGGTGAGAAAACTTGAATTTTTGTGGTTGAGGGAAAGAAAGGTTCCAGTTAGAACACAGCAAGTGAGCCGGCATTGTTCTAGTTTGTGGTTCACTGTGCGAGTTCCCAGTGTCTGCACCATGGGGTACTGCGGAGATAACACCAGGTCAGCGGGGTGGGCAAGTCAGAGGAGGTGCAGGGACACCGTGGCCCAACCGTGGGCTTGCAGAGTGGCGGCCTGGAGCCGGTGTGCCCTACGTCAGTGAGTCCCCCACTCAGGTGGCTTCTTCCAACTTCTCTTCTAGTCTCGGGAACTGCAGACTCTGCATAACCTCCGCAAGCTCTTTGTCCAGGACCTTACTGCCCGGGTTAAAAAGGTGAGCTCTGCTTTGTGTGAATGGGACCGAGAAGAAAAGCTGCCGAGAGGGCCCTTTCCAGATGAAATATCATTGCTTCAATTGGGGCTGGTTATGCTTAAACATTAATTACGTCATGGCAGTGAGTGTTATTAAAAGAATGTGCTAGAGGCAGAAATCACTCCGGAACGCTTTGCCATCTGATTTTTCCTCCTTAGTAGCAGGAAGTTGTAATCCTTTCCCTGGCTTTCATTTCAAGCGAGCGCCTGTTTATCTGGCTGTGGTGGGAAAGCCATGTGCAGACCACAGGGACAGCGCAGAGGGCCTCAGATGCCTTCTGGGCAGTGCCAGACGCCCGGAGAAGGCAGAGGCGCCAGGGGGCCTGGTCAGAGTGTCTAAAGCACCATAACACCCAGTGTCTCACGTGCTCTTCCCAGCAACCACGTATGTGGTGCTTAGTGTTCTGAGTTGCAGATGTGGAGGTAGGCTCAGAGGTTAAATACCTCACTCAAGAGCTGATGGGGAGAGCCAGAGCAGGACTGGCATGCATGTCTGTGCGCCTTCTGAGTCTGAGCAGTCCTTGTGCCACACACGCTGATCTCGGGGAGTTGCCACATGGAGAACCCCAAGAGCAAGTGGAAGAGGTTTAAGCAGGGAAGAGAGTGGAAGCAGCAATGGGGCTATTCTTTAAGATGTTTAAAAGCGATGGACAAAGGGCCATGGGCCATATCCAGAGGCTTCATAGGATGGAAGGAAGCTATACTTAAGAAAGTGTGTACATATATGTGCCTGTGCAGGCACATGTGTGCCTGTATGTGTGCATGCATGTCTCTGTAAAGGAGCCAAGGGAAAGAGGTGGAATACATAGAGAAGAGGAGGTCATTGGTAGAGTCCGAATTCTTAGCATAGATGGATGTGTTAAGGGGAAGGGACACATTCTCCCAGAGGGAAGTGGAGAAGCCACGGTGGAGACATTCGCAGGAAGTAGTAACAGTAGAAAGCTTTGATCTCAGTTCATGTGGAGGCTCCATCCTCAGTGTCAGTGCAGAAGGAGGAGCGTGGGGAGGCAAGGAGACTAGGGAAGGCTCAGGCCGCTGCGGGGGAATTTGCCAGGAGGAGGGACAGGACTGCCGAGCAGCGGTGTGAGTGTCTAGCTGAGCGTCAGAGCAGGCATTTGCCGTGGCTCTGACAGCATGGCTCTAGTGAGTTTGGAAGCCTGGAAATAAAAATAAAGAAAAGGGAGTAGAGGGTGATGGGAGATGTCAGGGCCTGAATGGCAGTGGTCAGACAGGTAGGTAGAGACCACAGTCATCAGACTAGAAATGGTGATAGGACCTGGGCCAGGTGTGGGAGATAGGTCAGAGCAGAGGTGATGGAGAGGGAGACGAGAGGTCGCCACAAGAGCTTGAGAGACTCAGTCCGAGGGAGGAGGTGGTCTGAGGGAGGGTGAAGAGCTTGAGATCAGACCTCCCTGATTTCATGCTATAAAACTCGAGGAAGAAGCAAAGGTTCTCTTAGTGTGGTCATCAGCCAGCAGTGTCAGCATCGCCTGGGAACTTGCTGGATGAGCAAATTCTCAGACCCACCCAAGACTCGGTCCACTGAACCAGAGGCTGGGCTGGGGCCAGCAATCTGGGTTCCAGCAAATCCTCTTTCAGTTTCAGACTGAGGACACCCAGGTTTGGGATGTGCTCAGAAGAAGAGGATCTGTAATCAGACGAAGCAAGCACGCTCTTCTGTTTCATTTTCACAGTGTATTTCCTAACCTGTCTGGCTGCTCAGCTTGGCGCTGCCAGCAGGGCACTGTTTTTGCCAATCTCAGGTTCTGATCATTTAAGAGCTCGGATGCAGTAGTGACTCATTGGAGGGGGATTCATTAAGGAAGTTTATGGAAGTGGAAGCTGAAGGGACAGCAGAGGCCGCCGACTGGGCATGGACACTTGCCCAGCTGCGATGTTTGAAATCAGCATTGGGTCTTGGGTTTATGTTTCCACATTGGTTCTTCTTAATGAGTTTTAGGGAGAATGCCATGCGAGACACTTTGGAAAAGAAAAGTATTTATCTACCTGCAAGGGAGAAGTATATATCACAGGAAATTAATCTGTATCTTTCAAGAGCAGATTTGAAGTTTTTTTCCAGACCTCTAAAAAATAACACTTTGACACCAACCAAGGAACTAATTTGAGAGTCTGTTGAGTCTAAACTTTTAGAAGCTCTGCTTGTTTTCATTTTCAGAACAGCTTTCAGGGCCTGGGAGTTTTTAAAGGGAGATTTAGAAAGTCTGGCCTGCACTAATCTGGGCAGAGGGTGGGCAGTGCCAGGCCCGTCTCGCTGACCCTTGGTGTTAATGCAGAGTGTGGAGCTGGACAGCGACGATGGCGGGGGCAGTGCTGCCCAGAAGCAGAAAATCTCCTTCCTGGAGAATAACCTGGAGCAGCTCACGAAGGTTCACAAACAGGTAGGAGAGCTGTGCCGGTCCCTCTGCCGCCCTCTCTCCTGGGGGAGCCCGCTGCATTGGGCCACACTGCAGGCGAGGCTCTGACAGCTGAAGAGCCAGAAAGCCTGTGAAATCCTTCCGTCCTCCGTGGCTTCCCTTATATCTAAGATACTGTATTTCATCAAAGCCAATGTGAGGAGTTGAGTTCGAGCTCTCTGGGTGTGGGGAGTGGGATGTTCAGTTCTGTCCTTTCCCACCACCTGCAGCCCCAGCCTCAGTCCCCATCGGGCTTTGGTGTCTCCTGGGGTGCCCCAGAGCTCCACAGAATGCAAAGCGGGCACCGCCCAGCTGATCCGGGCCGGTTGCTTTCACAGTCTAGGAGGCGACTGGCCCAGGGCGGGGAACTGGGAGCAGCACTGGCCCCTCTGCTCTGTTGCTGTCGCTTGGGCACCCTCTCAGGTTCTTGCAATGCCCTGAGTCTGTCTGGAGTCGCCAAGAGCAATGGTGATTTAGGGCTTAGCTGCCTCCTTTCTGTTGAATGCTGGAATGTTCATGCTGTTTTCCCTAAATCTTAAAGACTGGGACATGATGGAAGGGCCACATGGCCGAGGGGATGTCATTCCTCTTGGACATGTTACGTCCTCTTCACCAGTACTGATGACATCATTTTTCCTCAGAGGGAGGACCGCAGATTCAGTGTGGCTGGTGTTACTGAAACAAGTTATTGACAGAAATACAAAAGTAAACACTGTCAGGGAGCAGGGCTCCGACATTCATTAGTATTTTTACTTATGGACTCAATGGATGTTTACTGAAGCCCTGCTCTCTGGCAGCCCCAGCACAGGCACTGGGCCTACACGGTGACAACTTCTTTTGGCACGTTCTGATTTTCACAACTTTTTTTATCCAATTGGATTCCCACGTTGGTCCTATTCTGTCCCTTTTTATAGATGAGAAACCCTGGTGGTCCAATGACTTACACCCGGTTACACAGCCAGGGAATGATAGAGCTTGGGCCCAGGGTGAGCCTGTTGCTTCTGAATCGAGTGTCTTCAGCGATGAAAGAAAGAGCAGTCCCCCTGGGTTGCCTGTTAGCCTCGGGATGTGTTGCAGAGCAGGTCCCAGCCTCACGTTGCTGTGGACGGTGGGTCCTGGTGGAAGGAGGCCTGCGAGGGTCTAACTCACGCCCTCCGCGGAGCCCTTTGCTGTGCATTGCTCAGCTTTCACACGCTGCCGTGGGAGCACTGCTTTCTCACAGGAGAGAGGAAGCAAACCCTGAGCCTGAGTTTCCTGTGGTGGGAACTGGCTTTAATTAGACCCTCGCACCTGTGGGTCGTGTAGTTAGTAATTCGATCCCTTTGCTCTTCCCAGAGGTTATGGCCATGTGGACTTCCCACCCGGCAGGGGTGGTCCCTCAGCTGCAGAGTCTGCTTCTAGCTGCTCTCCTCTCACAGTCTTTGTCCCCCGAGGTGGGTGCTCCCCTTGCTGACCCCGTTGCTCCCTGGTAACTGCCCCTTCCCCTCCACCCCAGCTGGTCCGGGACAACGCGGACCTGCGCTGTGAGCTGCCCAAGCTGGAGAAGCGGCTGCGCGCCACGGCCGAGCGCGTCAAGGCCCTGGAGAGCGCGCTGAAGGAGGCCAAGGAGAACGCCATGCGGGACCGCAAGCGCTATCAGCAGGAGGTGGATCGCATCAAGGAGGCCGTGCGGGCCAAGAACATGGCCCGGAGGGCCCACTCGGCCCAGATTGGTACGTGCCTCTCACCTGGGCCCTTGCTAAAGGCAAGGTCTCCACCGGCCAGGAGCGCTGGTGCTCTGAGGCCACCTGGCAGTTGCTCTGGAACAGGCGGTCAGTCTTGCAGGACCCAGGCCGCTGTGCCTCCCAGCACCTGCGCCCCCCAGCACCTGTGCCCATCCTGGAGGAGGGGGTGTCCTTACACTGAGATCCCAGCATACATTGTGGTCTTCAGAACGGCTGAGCTGAGAGGCCAGCTGGCCTGGGCTGTAGGCAGAAGTGTTGGGCTGTATAAGGATACACTATCAGATATACCAGAATACACAGCTATTTCTCAGCGAGGCCTGAAGGCCCCTGTCCTGGGTGGAACCACGAGGAGTGGGGAGCCAGGGGCCTCAGCAGAGCTGCTTGCAGATGCACGTCCTGGCTCCCAGGCCTGGCGTCAGTGAGCTCCTGGTTCTAGCCTGGGTTGGGGCATTCTCCCCACACTGGGGAGTGTAGCTGCTAAGTCATGTTCCCAGAATAGAGCTGTAAGAATAAATGGGATTTAGGGACGATCTCTGGAGGGCTTTTTAGAAAACTGAAGCATCTCCAACAGCATGTACTGTTATTGCCCATCAGGTAGTGCTGTGCAGAGGTTTTCCAACCAGCACCTTTGTGTTTCTAGTTTTCAGGTTATACTTTAGATGAGTGGCTCATTAGATTTTTCACCCTTTGCATTTATTGGATTTTATACCTTAGAAAACCTACTGAAAATGACGGACCCTCTCCCTAGAAAAGTGATAGCAGGCAGAATTCCGCATCCAACTTCTGGGGCTCGAGAGATGCCCTGGGAACCCCTGGGGACCTGTGGGTCAGCCTCAGACCAAAACTGAAAGTCCTTTGTTTCTAACTTTCCGCAATCTGAATAAAAATGATTGCTATGTAAATTCTGTCTCCTAAACGTTGGGTGTCCTGGGCTAGCTCACTGCACTAATAGGAGGGCAAACCTGCTTTCAGAGACTCTGGTGGCTGAGAACGGTGATGTGGACAAGAATTCTGCCTTGGTTTTCACCTGTGGCCTGGGCATGGCTCTTTGAGTCCTTTCTGACTGCCTCTTCTCTCCTTTCTGTTGTTTGACACAGCCAAGCCCATCCGCCCCGGACACTACCCAGCATCATCTCCAACAGCCATTCATGCCATCCGAGGGGGAGGAGGCGGCTCATCAAACTCTACTCATTACCAGAAATAAGTAAGTCAGTCCCTGGTGCTGGGTGGCTTCTGTCTAAGGCAGAGCCCTGCCCCTGCCTGGCTTCCTCCCATGTGTGTGTGGACCTGCAACAGATAGGAGACAGCTCTGCTCCCACAGGCCCTGGGGTTCAGGTATCAGGGACCGAGGCCTATCCTCAACTCAATCTAGTGCCCCGGGGTCTTCTAGCTGGGCCACCTGGCACCAGGTCCCCCAGAGGCAGGCGAGGGTGTGGTGAATGAGTCACCGGAGCTTTTGTCTGTGGGACTCCCCGCCAGAGCTGGCATCCAAAAGGGCATTACCCGTTTGTCAGCTGCTTTTACCCAGAACAGACAGACATGGGTGATTAAGTCTCAGGAACTGAATATAAAGCAAGAGCCAGATAATGAAAGTCATAGTTTTACAGTTACTATCTGAACTCCACAAATGGAGTGTTTAAGAATTATGCTAATTTATATCTAGGTGGATCCAGGCCAGTTTTTCCTTTGAGATAGTGGGCTGTAAACTTCTCTTTCCACAACCCACATGCCCAATATTGTTCTACAGCAAAAGGGGGGAAAGGTAATGTACTTTGGAAGAGAGAGAAAAGAGCACAAGCCTGTCCTTTTGTACTGTGAGGTGGAGAAAAGGGGCTGCCAGTTAGTAGACCAGACAGACAACTGGGTGGCCAGAAAACTGACTTTGAACCAGTAACGTGTGGAAGGGAGGAGGTGGTTCTGGAAGCTGGCCTTGACCTCTGAGCCCTCACTGGGGAAGCTAGTGTGCAAGAGGGCGGGTTTGCACAGCAAACCTCAGTGACGGGCACCTCAGGAGAGCAGCAGCTCCTCAGCCCCTTTTGCATCAGGTAAGGACAGTGAACGGAAGGATGCTGGAGCCCTCACTCAGGGGAGATGACGGCATTGCTCAGGCTCAGACTAAAACTTCCAAGGAGGAAGCTTGGCGCCCCACCCAGGCACCATTCGAGGAGCAGGGCAGCAACAGCAGGGAAGGCCGAGGCAGCCGTGAACAGGCAGCATGCCCGCCACCATCTGCCGTGTCCGAGAAGGTTGGGTAGAACATGAACTTGGCAACAGCCACCCCATTCAGATCTGCCCTCCACTTCCAATCAGAAGCAAATAAAATTGGATGTTACAAAATTGCTTTGCCTGTCATGTGGTCAGTGTTGGGGTTAACACTGGAATGGAACTGGAAGGTCAAGTTGGGCTGCTTAGCACAGAAGAGCCTACGGCACTGGTTCTTAAACTCCGGGGGGTATTGGCATCATCTGGCACCCAGGGACCCAGGCTCGTCGAAGTAGCATAGGGACCTGGACCTTGGTATTTTCACCAAGTACCCCAGGTGTTTCGTTTGCCACCAAAGCTCGAGAACTACTATCCTAAAGTTACTATGACTTAAATAAGATGGGAGTTTATTTCCGTTACATAAGGAATTTGGAGTGGTCTGTCACAACAGAAAGCTAGCCTCTTAAATTTAGACTCGTCCTCAGCAAGTACCTTTCTCCCTTTCTTAAGGTCATCTCAAGGCCACCAAAATGACTGCTACAATTTACGTTCCAAGTGTAGTAAGCAGAAAGGAAACAGAGACGAGGCAAAAGCAGCTCTCCCGCTAAATCAGCTTCCTTATTTAAGCAGCCTTCCCAGAGTCCCATACAGTCCTGATGCCCACATCCCTCTCGTAGGACTGAGGCACACGGCCATCCCTGGCTGCAAGGGAGGCTGGAAAAGGTGGTCGTTTAGCTGGGTGCATCACTGCCCCGAATAAGAGTAGTGTTTCTTTGCTGAGGACAGGAAGATGAATGCTTGTGGGCACCCAGCACTCAGCATTGCTGAACACCTAGTGTGCAGCAGAGCTGTGCTGGGTGTGGTACCTGCATCACCCACTTGAGGTGAGCTTGCAGACAGGTGTCTGTGCTCAGCTCCCAGCAAGAGACTGCTCTCCAGGTCCAGAGACTATGCAGTGCTCACTTCACTAATGCTGCCCCATGGAGGCCTGCCAGACCCACACAGTGTGTGAGGCATGTACAGCGCATGTTGGCTATTCATTGCCTGGATATCCTCTTCTCACCCTGAAGATTGAAAATCAGTAGGTCAGGTGAGACTTTCAAGGTAACAGAATGTCCTCACCCACCATGGTGATTTGTTTCTTTACTTTAAGTACTTTAAGTAAAGAAACAAAATTTGTTACTTTAAGTAAAGAAACAAATGAGTGGTTTTGATGATTTTATCTGAAATTGGACCCTCCTCAACCTCCTTCACACATACATACAACTCCTGTGGCCGGTGCTTTTCTCACCATGTCATGAGCAGGCCTTTCCCACTGCCGGGAGGTGGTATGGTTGCGGGTCTGGCCTTAGACACCTGGTCAGTGTCAGGTCCCCTGCTTCCTTCAAGTTATTTCACCTCAGAGTTGGTGTCCTCTTCTGTGGAGGGGAGAGTCCTTTCCCTGGGCTGTTGCCATTGATGTGAGGACTAACTGAGGTCATGCTTCTAAGCTGCTTGGCATATGACAAGTGCTCAATTAAAATGCCAGCTTCTAATATTCAGGAGCAGTGCAGTACTGGGTACATAGTAGGTAGTTGGTGTTGGTTTATAATCTCCTTTATTTCACACAGTTGTTACAAAATAATTTTTAGTCTCTATAGCAGTGGATTATAACCACTGAGTGTGGAAGGCCCATGTCTGAGTAGCCTGTTTGCTGCTACGAGCAAAGGAGTTTTAAAGATACAATCATTTATCTGAAAGTCATGAACAAGAACATTGACTTTATTTTCCTTTTTTAAAAAATATATTTTTATTCATTTCAGAGAGAGGAAGGGAGAGGGAGAGAGAGATAGAAATATCAATGATGAGCGAGAGTCATCGATCAGCTGCCTCCTGCACCCCCCTCACACCTCCCCCGCCACTGGGGATTGAGCCCACAACCCAGGCATGTGCCCTGACCGGGAACTGAATCATGACCTCCTGGTTGATGGGTCAACAGTTCAACCACTGAGCCATATCAAGAACATCGACTATTTTTAAGGAAAGAACATTTGTAAGAAAAGACTAGCATTTCTCAATAGAGGTTAAAAAAAAAAAAAAAGGATAATATCCAGTGGAGAATTATAATTGGAAGTGAGGAAATGCTAAGTCATTTTTAAAGAAATCATTGGAAATATGAAATTCGTTGTTTAGATGAGCTCACATTGCAATGGCCTTTCCAGATCCTTGGGATTCTTGCTCTGAAACGTGTGTGCGCTGGGTGGTAATCAAACTTAGATCTCGGGGATGAGGAACCTCTTTTTCAGACCAAAAGCTGGACATGGGCAGTCCATGCAGCAAGTTAAGGACATGGGACATGGCCAGATGTGGGTTCCAAGCCTGGCCTTGACTTTACTCCTACGTGACATTGAGGCTGATTTTTTTTCAGCCTCTGTTTCCTTATCCAAAGAATGGGAATAGGCATAGAGAGCCTGCTCTGTTCTTGGTTTAACAGTGAGTGAGACACAGAGGACTCTGTGCATGTGTAGTGATATGCTTGTTTGGGGAGACACAGCACACAAACAACGTAACTTCAAATAGTGGTTATTGCACTGAAGAAAATAAAGAACAGGGTAATAGAATAGAGATGGAGGATGCTTATGTGCATATAAGAGTAACCAACGGATGCAAAACATTGGGGGTGAGGGCATGTATGGGAGTGGGGTGGGGGGGCAATGGTAAGATATGTACACATATAATACCTTAATAAAATTTTGAAAAAAAAAAAGAAAAAGAAAGAGGGGCCGACATTTGAGCTGAGAACTGAATGATGAAAAGCCAGCCACCTAGTGGCCTGGGGCAGAGTGACACAGACACCCGTGGAAGGTGGGAGATACTGGCATATCAGGAGCCAAGGAAGGCTGATCGAGCTAAAGCCCAGAGAACAGTGGAGACCATCTTAATTTGGGCTGTTGGGAAGGGAGGTGGGGACTGGATAAATGAGGCTTTGAGGCTCCGGTGAGCAGTTTAGAGTGGAATCTAGGTGTGTGGGGCTTTAGGATGGAAATGGTGGGACCTGGTTCATGATAGGAAAGGGCCACCATGGGCAGGGCTTCAGAGAAAGGATGGGGGCCTGAGAGTAAGAGCAGGGGCTTTCCTAGGTGTGTGGGGCTTTAGGATGGAAATGGTGGGACCTGGTTCATGATAGGAAAGGGCCACCATGGGCAGGGCTTCAGAGAAAGGATGGGGGCCTGAGAGTAAGAGCAGGGGCTTTCCTAGTGGCTGTTGCTGCTGTCCACTTGGAAGGGGTAGCATTGAACCGATGTGGTGGCAGCAAGTGCTTAGAGTCAGCCCGAGTGTGAGAGCTGAGGCGGGTGGGGAGAGGGCTGTATGGTGGAACTCAAAGGTGGCTCCTAGGTTTGGGCCCTAGCAACCAGGTAAATGTTACCTTTAGCATGACTGGGGAAATTGGGTGATCAGCAGTTTTTGTGGAAAAACTGAAAGTTTGGCTTTTATCATCCTGATTAGGAGATGCCTCTTAGACATCAACCCAGCTCACCGTCTACATGGGTGTGTTGAGTAGGCTGTTGGGTTGGTGAGTCTGCAGCTGAGGAGAAAAGTCAGGGTTGAGGTGGTGGAGATTGTGTGTAAGGCAGTGGGTCTGGGGGAGGTAACTTGGAGGAAGCGTGGACAGAGACAGAGACAGAGGGCTGGGGGAGTTAGGACCCGGGGACCTGTGGGAAAAGGTAGGTGGCACTGCCAAAGGGGTCAGAGAAGGAGAATGTGAGGTCAAGTGGACACCCAGTTTTTAGGAAAAGGTGGTCAGGTATGTCAAAGGCTGCTCAGAGCTGGAGGAAGATGATGACAGAGACTGGATAGTTGGTGAAAGTCAGAGGGAGGTGACCTTGAGCTACTCAGCAGAGGGGGATGTGGCCCAATTAGCTTGGACTACAGAGGGGGGTGGTGGGGAGTCCAGTCAGCAACTGCACCAGCTTCAAGTTTTACTTTTCATTTTCTAAAATATATTTTTGTTGATTTCAGAGAGGAAGGGAGAGAGAGAAGCATAGTGATGAGAATCATTGATCAGCTGCCTCCTTCACATCCCACACTGAGGATTGAGCCCGAAATTCCGGCATGTGCTCTGACCTAGAATCCTACCAGGACCTCCTGGTTCATAGGTCAATGCTCAACCACTGAGCCATGCTGGCCAGGCAAGTTTTATTTGAATGGGCATAGGAATGGAGGATATGGGGTTAAGAAGGGGTTTGCATTTCTTTTTTAAGATGGGAGCTATTACAGCTTATCTGTATGTGGATGGTGTTGATCCAGCTGCGAGGGGACATGGATAATGTAGGAGAATTACAGGTACAGAGTATTGGGTCCAGAGCAGAGTGACACACACCCAAGGTGCTGGATAGGGCGCACAGGGAGGTAAAAGGGCTCTCTGTTTTTGCAGGTAAGCCAGGATATCAGCTGAGAGGGAGGTGGGAGTTGCAAGCTGGAGAAGAGGTGTGAGATAGGCCTGTCAGGCATTATTCGAGGCCCCACATTTAATGTAGCCGCACTTGAGTACTTGTCTAGCTCCCTGGTTCTGAGGGCCCTGGAGTTGTCTTCCTTTCCTGGCCATGCTTTAGCAAGCCAGTGGGCACTTGTTCAAATGTGTCCACCAGGTGGCGCCAGTGGGGCATTGCTGAAACCGCTGTTTCTGAAAGATTTTGTGGCAGAATGGTGTTCTTTTGGTTTTTCTATATTTGGACCATTGTTTCTCAAACTTGAATAGTAAATAGAGTACTTTTAAAAAAATAAAATTCTCACACAGCCCCTAGAGTTTAAGTTACTCTAGTACGCCATGTAAATATTTGAAAATGTAAAGCACTATACACTCCCTATACTTACAGATGTTACACAACTGTCAAGTCAAAACAAATTTAGAAGTTATATTAAAATGAAACCACAAATCAAAACTCTAAATCACCAATGTTAATATAATTGAAAGAAAGATGATCCTGCTGAGCATGAAGAGCCAGGTGCAGTGTGGTGACTTTTAGTGTGTGTCACGCCTGTACGGCTTCCGTGTGTCATGACGTGACTCAACCCTTCCACCCCCTTTCACTGTTAAAGCCACCGCAGAATCAGAGCATGCCTGCAGGTCTTCTGCCTTCCGGGGCTGGAACACATCGTTTTCCCACAAGGTGCAGCTCTTCCCCCTTTACATGAAGACAGTTGAAGTCGTGAGGAGTAGCACCCACTTGGGCAGAGCAGAGGGCGAGTGTGGGCTTGCACAGGATGCGGCCACAAGGCGGTTGGCAGGGCCATCTGCAGTAGCACACAGTAATGCTTCAGATTTCGGTGCTAAGAAAAACAGAAGTGAAAATATTGTAAAATTAACTAAAGACCCAGGATGCCTCTCACGGTGCAGATGTAGAGGAAGAGCCTGATTTGAGGACTGCACTTTTATTAAAACCATACATATTAAGTCTAGAAACCATGTCCTATTTAATAAAGTTTTGATAAACTTTTATCAGCGTTTATTTGGTAAAATCACAGCAGTAGAGTCAGAAGGGACCCATTGGGGCTCTTCTAGGACATTTGAAGAAGCAATTCGCATTTGTAGACGGTGTTTTTCATGTTTTGAGGCATACAGAAAACAGCCCTGGAAAAGGGCTTCTGCGGTTTGTGGCAGGGTCACCCAGGGGGCGAGACTACAAAGAGCCATCAGAGGAGCCTGGGTGTGCCGCTGTGACCCATGTCTCTGATTTGTGTGCCTTTCCCAGGACCAGTGACGGTCACTACAGGTAGCTCTGTCTGCTTCAGCTGTCACTGCTTCAGGCCCTTATTATGAACTAAGGGCCCAGTGTATGGATTCATGCACATTGAAAGGAAGTTAATTAGAAGAAATATTTTAATATTGCTATCTGCCCTTTCTTTATAATAGAAGTGTCAACCAAATTTGTGATCGACAGTGACAGATGGAAACACACGTGTGTGATTGGCACCAGCGAGAGCTTTATATGTATCGTGCATGTGCGAGTAATATATATATATGTGTGTGTGTGTGTGTGTGTGTGTGTGTGTGTGTGTGTATATATATATATATATATATATATATATATATATATATATAGAACTAGAGGCTCAGTGCACAAAATTCACGCACCGGTAGGATGCCTAGCGGCTGCCAGCTACCAGCCAGGGCCTCCCTCCCTTCCCCCAGTTGCCTGCTGCTGCCGCCGCCAGCTGGGGCCTCTCTCCCTTCCCCCAGCCAGCCCCACCCCCTGGTCAAACTCCTGGATGAATTCCCCGTCAAGGGGACAATTAGCATACTACACTTTTATTATACAGTAGGTCCTTGGGTTATGTAGGTCGGAGATCCGTTCCTACGGTGCGACGTAACGCGATTTTCTCCGTAAGTCGAAACCCACCTACATAAGCACCTACGTCACTCATAATGGAGCACATACACAGCAGTAATGAAGTGAAACAGTAAAAAAAATTTAAAAGAAAGATAACAATTCCTGACCTTGTGGTAAATAAATAATAAAAAAAAAACATAAGGCATATATGTACATACGTCGAAATGACGAAACTTTCTTTTTTTAATAAATAAATGGGAGATGGCGACGTAACTACGAAACAACCTATGTTGAGTCCAACGTAACCTGAGGACTGTCTGTATAGGACAAACTTGCTTAATTAGACCTGCTTTCTGATGTAGCTAAACTTTTTCCAGCCCAGGGAAGCACCCCAACTTCTTTTTCAGGTAATTGTCAGCAACATAGCAGAAAATATCAACATGAAGCAGATTATTATTGTAGATCACGCAGGGAGAACAAAGCATAAAATACGTAACTACAGCAGTGTTTGACTATTTTCTGCGCAGTGAGAAAAAACCTGCAGTCATTTTCAAGGTCCACCATTTCTTCTTTTCAGTTGAGTCAAGTTTCTAAGCTTTCTAAATCTCTGTTTTCCAGCTAATGAAAAGAAAATAGGATTTTAAAGAGTCTCCTATCCACCTACTCCAGGACTTCTGTGAGGATCAAATGAGATGAGGCATGGGAAAATGCTTCACAGACATTTGGTTAAAGTGTAAAGTGTTTGCACCTGGCTATAAAGCAAGTCATGTTCCTGAGCTGAAGAAACTCCAAGGAGGCTAGTTGCTAGGGAGAGGAAGCTGGGTGTTGCTGCGTGACGTCATTACCCCGCACCCACAGCCACCGTTTCCGAGCTGGATTGGGCTGGGCTGTGGACTGCATTTTGTGCCATGGGGTCTTGACAGCGTCAGCTGCGATTTTGTGGGCTGTCACTTCTGGGTGGTGGTGGGGCCTGTGTCCCACTTGGGGGAAGCTGAGGGTTGCTTTGTTGGCGCCAGGTCTGCGGTGCTGTTTCTCTGTAAATGGCCAGTGTGCATCACAGCAGCTCCTGAGTTGAGCGTCTGCCCCCTGGTGGTCAGTGCACATCATAGTGACAGGTCGGACGGTCAGACACTTAGCATATTAGCCTTTTATATACATATAGATATACGTTTTTGTTAATAGAAGTAATGTCTTTAACTTCTTACATGATGGGATGAAGCAGACACATAGCAAAGATCTGTGGGCTTTTACTGCCCCACCAGTCAGCTGTGACCAAGGGCCTGAGATCTTGGACCCTGTGTTGCCCGTGTGCTGCTCCGGGATCTTTAGCCTGTCACACTTGGCCCAGACTTGGGAATGTGCAAATGACTTTCTACTACAAGAAGTCTTGTCACAGTAAGCTGTACCCTTAGAGGGAAATTCTAAGGGTACATTTTCTAGCCTAGCTTTAAACCTCAGATTTCCTGTGCTTTGAATGCCCCCTGCCATTTCCCCACATTCACTACCCACTACTAAAGCCCACTTGGGCCTCTGGCTCTACTTTCTTTGAACTGAGATAGTTCCAATTTCTCTGAACCCCCACTCCACAGGCAGAATGGGGTTCTCTCTAAGCGCCTGACTGCTGGAGCAACAAGGTCCTTCCTATTTGGTCTTTGGTAAATCCTCAGGTTCAGGCCGAGCTTCCCAAGCTGGCACTTACTCACTTACACTCTGTTCACTTTTCTGACACCATCTGTCTTTTCTTGTTACTCATGTCTCTATTCAAGATACCTGGATCCAACCTATCTTGTGCCGTTGTTAGGGTTCACCTTGACCTTTCTCCTGGTTTTGACACTCAATCACAAGTTAAAAATCTACACTAATAAAAGAGAAACATGCAAATTGACCATCACTCCGCTATGCCCACCAGCCAATCAGGAGGGAATATGCAAATTAGAAGGACAAAGATGGCGGCCGCCCAGCTGCTCCAGGCGTGGAGTGGTCGGGCGGGGCAGGATGCCTGCTATGAGAGGGAGGGTGGGGGGCAAAGGGATCTACAGGAGCAGCACTCCGGCCGCAGCGAAGACGAAGACTGCAGACTCCGGAGTCTGAAACGAAGATGAAGATGGCAGACTCCGGCTGAGTCTGCAGCGAAGATGGCAGACTTTGGCCGGAGTCTGCAGCAAAGACAAAGATGGCAGACTCCGGCTGAGTCTGCAGCAAAGATGGCAGACTCCGGCCGGAGCGAAGGCCTGGGTCCTGGGTGCTGGAGGAAAACCGGTGCTGGAAGCCAAAGGAAGGAAGGCCTATTGCACGAATCTCTTCGTGCAATGGGCCTCTAGTATTATATATAAATATTAGATGCACCAGGTGACCTGCTTACAGCAGAAATGGGTTCACTGCACATATGCAGGGTAGGCAGGGACTTGCTTTCAGATTTAGCCCAACAAAGTAGTGAAGCTGAGAAGTCTCATTCACAGCAGGTCCCATAGTGTCCTTAAGTCACACACAACCTACATCTAATCCACTGGGCCATTCAACTTGCTACTGCCACAGCCCTAGCAATTAAAGACTGAGTCACGAGATTGTGCATGCAGGGCTCCTCTTTGCTGCATACAGGGCTCCGCTTTGCTACAGGCAGGGCAGCGGGGTGATTGTGGGCTCAGGGACTGGAGGTGTACTGCCTGGGGTTGCATCCCAGCTTGGCCACACACTGGGCAAGTTGCTTCATCTCAGTGTTCCTCAGTGTCCTCTGTAAAATGCGGCCAGTGTCACTGCCTACTGACAGGAGGCTGTGAGGACTAAACACGTGGCTGTGTGCTACAGAGAGCTTCCAGGGGTGGGCAAACTTTTTGACTCGAGGGCCACAATGGGTTCTTAAACTGGACCGGAGGGCCGGAACAAAAGCATGGATGGAGTGTTTGTGTGAACTAATATAAATTCAAAGTAAAGGAGCGGAGGGGAGAGCAAGAGAACCCTCCGCTCTTTCGGCTCTGCGGGCCGGATAGAACAGCCGAACGGGCCGTAGTTTGCCCACGGCTGGCTTAGACGGAGGCCTGGAACGTGCGAGCATCACGTTCATCACGTCATCGTTGTTGTCTAGTCCAGTCTCATCCTAGCTTCTGCCTCCTGACTAGCAGAGGGAGCCGTCAAGATCGCACAGCTTGTCGGGGGGCAGATCCTGGACTGAGGCCCCTGATCTGCTATGCAGTGGTTCTCAAACTTCCTGCCTTGGAACCCTTTCTGTTCTTAAAAAGTATCAGTGGCATCAAAGAGCTTTTATACTTGTAGGTTATATCTATTGATATGTTTTATATTGGAAATTAAAACAAAAATTTTAGCCCGGCCAGCGTGGCTCAGTGGTTGAGCGTAGACCTATAAACCAGGAGGTCACGGTTTGATTCCCAGTCAGGGCACATGCCCAGGTTGTGACCTCCATTGCAGTGTGGGGCTTGCAGGCAGCAGCCAATCAATGATTCTCTCTCATCACTGATGTTTCTATCTCTCTTTCTTCCTCTCTGAAATAAAACAAACAAACAACAACAAAAAACCACCAAAAATTTGATATGTTACTACTGTTAACATAAATGCCATTTTTAATGAAAAATAATTATTTTCCAAAACAAAAAACTCAGCAGAATGGCATTGTTTTACAAATCTCTACAATTTGGCTTAAGAAATGGCAGCTGGGTGCTCCTGTCTGCTTCTGCATCCTGTCTGCTGCCGTGTTGTTTTGGTTGACTTACATGAAGAAAACGCAGCCTTGTCACTGCAGACAAGATTCTTGGCCATTTAACAACTAAGAAAACTATGACCCAGGAGAATTTTGCACATAGTCCTGTCCTCACAGGTTTGCTCTGGGAATTGAATGAGATGGAGTGAAGGAAGAGGGAAAGTCTCAGAGTCCCTGGCACAAGTTACCTGCCACAATAGGAGCCAGTGTTTGGTTGTGGGACAGGCCTGGCGAGAATAGAGGAGGCAGGACTGTGCGGGGAGGACAGAAGTAGCTGCAGGGGCACTACTGCGGTGCATGAGTCTGGTGCTGCAGATTCGGAGACCTCAGGAGGTCCCGGGGAGAGAAGTCCTCGTTTCATCTGCAGGGCAGTGGGCTGCTCTACTTGAATTCTTCCCGATGCCGTGTTTCTCAGTTATAAATTCAGAGCAACTGAAATTGTTCCCTCCCAGCAGATTGCACTAGTGCTCCTGTGAGATAAATCCACTTCTATTCAGTCGTGATAGGGAAAGTATAATCGGTAATTCTTATAATGTGGGATCGAATTGTAGAAAGGCAGAAGAGAAGATAAGACTATGTACTGTTTGGATTAAGCGTAAATCCACTGTAAGCAGTTGCAAAAGCCAGAGTTGGGTGAGGGGGGGGGGGTGTCTCTAAATACTTCTTGCAAAATCCTTATACAATCAGCTTCTTTCTTCAGCCTTCCCCACCTCTTCTAAAGGAGGTGGTTTCATTTCCTTCTAAATCTGGTCACACGTTGCCATTCTGAATCACCATCTCTAGTTTGGCAGAGACCCAGGGACAGTCCACTCTGGTCACTTGGTCCAGTATGCTGCTATGAATGAATGAATGAATGCATGCATTCATGTGAGTGGATGACAATCTGAACCATCTCAGAGAGTTGGCAGAACTGGGTTTTAAATGGCCTCAGGGTTCACCTGCCGTAATGGCCCCTCTGTGACAACAACAGTCAGAAACACCTTCCCTGAGACTAACCCAGCCGTGGGCAAACTACGGCCCGCGGGCCGGATCCGGCCCGTTCGGCTGTTCTATCCGGCCCGCAGAGCCGAAAGAGCGGAGGGTTCTCTTGCTCTCCCCTCCGCTCCTTTACTTTGAATTTATATTAGTTCACCCAAACACTCCATCCATGCTTTTGTTCCGGCCCTCCGGTCCAGTTTAAGAACCCATGGTGGCCCTCGAGTCAAAAAGTTTGCCCACCCCTGGACTAACCGTTTACCTTTGTAAGTTATATCCATTTTCTCCTAAGTTTACCTGAGGAGATGAGCATCCAGCTAGTTGGGAGAAGATGGGAGTATCCTAGCTGAGTGTGTTTTCCTTGGGCCGCTGGAAAGACTGCCTAAAGAGCTGTAACTCAGGGTGAAGAGCAGCCTCTTCCTAATAAAGGGCCTTTCATCGGTCGAGGTCCTATGTTTTCCTTTGGGCAACCTGTCACAATCTCAGTCCTCTGTCGCCCTCCTGGAGGTGACTGAACTGAGCAGGTTGGGCTCCTTTGTGGCCCCCCATTTCTTCTGAGCTATTAGCCCAACGTGCTGAATCTTGCACGTGGTGGGGAGTGGGGAGTTTCATGAAAGGCCTTCTCGTGGAAACCGTGCCCCTTCATGGTCTGCTGCAGCTACTGAGGCGCCCCGTTGAGTCTGTGTGTCTAACGTTTGGCTCTGTCAACATGGCTTGCCTGTGATCGTCACGTTAAGCCATAATCCTACAATTTAAGGTATGTTCTCGTTACCTCCCTGCCTCCAGGCACACAGGAAGACCATCTCATCTGACCGGGGACCCATCAGTAGTTCTGGGATAGTTTGGGAGAAAGGAGCTGGGCGGGGTGGGCGGGGAGGGTGGTGGGGGAGATGGGGCTTTCAGTGTGGTGCTCAGAAAGCATGCCTGGGCTACTGGTTTTCAGCTCAATGGATTTAAGTGACAACTATGGCCATGCTTTCAGAGGTTTCCCATTTCTGGTCCTAACATGAGCAAGTACACATCTCAGTAGAAAGGCTAGCCATTGAAGATGCTCTTCCCTAAGAAAAACCTCTCTCTGTGATTCTAAACACAGTGTGAGCATCACCCTACAAGGCTGTTCAAACCACTTTTAATTGGGAGCTTTATAATCGTTATGATTATACTGTTGGAGCAAGAGAAGTGCTTAACAGATAAGCTCCCCGGGTGTCTTCTGTGTCTGCGAGGAGGTGATCTTCTTAAAAGGAATCTGTGTTCCCTCTCTCTCCTCTCCTCTCTCTCTCTCTCTCTCTCTCTCTCTCTCTATCTCTCTCTCTCGCGCGCGCGCGCGCACGCACGCGCGCTTTATTTTTCCTACTCAGTTTTTGTTCTATATTTCTTGCAGGTTTTTTCTCTATGCACTTCAATTTTATCTGCTTTTATAATCCCTTTCCATGCCCTGATTTTTCCTCTTATTTATAACTAGAGGCCCGGTGCATGAAATTCGTGCATGGGGGGGTGTCCCTCAGCCCAGCCTGCACCCTCTCCAATCTGGGACCCCTCAAGCAATGTCCGACTGCCTGTTTAGGCCCGATCGGGCCTAAACAGGCAGTCGGACATCCCTCTCACAATCCAGGACTGCTGGCTCCCAACTGCTCGCCTGCCTGCCTTCCTGATTGCCCCTAACCGCTTCTGCCTGCCAGCCTGATCACCCCCTAACCATTTCCCTGCCAGCCTGATTTATGCCTAACTGCTCCCCTGCCAGCCTGATTGCCCCTAACTGCCCTCCCCTGCAGGCCTGGTCACCCCTAACTGCCCTCCCCTGCACGATTGATCACCCCCAACTTCCCTCCCCTGCTGGCCTGATCGCCCACAACTGCCCTCCTCTGCCGGCCTGGGTCCCCCCCCAACTGCCCTTCCCTGCAGTCCCAGTCGCCCCCAACTTCCCTCCTCTGCCGGCCTGGTCACCCCTAACTGCCCTTCCCTGCAGGCTTGATCACTCCCAACTGCCCTCCCTTGCAGGCCTGGTCCCTCCCAACTGCCCTCCCCTGCTGGCCTGATTACCCACAACTGCCCTCCCCTGCTGGCCATCTTGTGGCAGCCATCTTTGACCACATGGGGGCAGCCATCTTGTGTGTTGGAGTGATGGTCAATTTGCATATTACTCTTTTATTAGATAGGATAGAGGCCTGGTGCATGGGTGGGGGCTAGCTGGTTTTCCCTGAAGGGTGTCCCGGATCAGGGTGGGGGTTCCCTTGAGGTATGGGGCGGCCTGGGCGAGGGGCCTGTGGTGGTTTTCAGGCTGGCCATGCCCCCCGGCAACCCAAGCAGAGGCCCTGATATCTGGGATTTATTTATCTTCTATAATTGAAACTTTGTAGCCTTGAGTGGAGGCCTGGGCCAGCCAGGGTGTGTGGAAAGCTTGGCTTCCTCCATTGCCAGGGAAACCCAAGCCTCCTGCTCTCTCCATGGCCTCAGCCATCTTGTTGGGTTAATTTGCATACTCATTCCTGATTGGCTGGTGGGCGTGGCTGGTGGGTGTAGTGGAGTGATGGTTAATTTGCATATTACTCTTTTATTAGATACGATTTATTTCCTGCTTATTTATACAAAATATGTGAGGTTGCTTACATTATTATAACGTATAAATCAGGAGAGAGGAGAGAAAGGTTAGAGAAGAAGAGAGCATTATCGCAGGAATCTGAGATACTTACCACAGTTGAGCACTAAATTTGGTTATCAGCTTTTTAGAGGCAAAAACAGAAAGCAGTATTTGTTAGGCTGTGGGGTTCTTTTTAAATCTTTTTCCCCTTCTACACAATTTCCATTTTCTTTTGCTCTTGCTTATCCTAAGAGCAGTTGGGTTTTCTTAGTGTCTCATATTTTCTGTGCCAGGTAATTCCCATAGGGAGGAGGCTCCCATCCCTCTCTCTCTCCCCTTTCAACCCTCCTAACAACCACCGATCACAGACAGTCTTGGGGCTTCCAGCCGGAGTGAGGAAGCCAATCTTTCATTTTCTTCTTGAAAGCTGAGCTCACTGGCGTTGGTGCAAAGGGCTGGCCTCTGGGTCAGGACCAGCCCAGACTTTCATCCTGGAGACCTGACGAGCATCTATCTGGTGGCGAGTGGAGTGAAATCACAGGGGTGCTCCACTGAGTCACCATCATCCCAGGCAGATGAAGCATCCCTCTCAGGACTGGGAACCTCTGTCTTGGCCAGAGAACCTGAGGTAGGGGCTATGTCTGACCTGCTTTGGGATCCCAGGTGCTGGCAGGTGAGAAGTGGTGTGTGAGTTCCCCCCGGAATGAGGAAGTGCATCCTGTTTCTCTGAATATCTGTAGTTTCAATAGACAGAGACTTTTGGAAGAGGATGTTTTAGGGCTACACACTTACATCTAGAGCAGTAAGTAGGAGGCTGTGCTGTCCAAGTCACTGGCCACTGGCCACGCGTGACTGAGCACCTGTAATGTGGTCAAGTCCATACTGAGGTGTGCTGAAAGGGTCAGTTACACAGAGGATTGCAAACACTCGGAGAAGGACTGTGAAATATCTCAGTAATAATATCGTCATGTGCAACATCTCAACATGGAATGCTGCTTACCAATTGAAAGGATAATATATTGAATGTGTTGGGTTAAAGGAAATCTTACATTATTAAAATTAATTTTACCTGTTTCTCTTTACTTTTTAATGTGGCCACTCGAAAATTTAAAATTAGGTGGCTCGCATGGTATTTCTATTAGACATCTCTGGTTGAAATGTCTAGAATTACAAACAAACATTTTTTTTTCTTTTTGCTGAGGAGTGAATTTCCATTGTGTCTTCTAACACCTGTGTTCTCTCTTTCGTTCTCTTTTAACAGATCTGACTCTCCACGTAGCATGTCAAGGATGAAATTAATCATCAATTCCTCTCCCCCACCCCCTCCTACACACTTTTCTTTCCCACTTGCTTACCCAGCCATCTGCAGTACACCCGTTTCAGGTATTTGAGCTGTGTAGAAGTTCTGTGTGCAGACGTGTGCTTGGATCGCTCTCTTCCTGAGAAATCTGAAGGGGTGATTACAGAAGATCCACTCACTCCTGGGAACCACTGCTGCGGACTCCGCCTCGGGCCTCGGGCCTCGGGCAGTCTCTGGGTGGCCCCTGTACTGTCCAGCAAACGCCCTAACTTGCCATTCGGGGGGTGCGGGGGGACAACCAAGTGCCGTGGAGGCAGGTGATCACGCTCTGCTGAAACTGTCTGGTTTCCTGTAAAATAGACACTTTATATTTTTAGGGAACAAACAAAGTGCTGCTATAGGGTTCAAAATTTTCATTCTGAACACTTTTCCAAAACAGATTACTCCTAGGAAGCATTTTGAATACCCTGGTCACATCTTTGGATCTGTAAAGTACGCCTTTTAGTATGACATCCATTAAAATGCAAAGCAAATTTCTTCAAGGCAGAAAAACAATCTGACAGCAGCAATGTAGAATTTGTTCACTCAAACACATCTCTGTGAACGTGAAAAGTCATAAAATTCACCTCTGAGCTGTTTGCTATTGAACCTGCAGCGACGAGTCTCAGCCAGCCCGTGTGAGCATCTCCTCCAGAAGTGCTGGAAATGCCGCAGAGTTGGATGAGTGGAAGTGGGGTTGCCCCCTTCGCCCTGATCCACCTGGAGTGGCATCTGGATGGCCTCTTTCTCTAGGGAGCCATCTGGAGTCTCAAGGGGATATTGCTGCCGAAATCCAGGATCATTCCAGCAGTTGAAAGAGGAAGCCCTGGGGAGAAAGTAATGGACAAATTTTTGTGCCTATGAATAAGTTGCCATGAATAAGTTATTTAACTCATCATTCTGACTATTTGGGTCCTCTTTTTGGCATCAAATACAGGTTTTATCTTCTTAGGCAGAATTAGAAGAAATCAATATGGATGGATTTTTAAAAAAATATTTAACTGTTGTTATAGTCAAATACATGAATCTAAACTGAATCAACTCCCCCTGGTGTGCATATGAAAACAATGGATTTCCAAGTAGTAAGGTTTTCAGGGAAAATGACAAAGATTCAATTAAGTTGTTCTTCTGTGCTGCTACTGTTTTGACAGATTTGAGGATAAGTCCATGACAACCAAACCAAACTTGGTGAAAGCACCGGTCCTCCTGCTACTGTGCCTGCCCAAAAGGAGCGAGCTGGCACTGCCCCACTGCTGTCACCCGGAATGAAAGGTGTGGGGGAGACATTGGGCTTTCTAGTGGCTGTGTGGACAGAAGATTGTTCAAGGTGCATGTGCGTGAGAGAGAGGGAGAGGGAGAGAGAGAGAGAGAGAGAGAGAGAAAGAGAGAGAGAGAGAGAGAGAGAGAGAGAGAGGGAGAAGAAAGCACTAAAGACTGAATTGACCTCCAAAATCTTGTATAAAATTTCCTAACAAAGCAAAGCTGCTTTATTTAATTTATTTGCTAAATGTTGCTTTTTGTTTGTGTGTGTTTTGTATTGGGGGCAAGAGGAGTAAGGAGAGAAGAGGATGAATTCTACCTGAAGTATTTATTTGAAAAAGATGACAATTTTGCATTTTTAAAATTCTTCTGTTTGATTTTCTTATGTTGTTGCCGGCACTCGTGCAGTATAAACTGCCCAATTGCTATTTGCAATCTGATAGAAGGGTCCTTGTAGGACAGGTTCTGCAGCCCTTACCAGGTGATAACATGTGCCACATTTATAACCTTGCCTCTGATTTTAGACGCTAAAACATTGGTCTTTGAGAAGATTACCAATTATAATGGTCATACCATGATTGTCTATGATGCAACTGTATTACTTTGTGTTTGGAAATTGAACCAAGGTCAATAATTTATTTTTGGCTCTCTTGTTAATAGATTATTTTGGATTTTTTCCAAGGTGATTTTTTTCCTGGGTACCCCTTTTCTACTTCTAAAGAATTGCATGGCCCTTTCATGTTTCAAAGTAGCAGTCACTTGTAGTTCTGTATTTCTTGATCTCCACAAGGGACTCACAGAATTCACTTCACTTTTATTCACCGAGAAAGTTGGCTTTGATGTCTCTTAAAGATACTTCTGCTAGTTGCTGATCAGCCAGTCAGTTCACCTAGCTTTGATCTTTATAGGACCTCGAAACTAATTTTCCTCACTGCAACTAATAGGTAGATTATTGGAATGGATAATACAGTACGTCCAAGTGGATTCCTAATATTACTTTGTGTAATAAGCTAATTTTGAGATCATATATTCTGTAGGCCACTTGTTCAGAAAGCCACATGTATGCAACTTTAATTTTTTTAGACTATTGCCCCATTACACTTGGATTCTAAATGTAAAAAGCCACACTTCTGAAGGCCAAGCCTATGGTTGTATATTGGTTGTATGCTGCTCTTTGCTAGCGTGTGTGTGTTTGTGTATAAGTGGTGTGTTTGTGTGGTGTGTGGATGTGTGTGTGTGTGTGTGTGTGTGTGTACATGTGCACGTGCGCTTTTCCTCTCTAAATAATTTTATATTTCATGCTACTTCTTGAATGTTTACTTTGATTCTTGAAGGGAATACTAGATGGTTTATACAGATAAACTCTACCTGCAGGATAGTGGATTGTTAATTTAGAGGAATGCTGTTGGTTATATTAGATGTATGGTTGGAGACTATATTAATGCCAAATGTATTCTGGTCACTTACGAGAGACTTCTGTACAAACGCATCATTTCTTTAAACACTGTACCGTTGGCTTTTGTTGAATGGTGAGTGGTAAGGAGAACATTAAGTGTAGATTAAGGATTTTAAAGGAAATAGTATCTTATGATTAAATTAGGATTCATAGAAATATTGGGATAAATGGAGAAATAAGAATATCTGTCTGGAACGTAGCATCTAATGTATTTTGAAGCCCTAAATTCACACAAGAAACTGATGCTCCTGTCCAAGGCCAGACCACACCGTCACCAGGACTCATGGAGGAGCTATGGGTTCTCCTTTCCTGCAGGAGGAACTGAAAGCAAATCAAAGCTCTCTACAGTCCCCGCTTTGCAGAGCATGTTCTTAGCGGCGCAGAGACGTATTGGGGAAGTTTTTCATTGCCGAGGCAGGGGCGTTTCACTTCATTCACGTCATTGTCTCACCCTGCATATCTTAGTTGAAGGAACCATCATAGACTACAACAGCTTCATTTAACATTCAACTTAGACTTTTTAGAAGTATTGGGCAAGGGCCAGGAAGCACGGCTCTATGGAGTCTGACTGTACATGACAGGTTGTGTATCCGTTTTAACTACTTTCTATTGGGTGCGGAGGTGAGGGGAAGAGGGCATCTGTAGAATTATTCATGTCTAGTTTGTAAAGTATGTAGTGTGTACTGCAGATGTATGATTGCTGGGCTCTGTGTATCTGTACAGTAGCTTTCATTTTAAAAATTGTGGGCAAAATTGGTGGTTTGAAGGGAAGAATGCAGTTTCTATCAAGTAACGATGCTGTAATATAGTACATGTAACAAAAAATCTGGAAGTAACCCTCCCCTGGCCTATGGAAAATTTTGGTTTCTTCTGGGTTCTAAAATGAAGACGTATGGATACTCTGGCAGACTGCATGTTGTATAATTTGAAATATACTAAAAGTGGAAAATAAACTTGACTTAAACTTTGGCTGGTCTGTTTCCCCTTATTTGAGTCCAATGCCAGTGTCTGTGTGAGCCATTTCCTGGCTTCAGAGGAATTCATTTCAGTGAGCTAGAGCTCAAATTCAGCGCATGACCAAAGTCAACCTTGGCCTTCTTGCCTTTTGCTTAGCCTGAATATCTGGTTTTAATTTTTTTTTTCATTGAAAAACCAAGAAAACCTGACACTTGTCCCTTCAGCACTCAAACGATAGTGACTGATATAAACGTGTTAACTTTGAGTTAAAGCTGGATAGAGTTAAAGCTCAGTAGACACACCAGTGTCTTAGCCGAACCTCTTCTTGCCTGAGAAGGGCACTTATTCTAATAATATGTTTTGGAGCATTGGTATTCTTCAGCTAATGCAGTGGAGTGCTGCATATGTTGAAAGATTACTGGCATCTTTGGAGAAGGGCTGGGTGTTTGTATTTCTGTTTAACCTACTGATTATTAGTGTTAATGTGCAGTGCTGAGATCTCGAGGGGATCCTGGGAGCCTTTGGAGAAGAGCAAATGGCAGGACACAGGATTACTTTTACCTGCTTTCTCAGCAAGGGGACTTCCCTACCTCGGGTGACTGAATCCTCTGGCCACACACGGTTTCATGTATGGGAAACACCCTCATTCTCGTTCTTGATTTGGTTAATGTTGCATGCAAGCCAGGCAGTATACTGCTTTAATCAATTACAAGTGGGAAGGATGGGTGCCAAATGAACATTTTATAAGTGGAATTGAGGGCAATGCATATAACGTGCTTTTAGGATGTCTTCTCCATCTTTCTGGAAATGGTTGTTTCCCAAAGCACTTGGAAGAGGCAGTTTCCAGATACCAAATTGTTAAAGGTGACTTACATAGTAAAACTACAAATGGGATGGGTGAGTTTTTAGGCCCAAGCCTGTTTATTTAAAATGGGAAGACAGTCCTCTGCAAGAACCCAGTTACAAGGCAGATTTCAATGTCGATGGGAAATGCCACAGGCCCCAGAGCTGCAGGTTGCGCTGTTCCCAGAGCTCCATCAGCAGCGCGCCGCACTGCACGGGGCTGGGACTGCGCCTCGGAAGTACAGGGCTGGGGCCTCTGGGAGAATGTGGAACTGAAGCTGTAATCTGCTAAGGCAATTACCGGTGACATGTGCATTGGCAGGTTTAATTCTAGCACTTGTGACAGGTTTCATCTTGTGATGTGTCTTATGTACATAATAAAATAACAGGAGGAGGAGGAGGAATCTCTCAGGTGACACATCAGATGAAAATGTGGGCTCATTTGGCAAAAGGCACCCTGAGCCACGGGATTTTTCCTTTCCCTTTGGCACAGGAAGCACCATTTTCTGTGCAGTTCGTCGGGCTCAGGATAATAGGAGACTTGCAGGCCACTGCAGAGCTTCTGTTTGGGAGCTCCTCCCTGCTCAGCACCCTCCAACCCTCCCCTTCTCCGTGCTCAGACTGCAAGTGATTCCCGCAGCGTGCGTCAGGCCTTCAGAACGTATACATGAAATCAGAGCCATTGGCAAACCTGTTTTGAACGACATGTAGCAGCACCAGAACCTCCTCATGCTCAGAAAGCGGCAACCAACAATTCATGCGAGACTGTTCTGGCTGGGTGCCAGACACTGTTTTAAGTGCTTTACATGGATTAATCCATCTAATCCTCCTAATAAACCCATGAGGTCGGCACCATTATCTCCACTTTGCCCGGGGGGAAACAGGCACAGAGAAGTTAAGTAACTTGCCCAAGGTCTCACAGCTAGGAGGAGGGGGAGGCAAGACTCAAAACCAGGTGGTCTGGTCCCAAGGTGTGTGCACTCTGCAGGTAGTAACCACTTCAGAATGATGTGTGTGTGTGCGTGCATGCGTGTGTGTGTGTGTGTGTGTGTGTGTGTAATAACATGCCTCAAAAAATCCTTTTGTGAAGAATTGATACAAAGCTTTATAGCTTCACAATTTTTCTGTTTCCTCCTTTGATTGGACTCTCAGACATCATCTTGTGAGCCCCTTTAAGCCATCAGATGTATCCAGGCAAGAATCATGGGACCGGTAATGAAAGAGGATGCCTCCTCGTGGGGGGTGGGGGCTTCTAAAGCAAGGCTGAGTAGCTGCACAGTTGTCAGAAGCTTTTCCATAAGCAACAGACACTTAGACATGAGGCAGACACTTCAAACTGTGTAGTGAGAATTCAACTGATCATGATCCATGTCGACTTTTTTCTCTTTAGGACATTATCTCTGGTTGCTTGTTTAAGGACATAGCCTATACCCCCCTACTTCTTAAGCGAAAAATAAAGCAGGGTTCTCTTGCCCCATCTCAGCTCGCTCCACCGGGGGTCTGAGGGGCACTGGTTGGGTTTTCTCATCCCCAGGTCTGTGTGAGGCCGTGGAGGAGGCTGTTCGGGGAGCCCTGGTAATCACCGCCCCTCCTCCCTTCCCCCCCATCGTGAAGATGAATAGGGGCTCATTTTAGTGCTGTGGGTTTAGAACAAGTAAACATGCCAGTCATACCACACCTGCTCATGCAAGTCCAGCTACAGGAGGGATGGGAACAGCACAGGAGGCCTCTCCTAGGAGCCCTGCTTCGCCAGACTCCAGCGGCACCTCTCCTGTCTGAGGGTGCTGCTGATGCAGGCTTGGGAGGGACAGGTTGATGGCAGAGTTTTCTAGGCCGAGCGATGCTAAACTTCAGCCAGTGCCAACAGGTTCCTCCCCACCCCCCAACCCAGGGGTCCTTGCTGCCCTGCGAAGCCCCCTCCTGGGACCCCCCTGCACACTGGCTATCAGGCCATGGCACCGCCGAGTACAGATGCTCCCCGACCTCTTTACTAGGGGTCACGTCCCAGTGAACACATCCTAAGTTGGAAATACCAAAAGTCAAAAATACACTTATACAGCTAACCTGCTGAACACTAACTTTGATGTGCCCAGAGCACAGGGCACTGCAGGTACCGGGTGCTTATCCTCCGCGCTCTGTGACTGACGAGCTGCCACTCCTGCCACTGCCCAGCATCAGGGGAGGCAGGTACCACGCGTCGCCAGCCCAGGAAAAGATCATGCCGTGGCTTCTGCACCATCCTAAAGTTGAAAGATCATAGTGTTGAACCTTTGTGAGTCAGAAACAGTCTATAATTCTGTAGAGGTAAGAAATGTCCAGTCAATTGATGGCAAGCAAAATCTCAATGTATTGAGGAAATGCTCCGGAAAATGGCAGTTTTACCACTTATTTTATACACCGGAATGGAGATGATGTAAGGGGGTTACTTGAAATCCGTTGGTGATAGATTAGGGAGGCAGAGAAAGCAAAGTGAGGAAACCTCTGGGGTTGGATAAAAAGTAAAACGGAAAGACACACACTGCTTTTACATTGGTGGGTACAGGAGAGTTAATAATGAACACAGCAGAGAGACGTATGTGGGAGAACAAGGTAACAGTGAGGTATTCTTGGATCTTACGCTCTAGTGGGAGTTATGCCCTGGGGGGTCTGGGAAAAGGGGATTACACTGACATTCCAAGGTATGTTATTGTAGATGCAACAGAACAGTCGACAGGCTCGGTTACGGTAAGGATTGACCTTTGTCAAGGAAAACACCAGCCTAGGCCACGACTGCCCACCATGACTCACTTTTAGTTAGGAAGTGTTCATCTCAGGCCAGCCTGTGTGGGCACGTTAGGTCTCTGTGTGTGTAAGGCCTGCCATGCAGGCCTCCCCTGAGCTTGTAAGGTGTACTATGTGGCCCCTTTTACATCCACAATTCCCAAGTGGAAAGAATGAAGAAGCTGGAACCTGGGTTCGACTGTAATTCCCGTTGAGCGGCTGGTGGAGGGTTAACTGCATCACATCCCAGGGCCTCTCTGAGCTGTGGAGCTTGTTGGCCCACTGCCTTCTGCTACTCAGTTTGTGGTGAGGATCGGCTGAGAAACTCTGTGCAAAGTGCTACTCAAGTGTCCAGGATTGAACCATCAAAAACGTCCCAGAGAAGATGTTTTCGCCTCAGACCTGGGCTGTGCCTTCCTGTCAGCAGCTTTGCTTCCAGCAGGAGGAGGAAGAACGTGCAGAGACAAGATCGCCTGCTTCTGCCCACGAGGTCAAGCCTTGTCGTAGCTCTCCATTTAGGGTTCTTCCTTTCCCACTCCTCCACCCTCCTTCCTCTTGGGGAAAAGCCGTCTTAGGCTGTTTCAGGGGTTGATCTCAGAATCCCTCATTGTTAGTTTGTTCTCGCACATACCCCGCTCTCCAAATAACCCCACTGAGGGGCTTTGGGGCCAGTGCCCATACTGTGTGCCGGGTGGCTGTTCACACCGGGGCTCCTGCGAGGCCCTCATGTGGGATCCTGGGATCCTGAGTCAGGTCCGTTGGCTCCGCAGTAGCCACAGCTGGTGCAGAGCCTGCTCCCCACCGCATCTTTGCAGCAGCTTAACAAGTTCCCCACAGAGAGATTAGAGGAGCTCATGGAATCACTTAGCCAAGCTGCTACACAAAAGCACTCTCGGCTCGTGCCAGCGTCTGGAAACACGCTGTCTGCTCCCTCTGCTAGAGAGCCCGTGTGAAGGTCCCCTCCTGGTGCCGCACCTGGAGGCAGGGCTGTCCTCTGCATGGGGGCCGGCCGCTCCTAAACACGAGATAACCGTGATCACGGCCTCTGCCTTGTACTCAACTCTTTCCGGACCTTGGGCCAGGAGAAAAGCAAAGCCCAAAGAGATGAAGTAATGTGTCCCAGGTCCCATGGCTGTTTTGCCTCTAGAACTCAGGTTCCTTCCGTGACAGCCCTCGGCTTGCCCGGCTCAGTTCTTGCCATTCCCAGTTCCCCCTATGAATTGCTGTAGATAAACAGTGCCTTTTAAAGTGGTTTTTGCTTTGCTGTATTGAGCCAATACATTAGGGAGCTCTTGAAGAAATGAAGTATATGTCACCAATCCGTGGAGTAGCGGAGAAAGGTGCAGGGACACTGGGAATTGTCTGGCTGTTAAGTGACCACCCTTATGTCACATGGAGAGACCGAGCCTGGGGCACCCTGCTCAAGTCAGGGTTCCCGCTGCTGCACCACCCCTCCCCCTGCAAACATCGACGCGTCCCTCGTAACTGATGGCAGCGGGAGCCTCTCTGACATGCGGTCAAGCATTGCGTGCTATGAGTTGGGTGGAAATGGTTTGCCACAGCCCTTTGCTGTGTGTGTACTATGTGCCAGGGACCTGGTGATCTAGGGTGGACCGTCGCAGTTTATTGACTGGAGTTCCAGTAGTTCCCACTCCTCCCTGTGGTGCCTCCAACAAGTTATCTGGCCTCTGCAGCTGAAATCTCCATGTGATGAACTCAAAGCATTCAGCAAAAATATTAGCGTTCATTTATTCTCCCCACAAATACAGGGTGTCCCCAAAATGTATACACAATGTATCTGTAGATTCTTTTTTTAAATATATTTTTATTGGTTTCAGAGAGGAAAGGACAGGGAGAGAGAGATAGAAACATCAATGATGAGAGAGAATCCTTGATCTGCTGCCTCCTCCACACCCCCTACTGGGGATCGAGCCTGCAACCAAGGTATATACCAGGGGTGGGCAAACTTTTTGACTTGAGGGGCACAATGGGTTCTTAAACTGGACCGGAGGGCCGGAACAAAAGCATGGACGGAGTGTTTGTGTGAACTAATATAAATTCAAAGTAAACATCAATACATAAAAGGGTACGGTCTTTTTTTTTATTATTTCAATAGTTTTATTCATTTCAAACATTTTAACAAGAAGAATGTAAACACTAATTATTATAATTTGAAACTTCAAAAAATGGAGGAATCATAGCACAATAACATACCTTCCTTATATTGAAGATGGCAAAGGCAAAATAAAATTGCCTAACAAAGGAAAGGTAAAAAAGCCTTTCAAATTAAACTTAAATATAATAAAATAATTTAAAACTAAAACAAATAGAAAAGAACAAAATGTGTGAACAGTAAATTAAACATTTTCTTTAGTGCAACTTCCAAATTATGCCCGGGACGTAGATGTAGATGGCAATGTAGACTGGGTTGAAAGGTTTTTGGTCTTTAAAACATCAACTTCAGTGGGAACAGTGTTGTTGGTCTCCTTTTTAGCTAATGCTCTGATACTGTGCTCTCCAGGGGCGTGTCTCCCTACATCACCACGATAACGTGTCTACGCATTCCCAGGGTGATGTCGGGGGACGCGTCCCTGGGCATTACAAGGAGCCTCTGGAAGATTGAGAGGTTGTTCCTTCTACTGAATGGGCGGATATAAATCCGCCCACTCAGAAGAAGGAGCTGCGGCCGTGTTTCCCGACGTTGCCATGTTAACACTGCTGCTGGTGAAGGAGCGGAGGGGAGAGCAAGAGAACCCTCCGCTCTTTCGGCTCCGCGAGCCGGATAGAACAGCCGAACAGGCCGGATCCGGCCCGCGGGCCGTAGTTTGCCCACGGCTGGTATATGCCCTTGACTGGACTCGAACCTGGGTCCCTTCAGTCCACAGTCTGACGCTCTATCCACTGAGCCAAACCAGCGAGGGCTGTAGATTCTATTACATTTTGAAAATGAAATGTATTTTAATAAACACTGCCTTTATAACTATTCAAAGTGTGTATACATTTTTGGGGGACACCCTGTACTTGAGCACCTAATTTGTATTCAGCATTGCTTTCAGAGCTGGAGAGCAGTGGTAAATAGACAAGACAAAGTCTTTATTTTCTTAGAGGCAAGTTATAAGCCAGTGAACACCACTTTCTCAAAGGACTCAGTACATCTAAGTGCTGGGAAGAGAAAACAGGACGCCATGATAGCAAGTATTATGGGTCTACTTCAAGTTGGTCGTCAGGAGAAGCCTCTCTGAATGGTCAGAGCAACCAGCCATGCAAAGATCTGGAGACAGTTCCAGAGAGAAGAACCAGCAAGTGCAAAGGCCCTGAGGAAGCTTTTGCTTGGTGGGTTAATGGCAACAGAACTCTGATTTTATGCAAAGACTCTCTCCACACTGGTATTTCAGTTCCTTTTTGACCTTGCAGATGAAAAAGATGGTAAGTATGTTTGGGTTACCTTCAAAAGTAAGAAGTAAATTTGGGAGAATCAAGATCTTTCCTGGGGTTAGAAACACATCAGCAAAGCCATTTGGACATTTTTGTAGCCAGAAATTTTGTAAGCAGACCCACAGAATGTTGTCCATGCTTCAGTGCTTGCTCTGAAACCCAGGCGGAAGGGGCCAGCACCCGCCCAGCCTGGCAAACTCACCACAGTGTTGGAGAGTGTGGAGGACACTGAGGGATAAATCTGGAAAAGCTGACCTGCGGCCCGACTTCAGGGTCAAGCACAGGTCGAAGGGGCCACCTGCATCTTTTCATGGCCCTCTTTTCAGGAGAAGGAAACTGCGGCAGGCAGGGTGCCTCCGTGGAAATTCTGCTTGCTGGCCTGGTGTGTGAGACGTGAGCTGAATATACTCTGGGCTGTTTCCACTTTTTGCTACATCAGGACTCTGTGATTGGTGAGCATCAAAATCCCAATGAAACACATACTTCCTTGGCTGCCCTTGGTCAGCGTGGAGAGAATTTCCCCGGTCCAAAAGAGAGGATGCTGGATTTGTCTGATAATCCTTGAGCTGACACTTCTGGGCGTCCCTGAAACAGGACTTTGATAACCACTCTTGCTGCAGCCGCTGCCTCCCTGGTCTTGCCTCAGACTCCGTTCTTGACGAGATCTGCCAGGAGAGGAGCGCTCCCCACTGTGGGCCTCACACAACTAAATGGCATCAGGCTGAAGCAGGCTGTTCAGTATCTAATTAGCCTGTGGCTTCAGGAAGTAGAACAAAACCTCTACATGTTTGAAAGATGTCGCTGGAACGTGTTGGCTGAATAGCCTCAGCTGTTCAAATAGCAAAGCGAGACGCAGGTGGGGTGTGGAGGGGGTGGGTGCTGGAGTGAGGTGTCAGGAGTCCTGGCAAGAAAGGTCTCAGCTGCTTTGGGATTTAAAGGGCTAACACGAAGGTGGCCGCTCATTTTATTTTCCTCTTTGCAAAGCCTGACTTTATCTTTCGAGTGCCCCTCATGGGAACTTGGGTTGTGGAAGGAACAACATTTTCCTTTGTTCAGGTGGGATGAGGGCTTCACATAGAGGGGAGGGGGGGGGGGGCTCCTTGCAGATGTGGATGGCAGCTGTTTCAAATGGAACCATCTCTGGGCCTGTTTCTTCACCCGAGAAAGCAGAAGGTGGGATAAGGTCAGCCTCCAGGCTGCCTGGAGGCAAGCGGCATCTGGGGTGCTTATTCTAAAACCTCCCACCCTCCTGAGCCCAGATTCTCAGGGGCAGAGGGATCTGTCTGGAGCGAGCCTCCCAGTTGCCCCTCCTCCCCAGAGGTGCCTGGGGACAGTGGTCTGCCTGATCTCTAGCCTTCCGGCTCAGAAACCCTTGGCTAAGTCTGGGAGGCAGTGAATTCTAATTATGTTTGAGACCCAAACCTCTTTGCAAATCTGATGACAGCCGTGGATGCTCTCTTTAAGAAAAATGTATGCATACACAAAATATTAAATCTAGTTTCAGGGTCTCTGGCCCTTGATTAAGAATTCCTACTCTAAAGTCAGTTGGCAAAAGAGAGTCTAAGATGCCCAGCTGGCATGGCTCAGTGGTCAAGCGTCGACCTATGGACCAGGAGGTCAGGGTTCGATTCCTGAAAAGGGCAAATGCCCAGGTTGCGGGCTCGATCCCCAGTGTGGGGCATGCAGGAGGCAGCCGATAAATGATTCTCTCTCATCATTCATGTTTCTATCTCTCTCTCCCTCTCCCTTTCTCTCTGAAATCAATAAAAAATATATTTTAAAAAAGAATCTAAGAACTTAGGACTATGACTATTGCAAAGTAGCTGCTCACTGAAGGTTATTCTATTATGTCTCTCAGCTTTCCTATGATATACTAGTATTCTTTTCATTTTACAGATGAGCCAAGTGGGACATAGAGAGATGAACATACCTTGTGAGTGGTGGTTGGATTTGAGCCCAAATAGTCTTATTCCAGAGCCAGTGAACTTAAAATTTTGGGTAACCTAATCACACAAGTATCAGATTTGCCTTCCGGAAGTCATAGCTCTTTCTGACTTTAATATTTATGGCCATTGCCCTACATTTCCCCCATATCAGTTATAATTAGTTGAGTAGTTATTGAGTAGCAGTGCCAGGAATGATCCTAGGAACTTCATATGCATTGTTTTATTAAAAGATATGCTCAGGAAGGGAAATGCAGTATTATTGTACACACTGAGTCCTAAGTAAATGTCGAAAAAATTAGGGAGGGAAGAATTTCCTGAGGCTTAGAAATTTTCTGGATTATTTCCTCTTTGGATAATTTCTCTTTCATGATATTATCAGAGGCCTAGAAATAGACAAGAAACTGAAGATCTTCTAGTTCAAACATTTCTTTAGGGACCAGCAGAGAATAGTAAGACAGTTATTTGCAAGGATTAATTCATCCTAGATTCCTAAGAGTCCAGCAATGGTTTTGTCTCTATGTTCAGCGCTTTGGAGTCTATCAGACACCAGCTGGCTCTCTGTGTGCTGCCAGTCAGAGCCACGTTAACGACAGTGAGAGCACCGCTGGGTGCGCAGGTGCTTTCCGCTGGCGCTGCGCTCAAGCACTGCACCGGCACGGTTCCCCCGAACCTCACAGTGGTATCAGACCTTCACGTGCAGATGCCCCTTTCAAGCAAAGACCTTCGGGCAGAGATCTTGCCTGATTGATGCCTGCACATTTTCCAAGTGGCAAAAATGCATAATTGAAGTACACAGCCAGGGATATTCAAGAAGCACAGATTGAAGGGGGGAGGGGGGTGAGAGAGAGAGAGAGAGAGAGCGCGCGTCAGAGTCCATGTGCATGCCAGGGTGGAACTTGTGCCTTCCTGGTGATTCCCAGGCCAGTTTGGGTGGCATCACTCACCCACTTACCAGGCTGGCCCAGCCCAGATCACATACAGCAGGAGGATCCTAAGTCACAGAGGATCACATGCTCCGCTGACTGAAACCAACACACAACAAGGGCTGGGCCACTTCACGTGGGTGAGACTCAGAGGAGCTCACAAGCTCAGCCCCACCTGCTGCGTAAGTGGCTGACCCCGTGGGCAGGCCCTCCCACAGCCCCACCCTGGGACACCAGCCTCCGCACCTGCCACAGACGGAGGACAAGCAGAGTAGGGCACACCTAGGTGGGGCACCCACTGCCACTTTTTTCCCGGTTGGCCTTGCCCAGTGTGATGTGCCCAGCCAGGCAACACCAATTCTTAAACACCCATCCACGCAGGACTCACTGATGGAGGGGAATGGGGGCTCCAGGCCTGAGAGTGCTGAGCATACTGCTGGGGAAAGGAAGGAGCAAGCCACTTGACCATGACCTCACCTCGGCAGTCTCTAATTATGGCCTTTGAGGTTTAACACATGCCGTCATAGACGTCTACTGCAATAGTTATGAGTGCTCTCCACTGCAGCTTTAAAGTTATATAGCATTCCCTGTACTTCTCTTGAAATGGATTTCTTTAATGAATCTGGTCATTAGCAGCATCACACATTACCTTGTGTGTGTATGTGTGTGAAGTCCATTCATTTGTTCAATGGGACACACACACACACACAAACATCCCACACTCTTTTATCCTATTTTGGTATGTCTTTCCTTCTTTTTATTTAAAAAAAAACAACATTGTTTTTATTGGTTTTTGAGAGAGAGAGAGAGAGAAACATTTATGTGAGAGAGGAACATCAGATGGAGCCTGAAACCCAGGCATGTGCCCTGACCGGGAACTGAAACGGTGACCTTTTGGTGCATGGGATGATGCTCAACCAACTGAGCCACACCAGCCAGGGCTGATGTATCTTTATTTTTGAAACTGTCAGGGACTCGGTAAATGCAAGTGATTTGGGTCAAAAGACTCTGAGAGGCTTGGAAAGACCACAGATTAGAGATCTCCGCAGAGGACCAAAGCCAAACTGAATTTCTGCACCAGTTCTGTCCCCACCAATTCTTCCCAGCTACAGTCGCACCAGCACCTCATACTACCAGCGCTGGGATTTTGAGTCAGTTGCCACAATGTTTCCACAGCAGGGCTGGCAGGATGGCATTGGAGTTCAGAGCCTGCATGTGACACGTCAGAAGTTAAAGATCTGCTGGACAGCTTACAAAATTGCCCTGGGAGGGGGGTAGACCTCCGCTGGGGCGGCTCGCTGCCTGGGGAGGGCTGTCCACAGTACAGAGGACTGGTGGGCTGTCGCTGCTGAAGTGGGAGTGAGCACTCTGGCCTGACGTGAATGACCAGCATAAGGCTGGACGCAAAAGACCGGGCCACACCTTGTTTGTTTACTAGGTATTAATGGAGCACCTGTTCGGTGCTGGGTTTGTTCAAGGTTCTGGTGATTGAACAGTGGACAGGCAAGGTCCCTGCCCGACTGGGCTTGCAGTCTAGGGTTGGGGAGGATAGTACCCGCGGAAATGATTTTATTTATAGCCTAATGCCATTATTAAACCGGGGGGGGGTGTGTGTGTGACGTGGAATGGGGTAGGGTGGAATGATTGCAAAGGCCTTTTGAGTCCTTCCAGTTCTGAACTAACTCGCCTGTGCCCTTGGCCCAACCATTTTCACCCCGAGGGTCTCGGTTTCTATGTTCTGCAAAGAAAGGGGAGGCCTCCCCCTCTTTGTGCTCCGCTGTGTCCAGCTCCCTCCCTCTGAGTTCATTTCCTGAGCGGCCAGGCGGGGTGGAAACAGCCGGGCCCTGCTCCCCGCCGCCTCCCAGGCGCTGAGCGTCCCAGGTGTCACCTAACGCGGTTGCCCGGCCTCCCTTCCGCCCGCGGAGAATCTGCGAGGTTTGCCCGCGGAGCTGGAGCCGGGCTGCTCCCTGGCCCGCGGGACCCACCTGTTCGGCCTCGGCCCCCTCGGGGTGTCCCAGGTGTCGCAGGGCGGGAGGAGCCGCGCCCCGCCCCGCCCCGCGCGCCGCAGCCAACAGCGGGCCCCCGGCGGGCGTTGGAGCCGAGGCGGGAGCCGGGAGCGCGGGCGGCGCAGGTGAGCGGGCGGTGCTGCGGCCCGGGAGGGTGGTCGGATGGGGCGGGGGACTGCGGAGCCCGCGCCGGGGTTCTGCGGGGCCGGGGGGCTGTGCGGGCGACCCTCTCCGGCGCGCGCGGGGAGCGAGGCGCGCGGGGCCGTGGCACAGCCGTAGGGTCCTGTACGGCCGCTGGCGTGTGGCGAACAGCTGCGAACGTCTGGACGGGGCCGAAGCTGGGGCGGCGCAAGCACCCCAGCGGGTGGGGAGGGGAGGGCGGAGCTGGTTCGGGGGTTCAGGACGGAGGAGCCGGGGAGTTCAGCCTCTCCGTCCGCGGCGCTTCCCAGGCCCCGCGCCGGCGCTGCTGCCCCTCCGCCCGGCTCTAGGCTCTTGGAGTTGGTGTAGAGTAGCCGACCAGCACCGTGTTACCTGGGGCTTCTGAGAAGCCGCGTGTGCGAAGCTGCTCAGACCCCAGGGGCCTCAGGCTGTAAGGTGCGGGTCTCTGCGCCCTGGGCAATGTGAGAGATGGAGGTGTGCTCACCATTTCCCCGGGCCTGGCCATCAGGGTGATAACGTGGACAAAATCTAGAGTAGTATTTAAATTCCAGTTACTAGCTGTGTTGCCTTGAGCAAGTTACTTAACTTCGCAGATCCCCAGTTTCCTCAAAGGTAAAATGGGTATTATAATCTTTAGAAGAGCCCCAAGTTATATGCTGTTCCTAAAGTACACAGCACAATGCTTGGTGAAAAAGTTCCCTCCACTTTTGTAGGTGTTAGTGCAACACGCTGCACCTTCCAGAGGTCCCCACGCATTCCTGAACAGAAGGCAGAGCCGGGAGGCTTAGATTGCCCTCCTTTAGGAGGGACCCTGCGGGTGGTGGGAGTGTGTTTTTTGAGGGGAGTGGGCATTTTTCTTTCTTTCTTTTTATTTATTAATTTATTTTTTCTCATCCCAGGAGTGAGGATATTTTTTCCATTGATTTTTTAGAGAGAGTGATGGGGAGGGGAGAGGAGGAGGAGAGACACACAAGGCTTGGTAGCCTCAGGGATTGAACCTGCAACTGAGATATGTGCCCTTGACCAGGAATTGAACCCGCGGCCCTTCGTTCTACCCTTGGGTCTGGGAAACATTCATTTCGCTTGCTCTAACCGTCGAGCTGCAGGCCAGGGCTCTTCCTTCCTTCCTCCCTCCCCCACTCTCCTCACTCCCTCCCTCCCTTCCTTTCTCTCTCTCTCACTTTCCCACTCTGACTTGTTCATGGCTAAGCCTCCTCCCAGCTGCCTTACTTCCTGACACCATTCTAGAGGCCAAGATGGAGAGGTGCGGGTACACAGGGCCTGAGGGCAGAGGTGTTATCAGCCTGCTCTCATTACATTTGTCAGAATTCTTTGAGTTGTTTTCTTCACGTGGAAATTGCCTTATGCAATATAGAAATTGGCTCACGGGCATGAAAGGCTGAGGGTTTTCGCTTCAGGCATAGTTAGTCCCAGGAGCTCCTGTCAGGTGGCAGGGCTGCTCCTCTCTCATTTGTATCTTGGCTCTTGCCCCTCTGTGTTGACTGGTTCTTACTGTGGAGTGACAAATAGCATGGCACCTTCAGGCTCATCTGTCCCTTCAGAGAGAGGTGGGATGGGGCAGTCTCTTCTTCCATCCCCTCCATTATTAAGCACATCTTACTTATATAGTAGACCAGTGGTCGGCAAACTCATTAGTCAACAGAGCCAAATATCAACAGTACGATTGAAATTTCTTTTGAGAGCCAAATTTTTTAAACTTAAACTTCTTCTAACGCCACTTCTTCAAAATAGACTCGCCCAGGCCGTGGTATTTTGTGGAAGAGCCACACTCAAGGGGCCAAAGAGCCGCATGTGGCTCGCGAGCCGCAGTTTGCCGACCACTGTACTAGACCAAAGCAGGCCAGGCCATCTCAGTGGGCAGGGAGCAGGTTTCCACCATAGGAGTGGGTGCTTTACCCAGGTCCCACCAGTGTTTGGGGAGATTAGTTTAGCTACCAGGATACTGCCACCCGTTTGCTGGGGGTTGGGGAGGGGCACTCCCCAATGAGAAGGCTGCATCCTGGGCAGGTAATCATAGGACATGCCCATTGTACCATCTCTGCCTTTGCTCACTACCATCTGAAGAAGTCTGTAGCAGAGTGCACACTGCCTGGATGCCCTATTCTGTCTGTCAGTCATCAAGTCTTTATACAAGGCTCGAAGGCATTGTGCATGTTCATCCTTTCATTCATTGTTTTGTTCACTCATTCATCCAGCATTTAATTAGTGCCCAACATATGCTAAGGCCTCTGCCGAGGGTGAAACTGCTTGCTTTTGAGCTCAGAGGCTGGAAAGGCAGTGTCTGGGACTGTTTTACTGGGGATAGAGTGAGGACTTCCCGAGGACATTGTAATTGTCCTTTAAACTGGAGATGAGTAGGAGAAAAAGTTGGAGGGACTTCTCAGGCCATGTGGAGGGTATCATATAGAGCTTTCCATTGTAAGCAACATTATTTAGGAGACTTTACCCTCTTGTGTAAGAAGTCTGGAGGCAGGCAGTTCAAAGTAGTCACAGCTCTAGGTTGGCTCCTGGAAGATGCCCTTGTCACAGGGGGACGGGAGCTCCATGCTGCCTTGATGGGGTAACAGCCAGAGCAGAAAGGAAGGGACAGGGGTTGCTTCTCGTGTTTCTCTAGATAACAAAGGACAACATTTCCTAGAAGTCCCATGTGCCATTGGCAAGAATAGTCACATGGCCACCCTAAACCAGTGGCTATGAATGTTTGGGCAAGCAATCTGGTGCTGGCGGAGGGCTCACCTCCCCTGAGCACTTCGATGCTCCAGACCCGAACAAAATCGGAATTCTGTTAGCAAGGAAGAAAGTGAGACTGCCCAGCGGGCTGTTAGGTAGGCAGTCCACTGTGTCTCCCACCGGTGGGGAAAGGCATGGCCTCTGTGGGCAATCGGAAGTTCAGTACTAAAGCTGGGTATGGTGTGGCTGCTGGGAAGAAAGGAGCTAAGGTTGGAGACGCAGGTAGAGACAGGAGTCCCCAACGTTAGGTACCACTCGGGGTGTCACTAAGAAGCATACATCTTGGTCCCACTCTTCAAATAACTTACACTCAAAACCTGGAAAAGTTTTTCTGAGTTTTTGTACTTTCATTAGTAACAGCCACAGTGACTCGCTCTGTGATGGTAACTCTCCAGGGGTGGACTAGGGTGGCGGGCTTTAGGGATGGGCCCTGTGTAGTTTGAAAAAGCTTCACAGATGGTTCTGCTGTGCCTCCCACTCCCCAGCCTACCCCGGTGCCTCCGCTTCCCCTCCCGCATGCCCTCTCCTATCATGTCTTCACTTCAGTATTGTTACCTGCCTTTAAACGAATGGCCTGGGACTTGCTGAAGATGCAGTTACTGGTAGATCCTGGACTAGAAAACAGTTTTGCAGACAGTAAGTCCAGTGAGTGAATACTCCATAGGTGTGTTTAATAGGAAACCAGCCAGTCTATTGCTTTGAAAGTATTCAGCATCTTTTCATTTGAAGTATGAGGTGAGTGCTGCTTTTTGTTACCATTTGATGTGGTGGACACTGCTGGACATTTGGGGTTAGATTGGATAACCAGGGGTGCTACTGCTCATGATCCTCCATCCTCAGTATCTAGTTAGCACAGACACTGGCAAAAAGACCTGGTCACTAATCCTGGTAGAAAGGAGAGAGTGACAGGGAGCATACTGTGTTGTTTCCATCAGCAGTACTGCCATGGGTTGGCCAGGATCACTGGAAGAATGTGAGGGAATGAGGTAGAGAGATACCTTGGGTAGTCATTCATTCCATAAATATTTATTGAGCATCTACTGTGTGTCAGACACAGTTCTGGTGCTGGTGATAAAAGAGTATATAAGAAAGACAAAGTCTCTTCTCATGGAGCTTACAATTTACTGGAATGAGACATTTATTTGTTTTATTTCATATGTCAAGTGGTGTGAAGTACTATAATGAAAAATAAAACAGATTAAGAGAAGAAACGCGCTGGGCATAGCGTGATAATCTTAAAGGTTTATTGTCTTTCTCATTGCCAGCAGGGAAATATAGTCTGAGCAGGTATGGCATTGGGGAAAAAAAAAAAAAAAAAAAAAAGACACGTGTTCACTTGGAAGAAGAGGGTTACATATTGGATAATTTGATGTTAAAGGATTTCTTTCATGCAGAATCTGTTTGTTATACCTGACATTGTTCCCAAACATGATTTACAATGACTTACAAAACATGGTACCAGGTGATGAGAAATAAGTGAAGAAATATGAGCAAAGGGATCATAAGGGTCATTTCTGTCATCATTGTGTTCCAGAATTGTTTAGTTTTCGTAGCAGGGGAAGGAGGAAGTATGGTGATTAAAAAATGTGGTGATTCATGTTCAGGGTTCGTTATTTAAAAGGTGAGAAAATGAATTTTGATGACTCAGAAAGTTATAACTTTTTTTATTGTTGTTTAAAGCAGCGGTCGCCAACCTTTCGGACCTCACGGACCACCGGTGGTCCGCGGACAATCGGTTGGCGACCGCTGGTTTAAAGAATCAATTTTATTTGATAGGAAAAGTAGTCTCTTTACTAAGGACTTACGTAAAATTTATCTCCTGAGTTAAAAAACAACAACAAACTAACAGTTTTTTTTTTTAGATCAATCTAATGTAGATTAAAGGTTAACAGAGACCAAAGCCTCATTTTCTTGTCAAATAATATGGTACAAATGAAAATTGGTGAGAAGTTTGGACCTATAACTGACTGGAAAAAATATACAAATTCATATAAAACTTTATAGCATAGAAGTGTTATGAGGGATAATATTGATTACCTATTTTTTGGGGGGGTTGTTTCTTATTGTCAAGTTTTGAGAGTTCTTTACATAATCTGGATATATATCCTTTGTCAGAAATGTGATTTACAAATAAAGTCTCCCAGTCTGTGCCTTATCTTTTTATTCTTGTAACAGTATCTTTCTTAGGGCAGAATTTTTAAAACGTGGATAAACCAATTTATCAATCATTTTATGAATCAAACTCTTGTTTTATCTAAGAATTATTTGCCTAACCAAAAGTCTCTAAAATTTTCTATATTTTCTTCTAGAAATTCATAGTTTCATATTTAAGTCTATGGCCCATTTTATTAATCTATAATAATAAAAGCATAATATGCTAATTAGACCTGACAGCCTACCAGACGTCCTCAAATTACGGCCCGCAGGCCACATGTGGCCCGCCGAGGACATTTATCCGGCCCGCTGGGTGCGGCTGCCTGTCCTGCTTAGCAGCCGACTCGCCCCAGGCCCGCAGTGCGCATAGGAATTTGTTCATAGTTTTTTTTTTAAACTATAGTCCAGCCCTCCAACGGTCTGAGGGACAGTGAACTGGCCCCCTGTTTACAAAGTTTGAGGACCCCTGGTAGACCTTCTGGACGTCCTTCTGGACGACCTTCCGGACGAAGCTGCATATATCCTTTCTGATTGATGTTTCTAGTTTCTTGGGATATATTCCTAGAAGTGGGATCACTGGGTCAAATGGGAGTTCCATTTTTAGTTTTTGAGGAAACTCCATACTGTTCTTCACAGTGGCTGCACCAGTCTCCATTCCCACCAGCAGTGCACGAGAGTTCCTTTATCTCTGCATCCTTGCCAGCACTTGTCGTTTGTTGATTTGTTGATGATAGCCATTCTGACAGGTGTGAGATGGTACCACATTGTCGTTTTGATTTGCATCTCTTGGATGATTAGTGACTTTGAGCATGTTTTCATGTCTCTTGGCCTTCCTTATGTCTTCTTTCGAAAAGTATCTATTTAGGTCCATTGCCCATTTTTTGATTGGGTTGTTTATCTTCCTTTTGTTAAGTTGTATGAGTTCCCTGTATATGTTGGAGATTAAATCCTTATCACTGATAACATTTGCAAATATGTTCTCCCATGCAGTGGGCTTTCTTGTTGTTTTGTTGATGGTTTCTTTTGCTGTACAGAAGCTTTTTATTTTGATGTAGTCCCATTTGTTTATTTTCTCTTTAGTTTCCATTGCCCTAGGAGCTGTATTGGTGAAGATATTGCTTCGGCATATGTCTGAGATTTTGCTGCCTGTGGATTCCTCTTACATTTTTATGGTTTCCCTTCTTATGTTTAAGTCCTTTATCTATTTTGAGTTTATTTTTGTGTATGGTGTACTAGTAAGTTGGTGTTCTAGTTTTATTTTTTTGCATGTATCTGTCCAATTTTCCCAACGCTGTTTATTGAAGAGACTGTCTTGATGTCATTGTATGAAGGAACCACTTCCAAGCTCATTCTATGAAGCCAGCATCACCCTAATACCAAAACCAGATAAGGACAACACGATGAAAGAGAATTACAGGCCAATATCCCTCATGACATAGATGCCAAAATCCTCGACAAAATTCTAGCAAATTGGGTCCAGCATTACATCAGAAAGATCATACACCATGACCAAGTAGGATTTATCCCGGGGATGCAAGGATAGTACAATATCCGCAAATCAATAAACGTGATACATCACATAAACAAATTGAGAGATAAAAATCACATAGTCATATCAATTGATGCAGAAAAAGCATTTGACAAAATCCAACACCCTTTCTTGATAAAAACCCTCAGCAAAATGGGAATAGAGGGATCATACCTCAGCATAATAAAAGGCTTATATGACAAACCTACAGCCAACATCATACTCAATGGGCAAAAACTAAAACCATTTCACCTGAGAACAGGAACGAGACAGGGATGCCCACTTTCACCACTCCTGTTCGACATAGTACTGGAAGTGCTAGCCATAGCAATTAGACAAGAAGAAGAAATAAAGGTATCCAAATTGGAAAAGAAGACGTAAAACTGTCATTCGCAGATAACATGATACTGTATATAGAAAACCCTAAAGACAACATAAAAAATTATTAGACTTAATAAATGAATTCAGTAATGTAGCAGGATACAAAATTAACGCCAAGGAATCTATGGCATTTTTATACACCAATAGTGAACTTACAGAAAGAGAGACTAAAAAAGCAATCCCATTTACCATTGCACCAAAAAATTAAGATACCTAGGAATAAACTTAACTAAGGAGGTGAAAGACCTGTACTCGGAAAACTACAGGACACTGAAAAAAGAGATAGAGGAAGACGTAAACAGATGGATGAACATACCATGTTCATGGATTGGTAGAATCAACATCATTAAAATGTCCATACTACCCAAAGCAATCTATAGATTCAATGCACTCCCCATTAAAATACCAATGGTATATTTCATATACCTAGAATGAACTCTCCAAAAATTCATCTGCAATGAAAAAAGACCCCGAATAGCTGCAGCAATCCTGAGTAAGAAGAACAAAGTAGGAGGGATCTCAATACCAGATATCAAGCTGTATTACAAAGGTACTGTTCTCAAAATTGCCTGGTACTGGCACAAGAATAGACATATAGACCAATGGAATAGAATAGAGAACCCAGAAATCAACCAAAACCACTATGCTCAATTAATATTTGACAAAGGAGGCAAGAGCACCATTTGTTTAAAAGACTATTCTTTCTCTATAGATTTGTCTGGACACTTTTGTTGAAAATCAATTGGCCATAAATGTATGTATTCTATTCCATTGATCTGTATGCTTACTTTGTGCCAACACTACATTGTCTTGATTACTATGACTTTATAGTAAGTTTTGAAAGTAGATAGTTTAAGTCCTCCAACTTTATTCTTTTTCAAAATTGTTTTGGCTCTTCTAGTTCTTTTGCCTTTCCTTATAAACTATAGAAACAGCTTGTGAATATGTATAAAACCTCCTGTTGGGACTTTTAATAGGATTGCATTGACTTTATAGATTAATTTAGGAAGAATAGACATCTTTACAATGTTAAGTCTTTCAATCCATGAATATATCTTATTTCTCCATTTATTTCAGTTTCTTTTCCTTATTTTTCTATCAGTATAGTAGTTTTAGGATAGAGGTTTTGCATATGATTTATTATATTTATACTTAAATATTTCATTTTTGGGGGTTGTTATTGTTACTAGCATGTAGATATGCAATTGATTTTTGTATATTGACATTGTGTTCTGTTACCTTTTAAATAAAGTTATTTATTCTTGGAGGTTTATTTGTATATTTTGGGGGATTTTCTACAGAGACAATGATGTCATCTGTGAATAAAGACAATATTATTTCTTCCTTTCCAATCTGGATGCCTTTTATTTCTTGTCTTGATTTATTGTACTGACTAAGATTTCCAGTACAATGTTGAATAGGAGTGGTGAGAGAAAATATCTTGTCTTGTTTTTTTTTTTTTATCATAGGAGGCAACAATCTTTTACTATTAATTATGATGATGGCTGAGGTTTTTATGGTAGATGCCATTGTATATCTAGTTTACTGAGTTTTTATTATGGATGGGTTTTGAATTTTGTTGAATGCTTTTTCTCCATCTATTGACAGGGTCATGTGATTTTTCTTTATATTTATTTATTTATTATTATTATTATTATTTTTAAATAAATCTTTATTCAGATTATTACAATTGTTTCTCCTTTTTCCCCTCATAGCTCACCTCTACCCGGTTCCCACCCCACCTTCTGCCCTTACCTCCCCCCTGCCACTGTCCTCATCCATAGGTGTATGATTTTTGTCCAGTCTCTTCCTGAACCCCCCATACCCCTTTCCCCCTGAGAATTATCAGACCACTCCCTTTCTATGCCCCTGATTCTATTATATTCACCAGATTATTCTGTTCATCAGGTTTTTAATTCACTTGATTTTTAGGTTCACTTGTTGATAGATATGTATTTGTTGTTCATAATTTTTATCTTTACTTTTTTCTTCTTCCTCTTCTTTAAGAATACCTTTCAGCATTTCATATAATACTGGTTTGGTGGTAATGAACTCCTTTAGCTTTTTCTTAGCCGTGAAGCTCTTTATCTGCCCTTCAATTCTGAATGATAGCTTTGCTGGGTAGAGTAATCTTGGTTGTACGTTCTTGCTATTCATCACATTGAAAATTTCTTGCCACTACCGTCTGGCCTGCATAGTTTCTGTTGAGAAATCAGCTGACAATCGTATGGGTGCTCCCTTGTAGGTAATTAACTGTTTTTCTCTTGCTGCTTTTAATATTCTCTCTTTGTCTTTTGCTCTTGGCATTTTAATTATAATGTGTCTTGGTGTGGTCCTCTTTGGATTCCTTTTGTTTGGGGTTCTGTGCGCTTCCTGGACTTGTAAGTCTATTTGTTTCACCAGGTGGGGGAAGTTTTCGGTCATTATTTCTTCAAATAGGTTTTCAGTATCTTGCTCTCTCTCTTCTTCTGGCACCCCCATGATTCTGATGTTGGCATGCTTGAAGTTGTCCCAGAGTCTTCTTACACTATCTTCAACTTTTTGGATTTTTTTTTTTTGCTTTTTGCTTTTTCGGTTGAGTGTTTTTTGCTTCTTTGTATTTCAATTCTTTGACTTGATTCTTGTGTTCCTCTAGTCTGTTGTTGGGTCTCTGTATAATATTTTTTATTTTAGTCAGTGTATGTTTAATTTCTAGTTGGTCCTTTTTCATATCTTCGAGGGTCTCGTTATATTTATCGGCCTTTTCTAGGATATTCTTGAAAAGCCTTATAACCGTGGTTTTGAATTCTATATCCAGTCATTTGTTTTCCTCCATTTCTTTCGTTTGTGATCTGTTTCTTTGACGCCGCATTTTCACTGCTTCCCTGAGTTGGTAGGGTAAATTTGTGTGCTAGGTTTCCTATATGGCCCAGTGGGTCGGCCTCCCCAGTTAACCTGAGGTGGACACTCTTGGTGCACCCCTTTGTGGACTGTGTGTACAGCCTTGTTGTAATGAAGTCTTGATTGTTGTTGGTATCACTGGGAGGAATTGACCTCCAGGCCAGTTGGCTGTAAGGATCAGCTGTGTCTATGCTGGGAGAAGTTCGGTGCTGGAGACAGCCTTATAGGATTAGACTTGCCAAATTGCAATAGCCTCTGTGCTCAGCTTGGATGGGGTGGAGTCTCAGGGCGGAGCAGACAGTCTTGGCTTCCCGTCAGCCTTGCCCTTGAGCGCACTCGTAGACCTCTGCCTTCCCCAGCTCCTGAGTCTCTGCCCGAGGGTCTAGACTCCCCCCACAAGAGCGTGGGTCCCCAGGGGCTCGCCTGGAACTGGGGTTCAGTGCAGTCAGAACTGGGGCCCAGTGCAGTCAGGAGCCTCCGACTCCCTTCCACTAGGGAAAGCCTGTGGCAACCTCCGCAGCCTTTGTGCGCACTGGCACGTGTGCTCCTTCAGACCTCTGCCTTCCCCGGCTCTCGAGTCTCCGCCTGAGAGTCCAGACTCCCCCTGTAAGAGTGTGGGTCCCCAGAGGCTCGCCCGGAACTGGGGTTCAGTGCAGTCAGAACTGAGGTTCAGTGCAGTCGGGGGCTTCCTTCCCCCTTCCGCCAGAGAAAGTCAGCCAGGCTCTCAGCCGCCCTTCCTTTCTGCGCGCACAAAGACCCTTTGCCGTACCTCCAATTCTCTGTGAGCTTTTCTCTTTCCTTCTAGTTGTAGAATTTTCACTCAGCCAGCTTTCCTGTGGTTCTGGATGGTGTCTGTTCTGTCTTTTAGTTGTAGTTTTGAAATTGTTGTGTGAGGCAGCAGTTTAGGTGCTTACCTATGCTGCCATCTTGGTTTCTCCCTGATTTTCGTCTCTTTATATTTAATATGGTGAATTACACTGATTGATTTTCAAACGTTGAACCAGCCTTGTATTCCTGGGATAAACTCCACTTGGTTGTGATGTATTTTTGGAAGAGAATGTATAGGGTTGGTATTTTTTTGTTCCTTCAGTATTTGGTAGGACCAATTAGTGAAATCAATGGGCTTGGAGTTTTCTTTGACGGAAGGTTTTCAACTACAAATTTAATTTCTTTATGATATATAGGTTTTTTTTACAACTCAGGTTACCTTTTTTTTATATATATGTTTTGGGAGTTTATAACATCCAAGGAAATCATTTACTTCACTTAAGTTGTCAACTTTATGGATATAGACTTGTTTGTAAGTAGTGTTATATTATCCAGTTAATGTCTGTAATGATGTTTCCCATTTCATTCCTGATATTGGTAATTTGCGTCTGCAATCTTTTTCTTACTCTGTCTAGAAATTTAACAATTTTATTGATCTTTTCAAAGATCCATATTTTGGTTTTATTAATTTCACCTTATTTTTCTATTTTGAACTTACTTGATTTTTTTTTCTTATTATTTAGTTCCTTCTCCTTGCTTTGTGTTTAATTCACTCTGCAGTTTTCTTAAGGTGTAAGCTTATATTATTAATATGAGATTTTTCTTATTTTATATAAGCATTTAATGCTATAAATTTCCCTTTAAACGCTGCTTTAGTCATGTTCCACAATTTTGATGTGTATTTTTATTTTCATATAGAATTAAAATACTTTAAATTTTTCATTGAGATTCTCTTGACTCATATATATTTGAAAGTATGCAATTTAATTTTTACATATTTGGGAAATTCCCAAAAGTCTTTCTGTTATTGATTTCTAGTTTAATTCTATTGTTATCTCAGAATATAATTTGCATAATTTCTATTCTTTAAAATTTGTTCATCTTTGTTTTATGGCCCAGAATATGGTCTATCTTGGTAAATGTTCTGAAAAGAATGTGTAGTCTGCTGTTGTTGGATAGAAAGTTCCAGAAATATTAGGTCAAGATGCTTGATAGAATTGTTCAGGTCTTCTGTGTTCTTTCTTATTTTCTTTCTACTTGTTTTATCAATAACAGGAATGCTAGAGTCTCCAGCTAAAATTATAGATTTTTTTCTGTTTATCACTTTTTGCTTCACATATTTTAACCATCTGTTCTTAAGTGCATATACATTTAGGATTGTTATGTCCTAAGAAAGGGAGAATTGATCCCTTTCTCAGTGTATAATATCCTCTTTATCCCTGTTAATATTCCTTATTCTGGAGTCTATTTTGTATGTTAATAGTGTAGGTATTCCAGCTATCTGTCTTTTAATTGGTGTGTTGATCACTCATACTTACTATGCTATCGGTATGGTTTAATTAAACCTATTATTTTGCCATGCTGTTTTATTTTGTTCCATCTGCCCCCTTTTTTTTTAATACTCACCTGAGGATATTTTTAGAGAGAAGAGAGAGAGAGAGAGAGAGAGAGAGAGAGAGAGAGAGAGAGAGAGAGAGAGAGAGAGAGAGAGAAGGAGAAACATTGGCTACCTCCTGTATTCCTGTATGCGCCCTGACTGGGGATCAAATCTGCAAATTCTGCAACATTTTGGTTTCGTCTATGGGATGACGTCTAACCAACACCAGCCAGGGCTTGATTTTTTTTTTCTATTTCTTGAGAATTTTTTATGATTCCCTTTTATCTTTACTGTGGACTTCTTTATTATGCTTCTTTAACATTTTTTAGTGAGACAGAGTTTATTTTCAAGTAAATTACTGTTTCATGTGTAAAGGACCTTTGCATTATGTTCCCAATCCTTCTTTTTCATACTTTTTGCTGTTGCTATCATTTTTCTTTTACACATACTGTGAAAAAAAACTTACTACTGTTGTTGCTTTAGACCAGGGGTCAGCAAGCTTTTTCTGTAAAGGGTCAGAAAGTAGGCTTTGAGGCCACATATGGTCTCTGTTGTATATTTTCTTTTTAAAAAATTTTAAAAACATAAAACCATTCTTATCGCAGGATCATACTAAAGTAGACTATGGGGTTGGATTTGGCTTTTAGGCCATAGTTTGCAGACTCTTGTAAACATTTAATTAACTTATAGAGCAATTAAAATAAGAAAAAGATGAATTCTGTCTGACTTTCATTTATTCCATTTCTAGCACTTCATGTCTTTGTGTTGATCCAAGTTCCTGTCTAGCATTATATTTTGCTTGAATAATTTCATTTGACATTTCTTATAGTGTAGGTCTCCTGGAAATGAACTCTCTCAATTTTTGTTCGCCTATGACAGTCCTTATTTCTCCTTCATTTTAAGAAGATATTTTCACTGGATATAGAATTCTGGGTTGGCAGAAAAAAGAATTCAAATATATTGTTTTCTTATTTGCCTGCAGTCTGATAAGAAGTTTTTTTGTAACTCTTATCTTTGTTTCATTGGTATTTGACCTGCTTGGTATTGTGGTTTGGTATTGAGCTTGGATCTGTGGTTTGGTATCTGTTATAAATTTTGGAAAATTCTGAGGTTATTTCTTTAGATATTTCTTCTGTCTCACTCACTTTCTTTTCTTCTGCAATTTTGATTACACCTAGGTTAGAATTTTTGTTATTATTCCACAGCTCGTGGGCACTTTTTAAATTTGTTTGCTTTGTTTTATCCTTTTATTCCTTCTTGTTTTTGTTTGGGTAATTTCTACTGACCTATTTTTAAGTTCACTGATTCTTTCCTTGGCTGTGTAAAATCTATTGAAGAATATCTGTTGAAAGTATTCTTCATTTCTATTACTGTGTTTAGCCTTTCAAGCATTTCCATTTTATTCTTATGGTTTCTATTTCTCTGTTAAAATTATACGTTTAATCTTTTATGTTAATCACCTTTTCTGTTAGGATCTTTTACAGTTAATTATGCTTATTTTAATTTTTGTGTCTGATAGCTTCAATATCTGAGTCTGGTTCTGTTAATTGCTATGTTTTGGGGCAGTGTAGTTTTTTTTTTCTTCTTGATTTTTTGGTATGCCCTGCCATATTTTGTTGAGAATTAGACATTTTGTGTAGAACATTAGAGACTGAGATAAATAGTGTTTATGCCTAGAAATGAGTAAGCCTTTCTGTTTCTGCTAGGCCTTACTGTGCAGGTTGATCAGTGCAGTCAGGAGTTGAACTGGATTTGAAGTTTGTTTTTGCTATGGTTACCCTCAGTGCACCACAGAGTCCAGACTCCTCTTGAGTTACCTTGAGTTCAGAGTTGGGCTGCTTTGCTGAAGGGCTTTTCTCAGTATCTGTTTCAGTATCAGCTTTATTCCCTTGACACTGCGCCTCTGAGTGGTTTGCCTCCATGCGCTTTCAACTTTTCCAGAAGCATTCCGTTATTATTTGTTACTTGATGCTTGTCAGCCAGTGTCCAGGTGTATTTGCCTCAGGTAAACCGTGCTCATGTCTTGTCTCTTCCTGCAGGTGCCTGGTTCTCTTAGATTTTGGGCTGGTGTGTTCCTCTGTGACCTCAGCTGTCTAAGGGATTTAAGAACGTTGTGAACTGGCAGTTTATCTGGCTTTTTATTTGGTGTAAGCATGGGAGTGATGCTCTTTTCAGCCCTGGGCGCAATTCAGCAGCCTTGATTTGATGTTTTCTAGCTCTTTCTTTTTATGATCGACTTGTAAAATCCTTGTGCTGTTTTCCTTCCCTGTGTGCTTTGTACAATGTTATGTATACATTTTATGCATATAAATCAGTGATTCTCAACTCTTACCTGGGGAACATTAAACAAAATAAAAATCTTGGGCTCCAGTGTTTTAATTGATATATGTTGGGATCCAGGCCTGGGTGTCTTTTAAAAGCTCCCCAGGCGAGTCTGATGTACATCGAAGAGGCTGAGAACCTCTGGTTTAAGTATCACTTACAACCTTTCCTTTCACTGGGGTGCTATTCCAACATAAACGACCAAATAAAATTCCAGGCTGTATACATTCACCCTCGTGACTTTGTAGAATTGTTTCCCTCCTAATTTTGCTTTCAGTGGTAATTACCTGCAGTTGGCTGATAGTCTCACAGAATGGGGAGGAACTTGGAGTTCTCATTTAACTTTCCATTACTTACTTGAATACCCTCCACGACAAGCTATGGCTTTGGCAGTGCTTGGCCATCTTTCAGATGCTGGACACTCTCTGCCATTCACAATGACACACCCCATTGTGAGATAGCTTTACTTGCTAGAGGTGTTTTTCTTCCATTGAATTGAAATGTGTCCTTCTATAATCTACTGAGTAATTTGTCTACCTTGTAAACTGTTTTGAGAGAAATCCATTTGCATGACCTAGTGCACATGGGTGCACATAAGTGTGTGTGCATGTGCGAACATATGCACACACTCTCATACCCATAACAAGCATTTTATGAAACGTCCTTTATTGTGAGTCTTGTATTTGTAAATTTATTTCACACCCCACCAGTGGGTTGTTTCTTGCAGTATGAAAAATGCTTCCCCAGCCCGTATTCCACTAGACAAGCTTTCAAAGGTTTAAAGACAGCTCCTTAGGTACCTCTGAGTTTTCTTGGGCTGCTGCAGTGCTGGTTCCTTCAGCGATTTCAGCTTCCTCACTGTTCTGGCCAGTGTCCTGCACAAGGTGAACTTCAGTCCTGCATATGAATGGCCTAGGCCAGTGGCCGGGGCTGTGCAGACGGGCAGATCCATTCAGAGTAGAGGAAGGGTTCCTTATCTTTTTCTAGACACCATTTCTAGTCCTGGCCCAAATTCAGAGAGATGTAACTTGAACCCATCTTTTGAGGGACATTGTTGATGGCTTTTTTGGGGGGCAATTTTTATGTGTCCCACCTTTTTCAAATTAATAACATGTTATCCTAATTAGCTACATATGCATCTTTATTTACCAAGAGACTGTGAACTCCTTAGATGTCCAGAAGAATAGTTCATTCTTTTGCTTCATAGTGATCAGTGCAAAAATACTAATTTGTTGAATTAATCTTAGAAAACTGTGTTCCCAGTCAAGAAACTTTGGCCTTTAGCATGATTGCTTGGCTAACAGTTGTGCTTCTACATTCTCTATATCCTACCAACACAAGAGCTTGATAGCCCTGCATTTACTTTGGGAAGTGGACAAGCAGGGTAATGTAGATGTCCTTGTCACAGTAGTACTCATGCAAGAGACACTGGCAGCTTCTGTGTGAGGTGCCAGTATTTCACAGCTTACAACCTGCTTGGGAACACATGGCATGCAAGATGAATGTCAATGACTTGTGTAGTGGGTATGTGTTCTTAGAGGTCACACAGGCGGTCAGGAAATAATTGATTTTGACTTTGAAGGTCAGCATCAGACATGGAGTGGGAGGTATTTGTGGGTGAGGAAGATTTGGAAGGAGAAGAAAGCTATTTTCAGAGTCTCCCAAGTTGAATGAAATTGCAAGTTCTGCTATCTCTAGGAGTGACTTGGATCCATAGGATCTGAGAGAAAATGCAGGTAAGATACAGAGGGAAATCGAATTTAAATTCTTTCTATAGCAGGATAGATATACACAGAAGGTAATAAGCTCAATCCCCTCCCCCCACTCCTCCCCCCCCCCCCCCCCACATCTGTACCTTCAGAGACTTTGACTCTGACAGGTGTAGTTTGTGTGCTGTTCTGGAAGCTACTTCTTGTCATGGGTTCAGCTGGCCAGGACCATTTCAAGGTTGGTAGCTCTGGCTCCGCCTCTTGGTAATTTCCATCAGGTTATAGAACAGCCATGCATAGCCATTGACCAAAATTTTCTTTCTTTATTATACATATATTTTTTGTTGTTGTTGATTTCAGAGAGGAAGGGAGAGGGAGAGAGAGATAGAAACATCAGTGATGAGAGAGAATCACTGATTGGCTGCCTCCTGCACTTCCCCTACTGGGGATTGAGCCTGTAACCCGGGCATGTGCCCTTGACTGGAATTGAATCCGGGACCCTTCAGTCCGCAGGCTGATGCTCTATCCACTGAGTCAGACCAGCTAGGGCCCTAATTTTTCTTCTTTCTCTTCTCAGAGGGCTCTTAATCGGATGCATTATTAAGAAATGTACATTCTCAAAGTATACCGCCTTGATCACTCTTCATGATCCACTTCATCTGTGAGACCATCTTCTGAGTGTTCTTCTGAGTGAGCCAGTGACATTATAAAAATATTGCATCATTGGTGTCTTACTGAAAACAAATCATTTATTTTGGGGCTCTCTTGCTAAATAGAGGTGGGAAAAAAAGAGGCACCCTGTGTGTGTTATTTGTCCATTAGCAAGGTATGAGGACCAGAGTTCTCAAAGGCCGCTACAAGAATAGCTGAAACAAAGATGAGAGCTGTGCTGCACTACAGGATAGGTGTTAGTGTTACTGAGAAATGTACATCATGCTTTTCTCTTAGCATCTAGTGCCACAATGGCCACTGATCTCCTGGGAGACCTATATAATTTTTTATAGTTCTCTTTGTGGCTTGGCAGCCAGGAAGCCCAGAGCAAAATGTAAAAGTACTCAACTGTAGTGATCATTTTATTTCAAATTCTAAGTGCAAAGATTTCCTTTCTTAAATCATATGATTTCATCTTTTAAAAACAATAACTTTTATTTTTTCTTATTACCACAGTGATACATGTTATTTATAGCAAATGTGGAAAAGAAGATATACCTCCCTAATCAGACATTTTCCCATTATAGAGATAGCCACTGTTTACGTTTTAATTGTTCTCATTTATTCTAGGCATAGATATGTGTGTGTGTGTGTGTGTTTGTGTGTGTGTGTGTGCATATATATATATATATATATGTATTTTATAAAAGTGAAATGATACTTTTTACACTGTTATTAAAACTCTTTTTAAAAAATATTTTTATTCATTTCAGAAAGGAGGAGAGAGGGAGAGATGGAAACATCAATGATGAGAGAGAATCATTGATTGGCTGCCTCCTGCATGCCCACTACTAGGGATTGAGCCCACAACCTGAGCATGTGTCCTGACTGGGAATCGAACCATGACCTCCTGGTTCATAGGTTGATGCTCAACCATTGAGCCACACCAGCTGGGCTAAATCTCTCTCTCTTTTTAAAAAAAATCCTCACCTGAGGACATGCTTACAGAGAGGAGGTGCGGGGGTGGGGGGGGGAGAGAGAGAGAGAGAGAGAGAGAAAGAGATTGGTTGTCTTCTGTATGCTCTCCAACTGGGGACCCAACCCGCAATCCAGATATATACCCTGACTGGGATTTGAACTGGCAACCTTAAGTGCACTGTCCAGTACTCAACCAACTGCGCCACCCCAACTGGGCTAAACTCTCTTTCAAACTTCACCTTTACAGGCATTTTCCATGTCATTAAATATTATCTTTAGTGGTTGGTATAATATTTCATCACGAAGCTGAATCTTGTTCTTTGAGCTTGAATACAGCTCTTGCTGTCATAAACAATGCTGTCATGTGTGTATATGCTTGTAGCTAGGTCCTGAAGCGCATCCACAATTATTTCCTTAGAACAGAGTTTCTAGAAGTGACATAATTGAGTAAAGGGCTATAATATTTTCAAGGCTCTCGATATATATTTCCTTTTTGTCCACCAGAAAGCATGAACTAATCTATTTTAGAGCTTGAGAGTGCCTTTTCCCCAAGCCTCCTGCAGCACCAAGATGATTATTTCTTAAAATCTGTATTAGGAGGCTTCTGGCTGTGGCCAAGTGAGGAGGCTGCAAATCCTTTCCCCAGAAAGCAACTATAAGTCTGGACAAAATGAGCAGAAATCGTCATTTTATCACTCTGGTCATCCATCAAAGGCATACAACAAACTGAGAAGCATTATTCTTGAAAAAGTGCTGCACTTTGCCAAAGCTACAGGGGGAACCTGTGTGTGCTCCTGCCCCTCACCACCCCCAGCTCAGTGGTGCAGAGGAGTGGTCTCAGCAAGGGAGGCTCTCAGGACCAGCCTTTGGCTGCCAAGATCAAAGGAATTCACTCCATTTGCAGAGGTGGGTGGTGCCTGTACCCAGGGAGTGTTTTCCCAGATCCCTCCTCCCTCGTTTCAGTTTACTTTGAATCTTTAAGAGATAGAAAATATGCTTCATTATAAGCATTAATATTTATTGTATAAAAAGGGGAAAATAAACATAAAGAGAAGAAAATTGAAGCCCATTGGGTGTGTATATTCTTCTGTATCAGCTCATTTCATAGAACTTGCTGTGATGACGGAAATGTTCGTGCTGTTGGGTACAGTAGCCTCTGCCCTCGTGTTTTATTGAGCACTTGGACACGTGGCCAGTGCAACTGAGGATCTGAAGTTTTACTAATTCTCATTAATTTAGGTTTAAATATACACATGTGGCTAGTGCTATAGTGTTAGACAGCCTAGTTCGGTTACTTCTAGAATATGGAGGCCTACATACATACCTAGTTAAAAAAACAATAAAGATGTGAGCATATCACATATCGTATTTTATTTCCCTTTTTTCTGGTCAACAAGATATCACAAACATAATTTTAATAGCTGAATGATGCACTTTCCATTGAGTGAATGTACCATAATTTGTTTGATAAAATCTCTGTTGTGCCTTCAGGGTATTTCCAATATTTTGATACTATAAGCGACAGATAATCTTTATAGCTAAAGTTGTGACATTCATAGTTATTTGCGGAGGATAAATTCTTAGAATTTGAATGATCGAGTCAACTTTGATACCCATTTCCAAACTTCTCTTCCAAGAGGTCCTTCCTGAGAACAGGGGTGAAAGTATCTCACCATTATTATTGTTATTTAAAAGTTGAGATAAATACACATGCCATAAGAATTATCCTTTTAAAGTTTAGAATTCAGTGGCTTTTAGTATATTCACAAAGTTGAGCAACCATCATCACTATCTAATTCCAGAACATTTTCATGACTCTGCAAAGAAATTTCATACTCATTAGCAGTCACTTCTCTTTCCCTCCTTCCCTCAGCCCCTGGCAGCAACTAATCTACTTTCTATCTTTATGGATTTGCCTAATCTGGACATTTCATATAAATGGAATCATTCATCATGCAACCTTTTGTGTCTGGCTTCTTTGACTTAACATAATAATTTCAAAATTTAAGGTTCATAATGGTTTCAAGGTTATAGCATAAACCAATACTTCATTTACTTTTATGGCTGAAAAATATTCTATTGTATCAATATACCATATTCTGTTTATCCATTCATCTTGATGGAGATTTGGGTCATTTTCATTTTGGGGCTATGATGAATAATGCTTCTATGAACATTTATGTACCACTTTTTTTGTGGACATATTTTCTGTTCTCTTGGGTACATACCTAGGGATGGGATTGCTGGATTACATGGTGACACTGTTTTTGAGCAACTGCCAAACTGTTTGAAAAGCAGCTGTGCCTCTTTACATTAGCACAGCAAGCTCAGAGGGCTGCAGTTTCTCTCCATCCTCACCAACACTTTTTACTGTCCATCTTTTTGCCTGTAGATATCCTAGTGGGAATGGCATAGTATCTCTATGTGGTTTTGATTGGCATTTTCTTAACAACTAATGACGTTAAGCATCTTTTATGCACATATTGACCATTTGTGTATATTCTTTGGAGAAATGTCTATTCAAATTGTTTGTCCTTTTAAAAATTGGGTTATTTGTCTTTTTATTGTAGAGTTGTTAGAGTCTTTATGTATTCTGGATACTAGATCCTTATCAGATACATGATTTGCAAATGTTTTCTCTTATTCTAAAGGTTATCGTTTTACCCCCTTGATAGTATTCTTTGAAACACAAAAGTTTTAATTTTGATATCTTATTAATTTTTTTACTTGTGCTTTTGGTGTCAGATCTAAGAAACCATTGACTAAGGTCACAAAGGTTGACACCATTGGTTTTCCTAAGAGTTTTATAGTTTTAGCTCTTCCATTTAGATGTTTATTTGATCTATTTTTAGTTAATTTTTGTATATGGTATGATTTAGGACTCCAAATTTATTTCTTTTGCACATAGATATCCAGTTATACCAGCACCATTTGCTGAAAAGAGTATTATTTCCCCCATTGATTGTCATAGCACCTTTGTCAAAAATCAGTTGACCATTAATATATAGTTTACTTCTGTATTCTCAGTTTTATTCATTGGTCTATATGTCTATCCTTATGCCAGTACCACACAATTTTGATTATTGTTGTTTTGTAGCAATTTTGAAATTTAGAAATATAAGTCTTCCAACTTTGTTCTTCTTTTTCAAGATTGTTTTAGCTATTCTGGATCCCTTATATAGCCATACAAATTTTAGGATTAGTTTGCTAATTGCTGCAAATGAGCCAGCTGGGATTTTGATAGGGATTGTAATGAATCTGTAGATCAATTTGAGGATTATTAATTTCAGAGATATTTCTTCAGTTATTTAGGTCTTTAATTTTTTTCAATGATGTTTGATAATTTTTAGTGTTCAAGTCTTGTTTTATTGAAAAAGGTTAGAGTTAATTTTTTAAAAGTTAGATTTATTATTAATCATTCTATTATTTCTGATACAGTGTAAATAAAATTGTCTTAATTTCATTTTTGGACTGTCTATTGGTAGTGCATAGAAGTGTTACTGATTATTGTGCTTTGATTGTGTATCCTGAAACCTTTCTGAACTCGGTTAGCTTTGGTCATTTTTGTAGTGAGTTCAATAGGGTTTTCTGTATTCATGATCATGACATCTACACATGAAGAGAGTTTTACTTTCTTTTTCTTTTTTCTCCAATACAGATGTATTTTATTTCCTTTTTTAGCTAATTGCTTTGTTGAATAAAAGTGGTGAGAGCCCACATCCTTGCCTTGTTCCTCTCTGAAGTTCTTGATTAATGAGATGGCCAGTATAATTTGTGCTATTTTTGATGACTGTTTTATACTTTAAGAATCTAAGTGATGGAGCAGGAGTTGCTGACTGTTCCTCCTGGAAAGGGTCAATCAAACAATAAATATTCCCTTTGTCTTGTGCATTGGGAGGAGGCTTGGCATCGTAGTGACCAGAGAAGGAGAATTTTAATGGAAGAATCTATTCAGGTGACATCTAGGTGCCAAGGAATTCGATGAACATTTTCTAAGATATAAGCATTCATTATTTAGAAATAAAACTTCAATTTTCCCTACTAGTTTTCTATCCTGCCTTCCCACATTTCTGATTGCCCACTGTGTGCTGCAGGTACGGTGCCGACTCAGAGAGATTAAATGCAAGCCTTGTCCTCAGGGTGCTCATGGAGAAGTCTTCTGGGGGAGATAGAATACTCTGGCAAGTGGCTCCCAGCAAAAGGTAACCTATCAGAAGAGAACCGGTGCCGGATGTGGGCTTCACCCTTGGAGTTTTTGGGTCTCAGTTTGCTGATGGAACATTCACTTTCTACCCCACGAATCAAAGAATTTTAGAAATGAAGGCTTGGAAATCCTTTTTCCAATCTCACATTTTTTGATAGGAGGAACCTCTTACCTTGTGCAATAATTCCTGTTCTATCTCATTAGGAACTCTTCTTTCTCTGAATTGTTTTACATATATATATACTAGAGGCACAATGCACAAAATTCGTGCAAGGAGCCCAGGCCTCGAAGCCCTGGCCGGCTCTCTCAGCCCTGGCCGGCCATCACAGCTTCAGCTGGACCTCGCAGCCCCTCGCAGCCCCGGCTTTTGTTCTGCTGTTTGGTCTAATTAGCATATTAGCTCTTTATTATATGGGATTGCACACACAGACACACACACACACACACACACACACACACACACACACGACCTTTTCAGTAGGGAGGCAATCCATGTTTAGCCCACTTCCTGGCTCCATTTGTTGTGTCTGGTTGGGGTAATATAACACCAGCCCCCGTGTTCATCTTCAGTGTGACTCGTGTGGGATTCCTGCCTCATCTTGCCTGCGAAGGCTGCTCAGCATTGTTCACCTGATGTGAACCTGACAAGGACTGCATGTCATCCAACTCAAAATCTGAGTGACCCAGAAAGCTTGTGGAAGGCTTTCTGTTCTGGTTTATTGAACAGTCAACTTTGTTCTTTTTGTCAATCCTCACCTGAGGATATTTTTTTCCATTGCTTTTTCAGAGAGAGTGGAAGGGAGGGAGGAAGGGAAAGGGGAGGGAGGGAGAGAAAGAGAGAGAGAGAGAGAGAGAGAGAGAGAGAGAGAGAGAACCACATTGATTGGTTGCCTCCTGCAACCCAGGTACATGCCCTTCACTGGGAATTGAAACCGAGACCCTTTGATGCAGGGGGTGATGCTCTAACCACTGAGCAACACTGGCCAGGGCTATACAGTCAACTTTGTTTGTAAAGAGCACACTTAGTCCAGTTTAATCTTGTCGGTTCAGAGGATTAGTTAGTCTTCATATAAAGTCATACCTGTGTGCTTACTGTAGTCATTTGTCTAGAAAAGAATGAAAGTGGTATTAACAAAAGCAATTAAATTATTGTATATCTCAAATGAGTGATAGAGTGTTTTTTAAATAAGTCAATTCAGAATTGTATGGTATGTGTTTCCATTTTTCACTTTGCTATTTAAAAAGAAACCCTTGATTCTGGCTTTATTATATGTTATTTATTATTATGATTAAAATAACATCAAGTTACTGTTACTTTTTTTTATCATTTCACTGGTAAATGGAACCAAAACCCTGTGGCCTTGGCTATAAAAGAAAATGAATTGTCCCCACAAACCTTTCAAGTTTAATTAACTTTTAAACAAATATGAAGTTCTGGTTTCCTTTTCTCTTTTTTATTACACTGCATTTTTTCCTTTGATTATGTTAGGGGCCAGATAAGGATGCAGAGCTGCTTTCTGGTTCACACTGTTTACTGCATATGATACAGCGCCGATTCAATCAAAAGGGAAATGGGAAAATAGCTACTCCATTTGTGCCTTGTAAGCGCTTTGTAAAGTCCCCTCTAGTCCCTATGATTTAATGTTGCCTCCTCTCCTTGCAGACTTCTAAAATGAAATTAAAAAGTGGCACAAACAGCATTTTAAAAGCAACCACCAACACTGTATGGGGACCAACCCAGCAAATTGAAGAATCACAGTATGGCAGGCAGTCCTTTGATGCAATGCTGCTCAGAATGCAACAGAGAAGGAAAGGGGGTGAGGACGGGATCCTGAGAAAGTTCTAGGTCATTTAAAAGCCTCCAATGGTTTACCCATTTTGGGGGTCAGTTGGATTGGGGAATGGAGAGGATGCATTGGTGTTTATAGAAGAGCTTTTCTGAGTATGTGCGATAAATGCATTAGTAAAACATCGTCACTGAGTTACTCTTTCCCTCTGTCTAAGCCCCAGAGTGGCCCTGGGACTTGATAGTCAGGAACCTGAGTCCTGTTCTTGGGCCTTCTGCCTCTCGGACCCTGCGACCTCGGACGAGTCACCTTACCCCTCTGCAAAATGGGTTACATACTGCAAAATACAGGTTTGGACTGAATCTGATTTCCCAGCCAAATTCCCAAGCCTCCATTAAGCCACCTCAGAGGTTGTCCCTGCACACACACTTGGGGTTCCTGGCCCCTGCCCCCCAAAGGGAGCAGCCTCAGTTTCCTGACCTGTCTTTATGCTTCTGCAAGCTGCTGTTTGACCAGAGCAGTCACTAGCAAGTGTTTGAAAACTACTAGAAGGCCTGATCTCAGAGATCTTCTGGCTCTGACATTCCAGTTGTCTATAACACTGACACCCAGTCCATGCTGAAGGTGAGAGGGATCAAGGAACACCATGATCCCGCCTCTCTCATGTTTCTCAGGAAACACCAGACATGCGTGTCTTCAGCGTCAGAAATGCGCTCACTTGTGAACTCGACGCGGCAGCAGGGAAAGGAGTCTGTGTCTGTAGGATTTCAGCCTCCGGCTCCAGGAGCATCTCCCTCTGAGTGGATGCAGTTTCTCTTGGCTCTGAGGTTAGGACCTGGCCATTGTCAGTGGCCTGGGAGCCATGTGGATGTGAGGGCCCTGTAGCCCTCGTCTGCTGTCCGGTGGCCGAGCCCCACACCTACACCGTGTGTCTCTGAGGTCAAGGCCATAATCACCCCTGTCATCTGCAAGTGGGCGTTCTGAGAGCTGGGCCTCCCAGGAGTCACTTGCTAGTTCCTATTCAATAAGGAGTTATCTCCCATCTGTGCCCTGTCTTGGGAGTCTTTCTTTTCCACCTTAATAATATGCCTTCCTCTGCCACAGACTTTCCCCCATCTCTTTTGAAATCATAGTGCACATACTTTAGTGTTGTCAGGAGTGAACATTTAGGGAGTAGGCCTTCAATTTCCCTGCTGTTGCAAGCAAATAGAATGCCTTTTGTTACTCGTCCCAGGATGCTCTGGTGAACACATAAGCCTGCGAGGAAAGGTTTGGCACAGGAAACCGTCATGAAAGAACTATTTTAATTGAAGAATATATAGCTGGAGACTCAGGGGTGTTGAGCAGTTTAATTAATGTTTATTAGAAATGAAGACTTACATTTAAAAACGAAAATTCAAACCTCCTGTCTCCGTATCCCTTTCTCCATCATGTCATTGTTCCCTTCACCCGCTTTTTAATTTAGCAAACTTTTACTGCGTTCCCACGAGGAGACCAGACACCTTGTGAATCACTGGGCTGACAAAGATGAATAAGACTAGGATCTGGCCCTCAAGGGGCTGGTGGCTGGGCTCAGGAGAGGGCACTGGAAGCTAGGGGATACCCAGGACGCGCAGCCAGGTGCTCTGGCTAGGTCAGGGAGTAGGTCTTGCAGGAGGTACCCCAGGGCCTGTGACCTGAGGATGACCTGGAAGTAGCCCAAGCAGGAGGGGTGGGCATCCTGGGTGGAGGAAGCAGTGGGTTCACTGGGGAGAGGGAGTTGGTGGGTTTGGTCAAGTGTAGGAGCTCAGGTCAAGTGTATGGAGCAGACCATGAGGGAGGGGTGAGGATGAGGGAGCAGAGGCCTTGACAGGGATGGGACTGTGAAGGGCCTTGGGTATGTTATCAATTTGGATTTCCCCCAGAAGGTATGGGAACCCACATCAGAATTTTCGGCTGCCTGGGCTAGGTTTGTAAGGCTGTTAAGCATCGTAGTCAGGGGCTCTGGATCCAGGTGACTGGGGTTGAATCCTGCTGTGGGCAAGTTACTTACCTGGGCTGTCTCATCTTTAAAATAGGAATAAAAATCGAATCTGTCTTTTGGGATTCTTGTGAAGAATAAATATGTAAATTTACCTAAGGCTCTTACAAAAACAGGTTCATAGGAAGCACTTATTGAAATGTAGTTATCCTTTTTGGGGATGGGGCATATCCTTATTTTCCATGAGCAGTCTCCTTAGACTGCGCATCAGTTATTGCCTTAATTACCTCCAGGCAGGGGTGAAAGATGGCAGCCAGTAATGTGAGGTGCCACAGGCTGCACTGGTGTCTCCTATAAATGCAACTTGGTTGCTCCTAAGAGCAAGCTTCCACCAGGGGCAAAGTCAGCATTCAGCTTGCAAAAGCCTAAACCCCAGGTGTCTGGCCTCCATTAGTGACCTTCCTGCGCTTGTCCCAGTGTTGACCTTTAGACCTTGCAAATGCCTTTTCTACTGCTTCTCAGAGTCTTTGGGGGAGACTGCACATTTTAGGGGAAAATCCTAGACTGTGGAATGAAATGGGGCAATACCCTCAGATACTGCTTATGGGGAAGACTGGCGAGGAGCAGAGGCCGTGCCTGCAGGATGCTTGGTGGCCTCTCTCTCTCAGACTTACCAGGCTGCAGTGACATTCTTAAACATGGATTGTAGGAGGCGTGAACTGCTACAATAAGACTTACTGTATAAACACAAGGGTAAAGCGTGTGTGTGTGTTTGCATGTGTTTCTAGATGCCTCTTCTCCCAGTACAGTGGAAGGAATTGCATTTTTTTAATGCCCCCCCAGCCCCTCCAGCTTCCCCCCCACCCGGGCATTTGCCTTCTACTCTCTGACCTCCTGTGCCTGACTCTCCAGTCGACACCCCTGAGCAAGGGCTGGGAGAGAGGGGAGGGAGAGGCAGCCTGGATGGTATTTACTGGTATGTAACTCTACTCTCCTTCTCCCAGACTCCTCTGGGCTTGGGAGTAGGTTGCGGACAGCGATGGGAGGAGTCAAATACGGTAGCTTTGCCAGCATGTAAGATAATCTCTCTCTTCTTCCCTGGCCACTTTATGCTGCTGACAAACGTAGCCATTCTTCTCCAACAGAGAAAGGAGATCAGGGACAGGGGGGACATTCTTATAAGTTAGACTTTTCTACTTTATGTGTGAGACTAGAACGATATTATGAAATTAAATATCAGATTTCTTAACATGCTAGTCATTTATTAGATTAAAAAATTAAGCAAGACCTCTAAAATTACACTTAATAATTAAGTATAATATTAAATTGAGCAATTGTTTTGGAGACGGGGAGGGAATACATTCTAGAATTTTTTTGGTGACAAACACAGACAGCACTGGAAATAACAAGTCAAACATGTTTATAAGCTGCTCAGGAAGCTGTAGCGTTGATGATGGTAGTGCTTTCTCTGGTTCATTTATTGGTGCAGGGGATTAAGCACAGGGATAAGGCAGAGGACTCCCTCCGCTGCCTCGCCCCAGAGGGCCCTCCCTCCGCCATTCCCTCCCTGCAAGGAAAGCCACAGGAAAGTGAGCCCGGGAAAGCTCAGATTCTAAAAGCAAGCCACATATATACCTAAGGAGTTACAATTTTTTTTTCCTGCAAGTGGTTGCTTCTAAAAGGCACAATTCAAAATAGTCACTGCAAGAATAGACATGCTGAAGTCCTAATGGTGCAATTCTACTTTGTTGAGTCAAAAAATAGGCCTGGGTAATGACAAGTGGTAGCTATGCAAATGCAGAGACAGATCATCCCATCTAGTGCTTCAGGGTGTGAGTTGATGGCAGAAACCTGTCCATATGACTTAGTAGGGAAGATTAATTCAGATGAAAGCTTTCCGTGATATATGTTCTTTTGCTTTTTCCTTAAGCATCCTTTATGGCTGAAATGCTAAATAGTTGATCCATTGGCAGCCTTTCCTGAGTGTTCACTGTGGGCAGGGCTTAGCCAAAAGGTTTGCAGATGGGTCCTCCCTCCCTCCCTCCCTCCTTCCCTCCCTCCCTCCCCCTTTTCCTTCCTTCCTTGATAAACACAGCTTTTGCTTTTCAGGAGCCTAAATCTTATTTTTATTTCTCACATGAGGATATTTTTCCCATTGCTTTTCAGAGAGAGTGGAAGGGAGGGAGTTGGGAGGGAGGGAGGGAGGGAGGGAGAGAGAGAGAGAGAGAGAGAGAGAGAGAGAGAAACATCGATGTGAGCACCCAAACAGGGGCAGGGAGTGAACCCACAACCCAGGTACATGCCTTTGACTGGAGATCCAACCCAAGACCCTTTGGTGTGTGGGCCAATGATCTAATCATTGAGCAACACCAGCTGGGACAGGAGACTAAATCTTAATGGGAATGGTAAAATGCATACATTAGAAACTGAAACACACACACACACACACACACACACACGTGCACATTTATATAGTACATATTGTGTGTGGTAGATTTCTAATATATCTGAAGGGGAAAAAATAGAGTAAAAATGATGGTTCTAAAATTGATTAAATTAAACAATGAATTCTTCAACTTCTTTTACATTCAGACCGAGTGTTGCTATTTCCAGGTGTGTCAGGGTTAGAATAACATTGCCACCCAAGAAGAACCCCTCCCCATGAAATGAGCAGAGAATTCAAATAGCAGTTGGTGACTCAGCTACCATATACTTATATACCCTGCAATTACTTTCTCAGAGCCTTCTACTGAATTGGAAGACTGATTTTAAACAGGAATTATCGCTTACCTGCCTGGTGCCCCACTGAAGGTGAAATGGCTTGAGGAGGAGGATTTTATTTGTTCCATGGTTTCTTACTGAGATTTCTTATAGAATTATTATGTATATTTGGGTTTTACTTTGAGGTTCTTATACTTTATATTAAAAAAGTGAATTGGAATAATTTCCTAACTACATATAACACAAAGGTGCTAAAGTTTCTAGAATAAGACTAGAAACTTATGGAAGAATGATTTAATAGATATTTAAATAATTTTTTTGGACATAATATCAATTGGATCCCACCAAACATATCATATCTCAAAAATAAACTCCAGAGAATTAAATATTGCAAATTTATATACAGAAAAACTAGTAGAAAATATTTATTAGATCAGCATAGGAATGAGAATTTTTATGGCTTTAAAACAAAGAAGCAGCCAATGAAGAAAAAAATGAACAGATTTAAATATGTTAAAATTTAACGTTTCTATACAAATGAAGAGACAACAGACTGGGAAAATTTGCATTAACTTGTGACACAAATTATTAATATGAGCTATAAGTTCAATATATAACCTACTCAAATATCTAAGGAAAAGGCTGGGACTATAATAGGTAGACGTAAAATATAATAGCTACCAATTATTTAATATTTTGCTGTGCCCACATAGATTTACAAAATCATATTATACTGGTTGTTTTGTATATAGAATGTTTTATAACCAGTTTTTCTCACATGTTCAGAATATGTTACTAACTAGTCTTCTACAACATGGTTTTTAGTGGTTGCAAAGTATTTCATGGGTAAGGAAGTACAGCCCAATTTTACTTACCTAAGTTTTCAGGGTTGGAGGTTAAGGTTATAGAAATGTAATTTAAAGTGATTTCTTAAGCCAGGGTCTTTTGTTAGAGGTATGGGTATGGAAAAATATATCCCATTGAATGAAACTGAATGATTTGCAAAGAAGCACACTTGATACTATTTTTTTCTTTATTTTTAGTGTTGACACTATTACAGATGTCCCCATTTCTCCCCCCTTCAATTTGCCCTCTCCCCTCAGCCCCCACCTCCTCTTCCCTCTGGCCACACTCTTGTCTGGGTCCATGGATTATGCACTTTCCTTCACCCAGTCCCCGTCCCTCCTCCTCATACTGTTTTTTATCAACAACTTTATAGGTAGCAATTGCCACTGAAACCTGTTTTAGCAAAAGAGGAAATATCATTTGAGATCCCATGCTTTTCACAACATGTCATCAGTTATCTTTAAAGGCCTTAGTAGAGAGACATGTTAATTAGCTTCCCCGCAAGCATCTCTAGGATAGGGATGACTATGGTATTATGTTAGGGCACTTTGTCAAGCATGTCATTCCCTTATCTTGCTTTTATGGCAGAGGAAATACAGGCACTAGAGAAATATCTTTGAGGTCGCACAACAAGTTAACTGCAGATAAACATTGGAACTGGCAGCTCCAGAATTCCCACTGTGTATAATTAGTTCACTGTGGGCAGGAAATGACAGCATTGGGGATAAATGGCAAATGTAGTGTTTGGGGACCCGGAGGCTGGTGGGAATTCTGTGCTCTTCTGAATGGTTAAGTTAGTTATGAGTGTTCTCACTGCATAGACTTGGAGGCCTCTCGGCCAGGTACCTTCTTCCTTAGGAAACACACCATCACCTGTAGTGTTCCGATGGGCTGTGAGGTGGAGGAGATTGGGTGTGGCCTGTGCAGTGTCTTACTGAGGTTCTATGGAGTTTCTGAGTGTGGGTTTTGTCTTTAGCTCCTGCTGAGCCCTGAGTAGACTGGGAGTGTGAGGTTGAGAGTGAAAGGGCAGTAACTGTTTTGACTTTTACAAGTTCACTCCCCTTCCGTACACTCCTGTGTTCTCAGAGTCACCTGGTGGAGCTTGGTCAGCTCACCTTTTGTTTTTGTCCCCTTATGACTGGAAGATATTGAATCCATGGACTGCCTCCTGTAACAAAAACAAAAAATAGGGTCTTTGGAAACTACTGCCAGGAGATTTGATATGTTCATGGAAAATTCTCGGGAGTCCAGAAACATCCTCCCAAGGCTGGTTCCGTCAGATGTGCTAACAAACTCATTAGGTCCTGGAATCTCAATTATCTTCATTTCTTCGACCCCCTTGGAAGGACAGGACCACGTCTTTAATCACCAAGGGGTTAGCTAGAGAGAAATGGATCGGTGCCCCTGCTTTAGAACGTTGAAGGAAGGTGGAATTCTGAGTTCCCTTTCTTGGCTGCCCAGTCTAGATGAACTGGACATGCTTCCTGGGAGAACACAAGCTGGACTCAACTCATTCTCCGTGGCATCAAAACTGGCTACTCAAACTGGGGCCATTACTTGGCAGCATCACTATCAACTGAGAGCTGTTTAGAAGAGTAGCTGCGCTGGTCCCAGCACCTGGGTTCTAAACGCCCCCCCACCCCCCCACCCAGGTGGTTCCCATGCATGCTCAAGAAGCACTGATGTATGACATGTAAATTCTTTACCTGTGAAAGGAACTTGGTCAGTGGTGAACGCTTCTTCCTGATCCTATTTTGAAGTTATACACTTATGACCTTTGACAGAAAAATTTTAGCCCTCTGACATTTTTATAATTTAAAACATCTTTTTAAAAGTTTTTTTAGTATAAATTAATACATTATCATTATAAAAGCTTCAGAAAATACAGAAAAGTGAAAATAAAGAGCACTTTACCCCATCAAGTATAGTTAATGGTAATATTTTAAAGGTACATTGTTTCTTTTTTTTCTGTGCATAATTTAAAAAATGTTTTTTTCTTGACTTGTAGAAATTATATATTATTTTTTAGAAAAACAAGAAAAAGCATAAAAGAGAATGGAAACCATCCTATTTAATTAGGTTGGGGGTTTTAGATAGTGCTATAAAGTGGGCCTTCATGGTCTTTGCTTGTAGAGGATCCTCTCAGATAGTCTGTCCTTAGTTTTTATGCTACCTGTAAGTCCTGTTTCTCCATTATTTTATGCAATTTAAAAAGATTCCTGGTATAATCATCCATGTCTCAAATAGTTATGTACAGTAAGAATGGAGACTTTATTAACTTCTCTGTGAAACTGAAGAATTAATTGCCTACTCACCAGTGGGACAGATTCTATGTTATGTCTGAATCCTCTTCGACCAGAACCTTCCCGGAGGTGGAAAGCCTTTACTTTTGAGGGGTGCATGACCACGCTCCTTTTAATGTGACTAGTGGGTTGTCTTCTGGAAGGTAAAGGGGGAGACTGATTAGATTGAGGATCCCTGGAGAAAGTCCCTTTTTCCTTAGGTCAGTTGCTTCTAGATGTTGGGGAACACCACGGTCAGGAAGCTGGTTTTGTTTCTCGAGCTCTTTGTTGAGACTGGGAAAATGCAAGGCAGAATGAATCTTTCCCCTAATCTCTGCTTTTTAGGTAGTTTTGGGGTAAACTGGCATGTGATTTTTAACATCCATAGAATGACTGGCTCTGATGTCTGAGGCAGGGCAGGGACAGCTGGGTGATTGCCCTGTCACTTCTCTGCCAGCCTTTGTTCTGGAATACATCATCGGCCTCCATAACGGACTGCACCATGTCAAGTGCAGGATTCCGTGCATGTCTGTGCCATGGACGAGGCTCCCCACTTCCAGTTGTCCCAAGAGGACTTGTTGCGTTTTACCAGTCAGGGGAACACAGCTCACCATCTCAAGTAACTAATGACTGTACTTCCCATATTTCAAACTTGATTTGTCTCCTTTAGAGAACATGAAGAGGGGTTCAATGTACATTTCTAACATTCTAAGTAATCTCTCTAAAAATTCTCTCCTGCCTCACACTGTTCTGGATCTCCTCTTCTCAAAACGTACGTTTACTCTTCCAATCCATACCTTCCTGAAGTTCCAGGCACTTCTTCCCCCAAAGTTCTTCCTGTGTAAATCACTTTAGCCCCATTGACATCTTTTATTTTTCATTTTTATTTTATAATTTCCAACCCAGTAGAGCCATGAAATGACACAGCAACAGCAATTTATTCATTTTTATAGGAGGGGCAGTGGCCGTAGCCCAGTAGAACCTGATGGTCAAAGATGGTCACTACTTGGTCATTAATAATAATAGCTGTTTTTTGTTACACAACCCTCAGGCCATGCCCAGTAGTCCATACTTGTTGTCTTGGCAACACAGACTGTGTTCTTAAGAACAGTGGAGTCACCCTAGCTGGGTAGCTCAGTTGGTTAGAGCGTCGTTCCTATATGCCAAGGTGTTGGGTTCGATCCCCAGTCAGGGCACATACAAGAAGCAATCAAGGAAACCATAATAAGTGGAACAACAAATCAATGTTTCTCTCTCTCTCAAATCAACAACAACAATAAAAAAGAACAGTGGAGTCACTAGTCAGTTGTTTAGAATTCGTTATGAGTATTGGTGAATTGGAAAACTGTTTATGTGATGCATGAAACTGGTTGATCAGGACTGCATTGGTAGATAGCAGACCTCCAGGTGGCACCCCCAAAGCCTGCTGTGTCTCAGATCTTGGCTGATAGCATCTTATTCATGTGGAGAAGCTGGTTGGGCAGGATGTATGTGTGGTCTGGATATTACATTAGCCAGCTTGCCATTTAAATGTGCCAAAGAGCCCTAACCGGTTTGGCTCAGTGGATAGAGCGTCGGCCTGCGGACTGAAGGGTCCCGGGTTCGATTCCGGTCAAGGGCATGTACCTGGGTTGCGGGCACATCCCCAGTAGGGGGCGTGCAGGAGGCAGCTGATCGATGTCTCTCTCTCATCGATGTTTCTAACTCTCTATCCCTCTCTCTTCCTCTCTGTAAAAAATCAATAAAATATATTTAAAATAAATAAATAAATAAATAAATGTGCCAAAGACCTTAAGGCATTAAACATTTAAAAAATGTCTATGTGATAGATTTCAGGCTCCAGACTCCTGTAGTTCTGTACATTATTCACTTTAACCAGCATGACATCTTTTTATAGCATCATTGCATGTCCAGTTGCCCATGGTGCTGGCTGTATTCTCTATTGTGTTGCCTGGTCTCAGCCCCATGTATGGAACCTTGCACGTAAAACCACAAACAGTTTTCATTTTTATTTATACAACTTAGGGTTTTCCCCCAGGTAAATATGTTAGCTTGCTGTATAACTTTTTTTCTTTTGGGGTGGGGGCAGGTTGTTCACTTGAAATATGGAGACATAAATTCTTCAAGAAATACCACTGGAGAGTTTTGAGTAAATGAAAATTTGGTAAATGTTTGGTCTTTCTGTACTTGATGAAAAGGCATATGTTTTAGGAGCAAGGTTCTGTATGGTCTTGCTCTCTGCTCCTCTCGGATCTTATTTCTTGCCTCTCTCCCTGTGAACATTAAGTTCCAGCCACATTGGCCTCCTTGATGCTCCCCAACATGCCCGCCATGCTCTGCCACAGGGCATTTGCACAGAAGTCTCCCCTGCCTGGAATGCTCTTTCCCATTTATCTACAAGACTCAAATATGAATTCTCACTGAGGATGTTCTTGGTCACCCACCTGTAACCTCACTCCCTCCCTTTAGCCCTGTGACATTTCATATTCTGCTTTCCTATATTGTTTTTTGCTTTTTGTTTTTCTCTTCTTCTTAGCACTTACCAATATCTAACACAGTATAAATTTTACTCACATATCTTGTTGTTCTCTCTCTCACACTAAACTACAACCTTCCGGAAGGCATGATAGGGTTTATTTCCTCTTGTACTCTCAGTGCCTAGAATGGAGAGCTTGGAGCATCAAATAACTAACATGTCACCATATAAAATGCTCAATAAATAATGGCTGGAGGGGAGGAAGAAAGGTTGTGGATGACTCTTGTTTGGCTTCTACCTGTCCTAATTGACCCCTATATTTTAGACAACCCAGTAAAAACTAGCAATTAGCCCACTCCCTGACCAGAGAATGGCCTGCGAGTTTGAGGGGGATTTTGAGGCTCCTGGGTTCTGGCAGGCTTTACCGTAGGTAATCATAGGAACTAAACTCTTGTTAGTATTTGGTGGATAGAGGCTTGTCCTGTGAAACCAGTAAATGCCTCTCTCTCTACACAGTTCTACTATTTCATACATTTCCAAGAAGTCAACAGGTAGTAACAGATGCAGCCTGATTGATTTGTGGGAGGGTAGGGACAGAGCATATTTGCTGTGGGATAGGTAAATGCAGTCTCTGGCACTGAGATTCCATTATCTTTTGTCCAGGGCTAAAAGGTGTGTGACTGACTTATCATTTAATCCCACAGGCAGCATTAGCTGCAGTGATCAGTGAGGGTGTGAGGAGAGGGATTCTTACACAGTGATAAGACGGTGGGAATGTGAAACTCGGCTTGGCAGGGTCTGCCTGGGATTTTGCTGAGTCCATGGCAATATTTAATTAACTGTGCAAACATTCTATTCAAGATAAGACTATAACAGTTGCCTTGGGGAAAATTCTTTTGAGTCAATATTTGTTTGATCTTTTTCTTATGTAGTATTTTGGCTCTGCTATTCATGCTATAGCGAAGTTCCCATTATAAATGCCGTTTTCAGAGATTTGCTGTGTTTGCACACCAGGTCAGTCCTGGAAGAGGTAAAGGATTGGAATCACTTTTAAATAGAGGTTCTAAAGGGTTTCAAATGAATCTTTAAAACAGAAATCCTGTGTTTCAATCACTTGACAAATAATTATTAAAAACCTGTTAAGTACTCTGGGGGATTCCAAAATATAGGATAAATTCTTTGCCTTCAATTTGCTTATAATTTAGCTGTAGAAATAAGATTTTAATCAGTATATGAGATAAAGATACATATACTAAATAATAACAATGGCTACACTTTAATGACACTTAAGAGAACTAAGCACCGTCCTAGTGCTTTTCTAAGCGGGAACTAACTCAGTAATCCTCCAAATAAGGGGAAGATTAGCCCAGGGAGGCAGGTGCTCTTGGTCAGTGAAGTTTGCCTAGAATAGACAGTGGGAGCGTGAAGACAGCGGAGACCAGGGAAGTGGAGAGACATAAAGGAAAACTTTAAGGAGGAGGACTCTCACTCTAGATCTTACAGTCAAGAAACCAGTGGCTGTGCAATGGGAAGAAGGAAAGGGACCTAATGGAATTTGTTGTTTCTGCCTGCAATATCCCTTTCTCTCTCTGGAAGGTTGCTTTATCCTTTCTAGACTGTCCGCACAGGTGCTTCTGGTGAAGGGGGCAATACGCAAATATGTAAGTAAAACATACAGAATGTCAGTGTGATAAGTGCTTTGAGGGAAACAGATACAGGGAAAGGAGAGTGCCAGCCGAGATGGTAGAGGAGCTGATTGGCCATTTTAAATAGGGTGGTCAGGGAAGGCTAACTGAGACATGTGAGTGAATGAGGATTGCAGGAGGAAAGAGAAAGAGCTGTGGAGGTACCGACGGGAAGAGCCTTCTAAGGCAGAAGGAAGGGCAAGTGCAAAGGCCCTGGGGTGGCGACTTGCGTGGTTTGCTCAAGGAACATTAAAGAGGCCAGAGAGGCTGGAGAATAGTGAGCCGGGACGAGAATGGTTGCAGGTCATGTCTTTAGAGGCAGTGCATGCTCAGTCACTGTTGGTTTTGGTGATGATGATGGTGGTGCTGGTGTTGGAGGAGGAGCTACTGAGAGTTTTTGAGTGAGCGCATGGCAGTTGGGAAGCTATAACTGCTTTCTCCAGCCCTGAGCAGCTGTAGCACCTCTTGGTTTTCACTGGCAGCCCCAGATCAGTAGCTCTCAGATCTCGATCCATTTGTAATGTGAACAAAGGCACCTTGGCAGCCTCACACCCGTCACCTGGCAGGTAGGAAACGCGTGGTACAGCTCAAACCCTGGGTGAGAGCAGGTGTGTGAGCTGAATGAACCCTCGCCTCAACCCTCACAGGATTTTCTTGGTCTGTAATTCTGAGTTTCTTCGATTTCCTGCTTGGCATTGCCGTTCCTGCTGGGACCGCTGCCCTCTTGCCTGGGCCCTTGGATCAGCTTGGTTCTCGCCATCCTCCCTGCCAAGCCAACCCGCGTTGCTGGTTCTGGGCTGTATCTGTAGCTGTTTGGGAGAGTTAGGTAGATCCACTGAACTGCTGGGCCTCCTTTCCTCACCCCAAGTTTTTGCTTCTCTTCCTACCATGGCCACAGCTCCTTGGATAACAGACACGGAGACTGGAATTAGACATGGTTGATTGTGCTTTTTTACACACATGTGCTGGACTGTTGCCAAAACTCCTCCGGGCTGGGCTCTGACGTGTGGATCCCTCTAGCTTGGGTTTCTCTGTCTCTGATCCTTAGCCCATGTAGCACATCCACTCAGTGGTAAGCACAGGCTATGCCGCAGAGGGAGGGAATGGGAACCTGGGCGGGGATGAACCCCAGCCAGGGCACCGGCAGTGTGAGTTGAGGGGGGCAGAAGTGAGAGTCTGGGGAAGGAAGCCTCAACAGAACGTGGTGCAGTCTGCTGTGGTGACTCAGTACTAAGCGGAACCAAACAAGCTGTTTAAAGGTTTACACGTGAATGGTAATTCAGAAGTTGCACATGCACCTAGTGCTTTCAGAGTCTTACACCTGAGTCATGACTAAATTATGTAAGAAGGATGTGTCTCCTGTGGAGACCCTGGGAGTGTTCAGGTGGGGTTGGGTCAGTATGGGTTAAGGTTAAATCCCCCAGAGTACTTAACAGGTTTTAATAATTAGGTTAGAGGGCTACGCTAATGTTTACTCCAAGGGTCAGCTGTGGGGTCCCTTAATAATGACACACCCGTGCACACACACCGTGCACACACCCATACACATACCCATGCATACACATATACATACTATACATACACATACACACCATGTATACACACACCATGCACACGCGTACACATATGTTCTTAACCAGTCCCTCCTTTGGTTTGCTTTCAGTTGCAGTTACTTCAGCATATGTAGATTTAAAACAACAACATGAATGCCATTAATAGGAACAATGAAAATGCAAATAGGCCAGGTTCTCAAATTTATGGACCTGAGGTTGAAATTACAGAAAGTCCCTTGCAGTTTTCTCCTGTTCCCAGCAGCTTTTTAGAATTTCCTGTGCATCGAGATGTGCTGTTGGGCATTTCCATCCAGTGCCAAAGAAGAGTAATTGCGTTGAAAATGTTATTACGAAATATAATATTGGCATGATCCTAGAAGGTGATGAAACTAAGAGATATTTCCTTTTTGAAGAAAGTGCTAATTTACTTAGGTACTAAAGTAAGGCCTGTTACTTACTTTCCTGGGAAATGGATTAATTTGAATGAACATTTATTGAGTTTCCAGAATATCCTATAAAATGCTTTAAAATTTTAAAACACCATTTATTTTTTGAATAGGTAATTCAACTCACGTGGTTCAATATTTAAAAGCTGAAAAAGAATGTTCAGTGAAAATCCTCCCTTTCCTCCTCCAGTTGGTCAGTTCCTTCCTCAAGGCAACTCATGTTACCAGTTTCTGATATATCCTGTTAATAGTCGATATTGACTCTCCTGTTGCTCAATCATTGTTAGTAATATGGAAAACCAAGGTGTCTTTTCTCTCTTTAAAGACCTTGTATTTAATAAACCAAATCTATTCAGTCAATCATTGATAGCTGTATTTGGGAAACTTTTGTTATAAATCCAGTGACAACAAAATTCCTAGCTACTGAAGACCATTTGCTACGCAGAGTTTGGTCCTCAGACCTGGGAGCTTGTTAGAATGCAGGGTCTTAGGGCCCTATGCACCCCGGACCTCCTGAATCAGAATCAGCATTTCTCACATTCACAGGTGACTCAGAGGCACATGACAGTTTGAGAAAGTTTGAGAAGCCACTGGGTGTATCGTTGTCACAGCATTGGCTGCAGAGTAACCTGAGTGTATGTTCTGTAGTGTGTATGTACATTTTATTACAAATTTTACATTTCTGAGCAGTTTAGATTTAATATCTATATCTATATCTATATATATTTATGCTGGGCATCTTTTTAGTGAAGAAGTTGGGAATATAATAATGTAAACGCTGAAGTTATTCCTGCTGGTGTCTAACTTGCGGCTGTCATTTGACTGAAAGTGAGCTGGTGTCATTGAGAAAGAAGGGGAGTTGGAAGGGCATCAAGTCCCAGGGGTGTAGCTTTGGGTTAAAACCCAGCTGTTGCTCCTTGAAGCAAACCCACTGCTGTAGGAAGGGCAGGCTTTGTTAAGGGGAAATCCCAGAATTCACATGAGGAATGTGACCGTCAACGTCATCACTTTGCCTGGTAGGCTGGCCTAACAATGTCAGGTCACAGTGCCACATGCCCGGCCAGAGGAGGTTCCTGGAAGGACTGCAGGAACCCCATGTGTGGAGGTGCAGGGAATGCTGCCCTCACCATGCACCCCTGCCTGCCTCTGGGAAGGTGCCAACATCCCTGGACAGAGGCCTGTTTCTGCCATTGCTGATTTTCCTTTGAAATGGCCTTTGCTTCCCTCTCTGTTCATGAACTGCTTTGCCCACATCACAGCTGAGTGTGTTGGCCTGCACAATTCCTTTCTGTGATCCAAGATTTGAATTACAATGATTGAATTACAGGGATTGCAAGTACAGTGTGTTGAAGTCACCAGGTCCTTGGGGGAGGACATCAGTGACTTTGGCTTTCTCAGGCTACCCACGCACACACTCAGGGAGCACTCCTCCCTCCTTTACATTGTACCTCTGAAGAGCCCAAAGCTCAGCATCTGGTACTGATTTCAATGAGAGTCATGGAGGCCCAGCTAATTTTCAAACTTGGAAGAACAACAATGAAATTTTTTAAGATTGTTGATACAAAATTTTATCCTTTAAAGACCATCAGATATTACCACTGCATGAGTTACCTCTGAACTACAGGTTGTCAGCTCCCCTCTAAACCCGCTGAGGGCAGGGCTAGTATCTACTTTGCTCACTGCGGGATCTGACTTTCAGTGTGTGGCCTGGTAGCCATTATGTGGTGGGCGCTCCATTAATATTTCTTAAGTGAGTAGACTTTCATTGCATAAAAATTCACTCTAGTCATATTTTTCCAGCTAATCTTAAAATTTAATCTAGTAGATGTTACTGATGTTTGCCATCATTTGGACCTTAGTCATAGCTGGCACATACCGGAGATCAATTCAAAATCCCATCCTAGTGCTGATTGCTTTCAGAGTTTCATTTTTATTTTCTGTGGCTGCTTTGAAATAGACACTGTTGTGCTAAGTTTCTGCTGGACCTATGTTTTTGGAAGACAATGTACATTAATTCTACATTAAAGTTCAGAAGTGATTCTGAACCACGAGCCTCCCTTGAAGTCTTATTACTTATTAAAATGCCATTTCTATTCACATTCTCTTTTTCTCCTGCATTATTTTCAGTAATCACATTCTTTTGAGCAGATTCAGGCCTTTGAAAAATAATTCATTCCTGCAGTGGGAGTTACCAGTCTAGGGGGAAGGTGTGCTGGAGTTGGCTTTGGGGACCTACCTTTCTCTTTCGATAGAACCATGCGAAGCCATCCCAGATGGAGGAGTTAGCAGGCCTCCAGGGGAGAGAGTTTGCTGTTTCTTTCCTGCTTTTACCTCTCACAGCTTTTTGCAGCACACTTTATGGATTCCTGAATTCTAATCTCGGTTCATGTCCCCTGCTCTGGGACATAAAGCAGTCTGCTTTATTTTTTTGTATTTGTTATTTCATCTCCAAGATGAGACTAGAACTGCCTTGTTGACCAACACTGCCAGGCCTGGACTGTGTAAAGGAGCTAGTTTGCTAGGGCTGTCAGAACAAACTGAGTGGCTTAAACAACAGAAGTGTATTTTCTAAACCAGGAGGCAGGCCCTGTTCCTTGAAGGCACTAAGGAAGGATGTGTTCCTGGCTCTCTCCCAGCTGCTGGACTTCTTTGGTTGGTGGCAGCATAACTCCAGTCTTCACATGGGGTTCTTCCTGTGGGTGTGCACAGGATACCAGCCATGTTGGTTTAGGGGCCCACCCTACCCCAGTATGACCTCATCTTAACTAATTACCTTTGCAATAATGCTGTTGCTAAGTAAGGTCACATTCTGAGGTACTGGGGGTTAGGACTTCAACATATGAATTCTGGGGGACACAATTCAACCCATAACAGTAGGCAAGAAGGTCAAATAGAATCAGGTGTTCTGAAGCAACATGGGGTGCTATTTCTTTTAAGTTCTCTGTTCTTTCTTCTTTTTTAAGAATCCAGTATATGAGGAAAAGTGCCAACCTGAGACAGGTAAAGTTGCTCTATGACTGGGATCCTGCTTCCAAAGACCAGATAGAAATGAACTTACCTAGAGTCTTGATTTACTCATGATATTAATTACAGGACACTATAGCACCTAGACCTTCTCCTGCATTTAGCCCTTCCCATGCAAAGGTGCAGGATCTGGCCCGGGTGCCAGTCAGAGCACTGCTGGGCCTCATTTGTTTCCTGGCCTCTTTGAGATCCCAGATAGAAGACATACTAGGAGATCAAAGGCCTTGGTAATTACTTCCCCCCAGCAATTCTTGCTAATCCCTGCAGAGTTATTTGTATGCTATTGCAGGGACCGTGTCTAATTTTACTTTACATATAGACATAGATGTTGGTTCCTAATTGCCTTGAGCCCTCATTTTTCTTGTATAACACCGCCATTTCTGAAGTAGTTTCCAATGTAGAAGTTAGAGATCTCTTGGTCTAGAAGTATTAAATTACCTTCATTTTTTAAATTAAACTTTTATGGAAGTATTACATACATGTAGAAGAGTGCACATGAATTTCCATACACTGAACATACCTGTGTAACCTGCACTGGCATCACCCAGAGATAATCCCTACCCTAGTTACTCTCTCTGTCTCCAAAAGTAACCATTATTCTGAATTCTAACAGCATTGGTTATTTTTGCTTAATTTGAATTTTACATACATTTTAAATATATTTAAAACTTTTTTAAATTAAAAAATTTTAATAAACAAATTATACAAATAAATTTTATATAGTCATAGTATGCACTGTTTAGTGTCTGGCTTCTTTTGGTCAACATGTGAGATTTCATCCATGTCGTTGCCTGCAATCATATTCCTTTACTGTATTGAAGGAAAAATAATTTTTCCTTAACTCTTCTTGGTTAAGACCCCTGTAAGAAAAGACAGATGAACAAGAGAAAAACAAGCAGTTGTTAAATGTGTACTTCATGTATACATGAGAGATACCTAAGGGAAAAATGTGTGGCTTCCTGGGGTGGTTGGAATTCAGGCTTAAATACCATCTTAATAGGAAACAGGAAGGAGGGATATAGGCCTCGTAGGGAAAAGTAAATGATTTTGGGGGAAAATGGATGGACCCTTGAAGAATAGGTGGGAGGTATGATAGTTTGTGACAGTTTTTCTGGGAGTGGTGTCAACTTCTAGTCTCCTGTCCTATGACGTATCAGTCTCCCTTGGCTGATGAAACTCATGGGGAAGGGATTCATGACAGTTGAGTTCCTTTGGGAGGATCTGTCTTTCAGCAGATGGGGGAATTCAGAGACAGCCTCTCCCAGAATTTTCTGTTTTTCAAGTACCTGCAGCTCAAAATAATCAGTACACCAAAGGTTTTCAGGTAACATGTCCTGAACTCTTGACAGTCAGATTTTAGTCTGGCATATTCTGTTGCCCTCCAATTCCAATTGCTGCATGATATTCCAGTGTAGCCTTTCTATTTTATTAATAAAAATTGCTTTCTTTTATGTAGTTACTATGTAGTTAACTACCGGAGTCACCTGCTGAATGGTTTGCAACACTTCTTTGTTGTACATGTTCGTGTAATTTAGCTGCTGTTCTCCAAGATCCGAATGCCTGCCCGTCTTCCTTGTTGTTGGAAGGTCCCTTTCCCCTTAATTCTATCCCCACGGGATATTTGAAGCTTAATTTCCCCCTTAATAACTCCCTGAGGTAACGTTGAGGAGGGAAACATCTGCTCTAGTCTTTTGACTCTTCTAACACTAACGTGAAAAGAGCTGTGAGCAACAGCAGCAGCCTATTAGCATGGCCCGAGAGGCTCAACTGGATAAAGGTAATATATCTTTGCTTCTCTTGCTTTGATTGCCATGGTAGACAGCTGGCGGCAAGCTGTGATTTTGATTGTGATACATTCTTTCTCATGATAAATGGTTATGGATGCCTAGACATGCAAGAATTTGATATTTTGCATTAATGGTTTTTCCGAGAGGAACAGTGAATCTACCCCCTTTCCCAATACCAATTCCCATTTTTTGAAGCAATGACAACTTAGCCTTCTGAATGTGAATCATATTACAAATTACCTTTAGCCTTTAGTTACAGTGAGTGTTTCAGTCACTACTTTAGTGTAGGACTTAATGTGGTAAAGACTGACTATGTCTGGAAATCCACACATTATGGTCCATGTGAGGCACTTGGAATGGTGTCTGCCACATAGTAAGTACTCACAAACTGGGGTTGTCAGGGCTATTCTTTGAAATTGTTATTGATGGAAGTGGGGTTCTTGGGGTACTTCTGGAATAAGCATTACCAGAGGTCCCCATGAGAGGATGAGTTATGTAAGAAAGCTGTATTTCACAGAATTACATCCCTGGGTTTCCAAAGTCCCATTTCCCTTAGTCCAGTCGTAGAAGAAGTGTAGCTCTGGTTTCAGTAAAGCTAGAAGCAGAGCCAGAGTCCAGAGTTTCTGTTCCATGTTGGAGCTTGGTCCAGTACAGCATCAGGCTAGCTGCAGTCCATTGGTCCATTGTGTGGGGGGGTCTGCATGGCCCTGGGCCACACGGGAGAGTGCCAGGTGGGAGCCATGAGCCATGCATGCCAAGAGGAATCAAAAGCACAAGAAGGCGAACTTCTTTGTTCAGGGGATTAAGTATCCCAAATTGCTGTGCTTGCAGGAGCCAAACCCATTCTGGCCAACCATCTCTATCCCTGGGTGTGATTGACTGCAAACAACTTGGCTAGTCCCCCAGTGTTACTGGGCATGCGTCTATCTTCCCTTTTTTGGACCCCTGGAGAGGGTAAAGTTGTAGCTTTCTGGTGAAGCTGCCTAAATGACATACCTGCAATATATGGCCTTCCATTTGGGCCTTTCCTATTATTAATAACTAGTTAATTACTACGGTATCTGGGATTTTCCTTGTGCTGGCAGAGGGCCCAGGTTGGCTGGACTCCATTGCATGGTTAATAAATACCATGGAGTCAGCTGAACCGGGCTGGGTATAGCCATAATTCAGACCTCCCTTTCTACCTCATTGCCCATAGGAAATGAGGAATTCAGGGTGTAGAACAGCTTTCTCTGCCTGCTTGGGTGCTCCTGGGTATGACTTCATAAAGGAAACCCAATGCTATCCTGAACAGATGTTCCTGCTGCAGGTAACAAAGCCAGTGCAGAAACCCGCATCTCCAGGTTAGAGTTTGGAGACATTGGACGAAGTACCCTTGAATGGGAATAAAATGAGACAGTCGGGCCCAATTGTAAAAGTTAAGAATTTATGCATACCATGCCAGTACACTGCACAGCAGACAATGAGCATTTTGCTCTATCTGCTATTCTTTCTCCCTCACATTTCAGACCTCAGAGCATTTCACCCCTGAGTAAGGACAGTTTCCCTTTATTACTATAATATTATACCTAAGAAAATTAAAAATTATTGTTCTGTGATCTAATATCCAGTAGTTTCAATTTTTCCTCATAGCTTTTTTCAACATTAGGATCCAATCAAGGTTCACATACTGCATTTGGTTGCTCTGTCTCCTTAGTTGAACTTGTCCTCCATACCTTCTCTTTATTGTTTTGCAGAGTCTGGGCTAGTTGTCTTGGAGGACTTTTCCCATATTCTGTGTTTCTTGATCGTTTCCTCATGAGTCATTGACTTAATCTCTTTTGTGTGTACATCCTGTAAACTGGGAGTTAGGTTTAGAAGTGTGAGTAGAATCACGTTGAATATTATCTTGGTCCCTTCAGGCTGCTATATAACAATGTACCATAGACTGTTTTATAGACAACTGAAATTTATTTCCCACGGTTCTGGAGGCTGGAAGTCAGAGATCAGGGTTGCAGCATAGTTGGGTGAGGGCCGTTTTCTGGGTGCAGACTTCTCCTTGCAGCCTCATATGACCCAGGGACTAGGGAGCTCAGTGGGGTCTCTTATAAGGCACTAATCCCATTTATGAGGGCTTCACCCTCATGACCTAATCACCTCTCAAAGGCCCCACCTCCTAATACCTAATACCTTGGGGTTAGGATTTCAACATGTGAATTTGGGGGGGGGACACAAACAGACAATAGCCAACGTTTTTGCCCCAACTACCAGTACTTTATAGGTTACGCTGTGAATTTCATGTCACATAATATCCCGCTGTCTCAGTACTACTGATGCAGAGTTGATGACTGCCAGATCTCTCCCTTGTACAAGGACATTTTCCCTTTGCAGTCAGTGAGAATTTGTGGGGTGATTTCTAGCAAAGTGCCGTTTCCTAGCAACTTTTCAACCAAGTTTTATGCTTCCTTTGACCCCTCCCTGAATCAGCTGTTACACTGGAGTTGCAGAATGGAGATGTTGTAATTCTTTCATTGCTTCTGTGTTGAGCTGCTGGCGTTTTTCTGTAGAGAATTTTCCTCACTCACCCATTTTCTGAGCATCACTGCAGACTCATGGGTTTTTGTTTACTTAATACATTACAACAATTACGGCCATTACTCTGTTTGTCCTTCATGTTGAAGGACATGAGGAAGTTGAGTTGGTTTATTGACAAGTTCTCTTGTGTAAAAATAGGGCAGATAAAGTCGTTTCTTAACTATAGGCAACTGGCTTAAAAACCCTTTATGTTCAGAAGTATTTAGAATGTGCAAGCAATGGAGATTGTCTGTAAGGGGGTTAGTTCTCTTTCAGAATCAGCTCTTTTGGGGGCAGTTATAAAATTGTAGAACCTAAGAAGGGATTCAATGCTGAATATTGCTAAAGCAGAGAGGAGAGGCAGGAACTCATCTACTAACTCTTATATTAAGGTAACTATTCTTACTTTTTTGGCTGATTTGAAGCATTGTTCTATCTCCAACGTTTCTATCACTAACATGGAAGAAAAATGAGGAAAAACTACTGGGAGAGGATAGGAAGGTAGCCCTATTCCGAAGTCTAGTCAGCGAGGACTGGAATGATCTGAAAAAGGAAGCTAGGCTACCAGTGCCTCCGGGTTCATGCAGGCAGTAGGAGAAATGTCCATTAAAAACAGCTCCATCAAAATCAAGACATTGCCAGGAAGCTGCTCTCGGCAGAGGGCCTAGGTCTTCTCAATGCTTGGATGCACCTTAAGTGAAGGGTTTTTATCAGGGCGGAACACAGCCAATTTTTTCTTCCAAAGGGACCATCCGTTCTCTCCCTGATGAAAAAGTAAGGAGAAAGCCTGTTGGTTCAGGGATTGTGAACATTACCTTCTTCCTGCACAGCCCTCACCTCCCCAGTCCCCATTCTGCTCCTGCAGACACAGGAGGGGACAGGAGCCACAGGAAATGACCTGTGGTGCTCCCAGGAGTTTCAAGGTATCACAAAGTGGTACGTTTAAAATCGAGTGCTTCGTTCTCTCCATCCTTTTTCTCAGTCTGAGCCCAGAGTGTCATCTCTGAACAAGGCTGGCCCCTTTCAGAGCTGGGATAAGGCACACTATCTTAAGGAAGGTATCAGATGAAATAGGATTGCCTTGCTTTTTATTTGGAGAAATGCATTAGTTTGCAAAGGCTGCCGTAAGAAAGTACCACAGACTGGGTGGCCTAAAGAACAGAAACTTTTTTCCTCACAGTTCTGGAGGCTAGATGTTCAAGATCAAGGTGTCAGCAGGGCTGTTTTTCCTGAGGTCTCTCTCCTTGGACTATATATGGCTTCCTTCTCACTGTGTCTCCACATTATCTTCTCTGTGAACTCCTCTTCTTAAAAGGACACGAGTCATATTGGATTAGGACCTTCCCTGGTGAGCTCATTTTAATGTAATTACTTCTTTAAAGGTCCTATTTCCAAATATAGTCACATTCTAAGGTCCTAGATATTTGGATTTCAAAAATAAATGAATATGTATATGAATTTTATATCTCCTAACAGGAAACATAGAAATACATCGTAGTGTCTGATTTCAATATTGAAAATCATTAATATATTTGTAATTTAATCTCTTAAAAACACACTTCCTGAATGCTGCTCTGTTGTGCAACTTATTCTTCTCCCATCTGACAAAAAAAAAAAAAACAACACACACACACACAAACCCAAAAAACAAAAATAAGAGCAAGAGCACAGTTAAGGTGTTGTCTATAATGACTGAGTTTAGTCAGAGAAAATATTTAATTGGTGGTTTCCTTTTTTTCTGCATCTGTTACTCTATGTTCGATTTGTAGGTGCATAAGGAAAGGAGAAATCAGTTATGGGTATACTGTTCTTTAAGAGTTATAATATACTTCTCTGACACACAGATTGTGGATTTGTTGTGTAAGTCCCCACACCTGTGGAGAGCCTTGCTGGGGGGGTCTTACTCACCACCTAAACCATACTCTGCATTGTTACATTTCACGTGTCTTCCGGGTTCATGCATCTCTGTGATGGTGGGTAGCTTCTAGAACCTTCTGAGACATCTAGAAAACAGACTAATCATATATCTTTCAGAGGATTTATTTGAAATGCTTAGGACCCAGGTTATTTGGGGATATTTTTCTAATTACTTGTGGTCTGTGTTCATTATAGGTGGCTACATGATAACATCCAAGAATATGGTTATCCTAGCAGGGGAGTAAAATATGAACAGATAAATTAATATAATAAACGTTCTTTGGTCTAAATTTGGTCTTTTAGCTTCAAAATTTAATTATGTGAGCACGTTGTCTTTTTGGCTTGATAATTTGTTTTTTTGGACTACTGGTTACTTGGAAATTCTAATGCCCAGGAGCAAATCCTAGACACATTGCCATCTCTCTTGTTTCTTGGTGGTGACCCCATTCCACTTCCTACAGCCTAGGATCACCATGTACAGCTCTACCACATAAAGTTTATCTGCTAGTGAAGAAATTCTAAGCAGTATTCCATTTGGGACAGTATATACAAGAATATTAATAAGATTTAAATGGAATGTTCAGTGTTTAGTGTTAGGACCATGTGCAATGGTTAAACAAAGTGTGGAGTTGAGAGTTTAAGGAATTTTCACAGTAGTCATTAACTTTGTCAGGGCCAAGACTCCAGGGCAAAGAGTGTGAAATTCTTCTGTTAAACATAAGTAGTTGTATTCAATAGTTGAGAAGAACAGGGGAGATAGTACAGTGCAATGGCTAAGAGCACAGTTTTAGAAGTGAGAACTGGCAGACTTTCCACATACTTCCTGGGCGTCTTTAGAGGAATGATTTAACCTCCCAAATCACTTCTCACTCAGTTTCTTCTCCTTAAAATGGCGATAACAGTGCCTAATATAGTGAGGATCAAAAGATAGAACACGCCGGGAGGGAATAATGGCGGCGGAATAGACAGACGTGTTCTGAGCCTTGTCCCGGAGCAGAAAGAAAGAACAGCTGAGGGTCGCACAAGGAGTGTTTGTTGGCTGGTTGGGAGACAGCTGAATTCCAGAAGGAGGCGGGGGACTGCTGAACGGGGTTCCCCTGACCTGGCAGCACCCACTGCGGCTGGGTCCCCTCCCGGAGCTGCGGGCTTGGACGCGGAGTCTGCGCCATCTTGATCCGGAAAGTGGAGCTTATCTGAAGCCTGAGAATCCACAACTGCGGCACCCCAGGAACAGCTGCGAGCCCCAGAACAACGCTCCCCAACTGGCGCAAGCACACGGGTTCAGAGGAGCTCTACACTCCACCACGGAAAGGTCAGATTTCGCCTGAGATAAGGTGAGGTCTCTGGTCCCGGCGGGAGAGAGGAACGCGCGTTTCGCGGGAGCTGGAGGACCAGGGAAGTCTGTGCCTAGAAAAATCCGTGGCTGTAGGGGCTGGCGTGATCTGTGAATGTGGAAAGGGGTCCTCAGAGCTGCTAAGAGAAGGGCACTCTAAAAAGCAACCCATTTTGATCTGAAGTGCAGGGACACCCTAAGAATTTCAGGCAGTCCAGACTTACGCGCAGCCCCTGCGTTCCCTGGGTGCCTGGGTTTACGCGCAGCCACGGAGTGCGCACACTTGGGCTTTTTCCTCTTGAAATTCTGGCTTCTGATTACTAAGCCCAATACATAGGATCACCCAGTTGGGGACACCCTGGGAGACTGCAGGGGAAGGTTGTTTTTCTGGAACCCGGGGATCGGAGCGGGGAGTGAACATCAGAGAGTCAGCTCTGAGGCAGACCACTCCCACAGGCCAGTGGGAAAGAGTGCCACAGGGAAAGAAGGCTCTAACACTGCCTAGAGAGGCCATAGATAGACCCGGAAGTCAATCCAGAAACACTGCCACCCAGGGGCTGAATCACAAATTGACTCTTGTGTAATCAAAAATAAAGGAATACGAGAAATTAAGACACACCGCCTGCTTAAAATCAGGACTGGCTTACAACACCGAAGAGCAGTGGATCGCAGGGAACTGCAATACTGTCTGGACTGAGAAACAGGCGTGCCAAACAGAAAAACAGAGGAAGTGAATGACCTTCACTACTTCACATTTTATTTTTACCTTTTATTTTTTTATTATTTTTATTTTTTTTTTATTTTCATTTTTTGCATCTTTTAATCAAGAAACTTTTTTTTTCTTTTTTCATCACTTGATTTTACCTTTTTAATGATTACATTTTTATTTTCAATCCGTATTATTACTACTGCTATTTTATTTTATTTTATTTTATTTTTTTAAGTGTCATTTTACTTTCTCTTCATTTTATTTTGGGATTAGGGTTCTACATTCTATTTTTATCTTTCCTTTAGCATCGTTTTACTCTATCTCAACTCTACCTTTAGGCCATCACTCTCTTCCTAACCTCCCCCTTTTCAGTGTCCTGTTTATCTTACCCTTTTACTGCTTTAGATTTTCCCTATTCTTTCTGTTTACCCCTTGTTAAAATTTCACCCTACTTACATATCTAATCTCCAATCCCCTGCTCCAAGTCCACATACACCTCTCCCTTCACTGTCTGAGCTATCCATAAACTTGTCCTTCTCTCTGTCCTTTTGTTGTTGTTTGCTTGAATGTAGATTATACCCAATTTTTATGCTTTTTTGTGAGATTGTTTTGCTTATTCTTCTTTTGTTTATTTTTTTGTTTGTTTTGTGCTTCAGCTTTCCCTTGCCTCACTCCGTATTAGTTGGTGTTGTAGTTTGTACTAATCCCCAGGCACTTGTTGCTGGCATTTGCTGGGATTAGTGATTGTTCTATTGGAGTTTTATCCCCAATATATATAGTCTGTTCCCCTTTCTCTCTTAGTCACTTTCTTGTCTCTCTTACTTTTTTTTTTCTTTTTCTCTTTACTTTCCCTTTTCCCAATTTCATTTTCACACTCCTTTTTTCTTTCTTTCTTTCTTTCTTTCTTTTTTCCTCTTCTTCTTTCTCTCCTATCACCTAATTTGCCTTTCTCTGGTGGTCACCTTTATTGGAGGTTATTAATATCGTGAATACATTCCTGTTCAGTGCCTTGTGAGTTGTACCTGGTAGTGCTGTATTTTGTGCCTTTAAATCAACCCAGGAGAGAGAGAACTACATAACCAGACACCCAGAGAAGAGAGACCATGGGGAGACAAAGAAGCAGCCCGCATATGAAAGAAAAACAGGCATCACCAGAAAAGGAAGTAAACGAAATGGAAGCAAGCAACCTTCCAGAAAAAGAATTCAGAGAAATGGTCATAAGGTGGCTGAAAAGAATGGAAGACAAATTCGACAATATGAGCAAGAACCAAGAGGAAATGAAGAAGAACCAAGAAGAAATGAAAAATGACATCGCTGCTGTAAAGAACTCAATAGAAAGCATCAAGAGTAGACTAGAAGAAGCAGAGGACCGTATCAGTGAGCTAGAAGACAAGATGGAAAAAAATACCCAAGAAAAGCAACTTCTAGAAAAAAAAATTAAAAGGCAGGAGGAGAGTCTAAGGGAACTTTGGGACAACACGAAACAAAACAACATCCGCATAATAGGGGTTCCAGAAGGAAAGGAAGCTGAGCAAGGAATAGAAAACCTCTTTGAAGAAATAATGACAGAAAATTTCCCAGATATAGGGAAGAAAAAACCCACACAAATCCAAGAAGCTCACAGAGTCCCAAGCAAAATGAACCCCAAAAGACCGACGCCAAGGCACATTATAATTAAATTGGCAAACACCAACGACAAAGTAAGAATCTTAAAAGCAGCAAGAGAGAGACAGAAAGTTACATACAAAGGAACCCCCATCAGACTAACAACTGATTTCTCAACAGAAACTCATCAGGCCAGAAGGGAATGGAATGAAATATACAAAGTCATGCAAAGGAAGGGTCTGAATCCAAGAATACTGTACCCAGCAAGGCTATCAATCAAAATTGAAGGTGAAATCAGGAGCTTCACAGACAAAAAAGGACTAAGGGAATTTATTACCACCAAACCAGCAATGCAAGAAATGCTAAAGGGTCTGCTGTAAAAAAAAAAAAAGAAAGAAAGAAACAGGAAGCGAAGAAATAACACAGGGGTAAAGAATAGGAATGGCGACAAATAAGTACCTATCAATAATAACTTTAAATGTAAATGGATTAAATGCCCCTATCAAAAGACATAGGGTAACGGATTGGATAAGAAAACACGACCCATATATCTGCTGTCTACAAGAAACCCACCTCAGAAAAAAAGACGCACACAGACTGAGGGTGAAGGGATGGAAAAAGGTTTTCCAGGCAAATGGAACTGAAAAAAAAGCTGGGGTAGCAATACTTATTTCTGACAAATTAGATCTCAAACTGAAGGACATAACAAGAGATAAGGAAGGCCATTTCATAATACTAAAGGGAGCAATCCAACAAGAAGAAATAACTCTGGTAAACATATATGCACCCAATACAGGAGCACCCAAATACATAAAAAAACTCCTGGAGGATATCAAGGGAGAGATTGACAGCAATACAATCATAGTAGGAGACTTTAATACCCCACTATCACCACTAGACAAATCCTCTAAACAAAACATCAGCAAAGAAACATCAATCCTAAATGACTCACTAGACCAGATGGAATTAATTGACATCTTCAGAACATTTCACCCCAAAGCCACAGAATATACATTCTTCTCAAGTGCACATGGGTCATTTTCAAAGATAGACCATATGTTGGGACATAGGCAAAGTCTCTTCAAATTCAAGAAGATAGAAATCATATCAAGCATCTTCTCAGACCACAGTGGCATAAAACTGGAAATCAACTACAACAAAAACAACCCAAAGAAATCAAACACATGGAGACTAAACAGCATGCTATTAAACCATGACTGGGTTACCAGAGAGATCAAAGAAGAAATAAAAAACATCATGACAACAAATGACAATGAAAACACTACAATCCAAAATCTATGGGACACAGCGAAAGCAGTCTTGAGAGGGAAGTTCATAGCTCTACAAGCCTACTGCAAAAAACAAGAAACAGGGGTAATAAATTACCTAACCCAACAACTCAAAGAGTTAGAAAAAGAGCAACAAGAAAAGCCCAGTGTAAGCAGAAGGAAGGAAATAATAAAGATCAGAGCACAGATAAACGACATAGAGATCAAAGAAACAATACAAAAGATCAACAAAACCAAGAGCTGGTTCTTTGAAAGGATAAACAAGATTGATGAACCTCTAGCCAGGCTCACCAAGAAGCAAAGAGAGAGGACCCAAATAAACAAGATCAGAAATGAAAGAGGTGAAATAACAACAGATCCCGCCGAAATACAAAGGATTGTTAAAAAATACTACGAACAACTCTATTCCAACAAACTGGACAACCTGGAGGAAATGGACAGATTCCTAGAAAAATATAACCTTCCAAAACTCAATCAGGAAGAATCTAAACAGCTCAACATGCCAGTAACTATGGAAGAAATTGAAGCAGTCATCAAAGAGCTTCCGGCAAACAAAAGCCCGGGGCCAGACGGCTTCACAGGAGAGTTCTACCAAACATTCAAGGAAGAACTAAAACCTATCCTCCTCAGACTATTCCAAAAAATTCAAGAGGAAGGAACACTTCCAAGCTCCTTCTATGAAGCCAGCATCACTCTCATACCAAAACCAGATAAAGACAACACAATGAAGGAGAATTACAGGCCAATATCCCTCATGAATGTAGATGCCAAAATCCTCAATAAAATTCTAGCAAATAGGATCCAGCAGTACATCAGAAAGATCATACACCATGACCAAGTAGGATTTATCCCAGGAATGCAAGGATGGTTCAATATCCGCAAATCAATAAATGTGATACATCACATAAACAAATTGAGAGATAAAAATCACATAGTCATATCAATTGATGCAGAAAAAGCATTTGACAAAATCCAACACCCTTTCTTGATAAAAACTCTCAACAAGGTGGGAATAGAAGGATCATACCTCAACATAATAAAAGCTATATATGATAAACCCACAGCTAACATCATACTCAATGGGCAAAAACTAAAACCATTTCCCCTAAGAACAGGAACAAGACAGGGATGCCCACTCTCACCACTCCTGTTTGACATAGTACTGGAAGTATTAGCCACTGCAATTAGACAAGAAGAAGAAATAAAAGGCATCCAAATTGGAAAAGAAGTAAAGCTGTCCTTATTTGCAGATGACATGATATTGTACATAAAAAACCCGAAAGACTCCATCAAAAAACTAACAGACTTAATAAATGAATTCGGCAATGTAGCAGGATACAAAATTAACGCCAAGAAATCTATGGCATTTCTATACACCAACAATGAACGTACAGAAAGAGAGACTAAAAAAGCAATCCCATTTTCCATCGCACCAAAAAAATTAAGATACTTAGGAATAAACCTAACCAAGGAGGTAAAAGACCTATATGCGGAAAACTACAGGACCCTGAAAAAAGAGATAGAGGAAGATATAAACAGATGGAAGAACATACCATGTTCATGGATTGGTAGAATCAACATCATTAAAATGTCCATACTACCCAAAGCAATCTATAGATTCAATGCACTCCCCATTAAAATACCAACGGCGTATTTCACAGACCTAGAAAGAACTCTCCAAAAATTCATCTGGAATAAAAAAAGACCCCGAATAGCCACAGCAATCCTGAGAAAGAAGAATAAAGTAGGAGGGATCTCAATACCAGATTTCAAGCTGTATTACAAAGCCACTGTCCTCAAAACAGCCTGGTACTGGCACAAGAACAGACATATAGATCAATGGAACAGAATAGAGAATCCAGATATCGACCCAAACCAATATGCGCATTTAATATTTGACAAAGGAGGCATGAGCATACAATGGAGTCAAGACAGTCTCTTTAATAAATGGTGTTGGGAAAATTGGACAGATACATGCAAAAAAATGAAACTAGATCACCAACTTACACCATACACAAAAATAAACTCAAAATGGGTACAGGACTTAAATATAAGACGGGAAACCATAAAAATACTAGAGGAATCCACAGGCAGCAAAATCTCAGACATATGCCAAAAGAACTTTTTCAGTGATACTGCCCCTAGGGCAATGGAAGCCAAACAGAAAATAAACAAATGGGACTACATCAAAATAAAAAGCTTTTGCACAGCAAAAGAAACCATCAACAAAACAACAAGAAACCCCACTGTATGGGAGAACATATTTGCAAATGGTATCACTGATAAAGGTTTAATTTCCAACATCTACAGGCAGCTTATACAACTTAATAAAAGGAAGATAAAGGATCCAATAAAAAAATGGGCAACGGACCTAAATAGAATCTTCTCGAAAGAAGACAGAAGGAAGGCCAAGAGACACATGAAAACATGCTCAAAGTCACTAATTATCCGAGAGATGCAAATCAAAACAACAATGCAATACCATCTCACACCTGTCAGAATGGCTATCATCAACAAATCAACAAACGACAAGTGTTGGCGAGGATGCGGAGAAAAAGGAACCCTCGTGCACTGCTGGTGGGAATGCAGACTGGTGCAGCCACTGTGGAGAACAGTATGGAGTTTCCTCAAAAAACTGAAAATGGAACTCCCATTTGACCCAGTAATCCCACTCCTAGGAATATATCCTAAGAAACCAGAAACACCAATCAGAAAGGATATATGCACCCCTATGTTCATAGCAGCACAATTTACAATAGCTAAGATTTGGAAACAGCCTAGGTGCCCATCAGCAGATGACTGGATCAGAACACTATGGTACATCTACACAATGGAATACTATGCTGCCGTAAAAAAGAAGGAATTACTACCATTTGTAGGCACTTGGATGGAATTAGAGAACATTATGCTAAGTGAAATAAGCCAGTCAATGAAAGAAAAATACCACATGATCCCACTCATTTGGGGATAATGAAAAACATTATAAACTGATGAACAAAAAGATAGTTACAGAGGCAGTAAAGCATCAAACAGACTGTCAAATTACAGTGGTAAGGTTAGGGAGAGGTGGGGGAAATAAGAGATCAACTGAAGGACTTATATGCATGTATATAAGACTAACCAACGGATGCAAAACATTGGGGGGTGAGGGCATGTATGGGAGTGGGGTGGGGGGGGCAATGGTAAGATATGTACACATATAATACCTTAATAAAAATTTGAAAAAAAAAAAAAAAAAAAAAGATAGAACACGCCTGGCCTGGTGGCTCAGAAGTTGAGCATTGCCATATGAACCAGGAGGTCATGGTTTGATTCCCCGTCAGGGCACATGCCTGGGTTGTGGGCTCAATCCCCAGTGTGCAACGTGCAGAAGGCAGCCAATCAATGATTCTCTCTCATCATTGATGTTTCTATCTCTCTCTCTCCCTCTCCTTTCCTCTCTGAAATCAATAAAAAATACTTTTAAAAAGGTGGAAGACATGTAAAGCATGCCATATAGTGCCAAACATGGATAGAGAACATTCTAGGCAATTAGTTCACCTTCAGTTGTGTGTATGTATATATATATATATATATATACACACATACATATATATATACATATATATATGTATATATATATGTATATATATATATATATATATCCATTATGAATTCAATTAGAGGTTGGTTAATATATTTAATTTAAATTTGAAAGGGGTTGATTTCAAGCTGGTGGGATGGTGAGGCTGTGTCTAGATACAATGGGAAGTGCTGGGGTTAAATGTTTCTGTACAGGGAAGATTGATGACATATTGTCAATCCTCTATTATAGCTAATCTCTTTGGTCCAGTAATGTCTTCCATTTTTTATACTACATATTAACAAATGATCTATAAGATAATTAAAATACTTCAATCTGATGTTAATGTTTTTCCTGGTTGATCATCCACACTATATTTATGGTTTGGATATATTGTGCTTCAATGGATGTGCTAGAAAATTTAAGGGAAGCATCATTTTGAATAAGTAGAGGAAGTACATTACTGACTCATGCTGTCTATTAACAACTCCTGATTTTTCATTTGGTTAGTTTTAATTGTTGTGAAATTTTTAAAATATGTATTTCAAATATTTTAAGTGGTTCAATAAAAAAGCAAATCCATTAAAAAAAATCAAAATCGCATAATTGTGCAGAGGCTGGATGGGTGAGTGTATAACTCTGCTGCTGCAGCCAGCTGTACTTATTTTTCAAAGCTGTGGTAGGAATCCCATCCCTTTGTGCTCAGATCCTACCCCACATTCTTTCTCTGCAATATGCAAATAAGTGTGTGATGGGGATGGAGACGACCCATTCTGGGACCCCCAAATTCATGACTCTGCATTGATTTGCATATTAGAGGAGTCAGGAAATTTGTGGCTCTCTCTGCATACACTCCCATTGTTCCAGTGTGGTGAGGATTTTGTGTCATCATAAGATGTTGAATTGATGATAATAGGTGATAGCATGATAAAAGACTATATTTCAGAGATATATGAATTCACCCTTTGAGGGGCATTAATATACCCTAAGGTACTAACATAACATAGACTCACATGCAATTAGATAGACTTTTTAGGAGATAGACTTGTTTTCCTAGAATTACAAGCAAAATGAAATCAACATGCATTTAAATAATATGAATAAATCAATCTTTCTGGATGATTCCTCTCCATTTTAGACTTCTTTTCTTTTAGCTTAAGCCAGAGATCAGAAGTATTCACAGAATTAGGAGTGGAAATGATCTTTATTGATATTGTCAGTACTCTTAGCTTCTTCAAACAGGATTGTTCATATTAACCAGATTTAACAAAATTCTACATATTAGGCATAAATGGAGATACTATACAAATCTTTTAGTTATTTTTAAAGAATACCCTATTTGTTAAAAAACAAACAAAACTAATCTCAGACCATTGGGGAGATAACTCAAACTGGGACCCAGTGATATTGGTTGTGTAAAGCAAATGAAGGGGTATTAAATCTTTAAAACTTGATACAAAGCAATAAGAGCTTGTCTTTACTCATTTAATTATTTAGATGATCTTTACTAAGAGCCTATTATATGATAGGCATTGATCATTTTGAAACTCTGAGGCTGTAAAATTATAGCATTGGGCAACATCAGCGTGGTAAGCATGGGAGCAAATGCATAGATTAAGATACAGGCCTTTCTCATGAATTTTGTGATGTTGCTTTTCTTTGAATATGTTCTGGTTGGTCCATATTATTCTGAAAATATCTGGGTGCCCTGCATTAAGCACAGTGTTGAAGTGTGATTTCACACAGAATCAGGATTCATCTCCTGATGCTTGATGTCTGTAAGGTGCAATGAAGTAGCATTAGCTTTGGGAGAGATCTTCATTCAGACAGCTTTGCAATACAAGTTTGTTTATTCTATTTTATCTCTGCATCTGTGAAGTTGGGGTTTTGGATTTAAGGAAAGGACCTAAATGAAATGAAGGCTTATATTTGTTTTTATTTAAACACACAAAAAAACAAACATAGAGAATGAATATATATATATATATATATATATATATATATATATATATATATGTATATACGTATATATATATATATGTATATACGTATATATATATTATATGAAATTGATTGATTCTAGCCTATCAAGAGCCTTTGGATCTTGTTTTTGGCATACCATATTTATTTTATTTATTCTTTTGGCTTCAAGCCTTTGGTATTTTTAATAATTATGCTAACTATGTCCTCATTCATTTTGAACAGAACAATTCCAAGGATAAAAGTTTGAACTATGCCTTTCATGAGCTTCCCTTTGGCTTATGTTCATTATAATTGGCATCTTTGTTTCTCTAACTGGCTACAAATCTATGTTTACTATATCCCAGTATATGTTTTTATTATCATCAAGTCATTTATCTGTCCATTATTCTACCCATAATTAATTAACATTTACCAGGGGACTCCTGTGAATCACATCCTGTGCCACTTCTGCAACTAAAATATAGAGAAGGCAGAGGCCATAATCTAGTAGAGGGGGAATGGTACAAAAGGACATTTTAAACCTATGTGACAATTTTAAGCCAATTTTGAGGATTATTGTTTTGGAAATAATTTATTCAGGATAGAGATTTGCCAGGAAGGTAGGTTGATAGTTAATGTGAACAACTACGGTGTCCAGATTGGTGAAGGGAAGGAAAGGAAGAATGATTGAGAGGGAGAGAGAGAGATTTACTGATGGAGATAGAGAAAGCCTGACCGATTGGGAAAAGTGTGGCTCTCAGGGGACTAGTAGTCTTCATGTTTGACAGAATAGGAAAGTAAGAAAGCTGGAATGATAGGAAATTGGGATAGTGGGGTAGAGGGTTGAGTTTAAGATGTCAAAGATCAAGCATGTTGGTGGGAGAGGGGATAGCAGAGTTGGAGGGAAGGTGAAAGTGTTGGCATTGAGGAAGTCAAATAATTGTGATGGTAGGGTGCTGATAGGCTATCTATATGTACATAAAAATTATCTTAGATGAAAGGAGGACTTGGGATGTCATGAAGACCATGAGCCAGGTGTCACTGAGAATGTGGAAGCGACTAAGCAATCTCTATAAACCAGGACAGGCAAACAGTTCTGAAAGTGGCCCTAGAATCAAAGATTTAGATCCAAAGCAGAGATTGTGAGATGACGCCCCATATCTGTTCTTCTGTGACAACATAATCATGAATTTTATGTGAGCACATGGCCTATGTGTGGTCACATGACCAAGTTCTGACCAATAGAATATAAGTGGAGGTGGTATTTATAACTGACACAAAGCTTCCTTAGAGAGAAAAGAGTCTTCTGTGTTCTGGCTAACTTTAATATGCTTATGCTCTCTTGTGAAATATCAGCCCTCTAGTACTAGTACTCTGAGGCAAAAGCTATTGTTCAGGGTGCTGGAACAATAAGATATGAAATAACCTGGTTCTTTTTGATGAGACGCTTACCTCTAGATATTTCTTATGTGAGAGATAAATATATTGTTTTATCTTCTAAAGTCATTGATTTCTTGGGGTTCTGGGGTTCTGTCATTCATGGCCCAGTGAATACACCACCATAGTTTAGAATTGGGAAGAGCAGGTCATTGGCATCAGCAGGGAAGAAGCAGTACTCTAAGAGAGAGCCTGATTTTAATTTTTTTGTTTGCTTTTTGTTAATCCTCACCTGAGGAAATTTTTTCCCATTGATTCCTAGAGAGAATGGAAAGCAGGGGTGGGGGCGGGGGAGGAGGGGGCGGTTTCACAGAGAGAAACATTGATGTGAGAGAGACACATCGACTGGTTGCCTCCCCCACGTGCCCAACCCAGGGCTGGGATTGAGCCTGCAACTGAAGTACGTGCCCTGGACTGGAATCGAACCTGTGACCCTTCAATCTGTCAGCTGTCAGCCAACACTCTAACCACTGAGCAGAACTGGCTAGGGAATCTGATTTCAATTTAAGCCAGGAAGTTAGATTCTGAAAAGAGCTGTGGATGCTGAAGGACTGTTTTACTTGGAAACAAAATTGCCAGAAGGTACAGTTGAAAGCTTTAAGGGGCAGGGAGGAGAAAAAGATGGCTGCCCAGGAGAACAAGGTGGGGAAGAGAGTTTGGGAATCCATAGGTAGGAATTTACATTTGGCAGAGATCAAAGAGGTCAAGGATGTGAGGTATGGTCATAGAAACTGACTCAGAATTCCAGCAGATGTTTGATGTGGTCTGTGTTGGTCCACATGCAACTTAGATTGGTCTAGATACAATAAACTCAAACAGGTAGGGGGCCTGATGAACATAGCAATGGAGAGTAAAGTCTGTTGGTGCCTAGGCCTGGACCCCTGGTCTAATGAGATCTCAGGATAGACTCTCTAAATACCCTATTATCATTACCATGAGTAAGACTCAGAACAGTATTCAAAAAGGAAGAGTAGTCTATTGTCTATTGTTCTGGGACAATCCCTGCTAGTTTCTGATCTCTAGTCTTTCTCTAAGTACTCATGGGCCAGCTCTTTAAAGATGAAGTTCAGGTATTTTCCTTTGGATTTGACATTTTCAGCTGTATGTGGTTCACTGTTCATTATCTAGACAGTACTAGGTGTCTTTATTCTCTCTTTCCGCAAGTATGTTCTAAAATCACATTTTCTTCATTAACTATGGCTTTTACAATTTGTAATTTTTCTCTTTCCCCAAGAATTTTCTTTTACATCTTTTGCATATAGCAGTATTAGGAATTTGCATTTTGTTTTACCTCTTTAGCTCATGTCAGTGAACAATTTGTCCCCCCGCCCCCCCCCCCCCCCCCCGGAATATTACTTTGGTATTGTCGAGTCAGTATAGATGGTGGAGCAATAAATGGGTAAAATAAACATCTATACTAATAATAGAGGAATATGCAGATTGGTTGGGATGCCCTCACGCAACGACCAAACAGTAGGCTGCATGGGGCGACCAGGCTGGCAGGGGGGGCAGTGAGGGGTGACCAAACCATTGAACAGCAGGCTGTGTGGGGCAACCAGGCCAGCATGGGGGACAATGAGGGGTGACCAGGCTGGCAGAGGGGGGCAGTGAGGGGCGACCAGGCTGGCAGTGGGGGGGGGGGCAGTTGGGGGTGACCAGGCTGGCAGGGGAGGCAGTTACGGGTGATCAGGCCGGCAAAAGAGGGCAGTTATGGGTGATAAGGCCGTCAGGCAGTGGTGGTTGGAGGTGATCAGGTTGGCAGGGGGGGCAGTTAGGGGCGATCAGGCAGGCAGGCATAGTTTGTTAGGGGTGATCAGGCAGGCAGGTGAGCAGTTAGGAGCCAGCAGTCCCGGATTGTGAGAGGGATGTCCGACTGCTGGTTTAGGCCCGATCCCCGGGATCGGGCCTAAACCGGCAGTTGGACATCTCCCAAGGGGTCCTGGATTGGAGAGGGTGCAGACTGGGCTGAGGGTACACTCCCCCCCCTGCACGAATTTCATGCACCGGGCCTCTAGTATATAATGAATGAGAAGATTTCCTCCAGTAAATAAGAAAATAATTATCTATTTAATTTTTGGTACTGATTTAATTTTTGATCCCTGTGAGTGAATGAACAGACATAATAAATAGTAAATAGAGTAAAAATCTATTATTCCTTTCTTTTTAAATGCTCAAGCAAGGATTTGAATACCAGCTATAATTTCACTAAATAAATGTAAATGAACTTCTGACATAGGAATGATTGGATTCTTGTTCTCATAAGGAAAATTGAATAAAGCCTTGTAACTTCACTTCTGGAATTCCAGGGACATGATATAATCTTGGAGACATATTTTGGCATGGGAAGATCATAATTAGACTTGCTGAACCAAATATTCAAAGGATTGTCTGAAAGATGCTACTGAACCCCAGGCAGGTGGAAATGAATAGTTAGGAGACTGTTCCCCTGGGGTTAACCACATGGGATTAAGTTCTGGATATGGTGCCTTATTAGAGCCAGGAGAGTAATTATGCATTTCCTATAAGACTGGAATTGTTGACAGCATTCATTAACTCTCAGATGGATTCCATTTTGTAGAGAAGAATGAGAAAATTAGATTTTACTTTAAACTTAAATTATTTAAAACAAAACCACATATATAGACAATAAGAATGTAAGCACCATTTCCAATTCCTGTGTTCATGTCTGATCCTTGTCAGTAAATAACAACTAACTTGTTAGTTGTTAGAAGGGCTTCAAACCACCACCGTATTATTGCATCTTTGCTTAGTCACTTGTCAAAGGACTTTTAAGGAGGAAGGACACCAAAAATAGCTATCAAAGCAATAAAAAATTATTAACATTTATGTTGTTATTCTGGCTTGTGTGACAGTGTTTAGGAATTTTTGTTTTAAAGGATTATAGCATGGACACCATAGCTGGTGTAGTAAAATAAAGACAAAAGTTGAAAGGACTTTTCTCTTTTTCAAAGGATGGCATGTCATCCCACGTGATACCATGCTCCCAGATGAAGACATTTTGTTCTCGAGGTGAAAATTAGTGTTATCTAGCTGGGCTCCCCCCACCCACAATGGGAGTTTGTTAAAGCACAGCAGTGCTTGGTGGTTTGTATGCACTTGAGCAGAACAATAAAAATCATTTACGCTTAGCTGATCTGGTTAACTGTTGCTCTCTGGTGTTGAAGCCATCAGATCGGAGGAGGTTAGGGAGAGGAAAATGGGAGGTAGGGAGTCAAGTCTGAGGAGGTCTTGTGTCTGCTGGGCCCCTAGTAGCGGCCAGAATTCCTTTTGTGAGCTATCATGGAGCAAATGTCAGTAAGTTTGTTGTGTGCTGGTTAAGGACCGGAAAATCATTTGAGAGACAAGTAGCAAATTTACCCTTTTGCGTTAAATATCTTTATTTCCACTTAGTCCATGCTTTCAGATATTGAGCTTGGGTCCTGACCTGTGTTAATCATTACTTAATATTAATATGGAAATGAGTTTACCCTGTTGCAAGTCCCAGTTTCAATCAGTAAGTAATTATGAAAATTAGTCTTAAAGATGCCATGAAAGGGTGTTGCTTTGCAGGCAATAATTAAGCCTCTCAGCCATCTCTGGGTGGTTGATTTTTTTTCTTCTTAAGTTGTTTATTTTCCTAAACTTATTTTCTGCAGGTGAGAAAAGATGGCAAGTTCCTGCTGACTGAGGGATTCGTTAGTTGAGGTTGGTAAGGTTCTATCAAAAGGAGAAGAAAGTGAGCGGAATGTGTTAGAGCTGATGACTAAGATCAGCTGCTTTCTTCTGGTCTGAAGCAAAGATGATTATTTTTTAAAACTCCAGTTATTTTCACAGGAGTATTTTGGAGCCAGATCTCAAAATGTGGAGCTAAATCTCCATCCTCAGTGGGAGCCAGCCAAACATGCTTGCCAATTTCAGTTTCTGGCAGTTAGTAAACAGGTGCTCAAAAATAGCAACACATAATAATAATAATTATCATTATTATCATCTATACAGTGCCAAGGGAGCATGTGCATTACTACGGAAGTGGAGGAATGTTTGTAGGCACGCTGCTCTGGTGGCACTGTGCATCATTGTCCTTGTGCTCCCCACTTCCTTTCCACCCAAAGGAAGCCTCTTTAAACTAACAGAACAGGGCAAAGCCACTCTGAAAGTCCTTAAAGTATGAAGGCTTCACAGACATGGTGTATATGTAGGCACTGTTCTTAAAAAATTTTTTTTTAATTGATTTCAGAGAGAGAGAGAGAGAGAAACATCAATGATGAGAGAGAATCGTCATGGGCTGCCTCCTGCATGCCCCCTATTGGGGATCGAGCCTGCAACCCAGGCATGTGCCCTGACTGGGAATCAAACTGTGACCTCCTGGTTCCTGGGTGGATGCTCAACCCCCGAGTCACACCAGCCAGGCTGTTCTTCAGTTTTATATCTGCAAAAGTTGCAGTCTCAACAGGATGTTAGAAAGGAGTCACTTCTTGTGCAAACCACACACAGGAACTCATTGTGGAGGGAGGTAGGGTTGCCATATAAAACACAGGACACCCAGTTACACTTGGGTTTCAGATAAGCAATGAGTAAAACATTATTTGTTGAAATTCAAATTGAACCGAGCCTCCTGTATTTTTATTTGCTAACGTGGCAACCCAGGTTGCATCGCCTCCTTTAGGGGGTACCAGACCCCAACAATCTCGGCTGGGCAGTGAGTGAGTCTTTCATTCCCAGGGCTGTGATATGTTCATATGTTCAGGGACCCTTGTACCTTCTTCCAGAAGGTAGTTTCAGTGTAACTGAGAATAACTGTTAAAGGAGGAGACAGAGTTTTTGGTTTAGATATCATCAGAGATTTATATGAGTTAGAGTAGGCAATAAAACAAGCCTCTTAAGTAAATTAGGTTGTTTTACTGACTTTGGGAAAAGTCATTGGCTGTTGATCTGTCAGTGAAAAATACAAGTGGGCTTGAATCTAAACATCAGCAGTTTTCTTGGGCTATTTGGTCCTTTCATCATGTACCCTGCATGATTTTTAATGCACAGACACAAGACTTACTTAATGAGGAAATAGAAGGGAGCATAAATTTTAAAAGTCATTGGGTCAAATATTGCACTTTTGATTACTTTGAGGAAGTGCTTTTTAAAGATCTTGCAAATAAAAATTGTAAATAATTGCTTACTTGTTATAACTTTGCCTTCTGTTCGCCTTTTGAGGGAGTTAGCCTAGAGTGATGGAAGACCCTAGGAGTTAAAAGACCCAGTCCCAGTGCTCTCCCTGAATTATTTCCTTTGTGAATGGGTGCCAATGTGGGTACATCCCGAGTTTCATTGTGAATTCCTGAGGCTTAAATTTTCTGAGGCTGTCTTAACTTTTATGTTCTGACCTGTTTTGGATTCACGTGGTCAAAATCAGTTGTCCTGTATGAGTTGTGTAGGGCATGACCATAGAGATTTAAAAAGGGGTTTGCTTTTTGCAGTGCTTCTGTAAGTTAAGCTTATCTACTATATGAGCACTTTGTAACTTTGATGTTACAGATATAGATACAGATTTCCCATACTGCTTTAACAGTGGGAAGTTAAGACGGATGTGAGATGACGGGACTGTGATGCGCGGCCACGTCCTGCACTTTTACAAGACTCTCAAATGCCTTTCCCACACACTGAACTGTCACAGCAAAGGCCACCTCCTGAATTCCTGACTGGCTGCCAAAACAATTGCATAAGTGAATGTTTCCTGATATCTAGTGACCATTAATGTTTCTCATATACAACTGGTGATGAGCTGAGTTTTTTCCAGCCATTTTTTTCTTTATCGTGGAAAGTATTACAGATGTCCCCCCCCTTTTTTCCCCATTGACGCCCTCCACCCCGCACCCACCTCTCCCAGGCCTTCACCATTCCATTGTCTGTGTGCATATAAATTCCCCAGTTAATCTCTCCCACCCACCCAGCCTTCCCTCTGAAATTCATCAGTCTGTTCCATGCTTCTGTGCCTCTGGATCTATTTTGTTCATCAGTTTCTTTTGTTCATTAGATTCCACATATGAGTGAGATCATTTGATACTTATCTTTTTCTGACTGGCTTATTTTGCTTAGCATGATACTCTCCAGGTCCATCCATGTGAGCTGAGTTTTTGAAGGTGTGCTGCCTATACTGTAGTGAAATCTGTAAGAAAGCTTTGCCGTTGTGGTCCACTGGACTAGGGAGGGCAGGTGAAGCCCTTCAGAGGGACAGAAGCTCTTCCCTTTCATCTGTTTCTTTAGGGGCCAGAGTGGGTCTCTGAGCTGCCCGAGTACTCCCATGGTAGGATTCCAGAGTGCCAGCAGGAGGCAGTCCATGTTGCACGATCCCCCAAGCTTGGAGCCCAATAGAACTCTGACTGTTGAATACCTATCGCTGAATGATGAAGTAAATCCTGGTCACCAGGATGGAGCTAGCCCCACTCCAGGCTTCTCAGGGTTCTCCAGAGCTCTGTGACCAAAGAATGCCTAGTCCAAGACTGAATGCCTCCTTTCACAATGGCCCATCTTCAGGAATACAAGTCTTAAACCAAGGGACTTCTGAAACCCCCTTTCCCAAGGACTGAAAGGAGAGCTGCCCTCAAGGTGGGACCACGCCTGCTTGCCCAGCCTGCCCAGCCTAAGGTTAGACCGCTTGTAAGTGTGTTGGCACATCAGTGTTATGTTTAATAAGTAGGTGGCCTAGGACTTTGGTCAGAAGTCATTTCCTGGACTCACACAGGCTGCACAGAGCTGTTCTCAGCAGCAGTGGCCCCTCTGCTGTTCCCAATGAGCAGTTTGTCCTTATTCTGTTCCTCTGAGGAATTTCACACTTTTGTTCTAAAGAGGACCATTTTATACCAACTTATTTCCTGTTAGGAAACGATTGATTATTGATGTCTGCCCGGGATTGCTGGGGAGGGACAGGGAGTGGTGGAGTCCGTGATAACTAAACGGGATCACACTGTATTTTAAAACCATTATACAGTTATAGTTCCTTTTCCTTTGAGCCTGGGTGTGACCCCAAAATGTTTCTTAACTCAGTGTTCAAGCAGTCATTGCTGGCCAGTTGGCATTGATGCCAGCTTACCACTTGTGGTTTTGCTATATTGCCTCCTGCACTTCTTTCTCCAGAAATTTGTGTTCAAAAGCTGTGAGTCTTCCCCCAGGCCCCCTGCTCTGTTACCAATGGGCAGAGGGTCCTTGGACTGGACTAGAGGACCTAGTAGAGGCTCATCTTCAAAGAGAGCTAAAGGGCCAATATTCCTTCTTGGAAAGTTTCAGTTCCTCCTCACTACTCTCTCCCGCAGGCTTTATGAACCAAGTCTGTCTTACTCATGTGGACTTTTAAAATGGTGGCTTTGTGTTACTATTGTAAAAGCCTAAATGAATCCATCCTTGAAATTACTAACATTGAGAATTCTCCTTTCAAAATTTTCATGTAGACTAGGCTGTGAGTTATCCAGAATTTGAAGCACAAAGAGCAAAACAAATAGAAATCTGCTTCCTGTTTGTGCTAATACGAACTCAGGCCCCTGTCCTGCTGCCCAGCTCTTTGTGGCATTTTTAATCGCCGCTCACATTGCTTGAACTAACCCTTGTCAGAGTTCAAATCTTGCAGGGAGAGCTGTGTCTTCAGACAGTTAGAACCCATGTGCTTAAACAATGGACCCTCTTGTCCTCAGTTCTGCTGCTTTCAATAAGTTACCTGGACTTGATGCTCATTAGTGCGTGCCTTTGGCAAAAGGGGCATGCCTCCAAACTCGACTAATTACTCAGCTATCCAGTACCAACAGGACTGACCGCAGACCAGCCACCTCAGCAGGGTGCTTCTCGGCCAGAGCCAGCCCCAAGTGTAGCAGCGGTGGGGACAGGGCCACGGTGATGACAAAACCAGAGGCGATCGGGAACTCTCCAGGGAACTGTTAAGTGTTTCTGTTTTCTGCAACGTATTTCCCCATGGAGGTACTCCCAAGCCACTGCACAGCCCAAAGGCCAGACATTAAAAGGAGCTGGGAATGGGGGAGGGGCGGTTGTAGTGGCACAGACAGCCCTAGAAGGTCACCCACTGGATTGTGAATTTGGTACTAACTAGTGGACATGCCGAGGCTCAGGTAGTCCTTAGCAAATCCTGTAATACAGTTGTGCTTATTGTTCACTGCACAAGGGCACCAAGCCAGGGGGTTGAGTGGGGCCAAAATCCAACCCGTTGTCTGTCTGGCAGAAGGCTACTGGTATGTTGGCCTGGACAGAGGGACGCCTCTTCAAATGCTCATACAGACACCGTCCCCTCACCAAGCCCTGCACACACGTAGCTCCCATCTGCCAGAGTGGGGGCCTTTACCTAATTTCCCCAAAGGTGCCATATAGGTTAATAGAGGCTCTCATGCTTCCCCACAGGTCCTCAGAGTAGGCCATACTTGTATGTGTCCACCTTGGCCTCCTGGCTCAGGGGACAGGCTCTCGGAGACCTCAGAGGGCAGGGACTGCCTGGCACAAGGTGAGTTCAAGGACACACAACACAGGTATGAAGTTGTTCCCTTTCAACTCTTCCAGTCCTACTCATTAGTCAAGAAGAAAGTATCAGCCCTGGCCAGGTAGCTCAGTTGGTTAGAGCATCATCCCCATACACCAAGGTTGTGGGTTTGATCCCTAGCCAGGGCACATACAAAAATCAACCAATGAATGCATAAATAAATGGAATAACAAAATCAATGTTTCTCTCTCTCTCAAAAATCAATCAATAAATAAAAAGTTAAAAAAGAGGCAAGTGTCAGTTTGTTAAAACGAGATATCAGCAAGTGCTAGAGATGCCTTTGTCAGCCACATCAGCCCCAAAGAGAGAACTGACTGAGACCCCAAGGTTTCTGCGGGGAATGATTTCAGGCATTTCCTGACATTTTTAGTGCTCATTGTATTTATGTTTGAAATTATCTTCTGCCTTTGCCAAGGGATACTGATTTTCTATTCAAAGCAGCAAAGTAACATTTAAAATATAACTGTATAAAAGAGATGAGTTGATTTCTTCACTCTTTCAGTCAAATCCAAGTTGTCACTGGCTCGGACTGCATTAAGGAAACACTGATTTAGTGTAAAGGGACCAAATGTAAGATGGAATTGTGGAATTGGTTGAGAAAGAGAAGCCTTCACAGGAATGCAGGTTTTTGATAACGTCTGCTAAGAAGAGAATAAAAAGGAACATTTGCACTGTTGTTGGAGGGATTTGGGTTCCAATGTGCATGTGTGCATGTGTGTCCCTGTGTTTGTGTGTACTTGTTCCAGAAATGAAGGCGAAGAAATTGTGGACTCCCTGAATTCCTGAAGGTGGGGCAAGAAGATGTAGGAGAGACTAGAGCTATTTAGAAGTCAAGCAATTGACCCCACTTTTTTTCTGTTTTAATCCAGCACCTGGCTGGATTAATGCCAGAAAGTTCCAGAAGGGGAACACATCTATTGATTCTTGACTCAAGGTCTCCCTTCATATGTCCCTCTGTGTGTGTCTGTCTCCTTCATTCTCTCTCAGTCTTTCTCATACATGAGTACCCTCCCCCCAAACACACACATACACACACAATCCACCAGTGATTCAGATTTGCTATCTCTCTTGTAGAAATCCCTGCAGAAACCACCATGTAAAGTAACACAGGGCACAGGAAACTAAGGACACTGTTCTCAGACATTTTCGGGTGAAATAACACATTCAGCTGTCGGTATGCACACGGTTGAGCTTTCTGCAGTAAAGGCATTCTTTGGGATCCAGTGGCAGCATTAGTTTATGTTTACACAAAGACAAAAAGTGCCCTCTGATATAATCTCGGAAAACTGCTGCCACAGGCCTTTGAAACAATTAGTTTAGACGATTTCACAGAGCATTAAGCTTAACAATGTCAGTCTGTTCCTAAATGCTCTGCAAGAGAATTTTTGCAATGAGGTCAAAATTTAAGTTGGCAAGAGGGCAACCTCAAGCGGGCAATCTCATCCTTTTTTAAATGGCTTTTTTTGAGATATAATTGACCTACAGTAAACCGCATATACTTAAAGCGTGCAATTTGTTACGTTTGACATGTATATATCTGTGAAACTATCACCATAATGAAGATAATGAACATATTCCTCACCCCAAAGTGCTTCCTTGTGCTCCTTGGTGTTCCCCACCTCCCACCACCCTGTGCCAACCTCTTCCCCAGGCGGGGATATGCCTCTGTCACTAGAGATTACTTTGTATTTTCTAGAGGTTTATGTTAAGAGTACAGTATGAACTCATTTTCATCTGGCTTCTTTTACCTAGCATAATTATTGTGAGATTCATATAGGTTGTATATGTCATTAATTTATCCCATTTTACTGCTGAATAACATTCCATTGTATGGTTATGCCTCAGCTCTGTATCCTATTCACCTCTTGATGGATATTTGGGTTGTTAATAGCTTTGGGCTATTACAAATAAAGTTACTATGAACATTTGTATACAAGTGTCTGTATGGATGTATTTTTTCTTTTCTCTTGGGTAAACACCTAGGAGTGCAATGGCTGGCTCATAAGGTAGCTGTATGTTTAACTAATAAGCCATCACACTGTTTTCCAAAAAGTTATTCCATTTTAAGTGCCCACTAGCAGTGTGTGAGTTTCAGTTTCTCCACATCCTCGCCAACATTTGATATGTAAGCCATTTAATCTCATTGTGGTTTTTAGCATTTCCTAACTGAGTACTAATGTTAAACACTCCTGATGTGCTATTTGCCATTCATATATCATATTTGATGAGGTATCTACTCATTCAAAAAGTTAGACTATTTTCTCGTTATTTTTTACCATTCTTATATTCTGGATGCAAGTCCTTTATCAGATACATGCTTTGCAAATATTTTCTTCTAGTCTGTGGCTTATCTTTTCTACCAGTGTCTTTCAAGGAACTGAAATTTTAATTTTGATGAAATCCAAATTATCAATTTTTTTTCTTTTATGATGATGAGTAGGAGAGATTAAGGGAGGGAGAATGAAATTAAGAAGGTTTGTTGTTGTTAGTTTCTGCCCACCCCCCTTTCTCCCATCCCACAATAAGAAAAATAAAGTTGCTTTTTATTGGTATGGAGAAAACTGGGAGAGGAGACGCAAGAGTTCAGTTTTTACCTGTTAAGTTAGAATCTCCATAAGGTGGACATACAGGTCTGGAGTACATGCGAGAAGTCTGGACTGTAGTCTGGGCTAAGAGTCATCAACATACAGCAGGCATTTAAAGCATAGGCCTGGATGAGGTCACCTAGGGAGTAAGTATAGATGGAAAAGGAAAGAGGGGTGAGGGTTGGGATTGCCCAACATTTAGAGGTCAGGAAAATGGGGAAGAGCCATCAAAGGAGACCAACAAGGATGGCTAAATAAGCAGGATGAAATGCAGGGAGTGACCTCCTAAGAACCAAGAGAAGAAAGTGTTTCAAGAAAGAAGATGCAATATCCAATGTCAGTTGCTCTTCAAGTTGAGGAAAATGAGGTCTTAGAATTAATTGACTTTGGAATTTAGCAACGTGGAGGACATTGGTGACTTTGACAAGTGTAGTCTTGCTGAAGTGGTAGAAATGAAAGTGTGATTGGGGTGATCTCAAGAGAGAATGTAGGCGAGGTAGTGATGACAGTGAGCATGGATGGTCCTTGGAATCGTGTTTAAAGGAGATACAGGAATAGAGTGTAATCAAATGCACATGCCTGAGATGCTTAGATGTCTTAAAGGATACACAAGAAAGCGTTCCCTGTGGCTACTTCTGAAAGAGAGATGGAGTGGACTTGATATAAAGGAGATTGAGAAAGATTTTCCCCCATCAAACTTGCATTGCTCTTATTAAGAAACAATCCTTACAAGGCTTATATTAATATGTGAAAATGCACATAAACATAGACTGTGGTATACATGGCATTATTACATTAAAGACAAAAAGAAAATACATAAACTATTAAAAATAATTTTATATGGTATAAATGGAACTAACTTTGGAATCTGCAATAATATACTGCATATTAAGTGGCTGGAAATTAATAGGTTCTTGGGCCATTATTCACATTCCTTATAATTTTTCAGTGTTTTAAAGGGAGAAAATATTCATACCTATTTATACATTACTATTATAATTAAAAGTCAGAAACATTGAAAACAGACTGGAACAATAGTTGCTTAAAAGTTAGCTGTGTTTGGTTCTAGGTCATTTTCCATTTGGTATAGTTTCTGTGTTTTTAAAACCAATGAGCCAACAAATAAAGAGTTCCTTTAAATAGAAACATCAGGTGATTTGTGTTTTTTTGCCCAGGTCACTGACTGTTTTGTTGAACAAGAGAAGAGGGGGTATAGGAGAAAGCTCAGCTGGTACCTGCCATCTGAAAAATCAGCTAGAGAAAATGTAATGCATCAGCAAAATAGGTTAATGAAAAGGTGATTTCATTTATACATAGCCTTCAAGGCTTGAATCTCCTGCCTAACTTGAGGCTACCTGTGATTCTTATAACTGTTTTCCTGGTGTCATTAATTAAAGAGTCCCCCCTTTACCTTCCAGAAGTGTCCCAATTTGGAGGATATATTATGTGATCCCCCTACTTAAGGGATGTAGAACTCTTAAAAGTTATCACAGGATCCAGAAACACTCTTGGATAGTTTTTGCTTTGTATATCAGGACTAGTGGCCTGTTGCACGAAGAGATTCATGCAATAGGCCTTCCTTCCCTTGGCTTCCAGCACAGTTTTTCCTCCGGCACCCAGGACCCAGGCCTTCGCTCCGGCCAGAGTCTGACTTCTTCATCTTCGCTGCAGACTCAGGCCGGAGTCTGCCATCTTCGTCTTCACCGCAGACTCTGGAGTCTGCAGTCTTGACTTCGCTGTGGCACTCCGCTCCTGTAGATCCCTTTGCCCTCCACCCGCCCTCTCATAGCAGGTGTCCTGCCCCGCCTGGCCACTCTGCGCCTGGAGCAGCTGGGCGGCCACCATCTTGGGCCTTCTAATTTGCATACTCACTCTGATTGGCTGTGGGCGTAGTGGAGGTACGGTCAATTTATATGTTTGTCTGTTATTAGGTAAGATGGAGAATATGGTTTAGTCTAATGGGCCAATGACATTGAAAGGTCAACTACCAGATTTAAATTCTGTGATGAAGTTGAGAAAAATAAACAACATTCAGGATGGGAAGATAGATTCTACAGTGAAATTTTCTGTCCTTGCTGGTTGGGCAGTATAATATGGGTTCTTAATATAGGCCAGGGGGAGCAATATTAAGTAAAATATGTTGCAAACCATAAGGCTTTATTCAAATGTAGAGAGCTTTTATTTGGATCATTCCATTTGAGTCTATCATGTTCTCTATTTTTTAATAGATATGGGAATAGCTAGTAATTGATTGATCTGGGGATAAAATTAATGTCTCCTCATGCTCTTCCATTATAACACACATCTGAGAGTCTTTTCCACACCGTCCAGGTGGGGCTTTTTCTGACCAGGACAAAGAGTGAGCATAGGTGGCTTCCTGAAGTAAACTGCCTGGTTACTTGTCCAGGAAACTGCATTATCTTCACTATGTAAGGTGCCTTTGCTACAGAAGGTATTGAGAAAGTATAGAGTCTTGCACTGAAAAATCCTCGTCTATTTCCAAGATGGAATAGTAGTTGGTTGGCTGCTGTCAGATTTGGGTATGTGCCATTTATCTCGACACTGGAAATTTCATCCCTTTCTCTTTCCCTTGCAAAGCCCAGTAAAGGGAAGTAAAGCTGTGGATGGGACAGTTGAAAGAGTTTCAAGGGGTTGTTGACCTGATACCATTTGAGGCTTTTATTTGGTACTTTACTCACATACCAACCTTTAAATTAAGGATTACAGTTTGGAATTTAAGGACCGGAAGAAAAAATAAGAGCTTATAGCTAATGGCTCTTTCAACTCTTTCTGAATACACAATCTTTGGAGAAAAGTCTTATCATTGTAAGTCATGCTTTTATCTCAGTGCCAAGGGATATTTCATTTTGATCTAGGAATCCAAGGTTTGGATATATATTTCTTTTTGAAAAACAATGTTAGCATTTTGTGCTACTAAATTAAGTAACTGCTGATAAAGAAAACCCCCAATACAGCTCTTCCCTGCTGTCCTAAAACCATATCAAGACCCCACATATCTGAGAGAAGGAAATTGTACTTAAGGCTGGCCTTCGTTAAAGCTGGGCTGTCAGCAGTCTGTAAATTAGAACTGTAGGGAATGTTGAAACTTAAAGTTCATCTTTAACATGAAGAGGGTTCACACATGCTCTTCTGTGGGCTAATCTTTAGTGACAGATGCAGAGAAAGGAAACTCAAGTGTTAGGAGGAAAACCCAAGCCTTCCATTTTAAGCCCTTTTAGCTTTCATTTTAGGCATCAGCCAGTCACTGCCAGAAATATGTCTGAAGGGATTGATCCCAGCTATTTCAAAGGGCCTTCTTTTGTAGAAGATACTTAGGGAATCATGCAGTATTCTACTCTGTGGCATATTTTATATGCACCATAATGACTACAAATATCAGTAGTCCTAATGGATTTTCCCCAAGTTAGTGGCAGCATGGACTTCTGTGTGTGTGTGTGTGTGTGTGTGTGTGTTGGGGGGAGCGGGGAACTCATAGAATTGGGAGGCAATTCCTACTACCACGATTTAAATTAGATATTACCACTAATTAGATAAGTTGTTTAAACTTTTTTGTCTCAATTTTTACATCTGTAAGTGAAGATTCTAATAACTTCTCTACTTACCTTATTGGGACGTTTTATGGGCAAATGGATGATTAGATGTCAGATCTTTTGAAAAATAGAACCTGATTGTGGTAGAGTGTGCATCTTCATGGGAAGATTTCCTGGCTTCCCTTCCAGTTGGGCAGGTCATGTGACTCTTTCTGACAGAAGGCTTGTGGTTGAACATGAGTCACTTCTGGCCAGATTCTTTAATTGCTGGCATGAGACCATTTAGAGCTCTCATCCCTTGCTGTGGTAATGGTGTGTTTCTACATTCAGAATTGTCTGGAATGTTGAGACAACACATGGAAGATAGGTATCTGGGATAGGTGCCCACCATGGGCTTAGTCAGCAAGAAATAGACATATACTGTGTCAGATCACTGAGATTGAGGGGTTGTTTATTTAGGCAGCATAACCTAGCCTATCCAGACTGCTCTAGGTATAAAGATGTCATAAAATTTTTATTGCAATTAATAGTCAGAAGTCTCCTAGATCCCTCCTAATATTTACCAATTATTTACTGGTATGCCATTTTTGACATCTAATAGATTTAAATCTGATTATTTTGACTTTATTCCCATTCCTCTACTCCCAAGAATCTCTAATGCCCTTTTGAATGTAACCTGAAAGAACAACTGTTTTGGCATTCATAACATACTGGTTACATAAAAGGAGCTAAGTACAGGAAGTACTGTATCTAGCATATAATGGGCACTCAATAAACATTTGTTGACAATAAGAAGAGAAATCAGATGATGTGGTTGTTACCAGTCATTCCATGTGGCAAAATCTAGTTGTCAACCCTCAATTCTCGTCTTTCTTGACCCCACAAGCAAGGTTTGACACATTTTATCACTCCTTATTTCTTTTTTTTTTTTTAAATACATTTTATTGATTTTCTTTACAGAGAGGAAGGGAGAGAGAAAGAGAGTCAGAAACATCGATGAGAGAGAATCATCGATCAGCTGCCTCCTGCACACTCCCCACTGGGGATGTGCCCGCAACCAAGGCACATGCCCTTGACCGGAATCGAACCCGGGACCCTTTAGTCCGCAGGCTGACGCTCTATCCACTGAGCCAAACCAGTCAGGGCACACTCCTTATTTCTTGAAAAACTTTTTGATCCTTGGCTTCCCAGACATCAGAATCTTCTAGTTTTCCTCCTGCCAGATGGCCACTCCTCTGTTTTCTTTGCTGAAACCTCTTCTTCCTGACAGGTAAATACTAGAGTGCCCCAGAGCTCAGTCTTTGTTTGCACCTCTTTTATTTGAATCTCAGTCATACCTGCTTTCTGTTTTACAACGAGTGATTTTAATTTATATGTTTTCTTTTATATAGAGCATTAACACTCTGTCTATTCTACATTGTCTAGTCTAATTTTTCTCACTTGTCATTAGATTTTTTACTTTATAATTTTTCCATATAGACATTTTACATTTTTATATATCAAATATGTCAGTTTTAAAGGCTTCTAGAATTAGTGGGGGTTTGGGAACTCAGTTAATGTGTGATGTGATAATGCTTAAAATATGAAAGTGGTCCTATATTAAAACCACTTTCTTCTGCATAGCAGGGCCATGTTGGTCATCTGTCATTGTTTAGACATGTCCTTTGGGTTAGGTAGCTATATGGTGAGGGGTCATGTCATTCTAGTCCGCATTCTTGCCAGATTACCCTGGTCACTGTAATAATAATCTATCGCTATGTAACAAAGCACTCCAAAATTTAGTTGCTTAAAGCACCCAACATTATTTATTATCTCTCATGGTTTCTGTGGGTCAGGAATTGAGATGTGTCTTGGCTGAGGCTGGGAGGATCAGGGTTTCTCATGAGTTGTAGTCAGATATGGCCAGGGCTGCACTTGTCTGAAGGCTCATCTGGGGCTGGAAGATTTATGTCTATGGTCCCTCTTCACACAGGCCTCTGCATGGGACTGCTTGGGTATCCCCATAACATGGGGCTTGGCTTTCCCCAGAGAAAGTGCTCCGAGAGACCAAGGCAGAAATTACCATGTCTGTTATGTCTTAGCCTCAGAAGTCACACATCATTATTTCCATCTAACTCTATTGCTTGCATCATAGACCAGCCCTGCTTCAATGTGTGTGTTGGGTTGGGGAGGGCAATACCAAGGGTTTGGCAACGAGGAGGGGAAACCATTAGGGATCATTGTGGAGGGACCACAGTAACCAAAGACTATTAATTGTTTAAGATACTTTTAAAATTAGAATGCAAGGGTGCTAACTGATGGATACTGGGGTTTATCCAAAGCACTCTACTCCTTACACGCTACTCAAGTAGGAAAGAGATGGGTGAGTTTTAACAGACTGTTTGCTTGATATTGTGCCTCTGGTACACTTTCTGAGGCTAACACTGTTATTCTTGATTTTCTACTTCCTCTATACCTTTCCGAATCCAAATATTTTGAATAATATAAGTAATGTAGGGCAAGGAAAATGTTTAAGACAGAATAAAATAGCTCCCAATAATAGTACTTTTTACCTATCACGCTCCTGCTATGTGCCAGATATATAACTGACCGTTTTCATAAGTTACATTTGATTTAGTACTTCTGTAGCCATTGATGGAAAATAATACTATCCCCATTTTAAATAGAATGCAACTGATGCTTATAGTAATTTGTCCAAGGTCTTGCAGTAAGTGGTTGAGCCTTCAAAGGCCATGGTCATTCTGCTACCTCTGACCATATCCAGCTGATAGAAAACATATGCACATAAAATGTTTCGGCATCAGAAAGTTGAAGAACTGTAGACCTGTGTGTTATCTGGAAGGATCTTTCAAAAATAAAAGACCCAGGAAAATGTATTCCCAGATACAAAAGCACTTTGCAAATGGAAAGTGCTTTATACATGTAAGGTGGCAGTGTGATTAATATTATTCAGCTCAGAGAACTAATTAAATGAATCATGTAAAATCCCTGTATTTCTTCTTCAGTCATATTATAGCTGAATACCTGCCCATTAATCCTTACCCTGTTAAAACATAAAGTGCCTATCCAGGTAATACATTGGAATTAATGTGTAATTAAAGAAAATGATCATCCACTTGGCTATGAAATAGGGACGGCAATATTTCAAGTTAATATACATTCTAGACCAATACATGTTTTAGATTAGGAAACTCTGCTAAAATGTATAATTTAGGGAGATATCAAATCATCAGTTTAAAATGAAAGCACAAAAGCCTATAAAAGCATTTTGTTGTAATGTCGATATGGTGTTATATTTGTCTTTGATGCAAAGACATTGTCTTTCTGAAAACTACTGTTTACAGAAAATAAGCCTTCAGGGTGGGGAAAGCATTTTTCTCTGGGACTTCCCCTCTTTTGACATGATTGTTGGTGGCATTAACACATTAACAGTGAACTCAGATGATGGTCTTGAGGTGACATGTATCCCTCATTATAGTGCCTTGGCACCCGGCCCACAGACACCAGCAGCAAGAGCCTTGATTTCATTTTAAAAGGAGTTAGAAGAATGTGAGGAAGGTCATGGCCATCAATCTGTTATCACTCTGCTAGATAGGATCTCTTTAAGGAGAAGCATGAAACATATTTTAAAACCTCCAATGAAAGCCCTAAATGATGATGTTCATCTTACCACTTTCTAATGAAAGTGCTCAGTCTATGAAAGAGAACTCGCAAGCACTACGCCGCAGAATGTATCTGAGAAAATGCTAGAGTCAGCATATACCGTCATTATTTACAATGAGGCAGGTATATGAAAGCAACAAAATATTTTGCAATCCTCTTTGGTTTCATTAACTTTACATTCTTGTGAGAGGGACAGTACCCATGCTATTGCAGAGGAAAGCAGTGGAGACCGAAGCTAAATGTCCTGCTGAGGGCAGCTTATTGATTGGAGGGTACAGCAAAGTCTGGAGGAGCCCTAATCTCCCAGAATGCACCTCTCCCATCACTAGCTGTAGCCATGTGGTTTCTGGATATTATACTCTTTGTTTTATTTTTAGAAATACTTTAGAAAAGAAACATGTACTTAGAATTTGAGTCCTCTAACATGGGATTTAGTTTTGTGAAAGTTTATCTGATGTTTAGGTGCATGCATTTTTATTTTTACATAATTAAAATTCTAATGTATGTTCAAATATCTATCCAAATATCCATTTCATTTACCATTATTATTATAATGAAATGTGTTTTTGCTGCTATAAAATCTTTCTAATATTTCATGGTAGCATCAAAGTCCATCAAGTTGATGTGTCCTGATTTAATTATTCCCTTACTACTGGACATCTAGATTATTTCTGAAATTTCCTCTGCTATAGCTGATAATGTAATAAACTTCTTCATAAATACAGCTCTTTTATTTCCTAAGGTTTTTTAAACAATTTTCACTGAGAATATGTTTTCCAGTAATTTTTAGAGAGAGTGGAAGGGAGGGAGGGGAAGGAAAGAAATGTGGTGGGAGAGAGAGAGAGAAAGAGAGAGAGAGAGAGAGAGAGAGAGATGAGAGATGAGAGACACATCAATTGGTTGCCTCTTGCACACACTCCAACTGGGATGGGGATTGAACCTTCAACCTAGGTATGTGCCCTTGACTGGGAATCGAACCTGAGACCTTTAGGTTCGTAGGCCAACACTCTAACCATTGAGCAAATGGGCCAGGGCGGTATTGTTTCTTTAAGCTAAAAATTTCACTAATGGATTTACAGGGTCAGTGCCACTTTTGTCATTTATATAATTATATTCATGGGTTTGCTTCCCTGATAGGTGGTGGTGGTGATTCTCCCCCTCCTCCCCCTCCTCTTCCTCCCCCTCCTCCTTCTCCCCCTTCTCCCTTCTCCTCCTTCTCCTCCTCTTCTTCATATTGTTAGTTTTTGAGAGTCTAATCTGCACCTAAGAGTTCACATAGTATGGATTTTCCTGATCAGTTTGATGGTTGCATCAGTAATAGTCCCAGTGGTTCAAATGAAAAGAATCCAGGTAAGGGATTCCCACAGAAGTGTGTGTAGGGTGAGAGAACAAACGAGGTACACACAGTGGAAAGTCATGCCAGCCCTGGGCTGAGAAGAAAGAGAAAAAAGTAGTGTTTTATGAGTGTTCATGGCCAGCCCTAGACTGGAGGTTCAAGTGGAGAAAACAGTGTTTCGTGAGCACTTAGAGCTGCAGTGGAGGAAGCAGTGCCTGCTGGGTCTGGTTCTGAGGGGTCCAACTCCACCAGGGATGCTGAGCTGAAGCATGTGGTGAGTGGGATGAAACACCTCCTCCCTCCCTTCAGTCTCCTGCCAGTGCTCTATTGGTCAGATCCAACCAGAAGTCAGCTGGCCCTCCAACCTGGGTGACATGGTCTGTGGGGTCACCCCCCTGGGGCACAGAGCAGGACAGACAGTTGATTTTGGGTTGGTGGGGTTGGGGATGCAAATGACAAAAAGACTGGCACCGTAGTGATGGGAAGCCTGTTTCAACAGAGTACAGTCTTATTTTGTAGAATCTTAGGTTCGGATGACATTTCACATCTGTCTGGACTGTAGTCTCTGAGAAAGTCCTTCCATATTGCACATCCTTTATGATGAAAACCAGGTCACAGTGAGAGAGCAGGGGACTCAGCAAGAGTGCTCTGCACTGATAAGTCCCATGACTGCTGGGCCCTGTGTTTGCTTCTTGGCAGTCTTTACAGCTATATGTCAGCTTTGATTTTATTCCTCACAGGAGCTGTTCCGCATCTCCTCCAGCTCCTAAACTCACCCCTCAAGATTTGATCCAAGTATTTTTCTAGTTTCAGGGGCACTCCAAGGTCAGATTGTCTATTAAGAACCAGGTCACAGACAGCATTCCACAGGGCAGTTTCTCACACTAAAACCTAAGGGCCTCTAAGCATTTGTGGACATCGTGGGATTGTGAATCTTGTCTACAAATATTAAAATGTTCTTTCATTCAGATTACAATGAAAATTTAATGTGCTCTTATACTGAATCTTTGGATAACTGTCTTGTAACTGAGCACTTCAACATGATTTCAATGTCTGCACCTGAATTCTGGTTTGTGTTCAAGTTAGTGTCAAGTAAATCCAATTTAAATGTAGAGGGTGCTTAGAAAAATCAGGAAAGAATCAATTTGGTGCCTAAGCAATATTTAAAGACCAAATGCCCCAGGGCAAGCTGATGAAGACAGGTGTCAAATAGTTTCAGCAGGGGAACTGGTAGGAGAATCCAGTCATTGCAGAGACCATGGAAATCCATGCCGACCTAAAAGGACCCAGTGACCAGCACCACATATATCCTCATTTGGGCAACAGTGTGGTTTCAGCAGAACATCATCTATCTTGTTATATTAATGTTATTAATTTGAATGCTATTTGATGTATAGTTTGGGTTGCATTTATCTATACATGTGCTTTGGTTTGTATAGGTCAAGGGCAATACTTCTAAGGATGTTGTATTTGGTTTTAAAGAGGTATTTTCTAAGGAACATTAAAAACAATATAGTTAACACTGGGGGATGTGAGGGAACATTTTTCTTAAAGAAAGGTCTGCATTTGTATAATTCAAGGCGGACAATTGCTGTGTGGAGTTAAGAACACCAGACTGGTAATCTCGACTCTGTGAACTGATTGAGGGAAGATGGAAGGAGGGAGGGAGCGAGGGAAGGATTTTTAAAAATATCTTTTAGTTCTAAAAAGACTATGAATATTTACCCCGATAATTCATGAGTTTTGGATGATTTAGTAGCACATATTTAGGAAATACTCCTGGTAGTAGCCAACAGGATCCCCCTGGCTTGTTTGTTCCATGCTTTTCAGGACTCTGTCCCATGGAATTCAAAGGTGGTTCTACCTTTTCTTCCAGAACCAAGTAGCATGGTGAAATCTCATAAATATTTGCTCACTGATTTTCTGAAGTGTTAATTTCATTGGTTGAAAACATTAAAGAATGTTTCTTCCTTTTAATTATTCCTCACCGTGTTACCCCTCCAATAATGTGGATTTTGAATGCAACACTTCTTAGGGTATACCAATAGATACTAGTATTTCTCTTTGGGGCTGGGGAAAACTTCCTTGTAATGATCAATGACAATTTTCCCATTGGATATTGTCTTTCCTGTGCATATAGAAGACAATTCATGTCAACACTCAAGGTAGTTACATGCCCCTGGGAAAACTATGGTGTGTTTGGTATTGCATGCAGGGGTCTGTTCTTTAGGCAGAGGTTATAAAACACATTATGTAACTAGGGATCATATGATACTGTGAACAGGTGTGCATGTTGAGTGGTCGTTATTCTCACCTAGGCAACACCTTTTGTCCTTAGCAACTCTTGAGAGTAGAACCATTCATTTCTAATGCTTCTAAAGTGGTGAGAACAGGGCCGTTATCAAGTATTGCCACTGCTTACTAATTCTTCTAATGGAGTTAATCAGAGGGGGCTTTTATCCAAATAATAGATCGTTTGTAAATAATTTGTCACTGGTGCTAAAATGTGTCCTGCAGTTTCTTCTTTGTCAGTAGACCTTTCTAGTGTTTGCTTTCGGATTATGTTTGAAGGAGCCTGCGTTCCATACCTTAGGATTCCATTTGCAGTCCTGCCCCTCCTCAGCTCCCTTCCCACCTCCTTCTCCCATACCAACCCCATTGTTATGAAAGGTGATGAAAAAAAGTTCACTGGAAGCTTCTTTGGGTAATTTTCTTGGTGGCCAACCCCAACAATCAAGAAGACCTAGGCTCAATAATGAGGTTGAAAGGAAGCCTTTGAAGAAGGAAGGGCTTGGCCCTGACTTTTGTTTTCCTAAGAAGAAAGTTGATGTGGGTTGATGAGGTCAGACTGCCTCTAACAGAAAAATTCCAGGAGGAAATTGGACTTCCTCAACCAAACATAAACCTTTCACATCACTTCTCCTCCACCGCAGACCTCTCGGTTGGCAAAGCCCAGGAACTCAACACACCCTCACCTGCCAGTCCATTCAGTGGCTTCACCAGTCACCACGCTCTAAGCCTGTTTGCTAAAGTCAAACAAGGCCCAGCTCCAACATAGCCCTCCGCAAACCAAGCCATGCCTGGCCTGCGAGTTAGGAGAAGTAGATTACTTTCTAGACACAACTGAAAGTTTGGCTGCATTTCCTCTTCCTCCGGGCCTTGGCTTTGCTCAGAGCTCCTCCTCTTTCCAGGAGCCACACTGCCTCCAGGGACCAGGGAGCCCAGGTAGGAATCTCAATCTGTCAGGAAACATCAAATTTGCTAATCTCTCCCTATGCCCTGCTTCTTGCCTGGATTACAGCTGGGAAGGGGCAGGTCTAGGGTTGGAGGGAAAATGGTGAGGTGTGGTATAGCCCAGGTGGATTAGGGTGACATTTTCTCCCACTAAGGGTGAAGTGAATCAGTATCCTAACCCTTTTCTAAAACACACAGCACCAGTTCTTTAACTCTAATCATCCTCTCTCTCTCTCTTTTTTTTCTTATTGAAATATGTAACACTATATTTGTTTCAGGTATACAACATAATGCTTTAATATTTGTCTAAATTGCGAAATGATCACCATAGTAAAGTCTTGTTACCATCCATCACCACATATAGTTACAAGATTTTTCCTTGTGATGAGAACTTTTAAGATTTACCCTCTTAGCAACTTTTAAATATATAATGTAATATCAATTATAGTCATAAGGCTGTACATTATATTTCCATGACTTACTTGTTTTATAACTGGAAGTTTGTACCTTTTGATTCTCTCACCCCTTTTTGCCCAGCATCCACCCCCACCTCTGGCAACCACCAATCTGTTCTCTGTATCTACGAGTTTGTTTGTTTGGTTTTTTAGATACCACCTATTAGTGAGATCATAGGGTATTTGTCTTTCTCTGTCTGACTTATTTCACTTAGAATAATGCCCACAGAATCCATCCATGGCAAGATTTTATTCTTTTTATGGCTGAATAATGTTCCATTGTGTGTATATGTATGTGTATATACATACATATGCACACATACACACATTTTCTTTATCCATTTGTCCATCGATGGACACTTAGGTTGCTTTTGTTTTTTTGGCTGTTGTAAATAATGCTGCAATAACATGGGAGGGAAAATACCTTTTTGAGTTAGTGGTTTTGTTTCCTTTGGATAAATATCCAGAAGAATAGCTGGATCCTATCATAATTCTATTTTTACTCTCTCTTCAATTACATGCTACTGTTTTCTAATACTTAGTTCTGACCTTTTGCTACCACAAGTTTTAGTATTTATTAATTTATTATTATTTTACAGAAATAGTTTAAAATATCTATATACAGTTACCTACATATTTACCAACATTTTTGCTCACTACTTCTTGCACGCCAGATATTCCTTTGGGTTTATTTTCTTTTTTTCTAAATTACATCCTTTAGACATTTCTTTAGTAAAGTTCTGTTGATAGTAAACTCTATCCACTTTTATTTATAAGAATATGTATTTATTTAATACTCATTATTTTTTTAAAATATATTTTATTGATTTTTACAGAGAGGAAAGGATAGGGATAGAGAGTTAGAAACATCGATGAGAGAGAAACATCAATCAGCTGCCTCCTGCACACCTCCTACTGGGCCTGCAACCAAGGTACATACCCTTGACCAGAATCGAACCTGGGATCCTTCAGTCTGCAGGCCGACACTCTATCCACTGAGCCAAACCAGTTAGGGCAATACTCATTCTTTAAAAATAGCTTCACTGGGTGTTCTAGTTAATAGTTTCTCCTAGCATTAGATAACTTCTGTCTTCCTCGCATTAGATTACTTCACTTGTCACTGTTGTCAGTCTAACTGTTGATCTCTTTTGTGGCTGCTCTTATAATATTGTCATAGTATCACGTCAGTGTATCTAGATGTGGAATACTTTTTATTTGTTCTGCTCACTGTATAATGTGTTTTCTGCATCTTTGGATTGGTGTTATTCATTAGCTGGAGAAAAACTTGGGCCACTATGTCTTGATACTGTTTCTCCTCTAGTCTCAAAAATCTCTATGACTTACATTGGACTTATGTTCAACCTTCTTATTCTCTGCTTTGTGCTTCTTAATATACGTTAATGTTTTTGACTTTATCTCTGCTGCATTCTGATCACCTTTTTTCAGATTTCTTATTAGGTGAATGATTCTATCTTCCACTGTGTAAAACTGTGACCTAACCTAACCATTGAGTTTTTAATCTCAATGATTTTATGTTGTTTTTTTTCTAAAAATCCTCTTAGACTAATTTGTAAATCTTTTTAGTTATTTAAAAAGTCTCCATTTTCTTCATATTTTATTACATGAAATATTTCATATATAGTATTCTATATCTGAGAATGTTAAATATTTGATAATTGAGGGTGTAATTCTATTGTTTATTGTTTCTGGCAACTCTTACTTATGCTGCTTTGTTTCCTTGTGTTTTAAGGATTTTTTTTTTTTTGGAGCTTATACTTGATTAAATTTAATTTAAAGCAATATTAAGGGCTTTCATTGATAGCTGTGTCCTGGAGCTTGGAACTACATTAGCAACTGACCTAGGACTACATTAGCAACTTTCAGGGTTCTCAGCTTATCGCACCAGCCTCAGGTTCACCTTCCTCACCAGGTAAGGGATCTGACGCTGGTCTGAGCAGCATCTGCTTCCAAGGCAACCTGACTTGTGTATATTCTAGACACTTACACTTTTCATTTTATCTTACATTTCTTCCCTTCCCCTCCCTTTCCTCCATTTCTTCCTGTCTTTTCTCCTCTTCTTCCCCTCTTCCTTCTTTCTCTCCCTCTCTGTTTATATACTCCTTTGAAATATTTTTGGTTCAAAATGCATTATAGAGTTTGTTTGTTCTATTTATCTAGGATGCCATTATAGTGTGGCAAGAAGGCCCCTCAGAATGTGGGCTGGAAGCAGCAAATTTGACTGACACCTTTAGAGGATGCCCCCGTTCCTTGTCTCCTCTCAGGCACGTTAGGTACACCTAATTTGTGCCTGTGTGTAGGCTGAGCTCGGAACTATTTTTGGCTTATGGGTAGAATGGTGCCCTAATCACCCATCATTTCACATATTTCTTTACAGTCTTTTTACTGATTACCCTGAGGTCACTGGTCAGAGGAGTGTCTTCAAAATACAGTACAGCATAGCCTAATGGCTCTTTTCAAAGAAAAAAACAACAACTTGACCCTACATTTGTGTATTTAATTCCTTTAAAAGATACATTTTCAACTAACATATGTCATTTAACTGATTTCTTAATTTAAAAGAAAAAAAAACATAACCTATTATTCAAATGACTTTTTATACTTGGATATGATATTGCCATTTCTTGCTTCTAGAAAATCAGGTTTGTGTCTTATTTTCCTTTTTTAACCAGATACACCTACCATGTGATACACTTTTCTGGAACTGAATTATGTGTTTCCAAATGGTTTGACAGGGATCTGCGTATGGCATTTAGGGATGTGCCTTCAGATAGCATTTGAAATTTCCTGATAGGCCAGTCTTAATAGAGCAGGTCATTTGGTTCAAGTTATAGATCCAAACCATGGACTTCAGGCATGTTTTCTGAAAACGGATCCCTTGTCCTAGTTCTGGTCATTGGTACCAGATGAGCAGCTGCTGCAATTACAGGAGAGAGACTCACAAGGACGGAAAGCGAAGATAGAGCTGGATTTTCTTTGGTGTTTATCAAGGCTGTCTTTAGTGTTGCTGCCTCATCTGGATGGAGACTGTTGAAAGCAATGTGTAAGGTTCTCGGAGCTCCCAATGAATAGTGGCAAGAGGGTCTTTGTATGTGAAACATTTCCTAAATTTTCTCTTTTCAAAAATAACCTTTCAAAACAAGCCAGAACTTCTTAGGCAATTACAGAGCCATTTGTATCAAGAAAATGGAAACAGGATGTATCATAGATGGTTATGTATCTGTTCACGGCCCAGATGCTTACGGACATGTTCACGAAGAACACATCGCCTTGCCGTTTATGTTCTTTTGAGAGACCTCTCTATTTTAAATCTTGCCTACTGTTCCTATCCCCTTGATTGCACACCAGTAGACAGTCTGATGAAAATGAGGTAGGCCACCTGCCTTAACCTCACAAATGAGAGAAAGGGAGAACTCACCTGAGGAATCTCAACTCTTTTCTGATGAAAAATGATGAATAATTCCTGATTGGGTGAAATGTAATGCTAAGCGGGTGAATAGCAAAGGGTAATGGGATTTTGGGGTCCACTGAATGCTTCCTAATACTCAGCATATAAGAGATATCCTTCAAACCCAAGAAGGACCAGTACTGGTTATCTGATGGGGACATGCAAGGCAAGAGTCAGAAGGGTCCTGAAAAAGCCATCTCTAAGATACTAATAAGAGAAGAAAAAAAAAATCTGAGAGTCATAGCATGTGAGATTGCTTAGAGCATGAATGATTTTCCAAGCTTGAGAATATACAAAATATATCACGCAGGATGTTTCTTGGAAGTGGGGCTTGAAGAAACGTGGGCAAGTGCCAGGCCTGGCTGCCCTCTGCATGTATTTCCTACTCTGTACTACTTTTAGGGCCCTGGTCTGCAAACAATGTGAAAACCTTCTCTTTGAGAAGGATATAATTAACTCCTTCATACAGAGGTATAGATTATTAATAAGCTTCATGGATGTCCTCCTCCTGTTTTTTAACTGGAGATAATCTTTCATTCAAGGCAATGCAGCTCCAGTTTATGGGTGTTGGTATATACCTTTTTAAGAGGTGGGGAATGCTAAGTAATTTTTAGAATCACAAGGCTTTTCCTGTCATGGGGGGCAGTGCCCATAGCTGCTGGTGCTCATAATGAAATAGACATGATTCATGGTGGACTTGATTGAGATTTCTTGATGGGGCTTTGTATCACCAGAGCAGGGGACCTATCAGAGCTCATCTTTGCATCCTTCATTTCTAACTCAATGCCTGGGGCAAGGTAGGAGTTCTATAAATATTGACTAATGAATGGATGTGAGCGCAGGACCTGCCAATGGGCTGAGGGTATCTGGGGAGGAGGAAGAGAGGCACATAGACAGGTAGCCAACACAAAAGGCTGAACAACATTGTCTCACTCTTTCTCTTGCCATGGTCCCAGTACTTCTTAATACTGTTGTGTGTGTGTGTGTGTGTGTGTGTGTGTGAGAGAGAGAGAGAGAGAGAGAGAGAGAGAGAGAGAGAGAGAGAGAGAAAGTGGCCTTTTTCTTTCTTTCTACTTCCCCAGACTTCTGCTTCTGCTCCATCCCAGGCCCTGACCTTTAGTCCAGGAGCCTGGGTGCAGTTGGCCTTGTGTTCAAGTATAGTGATGGCATCCCCCTCTTCCCTGCGTGCCCTTGAGAGGCCTACTGGGCCAGGTCTCCGAACAGCAGTTCTTCTCCCTCCACATCTTAGGACAAGCCTTGCCTTCCCCTGCTTTAGATTCATCTAGCCAGGAGTTTTGTGCCACTCATGAAACTCTTGCTGAAGACATGTTTGTGTCATTCTGTTGATCAGTTCTCCAGCCCCTGCTACAGAAGTGGCAAATTTCCAAGCTTTGGCTGCTGTGGCTCAGTTGGTTGGGCATCATCCCAGTCACGGATTTGATTGCTGGTCAGGGCACATACCCAGGTTGTAAGTTCTATCCCCGGTCAGGGTACATACAGGAGGCAGCCAATCTATGTTTCTCTCTCACATGGATATTTCTCATCCCCTTTCTCTAAAATCAATAAAAAAACAAACAAACAAACATGTACTGAGGTGAGAATGGCAAATTTCCAGATGTATTGCATTTATATTGTTCTAGGGGAAAAGAAAAAAAAAACCTTTAAATGGCTTTTGAAGGGGAAGAGCAAGGGGGAAAGTCAACTATGTTAATTCGAACATCAGAGTGGTTTGGCTCGTGTTCTGTAGCTACTTTATAATGAGTCTTTATTTAGGCACACATCCATGGAGTGATTAATCCAGGAGGGACAAAAGGTAGCCATCCATCTTAGGGACCTGGAAAATTCTGTTTTATACCTGGAGGGAAAGTTCATGGTGCTTGTTAAAAAAAAAAAAAATGTTTTTGCTTCTGGAAGAGGAAGGTAGGCCTAGTCACACTGAATTGCAGCCGGGCCGGATTAGTAATTTTCCATGACTTGGGGGGGGGGGGGGAGCGGTGACACTGTTCCTGCTGCTTCTGAAAATTTGTATCTGCTCCACCTATATCCCATCAGATCTTTCTAGCTGGGACAGGAGGACACAGTCTGAAGTCTGCGTCTTCCCTGTACCTGGTTTGTGCCTGGGAAAGGCTATTGTGCCTAAGGACCTCTTTAAGACTTGTCCCCTGCCTAAAACCGCCTACTTACTTTAAAAGCCTTTTATCCCAAATGTCTACAACATCAGTCGTAATGATACCTTCCCATGTTCATTTGTTTAGATATGCCGCACCTCTGCCTACTGTTGGCAGCCCTCCTGGACGAGGCTGCTTCTGTTAATCGCATGGATGTTGAGTGTATTATGTTCACAAGTGGATGGAGAGAAGATATTTTTATTGAACTACAAATCCTCACCGCACGAGCTACTCATGCTTAGCAAAAATGTATTAAACGGTTGTGATCTAGAGTTTCATTAATCTCGGGGATTATGCTGTTCGCACATTGGTTAAATACTGTGGTTTCTGGATCCTTCTTTAATCATATTGGCGTTTTATGAAAGACATTTGACGCACAACTGTATCTTACAATGTTTTGAGAATAAGATAGTTATTGATCGTCATTTGCGATTGTGCATTCATTTCAACTCACGTGGCTTTACGTTGCAGCTTTCTTAACGCTGTCAGCAGGAGTGCACTTCACTTAGCTCTCCGTCCTAATCTTCTGTTCTGTTCACTGCAGATAAGCAGCAGTTTCTTATTCGGTTTTATTTTCCTGTGGATTACCGGTGGGTCTAAATAACCCCCTTAGTGTGCTGACTGGACCAGCTGAGAAGAGCTGAGAAAGGAGAGAAAATACAAAGAAGAGTGAGAAAGTATAAGAAGTATAAAGGAAAGGGAAAGAAGAGAGAAGCATGTTGGGAAGGTGATATAGGCCACTCACGCCTTCAGGGCCACAAGCCTCCTGCATGACAGTGTGTAAGCCAAGAGTTAGAAAGGATGTGTGTGGGCCTGGGTGGCCAGTCGGCCACTTCTCTCCTCCCCATTGGACGGTGAATGGATGGGAGACTTGTCAGGGCTCTGGGCAACCCTGAAGCGGAGGTCAGTCTCCTATGGGATTTGAAGAGGCTCACAGAAAATTCTCCAGCAGAGGGCAAAGGCACCTGACCAGCACAGTCTGTAGGGATAAATAAGAGGACAAATAAGAGCTAAAAACAGAGTGATAGGTCAGAAAAAATTGATGGTGAAAATACTTCTTTCAAAGAGAGATACATCTCAGAAAAATCCACAGAACCAGAGACTCTAAGCGTAGACATATTTCGTTTTAGCCTCATCTTTGAGCTTTATCTAAGACCAAGTGAGGGGAAGCGATGTGCCCAATGCTATACAGTTAGTGGCTGATCAAAGCTGGGCATCGTGGGTCCTTCCCATACGTTAATGTTGCCTTTTCTAGAATCGGAATCAAAGGCAAGTCAGAGCTGTGTTGCATAGAATAAAATAAAACAGGGCAGACAAGGGTTTGACTCATTACACCAAAAGAAGAGGCGTACCTATAATGGAGTTCATCTTTCTGCAATCTTGAAAACTCATCTTTTCTGAGACTGAGCCAGATTTCTGTGTGCAGCAAGTAGAAGCATTCTAGGTGGAGCGCAGGCTGCCTGCTACAGACTCACACTCAAAAGGCTGCTGTGGAAATGGGTCCATCTTCCATGTATCATGATCTGATTTCCACTGGGCAAGAGGAAAGGACCTTAGAAAAGGCATAGAGGTTAATAACCAATAGAACATGATTCCAAGGATTTTTTTTTTCTCCAGAGAAGGGGTCAGGTGTAGCTCAAATTTCTTCATCTGTGGCAGCTCCAGTAGGTACCGGGCAAAGCCCCACATTTTGGCAGCCTCATTTCCACCCCTCGCCGCCCCCCCCCCCCCCCGCCCCCGCCGGCAGATAGACATGAACTCATTGGCAGCTACACAACAAGAAGGAGAAAGGCTCTTTTAGAGCTATTTAGTGAGGAGAGTAACTGATAATGACGAGGGCACCTTATTTCCATCTTACAGGTGTACAGTAGTCCAGTTCATTAACTGCCCTGGGTCCTGCCCCACTCAATCAGCCTTCAGCTCTCAGCAGCTTGTTGAAAGACTTGCTAGGCTCTGCTTCTTTGCTCCTTGGCAGGCAGTTTCGTAGAACACTTTGGTTGCAAATGTCAAGACAGAATTCTGAGACTTGGAATTAAGGTTTGCTCAAAGTCCCTTAGCTTCTGTGGCCTGATGCTTTTATTTAATTTGCCCATTCTTAAAGTTTTTTTCTAGAGTATGTTCCCTTGTGATGACAGAACCAAGAGCAGTGATGACTCAGACACGTTGTTGCTTCTTTAGTTGTATTTTACGTTCTTGTTTTACTGGGTTCTAGATCTCCTTTGATTTAAGTGACTCACGGCCTCTCATGTCTTCGCCTACCTGGATTGTTTCCTCTTTAGCTAAACTTAAGACTTAAAGGGACTTGCAGACTCATATTCAGGAAGGTTAATGTTTTTGGCTACAGAGATTCTGAAGTGCGAAGTAGCCTTGGTGATCTGGGGCAGCATGGTCAAGTTAATGAGGCTCATGAGTGTGCAGTATTGGTGGTCACTGCTCTGAATACCTCCCTCCTACCCCCCACTCTTAACTTTAGCTGCTGGAAAGTCAGTCAGTAGAGCCAGTGTAAATCTTTTCTATTTCAAGGGTGTAACCAGATGTTCTGCTTGATCAGGGAACATTTTTGGGAACCATGCAGAGTAGGCAGGTCCCAAGAATGTCAGAGCCCCTGAGTCAGATGCATTCAGTTGTTGGGCCCTGTGGTGTAGTTCTAGATGTATCGCTGCACTATGAACAGAACTGGGGGCATTTGCTCCATTCAACTTCGACTTTTTTTGGGTAGGGATGCACGGATGGAATGTCAGTGAGCTAAAAGAGTAAAATAGAAAAAAACACACACATTAATCTAGCTAATATTTATTAAATGCCTCTTTGGTACAGATGTTGGAAATACAGTAATGAGCAAAGCACAGCCCCTGATCTCTAGGGCATATATTAATTATATTGAGGGAAGAGGGAAAACGAATGAACAAATATGTTTCTGTAGTGATAAGGAAGGAAGGAAGGAAGGACGGGAGGGAGGAAGGAAGGAAGGAAGGGAGGGAAAGAAGAAAGGACAAATCAAAGAACAAAATTATAAAAGAACCAAAGAAAAGCAAGCAAGCAAAAGAGGGGGCTAAGGAAAGCTGGGGGCCTATTTTAGAGAGGTGTCATGAGGAAAGGCCTTTCTGACAGGAGGACCTTTGAGTAGAGAGCTGAAGAAAGGGCGGGGAGGAGGAGGCCATGTGGATGTCAGCTGGAGAAAGATCTCAGCAGAGGTACGGTGAGGATGAAGTCCACTCCTCCCTGCATGCTTCCCTGAAAGGCACACCTTGCTGATTCTGATTTATAAGCTGAATATTACTGTTTTTACCATAGGGGTTTTGAAGTAGTTACTATTAAATGAGAATTATGCATACAATGTCCTTTATTATAGCAGCTGTTGTTGTTATTTAGCATCAAGTTCATCACATTTCTACTGCAGGGAATTCTGATTTTTTTCAGAAAGCCACCGAAAAGACTCTAACCCACCAAACTCATTCTTGCTCCTAAGGTATTTGTAGGCATATAACACTATTCCTTAGGGGATGGGAATGCTACATAAATGTAGAATTGTTTCACTGCCCCTGCAATTCAGATCGCTAGAGTGTTCTTCTGAAATAAAAGCCGGTTTGCTTGGGGATAGATTCAAATCAATGATATAACTTGAAATGTTGCCAGCAACCCCATTCTCTCACAGTGTATGATGTGGTGGAGGGAAATGTAGGTATAGGAGGAGGCAGAGGAATGCACTGGCTTTGAATTAGCCAAATCTGGAAGTAAGCCAAGATCCATCAAGAAATCATGTGGTTAATCTGTGTTGTCAGTCACTGTCTAGCAGTCCAGAGCTCTGGGTCAAGGTCTTTGGGTTTGGCATGCTGGAATAAACAGGAGTGAAGCAGACAAGGTTAAGACTGTGCTAAATTAATAAGAGGATGCCTTAATATTTTAAAACCAAAGTTATTTTGGAATCCTGGAAAATATTCATGGCAAGGATCAACTCTTCAAAGCAGATTACTTCTAGTTATGTCTGATTTTCGTAGGGTCTCTTGTAATACCCCATTGTAAGCTGTATTTTATAAAATTTGAGGATTCCTTTAGGTTAAAAGGATATTGTTTAGGAAGTTTTGTCTGTATATTTAAATATGCATATGTATGAATAAATAAATATGCATTTTCCCCAGCTACTTTTAAGAAAGTTTGAAATAATTTTACAGAAAGAACCAGAAACATCAGAAATCAAAAGAGAGATAATTTACCAAAAACCACAACTGATATATAGGGTGTCCCCGCCAAAAATTTAGACACACTTTGAATGATTACAAAGTCAGTGTTTACTAACATACAGTTCATTTTCAAAATTTAAAAAGAATCTACAGAAATGAATAATTTTTTTTTCAATGCCTGTTTTCAACTGATGACTGTTCTGGTCCAGGCACCGCTGATAACACAAAGCAATGGAATCACAAACATCCAGAGTCATTTGGTTTGGTATTTGTGTGCCCTCAATTCATCAACTGTTGCAAGTTTTATACTGTAAACTTTATCTTTTATGGGCCCCCATAAAAAAGTCTAGTGGATAAATGTTTCTTTGTTCAAAGCTCAGTCTGGCTTCACCCATTATTTCAAATCAGTGAAACCTGAAAAGGAGAGAAAATTGAGTTATCACCCTGTGTCCCCCCAAAATGTATATACACTTTGAATAACTATAAAGGTAGTGTTTGTACTTCAACTGCATTTTCAAACTTCCAGTAGCATTTTAGGATGAATTTTTTTTATTCAAAGCTTAGTCTGGCTGAAAAGAAACATCACTTGAGCTATCAGCTGTTAAAGAGTGTATACATATTTTTGTTATACCCTGTATTATTTTTAGGGGAATCCTTGATTCTCCCTGACATCGCCCACCACCTCCCTCCCCTCCCCCTGCCCAGGCTGGGTAAGATACTCTTCTGAGTGCTCAGGAGACCTTATGTATCTCAGTCATAGTAATGGCCACTTGTAAATTCAAAGTCTGCCCAGGGCTTTTTGGAAAGCTGACTCTGTGTCCCTGAGCTCAGAATCACCAGCACTTTGCATGGTGCCTGACATGTAATAGGGGCTCCATCTGTGTTTATTAAATACATGAATGAATGAATGAATGAGTTTAAGATTTACATCTGGTTCTAAACTTCCTGTTAACCAAGCAAGAAGAAAAATACATTGATTACACCGTTTTCATATGCATATAAAATTAAATGGTATTATTTCAGATCCATGTTTCTCTTGGTGTTAAGTTCTTGAAAGCATCTGATGAAACATAATATCAAGACAGTGAGTTTTAAGAAATGTTATTTGCAATACTTCATGAGCTACTCTTACCTGGACTAAATGAAAGAATGTGCTTTTCATAGCGTCATGGCTGGAGGCAACCCCAGCTCCTGGAGGGTCTGGGTCTTTGTCAGCATCTTAGCGGGTTCTCTGCTAGAACTTCACCTTCCCAGAGGCCCACGAGACAGCACATTTATGCCAGTGGATTTTATTTTCATGATTGCAGCTAATAGATACTGTACTGAAAGATTTTATTGTGCTTACAGGCTGAGGCATTAAGTGAAGAGTGAATTAATGGAAAACATCTAATAGAAAACAAATTGTGAGGATGTTGTAGTCAGTTTACTAGTAGGATTCCAGCATGCCATACTAGGTGTGGGTCTTCCACATTCTGTAGAAAAATTTGTCCTTGCTGACATGTGAAGACTTTATGAAAAAAGAACTATTTGTGGAAACAAGTGTAGATTTAAGAATACAGGCAAGAATAAGCTAATGGATATCTGCTTAATTAAAAAGTCTTTTGAACCAGCTTCTTTTGTGAAGAGGGAACAGTGCTATGAAGTACAAAGATGTAGTTGTTGAAGGAAAGAAGATTCACTGTTTTTTTTCTGTGTGTGTAGGACTGAGAGACAGAGGACAATGAAAAATCCCTTGATACACAGCAAGAATAATGATCGTTTTTAAATGTGTTTAAATGACATATTTTCTTTTAAGTTGGGTAATCAAATAGTAGAGAAAGTCTTAACCATTAGTTGAGTGGTTACTCAAGCACCTAGAATCAAGCTCAGCATAGCAGATGCTCAATAAATATTTGTGTGTGTAAGACTGAAACAATCATTATAATTCTTTAAACATGCCATGCTTAATTTATTCAACTTTCTGTTCATCAATATTTAGATTGTTTTCATTTTTCTTTCACAAACAATACTTATAGATACTACAAATAAGTCCTTATACATTCATCTTTGCACTTTATAAAGATATTTATATTATTTAATTACTAGAGACCCAGTGCACAAAATTCGTGCACAGGGGTGTGTGTCCCTCAGCCCAGCCTGCACCCTCTCCAATCTGGGACCCCTCGAGGGATGTCCGACTGCCCATTTAGGCCCGATCTAGGTAGGATCGGGCCTAAACGGGCAGTCGGACATCCCTCTCACAATCCAGGACTGCTGGCTCCCAACTGCTCGCCTGCCTGCCTTACTGATTGCCCCTAACTGCTTCTGCCTGCCAGCCTGGTCACCCCCTAACCACTCCCCTGCCAGCCTTATTCATGCCTAACAGCTCCCCTGCCAGCCTGTTTGCCCCTAACTGCCCTCCTCTGCAGGCCTGGTTACCCCTAACTGCCCTCCCCTGCAGGCCTGGTCACCCCTAACTGCCCTCCCTTGCAGGCCTGGTCCCCTCAACTGCCCTCCCCTACAGGCCTGGGTTTCCCCCAACTGCCCTCCCCTGCTGGCCTGATCACCCACAACTGCCCTCCCTTGCAGACCTGGTCCCTCCCAACTGCCCTCCCCTGCTGGCCATCTTGTGGCAGCCATCTTGTGTCCACATGGGGGCAGTCATCTTTGACCACATGGGGGCAGCCATCTTGTGTGTTGGAGTGACGGTCAATTTGCATATTATTCTTTTATTATATAGGATTAGATAGGATAGAGGCTTGGTGCATGGGTGGGGGCCAGCTGGTTTGCCCTGAAGGGTGTCCCGGATCAGGGTGGGGGTTCCCTTGGGGCATGGGGCGGCCTGGGCGAGGGGCCTGTGGTGGTTTGCAGGCAGGCCACACCCCCCGGTGACCCAAGCGGAGGCCCTGGTATCTGGGATTTATTTATCTTCTATAACTGAAACTTTGTAGCCTTGAGCAGAGCCAAGCCTCCTACTTGCTCCGTGGCTGCAGCCATTTTTGTTGGGATTTATTTATCTTCTATAATTGAAACTTTGTAGCCTTGAGCAGAAGCCTAGGCTGCAGGAGCTTGGCTTCCTCCATCGAAACTCAAGCCTCCTGCTTTCTCCAGCTCCGTGGCTGCCACCATTTTTGTTGGGATTTATTTATCTTCTGTAATTGAAACTTTGTAGCCTGAAGTGGAGGCCTGGGCCGGCCAGGGTGTGCAGGAAGCTTGGCTTCCTCCATTGCCAGGGAAACCCAAGCCTCCTGCTCTCTACATGGCCACAGCCATCTTGGTTGGGATAATTTGCATACTCACTCCTGATTGGCTGGTGAGCGTGACTTGTGGGTGTAGCATAGGTATGGTCAATTTGCATATTACTCTTTTATTAGATAGGATGATAGATTCCCGAAGTGGAATTGCTGGGACAAAGGAATACATGTTTTAGATTTTGATGCAACCTTTCTGCGGGTGCTTTGGCACATCTATTAATGACACTACCTCAAAGAGCAGGTAAGATGATTTGTTTCGTTGCAGCCTGGCTGACTTTGGAGTTATCAGGCTTTCCACTCTCTAGAGTATCATTAAATTCCAAAATTTGGAAGGCTCAGTGCTTTCTCTGGTTTCTATTATACTGCTTAGAAACAAAAACGATATAGTATATTCTTTTCTCCTGGGTTGAGAGAGTATGTGATATTATTCAATGAAATTAGTTCTTTCTTAAACCCCAAGTTATGTTCTCTTTGTTGCACCCCTCTTTGAATATATGGAGTCTCTCTTGTCATTGCTAACTATGTACCGAGGGAAGAAAAAGCTAAGTCTAGAATTAGTTGTACTTCATTGTCAAGTGGGATCTGACCACTTGCTGGGAAACTGTGGCTGCCTTTCTAAACCACATTTAACCACTGTGGGAATGACCTGCTGTGGGAACTTCTGCGTGGTCTCTTGCTCCAGGCTCAGCAGCCAGTGCGAGCATAACAGACTCCATAGTGCGTTCATGTTGGCTGTTAAGGATGCAGAGAAGAAGCTATCGACCTTCATCTTTGCCCCATAAGCAGGTGTGGATGGGGAAATCCATGTGTGACCAACAGATCTTTCTACCTCATAAATCCCATAAAGGTCATTGACTTATTTCTGGCCTTTTGCGTGGGTTTTCAGCAGAGGATTTGAAAAACACATGGAAGCATGTGCTCAATGTTCTCCAAAACAATGTTTGCAGCAGCACTGTACCTTTTGAATAGTGTTCTCTTCTCTCTCCTTCACACATGGAAATTGTGCAAACCAGTGTATTTCTCTTTTTGCTTTGGCTACCAGGAAGTGTAGAGGCAAACGTAAATTTTAAGAACTCATTCATTCATTTATACAGTAAACATACATGGAGCCTCTATTCCATGTCAAGCACTGTGAAAAGTGATGATTTTGAGCTGGTGATTTTGAGCACAAAGACACAGTGTCAGCCTTCAGCAAAGTGGTTCGAGCTCCAGCTCTGGAAGGAATAGGTTCTGGCCCCTCACTTTGGATGCTTGCCCTGGAAGGGGGGAGCCAGGCCTTTCCCATGGAACATAACCCGTCTCCACTAAACTTATTAGCACTAGAAAGGACGCGGCTCATTTTCCTCTCAGGTGTAGACAAAGGCTGCTGTTGTCCCAGGGTGAAGGGCCTTCAGTGACTTGATTAGCAGACAGCCTGGCCTGCCCTGATTTTCAGATGGAGACCATCAGATATAATCTGCCGCCTCATTAGGTTGACACTGTTCCTGCCCCCTCTTGTAATAATGTCACCGGAGCACTTAATAATCGTAGGTAAATGCTGTAAGCATACTCTGCCAAGGTAACCCAGGGTCAGTGGTGACAGATGCTCGAAAAAGCAATTGTTTCCTAATTCTCTGCTCTGTTTAAAATATAACAAGCAAAGAGGTATAGTAATTGGGTAGGTTTAAATATTAGAGGAGCAGAACGTTCCGCAACTGAACTATTTTTAATATCTGATTTGAACTTTCAGTATTTCGAAATTAAGAGGACAATGAAATATATTGGGTGATTGCCATGGTCTTATAGGAGAGAGCTTAATTATTCTAGAGAAGAGGAGGTTAGAGTGGGGCCCTTACGTGTTTGAAGATATATAATATGGACAGTATTTATGCACTCTTCTCCCTTTCCAGTGAAAACAGGAGAAATATAAGTCATATTGATTCAAGGAGGAGTTAGGTTAGACTACAAGAAGAACTTCCTGACTAGAAACTTGAAAAGCTCATGGGTGGGGAGTAGAGTGGGTATGTGTGTGTGTGTACACACACACACACACACACACACACACACACATTTTGTCTTCTAATAGTAGGCAGTTACTTTCTTTACTGGAATTGAATTCCAGAAACAGTTTATTGGCGTGATACTAGGCTGTGTGCTAATTCACAAAAGTGTATAACATGCCCTGAGAGACCCGTGTGGATGTGCAGAGGTGGGACAGGTGTTTTAGGATTAGAGGGTTACAAGACTGTGGTGGGAAGACAGTGGAGCATTTGGCTTGGTGCCATACAGCTTACACCATCTTCTCTTTGGTCAGAGCTGGGGAGACTAGGATGATGGGTGAGCTTGTGACTCATGCTTACCAGGATGTGGGGCTCCCTTAAAGAGCCAAGTGGGGTGCCTACAGAGCAGAGCTGCCTGGAAGCGGCTGGGTGGAAGGACTTCTCTCTGTCCCTGTGATTCTCTGATGTAGGTTAGTGCCATTTCTCTGGTAAGTGAGGCCTAAAGAAGGTGAGTGGGAGAAGTCTGATGCATCTGATAGGGATTGGGGTTGTCCCTCCAGGAGCCGGCAGCTGAATCCTTGACCCTCAGGGACTTAGCCAGATCTGACTCATACCTGCTGGGCCTTGAGGGCCAACGTCCTCCCATAGGCTTAGATCAGCAATTTTCAACATTTTTCATCTCATGGCACACATAAACTAAATACTAAAATTCTGTGGCACACCAAAAATATTTTTTTTGGCTGATCTGACAGAAAATAGTTATAATTTTCGTCGGTCTACAAAAAAATTAGTAATTACCAACCCTTTTTGCTCCAGTGTGACTTTTAAAAAAATCAGGTGTCTATACTTATATATAAGGATTTCTGGTACCAAAAATTAACCAATCAGACACAAACTTATTATGCAACATGACCAATAAAATGTAAATCTACTAGAAGACATATATATTTATTGTTCAAGACAGGCCCTTCACACCAGATGACTATTGTTGTGTTGACTGTTGTCATTTCTTTATTTGACAATCTAAGGGAAAAGAGGTCAGTGCCCCTGACTAAATAGTCAGGTATTGCGTGTTTTAAAAATTCTTGAAAATCGCTGGCTTAGATCAAGTAACTTCTTTAAACTTATCCTTGCTTTTAGAACACTTCAGTAGCATTGGGCGTTTATTTCTCATACTGTCTGAAAATAAGGTTTTCCCTAACTTTTATAATTGAATGACCAAGAAAATAAATGCTGACTTTGAACCTGTAACAAGTTAGCCTGGAGAATTTTAACAAAATCATGGTACAAGTTCTTGCTCCATTCTTGTTCTTTCTCCTTTTGCCCTATCTTTGATCATTGGTTAGGCATAAAGAAGAGAAAAAAACTGCAGTTTAAAAAAATAACCTACAGTAGATGGTGTTTGGCCAAAACATAAAGGAAAACTATTGCTATTGATTTCCCATTTGCGAATTTTATTTAATTTATGTGACAAACATTTATTTAGTGCCTACGGGGTGCTACCAGGTACTAGTGGATAGCAGTAAACCTTGCCCTCATGGGGCTTACCTGTTAGTGTGGGGAGCAAACAAATAAGCAAGGAAAATCATGTCAGGTAGCGAAAAGTGATGAAAAAAATAAAATAAAGCAGGGTAAGAAGGTATTGAGGGGCTGGAGGACTGTTTCAGATTAGCTGGTCAGGTGAGGGCTTTCTGAATAAGTGACATTGGGGCAGAGATCTGAGTGAATCCAGCGAGTAAGCCAAATGACTGCCTGGTGGGGGCATATAGGAAGGATGCCAGGAGTTGGTGGGGGGGATGGTGGGTAGAAGCATTCTAGGAAACAAGAGTAGCACGCGGGAAGTTCCTGAGGCGGGGCCAAGCTGGGCTTGGTGTGTCCTTTGGGAATAGGATGGGGAGAGAGATCACAGAGGTGGCCAGGATTCATGGAGTTGGTTTGCCATAAGAGGAAGCAGTCTTCCATTGGTTTGCAGTGTTTCTGCCCTGCAGTTCTCTGACTGAGAACCTTTACGTGTCCCAGTCAGGTGCAGAACCTCTTAAAAACCTTGTTGAACGTGTTTGCTGGTTTAATTGCACAGACATGTCGGCCCCGACAGTTCATCAATAAAGGGATTTAAAGGGAATGTGCAAAGGAATTTGGAATTTCTGCAGTTTATTAGCTTCTCACTAGAGACTTCATATTATTTTTGATGCTGCATTTTAAATGTATAAGTAATTTTGCCTATTTATTATTTGAATAGTAGTAATACATGAACAAGGTAAAATGCAGATATATTACAAAAATATATTTTTAAAAGGTAGTCTTCTTAGAAGCAAATACTGTTAGCAGATTCCTGGTATGTTTCTAAAATGTAAATACCTCTCCTCTCTTTATAAAAAAATAATGATTCTGCACCCTAGCCAGTTTGACTCAATGAATAGAGAGTGTTGGGACTGAATGGTCTAGGGTTTCATTTCTGGTTAAGGGGCCGCGTTCAGGAGGCAACCAAATTTATATGTCTCTCTCACATTGATGTTTCTCTTTCTCTGTGTCTTCCCCTACCTTCCACTAGCTCAGTGGTCGGCAAACTGTGGCTCGCGAGCCACATGCTGACCACTGCACTAGCTCTAAAAACCAATGGAAAAATATCTTCCAGTGAGGATTAACAAAAAAAATAATAATAATTCTGGCTATGCACATTGTTTTGCATCTGGCAAATCTTGGAGCTCTTCCATGTCAGTACATATGACATTGCCTCATTCTTGTTAATATTCATTATCTGAGAAGACCACAATGTAGTCATGCCCACCATGATGGACATTAAGAGTTTTGTATCTTTTGCTATAACAACCATTACTGTGATGGAAATCCTCGTACACTTTTCTTTTTGCACATTCATTCGTAAGTGTATCTATAGGAAAAATTCTTAGCAATGGATTGGTGGGCAAAGGGGAAATATGTATTTTAAGTTTTGACAGATATTACCAAATTATATTAACTTACTTTCCCATCCTGGCAACTCCATGTTCCAATTCTTTTGTGTTTGCAGTATAAGTAACACATGGTATGTCCTTGTAGTTTACTATGCATTTCTCTTAGTATGAAGTTGAATTCATAGATAAGCAATATTGTATTTTTGTCGAGGAATGTTGTCTGTATGAGTGTGAGTCTTTGAAATTTTTTGAGATTTCTTGCAAACTTGGGGCCCTGATAATTTTATAAATGTTCCTGGAGCTTAAAAAGATGTGTTTTATTCACCGGGAGTAGGGTTTCATATGTCTGTAGTTTTGAATTACCGGTATATTTGAAAGTATTTCTGCTATGTTATTTTGTATTCATTAAATACAACCTTTTTCTTTTGCTATTTTTAAAAATAATGTCTGCCTTCAGTTGGATTAATCAGGTTTTTCCTTGTTCTTTCTTTTCCCCTACCTCCCCGTAAGCTGAGTTTGTTTCCTAGGGCTGCTGGAATAAAGCACCATCAACGGGGTGGCTCACAACAATAGGAATTTATTGTCTCAGTTGTGGCAGCTAGAAGCCTGAAATCAAGGTATCAGCAAGGCTGTGCTCGCTCCCAAACCTGCACGGAATCCTTCCTGGCATCTCAGTTTCTGGTGGTTGCTGGCAGTCCTTGGTGCTCCTTGGTTTTAAGCTGCACCACTCCCATCCCCACCTTTGTGTTCACAGGATGCTCTCTGATGGGTATCTGTGTGGTTTCTGCTCTTAGCTTTATTATTCCCTTCCTCCTCCTGCTTTGGGTTTACATTACTCTTCTTTTTCTAATACGTTGAGGTGGGAGCTTAGATTATTTATTTGAGACATTTCTTCCTTTCTAATGTTGGCATTCAGTGCTATAAATTTCGCTCAGGACTGCTTTATCTGGGTTCTACATATTTTGATATATTGTATTTTCACTTTTATTCAGTTAAGTATAGTTTTAAATTTCTTTTAACACCTTGTCTTTGACCCATAGATTATTTAGAAGTGTGTTGTTTAGTTTCCAAGTGTTTGGAGAATTTCCTGTTATCTTTCTGTTATTGATTTCTGGTTTGATTCATTGCGGTTGGAGAATATACTGTGGTTGATATAAATTCTTACACATTTGTGGAGCTTGTTTCATAGCCCACGACATGGTCTCTCTTGGTCTGTGCTCCATGAGCAATCGAAAAGGTTGTGTATTCTTCTATTTTGGGGTGGAGTGTTCTATAAATGTCTATTAGATTCTGCTGGTTGATGGTATTGTTCTTTATACTCTTGCTGACATTCTGTCTAGTTGTTCTATAAATTGTTGAGAGAAGGTCAACATATTTTTTTTAAAGTTCTCTACAGAACATATCCTTCCTCCTTGAGGACTAAAATGTTCTCTGGATTCACAAGGAGCATGTCTATGGACCATCTAATAGACCACAGTGGTTACATGGTTCCCCTCCTTCCCCCTGACATCCTTAACTCTTGAAAGCAGACTACACATTTCAGCTGCTGGAGACAAGCACAGTGAATTAATCGCCACTGCAGAGAGAGAAATGGTAGTGTGGTTTGAAATTCCCACACCTGTACCGTTGTTATAATTAACCAATTTGCAAACATTTAGGCATCGTCTGCTCTAGTTCATCTTATAGACTCAACCTATATACTCAACCCTGCTGCATGTCAGAACCTCCTGGGGAGCTTTTACAATAATACTGATGTTTTGGCTCCCACCCAAGACCAATTAAATTAGAATCTCTGTTGGTGTGGTTCTGAGCTCCCTGGTGAGTTCATTTCCTAGCACAGGCATGGCCCAGACAATCGCCACAAATGTTTATTAAGCACCTACAGTCTGCAGGTCTTGGTCCCATAGCACTTACTGAGGGTCTTATACCTGGACTCAGTTAATATTTCTTAAACTTGTGGGTTGATCACTGATAAGCTGCCTGGGATATGAGTGAAAAAAGTTAGGAGTGAGAGAGGGAGTTGGAGGGTGGCAGCCAGTGTTTAACTAGGGAAACAAGAGATACTGTATCCTTAAAACTCAACCCTTAATTTTGCCATTTTTTTTTTTTTTTGCTTGGTATGTACTCTGATTGCCAACCCCTCTCCCTGCGGACACTTTTCTTATTTAATGCGTTCTCTTGGACTGACTAAAATTTTAAAATATTTACCTTTTCCTTCCCCACCTGATTAAAAGCTACATATCTTAGAAAATTCTTTAGGGAGTACTGCTATTTTTAAAAAAAATTAATAAACTTTTTACTTTAGTTCTAGATTTTTTTAAAAGCTGAAAAGATAGTACAGCAGGCTACCATATACCCATGCCCAGTGTCCACTATTAACACTTATATCAGTATGTTGCATTTGTCATAATTAATGAGCCAGTGATACATTAGTATTAGCTTAAATCCACATTTGTTCAGCTCTCCTTAGTTTTTACTGACTATTATTTATCTGTCCCAGGATCCCTCTAGGATACCACATTAAATTCATGGACTACCTCTTTTCAAAAAATATTTCTTTTTTTAAAAAATGATTTTCAGAGAGAGAGAAAGGGAGTGGGAGAGAAACATTGATGTGAGAGAAAAGCATCCATCGACTGCCTCCTGCATGCCCCCTACTGGGGACCAAGCCCGAAGCCCAGGCATGTGCTCTGACAGGAAATCGAACCAGCAAACTTTTGGTGCATGGCACAATGCCCAACCAACTGAGCAACCTTGGCCAGAGTGGACTACCTCTTTTTTAATATTCATTTTTAATTTATTTTTCAGCAAGTTTAATTGGTAGCTTTTCCCCATATGAGACAAGAAGATTAACACACTTTAATTCCCTTTGTTTTTTTTTTTTACCCAAACTTCTTAGCTATTAGTATACAAATTTTCATTCCACTCTTTTTTTGGTTTGTTTGTTTTGAACTTTATTTTTTATTGTTGTCATTTTACAGATGCCCTCTATTTCCCCCCATCCACCCAGCCTGTCTCACACCAGGCCTTCACCACACTAGAGTCTGTGTCTTTGGGCTATACATATATGCATATAAGTTCTTAGGTTAATATCTTCCCATTTTCCCCTTCCTTCTGAGATTCCACAGTCTGTTCCATGCATCCATGCCTCTGGACCTTTTTGTTCGTCAGTTTATTTTGTTCATTAGATTCCACAAATAAGTGAGATCATGTGATTCATGTCTATCTCTGACTGGCTTACTTCACTTAGCATAATGGTCTCCAGGTCCTTCCATGATGTTGCAAAGGGTAAGAGTTCCTTCTTTTTTATAACTGCATAGTATTCCATTAACTGCATAATATTCTATGTAAACGTACCACAGCTTTTTTATCCACTTATATACTGATGGGCACTTGAGCTGTTTCCAGATCTTAACTATTGTAAATAACACTGCTATGAACATAGGGTGCATATAGTCTTTATGATAGGTGTTTTGGGATTTTTAGGATATATTCTCAGAAGTGGGATTGCTGAGTCAAAGGGCAGTTCCATTTTTAATTTTTTGAGGAGACTCCATACTGTTTTCCACAGAGGCTGCAATAGTCTACATTCCCACCAGCAGTGCACGAGGGTTCCCTTTTCTCCACATCCTGGCCAGAACTTGTTTATTAAGTTATTGATGGTAGCCATTCTGGCAGGTGTGAGGTGATACCTTGTTGCCACTTTAATTTGCATCTCTCTCATGATTACCGACGAGCATTATTTTCATATGTCTCTTGGCCATCTGTATGTCCTCATTAGAGAAGTATCTATTCAGGTCCCGTGCCCATTTTTTTAACTGGATTGATTGTCTTCCTTTTGTTGAGTTGTATGAGTTCTTTATATATTTTGGAAGTTATATAAGGGTTCCCTTCTCATTTTGGTGATTACTCCACCTTGTTTTGAGGAATATCAATGCCAATGAGTTTATGATCCGAGCAAGGACATTCATGGGAAATGGCTGTTATCTTGGTCTTCCTGTGCTGAGGACATGAAGGAAAACCACGTCCACACCACCAAGTTTTGAGTATACCATTTGATAATTTTAGAAATCTGCCTTCTGAAGTTGCAAAATGATGTTTTCTCAAATCACCCCATCCTCACCCCAAAAGCATGGCAAGGAAAATCAACTGTGGGTGACAAAATCTTGTTTCAGTCTTTCTTGGTAGTTTCTTTACCCAGATATCTCCATTCAATTGTCGGTCTTTAGAGGAGCTTAAGAAAGAGTCATCACAGATGCAGTAAATAAGACCCACAGAGTTGAATTGTTTTCTCATCTGCAATTACAACTACTTAAACGCTAAGATCTGAACAGCTGCACAAGAATATTTAACAGATTTCTTGGAGCCATTCCCACTTTTGATAAGACTTTTAAAAGGCTAGCTTATGGAAATCCATAGTAAATGATTATTTCACGTAAGAAAGAAAAACCAACCTGAAAAACTGGCAAGAAATGAATTCTCTTGCTGCTCATTTTAAGTCACTTGAGCTCAGGGGAAACCACTGTACACAGCATAACCAGATGCCTACGAGTAGTCAGCAGGTACTGCAGGGTGAGGCAAAATCAGTTCGAAGGAAGTCTGTGAGGAGGTGTCACCTGAGGTTAGTCGTGGAAGATGAGCAGGCTTTTTTGTGCATATATTAAACTTGACTGTATATCCAGCACTGTATTAGAACTGGGACCCCAGGGTGAAATAAGCTATGACTTGAGCTCACAGTCTGGGAGGGTGGATATGGACCGATCAGTAAGTTGCAGTCAGGTACAAGGAATGGCAAACTATGGCCTCTGGTCCATAACCAGCCCAGCACCTGAGCTGAGAATGATTTTTACAAAGCAAAGAGGGATGGGTGTGGGGTCTCCCAGCACTGCCTTTTTTTTTTTTTTTTTTTTTTTTTTTTCTTTTGGCTTTTCATGCCGTAGTGGAGCTCCTATCTGGCCCTTTAGATGAAAGGCCTAGGGTTTTATGGGTTTGAATTGCAGCATACTCATGGAGCTACAGGAACACAGAGGCGGAGGGAGGGGGGGCAGTTGAATCTGCCCAGGGAAATCAGAGATGGCACCCACAGGAGAAGAGATCCTACAGGAACAAGCATCTAATTCCTATTCCGCTTGCTATGCCTTCATATCCTCCATCCTTGATTGCTTATTCTTTAAGAGTTAGTTGTTCCTTCACCTGCTCCTTATTTTTTTTTTTCAAATTTTTATTAAGGTATTATATGCGTACATATCTTACCATTGCCCCCCCCACACCACTCCCATACATGCCCTCACCCCCCAATGTTTTGCATCTGTTGGTTACTCTTATATGCATGCATACAAGTCCTTCAGTTGATCTCTTATTTCCCCCACCTCTCCCTAACCTTACCGCTGTAATTAGACAGTCTGTTTGATGCTTTACTGCCTCTGTAACTATATTTTTGTTCATCAGATTATAATGTTTTTCATTATCCCCAAATGAGTGAGATCATGTGGTATTTTTCTTTCATTGACTGGCTTATTTCACTTAGCATAATGTTCTCTAATTCCATCCAGGTGCCAACAAATGGTAGTAATTCCTTCTTTTTTATGGCAGCATAGTATTCCATTGTGTAGATGTACCATAGTTTTCTGATCCAGTCATCTGCTGTCGGGCACCTAGGCTGTTTCCAAATCTTAGCTATTGTAAATTGTTCTGCTATGAACATAGGGGTGCATATATCCTTTCTGATTGGTGTTTCTGGTTTCTTAGGATATATTCCTAGGAGTGGAATTACTGGGTCAAATGGGAGTTCCATTTTCAGTTTTTTGAGGAAACTCCATACTGTTCTCCACAGTGGCTGCACCAGTCTGCATTCCCACCAGCAGTGCACGAGGGTTCCTTTTTCTCCGCATCCTCGCCAACACTTGTCGTTTGTTGATTTGTTGATGATAGCCATTCTGACAGGTGTGAGATGGTATCGCATTGTTGTTTTGATTTGCATCTCTCGGATAATTAGTGACTTTGAGCATGTTTTCATGTGTCTCTTGGCCTTCCTTCTGTCTTCTTTCGAAAAGATTCTATTTAGGTCCGTTGCCCATTTTTTTATTGGATCCTTTATCTTCCTTTTATTAAGTTGTATAAGCTGCCTGTAGATGTTGGAAATTAAACCTTTATCAGTGATACCATTTGCAAATATGTTCTCCCATACAGTGGGGTTTCTTGTTGTTTTGTTGATGGTTTCTTTTGCTGTGCAAAAGCTTTTTATTTTGATGTAGTCCCATTTGTTTATTTTCTGTTTGGCTTCCATTGCCCTAGGGGCAGTATCACTGAAAAAGTTCTTTTGGCATATGTCTGAGATTTTGCTGCCTGTGGATTCCTCCAGTATTTTTATGGTTTCCCGTCTTATATTTAAGTCCTGTACCCATTTTGAGTTTATTTTTGTGTATGGTGTAAGTTGGTGATCTAGTTTCATTTTTTTGCATGTATCTGTCCAATTTTCCCAACACCATTTATTGAAGAGACTGTCTTGACTCCATTGTATGCTCATGCCTCCTTTGTCAAATATTAATTGCACATAGTGGTTTGGGTCGATATCTGGATTCTCTATTCTATTCCATTGATCTATATGTCTGTTCTTGTGCCAGTACCAGGCTGTTTTGAGGACAGTGGCTTTGTAATACAGCTTGAAATCTGGTATTGAGATCCTTCCTACTTTATTCTTCTTTCTCAGGATTGCTGTGGCTTATTCGGGGTCTTTTTTTATTCCAGATGAATTTTTGGAGAGTTCTTTCTAGGTCTGTGAAATATGCTGTTGGTATTTTAATGGGGAGTGCATTGAATCTATAGATTGCTTTGGGTAGTATGGACATTTTGATGATGTTGATTCTACCAATCCATAAACATGGTATGTTCTTCCATCTGTTTACATCTTCCTCTATCTCTTTTTTCAGTGTCCTGTAGTTTTCCGCATATAGGTCTTTTACCTCCTTGGTTAGGTTTATTCCTAAGTATCTTAATTTTTGGTGCAATGGAAAATGGGATTGCTTTTTTAGTCTCTCTTTCTGTAAGTTCACTGTTGGTGTATAGAAATGCCATAGATTTCTTGGCATTAATTTTGTATCCTGCTACATTGCCGAATTCATTTATTAAGTCTGTTAGTTTTTTGATGGAGTCTTTCGGGTTTTTTATGTACAATATCATGTCATCTGCAAATAAGGACAGCTTTACTTCTTCTTTTCCAATTTGGATGCCTTTTATTTCTTCTTCTTGTCTAATTGCAATGGATAATACTTCCAGTACTATGTCAAACAGGAGTGGTGAGAGTGGGCATCTCTGTCTTGTTCCTGTTCTTAGGGGAAATGGTTTTAGTTTTTGCCCATTGAGTATGATGTTAGCTGTGGGTTTATCATATATAGCTTTTATTATGTTGAGGTATGATCCTTCTATTCCCAACTTGTTGAGAGTTTTTATCAAGAAAGGGTGTTGGATTTTGTCAAGTGCTTTTTCTGCATCAATTGATATGGCTATGTGATTTTTATCTTTCAATTTGTTTATGTGATGTATCACATTTATTGATTTTCGGATATTGTACCATCCTTGCATTCCTGGGATAAACCCTACTTGGTCATGGTGTATGATCTTTCTGATGTACTGCTGGATCCGATTTGCTAGAATTTTGTTGTGGATTTTGGCATCTACATTCATGAGGGATATTGGCCTGTAATTCTCCTTCATTGTGTTGTCTTTATGTGGTTTTGGTATTAAGGTGATGCTGGCTTCATAGAAGGAGCTTGGAAGTGTTCCTTCCTCTTGAATTTTTTTGGAATAGTCTGAGGAGGATAGGTTTTAGTTCTTCCTTGAATGTTTGGTAAAACTCTCCTGTGAAGTCGTCTGGCCCCGGGCTTTTGTTTGCCGGAAGCTCTTTGATGACTGCTTCAATTTCTTCCATAGTTACTGGCATGTTGAGCTGTTTAGATTCTTCCTGATTGAGTTTTGGAAGGTTATATTTTTCTAGGAATATGTCCATTTCCTCCAGGTTGTCCAGTTTGTTGGAATAGAGTTGTTCGTAGTATTTTTTAACAATCCTTTGTATTTCGGTGGGATCTGTTGTTATTTCACCTCTTTCATTTCTGATTATGTTTATTTGGTTCCTCTCTCTTTGCTTCTTGGTGAGCCTGGCTAGAGGTTCATCAATCTTGTTTATCCTTTCAAAGAACCAGATCTTGGTTTTGTTGATCTTTTGTATTGTTTCTTTTGTCTCTATGTCGTTTATCTCTGCTCTGATCTTTATTATTTCCTTCCTTCTGCGTACACTGGGCTTTTCTTGTTGCTCTTTTTCTAACTCTTTGAGTTGTTGGGTTAGGTAATTTATTACCATTGTTTCTTGTTTTTTGCAGTAGGCTTGTAGAGCTATGAACTTCCCTCTCAAGACTGCTTTCGCTGTGTCCCATAGATTTTGGATTGTAGTGTTTTCATTGTCATTTGTTGCCATGATGTTTTTTATTTCTTCTTTGATCTCTCTGGTAACCCAGTCATGGTTTAATAGCATGCTGTTTAGCCTCCATGTGTTTGATTTCTTTGGGTTGTTTTTATTGTAGTTGATTTCCAGTTTTATGCCACTGTGATCTGAGAAGATGCTTGATATGATTTCTATCTTCTTGAATTTGAAAAGACTTTGCCTATGTCCCAACATATGGTCTATCTTTGAAAATGACCCATGTGCACTTGAGAAGAATGTATATTCTGTGGCTTTGGGGTGAAATGTTCTGAAGATGTCAATTAATTCCATCTGGTCTAGTGAGTCATTTAGGATTGATGTTTATTTGCTGATTTTTTGTTTAGAGGATTTGTCCAATGGTAATAGTGGGGTATTAAAGTCTCCTACTATGATTGTATTGCTGTCAATCTCTCCCTTGATATCCTCCAGGAGTTTTTTTATGTATTTGGGTGCTCCTGTATTGGGTGCATATATGTTTACCAGAGTTATTTCTTCTTGTTGGATTGCTCCCTTTAGTATTATGAAGTGGCCTTCCTTATCTCTTGTTATGTCCTTCACTTTGAGATCTAATTTGTCAGATATAAGTATTGCTACCCCAGCTTTTTTTTCAGTTCCATTTGCCTGGAAAACCTTTTTCCATCCCTTCACCCTCAGTCTGTGTGCGTCTATTTTTCTGAGATGGGTTTCTTGTAGACAGCAGATATATGGGTCGTGTTTTCTTATCCAATCCATTACCCTATGTCTTTTGATAGGGGCATTTAATCCGTTTACATTTAAAGTTATTATTGATAGGTACTTATTTGTCGCCATTCCTATTCTTTACACCTGTGTTCCTTCTTCGCTTCCTATTTCTTTTTTTTTTTTTTTACAGCAGACCCTTTAGCATTTCTTGCATTGTTGGTTTGGTGGTAATAAATTCCCTTAGTCCTTTTTTGTCTGTGAAGCTCCTGATTTCACCTTCAATTTTGATTGATAGCCTTGCTGGGTACAGTATTCTTGGATTCAGACCCTTCCTTTGCATGACTTTCTATATTTCATTCCATTCCCTTCTGGCTTGATGAGTTTCTGTTGAGAAATCAGTTGCTAGTCTGATGGGCTTTCCTTTGTATGTAACTTTCTGTCTCTTTCTGGCCGCTTTTAAGATTCTTACTTTGTCGTTGGTGTTTGCCAATTTAATTATAATGTGCCTTGGCATCGGTCTTTTGGGGTTCATTTTGCTTGGGACTCTGTGAGCTTCTTGGATTTGTGTGGGTTTTTTCTTCTCTATATCAGGGAAATTTTCTGTCATTATTTCTTCAAAGAGGTTTTCTATTCCTTGCTCAGCTTCCTTTCCTTCTGGAACCCCTATTATGCGGATGTTGTTTTGTTTCGTGTTGTCCCAAAGTTCCCTTAGGCTCTCCTCCTGCCTTTTAATTTTTTTTTTTTCTAGAAGTTGCTCCGCTTGGGTATTTTTTCCCATCTTGTCTTCTAGCTCACTGATGCGGTCCTCTGCTTCTTCTAGTCTACTCTTGATGCTTTCTATTGAGTTCTTTACAGCAGCGATGTCATTTTTCATTTCTTCTTGGTTCTTCTTCATTTCCTCTTGGTTCTTGCTCATATTGTCGAATTTGTCTTCCATTCTTTTCAGCCACCTTATGACCATTTCTCTGAATTCTTTTTCTGGAAGGTTGCTTGCCTCCATTTCGTTTACTTTCTTTTCTGATGATGCCTGCTTTTCTTTCATATGCGGGCTGCTTCTTTGTCTCCCCATGGTCTCTCTTCTCTGGATGTCTGGTTATGTAGTTCTCTCTCTCCTGCGTTGATTTAAAGGCACAAAATACAGCACTACCAGGTACAACACACAAGGCACTGAACAGAAATGTATTCACGATATTAATAACCTCCAATAAAGGTGACCACCAGAGAAAGGCAAATTAGAGGATAGGAGAGAAAGAAGAAGAGGAAAAAGAAAGAAAGAAGAAGAAGAAAAAAGGAGTGTCAAAATGAAATTGGGAAAAGGGAAAAAAAGAAGAAAAAAAAAGTAAGAGAGACAAGAAAGAGACTAAGAGAGAAAGGGAAACAGACTATATATATTGGGGATAAAACTCCAATAGAACAATCACTTATCCCAGCAAATGCCAGCAACAAGTACCTGGGGATTAATACAAACTACAACACCAACTAATATTGAGTGAGGCAAGGGAAAACAGAAGCACTAAAGAAACAAAAAAATAAACAAAAGAAGAATAAGCAAAACAATCTCACAAAAAAGCATAAAAATTCGATATAATCTACATTCAAGCGAACAACAACAAAAGGACAGAGAGAAAAACAATTTTTTGGATAGTTAAGACAGCGAAGAGAGAGGTGTGTATGGACTTGGAGCAGGGGATTGGAGATTAGATATATAAGTTGGGTGAAATTTTAACGGGGGTAAACAGAAAGAATAGGGAAAATCTAAAGCAGGAAAGGGGTAAGATAAACAGGACACCGAAAAGGGAAAAGTGAGGAAGAGAGTGATGGCATAAAGGTAGAGTTGAGATAGAGTAAAATGATGCTAAAGATAAAAATAGAATGTAGAACATTAATCCCAAAACAAAATGAAGAGAAAATAAAATGACACTTAAAAAAAAAAAGATAAAATAGCAGTAGTAATAATACGGATTGAAAATAAAAATGTAATAATTAAAAAGGTAAAATCAAGTGAGGAAAAAAGAAAAAAAAATTAGTTTCTTGAGTAAAAGATGCAAAAAATGAAAATAAAAATAAAAAATAAAAATAAAATGTGGAGTAGTGAAGGTCATTCACTTCCTCTGTTGTTCTGTTTGGCACGCCTGTTTCTCAGTCCGGACAGTATTGCAGTTCCCTGCATTCCACTGCTCTTCAGTGATGTAAGCCAGTCCTGATTTTAAGCAGGCGGTGTGTCTTAATTCGTATTCCTTTATTTTTGATTACACAAGAGTCAATTTGTGATTCAGCCCCTGGGTGGCAGTGTTTCTGGATTGACTTCCGGGTTTATCTATGGCCTCTCTAGGGAGTGTTAGAGCCTTCTTTCCCTGTGGCACTCACTACCGGTTTGTGGGAGTGGGCTGCCTCAGAGCTGGCTCTCTGATGGTCTCTCCCCGCTCCAATCCCCAGGTTCCAGAAAAACAACTTTCCCCTGCAGTCTCCCAGGGTGTCCCCAACTGGGTGATCCTATGTATTGGGCTTAGTAATCAGAAGCAAGAATTTCAAGAGGAAAAAGCCCAAGTGTGCGCACTCCGTGGCTGCGCGTAAGTCTAGCACACCCCTGAAATTCTTAGGGTGTCCCTGCACGTCAGATCAAAATGGGTTGCTTTTTAGAGAGCCCTTCTGTTAGCAGCTCTGAGGACCCCCTTCCACATTCACAGATCACGCCAGCCCCAACAGCCACGGATTTTTCTAGGCACAGACTTCCCTGGTCCTCCAGCTCCCGCAAAACGCGCGTTCCTCTCTCGCGCTGGGACCAGAGACCTCACCTTATCCCAGGCGAAATCTGACCTTTCCGTGGTGGAGTGTAGAGCTCCTCTGAACCCGTGTGTTTGCGCCAATTGGGGAGCTTTGTTCTGGGGCTCGCAGCTGTTCCGTGGGTGCCGCAGTTGTGGATTCTCAGGCTTCCGATAAGCTCCACTTCCTGGTTCCAGATGGCACAGACTCCGCGTCCAAGCCCGCAGCTCCAGGAGGGGACCCAGCCGCAGTGGGAGCTGCCAGGTCAGGGGAACCCTGTCTAGCAGTCTCCCACCTTCTTCTGGAGTTCAGCTGTCCCCCAACTTGCCAACAAACACTCCTAGTGCGACCCTCAGCTGTTCTTTCTTTCTGCTCCGGGACAAGGCTCGGAACACGTCTTTCTATTCCGCCGCCATTTTTCTGTCTCCCCTTCACCTGCTCCTTATAAAATGTGGCTCCTGATGCTCTCCTTGTTACTGCCCACTCATTGTGTTCTCTGTGCCTGCTTCCCTAAAGCAAGGTTTCTTCACATGAAATCAATGGATGGGGCTCAGGGTTCTAAGCACCCCTCAAATGAGAGCAAACCAATGCTCATGTGTGTTTTTCTGGGAGGAGGGTTCAGATTCTTTAAGAGGCCCATCGTTCAAAAATGTTGAGAAATCCAGTTTTAAAGTGGGTATCTCAAAACTCAAATCGTTACTGCTGATGGTGGGTTTTGACCAGCTCAGAATTAAGTAGAGGGATTGTGAATTCCCTTCTTTAGTCCTGATCAAGATTATAGTAGCTCTGCCCACTGGTTGGACATGTAGTGGGACCTTCCTCTCAAAGTTCTATGTGCTCCAGTAGCAGGTGCAGTTTCCTTCTGTAGGGGGCATCACAGGATATCTGCCTGATGCTCCATACCGTGGGGTCTGAGAGGAGGATTAAGGTATCAAAAATGTAGTTGGAAGAGGGAGCCCAGGATGGCGAGGGCGAGCAAGAAGAGAAACAGGATGAGGGAAGACATGTGCTTTACTGAGCTGGCTGACGCCGTTCCCAAGCTGTGAAGAACCACACCTGTCTCTTAGCAGCCTGTTCACTGGCTCAGCGCATCTCCAGGGGCGCTGGGGCCACACCTTGAAACAGTCCTAGGACGGAGAAAGGAGGGCGGATTTATCTGCCGGCCTCACTCCCATCTCCTTCTCACCTTGGTAAAGCTCTGTCCCAGGAGGTGCCAACTCTGCCTCACTCCAAGCTGGCACCCTGCACCCCAAGGACTGCTCAAGAAGCAGGACCCATGCCTCCCAGGACCTTCTCAGCAGAACAAACACAGGAGCAAAAGTAAAAACAGAGAACGGGGTAGGGTAGAAGACTGTCCTCCTGAAACTGTGTGCTCATCCTTCCGTCTGTGCCGCCACCTGATATTTACAAAGCCTCTAGTCCACGCCAGTGGTGATACAATGGGTGGACAGACACAGGCCCGGTCTCTTCTCTCACAGAGCTTAAAATCCAGTGTGGGAGACAGACATTAACCACGCAGTCACACTAGCAAATGTACAGTTGCAACTGTGTTCAGTGCTCCTGGGAGAGCGAAAGTATACTGCCGGAGAGCCTTCATTAGGGGGCGGTACATTAGTCAGATAGGTTGGGGAGGCTTCCATGAACCGAAACAGAAAAGACAAGTAAGGGAGAGAGGGGGATCTTTCTAGGTGGGGGCCTCCATGTCCACAGGCTCTGTGATAGGTGTGGTGAATATGAATGCCAGAAAGGAGGCCAGTGTGACCTGGGCAGATAGAGCCCAGGGCAAAGAGGTGAGGATGCAGGGCCAGGATGGCTGTGTGAAATGAGTTTTGCTTTTCTGTGAGGAACAATGGAAACTTTTTGGCGACATTTAAGTAGAGAAGTGTGGGGATAGAGGAAAATTGGAAGGCCCAGGCAATAGGACTCCAGATAGTGAAGATCCTTGCAGCTTCAGACTGTCATGCCAGGACTCTGGCTGCTGGAGCCATTCCCATGAACCCCAAGTGTTAATGACCCTAGGGCAGGGGTGGGCAAACTTTTTGACTCGAGGGCCACAATGGGTTCTTAAACTGGACCGGAGGGCCAGAACAAAAGCATGGATGGAGTGTTTGTGTGAACTAATATAAATTCAAAGTAAACATCATTACATAAAAGGGTACGGTCTTTTTTTATTATTATTTCAATAGTTTTATTCATTTCAAACATTTTAACAAGAAGAATGTAAACACTAATTATTATAATTTGAAACTTCAAAAAATGGAGGAATCATAGCACAATAACATACCTTCCTTATATTGAAGATGGCAAAGGCAAAATAAAATTGCCTAACAAAGGAAAGGTACAAAAGCCTTTCAAATTAAACTTAAATATAATAAAATAATTTAAAACTAAAACAAATAGAAAAGAACAAAATGTGTAAACAGTAAATTAAACATTTTCTTTAGTGCAACTTCCAAATTATGCCCGGGACGTAGATGTAGATGGCAATGTAGACTGGGTTGAAAGGTTTTTGGTCTTTAAAACATCACCTTCAGTGGGAACAGTGTTGTTGGTCTCCTTTTTAGCTAATGCTCTGATACTGTGCTCTCCAGGGGCGTGTCTCCCTACATCACCACGATAACGTGTCTACGCATTCCCAGGGTGATGTGGGGGGACGTGTCCGTGGGCATTACAAGGAGCCTCTGGAAGATTGAGAGGTTGTTCCTTCTACTGAATATCCACCCACTCAGAAGAAGGAGCTGCGGCCGTGTTTCCCAACGTTGCCATGTTAACACTGCTGCTGGTGAAGGAGCGGAGGGGAGAGCAAGAGAACCCTCTCTTTCGGCTCCGCGGGCCGGATAGAACAGCCGAACGGTCCGGATCCGGTTTGCCCACGGCTGCCCTAGGGAATGTGAAGGAAAAGCGAGTCCAGGAAAATCCCTGAAGTAGCAAAAATGAGCATTCGAGACTTTGGGGCTGGTGGTCATGGGAGACCCTCATACTCATCTGCTGGCCTGAGGGACATTTTCAAATGCTGCAGAGCTTTTTCTAGATTATCTCTTAAGGTTTCCTAACAACATTGTTGGGTAGGGCAAGAAATTAGAGTTGCCCACATGGAAAGTTCTAAAACTGAGTCTAGCATACAGGCTTCCTCCTGAGGTACCATCCCACAAATGGCGAGGCTGGAAGATGGTGGGGTGAAGGGCTTCTCCCATGCAGTCCTGGGCCAGGACTCTGACCAGGTTCTCAGTGTTTCCCCCAGACCTTCCTGTGCCCAAGGCCCCAGTACTGCCAAGCGCTTCTGGGAGCTTGGGGAGAGATGTGTGGCCAAACTGCGCGTTCAAAACAAAACCCCTTACAAAGAGGACCCCCTACAGTGGGTGAAGCAATTTGAGGAAGAACTTTTTCCATCCAATTACCAAGTTACCTTGGGCTTGTGATAAACAGAAGTATCCAACTCATTAACCCAGGAGAAGGTGTCTCAGAAAAGGGCAGGCTTTTCTGTCTCTTGCAGAACTCTGAGGGGGATTTAAATTTATTCTGATTTGGCAGGAATTTATGTATATATTATGATTACTTCCAGTCAGAGCAGATTGGCTGATGCTTCAGTGTGCTGCAAGAAGCCTTGGGATTGGGCCGAGCAGGCTTGGCTGATTACAAATTTATGCATAGAACCTGTGTGTGTGTGTGTGTGTGTGTGTGTGCGCGCGCGCGCGCGTGTGTGTGTGTGTGTGTGTGTGTGTGTGTGTTTATTTCTAATCAACTCTAAAATGGTAGTAGTCATGTGTTCTGAGCTGTGGGTAGTTTTGATTCTTCCTCTTTTCTCCAGGATATTTCAGGTGGCTGCAAGAGCAGACCTCCCTCGATCCATCGACCTGTATAGTTTCAATGCACAAGAAATAACAGGGAATATCTATGCACGACTCCAGTTCCTCCCATTTCCTGCAGTGTTCTGCATTCTTCCCTTCTGACCTGGGTAGCTGCATGGGAGAAGTTGATGTAACATGTCAAATCTTGGGTATTCCTTCTAAAAGCTTTTAGGTGCACACTTGCTTCGTAATCCTAAAGTGCGTTACATCTTCCCAGAGAAATTCACAGTTGGGTTTGGACAAATTGGAAGACTGAAGAATCATAAAGGCGATTAAAGGCCGGAGGGAGTGACTGAAAAGAGATTAAAGGAGTGAAATGCGGATCTTGGCCAAACGACAGATGTGGGAGGTGCAGAGGGCAAAACACTTAGAGGATGATAAACTGTTGGGACAGGAAGAAAGAGTGGCTGTTTCGAGGCTCTTAACCTCTCTGTGGGTCATGGGCCCTTTTGTGAACCCAGTAATAGCTCTGAGCCCTCTCCTCAGAAGAACGTCCAGGCTCACACACAAGGGGCCCGTTTCTTTCTTGCTCCCGTTCTTGGCTCCAGACGTGGTTCCCACACGTGTCTGGACTTGCCAGATGACTTGGTTTTTCAAGACAAGTTAAAAGTACAGATTATTATGTGAATTTTTTTATTTTTAAAATAACTGTGCTGGCCAAATTAAATATCTCTGTGGGCCATTGTAGCGAGCCTCTAGATTGCCATAAAGTCTTCCGCTTCCTGTAGTCTCTGAGTTTTTTGGATTCATCTGCGTGGTTTGGCTCCACGCTCCTGTGTGGGAGCCTGAATCTTGGCTGAGCTCGGCTGTAAGTTCAGTGCGAGCAGGTGGGGCTTTTCTGTAGGCAATGGATGGTGAGCGAATATGGACATTTCTCTGGGGCACTTAGTCTTTCTGGAGCATTGTCCAGTCTCCTGGAAGAAGGAGGGGGGCGGGTGTGAAGGTTGATGGAGGAGGGGGAAGTTACGTGGTTCTGTAGCTGGATGCTGCTGTTCTGGGAACAGGCAGTTCAGGAAGCAGATTATTGCTTATTGCTAGTCCATCAGTGTGTAGTCCTACACTTCATCCCACTGGTCCACTGTCTGTTGCCTTTGAATCCAGTGAATCCTCTTGTGAAAATTTTTCCAGGGGATGAAGCCCTCATCTGTAGGGTTAGATACTTTACTACACTGGGTTGAGGAGAAGCTCTGGGTCTAAATTGCTCTGTCTGCTTTAAGTAATCTCTCTGCTTTCAATATCCTCCCCTGCCCTCTTGTGTTCTGGAGCCTTCTGGTGCGCAGCCCCTAAGGATTCTACAGAACAAGTTCATTTGCTCTTGTTGGGATCCTACTTTGCAAGCTGTTTGGTAAGGCAAATATCATGAGCTAAGTTGCCATTGTTTTTCTGCTTTATATTCTCTAAAATCTCTCCTCTGCCACTATTTCTTTCTAGTCCTCTTTATCTTATTAAAGAAAAATTTAATAGTTTTACTACTTAATAGTTCCAGCTATTTAATAACTTAGCAGTCGTTTTAGTAGGGAGTCGGGCAGTAATGTGTTGTTGGTCTGACATTTTTAACAGAACGGCTTCCTATTTCTTCATCCGATTCCCTCTTATTTCTTCAGGACCTTAATTCATCTATTTTTATTTTCTTATCTTTTCAACTCTGCTGTTCTAAACCCCAAATAATTATCACTCAACCATTCTTTTCATGTTTTTCCTACTACAGTTGACATTCAATACTATATTAGTGTCAGGTGTACAGCCGAGTGGTTAGACTTTCATATAACTTACCAAGTGTCCCACCTGATAAGTCTCTGACACCATACATAGTTATTACAATTTATTGACTATATTCCCTATGCTGTACTTTACATCCCTGTGACTATTTTGTAACCATTCTTTTTGACCTCATGTTTCAACACTAACAAGTAGCTTGATGTTGCTGCATCTGGTATTTTTAAACGATGTCACCGTCTGACTTCTGCCTCCATGATTGCTAATATTCTTTGAAAGGTCACTGATTCTCCAATTTAATGATGTCTTTTCGTCCATCTCTTCAGTGTCACACTCTGGTCACAGCGGATTCCTGACCCCTGATCCCTCTGGTGGCTTCCTGATTGCAGTGGCCCTTCTACTTCTGGCCACTCCTGAGCCTGCCTTCTTCATCTTCTCTCTCCTACACATATGAGCCCCAAAGACCTTCCCTAAGCCTCTTCTCTCTCTCCTGAAACAGACCTATCCATTTCCATGTGCACAGCTGTTCCTGTAAGTAGGGAATCCTGGATCTGTATGGCGAGTCTGGACCTTCTCCCTTGATCTAGTCCAGCACGTGTAAATGCCTGTTGGGGAAACTTACACAGAGGTCCTGCTGAAACCTCAAAATCACATGTCTAAGACCAAATCAGTTTTCTCTCTCACAGACTGTGCTTTCCATTTTTGTTAATGGTGTCACTGTCCTCCAGTTCACTCAAAGTTACCACCCTTAGGGCCATTTCTTAGCTACTACTTTTTCTCACCCCAGAATCTAATTACTGTAGTTACAAAGCCCTATTGCTTTTATCCTCACAGGGCCTCAGAATCTGTCCCCCATCATTTATTTCCATTACTCCTACCCTCGCTTAGGACCTTACCACCTCTTTCTTGAATTATCGCAAAATGTGCTCACTGCTCTTCCTACCTCTGCTTTTTCTTCTCTCCAGTTCATCTTCCACACCAATGACTCCCAAATGTAGATCTAGTGACATCAAAATGAAATGGGATTTTTAAAAAGCGCATGTTTCTAAACACCTCCACTCAGTGATTGTGATTAATTACATCTGGGTGGGATGCAGGAACCTGAGCTTTTAAAAACGCTTCGCAGTGAGTAAACCAAATTTAGAACAATATTTACTGAGTGTATCATTTATATAATTTTAATTAAAGTAGTAATGCTATATGGATACATAATATACCTACATATTTCTTTCTTTGTAGAATCATGGGTTATAAGGATACTCACCAAAATGATATTATTTTGGGGAAGGAAACAAAGGGGAGGTCAAGGGCAAGTGTAGTTTATTTATCTTAAACATTCTTAAGCCAAAATGGCACAACATCAACATGATTTTATTATGAATGGAGAATTGTTCTATTATTATTTGTGCTTTTCTCTCCATACTAAGCAAGTTTGAATCTCTCCAGATGATTCCGATGCAGATCCAGGTTTAGGTTCTGTGATACCATGAAAGTGCTCATCAGAAAATGCAGATATGACCACATCACACCCGTTTGAAAGCCTTCCATGACTCCTATCTCCTACAGAGTCAATTTTAAATTCCTTGGCATAGCGTCCAGCTGGCATGGCTCAGTGCTTGAGTGTCAACCTGAGAACCAGCAGGTCCCGGTTTGATTCCCAGTCAGGGCACATGCCTGGGTTGCAGCTCGATCCCCAGTAGGAGTTGTGCAGGAGGCAGCCGATCAATAATTTTCTCTCATCATTGATGATTCTCTCCCTCTCTCTCCCTCTTTCCCTCCCTCCTCCCTCTCTCCTTCCCTCTCTGATCAATAAAAATATATGTTTAAATTTCTTGGCGTAGCATACAAGATGCTAACCTGCCTTTTTGGCCTTGCCTTCCATTACTCACCATTTCACTCAGTCAGTGGGACAGAAATCTCTGCTCTTCATGGAACCTGGGAAATGTCATTTGATTTCACTTGGCTCTGTTCTTGCAGATACTATTTCTTCTGTGTTTTATTCTCTTCCCTGACCCCCTCCCCCATCTTTTCCTCATCAAAATATTGTTTATCTCTCAAGATATATGTTATGTTTTACCCCCTCCCCCATCTTTTCCTCATCAAAATATTGTTTATATCTCAAGATATATGTTATGTTTTACCTTCTCTAGGAAACTTTCACCCCTTTCAAAAGCTTCCTTCCCCTGGGTGGGTGGCCTTTTGGTTGGAAAGTTGTCCTGATGAGCCAGGGTTGTGGGTTCAATAGTTAGGGCAAATGCAAGAAAGCAACCAATGAATGCATAAATGGCAGTAGAGCAATAGATCCATCTCTCTCTCTCTCTCTCTCTCTCTCTCTCTCTCTCTCTCTTAAAATCAATCAATAAAAAATTAAAACAAAACTCCCCCCAAAGCTTCTTTTTTTGCACTCTCCATAGAATTCCACTTATACTTCTTATTCACTTTTGTGCTCATTTCATCCTCAAATGTAAGCTATGTGAAGGCAAGGACTGTTTTATTCACTTGCTTGACATATATTTTACCAATCAGATATTTCTAAGCACATGTTATGTGGAGGCACTGTGCTAGATTATGGGGGGATGCACATGAGTAAAGCAGGATTCCGTCCAGATTCTGTCATGAGGTTGATGACAAGTGCTCAAGTCATTAAGGGGAGGAGAGAACAAGAATGCCTTATCTGTCTGTCAGGTTGTTAAATTTTAAAAGAAGGAGGAATCCGATGTGGTTGATGAAACTGGACAAAGACTTATGAATGAGTTGTCTTTGAGTTGAGCTATTTTGGGTGAGATATTGACAAGGAGACATAGTCAAGGTAAAAGCTTATTGATTTAATAAATAAATCCCAGGCAGAGGGATTTCAAAGTCTTGGAGGCCTTTGAGGAGCTATTTAAGAACGATAAGTAATTTACTTTGACCAAAGCCTGGACCAAATGGAGGGGAGCAGTGGATAATAATTCTGGAGGGGGTTTGGGACTCAGTCTAGTAGACCCAGATGCTGGGCTATAAAAAGATTGGGTTTTATCTGGTTAGAGACCACTGAAAGTTTGTGAACAAGGTTGTGGCATGATCAGGTTCTATTAAGATAGCAACAAGTAGAATGGTCATAAAAGGAAGCTGGGAGAACAGGTAAGAAGAAGTCATGATCTGGTCTCAGACAGGTGATCCAAGCTGAACCAGCATGTTTGGGCAGCAGGCATAGAAGAGAGGAGACAGGCATGGGCAATTCTGTTGAGTAGATTTGATTCAACTTCATTGCTGTGGATTACGGAACTGATTGGAATTGGGGAGCAAGGGGATGAGAGCCCTTGGAGATGACAGTTCAGCCTGGGCCCTCGCTGGGAAATGGGTCTAGTAATATGAAGAAGAGCATTGGGAAAAGGAGAAGGCTTGTGGTAAAAATGATAGGTTCTGGTTTTGGGATATTGTAGTGGATTGAATAGTATCCCCTAAGATAGATATAGCTCAATCTTAACCCCAAGTACCTGTAAATGTGACCTGATTTGGAAATAAGATCTTTGCAGATGTAATTAAGTTAAGGATCTCAGGTTGAGCTCATCTCGGATTTAGGGTGGACCCTAGGTCTATGATTAGTGTCCTTATACTAGGTGTACCGGTTAATAATGAGGATTTTGTAATCAAAGAAAACATAATTTCAAGAGAAACATCAAAAGTGCTTTATTCAAAGTAATGTCAATCGCTAGCTACACATTTCCCTCATCTTTCAGGTAATTTGTGGATACTGTCCCAATAGAACTTTCCTTGTTTTGAGGCAAACCATTCAGAGACCCAATTTTCCACTTCTTTGTACGTTTTGAAGTGCCATCGATCAGAACAAGTGGTAATCTGAAGGAGCAAGTTCTGGTGAATACAGTGGGTGGGTTAATACTTCCCAGGCAAGATCTTTTAACATGTCTTTAACTGGTTTTGAAGTGTGTGATGGTGCATCATCATGAAGCAAAATTACTTTGCCGTTTCTTCTGGCCCATTCTGGTTGTTTTACAATCAAAGTGTGGTTCAAATTGATTATTTGTTGTCAGTAGCGATCAGTATTAACGGTTTCACCTGTTTTAGAAGCGCGTAATACACCACCCCTTCCTGATCCCACCAGATGCAGAGCATTGTCTTCTTTCCGAAGCGATTTGGCCTCGCAGTCGATGTTGATGGTTGACCTGGATCAACCCATGATTTTGTGCATTTGGGATTCTCAAAATAAATCCACTTTTCATTGCCAGTCACAATTCGATGCAAAAAAAGACTTTCTTTCATGCCATTGAAGCAACATTTTACTGATGACTTTTCGGTTTTCCATTTGTCTTTCATTCAGTTGATATGGCACCCATTTTCCTTCCTTTAAAATCTTTCCCATTGCTTGTAAACGATCCGAAATTGTTTGCTGAGCAACATTTAGTCTTCCTGCAAGTTGTTTTTGAGTTTGACACACATCTTCATCCAATAATGCTTGTAATTGTTGATCTTCAAACTTTTTCGGTTGACCGGGACATTCTTTGTCTTTCACATCGAAATCATCACTTTTAAAGCATTTAAACCAGTGTTCACAAGTATCTTGCGATGGAGCATGTTCACCATAAGCTTACCGAAGTATACGATAACTTTCAGCAGTACTTTTCTTCAAAATAAAGTAATGAATTAAAACTTCCCGCAAATGCTCTTTTTTTTGGCACGAAATTCGACATTTTTAAGCATAAAAATATCTATGATGTTAACACCTTCAGAAAATTTGACATATTAAGTTTTGAAGCTTCCTGTCAATACAACAAAATAGCATACATACCAAATCACATATATATCAACATATGTGTAACTCTATCTATTGAAAAAAATCCACATTATTAACCGATACAAGTAGACAGACATTTGATACAGAGACACAAGAAGAGCATGTGAAAACAGAGGCTAAGACTGGACTTGTGTAGCAACAAGCCAAGAAATTGGAGTCACCAGAAACTAGGAGGAGACAGGCATGGGGCGGAGTGTCCCTCGGAGCCTATGGAGGCATCAACCTCTCCGACACCTTGATTTTGGACTTCTGGCCCTCAGAACTATGAAAGAATAAATTATTGTTTTAAGCCACTAAGTTTGTGATAATTTGTTATGGCAATTCTGGGAAACACACAGATATGCTCAGATTTTAAAACAGAGGACAAGAATTCATCAACCTCGAAGCCCCATCTGTAACTTTGTTGTTCTGTACGACGCACTGGGCCCACCATGCTCATTCACTGTGAATAGCCTATTGCTGATTTAGTTTGGTGAGGGGGTGAGAGCCAGGGGGAGGAAGTAGTTGTTTTATTGATTAAATGAGGCAGGGAGAGTGGATTTGCTTCCCTACAGGGAAAAATATTTCAAAAGCAAGAAGCAATCAGTAATTGAGCCTTTACTGAGTTTCTGTTTTGTCTTCCACACTATGCTGGGCACGGAAGGGGATATGAGAATAATATTCCACATGGACTCTTGAGATGCTCACAGCTCAGTAATTGAAACAGAACCATTAGCGAGGCTAATACGTAATCAGTCGTTAAGAGGTATAAGAAAGATTGAATTGAATAAGGAATTTTCATTTTTTAAATTTTATTAATTGGATACTTGAATTGTTTCAGAATTCATCACTGAGTTTCAGATTCTGTGGCAAAGTCACTCCACAGAGTGTATCCCTTGATTCTGAGAGTCAATTACCCTTGGCTTGATGTATGATGTGTGCTGATTTAACCATAGAACCCTGGAATTTGTAGGCTGAGAAATCACCCCCCTTTTTTTTCTTGCTTCCTTGCTAGGAAAATGCTGTGCAACCCTCAGAATCAGCAGGGGGTGGAAGCACAGTGACCCTCCAGTAATGGGAACGGAATAAATCCAAGTATTGTGTTATCTAAATGGTTTGACAAGTTCCCATTTGCCTGGCTAATTGCATCAGTCTGCGCTCTCTCTTCTGTGGGCCGGGACTTGGCAGGCCTGAGTGTTAGTGTGAGTGTTAGTGGTCCCCTGCTACTGGAATGTGCCCTGGACAGGAACCCCCAGCCCTTCACTGCAGCCTAGAGAGGACCCAGGGGCCTTGTTTGCTGACCCAAAAAGTATTTGAAGGCATTACTCTTAATAGTAGGAGATTTTACATTTGTTTCTGGATGCTTCTAGGCAAAGCTGTGCCAAGCTTGTTGGCTTTGGGAGGGTGATGTGAGTTAGACTGATGAGCTTGAGGACACTAATGGAGTTGGGACACTAGGATGGACTGGGTAATCCCTTGTGTTACCACTGTCCCTTGTGACATACCTCCAACAGCCCATCTTATTATGGTCCCCCTCCAAATCCAGCATAGTCCCATCCAAGTTCTAGCATCTGGAGCCAGACCTAATACCTACCTGTGCTATAGGCCAAACATTATCTATGGAGAGTACAGAATTAAATTATGGTGTTTGTGGCTCTCAGCACTAATAAAGGACATCAGTCAGCTTCTCACGTATGAACTTTTCCAGTGAAGGAGAAAGTAATTCTTTGTGATTTAAGTCTCAAAGCATCTGGGAGTCCTTTTGCCTTTATTCATCTACTAGAGGCCCAGTGCATGAAAATTCATGCACTGGAGTGGGGGTCCCTCTCACAGTCTGGGAGCCCTCAGGGGCGGGAGGTGACCCAGTGATCAGGGGAAGGCGACGCCCCCATCACACCTCACTGCCGGCAGTGGCAAGCCTCGGCCGGCCCTGGTTACCTGAGCCTCAGACGGCCCTGGGCGGCTGGGCAGCCGCCATCCAAGGCTTGCCTGTGCCTCGGGCCAGCCCTGGGCAGCTGGGGGCTGAGGGGACTGTGAGACTCTGGAGGCAGACACGTGGAGCGGCCGGACCCGTCTGGGGGCAGGCCTGGCCATGCCACACGCCTGCCACCCCGGCAGGGCTGAGGGGACTGGGCACCGCCATCTTGTGGCTATGGGCGCTGCCATCTTTGAGGGCGTGGTAGTCTATTAGCATATTCCCTCCTTATTGGCTGTGGGCGCCACTATCTTTGTGAGGGTGTGACTCTCGATTAGCATATTCCCTCTTTATTAGATAGGATTGCTCCAGACTCACTTCAGTAACATGTAAGGCACTTTGGCTTGTAACTCTTACTTTTCTTTTTAGGAAGAGGAGGAACTGAGGTTGGTTAAGCCAAGGCATCTGAGCCAGCCCTGGGTATTGAGGCATGAGAAATGAGGACACGATTTCTGGGAACAGTATCCCAAAGATGCTGTTAGCAGGATGGCTTCTAGTCAGCACAGAGCATTTGAGAAAGGCTGGGAAAGTTCCTATCATATGGAGGTCAGGACCCTTGGGACAGTGATTTCATGTTTTGGAGTAGGGGGTCTTCAGGGCATTTGTGAGGTGTTTCTACTCATCACTTTCTTTGGATTTATAGATTACCCTGTTGGGGATAAGAAGATGAATGACAGTAAGACCCTGGAGAGGGGTTGGCTACAGAGTATCCCTGCCACCTTAGAGACTCCTTCCTGGGAATTGGGTATTCTGAGGAGAGAGAAAAGGGGAGGACATTGGTTATTTAGGGCTGCCATAACAATACCACAGACTAGGTGGTTAAACAACAGAAATTGCTCTTCTCACAGCTCTGGACGCTGGAAGGCTGAGGTCAGGATGCAGAAGGGGTGGCTTCTTCTGAGGCGTCTCTCCTTGGTTTGCAGGTGGCTGTTCTCTCCCTGTGTCTTCGCATGGTGCTTCTTCTGTACATGTCTGTGTCCAAATTTTCTCACAGAGGGACAGCAGTCACATTGGATTAGAGTCCATTCAAAGGACCAGATTTTAATGTAATCACCTATATAAAGAGTTTATATCTAAATCTAGGCACATTCTAAGTTCCTGGAGTTTAGGACTTCAACTTATGACTTTTGAAATGAGAATGACAATTGAGCCCATGCAAAGGGAATTGGCATTTTACCAAGTTCAAGTTTAATTTTATAACTACTCTTGAACCCTCATTGCCTTGTTGAGGTTCGTATCTTTGAGAATGGATCCAGGGCATGAGAACTGTTCTTGAGGGTGTGTTTGTGCATCAGAAAGGCTTGAACGAATGTAACACAACTTGGAGGGTCATAATGATTGTCACAGATAAAGTTTTAGTGCTCAAGTTGTGCCTCTTATCCACTTCTAGAGTGTGTAAGACTGATTCCCTGAGAAGAAGGATTGAATAATTACTTGGGACAAAGAACTTAGTAGCTTCTTGTTGGGGGGTTTCCTGATTAGGCTAATTTGATATCCTTTGTATTAGCATCTTAGTTTCAGTCTGTTGGGGCCAATTTCTACAACCCATGGAAATCTCTCTGGTTTTAGAGCAACGGATTCCTTAACTAGCTACTGAAAAGAACAGTCTTAAGAGTGTTCATTTTGTTTTTATCTAAAACAACAACAACTCTTTTGCTCTTGAAATCAGTCTTAAAAAACATACAGAAGGAACTCAAGGCTAAATTATCTATAATTCTCTAAAACAGTGGTTCTCAACCTTTCTAATGCCGCGACCCTTTAATACAGTTCTTCATGTTGTGGTGACCCCTAACCATAAAATTATTTTCGACCCACAGGTTGAGAACCGCTAGCAGGGTCGTTTAAGACCATCGGAAAACACAGATATTTACATTACAATTCATAACAGTAGCAAAATTACAGTTATGAAGTAGCAACGAAAATAATTTTATGGTTGTGGGTCACCACAACATGAGGAACTGTATTAAAGGGTCGCGGCATTAGAAAGGTTGAGAACCACTGCTCTAAAAGATCTTTTGGTGTTTAGATGACATGTTCCTGGCTAGCTGAGTACCAAACTAGCAAATGAACTTCAGCTCATCCGTGTGCTGACTGTCTGGGTGACTGCAGAGTCCTCCTAGCTGAGAAGTTAATGCCGAACAAAGTGGCCTGAATTCTCTGTGGCTCTTAATTTTGCTTGTAGTTCCCTTGCCAGTGTGCAAAAATGACTATTTTCATCAACTTCCTGGGGACATCTTCTGATAACTACCACTGGGCCGCTCTTGTGCATCTGGGTGCACAGTGGCATCTCCCCTCTGTGCCATCTGCTCTTCTATACACTCTGAAGATGAAAACCAGAGTGGCATGCAGCTTCTTGCTTTCTCTTTCAACTATTCAGTTGTCTTGGTCGAGAGGAGCTGTGTTTGTCTTAAGACCCATGTTTCCACCTAGGGGGCTGGTTACCTTATTTATTTGCCCAAGAAAGCAGAAGCTTATGGATGGCAAGCAGGTTGGGGGAGACATGCTTTTCTAGTTGATTTTGTTCCGGTATTTTATCTGCAGTGCTTCATAATAGTTTCTCTGACTGCTTGATGTCAGGTGTGTCAGGGTAATCATCACCGGGTTGGTGGTCAAGATGGCACTTCAGCTTTAGACACCGAGACCTGAAGAATTCCACATAGTGGGGATATTAATTAAGATTAATTAAGATTGTGGGGCAGGTTTACCCAACCCTCAGGGAAGAAAACCCATTTAATAGGCTTTAGTTTTCTTGCTGCTGCTACTGATTCTGAAACTAGGATACATACGATTAATTGGTTCCTTGTGGAGTAGCTCTTCTGCCTCTCATACACGGTTCTTAGAATAAAGTTAATATGAAAAACAATCAAACTTTTCACATTGTAAATATTTGATCATTGTTAAATTAATTAGATAAAATTAATTCCTGGATAAACAAAATGTGGTATATACTTGCAATGGAATATTATTCAGGCATAGAAAGGAATGGAATTCTGATACAACATAGATGAACCTTGAAAACATGATGCTTAGTGAAATGACCGAAAGGACAAATATGTGATTCCATTTATATGGGGTTCCTCAAATAGGCAAAGTCATAGAGACAGAAAGTAGAATAGTGGTTATCAGGGGCTGAGGGAAGGGTGTAATGGGGACTTACTGTTTAATGGGTACAGAGATTCTGTTTGAGAGGATGAAAATTTTCTGGAAATGGATAGTGGTTATAGTTGCAAAACATTGTGAATGTGCTTAATGCCACTTAACTGTACTCTTAAAATGTTAAATGGAGAATTTTATGTTATGCCATATAAAAACATTTTAAAAATTTGATTCCAGAGCAGGAAGGGTATATGGCTTCTACATGCAAACATAAACTTAAACCTGAGATTATAAACCTTCTGAGGGCAGTATTTCTGTCATCTGCCCCTAGTCAGCAGCAGAGAAAACCTTCACTCCAGGTTGTGGTAGAGACCAAAGTCTTAGGCAGTTGTAGCCTGATTCCCACCCAGATTTTTGGTGGGAGAAGTGATCTTATTTGGGAAATATCTCATAGAATATGGAGTTCATTGTTCTTCCAGAAATTCTCCTTTTTATCCCTGGATCCAGCCAACTGCTGTGTGCTTGGACCCCATTTTGGCTTTGTTTCTGACCCTGAGGGAAGCAACAAGAAGCTTTATAGGAGACTCCCTACTGTGTACACTTAGAGGCACTATTAATTATTACCCCCCCACCTCCCAATATGGATGACAAAGGATAGTGTAAGAATTTACCCAAGGAAGGGACACCTTGGGAGAAATTCCTCAGTGATAAGAAAAAGCTAACATCCTTAGGCAATATGTACATTGTATTTTATCTTAAAGTCAATGTGATTATCTTGTGTCCGTTTTCTTCTTTGCTTTGGCCACTAGGATACTCAGAGCCCAATTTATAACCATGTCAAGTAACAGTTTACTACTTTATAACATACATTTCTGTGGGCCAACTTTTACTCATACTCTTGTAGCCCCTTTTTTTAAATGCTGTCTTCTTTACGTAGTATACATATATTATAAGCCAGCTCATCCTTTTTTGACATTAGATGGTGTATATGTATGCTCACACACACACACACACACACACACACGTATGTGTGTGTATATATATGTATATATGTGTGTGTACACATACATGCACTCAAATAAGCAAATGGAAAAAACAAACACATACTATATATATATATGTATATATGTATATATATGTATATATATGTATATGTATATGTACACACACATACGTTAGAGAGAGAGAGTGAGAGATATGTTTATTTTAAGGAATTGACTCACATGAGTGTGGAGGCTGGCAGGTTTGAAATTTGCAGGGCAGACCAGCAGGCTGGAGACTCAGACAAACCTCAGTCTTTACTCGTAAGGCCTTAGCTGATTTGATGAGACCCGCCCACAATATGGCGGGTCATCTGCTTTACTCAAAGTAGTTAATCACATCTAAGAAATATCTTTACAGCAATATATAGATGTGTTTGCAAAACAGCTGGGTACCATAGCCCAGCCAAGTTGAGTAAACACATACAATTAACCATCACAGCCCTGGTTGGTGTGGCTCAGTTGTCTGGGCATTGTTCCATGCACTGAAGGGTTGCCTGTTTAATTCCTGGTGAGGGCACATGTCTGGGTTGCTGGCTGGATCCCCAGTGGGGGACATGCAAGAGGCAGCTGATCAATGTTTCACTCTCACATCAAAGTTTCTCTCCATCTCCCTTCCTCTCTCTCTAAAAATCAATAAAAAAATTAACCATCACAGTTAGGGATATAAATATATAATATGATTTTTTAAATTTGGGCATAATTGTTATTTGTTTTTTCCATTTGCTTATTTGAGTGCATGTAGAAAAAGTTTCCAATTTCCTTTCACCTCCTCATCCAGATTCAAGCCTCATGTTGTCATTATTTCATCAGCTGGTAGGGCTGCCTTCCAAAGCAGGTTGGCTCAACAGCATAGAGTCTGAATTGTTGTGGATGTGTTGAATGTGTGAATGTGTTGACTTGCCAACATACCCTGATGTAGGTCAGTGTTTTACAGAGTTCTGCCAGATCCTTGCTAATCAGCCATTTTTGTGGAGGGACGTGATGAGGTATATCATATGATTTCACCAATTATTACCATTCCCAATTAGTTAGGGCCCAGGTGCGTGGTAATAGAACATTAGCTCACTCTCTCTTAACAGCAGTCCCTGACTTGATTCCGAGGATTTCATGCATTTGATATTGTTCAATTGGTTATATTGCTGCTGTTGGACTCTGCAAAGTCCTCAAACATCTGGACACCTGCCTTTTGCGAGGAAGCATTCCCGTTGTTCAGGAATCTAACTCATCGCCAGCACTGGCTCTTACCTTATCTTTCTATCTTTGGCAGACTGGTGGCTACTTCCTTTGGGCACAGACCTCTTCACTGCTGGAGGCTGACACCACGCCTCTCCCAAGGTAAGAACTGAAGCAGTTACAGACGACCTCAGTGTTTCATTTGGAAGCTTTGGAGTAGGTTGTCGGGGACCCACGTGCCCTCTTGGATGTCTGGGACTCTGTCTTTAGTCCATCGCCCTGGTAATGTGCCAGGCCTTATATCCCATTCTAACCCTCTCCTGCTCCCTGCGGTCCTGGCATTTCAAAGCCTGCCTTGGCTTTATTTCCATTTCTGGTGAACCCAAGGAGGGAGTCATGCTCAGGGGAGGATCAGTGGATCAAAGACTTTTCTAATTTGGTCAGTTTGAAGAGAACCTTCTAGAGTAATCGTCTCAGGTATGGGGGTGAGACTATCTGGGGAGTAGGTAGGAAGTGATGCTCAAAAGTGTCTATGTCAAGTGAAATATATTGCTAACTTCACTTAGTAAGGGTCTGCACTGATTATTGAGCATTCATGATTAGAGGACATTTAAATGTTAAGGATTAGAAAATATCTCCTGATCTGAACTAGGATGAGTGTTACTCTCACAGAGAAGAGGCAGCGGCATTGATGTGTTTCACTGATGACTGCTTTTTACTTCATTTTGCCCTTTTGGTTTAGGTATGGTGCTTCATACACAGGCTGACCAGGTTCGGTTGTTAGGCACGCCTCCTTTCTCCTAGTGAGAAAACGGAATCTGGGATCTGTTTTTCTGAGGTTAGGCTGCTAAAACCAAGGAATGTCTTTTTGAGGCTGCAGGGACCTGAGCCTGGTCTGCTGAGTAATCTCCCTGGCGTGGGCTCTCAGCGCCCAGCCCAGAGGCCCTCTGCTTGCAAGCAGACCTCCCACCTGGCATCCGAAGGGTGAAGGAGGCCGCTTCCAAAGGAAGGTCTCTGAGATTGTGAGCTGATGGGGCTGGGGCCATGTTTACCTTCCTGTTTCTTGTCTAAAGAGCAGATTGAATTATTAGCATCCGTGTTTATTAGTGCTAATTATGTGTTTCAAGTACAAAGCCATATTCTGTAGGTGTCTACTAAGATTCTTTGCTCCTTGCTTTATTTAAAAGGGTGATATTGTACTACCCTAATTAGGTCCAAGAAAACAAGTATCTATCTGTATGTTATCATCATTGTTATCCCTCAGGGAGTATTGGGTGGTGTGCGAGCTGTTACTTCAACTTAAGAGTCTGCTATTAATAAACCCGAAGTATAAGGAGATCAAAGGAACCCTTTTGCACTGCTGGTGGGAATGCAGACTGGTGCAGCCACTGTGGAGAACAGTATGGAGTTTCCTCAAAAAACTAAAAATGGAGCTCCCATTTGACCCTGTGATCCCACTTCTAGGAATATATCCCAAGAAGCTAAAAACACCAATCAGAAAGGATATATGCACCCCTATGTTCATAGCAGCACAATTCACCATAGCTAAGATTTGGAAACAGCCTAAGTGCCCATCAGCAGATGAGTGGGTTAAAAAACTGTGGTATATCTACACAATGGAATACTACGCTGCGGTAAAAAAGAAGGAATTCTTACCATTTGCAACAGCATGGATGGAACTGGAGAGCATTATGCTAAGTGAAATAAGCCAGTCAGAGAAAGATAAATATCACATGATCTCACTCATTTATGGAATATAATGAACAATATAAACGATGAACAGAAACAGATCCAGAGACAGAGTAGCATCGATCAGACTGTCAAACCTTAGAGGGAAGGTAGGGGAGGGTGGGGGTGAGATGAACCAAAGGACTTGTATGCATGCATATAAGCCTAACCAATGGACACAGATAACAGGGAGGTGAGGGCATGAGTGGGCAGGAGGGTTGGGAGGGTAATGGGGGGATGAGGACACATATTTAATACCTTAATTAATAAAGAAATTTTTTAAAAAAGGAGATCAGAGAAGTGAGGGTCCAGCAATGAGACATATGGAGAATACTGGGTGATCTTCCAGAGCAAGGAAACTTAATGGCTTCTTAGTTACAGTGCTAAACACCATGTCAGGAATGTCATCATCATCATAATGATAGTCATAATAATAATGGTAATAAAAAATAATAACTCTAATATTAACCGTCTCTGTCACCACCATCACGACAGCTAACATTTACTGGCTCCCGTTTTCTGCCAGGCACTAGACTAAGCATTTTATTTGCATCATTCTTTCTTAATCTGCATTGCATCCCTATGAGGAAGGTCCTATACATATCTGCCTTGTACAGGCGAGGAAACTTGAGGTTTAAAGAGATTAGGTAAGTTGCTCAAAGTAAGACAGCCAAGCAAAAAGTGGCACATGGGGATGTAACTGACTGAACAGCACAGCTTAGGGTCACTCATGCTGCAGCCTCGACCCACATGCACCTATTTGTGGCTGGTATTCCACTCGACTTTCACACTTGTCCCTACTCACATGCCCTTTGCCCTCTGTCCACCTACCATTAGCATTTTGTCTCTTCTGCACGGATGTAGTCAAACATTAACATATATATATATATATATAAGTAGTTCAAGACTGTGGAAGGGTATTTGGCTTATAGAGAATACAGAGAAAATAATGAAGACTAAAAAGCACCCAATTTGAAAAGATGCCAACTCTGTAAATCATGAACACGTTTGTGCGCTTTGTTACTGCCTTTCCCTTTGTGTATAGTTCGTTCACATAGTTACCGTATGTTTATGTTTTGAATTTCAAATTTAACAAGTCTTTTCTTGTGGCTTTGCTTTCATAAGCCTACTGTAATGGCTGCCGTCTATGGTTAGAGGGCCCTTAAGTTGATTCCACAAAAAGTTGTACCTTCGAGTTGCTCCCCTGTGACTTCTGCAGAGCTTCTGTTCACAGAATTGGATGGCCAATTTCTGTCTGCTGACAGTTGGGTTGGAGTTGTGGGGTGTCTACGTCCCCTCACAGTGTAAACACCCTGTATCTTGAGCAGGGTCTCTGTGGGGTTGGGCAGGAGTCTTACTGGCGTGGAGCCCAGGAGACCTAGACGTGGCTCTGTACTGAAATTAGCTGCACGTCCTTGGGTAAATTACTTCAATTTTGCATCTTCATCCATGGACCACTTATATCCAGTCAGCTCTGTAATTTCATGAAATCAGGAGTTTTCTGAACTCTCTTGACTTATACCCTGATCAGTTCCAATTGATGCAGCAATTTTGGTTGAACTCGGCTGGGTTACTCTAAATTGCTTCAAGCAGGGAATTTATTTTTTTCAAGATGACCAGACCTATAAACCCTTCAAACGTGAGGTGTCATAGCTACTTTTCTATCATTCTTGCTATCCCCACTTCTCTGCCCAATCCCACCAACTTTCTCCCTATATCCCTCCCCGCCTCCAGAATAGACAGTACAAAGTGTGTGCTCAACAAATAGGAGGTGAACAAACAAATACATGCATGACAGAGGCTACTGGTCTTGGTCTAAGAACCTTTACAACTAAGGCTGACCCAGCTTATCAAATTAGTAAGATTATTTCATGTAGCTGTGGTTACTTTGTTTATAATAGACACGGAATTTTAAGCCTCCAAAATCTCTCATAACATATTTCAAGTGATTTTCCTATCAAAATGGCTACCAATTCTTCCTGCATGTTACAGATGAACGAACACTGGTCTATGGAACTTGGTGTATTTTTCCCTGTACTGTGTGTAGTGTGGTTTTGTTTTGTTTTGTTTTGTTTTTGCTTAGGTCATGGAAAAAATCAAAGCTTAAAAAGTATCTCTCTCTTTTTTTTTTTTTTTTTTTTTTGCTGTGAACAGCAGAAAAAAATTAAGGTGTTTGGGGCTTCCTGCATTCTTGGAGCCACGTATCTGGGCCATGAAGATTACATTTTTGGTTCTGACTGGCTCCCCCTTATTCTCAACTGGTAATGCTGATTTTGAATTTGTTTGCTCATGCCTTGAAGGTATCTGCCCACTTCATTGTGCAATATATTTTTTAAAAAGTAAATTTTTATTGCTTTTAGAAAGAGAGAAAGGGAGTGGGGGGAGACATCAATGAGAGAGAAACATCATCAATCAATTTCCTCCTGCCTGCCATCTACTGTGGATTGTGCCCCCAACCTGGGCATGTGTCCTGACTGGGAATCGAATTGTGATCTCCTGGTTCATAGGTCGATGCTGAACCATTGAACCACACTGGCCAGGCTCGAATGGGTGACCTCTTGGTGCATGGGATGACACTCAACCAACTGAACCACACTGGTTGGGCTGTTGTGCAATATTTAAGACCTATGGTATAAAGCTGCTTCCAAGGAGGTCAAATCTTGCCATGTCTGGCCCTATAAGTTATCACAGACTAAAAGGAACAAAATCATGTGTTCCCATACCTCTCCGCCCCCTCTGCCCCCACAAAGACGCAATTTGGCACCCACCTTGGCACAGAAAGCTTGCCTTCATCTCCCAGATTTGATCATCAATTAGTCTTAGCTTTTCCCAAGTTGATATGCTGACAGTGGTGGCCTCATTGGGTGGCTACCAGGTGGGTGAGATGAGAACTTGGACGCACCATGTGGGGGTGGGTAAACCTGCTGGCAAAGAGACAAGCTGCCTGGTTTCATAGGTGTGTGAGTGTGTTTGAAATGCTACTGATATAAAAGCCTCATTTGTTTAGGGCTCTGTAGCAGTTATCTCTTGTTGCATAATAATAAACCACCCAAACTTAGTGGCTTAAAACAGCAACCATTTTATTTGCTCATGATTCTGTGGATCAGCAATTTGGGCTGGGCTTAGCCATTCCCCCCTGGGACCCCCCCTTGCTGCTGTATGCAGCTGGTGCCTGGTGACCTCGGAGACCTCAGCTGGGATAACTCATCTCTGTCATTTGTGCTTTCATCCTCCAATAGGCTAGCTCAGGCTCCGCCAACTGACAGAGCTGTCCAGCAAGAAGAGAAGAGCAGAAACTGTCTGTTCTATTGGTCAAAGAATGTCATAGGGCCAGCCCACAGGGGAGGGGGCTGAAAGTAGACTTCACCTGTTAATGGAATAGCTGCAAAGAATTCATGACCACTTAAAATTTATCAGAGGCTCTTAACTTGCATATGAAAGCAACCCAAAATTACTTTCATTTAAAATGATTTTTATTTTTCCTTTAAACTTTCTTGGTGTTATCATCTCATCTGAGAGAAGTCTGGAAAACAGAGGTCATCTGGAACATATCCCAGAATCCTATATAATAAAGAGGGACTATGCTAATTAACCATCACTCCATCACAAAGATGGCTGCACCCACAGCTGAGGCCAAGTTCCCAAAAGGAGCCTTAACAAGCAATCAGCAGGGACCTGAGGCTACGCCCTCCCCCGCCCCCGTGGGGCTTAACAGGGGACCTCAGGCCGCACTCCCCACCCGGCGGGGCTTGATGGCACCTCAGGCTGCCTTCCACACCGGCAGGGCTTGACAGGGGACCTCAAGGTGCACTTCCTGTCCTGGTGCTGGGCTAGGGGACCTCAGGCTGCTCCCCACACCCCAGCGCCAGGCCGGGGGACCTCAGGCCACACCCCCCACCTGGCAGGGCTTGACAGGGGTCTTCAGGCCACACACCCCCACCCAGTGGGGCTTGACGGGGGACCTCAAGGTGCGCTTCCTGTCCTGGTGCTGGGCTAGGGGACCTCAGGCCATGCCCCCCACCAGGTGGGGCTTGACAGGGGACTTCAGGCCACACACCCCACCCCGGTACCAGGCCGGGGGACCTCAGGCCGCACCCCCCACCCCAGCACCAAGCCAGGGGACCTGAAGCTGTGCCCCCCTGCCTGGTGGGGCTTAACAGGGGACTTCAAAGTGCACCCCCAGTGCTGGGTAGGGGGAACTCAGGCCGTGCCCCCCACCCAGGGGGGACCTGAGGCTGCACCCCCCTGCCGATGGGGCTTGACAGGGGACCTGAGGCTGTGCCCCCCCAAGCCTGGCAGGGCTTGACGGGGGACCTCAGGCCATGCCCCCCACTCAGGGGGCTTGACAGGGGATCTCAGGCCATGTCCCACACCTGGCAGGGCTTGACAGGAGATCTCAAGGCATGTCCCCCCACCCTGGTCTGGGCTGGAGGACCTCAGGCCATGCCCCCCATCCTGGTGCCAGGCCAGGGGACCTGAGGCTATGTTCCCTGCCCGGTGGGGCTTGACAAGGATGGGAATAGCCAGGTCTGGATCTATCCCAGTGAGCGGGGGTGGGGAGGGGGGCGGCCAGGTCTGGGTCTCACACAATTTTGAGGCGCATGTGGGTGGGCGAGGACTTGACTCTGGGTCCCATGGTGTGCCCCAGACTCTGACAGGAGAAAGGTTTTCATATACATTTTACTAATTTTCTTTCATCTCTGACACTTCTATTATAGAGAAAGGGCAAATAGCAATATTAAATTATTTCCTCTAATTAATCCCCTTTTAATGTGCACAAATTTTGTGCACCGGGCCACTAGTATAATGATAAAGATGGTAATAATAATGTTAATATTGTTCTTAATATATGCCAAGCACTATTTTAAGTTCTTTACATATAATAATGCATTTGGTCATTACCAAAATCTTATGAGTAGGTACTATTTTTATCCCCAAGTGTTTGAAGAATAAGAAAACTGAGGCACAGGGAGGTTAAGTAACTTCCCCCAATGTCATGAAGGTACTACGTGGCAGATCTGAGGTTTCACCTCGGTAGATTGCCTCCAGTGTCTGCACATTAACCCCAAATGTCTCTCAAGTTAATGGAAAGTAATTCTTCCTGACTCTGAGCAGAGTTCTCTCTTGGACCATGTAGTTTATTGAGAGGCAAGGGGGTTGGCTATTTGGAGAGGAATACTAAGAGTTTTGGGGGTACACCCATTTGGCCAAAAATGGGACTGGTCACATTGTAGGAGACCCTGATTGGCGATAATAAAGACACTTGTGGTCCTATGCAACAGCGAGTAATTTTCTTGGATGTAAATGTGTGAGTGTGTTTGGTGATGGTCATTGTCATGGTATCATTGTCATACTCTGCTTTTTGTGTGGGTTTGAAGAATGAGAATATATAATAATGCCCCTCCCTAGCCTTTCAAAGAGCCTCTTGTTCTTGGCTTCAGGTCATCAGGAAGCCTCAGCTCCAAAGAAAATGTGGTTATTTCGCTTTTTGTTTAAGAGTAGGTTAACAGCGTCCTTTATAAAACATTTGTGGAACTAAATTCAGTCCATTCTCCAGGTAGTACCAGGTGGTTTATCAAAGGAATGTGGTAAATTTTGTTAACAAAAAAAAAGCATTGAAACCTGTAAAGAATTTTTGTGAGTGTATTTGAGCCAAACTGTTGACATATGCCGGGAAGCAGAACCTCAACGAATTGAGATAATGCTCCAGAGAATGGTGGGTTACATTTGTATTTATACATTGCAATCAAATGAGGGACATAGGTGGGTTACATGAAATTCACTGGTGATAGATTAAGGAGGTGGGATAAAGCAAAGTGGTGGGAAACCCCTGGGATTGGATAAAAAGTAAAATGATGGACACATACTTAGGTGGGTGCAGGAACAATTAACATGATAATGAAGGAATTTGTGGTATCTGTCCTGGCGCCCACCACATTTGGTTGTGCCCCAGGGGCTCCAGAAAAAGGGAAGTTACAAGTTACCCAGACATTTCAAGGGTATGTTATCGTAGATGCAAAAAGACAGATAGGCTCAGTTAAGGTAAAGGCTGACCTTGTCAGTGAAGATGCTGGCCTAGGATGTAACTGTCCACCATAACTGCGTTTAGTTTAAGTTTAATTTCAGACCATCGTTTGTGGTTACTTTAGGTCTCTGAGTTTGCAAGACTGCCATGCAGGCCTCCCCTGAGCTTGTCAGGTCAGCATGTGGCCCCTTTGGTCCACAATTTTACTGACATTTAAAGGTCACCCTGGCAACCATGGATGAAGCAACCCCTGGCACCAAAGTCTTCGTAATGGGCCCACATCCCTTTCCTCAGTTTGAGGAGTGTGAAGCATGTATTGGAGTCTGATTCTTATGGGCAGTCATTGTAGCCATCTGCATCTCTGCTCTATCAAATACCATTGTTGTCTCTCTTTTTAAAAAAAATATATTTTTTTATCGATTTCAGAGAGGAAGGGAGAAGGGAGAGAGAGATAGAAACATCAATGATGAGAGAGAATCATTGATCAGCTGCCACCGGCACGCCCCTACTGGGGATCGAGCCTGCAACCCAGGCATGTGCCCTTGACTGGAATCAAACCTGGGACCATTCAATCTGCAGGTTGACGCTCTATCCATTGAGCCAAACCAGCTAGGGCCCATTGTGGTCTCTTAACTGCACAACTAGCCAACCAGCCTCCTTGTTCTGACATCCTCATTCTCCTATGTTAACTGAGTGACTGTTCCTACTGCTGGGAGGTTTTGGCCACACTTATGTGTCCATAAGAACCTGCATGTTCACCCTGAGGATCTCCAGCTAGAATCTGAGCTGGCAGCCAGGCAATATGGGCATGCGCAACCCCACCAGAGAGGGCTGGCTGTCCCACCCCTTCCATCACCTCTCCGCTTCCCACACTGGGAACCTCCCCAAAGGCCAGGTTTCTTGACTGTCAAGCAAGAAAGCCTAGGGATGCTTTCCTCATTCTCGAGGAAACTCTGTTACCTTCATAATCTTTTCCTTCAGCTCATCTTGAAGAGTTATAATCCTGTCCTACCTACATTAAGTACTTTTTCCTTTTTGGATGCTTGCTTCCTTTTCTTCATATTCCAACCAGCGGGGACAGTTTATCCCCTGCCATAGACGCAAGGTAGGTCTCTGCAGCAGTGATTCTCCCCATGGTGCTTTGCTGAATAGCTCAGCCTGTCTTTATGGCAGGATGAGAGGACAGAACAGAAACAGGAAGCTCCCTTTGTTTCCGAGGCCTTTGGGGCTGTTCTTTCCCGGCCATAAACATAAACATAATTGCTTCCTGTGATGGTCTGGCCGCCTGGCCATCCCGCTTTCACTGCCTCTTGCATGGTGGACCAGGACTACCAAAGCCTGCACCTTGGATTCTCAGTCATCAGCATTAGTTTGCCTTTGGCTTTGGCTGACATCACCTCTTTTGGGAACTGGCAGTCCCCAGGAGGAGGACATGATCTATGTGTGGAGAGGGAAGAGAGGTGACAGGCAGCACGCCTCCGGGACAGTGAGCAGGATGACTGTGCTTAGGAAGCTGTGGTTCACCGCGGGGCCCTTGGGAGCACCCAGCAGTCCTTGAGCCTCCTGAAGGGGAGGTTTCCTCCCCTTATCCCCAGAGAGGATGGTTCAGACACGTACTTCCTTGAATTCTCTGCAGTTTGGACTCACCCTATGGTTGCTGGGTTTCATTGTTTCCCTATCTTGTTGATTTTATGACCAATATTGTAGGAAGACAATACCTGAATGTTTGTGTAAGCCCCTTCTTCTTTTTTTTTTTTTCCTGGCAGTAAAGGTGATTGCTTAACAATAAACACAGAAAGGGAGTTAAAAAAATAACTTTGCTCTAGGCTGGCTCTAGGCAAGGAAGGCTGAGCCGAGAAGGCATTTTAAATGGTTAGAATGGGCATTTACACATCTGCCCACCACCCCCAGCCCCCAGCCCCCAGCCCCCAGCCCCCAGGAGCAGGCACTTCAGCAACTTTCTTACAGCCCTCAGTGGCTCTTGAAAGGCTGCCTTCAGCAATCTAACCAAAGCACAGCATTTCAAATTCAACCGCAGGCAGCTCCCGAAATTTCATCTTCAGGAAGTCTTTCTAGGATAGAGATGAAAACTTGGTTTGTGTCTAAACATGACACGTCTACACATGCCTCTGCGGTTCTCATCATGACTACTTTCCATGTGTGACCTGTGAACACTGAGTCCTGTCTACTTATTCGCTATGTTTCCCCCATTCTCAAAATGTGGGTCCTGCTAGGATAAAGAGGGCAGAAGCGGTTAAACCAAGGATGTTAGGTCTGTGTTTACCACCCAGTGGGACGACACCAGACGAACGGTGCATCAATGTGTTTGGACAGTGTTATCTACAGCATAGACTCTGATCACGGGGGCCTAGCTTCTCTTTCGTATTTAAACCTCAGGTATACTTCGGTCAGGTGTGTGGGCAAGCCTTCTTACTTAAGTTTACTTCAGAGCCTCCGCAATATATCCAATCAGATTGTTGCCAAAATGGCACATGGCATAAACCTGTTTAGCTGTCACCTAACAGAACTCTAAGATGAGGCAATAATGTAGGATAAACCTATTAAATCAGGTTATTTTCTATATTTTTAAGTAGCACTACGTTTGTAATTAAACAGTATTTTTAAATTTATTGAACTATATTTGGTGTATAACATTGTATAAATTTAAGGTGTACATGTTGATTTGGTACATATTGTAATTTGATTGCCATTTTAGTGTTTGCATCTCTATCACATCACATCACATCACATCACATCATTATCATTTCCTTTTGCAGTGGGAATAATTAAGACCTAGTCTCTCAGCAAGTTTGATGGTGATAATACAGTATTATTGTTTATGTTCACTATACTGTGTGTTAGTTCTTCAGAACTGATTTGGCTACTATGTGCAAGGAAACAGTATTTTAACATATCTCCCCCAAAAGGGTAAATTAGAGTAATGCAATATGGAACATAATGGAGATTCTGATTATTTACAAAGTAGAGGCCCAGTGCACAAAATTCATGCACTTGGGGTGGGGTGGGGCATCCCTCAGTCTGGCCTGCGCCCTCTTGTAGTCCAGGAGTCCTCGGGGGATGTCTGACTGATGGCTTAGGCCTGCTCCCTAAGCCGTCAGTTGGACATCCTTAGCGCTGCCGTGGAGGCAGGAGAGGCTCCCACCACTGCCGCTGTGCTCGCCAGCCTGAGCTGTGGGAGCGCACTGATCACCAGAGGGCAGCTCCTGCATTGAGTGTCTGGCCTCTAGTAGTCATACGCATCATAATGACCAGTCATTCCCCCGTTCTGTCGATTTGCATATTAGCCTTTTATTATATAGGATGAGGATCCCTAATGTATTCATGATTTGCTCCTGAGATTGATTATGACGCTGGAAGGGAAAGATTTTCAATTTTCAAGTCTTTAAAATGAACTGCCATAGAGTCTTTACCTTTCTCTTGCTAACATGTGTGTGCACCCTGTTAGAATAAGGCATCATATTAGTTTTATAGGATTCCTTTATAGGATTCCATAACTGAGGCAGTGACCAAGAGCAGAGAACCGGGTGATGTTCCCCTAGGATTTCTTTCCACTGAAGTTACAAATGTCCTCTCTGCATTTCTCCCCTACTTTGTTGATCCCTGTTATCCTCGAAGGCTAAATGCGTAGTTCTGTGGGTAGTTTTCCTTGACCTGTGAGCTGAAATGGAGATTTTAAATATAGAATGTTGAGGTGTCAGGGAGGAAAGTGACATTGATTAATTTGTTTTGTTCCCAGCCAGCCTGAGAAACCTGTCCCGTCAGGTAATGAACAACTGCTTTTACCCAACTAGTGACTTCAAGAGAACAATTACTCACCCCATCATTTCCATTTCCCCTGAGTCATCCAGGTTGGCTCATATTGGTTTCAACTGAATAAGAATCTCCAGGCAATGGACTCTAAGGCCAAGGTTTCTGCTTAGTAACATGAATTACAAAAACATGCCTGGGACATGGAGCCATGGCTCATTATGGAAACATATTTCATAGATCCAGCCATGTGTCTATTGGGGCAATTGTATTGTTCGGTATAGTCAAAAGTGTTATCTGAATGGGCAATGTAGAGTGTGTATATAAGTAACAAGGCCCTACAGCCTGTCTGGTCTTGACCTAAAGGGCAAGGATTGGACTATGAAAATGAATGGTGATTTGAGGTTATCACTTGTCTGTACCTTCCTAGTAGTGCTGCAGGTTGACCACTGAGTATATAGTGTGAATCTTGGTAAAGCCCCTTTAAGGACCTGTCCTTGTGATGTGCAGAGAGAGCCTTGACACTTAAAACATGTGCTGGGCCCAGCCACTGTTGCTCAGTGATTGAGCGTTGACCCATGAACTAGGAGGTCACGGTTCGATTCCTGGTCAAGGCACATGTCCAGGTTGTAGGCTCAATCCCCAGTACAGGGTGTGCAGGCGGCAGCTGATTCTCTCTTATCATTGATGTTTCTATCTCTCCCTCTCCCTTCTTCTCTCTGAAATTAATAAAAAACATATATTTTTAAAAAGAAGACATGTACTATCATAGAGAGATACTGTAGAAAGGCAGCTGGAGTTGCTTCCATTTACACATCCTACCTATCCTCTGTCATGCCACTATTCTGAGTCCTCTTCCTGGGTCCTATCTATACTAATAAAAGGCCTGTGGCCATGACACCATAACATGGAACGACCAAACAGCCAGTCACCAGGAGTTCCAGAGACCAGAACACCGTGACCCCAGCAGGGACGTGCACCCCGATCGGGGGCGTGGCCAGCCTGCAAACCACCGGTGGTGCCCCAAGCCCAGGCCGGCCTCGCCCCCTAGTGGAATCTGCCCTCAGGGAATTGGCCATTGGTCAGCTTGCTGTCAGCGGCCTGACAGCCAGGAATCCCATTCACCCGCACCCATGACCCAGACAGGTTGTTATTGTTTATTTATTAATGAATTTATATATTACTTTCATATAAATTTTTCTAATTTTCTTTAATCTCTGACACTTCTGTTATAGAGAAAGGGCAAATAGTGATATTAAAATATTTCTTCTAATTAATTCCCTTTCCATTGTGCATGAATTTGTGCACCAGGCCACTAGTTCTATATGATTGGGATGACAAACATGAGACTAAATGGTCCTGGATAAAATTTGAATGTATGAGTAGTTGTAGAGATCGATATTAATTGGCCCACACATTTAGTTCCAGTTCATTCCAAAGTTCAGTTTATTTCCAAGTTCTTAATATTTTGATTCATTACAGATCTAGAGAAACTTAGTTTTGAATGGGAGCTGTCTTCTGAGATTTAGTTGAGCCAAGACACGCTCATGGGAGAGCCCAACATGTAGAAAATAAAAGGAAAATATTCAAAGCAAAATGCTGGGTGCAGGTTTGCGGGTTAGTCGAAAATCCTACCACTTTCACAAATTCTTAACTAATCCTCCTGGGTTTAAATAGAATCAACAGTTGCTTTTATAACAGCCCCTCTGTCACCTTTCTCAATCTTCAGGCACTTGAAATACATCATTAAACACCATCAGAATTAATCCAGGGCCCTTTAGACTATAGACTGAGTTCCTTGGGGCAGGAACCTTGCTTCCTTCATGTTGAATTCCAAGGACTAACAAAAATAATGACAAACATACACACACACACACACACACACACACACCATTTATAAGCAGGTAAATATGAAATAACTAGAAACCATGAAAAGAAAACAATTTGTCATCCGGAAGCCCTGGAGATTGGAGGTTCATGTTAGATGAAAACCTGGGTCTGGATGAGACAGCTGCCCTGGGATTCTTGACAGGGCCTGGATGGAAAGGCTATAACGTGTGCCCTGTGGCGGACTGACTTTGCTATTGCCCATGATTCCTGTATTGAAATAGGAAGGCTCAGCCCAGACAAATGCAAAGGAAACAAAACCAACTCTTTTATTACTCTCTACAGCATTTATAGCCAAGACCTACCCGCTGCCCTTATCCTTGAGGCATTCTGACAGTCATTTTAATGATTTATTTTCTTTTCCAAAAGTCAAATAAAATATTTTATCACCTTTTGGGTGGGCTTGATATATTTCTCTTCATTTTATCACTTTCTGGGTCTATAAAACTCCCCTTACCTTTCAGTGTTTATAACTCAAGGATAGGAATTCTGTTTTTCTCATTCCTTATAGGAAGGCCTTTTTTAGTTTGATCTCTTTTGGTCCTATATCCTCCTCCTGTTTTTGTTGTGGTGGGGGTGTGGGAAGCGAGAGCCAGGGGGATGGGGAAAGGGGAACTCAAGAAATGGCACATGTCTGCAGTAACACACAGATCAGAGGGAAAGGTTTTGAATGAGGGAAAATATTTTTTTCAATACTTTGGAGCTAGAAGAACATTGGAGCCATTGGGGGTGAAGAAGAAGTGGTTGTGCTGTACTCCACACTGACATTTACTCGGTGGTTTCTCTCCCAGGATCGGCAATAAAAGCCATGGTCTGTGTGAGAACCCACAGCCCTGTGATTACTCCTCTCCATTCTGAATTATACGCCTTCCTCCCAAGCTCCATGCTTTACAGCTCACAGGCTCATTCCCCCCTACTCTTTGCCCTTTTTGCTTATTTCTGCCTCATTTCTGTCTACTTATATTAAGATGTCAACAGCAGGACACTCGCTCAGGCTAGTCATCATGAGCCACAAAAGCTACTCAACCACGTGGGTGGGTTTGTAAGGGCAAACTCTTCTCAGATAGATGATTTCAAGCCTGAGTTGATGCAGCCTGTGATTGTGTCAAGTTCAGTGGTGCAACTGAGTGATTTGAGATGTCCATCTCCTGCACGTCCCATCCCTCCACCATCAGCTCCAATGAAGACCATAGCATTGAAAGTGCCACAGGGTCCTTTTCTTCGAGGATCCTGCTCTCCAAGTGCAGAAATCCATTTGACACATCCACATGGATTGCTCATCCTCCTCCTCTTGAGTAACCCCGTTGGCAGGGAGCTCATTGTTCTCAGGCAGTTAATCCCTTGTTGGGCATTTCAAACCTTGACCCCAAATGGGTCTCCTACAGCTTCTTTGAAGTCATCTTCTGAAGTAACTTTCTCCTCTCCAAGTACCTGAAAAGTTATCAGTTGAAGTTTAATTCTCAGTTTTCACCTTTCTTTACCAATGTTTTCATATCTCTGGACAAATAGGGGTAGCTCTCTCAAATATTATAATTACAGCAGAGTTTTTAGACCTCTCATCATCCTGGATATATGGTTCAAATTGTTGACCTGAAGTCTTACCAATAACATAAACAGTTGATTGACACATGTTTTATATGTTATAGTCTGTATTCTTAAAGTAGAGAAAAGAAAATGTTATTAAGGCAATCATAAGGAAAAGAAAATACATTTATGGCATTTGAAAAAGGCTGCACATAAATGGTCCTGTGCCATTCAAACCCTTGTTGTTTAAGGGTAAACTCTACTGGCTTTATTTTTTAACCATTTGACTTACTTCCAAACTATGTGTGTATGTGTGTTTTTTAATGGAGCATTTAGGCTAAGCAGGTGACACATCCTCACATGCAGGCCAGCCTCTCGATTCTGAAGAAGGTAGTTGTATTATGACCCCAAAAGATGTCGCATGTAGCCATATAAGACGCATATCTGTCAGACTTTAAAATTGGGGTAGCACCTATGCTTTAAACCAATAACAACTCTCCTAAAAAAAAGACCTTCTGCCCAGCCAGTGTGGCTCAGTGGTTGAGCATCGACCTATGAACCAGTAGGTCATGGTTCGATTCTGGTCAGGGCACATTGCCCGGGTTGCTGGCTCAATTCCCCAATATGGGGCTTGCAGGGGGTGGCTGATCAATGATTCTCTCTCATCATTGATATTTCCATCTCTCCCTCTCCCTTCCTCTCTGAAATATATATATATATATATATATATATATATATATATATATTTTTTTTTTAAAGAGACCTTCCCTTTATGCATGCCCTCCATCCCCATGCCCTAAGACATTTAACCATCCCTACTTTGACATGTCTCACTTGCTTTCATTTTTAGTAGAACTGTTTGGAAAGATTTGAAGAGCATCAATTCAGCTGTGTTTGCATTTTCTAGAGCATGAAAAATGGTGTTTCAGTTATTGCATGTGGGGAGATGAGGAACCAAATGTACAGCCGGATTTTTAGATTGCAGGTGGAACTGGAAGCATCAGTCATTAGAGAGATGGGCCCCAAGCCTGTGAGCTGAGTCAATTCCATCCATGCCACACAGAGAGGATAAACTTGGAACACCACAATGGCAGCTTTTGAATGCATTCCCAACCACTCCTCATTTGGTGGGAAAAGCTTTTATTTTTCCACCGTTGGACCGCTCTTTCCATCAAATATGTAGCCAATTGGCTAAGAGAATAACTGGCCAAGCTGCCTGGGCTTCTGTTTTTAGTATCCCGACAGGAAAGAGAGGTTTGTTGTAATTGGGTACCTTAGCTGTTCTTCCATCTGGCCATTTCCTCCTGTCTCTTATTCCCCTTCACCTTGTTTCTTTGGAAGCCAGTAGTGATGCTTTTTATATAGAAAAAGGATGTAGATGCCTGAGGGCAAAGAAACAGCGCATGCATTGCTTTTTGGCTGAGAATTAGAGGGAGGACTTTTTGGGAGCCACCAGCAGGAAGCTATGCCGTGGGATCTGCAGGCTGTTAGGATGGATGGTTAATACCCTGTGAACCAATCTCACACCTGCCGGGCACTTCAATATGCCATCCCTGCACTGAGTGCCTTCAGCAAGTGGTACACAGAGCTTGTTCACAGGACCGATAGTGCTTCAGCTAAATCTGCTCCCTGACCCACAAGAAAGCTCCAACCGTGTCGGCTCCTTACACTACCTGGCCCTGTCTCCTTCCTCCAAGAATTTCTTTGCCACAGTCAACAGTGAACAAAACTGGAAGGGGACTAAGTTTTTTCAATAAGTGCCATAAAGTGCTTATTGAGCACTTCCTATAGGCGTGGCATTGTGAAACATACTTTATAGGTAATTCATTTACTTCTCAATCTGTCTTATCATTTACTTCTCACCACAGCCCTGAAATTTAAATGTTCCTGTCTTGGTTTATGGATAAGGAAACTGAGACTCTAAGAAGTTAAGCAACTTGTTCAGGTTAATCGGTTCCTGACAGGGGTGATCAGAGCAGAAGCTCAGGATCTGAACAAGATTTCCTGACTCCATTTACACTCAGGACAAACCAAACCTTGATGATAACTTGTGTTCCATTAGGGGCTAGAGATTTACATACTTGGGCTGAGAAGTGATGAGACTCCCAGCACAGCCTTTTTATAGCACCACGCAGACAGTGGTTCATTGTCTTTCCCTCTATTGCCATCCAAGAGTGTCAGAGCTTTATTGACATTGTAAAATATTACACTTCAGACAGCATCTTGTCACCACTGTGATCTAGAGGGCAATGCAAAATTAACTCAAAGTCAGTTTTCTGTCATTTTCCCCTCTCCCACTCCTCCCAAGTGAGATGAAACCTGTATGCTCTGTCCTTTAAACATATGACAAATAAACATGACTGAGGCGATGCCCTGTTCAGAGGGTATAGCCCCTGTCCTCCTTAAAGAACTCTGCCTCTCCAGCAACTCAGACAGACACTGGCAGCTAACTCACCTTGCTTTTTGAAATTTTGTTTTCCTTGAAACTTGAGAGATGCCTTTAATAAGTCCCTCCTGATACTAATATATTGTAGCCATGATCTTCTAAGCCAAACTTGTGTTTTATGAGGTCCCGATTCAGCGGGCAATGCAGGAGCAGGCATGTATATGCTGTTGAACAAGTGAAAGCAGCTGATCTCACCGTTCCCTGCTCTGGGTCATAATTCTTTGGAAATAGTGAGAATTCCAAACCTGGTGGTACACATTCTTCTCTTTCTTAACAAACTGTGCTCCCTGCACGTAGGTCTTATCAATAAATCCGTCAAAGGCCAGGCCAGTCTGCACAAAGCCTGCTTTACACGTTCCCCTGATGGGATGGAAAGCAGCCCTTCAGAGCTGGGTGGCATGGAAATTACTTTTCTATCCAGCTCAACAACAAAAGTGTACATCTATCAGTTTTCATTCTTGTCTACTGCAGTGGTCAGGAGATCACTTGTTTCTTTTTTAACCACTTTGTAAATATCAAAGTTTGGGGGGCAAGGAAAGAAAGTTCCAGCTGTACCCATTGATTTCAGAGTCACTGACCTGCGGCTGGTTAGAGAGAGCAGGGCATGCTGGGAGGTCTGCTTTCCTCTCCCACAGGGATGCTTAAGGGCTGTTGTTCTAGAACAGTGGTCGGCAAACTGTGGCTCGCGAGCCGCGGTTTGCCACTCTGTTGACTAATGAGTTTGCCGACCACTGACCTAGACTCTCGATTCCAATAATTATAAGCTGTTGTTGTTCCTTGTGATTAAGCCCTCTCAGGGGTGGGCAAACTTTTTGACTCGAGGGCCACAATGGGTTCTTAAACTGGACCAGAGGGCCGGAACACAAGCATGGATGGAGTGTTTGTGTGAACTAATATAAATTCAAAGTAAAGGAGCGGAGGGGAGAGCAAGAGAACCCTCCGCTCTTTCGGCTCCCCGGGCCGGATAGAACAGCCGAATGGGCCGGATCCGGCCCGCGGGCCGTAGTTTGCCCATGGCTGCTAGAAGAATCTAAAGGGAAGTTTGTGCACCTAGTTACCAGACTGGGCATCCAAGAGCCTCCATTTCTCCTGACGTAATTATGAGTCTTTGATGAGAATCAGAAAGCCCTGCAATTATGCTCATGACTTTCAAAGACAATCCGAGATAGTTTACCTCTCAAATCAATCTCAATAGCTCGCAGCAGCTAGCTGACAGTGCTGATGACTATTGTCAAATCTGGAGCTTTTGTGTTGGTGAATTGCTCCTGAAGCATGGAGAGCTGTGTAACTTATTATGAGGATATTTTATATTTCTGACAGGGGTGATTTAAAAAAACAGGCTGTGTTATTCAGATCAGCACATAAGCCACAGATATAGCCTCCTCCCCAGAGTTCTAATTGGGATATATTACTGTTGGTGGTGTTGGTGAATGCTGGACATTTTGATGTGTTATTTTCTAAACTGGGCATTCTAGCTGTGGAGGAGTTAATCAGTTCACAGAGAGCTCTTGTTAACTCATAACATACAGCCTCTTTTTGGAAATGCCTCTTGCTACTAAAGCCCCTATAAGCAAAGTCACAGTTTTCTCAGAATTCTCTACCCTGAAATGGCCAAGTGCATTCTGCACCGGGGGGGGGGGGGGGGGGGGGGGGGGCAGCTAATCTTGCACTGTTGGTCTGTGTTCATGAAATTCTTGAATTTACAAGCAGTTACATACTCAGTTTAAGAGTGCTTCTAGTTAGCTTAGATAATTACCCAAACTGGTAAGAAATATTTCAACCTAAAGTTAAAGTGAAAACAACTATATCTTCAGTATAAATTTTCTACAAAATTGTATCCCTTTTATTTACTTTTCTCCGCAATAAGAAAAGGAAAGGAACCACTGGAAGTGGAGAGTCTGTCCCATTGTAACTGGCTGGAAGGTGGGAATCCCATCTGCCCAGCTTTTCTCTGGGAAGATTTAATCAGCTTTGCTGTCAAAGCAGAGAAATGCTTGCGTGTGGAGAAAAACACTTTGTTAGATAAACCTCCCATCAGGTGATGGTAGGCCCTGTGTGAAAAGTGAGGGGAATGCCTGTGTATGATTGGAATACAAAGGGACAGATTTACTAGGCTCTGCGGGGCTTTCCCCCTAAACTTCCTGATTCAGCGTGCAGTGCAGGCGCAGGTACAGTGTTACATGCTGTTATGCGGTGAGACCAGCAGATTTAATGATTCTCTGCTTCTGGGTCGTAATTCTCTGGTAACAGTGAGAATTCCAAACCTGTAAGCACCTCTTTGTCTTCCCCAGGACACACACACACATCCCTTTCTTAAGGTGGATTGTTGGTTATTGGTGGTGGGTCGGTGTGTGCTTTTTTGTTTGTTTGATTTGATTTAGTGTTAGTCTCCAAAAGTGAGGGGAAAAAAGAGATAAGCAAGTGTGGAAGTACGAATGAGTTGGAGAAAAGTATTAACTAGACCCTTTCCTTACTAGAAATGCTGTAAGTTTTATTTGTTGGCAGGAGGCTGAACACTGAAATGGGCTTTGGTGTTCAGCCGGCTGGCTCTGAGGCCCAGCCGGCTGCCTGTGTGGGGGGTGCTTCGTGGGGGTGCTTCACCCCTGTCTCCGTCCCTGGCACCTGCACTGATCCGCTGAGGGCACCGGGCTGGCTCTTTCACAGGCACAGTCAGGGCCTAGAGGGAGTCCTGGACTGGGAGCCTCAAAGGACATTAAATGCTTCTTGTTTTCTGAGTTCTCATCACCCTAATTCATCCCCCAGCCCCTTGCCAAGTTTACTGAAGGGACATGGATAGAAAAACTTTCTGACAAAATCGTCTTTAGGTGTACAACGTGATGATTTGATATACATGCACATTGTGAAGTGATTATCACAATGAAGATAATGAGCACCTCCATCACCTCACGTAGTTACCTTTATCTTGTGGTGAGAACACTTGAAATCTGCTCGTTTAGCAAATTTCAAGTACATAATACAGTATTATTAACTATAATCATCACTCTGTGCATCAGATCCCCAGAACTTACCTATCTTATAGCTGAGAGTTTGTGACCTTTGAGCACATCTCCCCATTTCCCCCACCCCCAGCCCCTGGTGACACTGTTCTGCTCTTGGCTTCCATGATTTTGACTTTTTGAGAATCCACATGTAAGTGAGATCATACTGTATGTGCCTTTCTCTTTCTGACTTATTTCACTTAGAGTCATGCCCTCAGGTCCATTCAGGTTGTCTCAAATGGCAGGATTTCCTTCTCTTTTGTGGCTGAATAATAATATTCTACACATATATACTAAGAAAACATATACCGCATTTTAAAAATTCATTCACCTGGGTTGTTTCCATATCTTGGCTATTGTGAATAATGCTGCAGTGAACATGGGAGTGCCGATAGCTCTTGGAAATAATGATTTTATTTCCTTAAAATTTATACCCAGATGTAAGATTGCTGTATCGTATGGGGATTCTATTGTTAATTTGAGGAACCTCTATACTGTTTCTCATAGTGATTGCACCAATTTACATTCCCCCCAACAGTGCACAAGGTTTCTTTTTCTCCACATCCTTGCCAACATTTATCAGTGTGAAGTAATAGCTCATTGTGATATTGATTTGCATTTTCCTGATAATTAGCGATGGTGAACACCTTTTCATGTACTTGTTGGCTATTTGTATGTCTTCTTCAGAAAAATGTGTATTCAAATCCTTTGCCCACTTTTTAATTGCATTTTTTTTTTGCTATTGAGTTGTATAAGTTTCTTATATATTTTGGATAGTAACTTCTGATTTGCAATTTTTTTCTCTTATTCTTTAGGTTGCCTTTTCATTTTGTTGTTTCTTTTTGCTGTACAAAAGCTTTTTTAGTTCCCAATTTAAAGCATTTGGAAATGTCCCTCAAGTGACCTCACCCCTTCCGTGACCTTGAACCAGGCCTTGCTTCCTCATTTGTCTGTGCCTGGAATGAGACAAGATCAGTGGCTTTTCAGATGTTTAAAACTCTGGAACCTTTTACCCAATTGAAATTTTGTAAAAATATTTTAATAAAAGCAGTTTTAAAAAATTAATCCTATTCTCATTTAGGTATGGATGAGGAACCCAGGGTACCCCTGACCCCACTAAATCCCCTCTATCTGTTGCAACTCCAACAGGCCTGGGGGGCCACCTTTAGTCCAGCCCCACGACAGGCTGGCTGAGGCAGGAAGTTACACTATACCAGTGGTTGGCAAACTGCGGCTCGTGAGCCACATGCGGCTTGCGAGCCGTGGTTTGCCGCTCTGTTGACGGAATTTGCCGACCACTGCCTTAGGGAAAAACATTTTAATAATGTACTAATGTCTTTAACCTGAAGTCAAAACTTCTGGGTAAGGGTAATGCCTTACGCAGTGGTCGGCAAACTCATTAGTCAACAGAGCGGCAAACCACGGCTCGCGAGCCGCAGTTAGCCGACCACTGCACTATACCAAGGCCTGGAAATGAAGGTCAATCCTGAATTCTGGAGACAGCATATCTTAAAAGTTTTGAGTCAACCAAAATGGCTTAACCCATCATAAATTTGTAAGCACCAATCATCCTTCTCTTTTATATGCCCTGTTCCTTGTAACCAGAGTACTTTTTAGCTTTGCTATTGCACAGCGATGTGCAAATGAATGTGGGTGATGGATTCTGTAAAGCATACCCATCTCAACATCCCAGAACTATGCCAGGCCCTCTGCCATCCTTTCCGGATTTCAGAAACCCAGACTCTTTGCCCCCCACCTCCCAGCCCGCTAACCCCTCTGCTACATGAACACCATATCAATTTTCTTAACCTCTGTATTGATCATGTCAGCCTCCTTAAAAAAAATAGCCTCATTGTTTGAAAGACCAAAACTCAACTCCAGACTCCAACTTGCTGAAAGTTCCATGATTATTTTTCTATCAGATCCCATTTGCCATTTCCTTCTAATATACATCCCTTTTCAGTAAGTCATTCTCTCCCAAAGCCTGTGATCATGCTCTTGGCCATCTCTTTATCGTCCTTTCCTCATGAAGACCCTGTCTCCTTCATAGCTCACCCTTCAAGTCCTTTCATGCTCCCTCATCTCCCTCCTCTGGCACTCAGCAAGGGGGCAGAATGATGTTGAAAGGGATACAGCACCAGTACCACTAACTTGGAGTTCTGCCATGGATTTGCAAGGCGCCATTGGCTAGCCCCTTTACTTCTATGGGTCACGGTTTTCTCATCTGTAAAATGGGGTTAATAATATAATATCTCCCTTGTCTACCTCACTGTGTGGCTGTAGGAATCAAGAGCAATACTATATGTGAACACCCTTTATCTAACTTAAGCACTCTTTATTTTTCAGGTCTTGTTCTTAAATAATAAGGTATTATTGTGAGTTATTATTATCACTTATTGTGCCCTATAGCACTTGTTTTAATTATGAATCACCCTCTGCCCTGTACTCCTTGCCTTATTATATGCATTATATCTGCTCTCACCAGATTTTTTTTTAATATATTTTTTATTGATTTTTTACAGAGAGGAAGGGAGAGGGATAGAGAGTTAGAAACATCGATGAGAGAGAAACATCCATCAGCTGCCTCCTGCACACTCCCTACTGGGTATGTGCCTGCAACCAAGGCACATGCCCCTGACCAGAATCGAACCTGGGACCCCTCAGTCCACAGGCCGACGCTCTATCCACTGAGCCAAACCGGCTAGGGCACTCTCACCAGATCTTTAATGTATTCTGGTGATATCTGGGGAAAGTCTCAGCCAGCATGCTTCTTCCTTTTTTGTGTTTTTAAGAATAAACCTTTTTTTCCCTCAGGTATTTCCTCTACTTGGCCAAACTAAATGTGTGTAGATTTGTTCTTTGCAGATTTGCTTATTTCTGAAAGCCTCCCTACCATGTTTCAGCATAAATACTATGCTTTATTATATACTACTAGCTATAAGAATCACTAGACTTTTTTAGAAAAGTAAAGGCAGTAGATAGAGATAGTAACGCTTTGTAATCCATTGTCCCCATTTCAATGGCCATATGTGTGCCTTCGTACATGAACTGCCTTCATCACTGTATTCAAATCATTTTAGGTCATGGACCATATCTTCTTAAGTTTTTATTTCTAGTTTCTCACATAGTGAATAGGAGATGTTCATGAATGCTCATTAAGTGAGTAACCAATATATGCATTTTCTATGTAAAAAGTTGATTTGATTAATACTTTCTCAGCTAAGAAAACCCTCAAAGATAAAGTTGCATTGATGATGCCAAAACATAACACTTCTAATTAAATGCTCAACGTAATCACCCACACAAAAGGAAGCCAAATTCGTGGACTGCACTGCGTGGCCAGGCCGCAGCCGCGGATCGTGCCAGTTTCCTTGGATCTGTTCTGCAGGTCCCAGTGAACTCAGACCCAAAGAAATTCTTGTGACAGCTCTCTCACACCCCTGCTTCACCAGCTGCCATTGCCAAAATGTACAGAAAGTTCATCAAAAGCCTAAGCAAGGGTGGCAGTATTTTAATATACAAACACCTACTAGACTTCATCAAGGCATTAAATTTCGGGGGTTCTGGAATTTTCCTGGAAGGATTTCATAACCAAATCAAACTTGTTAGAATATTAATTATTGCTGCTACTACTGCGTTTTACTGGTAGAAACTCCTGATTCAACATCAGTTTGATGCTTTGCTACTGTATTTCAATCTCTATCTCTTTTTTTCTCTTTCTCATACAGACTGGCAACTTTTAACTATTTTGAGTTAATGGTAAGATATGTGCTGAGTACTAGCTAGCCAGTCTTTTCAGCGTTCTCATTTAAGTGTAGTAGGTGATATGCACATTCCCTATGCAAGTATTTTTCTTCTTATTAAATAAATCCATTGTCCCATAAAGTGCTCCTTAAAAGAAAATGTGCCTTTAGTTTCACACCTCCTTTCTTCATTCTACAGCAGCCAGCAAACCTTTGGGCCCCTGCTCTGAGCGAAGCCCACTGCTAGAGATAAAAGACTACACCTGCCTTCAGGGACTGTGCATAGGGAGAGGGAGGCAGCCAGACCCCTCCTTCTGCACCCACATTCTTCTTCCCACTGAAGAACCTGATGCTGTGGTCTGAGTGGTGGTGTGGCTTTGGGGGCACTCAGGTATTAAAGGCATGCTTTTTTCAGTGGACCGATGAATGAAATAGAGAAGAACCATTACCTCAAAGTGACCTGGAAACAGAGCAGCGGTGATTGCCATCTGCTGACTCACCACCCAGACCGCCCAGGGACTGGAGAAGTGTTCTAGGCCGGCCCAGCCTCCCACCCGCAGAGCCCGGAAAATATCCCTGATTAGAGCAATTAGAGCGACTCCCTGAGCCAGTTCAGAATTTGCTTAATCGCACTCACTTCACTGAACTATGGTTTTGGCTTCGGGGATTTTAGGGAAAGAAAAAAAAAAGCAAGTTTAAGGAAAGGAAGCAATTAGAGAGAGAGAATTCAAATTGATTCTCTTCTCTAGTCAGTTTGGAGTTGGCAGAAGAGAAGGCAAATGACATCCATGACCAGGTGTAAATATAAGGAGGCTGATTTTGGAAGATGGGTCCTTTGAGCCTTGTTTGGATGAGAATCCCTGAGATCACAAAAGGAAGCAGCTGGTAAGTTCCGGAAACCTTTTTTGTGAAAGCCCAGAATTTGAATAATGCACTAAATGAAGTGGAGTGCATATATTTAAATATTTATGGACAAATGGCTGTCATTTCTTAGCACGCTCTACCATGGTCCCATGACTTGATACAATTGCTTTTAAATGATCATTTTCTAGATACTAGAAAAGCATCAAACAGAAGGAGATGAGAATTGCAGCAAACCAAACAAAGAAAAAGCAGAGGAGGAGATTATAAACAAAATACAGCCATCATAGCCAACTATATTTAAGGAGTTTTGAAAGCAGTGTAGTGTAGGAAGTAAGATGTATGAGTTTGGAACTGGATCGGAATTTAAATTCTATGCGTGATTTATTAGCTTTGTAGCCTTGGGTAAGTTACTCTTCTCTTGAAACCCCAATTCCTCACCTGTTTAGGGGGGATAATAATAGTACCCACATCACTGGGGTGTGGTGAGAATTAAATGAATCATTGGTTCTAGGTGCCTGACACCCGTAACCTCTACAAGAGATCTGACACCCAGATCTCCAAGCTCAGGAACTTTGTTTTAGGGACTGAGACTACGGCAGTGAACAAAAAGATGCCTGGTGCATGGTAGGTGCTCCATAAATACTGGCTGAATAACTGAATGAATGAATGAATGTGTTTAGTCTAGTTTGAGTGTATAAATTGGATTATTTTATGAAATAAATTTAAAATGTTCATTTTAAATGAGGTAAGGTATAGGGAAAGACATACTGGGTGAAAATTTTGAGTGTGGCAAAGGTATATTTTTCAAATAAGTAGCCAGGAAAATATTTGTCCTCTTATTTCTCATCAGGGACACAGAGTTTGATTCCACTTGCTTCTCTGTGATCAATTGAATTGAGGGAGCATTTTTGTAACGTTCTCCACGGCCTCCTCCTTTGCTCTCCTGAGCATAATGTTAAGAGACGCTGTAGGAGACAGACAAGCACATATTTAAACTATTGATTATAAACACTGTTTTCTGCCATTTCCTTCCATATCATGACAGCTTAATTTCCCCATTGTGACAGAAAGTAGGGGCTCGGAGGTTCCAGGTCCCAGAGTCTAACTGCATCGCTGTCCTCCCATTTGTAAGCAGGCCCCACTGGGGTCTCTTCTAAATGCTCTTGTCAAACAGAGGGCTATTGGCTCTGCCCTGGGCTGTGGGCAGTGTCTCCCTCTGCTCCCGGTGATCCAAGCCCTGGCACCAACAGTGGAGAAAGGGGTTGACGTTCTCTGCCGAGCCCTAGCCCCAAGTCATTTGTCAGTCACGATGTGATGAGCAAAATGCTGCCATTGGAGGAAGATGTACAAATTTGCCAAGGAAAGGAATGCAGTTCTGGGACCTCCTAGCTACAGGATTATGTAAATCATTCAACAAAAGTGAAGTCAAAGTTATGAAAGTCAATTTCCATTTGTACCACAGCTAAGGAAAATGGTGACAGGATATTCTGCAACTTCTCGGGAGGTATTCCGGGAAGGCTGGTCCAAAGGGAGAGTTTTAAATGCCTCTAAGTTGTTACATGCAGGCAGCGAATAGTTCTTGGTTTGTATCCGACATTATTCTAAGTGCTTGAGACTTATTAACTCACTCACATGAGGTCATTATTTTTTATTATTCCCTTTTTGCAATGAGGAAACTGAGGTATAGAGAAGTTAAATAATTTGTTCAACGTTTAATGCTTGATTCTACATGTAAGGAAACTGAAGTGTGGGAAAATACAGAGCTCATTCACTCAGCTGATGAGCAGGAATTCCCCCCTCACTGTATGTGCACGAGGACCATTGCATCTTTTCCTCTGGGAGTGGGTTCCAGCCCCTTTTTACAGATGCAGCTTTCCTGCCAGGGATTAGGGAGAGACGTTCCAGCTGCTGCCTCTTGAAAGCCTGAAATTTGGGATGTCAGGACCTCAAATGGAGTCCCAAGAGAGGTTGAGTTGTTTCTCATATTTCAAAGAGCCTAACATAAATTGCTTATTTAGGGGCAATAAAACAATGTGGTTAATGAGTACATAAAAGCAATTTTTTTTTTACATTTGTCTAAGTCTATATATATATATATATATATATATGTATATATATATATATATTATGCTAATGTAATAATTTAATTATTTCATGTGGGCTAGACACATTTTATGGCAATTATGCATTCTTAATTTTTATAATAGGTATCTTCTACCTACAGTTTAAAATATTTTTTAATTTATTGATTTTAGAGAAAGAGAGGAAGACAGAGAGAGAGAGATTTGTTGTTCTACTCATTTATACATTCACTAGAGGCCCAGTGCATGAAATTCATGCATGGGTTGGGTCCCTAGCAGCTGCCAGCTGCCGGCTGGGGCCTCCCTTCCTGTGGTTGGTCCACCGGCCCCACCCCTGGTTGAAATCCCAGTGGAACTCCCAGTCCAGAGGACAATTTGCATATTAGGCTTTTATTATATAGGATTGGTTGCTTCTTGTACGGGCCCTGACCCGAGGTCGAACCCACAACCTTAGCATATTGGGACAATGTTCTAACCAACTGAGCTACCTGGCCAGGGCTATATATCCTTCAGATAAATCCTTCTAAACATGGAATCTGGGGTTTGGAGTGAGCACAAGATAGAGATGAACCTTGAGGATGAAAAATTTAGCATCTAATGGTCTAGATTAAGAGTGATGTGTTGCTTATACTCAACAATTACAATATACTCAAATGGATATAACACTGGTTTTGAGAAGCCCCCTTTACCATATAACAAATTGCTGTGTGTATTTGAGTATTTCTGGACTTTCTATTCTGTTCCATTTGTCTATTTATATGCTAGTATTATACTGTTTTCATGACTGGAGCATTAGGGAATGCTTTAATGTCTATCAGGACTAGTCATCCCCAAATGCAATAGTAAGTCATCTGCTCCAGCTCATGCTATATTAAAATGGCAGTCAATGAGAATTTATAATCCAGCCCCTATTTCAGTGATAGGCCTGTTGACTTAGAAATATCAACAAGGAATGTAAGCTGAAAGTGTGACAGTGAATGTGGTTCTTACGGAAAGTAATAATAATAACACACACAATAGGAAAATAAATAGTAATATAAAAACCTGAGAACCAAGGCAGGTCCTAATCTAGGAGATGGGGGAGGAAGAGAAACAAGCAAAGGAAAAAGGACCTGGTTGTGGTTGTGGTGGGTGAAGGCTGCTTCTTCCTTGGAAGCAGCCAGTCCTAGTTCTCTTTGGCAAAGTCAGAAAGGCCGATGGTAGAGAAGGTTGTAGTATTTGCTGTGTGCATGCCATGGGAACTCACGATCTGAGACGGGTGAAGTTATGTTGAGGAGACTGTGAGTCATGCTGCTCTGGGCAGTTCGCAGGCCAGGACAGGCAGTAACCATGAACACCGAGGCTGCCCATGCACTGGCTTGTGTCTCCGAAGATGTGAGCTTGAACCTCACCATGTGTTTCCCAGAAAGATGGATGGATATGTATTATTCTCATCCCTCTTTCCAGAAGACAGCACTAAATCTACATAAGGCGATGTCTTTACTGGAGAGATGATTTCTATCTAACACAAGTGATTGTGGGAAAGACATCTAAAGTGTTTAGCAGGGGCAAATCATAATACTTTTTTTTCCCTCTGAAATGCACAGACCTGCTGGACTCAGTCTACACCTTCACAAAAAGACCAGAGAACGATGCTCAGAGCATGGGGGAAAGGCCTGAATTCCGGAGTGGGCGGAGATACTGAACCCGGTTTACTGCATTATGACCTCATTCCCCGGCAGACACCCTTAATAACCTTTGGCACGGCCTGTAACCTGCTCATCCCCAATTTCCTCCTTACAACCTGCAGTGAGCTCCCTGCACTTACCTCACAGGGATGTGGGAAGGTTAATTAGTTTCAGATGGGAAAGTTCTTTGAAGATGAGTCATATAGTGTAGTGAGTGTGGTCATGTGAGGCTGCACGGCCACAAATTGGGTAAATGTCTGCTGCCCAAAACCAGGCACCAAAGGGTAAATGGAAATTGTTCCGCCTCAGAGTCAGGGGAATGGATGTTGCAAACTAAATGAATGGATGAAGTCAACCTTATTTAAGCATTTATTCAAAGATCACTTACCGAGTATCTCTGCTGTACAAATGGTATCAGGGGGTTAATGAGGAGCAACATGCCCTGAGGAGCAAGCTCTCCGAGCTTCTGAAGCGGAAGGTGATAGCCCTGGATTGTGATCCATGGGCCGGATGTCATCTTTGCCATCGGCCATGTGAGCTGGGCAGCAGTTACAGTGAGCCCACATCCTGGCTTACCCTGAGCAAGACGGACGTCGGGTCATGGCGCTGCCTCAGTCCCCTCACTTTCCAGATGCCACCCTTACCAAATCCCCGAGAAAGCCTTCTCTCTCTTAGGTGCTTTCAGTGAAGAGAAACTTCGTGCCCCTGAACAAAAAGAGGACTAGAAAGGAGAAGAATCCCTCTTTTGGCCTCTTTGACTTCTGCTGCTTGCCATAGTTTTAAAAAGTACATTCGAGGTGTGCTTTATTTTAAGCACAAGGTAAAAGGGACCGTTTTAGGCATTATCACAGAACACTTTCTCTGCCAATAAGGAATTTTATGGTCTGGAAATTGGTACAGAATATGGATGAGATCTCAATGTACATTTCAAGCTGAACTTTTTTTTTCCTCCTTTCAGGTGTCCTTGAATGAGGGTAGCAGGCAGTTGGAAGGGGAGGAGGAGGGAAGAAAATTGATTAAGAAAGATGAGTCTGCGTAACCTTAGAAGGTGAAGTAAAGGGCTTCTCTGGGCAAGCAAGGCTAGTAAGAACATTATCCCCGTAGGAGGGTCGGGACTGCAGAAGACGAGAGGTAACCAGAGAGCAAGCAGAGGGCAGTGCAGGAGATGTGTCATGTCAAAACCGTATTGTTTCATGAAGTACAAGACTCTAGGAGGGAGATTATAGGGCAAAGCACCATTGCATTAGTATGAGATTCCATATTCATAATATTCCATATTAATGGTCAATAATATTAATTCAGTTTTCAGTGAATCTGTTATGGTTGAATAAACTCATATCTCTGTACAGATATTTAGAGGTGATAAGAGGGTACAGCCTTGATTTATACTAAATCTTCTGTAGGCTTTGGTGTTATGTTTATACGATATGTATTCCTTTGTTCTTAGCTCTTTTATTGAAGTTCAATAATCTTGCCCCCCCTACCTATTTAATTTTGTTCTTTAATGATAGGAACAGAAAAGACTGATTTTTGGTGGGTTTGCGATATTTTCACTCAATTATAAAATATTCCGTAGGTAGATTTATCTTCTAGTTAATATAGTCATTTCCTGACGCCTCCATTCTTACCCTGATCAGTTTATAGCATAAATCCACTTGTTGATTTCCTGTAAACCTATCAGTGACACTTGCTCTTACACTTTCCCAGTCCAGAGGTACTGCTGATTCATGTCAGCTGGTCCTGTGATAACCTGCTATAACAAGGCAGGACACTTTGGACCAGAGGCTCTCTTCCTGGTAGCCTTTTTCAGACTGGATTCAAGGCTCAGGGTCCTGGCAGGAGCCAGGTGGCATATTCAGACTGGTGTTATTTGAGATAATTAGTGAAGGGCTGTCTACAATAGTGTGGGCTAGATTTATGGAAACAGAATCTAGCCCACACTATTTCTAGCCTATAGGCCTACAGGACAAGGGAAGAAAATGGTCACCAGAAGGCAAGAGATGGTAGCTGTGGGGCGGAAATGATGGCAGTCTGGCAGGGAGGGAGTCAGAGGAATGAATACCCCGGGCTCACTCTCTCCACCCTCCAATCTGCCAGTTACTGCCAAACCAAACCAGAGGCCAGTGGAAAAGGGAAATCTGTGAGTGGTCTCCATAGCTTGGCTCCCGGGACACAGAGCAGGGTGGAGAGAGATGGAGGGTGGATCTTGAGGGGCAAAGGGTGAAAGCCCAGTAGAGTTCACTTCCTCTTCATCTTATAGGATAGTTTGGGAAGATCTTCTGGTTGTAGCAGATTTAAGGCTCAACATAGTGTGTGTTGAACAACATGTGAGAGTGTAGGCCATTGTTGGGAAGACCTTACGTTGCTGAAAATGGAGTTTTCACACTCCATGTAATTAACCTAGAATCTCAATGAACAATCAAAATGGAAATGGGAATTCTGTTGGTAGTAAAGATGAAAAACTTTTTTCTTAAGTTTATTTTTATTGGTAATGCCTGTAAGAGTGTGAGGTCTTTAGAGACTTTCAGCTCATCTCCAAGCAAGGACTGGAACTTTCTGTGCCCATCCCAGTGCTAAGCAAGGAAGGGTAGTCTTATGTCTCCAAACAAACTTCAAGATTTTTTTTCAGGATAGAAACCAATCCACGGGCTAGAGTAGACACAGAAAAGATTAATGAATGAAAAATATTAGAACTGTTACTTCAAAGAATGGGAAGGACAAGGTAATGACTCATGAGAGCCTGTTGCTTTTTAAAGCCAACTTTATAATAACTGTGTAATATTTATGACTATTTATAGACAAATAACATAGATCAGAAAACAGATAAAAGAGAATGCTTTACTGAGGCCTAAATATTGTTCTCACATATATTCTAGAGGAGTTTTCCTAAAATTGGTCTTCAGAGGAATTTATATCCTTCTCTCATATATACTCAGACAATCATAAAATTTGAGAGCTGATAATATATATATTGAATTTCAGTCTTAAATCTAGTCAGATATTTCATGATCTTAATGATATTGGCAGGTATGTAATCCATAGAGAAGCCATAAATATCTATAGTTAGTTTTCTGTTTTCAGTTATTTTATTTTTTAAATTAAATGTATTGGGGTGACATTGGTCAACAAGATCATATAGGTTTCAGGTGTGGGTTTCTATGTTACAAGATCTGTATATTGCACTGTGTGCCCACCACCCAAAATCAAATCTTCTCCTGTCACCATATATTAGGAATTGAGTCAGTAATTTGATAATAAAAACATCAGTGGGTAGGGACCTATCATTCATTCTCCTTTAAGTTCCACCACAACTCTCTGCAAAATCCTATCTAATAAAGAGGGAATATGCTAATTGACCATCACTCCGTCACAAAGATGGCTGCACCCACAGCTGAGGCCAAGTTCCCATAAGGAGCCTTAATGAGCAATCAGCAGGGACCTGAGGCTATGCCCTGCCCCACCCCTGTGGGGCTTGACAGGGGACCTCAGGCCGCGCCCCCCGCCCTGGCACCGGGCCAGGGGACCTGAGGCTACGCCCCCCTGCCTGGCTGGGCTTGACAGGGGACCTTAGGTTGTGCCCCCCCACCCAGCGGGGCTTGACAGGGGACCTCAAGGTGCACCCCCAGTGCTGGGTTGGGGGAACTCAGGCCGCACCCCCACCAGGTGGGGCTTGACAGGGGACTTAAGGCCATGCCCCCCACCCCAGCACCAGGCCAGGGGACCTCAGACCACAACCCCCACCTGGTGTGGCTTGACGGAGGACCTCAAGGTGCACCCCCAGTGCTGGGTCAGGGGAACTCAGGCCGTGCCCCTCGCCCAGTAGGGCTTGACAGGGGACTTGAGGCTGCGCCCCCCCCCGCCTGGCAGGGCTTGATGGAGGACCTCAGGCCATGCCCCCCACCCAGCGGGGCTTGACGGGGGACCTCAAGGCACGCCTCCCGCCCTGGTCTGGACTAGGGGACCTCAAACCATGCCCCCCATCCTGGCACCAGGCCAGGGAACCTGAGGCTATGCCCCCTGCCCAGCGGGGCTTGACAAGGGTGGGACTGGCTGAGTCTGGATCTAGCCCAATGCGGGCGGGGGGGCGGCCGGGTCTGGGTCTCACGCAATTTTGAGGCGCATGTGGGTGGGCAGGAACTTGACTCTGGGTCCCATGGTGCACCCCAGACTCTGACAGAAGGAAGGTTTTCGTATACATTTTACTAATTTTCTTTAATCTCTGACACTTCTATTATAGAGAAAGGGCAAATAGCAATATTAAATTATTTCCTCTAATTAATCCCCTTTTAATGTGCACGAATTTCATGCACCGGGCCACTAGTAGATACATAATACTTCTATTTTACTGTTAGGGAAACTGAGTCTCAGAGTGACAGAGGGATTGCTAGAAGTAATGGATGTAACAAGTGACAGAGTCAGAATTCACACCCAGGCCTGTGTGCCCCCAAAGGCCATTCTTCCCCTTTTATACTAGGCATTTATACTTGACTTTAACTTTGTGGGATTGTGAAACATTGCTTAAATGTCGTTCTTCATGTTGCAATTAAAACACTACTTAATGCACATAATTTTTCAGTTTCCTCTGGGAATATGAAATTATGCACATATATATCTTTGTATATGTACATTTCCTTCTCCTCCAAGTAGTAATAGTGACAGTCTATACTGCAAGTGACACAGTGTAACTTTGTTATATATGCAGAATGCAGAAATTTTTTATTAGGACTGCTTTAATAAGCTTGTCAGCTTCCAGAGAGTTCTTTGAATAATCTGTTCTGCATTTTGTGACTATGTGAAAGTCAGCACACTATTCTTTCACTGTAGCATATAATTTACGCTTGATTTTTAAATGCCCTCCTCTTTCAGAATGATACCCACGAACTTGTTCTTTACTTGCATAATATATTTTTAGATTCAGAATCAAGAATGAAGTTGAGCTAGTGGAGGCTCTATAAACAATGGTCAGTGACATAAAACCCTAGGACAGGAGAAAGATGACAGGACAAAAGCATAGTAACAATTCTGCATCTATAAGCTCTCCCAATTGAAAGATAACCATGTGAGTGCTAAAAGCAGCTGACATGATTGGTAATACAGTCTCTTAAACAGAGGTCTAGGGACAATTTACAACTTGACACATAGAGCTTAAGCAATTCATTCAATAAAATTTTAATGTGTGTATAGGCAGATATACACATAAATATATGTATGCAGATATGCATATATATACATATATACATATATACATGCATGTATACACACACATATAACCTAATGAACTTATCACCTAAGATTCCTGCATTGGTGCCGACAGTGTCGTATTAGAATAAAGAAAAACATCTGTATTTATGGTCATTTTTCTATGTCAGTGGAGACTAAAGGAAGTCAAAAGTGCTAGCCATTACCTACACACCTAGTTACCCTGAAAACTAAATTATCTCAGGTGAGTTCCGTGTGCCATGTACTAGAGAATGCATTCCGGGAGTGATACACTCCTCCATTCAACAAATATTGAATAATGGATCCTTAGCCAGCTGTTGGATATTTCAGTCTAAATTTCTATTCTGAGAGTTTTGATTGGTTATTAAAAGAAATGGGTTCAGTAAAGCAGTGTTATGTCCCATAAACACACTGACTTCCATGTCCTGCCTCTACTACTCTGTGCATGCCCGCACAGTTACACCAGCGGAGTTTTATTAACTGTACCAAACACTGTGCCTGCGGCTGTCCCGCAGGACTCTGTCCTGTGATTATAGCTTCCTCTCAAATTTAAAAACCCCTCTTCCACGGAGAAGAAAATAATCTGTCTCATTTGTCTGCCTGACAACAGAACTATCTCTATTAAATTTCCTTTTAAAATGATGCTGTTGGCTTTTTATAAGGAGTGGCCAAATGAAGGATGCAGGAGCCCTTCAAAGCACGTTTCAGGCTCTCTCCTTATGTTGTTTGGTGCTCTCTCGATGATAACACACAGGGCCCATTAATTTGAGAGCTAAGTGACTGAAGAGTTTCCTTTTACTAAATAATGAGAATGTGTCCCAGGTGTGTCTCCCTGTCTGCTAGGAAGTACAGAGCGGCGGGTAACACCGCAGAGGACCACTGTTCATAGAAGGGGTTGGGGAGTTGACTCTCCTCTCATCTAGTTTGGTTTTTACCCCATACATTGGGAGCCTTAATGCATGAGTGACTTGGCATAAGCCTCCTATAAATCATGTATGGAGCAAACTAGGTAAAAGTTATTCCACTTATGTGAAGGATGCTCTCAAATTTAATCAATTAATACAGATTCCTACCATTTGTCCAAATAGTTCAGTAAAACTTGACACGCCAATCTTGATTCTTTTAAAGAGGAGCCCAGTTTTTTGTTTGTTTTTTTTAAAGGAGTCCAATTTCCATTTCCTAAACAGCTAAGCTTTTTCATCTTGTTCCTGTGGCGTTCTTATCATGTTAGTCCTTTGCTGTCATGAAAGCCTTCTAAAAAAAGATGTAAAATCATATCTTTGACAAAAATATAGCTGAACAGGTATTACTTTGAAAGTGTCTTTTAGCTTTTTCTTAAATTTGAATCACACTTAAAAATATATCTTTAAAATTGAGTAGACTATTTCTAATATTACACATTGATGGGCCCTGTATTAATTTATGATTAGATTTAAAGTCAATTTGCATAATGACATTATTTGAACATTAGCACTGTTTTGGACTTTATCTTTTATCAGGTTGCACATAGTAGGAAAACATCTACCTTTAACACTACAAAATGTACAGGTGTATGTTTAGAAATTAGATACTCATTTCTGTGAGGTTTTGATCCTGTGCTTGATAATTTTTTTTAAGTTTGTATTCTTTAAATCAGTGTAGCAGGAATATGAAATAGTATGAGAATGCTATTACATTTATGACTTTTAATGGCATTAACTGGAATTCTTAATTATTATCCTTTCATCAAAATCATAGAATATTAGTCATCCATTCCAACTTGGCTGCATTAGAGAGAATTTCTGGATCCTCTTAAGAAATGAGTGTGTAGAATTTGACACTGTTTACCTGATTTGGTCCAGCTAGTATGGAATGGAGTTGGACAATCATCTCCCTTGATCTTATTTTTATTCTCTGCTAATGATATCTGAAGAAGCAGGGAGAGAGGGAAGGTTAGGGGAGCAGGCACTTAAGATTTGAACGCCATCTAAGTAAAAGTGCGTTATGTATGTAATTGCACTCAATCCTCACAATGACTTAGAAAAATTACTCCCAGGGCTCTGAGTCTCACTTCTCTTATAGGAAAATGGGGACAATACCTCTTAACTCTGTAATCACCTGACTAGTACATGTAGAACTGGAATTTTTTTCTGTGCCTATTGTTTTCCTCCCCTCAAAGATGATTGCATTAACTAACTCTTGGTAGTACATCTCACCAGTGGCTCACATTGACTTTCTAACTCCAATAATGGATGAGAGCACAGATTTGTGTTTCTGTTATACACTATGATATACAAAGTGCTTAGCACGGTGCCTGATATAACAAGAACATATCAGAGAAAGTAGAAGCTGAACCCTTAGGAGCTGGGCTCTCACTGTCCAGGCACGGTTAGAAACGGAGACCTCAGCTCCCCTGCGAGTAAAGGAGCTAGAACAGTCTTAACATAAGTCTCCTCAACACACTTCCTGAAATTAATGGGAAGCAGACTATCTCCATTGGCCAACCTCTTCTATCAGCCAGAAATAAGTAGACCATCCTTAAGGTAGATGATAAGGTTTTCTGGTAAATTTCTCCTTCTGAGAGGAGTGTTTTCATCTATTTCACTCATTAAAATTTCAGCACTCATTTTTAATGTCCTCTTTGCTTTCTATTCTCTTCACAAAGTAAGCCAGGCCTATTAAAGTTTGTCATGAACGTGTCTTACAGCGGGATAAGTGATGTTTGCAGGAAGGTGTGAATGTGAGTGTTGATAGACATGTTGGACTTAGTAGAGCTGCTTTCCTTAAATTACCTATTTCATTTGTTTTATTGGCAGTTGAAGTTGGCCTTGTGCTTGCTGACTCATTTTTAGCCATGTGCAAGAAATGCCAGTGTTTACTACCTCTGTTTGGTCTCTTCTTTTTCAACTCTCCTGAGTCCATAATTTCTTTATTATCTTGGACACCTTGTCAGCTCCTTACTGCCCACAACTATTCTTACTTGTTATGAAAGGTGCTTCTGCCGGCAGGGAGTAGCTCAGTGGTTGAGCCTCAACCTATGAACCAGGAGATCACAGTTCAATTCCCAGTCAGGGCACATGCCTGGGTTGCAGGCTCGATCCCCAGTGGGGCGGGGGGCGGGGGGGTGCAGGAGGCAGCCGATTGATGAGTCTCATCATTGATGTTTCTCTCTCTCTCTCTATTTCTCTCCCTCTCTCTATTTCTCTCTCTCTCTCCCTCCCTCTCCCTCTCCCTCTCTCTTCCTCTCTGAAATAAATTATTTATATATACATATACATGTATACATATATATAACACACATTTAAAGGAAGGTGCTCCTTATAGGTCATAGCTAATGATGTTGGTTCTTCCCAAAAAGTATTTATTGAGTACCAGTTTCTGTGTATGTATAATGATAATTGTGATTAATAAAAGTCAAACTCATTAAGCCAAAAGAAAAATGATGTAAGTCATTTCCGCCCCCCCCAAAAAAAATTTTATGTTGTCAAGGATGCCACATGGAAGTGTAAAATGCCATATAGGGGATGAGATGGTTACCATGGCTCCAACCTGGGAAAGAGTTGCTTTTCTTGATCAAGTGCCATATAGGTCTTTTACTTGGGCAGTAGTGGGTGGAAGACTCACGTGGGGTTTCCTAAATTTACAAATCTGGCTACTTGCCATTCCTTGGAGTGCCTGGGAGTTGCCCATCCCTACAAGTGTGCCTTGCAGAAATCCCTTCCCTCCCTTGGTAAGAAAAGCACAGTGAATTCTGGAATAAGAATTAACATAGTTTCCAAAGAGAGGGCTCATAAAATAAATGGAAGACCAGGCCTACTACCTGGAAAAGGTGGATAACAATAAGGAGCGCTGTCTGGGGAGGAATGTTTTGAGTTTGAGGAGTGTGGACCAGATACCTCATGTATATATGCAACTTTCTTAGTGTCAAATATGAAAACATCTAAATTACAGGAAGCTGAATCATAATGGCTGTATTCTGAAACAGCAAGCAGCTGTTTTTAACCATCATGTGGGTCTCAGATTCCTTTGAGTACATATGTATAGACACAAAATTTTGCCATTAACCTTAAGAAGCTCATAGGTCACCCCTCCTCTACATGAAGAACTCTGCTCTCTATGACTGATGGTCTCGGAGAATGTACCAGAATGCTTTAGTCTAACGTGTGTCAAAGATTTCTTTTCTCTTCTGGAGCAAAATACAAGCTCTGTTGTAACCTTGTTCTGCAACAAAGACTGCAGTGAGAGCCTGCTCAGCAGTTTCAGCAGATAATTTTTAGTTTAGAGTCTCCGTGAAAGGAATTCTAAATGTAAAACAACTTTCAAATACTATAGTTAGTCATTTGCTTTTTCATGATCCTAATGTCTTTCGGTTGTGAAAATAAAACAGTCATGTTAACCCAAACCTATACACTGAAAAACGGATAGAGACAGATATAGGTGCTTGGGGGACGGGGTTGAGGGTGGGGACCGGAAGTGGTAACAGACTATAAAGCATGCTCTGGGAAATGAGACATTTTTATTTAGTGCTTTCCTTATCCTACAGGTAAAACCTCTGCAGTTGGAGAGAATTTTGGTAGAAAAAGGCTATGCTGTTTTAGTTAAAAATGGAAATGAAAATACATCTAGTCTATACAGAAACAACATTCTTCCAGTTTACTGTTCACTAGTTTCCAAGAGTAGTAGGTTGACTGAGCTATGTGGAAATGTTTGGAGGGCCTGCATGCTATGACATATGGCTTCTAAACCTCGCTTTCCTCAGTTGTATAAGGGTGATAACCTATTCCTTCCAGTTTTGAGGAAGGAAGAAACCAAAAAACAACTCTAACTCTTGATTTTGTTGTCAATGCAGTAGTTTTTAAGTTGTCTATCATCCATTCACTTTTTCATTCAGAGAAATTGTGTGGTTTTTCTGAATTCTATATCCCTCTATATTCACTATTATAGGAGTTTGGGACCAAGTACTCTACAGAGAGGAAGCATTCTTAGTATTTTTCAAAGCAAGATAGTCTAAAATTAAGTAATGTATTGACTTTGCCAGATCTGAAATCCTCACCATGGCCTGGAAGTGCCCGGCTCCTCCACTCCCTGATTTCGTCTGTCCGTTCCCCTTCTCAGCACGCTCCAGTCACACTGGCTCCTTCCTAAATCACCCCCTGCAAGGCGCACTTCTTCTCATCTTAGGACCTTGGTTTCTATCCCCTTGATTTTTTTGCTTGGACAGTGTCTTCTCATCATTTAATTAACATGTAATGTCATCCAGCAGAGACATACTGGCCTCACCATATATAAAAATAGCTCCTTCTATTCACTAACATACCTCCTTACATATTTCCTTCATAGACTTTATGGCTATCTGAAATTATGTTTTTTACCATATTTATTTCTGTTTTCTCCCTCTAAAATGCAGACTGCTCGAGAGCAATGACCTTGTTGGGGATCCAGTGAATAAAAGTATCTTTTCTGCCTGAGGTGTCAATAATAGAATAATGAATGAATGAATGAATGAATGAATGGGCCTTTGTCTCACACTGAAATTAAACGAGGAAAACCAGGGGTCCTGACTTGTGATTTCAAATGGTGTGGGGATTTTTTCATAATACTAAATGTTAACTTAGTAAGAATTAGCAAAATGCTAAGCACATAGATAATTTAGCTCAAGTGCTTTACATGTATTAACTAATTTAATTTCTACAACCCTATGGGGTAGATATTATTATTACTTCCATTTTATAGATGCAGAAATGGTGGTACAGGGAGATTAAGGAACTTGCTTGAGACTACATAGATAGTAGGCTTGGAAGCAGGTCTTTGAGCCAGTGCTCTTTACCACCTAGGAGAAGTGCTTGATACATACTGCTTTAGCATGTGCCCAGCACTTGGCTGAGTGCTTCATCCACATGGTATCATTCCGTCCTAGCTTCTACACTGAGGTTTTGTCCTCACTTCTTCACTGAGGTAGGTCCTGTCCTTATGCCTTCTCTACAGATGGAGAAGCTGAGGCTTGGAGAGCTTAAGCAACTTGCCCAAGGTCCCATAGTTGCTTAGTGATGCAAAAGGGAATTGAATGCAGACAAAGTGAAATCAATGATCTTAGATGATTGTAGGCATCGTCTCAAATTATAAGAACACTTTGGATTACTCTTGGTACACAGTCATTTTGAAATTTGTGAAGGATGTATTAGCCCTCCTCCCTGACTCAAAGGGTCTTCTATTACTTGGGGATATGCATTACTCGGCCACAGATTCATAATAAATACAGAATAGTCCAACTCAGAGAGATAAACAGGAGAAGCAGAATTTGTATCAATATAACCACTTGTCTATAAGGTATAAAATAGTTGGCTAAATGTATGTTTCTTTAGAAAGAGCATAAGAATGGGTTTTAGAAATCTAATAACTGTGAAAGGTCATTTTTAGTTTCTAAAATGAACCAGGGTAGAATTATGTATATGTTTATATGTCCTAGGTCCAATTCTTTACTGAGCTGAAATGTGGTGTACAAAGTTTAGCACTACTTTTTGTGAAACTTACCAGTTTTGTTTTTTCAGCCCTGAGTACTTCCTTAGGGACTTGGAATGAGATGATGATGTGGCTACATTTTCTCTAATAATCAGTTCCATATCCAAGAGTAGGCATTTTTAGCCACACATGCAAAACCAATATATTCACAACACAAAAGGAAATAAAACTCTAGAACTCACACATCGTTACACCGACTTCAAACAAAAGATCCATGTGAAGGATTATGTCCATATATTGGAGAGCAAACTTCTTTCTTTGAAAAACTCTTTATACCCACTGCAACCAGTTGATTGGAAAATGAGTTCAGCCAATATTATTGAACTACTAGAGGCCCAATGCACGAATTCGTGCATAATTGGGGGGCTGATGGCGGGCCAGCCGGCCAGGGGGAGGGGCCACAGGAGGTTGGCTGTGAGAGCGCACTGACCACCAGGGGGCAGCTCCTGCATTGAGCATCTGCCCCCTGGTGGTCAGTGCCGTCATAGCGACTGGTCGACCAGTCATAACGGTCATTCAGTCATAATGGTCGCTTAGGCTTTTATATATATAGATAAGATTCCAGCATTGTCACAGAACTTGTATTACAAGTGCTCTTACATACGCAATCCTATGTGATCCTACCTGAGCCTGTCTGATACTCACAATTCCCGACAAGAGTGGGCAGGGTAGATGTTATTAAGCTACTTTATTGATGAGGAAATGGAAATTGATAGAATTTAAAGAGCTTGCCCAGGTCAGGCAGCTAATAAATAGCAGAGTCAGCACCTGAATAAAAGTCTCTGGATTCTAAGTTACATACTTTTTCTGCTGCCCCACCCCTCCCCCTGTCAAAGAGAACCTGTCAGTGGTGCTGTTGTAGGTTCTGAGCATTAATTCTGAAGATTATCTTACTATCAGGTCTGCTTCTAGAGGGCAGAACCTATGGAGCTTAAAAATTAATATATTTTTCCCTGGCCAGTGTGGTTCAGTTGGTTTGGCCTTGTCCTGTGCACCAAAGCATTGCTGGTTCAACTCCCGGTAAGGGAACATGCCCCTGATGGGGGCATAGAGAGGGCAGCAATGGATGTTTTGCTCTCACATCAATGTTTTTTTTCTCTCTCTCTCTCTCCCTTTCTCTCTCTCTAAAAATCAATAAAAATATATTTTACTCAGGGCTTTAAACGTGCCTGCTGTTTTGTTGGGTTTCAGCCCTGCCTACTTTAAGTCCATGAAAGCAGTGAACAGGACTAACATGATATGGTTTTCAGCTGTTCAAACAACTGTAATTATGTTTTCTCTAGAACCTCTGGCAGCTTCTCCTTGTACCCAACGTGACAGAAACTGGAGGGATGGCATTTCACAGTGACTCTTGTTTCTCTTCTCACTGCCTGTGTGCCCTGAGACCCAACAGACACTTTATGTCTCAGACTCATTGTCCTTTTACTCACTGTCTTTCCTACTGCTTCAACTTTTATTGTTTCCTCCGGGTTTTGAAAGAGTTGCAAAATTTCTCGAATGTAAGTGTTTACTCAAGGAATGGAATGGACAGATAGGCGGTTCAGTAACTTCAGCTGAACAAGCCTCCAAATCATGGTTGTTAGGAAGTGAGGTGATTCAGCAGGAAGTGAAGTGGGCCAGCCTGAGGCAGTGATGGGTCGGGGGTGGGGTGGGGGTGTAGTCAGGCCAGTAATGGCTGCTTGTTCTTCTGGAACCCAAATGGCCACTGGATGTCCTGCTAAAACTCAGCTGGCTAGTTCAGAGGCTTGACCAGTAGAAGGCAGTCATTGCTTAACTTTCATCTGATCAGAAAGAATACAGTTCCCACACAGGCACTGGCCCTACAGAACAAGTAGATGGTTCAATAAATTTGAATAATTAAGCTTTCCAAAGAGAAGCAACAAACTCCTATCTATGTGTAAAATGCATATAAACTCAACCCATCTCTCTCTTCATTGTAGATATATGAGTTTTGGACTTGCCCAGACCCAAGGTCAGAATGCTGCTCTTCTGCCATGCTCTAGCTGTAGCAGTTGTCCAGATCTTTATCTTCTCAGAAAACCGGGCCTTTGCCAAGAACATCAACTTCTATAACGTGAGGCCTCCTCTGGACCGTAAGTAGTGGTTACCATCGTAGGTCATGACTGTGGGGCCAGAATGCCCATTTGAAGTTCCTGTTTCCACCTATAGTAACTTTGCCTTTTTGAGACCATTTGGTTTATACCTAGAATAAGACAGAAAGTCTTCACTACCTCTGACATTCTCTCCATTTCTTCAGAATGCTTTGGCTTCCTGCTGAAGTCTCAAAAGGGTTCTTGTTTAAGATAATCTCTTGAGCACTGTCCCTAAGAACGGCGTAGCAGAGCAAATTCAGTGTTCTTTGTTCTTCTCTTCACTGGAGGAGGATATTGGCTGTAGGAAGTTTCTGCATCAATGATATATTCTATCAATGGCCATTAACTATTTGTTATTTAATCCTCACCTGAGGATATATTTTTATTTTATTGATTTTTTAGAGAGAGAGGGGGGAGAGAGAGGGAAAGAAACATCAATGTGTGAGAGAAAAAGCGATCAGTTGCCTCCCGTACCTGCCCCAACTAGGTGATCAAACCCACAACCTTTTGTTATACCAGACAAGGATCCAACCAATTGAGCCACCTGGCCAGGGCTCAATGACCATTAACAATCTTGAAAACAGATTAATATGTGTAAAATTTGGAGGAAATATACCTGGACTTTCATGAATATTATGTATACTTAGGAAAGGCTGTAAAACTCAGCTTTCCCACTAATAATTTAAAAATAAACAAATAACATATCTTATCTATATGATGATTTATATTTTTATATACATATATGTGTGTGCATATGTGCTTGTATACATATGTCATCTCTCCTTCTTCCTCTCTCTTCAGACAAGTAAAACTTCTCTACTTCTCTGATATACTTTATTAGAGAGAGGTTGTTATAGATAAAATTTGTTGGCAGAAATGTGAATGCCTGTGGTTCCCACACCTGAAAGACTATCAGAATCATGATAAATGCCTTTAAAACTACACATTCCTGGGTCCCTTCTCCAGAGATTCAATAGTCAGGAGGGTGGGATACTAATTATGTTTTTCTTTTCTTTTTCCCCTCCCTCTTCCTTTAAAATAGCTCTCCTGATACTACAGATACACAGCCAGGTTTGGGAACCACAGTCTTTACATAACTCCTAAAGGAAGCCTGTGTCATTATTGATTTCCACTTTGGACTTTGTTTATTATTTAGGACATTCATTCACCAGCATTAGTAGTATTTTTTTTTAGATTTTAAGAAAAATTTCTATTACAGTTGACATACAATATTATATTGGTTTCAGGTGTACAGCATAGTACTTAGACATTTATATAACTTATGAAGTGATCCCCTGATACATCTAGTACCCATCTGACACCATACATAGTTATTAGAATATTATTGACTATATTTCCTATGCTGTACTTTACATCCCTGTGCCTTTTTATAACTAGCAATTTATACTTCTTAACCCTTTCCCTTTTGTTACTGAAGTGTTCATAATTTTAAAACTGTACTGCTTTAATAGGTGAAAATGAATTTCATTACTTCTTTTTTACCTATCTAATTCACTTTTATACATAGGCAAAACTGAAATGTATTTGTAATACTTAATTTCATGTCCTCTGAACTGTCACCTTGGTATTTCACTCCTGTTTTATGCATCAATATCTATCCTCCCCTGTATCTTCAATACCTGCTGCTTTCTAATTATCATCCCAACTGTGGTCAGGTTACTAGAATGGTTTGGGGTAAAAATTTCACACAAGGCTTTATACACTGGATTATAGAAAAATGTCAAATTTATTGTACTTTTTATTTTGTGCCCATGAAAATAACAAGATAAAAGATAGGAAAAAAGCATAAAAACAAAAAAGAGAAATGAATATACTAGTTGCTCTCAAACCAGACTGCCAGCAGCTCCTAATTTCTTCTTTCCATAATAACCTGGCCTGAGCATAGGGTCTGAGAATTACTATCATCCTTGTATTAAATGTTCCATTCCTAGTTGAGGTCTAATGCAATAATTGACGTATACAAATAAGATGGTTTGATTGCGGTTAAATGAAACTAAAACGGAAGCACATGTGGATGGAAACCAGCATGATTTGATGTGCTGGGGACTCCATTAGATATTTTTCTTGCCACCTCCTGTTCAATCTTCACTATACCTCTGCAAGTCATGGGACCGTCATTGTTACTATTATTATACATAGTATTATTTATTTGAAGTTAAAAATTATACAACTAATTAGTGGGAAGGGAAGAGTTCAAGCTCAGGTTAATCTGACTCCAGTTCTTTTCAGGAATGAAACCATATCAAATTGTTGGCTCCAATGCTGCCACCACCCTTACCCATCCTCTTGATCGCCATTATTCCCAAGTTATAAATTATTATAGAACAAACCATGAATATTTCAAAGTGGCTTGTGGAACGATTTTTATTACTCTACAATAGATAATTATAGATGAAATAGTTAAAGAAAAGGGAATAAAGAAATTGCTCCAGAGTCTGGCAGTTAAATCTAGCTCCCTAGAAACAGAAATTCTAAGCATAATGGCTTATAAATTTTGTCTGATCTTATAGAAGTTGCTAATTTTGTGCCATATTTAATGTTAAAAATGTTTGTTTTTTCACTGTGCATTTTTCTTTAAAGCTACACCATTTCCAAACAGCTTCAAGTGTTTTACCTGTGAAAATGCAGGAGATAATTATAACTGCAATCGCTGGGCAGAAGACAAATGGTGTCCACAAAGTAAGTGTCCTGAGTTTGGGAGACTCCTTTGGGATCACATCTCATTTAGGTGGCTCTTGATAAGCCAACAGGTTGTTGTTGTTCTTTAGAAATTAGAGATTTCTCTTAAGAGGCCATTGTGACATTAGACTACTCTCTCTGAGAACACTTGGAAACTGATGGTGTAGCCTCAATTTGTAGTTGTGTGTTACTTGAGAAAGGATTTCTTAAATAGTATTTACCAGGAGAAAAAATAGAGTACAATGTTGACTAAGGCATTCTAAGAATTTCAGAAATGCTTGATGATATCTCCAGAAAAGTCATACTCACTGGCTAAAGCAAAGGAAAGGTTTTGTACTCTTGAGATACAGTGATGCTTGGGAAAGTCTTTCATTCATTTGGCAAACGTTTTATATTGTTAGTTTGTTTTGTTCACTGATATAGCCTTAGTTTAATCCAGTGCCTGGCCCATATTAGGCACTCAGTAAGTATTTGTTGACAGAATGAATGGATGCCTTTGTCAGGGAGTCTTCTCTGAGGAGTGTACATTTGAAAGAAGACCTGAATGACCAAAACAAGCCAGCTACATGGACATCTGTGAGAATAGCATGGTAGTAAGAGGGAACAGTAAATGCAAAGGCTACAAGAGGCAAGATTTGGCCTCTTCTGTGAACAGGGAGAAGGCTGGCCAGTGAGGCTTAGTGGAAGAATGTTGAAGAGGTAAGGACTGGGACATACGCAGGACCTTCTTTTTCTAATAAAGAGTTTGGATTTTATTGTAAATATGATAGGAAGCTTGTAGAGGGGTTTTATACTAGGGAATATAAGATGCTAGTTGTGTTCTAAAATATTGCTCTTTGCTGTGTGGAGAAAGGATGGTTTGGGACAAGAGTAGAAGGGGACACCAAGTAGGGTCTTTCATTATCTTCAGGTGGAGAAGATGGTGACTTGGACCTTCAGGTGGAGGGGGCAAGAGGTTGAATGATTTAATATATACAAACGTGGAGGTAAAGCAGACAGGATGTCTGATGGATGATTGGGAATTGAGAAACTACTTACAGCTATAAGGAGATCAGACTGTTTAGATTTAAGAAGTCCCGTGTTGTTGTTTTTTGTTTGTTTTAGTTTTGCAAATGTAAAAGGCAAAAGAAAACAAACAAACTCTCCCAGAATTAGAGATGACTAGTTTTGGTCTATTATTATCTTGACTCTTTTGGAAATTTCTGTATCACATTATATATAGCAGTGAAATAGACTTATCTCTTCCAGATTACACACTAAAGACCTTAATGCTGCTGGAGAATCTTATGCCATAAATTAGCACAGTGATTATGACATATACTCGGGCAGTATTTTTCATTATTTCTTTTTAAGAATAATCAATAGCCAAAATATTTTTGTTGGGGTTCTTTTACATTTCTGTAGAGCAATCCACCTTAAATTGTGTGTGCTTATGAGTGCACATGCACACGGGGTGTACACATTTGGGGACTTGTTTCCACATTTTTTTTCAGAAATCCATCTCAATTATCACAGAGTGCTTGAGGATGCCCAGTGCTTCCCTTCACTACCTTTTTCTGAGGGTGGTGTTACTCTTTAACTCTTTGCTTTAAAGCCTCCTGAAAACTGGGCGTTACGGGTTAGGACAGTGTAAATTGGGGCATTGGTGTCCATCCTGTTGTGCCTTAACTCATTGGAAATGTTTTTTTTCTTCTTTTGAATTGTCCCAAAATAGTTCCTACTAGGTCTGTGCATAATGCTCCGATTTGTCACCAATTAATCAAATCCACTTTAATGGGATCATGCATGGGTATTTCTGGGTTTTTATCTGTTGAAACATGTGAACAAAAGGGGGAAGCTGCTGCTTTCCACCACCAAGAAAACATCAGTGTTGGAAGCGGGAAGACAGTCGGCTCTTCCACATCCACCCTGGGAACCTGAGGGTGACAGGGAATGACCCTGCATTCCAGCATGCATGCCAGTGCTTTATTGACTATACACCAGTCAAGCCGCAATATACTAACCATCTGGAATTCTAAGTGAGGGTATAATTTCTTACTTTTCAGTTTGTCATTATTTAAGGAAATGATAGTCAACCATTTCTTGGGGCCAACAGGCCTGCAGCTATTGTTCTTTGTCATCTTAGGTTTCCTTTTCCCCTTATAGCTTTATTTCTGTGGTCTGTTGGTGTTGTTAAGAGAGGTTCTCTGTGTAACAGGATATGACAAGAATGACATTTCTTATTTTATTTACCCTGGCTTTTATTCTGACTTTCTAGGGCTGCTTTAACATGTGTGACATTTCATGTGAACACATGCAGCTACCAGTTTTCAATTCTTCTTTGTTAGAAGTGAAGTTGAAATGCCATCCCAAAACATTTGGTGGTTCCCTTTCCTTCTGAAACCATAAGTCAACTACTCTTGTCAAGCGTGTTACAGCACCATCTAGTTTAACATTAAGTATACCGAGAGGCAGAATAGTGTCTGGTTAAGAGCACAAACCTTGGAAAACTACCTAGGTTAGAATCCTACTTTCCACCACTTTCTACTTATGTGACTGTGGACAAGATATTGTGCTTCAGGTTTTTATTTTATTTTATCTGTAACATGAGGATATTAATATGACCGATCTTAAGACTTACTCTAAGGATTGAACGAGTGAATACATGTAAGAAGAGTATCTGGCTGGTGGTACCTGCTCAATATGTGTTCACTATTGTTGTTATTAATTAAATCTTACAACAACCCTGTCAAAAATGCCAAGGCACTTATTATCATAATGTACTAAAAAGAAAATGAACCTAAAGCAATTTATACATTCACTGCAATCCCTATCAAAATCCCAATGGCATTTTCACAGAACTAGAACCAAAAAAAATCTTTACATTTGTGTGGAACCACAAAAGACCCTGGATAGCAAAAGCAATTCTCAGAAAAAAGAACAAAGCCAGAGGTATCATACTCCCGGATTTCAAACTGTACTAGAAAGCTGTAGTAATCAAAAAGGTATAGTACTGACAGAAAAACCAACATACAGATCGATGAAACAGAATTGAGAGCCCAGAAATAAACCCATATAAATCTGGGCAAATAACTTATGACAAAAGAGACAAGGATATACAATAGAGAAAGGACAGTCTCTTCAATAAGTGGTATTGGAAAAACTAGACAGTCATATGCAAAAGAATGAAACTTACACCATACACAAAAATTAACTCAAAATGGATTAAAAACTTGAATGCAAGACATGAAGCAATAAAATACAAAGAAGAAAAACGAAGTTTCTGGACATTGGTCTTATGGGTGTGTTTGCATATTTTACTCCAAAAGCAAGGAAAACAAAAGCAAAAATAAACAAATGGGACTACATCAGCTTAAAAAGTTTCTGCACAACAAAGGAAACCATCAGGAAAACAAAAAGGCAGCAACCCAAATGGAAGAAGATATTTGCAAATGATATTCCTATAAGGGGATAATATTCAAAATATATATAAAGAACTCATACATTTCAACAACAACAACAAAAAATCCAATTAAAAATTTGGCAGAGGACCCGAATAGACACTTTTCCCAAGAAGACATGTAAATGGCCAACAGATATCTGAAAAGATGCTCAACTTCACTAGCTATAATTTAAATGTAAATCAAAATCACAGTGAGATACCACCTCACTCCTGTTAGAATGGTTATTATCAATAATATAAGAAATAATACATATTTAAAAAGATGTGGAAAAAAAGGAACCTTCCTTCATTGTAAACAGGTACAGCCATAATGGAAAACAGTATGGAGGTTCTTCAAAAAAATTAAGACTAGAGCTACCATATGATCCATCAATTCCTCTTCTGGGTATTTATATGAAGAATATGAAAACACTAATTTGTAAAGATATATGCACCTCCATGTTCATTACAGCATTATTTACAATAGCCAAGCTGGGGAAGCAACCTAAGTGTCCACTGACAGAAGAGTGGTTAAAGAAGAGTGGTGCATATATGCAATGGAAAGCTACTCGGCCTAAAAAAGATAGAAATATTGAAATATTGCCAATATTTCTTGAGTGTATTGTGCTAAGTGAAATAAATTAGATGGAAAAGAACAAAAAACACATGATTTTATTCATATATGGAATATAAAACCAAAAAGTAATAAACGAAGTAACAAAACAAAGATAAAGTCATGGATACAACAGATGGGTTGTTACTAGAGGGGCGGTGGAAGGGAAAATTGGGTAAAGGGGCTCAAATATATGCTAATGGAAGGAAACTAGACTTTTCGTGGTAAGCACACAGTATAGTATACAGATATCAAATGATAATATTGTACACCTGAAATTTACATAATGTTAATAAGCATTGTTACCTCAATACATTTTTTTTAAATAATAGTAAACATTAAGGAAAAAAAGAAAATTACCTCAAAGGTGCTAACGTGGCTTGCTTGCTTATGACAAAGGCAATTTCATAAGTCCAGTATTGTCAACTTTAGTCAAGTATTTTTTCCCCATTCTATGACATTGCTGTTGTAGTCCTTTCTCAATAAACGAAACAGCATTTTACTGGCCTGAGGTAACTATAGAAGAGTTACAGAACTGAAGTGGAATGTTCTGGGATAGTGAGTGAAATTACTCCCTTTAAAGAACCCTAAGTAATTTAAGACGTGAGTGATTAAAGCTATAAGGATAGGTCCATGTAGAAATGGGTTAGCTATAAAGTGGGGGAAGGGGACAGATAAAGTAACAGTTAATTAAAGAAGATGAGAAAATAGAAGTACTTTGAGTAAGGAAGGTGGTCTTGATGTGTACTTTGAAGCACCTGCTTTTCGTTCCACATGGCCTATTAATGTATCAAATGTTGAATAATGCAACCAGAGTATTCTGATCCATTGCATTTTAAATTCACATTTTTCACTTTATTTTAGGCATAGAACATGTGCTTCAGAGAGAGAGAGAGATGAGGCAGAGACAGATACGGACACTTTCATATGAAATGGGCAAACCTATGGTTTTGATGAAAAGCTTGTCCAGTTTTTTCTCAGTTTTAGCTGGCACCAAAGGATAGGTGCCCGTTTTATATTCATTTTAAAAATGCACGAGTGCTTCAAAAATGAATGTCTTTATATATATATATATATATATATATATATATATATATATATATAATTTCAGAGAAGAAGGAAAAGGGAGAGAGAGATAGAAATATCAATGATGAGAGAACCATTGATTGGCTGCCTCCTGTACCCCCCCACACTGGGGATTGAGCCCACAACCCAGGCATGTGCCATGGCGGGAAATCAAATTGTGACCTCCTAGTTCATAGGCTGACACTCAACCACTGAGCCACGCTGTCTGGGCCAAAAGTTAATGCCTTTTAAAAAATACCACCTAGAGATCTCTGCCATTGTATTTCTTGCCTAGAAACCTGAGGAATTTTAGTAATTTCTGAAGTGATAGTTGAGTGTCTTTTGCAATGTGAAAAATGAAGTCGTCTTTTCTTTTCCTCCTGTCTAGACACACAGTACTGTTTGACAGTTCATCACTTTACCAGTCATGGAAGAAGCACATCCATCACCAAAAAGTGTGCCTCCAGAAGTGAATGTCATTCAGTTGGCTGCCACCACAGCCGAGATTCTGAACATACAGTAAGGAGTGTGCGTGTGCGTGTGCGTGTGTGTGTGTGTGTGTGTGTGTGTGTGTGTGTGTGAAGTTACTGCCCTAAAGTGTCTTGCTCGTGATGGTTAGTTATATGTCATGGAGAGGCAGGAAGGATAAGTAATATGTTGAACATGTTTATACAGTGATGCAATGGAGACGTAAGAGATGTTGAAGATTTTCTGTTCTTCAACAAAAAATAATGTTACTAAAAGCGAATGATAGTTCCCAGACTCCAGGGCTAGACCTTAGACCTTGGACTTTGGGTGAATTGTCTGAAGTCATGTCTGGAAGCCCAAGAATAAACCATCCATGAGAGAAAGACAAGTGCTACAGAGCTCAGGTCAGCTCACCTATTTTGTTTATGGCCAGAAATTACCAAGAAGACTGGACAGGGCAGCTGAAAGGTGGAAAGAAGGAAACGGTGGCACCTTCTCACCCACTAGCTCTGCTTAGATGAGGAAGCAAGAGTCTGAAAGACTAACCTCAGTTTAATATGATGAACTAGAGATACATTTTAGATCAATAGAGCTCTCTCATTTTCTTATTCTAATATTCTAAATTTTACTCTTTTATATGTCTGGAACCCTAAAATGCTTGAGAAAAAAATTACTTGAGAGTATGTTAATTTCATGAGGTTTTAGAACTTGACTTAGCCTGTATGTACAGAAAAGGGTCTGGCACTACTGGCTTGTAGCTCTGGCTGCATGGAGAGTCTCCTGGGGAGCTTGTATAAGCTGTGTTGGTGGTGGGAGGGGGCATCCCAGGCCAACTGAGACAGAACCTCCAGGTGGGGTCCTGGGCGTCAGGATGTTTTTTGTTTTAAGTTCCCCAAGGAGATTCTGATGTGCAGCCCATGTTAAAAAGCACTGATAAAGATACTTCAGAGTCACTGTCTTTATCTTCCCTAGCCACCCTGGAAGCCTCTGTGAATGGGGAGGATTATAAGGTTGAGGCATTTACCAGGTATTAAGGCAGGTGATAGCTTCCCCTGAAAACACCTTGTGCTATCAGGGAGCAAGCATTTTTCATCGCTCAGCAGCCATAATTAGCAAGCCATTGCTGTTGTAATGATAGTAATCAGATGTTCCATAGACAATAGAGGGGCATTATTATCCCCTAACAAGGAGTACTGAGAAAGAAAATCAATGGGCAATCCAAGGTGTTTCTAGCTTTCATTTTTGTCTCAGTGTTTTCCCTTACAAGCATTCAGTTGCCCTTCCTCTTCTTTCCCCTGCTTATGCTTGGGCTGGTGTAGATAAAACACTGTTAAAAAGAAAAGGTTCTCCAGATGTCCCTTACTTTCAGGTCAGTGGAAGGAAGGCTACCCAAGGGCCTGGGTTGCTGATAGACTGGTTAACCAACTCTAATTCTGTCTGTCCTCAGCTAGAGATCCAGAGCTTTTGTTTTGTTTTGTTGTTTGTTTGTTTGTTTCACCCTTCCCTCTTCTTTCTGTTATTCATTCTCTCATTTCCCTCTCCTCTTCCTTTTGTAACAGGAGTGTAGGTCGTGCTGTGAAGGAATGATCTGCAATGTGGAATTACCCACCAACCACACTAACGCTGTCTTCGCTGTAATGCACGCTCAGAGAACGTCTGGGAGCACTGCCCACACGCTCTGCCTGCCAGCACTTGCCTGGCTTTTCATGCTTCCATTGATATGATGCCGCCATTCCTAGGAGAGGCAGAACCCAGCCCTCTGAAGCACAAACTAAAAACTGTGTAAACAGTGAACTTTTGAGTGAAGACCAGTCTTGCGATTGGTGGAGAGCCCACATTGGACTCCAAAGCAGAAGACAGTTGTTTGCTTTGTTAAAACGCTCTTGCATGAGGCTGTGGGATTTGGGAAGGGAATTTGGCCCAGACTGAGGGCATTATCTGGCGTCCAGGCTTCCTGGTCAAAGAGGCTGCGTTTTGTCACTCTTGCAGGAAGGATCCTGCCAGCACCCACAACGGACAGGCTGTAGTGGCCTATATTGTCCCCACCCGACCAGGCCTTTGGCTGAAAGGACTCCTTGACCTCATTGACCCTTTCAGAAGCTGCTGGGTCAGATCTTCTCTTTCTGTGATCAGCTCAGAGTGTCTCTAGGAAGTTTAACTCTTCCCCCGATGAAAAACCAATGTCTGCTAATTGTGTGTGTGTGGAGGAGAATAAAGCTTTTAAATTATACAGAGTAAAATGCATGCTTGGGTGTTGCCTGACTGGCATGAAGATCTCAGATGAAACACGTTTACCAGTGTCATAAAGGAGGTCACTGAAGTTATGCTTTTTTACACACAACCTGGGGGATATTTTCTGGCTTAAACTATAAAACTTCATGCCAAAGACTTAGTGTTTTCTTTTTGGGGAAGTACACTTTGTGATGCTAAATGCAAAGTCTGTGAATTTAGAAGGTCAGAAAACTGCCCTGATGAATGAGGATGATACGTTATCACATGATGAACCCTCAGGAGTAGCAAATTAAAGTCAGAGAACCTAGCAAGACAGTCCCCCTTCCCCGCACAGTCAGCTTCTCTCTGGCAGGGCCACCAAGAAAACCTTTCTAAAAACATCCTAAAACATTGTGTCCCCATATCTCCTTCTCTTTCCCATTTTGAACAGTCTCAGAATTTCAAATAAGCACCCTCTTTTTATTCCTAGAATCCTGATTTCCTGCCTTTACAGTTTGGGGTGATCTTTAAACACTCTGACCTTGTATGCATAGTGATGAGTTAATGGAGTCTTTGTGTTTTATTGAACATCCACCACCAGGACACCCAGTGCTCCATAGTATCCATTAATGATACTATCCTTGCCACATGCATTCACCTAAGAGGGGGGTTGGTAAATTATGGCCCATGGGCCAAATATGCCTCACCATTCTTAGTCTGCTAGACTGCTGTAACAAATATACTTTTGATTAAATGGCTGAAACAAAAACATTTAATTCTCACAGTTCTGCGTGCTGGGAAGTCCAAGGTCAAGATGCCAGCAGATTGTGTCTGGTGAGGGCCCTCATCAGGTTTGCAGAACACCATCTATTTGTATGATCTCAGGGCAGAAAGCAGGGAGAGAGCTCCATTCCCTGCATTCCCTTATGAGGGCACTAATTCCATTCATGAGGGCTCTACATTCATGACCTAATGATCTCTCAAAGGTCCCACATCCAAATACCATCAGATTAGGAATTAGGCTCAACATATGAATTGGGGTGGAGAGTACAAACATTTATTCCATATCAACTGCCTATTTTTGTGAATAAAGTTTTATTGGAACACAGCCATGTCTTTTCATTTACATATTGTCTAGGGCTGCTCTCATGCTACAACAGGAAGGATGAGTAGATAGATGCAGCAGAGTGTGTATGGCCTACTAAGTCTAAAAGATGTACTGCCTTGTCCTTTACAGGAAAAGTGCCGACCTCTAACCTGTGAAATGGTAAAACTGCATTGGGAGAAAGCTGCTTGCTTTGCAGGGCCTGTGGTGCTCAGGGTGGTTACTCAGCCTGGGAAGGACTTGCCAGATCACTTTCCTTATTTTCTTTGCCTTCTGCATCAGTGCATTTTTCTTCTCTGTTTTGTTTGTCCCACTCAATTGATTCAGTCTCTTAGTAGTTACGCGCTGATGTCAGGGGCTGGGCCATGTGCTTGTTTTTTCTTCTCTTTGATGCAATGGGAGGGTCTCAACTTAAGGCTCTTTGGCCTCCAATAAAACAGGGAGGAGGCAGACATCATTATCTCCCTGCTTGTGGTTGAATAGTAGACTCACCTGGAAGCGTCATTTTGAAGCCTGATACAGATTTATCCCACCTCTCACTCAGCACCTTGAAGTATTTGAGTTTTCGTAGCCATGCTTGTTTGAAATTAATTATATATGGCTTCACTTGGAACAGTTTAATAGCATCTTTGCTATCTTTTTATTCCTCAGGGTTTCTTTTGACTGTGTAATTGACGAATTGTCTGGTGAAAAACCATTAGCAGACATTTTCTTTCTGACTTTGTTTCTGCTGTCTAGATTAATGAATTTTCTTTTGTGTGTGTGTTTTCTTTCCTGAGGAAACATCTTAATTTTCTCTTCTTCACTCCCACACATCATGTTTGTATGGATTTCACTACTCACCACCACTTCCGTAAGCATTTAAACTAGAGCTATGTTGAGCAAAAGAGGGAACATACAGAGAAAACTAACTCCTGGTAAAGATAGCCTAGTAAATGCAGGTGCCAGATTTCCAAATAAAGACATGGAATGAGCCATCGAATCTGAATTTTAGAGAAACAACAAATAATTTTTTATAAGTTCTACAAGTATAAGTTCTTCATGAACTCATAAGTCTGGTTCATCTAAGGCAATGTTTCAAGCCTTTATAATAAATCAGAACCTTTTGCATAAACTCATAACAATAAAGTTCCTAGGGCTTCCTGGTGATGCTGATCCAGCAGACTCAGTGATGTTCAGCTCGGTGTGTTACTCTTCTCATGAGAGGATTACTTCTTCCTCTGAACCCAGTCCTCGGCCACATAACAGAAATGCTAATGAATAATAATATGTGCACAAGTAACTGGGTTACAGCCCAGGGCTTGCCAAGTGTGGTCCCCAGACCAGCAGGATCAGATCACCTAGAAACTCATTAGAAATGTGAGTTCTCCATTTCAGACATTGACTCAGAAACTCTGGGGGTTCGATCGGTATTTTACTAAGGCCTCCAGGTGCTTCTGATGCACACACAAGCTCAAGAACCGCTGGACCAGTAAAGTGGTTCCTAAATGTCTTCCGTAAATGGGTTCCTGGTGGCTGTGTGAGAATCACACAGGGGGAGAGAGAGAGAGAGAGAGAGAGAGAGAGAGAGAGAGAGAAGAGCCGGGCTGGCATGGCTCAGTAGTGGAGCATCGACCTATGAACCTCGAGGTCACGGTTCAATTCCTGGTCAGGGCACATGCCGAGGTTGTGGGCTCGATCCCCGGTGAGGGATGTGCAGGAGGCAGCCAATCAATGATTTTTCTCTCTCCCTCTCCCTTCCTCTCTGAAATCAATAAAAATATATTTATATATATAAAAAAAAGAAAATGGAACTCCAGAGAGTTAGATTGGTTACATTTGAGTTGCGTCAGAAAATCTGCACTTTTAGGAAACTCTTAATCCTGATACACAGACACTTTGGAAGCCATTCAACTAGAGAATAAGAGATGGGCAAAATGTTGGTGACCAGAAGGCCCAGATTCCAACACCTGACCTTTGAGTTCTAAAATAAACATCCCATGCATTGTAAGTTGACTCTATGTGGTGTCTCCAATGTAATTTAAAAACTAGAATACAAAAAATAGATCCATTCATTAGAGCCTATATCAGTGGTCGGCAAACTCATTAGTCAACAGAGCCGTGGTTTGCCGCTCTGTTGACTAATGTGTTTGCTGACCACTGGTCTATACCATGGATTTTTTTTTAGTCCATTGTATAAGGACCTGGGATAGCCATGCACCCCAGGCCTCAGACTAATTTAATTTGCCTCGAGTGAGCAAGAAATGAAGTTCTTGTCATCAAAATGGGCAATAAGATTTGGGGTAGTGGGGGCAGAAGAGGAGGCAATGTGTGGATTTGTTGTAATAAAAGGCACAAGGGGATTCACTGTGAATATGAGGAGAGTCTGAGGGAATTTCATCAAAGTCCATTTCGAATAGATCTGCATTCCAGAATAAATTTTGAATTCCCACCCATCACTTATTTTCCAAAAAAGAAAGAAAATGGTACCAAGACATCCTTCTCCCCCTTCCCCCCTAATAATAACTAAACTCTTCCTAAACCCAACTCAGGGTAAGTTAGCCATCAGAAATTACAGCCATTATTTTCCATACAGTCTGCACTCTGTCGTGTCAGTCACTGTGTAAAACGTATTTCATAAGGAGAGGGAAGGGGTGGGTCGTTTCACTTTCTCGCTGGGAAAGAACTTAAAAAGCTGCAAAGCATGGAATGAGCGATAGGAACTGGCTTGGACTTGGGAGGTGAGGTTGAAATATATTTCACATTTGTGAAATTGCTAACTAGTACACAATTTTTTTTGTGACTGCTCCATTGCCGTCTTATAAAACCTTGCTCTGACCTTTGGGGTTTGGACCGTTTATTTTTGATGGATACCCTGTGATTTGTGGAGGGTTCCATTGTGATGCTGGATATGTCCGGGTCAAAATTACACCAGAAGACAAAGGCTGGTAGTGGATGCGCACAGGTGAGCGTTATAGACACTGGAAAACCAATGGCTGACAGAATTTGAGTCTGCCTTTAGGTGGCGTTCCACTACTGTGCCCCTGAAACAGTCCAGCATCTCTGTCCCACTTCCCACTTTTCCCTTCGCCTTCATAATTTTGCCTCCTTCCCAGCCCCCTCCCTCATTGTCTTGGCCTCTGAGCTGTCTTTGAAGGAATCTGGAGTGGGAGATAACCATGGATTCAGCTGTGAAATATGAGGCTTCCACAGCCACATCCCGAATCTGCACTTTGAACAAGCATCTGATCCTGATCCTGGTGATTCTGATACTGGCAGTCTTAGGGCGTCATTTTAGAAGCAGTAACGCAGGGCCTCAGCATGAGGCTGGAGATGCTCAAGGTGAGAGCATCACCCAATTCCTAACCCTCGGCACATGCTCTTTTCTGGTCTCTGGATACCTGGAGGCACTGGTTTGGCAGAGCTGCTGCATCAGGCACAGTCCTGGGAAGCCTGGGACGTGTGGGAGCCGAGGGAAACCTGGAGGCTCTCCCAGGCGAGCAAGATGCCCAGGGCTCTGACCATCCACTGGGCTCCCTGCCAGTCACGGCCGAGTGAGGCAGTAAGGAGCAAGGTAAAGGGCAAGGTGAACCCATCCACAGGGACTGAGCAGAGACTAAAAATATTCTTTGAAAGAGGATAAGCAACATGGATAAATAGGATAAACAGTGTCTGGAGACAGATTTGGACAAAGTTGTTGCGTGTGCACAGGGAGGGGGCCTTTTATAGAGAGCAGTGTCCATCAGGATGGCTTCAGCTACAAGTGACAGGTGCCCCAGTCACAGTGGCGTAGATAAATGTCTGGCTCATGTAACTGGAAGTCCAGAGAGACAGTAGGTTCCGGGGGGGGGGGGGAGCGGGGGGCTTAATCCTATGGACTTAGCTCCATTCTCCATTATTCTTTTGGCTCTTCCACCTGTTGCCTACTGCCCACAGTGTCCAGGGGAGTAGATGGAGGGATACTACTAGACATTCACAGGACGAGAAGAAGATCTCCACCCAGGCTGCCAGCAAATCACAAGCAAGATGTGGTCACCTCAGCTTAGTACAGCTAAAGGGAGCTAGCTCAGCGTCCCCTGAGGCATGTACAGTGCATGGCAGCAGGTAGCTATCTGAACAAAATAGGAATTAAAAAGGAGGGAGGAAGAAGCAGATCTGAGTGGGTAGCCAGAAAAGTCTGCTCCATTTCCCACAGTCGGAGGCTGTGTTGGGAGGGAGTTGCAAAGGTAGCTGAGAAAATGCTCTCAGGTTAGAGATAAGCAAGCCGAGCCCTCCAGAGCTATACAGCCTTGTCCTAACCACACAGTCAGAGGAGCTCCCCTGCCTCCTGCAGTTCCCACCAGGCTCTCCTTTGATTAATGTACATTGTAAATCCACAAGGAATGGAGCGCATGCAGCACTTTCGTCTATTCCACAAGAGCAGCTTTCTCCCTGCAGCACACGGGCTCCATAGAACACACTGTTTAGCCAGCGCCACTTTGCAAATGCAGAGAAACAGGAAGGGAAAGGATGCACAAGGTGCAAGTGGGTAAGACACTGGCTCCTAAGATTAATGGCATATCCTAGGTATTTGATGAATGTGTGTGGAGTACATGAACTTGAACCCTTCAGAAATGCTCACTCTCCAAGACCTTGGGCTCCATCCTGTACACACCTGTTTCCATCATCCTTAGATGAGGCAGACACTTGAGAAACTGCCTTAAAAGGGGGGCAGCTTCCATGCTTTTATTTTGTAACTAGGGGCCCAGTGCACAAATTTGTGTACTTTGAAAGGAACTGTGGGCCATGAGGCTGCTGTAGGCACAGGGGCAGGTCTCGGCCCATCTTATGTGCCCCTACCTGGCCCCTCCCACTGCAGCCCCTCCCCCCATCCCCTGTCTGCCGGCAGCCCTGCTCCGGGCACCGCAGCTCCCACGTGCTGACGCTGATGGCGCCAGCCCCACTCACACCCGCTGACAGCGCAGAGCAATTGGGGCTGATGCCAGCAGTGGGTGTGAGCAGGGCCATCACTGGCAGCAGGTGCAAGAGGCAGCTGCTGGCCCTGATCGCCCCTCAGGGTCAGGGGGAGGTGGAGAAGCCCTCAGGGGCAATCAGGATTGGCAGCTGCAGTTCACACTTGCTGATGGCGCTGAATGATCAGGGCTGGCGCCAAGTGCCAGCAGCACGTGTGAGTAGCAGCTCTGGTGCCAGAAGCACGTGCGAGCAACCAGCGAGACCACAGTGCATGGGAGCAAAGAATTTTCAGTAACCACCAGAGGCTCGCCCCGATGACAGCAACCAGTGCCCCACCTTGGTCTGGCGACCCCGCTCACCTGCTCCACCATCCCACCGGGGTCGATGTCTGCCATGTTCCGTGCTCTGCTGCCTGCTGCTGATGCCTGCCATGTTCCACGCGCACCCCCTGGTGGTCAGCACACATCATAGCGACCGGGTGTTCAGTTGTTCAGTTGTTCCGCTGTTCGGTCTGCTTGCATATTAGGGTTTTATATATAGAGATTATTGTTGTGCTTATATTTGTTGACCTCTTCAGTGTCCTCAACTGATTTTAATCCCATTCATGGCATTTTCCTTTAGGTCTGAAGGGTCTGTTGCTCCTTAGGACTCAACTGGAAACCAATGGAGAAAGCATTGTTTTCTGAATGTTTCCTTGTTGTTTGTTCTCTTTCCACATGCCCTCTGAAGAATGATCAGAAGTAGTCACTTGTTTATTTCTAAATATTTTTACAGTTATTATGAAATTAATCTTGAGTCAGAGATAGGTCCTGACTATTAAGTATTTATCCTCATTTTAACTAATGGATTTAGGTCAGGATTTATTAATGCACCGAAAATGTCTTTTTTGTCAGAGATGTGGACAGATTCTTAAGGAAAGTTCCTCTGTAGCTCATCCAACAAAGGAAAATGAAGAAATAACTAAGTTGAAATGTAAAGCAAAGGAATAACACAGTAGTTTGCCTTGGGCAAACCCACATTTCTTTCGGTGGGTCTTTTCTTGTAACTAATCAGAAATCCAAATGTCTAATATTGATTTTGGAAGATGTTTTCTCAGCACTATTCAGAATCTGGCTCTTTTATACTTACCTGGCCTTAAAAATTCTGGAATTTGAAAAAAGACTAGAGAAAGATTTTGATCATAGTTGCAACAATTTCTCATCTTTAACTACCTCGAGGCAGGGAGTAATTATTTGACTGAGTTATAACAGATTAGCGGAATAATTCTACATGACATCAGTATTTTTCTTTTATAATGCAATGTTTCAAAGTGAAAAGTGAGTTTAATTAACTGGAAAGATAATCCATGATTTAATAAGATAATGATAATGAAGCACATATTGCAAGCAAGGAACAAGACAGAAACATGGAGTTTATTGTTAGGAAGAAACAGTTAAACAGTTTGAAGAAAAACTTTGATTACTAAAAAACAAAAAGGAAGAATGCTAGATCTTATCTCCTTTTTGAGCAAGGCAAAAGGCAAAGCCAACTCTTTCCCATTTCTATATCAACTGCTGCTCTGGAAATGCAATTACCTGAAGTGGTTTGAAGTCCCTTGTCAGACCCTTGTCAGACGTGGATAAGTGTTTGTGCTAAACGACGCAAGGACTGCACTGAAGTACGTGGGTGCAGTTAGTTTTCAGGGTGCACGTGCAGAATGCTAATAAGTATTTAATTCTTTTCCTCAGAGAAGCCTGCTGTGCCTGGAGGGGATGCGTAATCTTAGATTTGCACAGACAAGTAGGAAAAACACTGCATGTGGAGTGGCTTCACAGTGCCTGCTCTCCTGGAATCTCTGCTGGCTTCAGCAGCACTACCTTACATGCAGGGGTCCAGCCTGGCCTACCAGGCTTCCCTTAGAGCTTCAGCCATTGCAGCCCTGGTCTGAGAATTTAGCTTTATAAGCAGCCAGGGTTTAGCATGTCCTGACGTCCTCAATGCACCCAGGACCAGGTTATGGAAGGAGGATGGCTTTTACTCCTGTCGTTCTCTTGGATAGAGAATGGGTGAATCACCTTGTGGGGTCAATTGATGCGAAGGTGAATTATTTATAAGATGGGAGTAGGAGATGGTTTTGCAATGTAATATATTACCCTGTTTGAGAACCTGGTTCTTCCCACCCCCTGTTTTGCTCCATGTAACTAAACTCTTGTCTGATTTTTATGATACATTTCTAAGACTCTGAAATGGTAGCCAACTTTTGATGTATTCATCCTTTATAGGGAGCTGTCAGAAACCAATCTCTGGTAGAATCCTTAATAAAGATGAATAGGCAAGAAAGAATGACGAATAAAGGAAGAAGCCTAGAGCCTAACAGTCCTCAAAGTGTGTAACTTAGCCCCTGAAGAACAGAATGTATCCCAGCATGTGACAAAAGAGATCTATAATAATAAAAGAGTAATATGCTAATTAGGCCAGATGTCCTTCTGGATGACCTTCCGGACAAAGCTAGGGCTGCAAGGGAAGCCCGGGTCCCGGGTGCCAGAGGGAAGCCGGTTCCGGCAGCTGAGGGAAGGAAGGCCTACTCTGGCACGGATTTCGTGCACCTGGCCTCTAGTATGATTATAAATTAAAAGAAAAAAAACTGGGCACTGGAGATCCTCAACTCCCTGTCCCCATCACCTCTCACTATGCCCAATGTTGATTCCTATAATAGGGCCAATGGCAGGCAAGCCAGGGCTTTGCCCAACAATAAACACCATTAAAATGAACCTCAAAATACTTTTCACAACCTCGCCAGCATTTGCTGTCCCATTTGTACATATTATTTATCCCCCATCCACCTCCTAGGCATTGCAGAAGAGTCAAGTCATGACTTCTACGTATTGGTAGTCAGCAAGTGCTGCAAATAAATATGAACTTATATTACCACCATTTTTTGAAGTAAGCAGTTATATTTTATGTGCTACCCTTTATATTTTCAGTGCCTTTGAAGTCATTAAGATGCCCTTTCTGCACTCATCAAATTGACTTCATCTTATTGACAAACAGGGATTCTCATTTCGTTTTCCTTAACTGATTAGCTTTCCTCAAACTTCGAATTCCTCATTTAAAAACAAACAATAGAAAATATAAGCTTTGTATTATGTAATGTGGAGGGCTTTCCTTTGATGCATTGTTTAGTTAATTTTCTTTTAGGCAAATAAGCAAACTAATTTATAGAAGCTATTAATACCAATTACTAATGCTTTTCATTTTGTTGGTTTCAGCAATCTTTGCATGACACATACTGCAACAAAATGGAAATTGATTTCACCAAGTTTGGCAGCACTGCCGTGTTTTGTAACCTTTGCAACCATGCTTATTTGAAAGGCTGGGTTTAATTATCCTTTTTTTCCCCCCTGCATCTCAAGATGCTGATGGTAACAGTTCTATTGCACTTGACAGTTAAAAGTAAATTCATCTCGAGTGCTCCTACACTGCCCTTGATGCTTGTCACATAAGGAGACTTTAATATGCCCACAGAAAAACATTAGCCTCGCTACTCTGCAAGGCTTGTCACATGTGCAGAAAACGAAGCAAGTGTCTCAGCTGCAAGGCAGTGTCTCAGCTGCAAGGCAGTGTAGGAAGCAGGCATTTGGGTAGAACAGAACCTGACTCGGTCAGTTCTGAGACTGGAATTAAAGGCCCACTGGGATTCACGACCCTTGGATCTTCTCTCTGCTGCAGTGTCTGTGCTGTGCCTTTCAATCATACCTCTTTTTGTGTCTTCTCATTTCATCTCTCGCCCTGAGAACTGGCTCCCTGACCCGCTGAGTCATGTAGCGTACTCCCATTGGGATCCATTGTGACTCTAGTTCTCTGGGTTGTCCCTTTTCTGCCTGTATTTACTTCTATGGCACAATCTGTGTTGCTCAGTGCTTTCTTGCTCCGGAAGTCATTTCCACGCCAGCCTCTCAGACGGTCCGGGGTCCAGCTTCGAGGTTGGTTCCCCCAGCTCCAGGGGCCTGTGGTCCTAGTGGGAGGAGGGGAGTGGCTCACAAGTGAGGGAGTTCCGCTGCCTGTTGCTTCCCTCTGTAAGGCAGCTGGGCCGGGCAGTCTCCTTTATAAGTGGTGATGGGAGGGCTAGTTACTGGTTCCTGACCAGTTGGGACCCCAAATAATAAGTAAGGACACACCTTTGAGGGTCTTTTTGAAGCTAACTGTAACGACATCTCCTGGTCTCTCGCCTCACTTCCACATCCTAACCTTCCCCAGTGTCAAATTTATTCCATCAGCATTTGAATTTCAATGATCAAGACCATGTCTTGCCAGCTGCCACATTTTCAGTGGCCTACATTTTTGAAGATAAGTGGTGTGGGAAACATTTTGTGTTCCACTGTTCTGGACAGTGAGGGCTGTGTTTATAAAAGGCTAAAATCCACAGAGACACAAAGAAGGTGACAGAGGTGACAGCCCAGAATGCTTGTGTTTCCTTTGGGCCTGTCTTATTAGTTGCCCTTAGTTTTCAAATCAACACATGGTCATGCAGCAGAGCACGAGGCTGCAAGTCCAGGGTTACTCTGCCTGGGACAGGGAACTAGGACGCGTGAGCTCATTCCTATGCAGTGCATGTAATTAAATCTCACGGAGGTGAGTCCACCGTGAGTGCACTCTAGCTGTAACTCACTGCACGTGGTGTTGCTGGTGTGATCATTGATGTAACATTCATCAGTCTCTCCCAGTACCCGCACTAAATCAGGAGACAGATGTGATTCCACTTTGGGAGACTAACGATCTAAGGATCTTATTGCAGCATTTCCAATTTCCTGCTAATCTTGCTGGTGGGTCTGTTAGGCAGAAGAGAGGCCAGGCTGATAAGGTGTGCTTTAAGAAAGAATATTAAAGCCAGGAATAAACGAGAGAGCTTTCTTTGATCGATATTCAATTAGTCCTTTTTGTCTTTGTTCTGAAGTTTTGTTTTGAATTAATTTATTTTTAAAATTATCTTTGTTGTTGAAAGTATTACAGATGTCTCCCTTTTTCCCCCATTGACTCCTTCAACCCCGCTCCTGCCCCCTCCCCAGACCTATTCTGAATGTTTAGATGGTGGGGTTGCATTTCTTTCTTATGCTCAAGAATGTAGTTTTCCTGGGGAAAAGTTCTGAGAAATGTCTGACCCTAAAAGATAACCAGATTTTTTTTTAAAAAAATAAGCCATAGGGATAAGAGTTTTTAGTAAAATGATGGAAAGAATGAAAACAAAAACCTGATTAAAAATGTACATTCTTGCCCCTGCCCAATGCTGTGGTTTACACTTTAGTAAAGCTTCAGGACAAGGTCTTTTTTTATTTTATATTTTATTGATTTCAGAGAGAAAGGGAGAGGGAGAGAGAGATAGAAATATCAATGATGAGAGAGAATCATTGATCTGCTGCTTCCTGCACACCACCAACTGGGTATCAAGCCTGCAACCCAGGCATGTGCCCTTGACCGGAATCAAATCTGGGAGCCTTTAGTCTGCAGGCAAAGGCTCTATCCAATGAGCCAAACCAGCTAGGGCCAGGACAAGGTCTTGAAGAGCAGCCTAGATGCTGGAAGCATCAGAAACAACCTAAGCAGCATTTCTAATTTCTGGGGGCTTGGTCTCTTTTTGCCCCCACAATGACATTACAAGGTCTCCGAGCCTCTAAACACCGAGCATGCCTGGCTGGTTCTATCCCCTCGTCCTACTGGCCCTCCTCCCCCTTGTAATGGATGAGGGTCCTCTCTGCCCTTTAGATTTGCCAGTGGGCATGGGAGGGGTGGCAGTTCAAGTGTAGGTCTCACATAATTCCAGTTTTCTGGATCATTTGATTTATTTAAGTACCTACAATGCCAAGGCCCCTGGGCATTCATCCAACTCACTGCTTTTGTTTCCATAAACAATGGCAGCTCTGGGACTCACCTGAATTAGGCCAAAGGCTGGCTGAAGGGGTGTCTCTCCTGCTCCCAGAAGGTCAAGAGACTGGGAATATCCTAATATATATAAAAACCCTGGGTCCTAACATCCAGTAATGAGGGAGGCTCTACCAACTAGAAGTCAGTCTTTCAGTCAGCACTGGACTGCTTCTGCTGCAGGCATGATGCCCCAAAACTGACTGCTGACGGGGCTGCAAATCAGGGCCAGAGAGAGGCCTGAAGAGAGAAGCAGGGACTGATCCATTGCCTCTGTGGCAGCTTTTGATCAGGACTTGCCTCTTTCTTTCTCTCCCAGGCTGGCCAGCACCCGCACCTCCATTTCGCTCCAGGCCTGCTGATCAGCCCCACCTTTCTGATCAGGCCCCATTGATAGGCCCAGAGATGCTGACTGGCATAGAAACCGACCAATCAGAACCAAATCTGGGTGAAGTGTGAGGAACCAATGACTGCCTAGGAGGCGGAGCTTTTGACGCTGACTGGCATAGAAACCGACCAATCAGAACCAAATTGTCTGGCAGGGGAGGGCAGTTGGGGGCAAGATCAGGCCAGCAGGGGAGGGCAGTTGGGGGCAACCAGACCAGCAGGGGACGGCAGTTGGGGGCAAGATCAGCTGGCAGGGGAGGGCAGTTAGGGGCTATCAGGCAGGCAAGCAGAGGCAGTTAGGGACAATCAGGCAGGCAGGCAGGTGAGTAGTTAGGAGCCAGCGGTTCCAGATTGCGAGAGGGATGTCTGACTGCCAGTTTAGGCCCTGTAGGGTCCCCGATTGGAGAGGGTACAGGCTGGGCTGAGGGGTGATTAGGCTGGCAGGGGGACAGTGAGGAGTGACTAGGCCAGGCTCGGGTGGGGGGGGAGAAGAGGGCAGTTGGGGGTGACCAGGTTGGCGAGGGGGGGCAGTTAGAAGCGACCAGGCTGGCAAGGAGGGGGCAGTTGGGGGCGACCTGGCCGGCAGCAGGGGGCACTTAGGGGCGATCAGGCCGGCAGCGGGGGGCAGTTAGGGGCAACCAGGCAGGCAGGCACGTGAGCAATTAGGAGCCAGTGGTCCCGGATTGTGAGAAGGATGTCTGACTGCCAGTTTAGACTGGCAGTCGGACATCCCCTGAGAGGTCCCGGATTGGAGAGCGTGCAGGTTGGGCTGAGGGCACCCCACCCATGCATGAATTTCGTGCACCGGGCCTCTAGTCAGTGTATAAGAGTTTTTTCAGAAAAGTATTCCCAGATCAGCATTTTATAAACCATCTTGCTCAATATTCAAATCTCACCCTGGCTGGCATGGCTCAGTGGTTGGAGCATGGACCTGCGCACCAGAGGATCACAGGTTCAATTCCCAGTCAAGGGCATGTACCTGGGTTTCAGGTTTGATCCCCTCTCCTCTCCTCCCTGACCATCCCCCTCTTCCCCCTCAGGTCAGGGTGCCTGTGGGAGGCAACCAATCCATGTGTGTCTCTCTCACATCAATGTTTCTCTCTCTCTCTCTCTACCACCCTCCTTTCCACTCTGGCTGGACATCAATGGAAAAAATATCCTCACTCCTCAGGTGAGGGTTTAAAAAAAAATCAAATCTCAATGCATTTCAATAACCTAAGTTTGGGGGTTTTTTTTGGTTGGTATAGAAAAGTAGGCCCTAGAAATTGATGTGTGGAATTACAAGTTACCACCCATTGACTAACCCTAACAGATTTACATTGAAGAGGCAAAGTCCAACAAGCTGATGTCCAAATGGCAGTCAGAAATTCACAGTTTGATGAATTATGTGTTTTAATGCTAAGGTCAAAGAGAAATTCAACTAGATGTTTGAGAATTCAAATTCCTTATTGTTTGCTCATGGACCCTAATGATTAGTATAATCATACTAGTTACTATAAATGAGCAAATCATTAACCTTGGTCCTTGCTGTGTACTGGCACCATAATCAATAAATGATATTGTTTTTTCCTGCCAAACAGTTGTAGCATGAGTGTCTGGACAATATTCACAATGGGTACTCATGAGAGGGAGCATCATTTCTAGCTGGCTTGCTACAGAGGGATTCTCTTAAGTACGATGGTACCCACATTACCATGCAGAACAAATGGATGTAACCAAGATATCCATGAATGCTCAGCATGCCCACTTTGAGGAGGCTTGGGGACCAACAATGAAAGAGTGATTCTTGTTATTTCTAAAAACTCCCTTAAAGTACTAGTTTCTGTAGCAACTGGTTTTCTAAATCCTTCTGCTCTATTTCTCCCCACCTACAAAGACAATCTCCTTTCTGCTTCCCTGCTGCCTGCCCTTCTTAACACCACTCCGTACTTAGAGGTCAGGGTGTAGCCTCCCCTGCATCAATCCTTTCCCTAATCCTCCCTACTGACAAGTTTGAATGAAACTCCATGGGAGGTTAGGCGATCTTGGATAGGAAATACAACATGGAATTACTGACCACTGATATCGGAAGTGGCTGCACAGGGTCACTCCACAGTGCCCTGATACACTCCTGGGCCTGCCTCCCTGTGCCAGCAGCTGGCTCATTGCCACTCTTCATTTCTTACCTGGCCCACCAATTCCCAGCCACCAGAACGCCACTGGGCATCTTAAAACTTTAATTATTGAGGATCTATCTGTAAGTGGCATAGAGTAAGGAAGGTGTTTCATCCCCCTTTTGGTTTATGGTAGGTGCCTCATCTCAGGATGATTGCATGGGAATATCTACTTCCTTTAAGAGTCCCCTCCCCCAGCTCTTATGGTACATTATGGTCCATTGACCTCAAAGATAATTATATAAAAATAGTGTTAGTAGAGACTTAAAAACCAAGAATATAATAATGTTGGAGCATTCTTTGACCTATTACAGATGTAGTTAATTTGAGGGAATGGTAAAAAGACAGGAAGATGCAAAAATAATGGAAGGAGGAAGGTATAGACATTATGTTAGGAACTATTTTATTGTCTTTCAGGACATATCAGATATTCCTCCATTCTGATAGCAGCTATTCAATTAAGAAGGCAGGGACTACTGCTAGATTGTTCAGTGTTTAAATCTTTACCGTAATGAGAAAAGTAGTACTCATATGTGTGAAAATAACTTAATGTCCGCAAAAAAATACATACATCAGTGCAGAGTACTCTGGCTGCTAAAGGCCATGCAGAGACATGCTTGTATGTACAGGGCATGTGGTGGGGCCCAGGAAATGCATTACCATTGCTATTACTTGGTCAGTGTAGTTGTATCATTTTTGGAGGCAAAATTTGGGTGTTGTCCTTTAAATTTTTTGCTACTGTGATGTATATATGGCAACTATATTGCCAACTCACAACATTTCTTCTTTTTAAAGTGTATGTATCTATCCCAACTTTTTCCTTCTCCTTGAACTGAGATACACTTGAACCTTTTTTGTTTTCTGTTGAAGCAACTGGAAAGCTGTTGGTATATCTGACCATACCAAATAGCAGCCACGAGGAGAGGACTGTACCAGAAACTCCCAATAGTGCAGCTAGCGCCAACTACAATGTACCGGTTTTATTTGTCACCCTAGAGTGGAATTCTACAATATGCCAAGGCACACTATGCTCCATTTAATGTTGGTAGAGGCCATTATGGACTGAATGTTGATGTCCTTGCTCAAATTCATATGTTGATATTCCAACCCCCAATGTGATGATATTAGGAGGTGGGACTTTAGGAAATGATAAGGTCATGAGGGTGGAGTCCTCATGAATGGGACTAGTGCCCTTATAAAAGGACGCAGAGAACTCTTTCACACTCCTTCTGCCATGTGAGACACAACAAGAAGTGGGAGGTCTGTAACCCCTAAGATGGCTCACCAGTGCTTGGCACCTAATCTCAGACCTCCAGGCTCCAGAACTGTGAGGAATAAATTATAAACAAGCCACCCAGTCTATGGCATTGTGTTATAGCTGCTCGAACTAGCAAAGAAAGAAACCAACTATCAAACACCTCCATGTTTTTACAAATGCTGCAAGGACTTTTACAACCTTTAGACCTAGTCAGCTCCTAAGCACTTGCTGGCGAGATAGTAAATTGTCATTTTCTTTGTCCTGGAAGCATTAAGACTCTCTTTTTCAGGACAGTGTTATTTAAAACTGGAGTCATTCAATACATACTTTTAAAGTGAATTGATGAATAGGCTGAGCCCACATAGACTAATGTTCTTCCCTTCTCTTCCTGATCATTGGATTTCCCCTCTGTTATGATCTCCTCTCTATCCTATGAGAGACAAAATCTTCCTGAAACAAATACCCTTGGAGTTTTCTCTAAAAACAAAACAAAACAAAACACAAAAAAGGTTACATGGAAACCAAAACAACTTACAACAAAGGTGAGAAGGTGGATGATAATCCTCTTATGTCTGTCTCAGATTTTTATTTGTTCAAGATTTATGAATTAGTAATTATTTCCATGATTGCACAAAGGCTTATAGTTGTAACTGTTGAATTCAATTAGTTACTGAGACTATTTCGTACATTCAATAATTTTTTTAAAAATTTAATCCCAGAAAGAAACTCACATTAAAATTTCAATATATAGAACCTGGTTTCTAGGTTTTCCCTCTATGTTTCTAAGATAATAAATCTAGCAATGTTTATCCCCTCAATAAATATTTATTGAGTGTCCATTATACTGAGCAGTATTCTCAGGTGCTGGGCATACAGCAATGAACAAATCAACGTCTTTATTTTATGAAATTTATCTTCTACAGGAAGGCAGTAAGAAAGCAAATAATTCAGGAGAGATGTTGCTAGGAAGAAAACTAAAGCAACATGAAAGGGATGAAGAGCATTGGAGAGGATGTGTTGTTGTAAGGGACCTGTTTAAGGTGGAAGGGGGGTAAGCGAGGATGTGACATTTGCACAGAGCTCTTCAAGGTGTTTTGCCTTGAAGTTTGATTTGTCTTCTATTTTATTTCCAGGCAATTATGGGTTGGATTTGCTGAAATGGACTTTGTAGGCACATGCTATTGATTAGGATCAATACCTGTGAAAGGGAGGGAAGGGGAGGTAGTTTTTGGCAGAGGGAGATAGTGAAGTGTCATGCCTTGGCTAACCTGTGTCTATCACACAGGCCTTCTTATAAAAGCATTTTCTTGTTAAAGTCTTGCTCATTCAGAAGTAAAACAATCAATACATTGTTAAGTGAGTCATTGAATGAATATTTAATAAATATCAACTATGTACTAAGCCCTCCAAGAGGATCTGAGTAGGAAGGAGAAGCAAGTGTTCTGCCCTCATGAGTCCTCATGTCTGGGGTGATAGATGTGCATGTGAATAATTTCAATTCAATGTGGAAACTGTATTTAAAAGGGGCTCTTGCAGTGCATTGGAGGGCATGGTTAAATGATTTACCTGTAAGTACATTTCGTAGCTAACTGACCTGGCAGGCTCATTGGTGTGCAGTCTTCCTCAAAATCAAGTATTCTGCTGGAACACTATTAAAGTTATATTTTGGAAGAGGCAGAAAGTTGATAAACCCTACCCTCAGAATCTCCCAAATGTAGAACAGCTCTTCCACACTTTATCATTCAGGACTCGTGGGCTTCCATTGATTAGTTTTTGGAACATTTGCATGGATAATAAATAAATAAAACCTTCTTTCACGTAAGAGAATATGTCCTGCATTATTTTTCCATTTAAGCCTCATAGTTGCTGCTGCACACAATGCATGTCCTATCTAATAAAAGAGAAACATGCAAATTGACCATACCTCTGCTACGGCCCACAAGCCACACCCACCAGCCAATCAGGAGCAAATATGCAAATTAACCCACCCAAGATGGCGGATAATTTGCATATCCAGGCACAGAATGAAGACTGAAGACAGCGTAGAAGGAAGCCAAGTGCTACAGAAGGGAGCGAAGCTGCAGAGAAGCAAGCAGGCAGCAGAGAAGGGAGGGAAATAGGAGAGGTGGAGGAGAAGGGAGGGAAGCAGGCGGGGCGGGGGAGAAGGGAGGGAAGCAGGCAGGGCGGGGGAGACCACCGCAGGAAGCCCTATTGCAGGAATCTTCCTGCAACGGGCCTCTAGTATATATATATAAAAGCGTAATATGCAAATAGACTGGACGGCAGAACAACCAGCCACTATGATGTGCACTGACCACCAGGGGGCAGATGCTCAACACAGAAGCTTCCCTCAGCCCGCAGGCCCAGATCAGGTCCCTCCCCTGGCTGGCAGGCTCTGATCTCCCAATGGGAAACTGGGAACCAGGGGTGGGTGGTAGTGGATGTGGGTGGTGCCAGGCCAAGGCCCTCACCCTGCCAGTTGCCCCACATACAGAGGGTGATGGGCAACTGGGGGTGGGGCCAGTGAGTGGGCAGGACCGGCCAACCTCTTGTTCCCTCCCCCCAGTGGGCAGGCTCTGATTGCCAGATGGGGAATGGGGAACGGGGAACCGGGTGTGGGTGGTAGCTGGGGGTGGGGCCAGCTGCCAGCAGTGAGGGAAGATGGCCCTGATCGCAGGCCAGGCCTAGGAACCAGATCCGTGCACAAATTTTGTGCGCGCCGGGCCTCTAGTAGATAAATAATTTCCTATCCTTGATATATATCTCTGTAAAGGAGCAATAAATAGGTGCTTGGAAGATATTTATATGTTACATCACAGTCTATATAACCTCTGCATTTAACTAATGTCTACAAGTTGTTAAAGAGGACCAAAGAGACAGGCCCTTCTAACCTACAAGAAATCTGGACATTCTAAAGAAATGAAAAAAAGTGAAATAGTAAGTTGAATAGAAAATAAACCTACTGAAGGGAACTGCATAAAATTGGCATTTAGGAAAATCCAGGATCTTTGTTTTAGAAAGATAATATGTCAACCATACATTTTTGTGACTCTTTGTTTTCTTTGTACTTATTTTTCTTTCTGCAAATAACATACTCATTGAAAAATTCTAGAAATGCTCAAAGAATAGAAATATAAATTCTACCCATAATTTTACAACCAAGGAGAACTACTCTTGTCTTCCAATCTTATTTCTATGTGTCACATTTTGTGTCCATTGAATTTTAAATCTAGCATCTTTTCTTGTCACTACGTAATAAGAGAGGAAAGGGGAACTCAAGTTCTAGAATGAAAAAGCCACCTAGCAGCAGAGAAGCAATTTTGATCCCCATCAGTTTAAAGGGTGATGTGGCTGTGGAGGTCTTACATTTAATTTTGGCCTTGCTACCTCAAGGCACCCAATCTCAGTGTAGTCTTTAATCCTGTGGGAGAGCCTTGGTTTATATCCACAGGAGGACAGAGTGAGCTCACGCACTGAGAGCTACTGCACTTATTTAGAGATTTGAGTGTTTAATAGAAGAGTACGGAGCCAGTTTGGGATCTAAAGCCTTGTTGTTGGAATTGTATTATCTCCTAATGCTTCCTCCTCAGGTGCCTTCCTGGGTCGGGCTTGCCTTTACTGAGAGCCTCGAAGCAAATCATCCCTTATCTGATGAAATTTGTCCTCAAACTAAAATAATATGCCCATTCATCAAGCAACACGTAAGTCCTCACTTAGTCATCCACAGGTTCTCGGAAATTGTACTTTAAAAGAAACAATGTGTAGTGAAACCAATTTTACCATAGGCTAATTGACACAAACACAAGCTAAGTTCCTAAGGCATACTTCTGGACACAAAAGTATCCAGAACTTCTAAATCAAGACCCAAAACACTTCTAATATTAAATATTTAAATAAAAGTGAGCTACACATACATTTAAAAATGATTAATAAAACAAGTGCGGTATTTTCCAATCGGGTCGCTGGGTGGCTGAAGCCAGTCCCAGCAGCTCAGGGCACCAGGTGGGACCCTCCCTGGACAGGATGTCCTCCCTCCCAAGAGGCACTCACACACATCCACACTCACTCAGACAGGGACACTTCGGACACACCTGTTCACCTAACATGCACATCTTTGGGATATGGGAGGAAATGGGATTTCCTGGAGCAAACCCAGAAAGACATGGGGGAAATGTGCAAACTCTACACAGACTGGCCCTGGCCCGGAATCCATTTTTTTTTTCTCATCATTTATGATGAAACGATGTTGAATGAAACGTTATGCAAGCACCTGCTATGTGCAATTTTAGGCTAGATAAATGGGGCATGTTAAAAGCACACACACAGAACATATATCTGTGGCTTTTAGAGATGATAATTGAAGAAAAGAAAGATTTTATCTTCACGTATGGTTGATGGTTTGTCAACCCTCTAATATTCTTGGACAGAATCCAGCACCTGCATAGTCACTTCTGTGCATTTCTGGGATGACATGTTTGATACGTGTTCTTTGCATGAGAAACCACAAAGCACAGAAATCAACAACGTTTTCCAAGGAGGAAGGTGACTTTACATGGTGACATTAGGATTCAATCTGAGAATTTAGCAGGAGACTGTAACAAATTCACTTAATAATGTGCTGAATGAAAATCCTTTTATGTGACAGGTACAAAGTTGCCTTCTCTCCACCCTCCTCCCCAATTGGCAACGATTTAAGTCCAGAAAGTAACTTTTTCTGGAAAGCACTTTCCTAATTAATAGCTTTCCCTATGACATTATTTTTTTGTTGCAACATGAAAAGGGTATCACTGTAAAGTCAGAGCTGCCCTTGTCTTCATTACATGAGGAACAGAATGCTTTTTTAATGTTTGAGTTGATTTTTTGTTGTGTTTGAACAATTTCAAAGTGGACCAAAACAATAATGAAATACTAAAGATTCGGTGAAAATAGACTACATTGATTAGAATCTATACACTGTCATTTGGGAAGGACATTTTTAAGAGCAACAATCCTCCTTGGAAAATAGTCACAGGAGTCAATGTCTAAAATATAGTTGAGTCTCTCTATTCCTTGAGCATGTTATTCATTCATGGAAAGGGAATGCTTCTCTAACACACACTAAAAACAGAGTAGAAGCCATGACTTTAGAGTAATGGGATTATAATTATGCTGAAACCCACGAAGCTTGTCTGATTTCCATTGCCTTCTTAATTAGGGATTCTCAATATTTCACAAGCTGTGAGGGCCAACAGTTGACATGCAGGTTAATTTCCTGCCCTCAGGTATTTCTGAAATGCTGCTCCTGGAGGTGTGGAGACTGGGTCTAATTCTCTCTGAGTGATCAGCATCATCCTCCCAACATCTGTCCATGCATCCTACATCAGTCTCCACAAGGCCACTGGCCCCAGCATCAGACTTAGGTGAACGTAAAAAGTTTCTCTTCATCACTCCTCTCCATTTTCAATTATTTCAGATAGAAATGAAGAATTAAGAATCCTATATAATAAAAGCCTAATATGATAAGTGTCCAGTTGTGTGGTCAGCCGTTCAATGAATCAAAGCATAATATGCTAATGATATACTAAGGCCGCTCAACTGCTTGCTATGACATACACTGACCACCAGGGGGCAGACGCTCCGACCAGTAGGTTAGCTTGCTGCTGGGGTCCAGCGGATCAGGACTGAGTGAAATGGGCCAGACATGCCCTGGAGCCCTCCTGCAGCTCCTCCCCACCAGGGGGCAGACACAGCGAGCCAAGTGGGGTAAGGATCAGTGAGCAGGTGGGCAGTAAGGAGTGAGGGATCCCGGACTGCAAGAGGGTGCAGGCCGGGCTGAGGGACCCCCCCCACCCCCAGTGTACGAATTTCATTCACTGGGCCTCTAGTGGGCATATAATGAGGGTTTAAAAGTATTTTTTTATGCTGTATGTCAAAGCCTTGGTTTTTGGACCTTAATGATCATACTGCATAAATTGTAAGGAAAGTCTAAATCTGACAGTGAGACAGTATTTCCCCTTTGGTTGTGAACATATCGAACTTGAAGGAGGTCAGCACCCCCAGGCTTTAGTTTTTAAGTCCTGTAACATATGTGTTCCCACCATAAGAAACAGTCTTGAAGCAGAATGTTGATTTTATGTTTTCAGATGCTGTCAAAAAGGATAAAGAAGATTTTACTTGCACATCTGTTTGACTGCTTGCCCACCTTCTGGATAACCTCAGGACTTTGTGGTGTTTTGGGTTAAAGGTACATAAAATGATTTTTAAAAATGGAATGGTTAGGGATTATATGGGACAGTAGTACTTCATTGTTATGACTTGGAGAATGAAACTACAATAAAGCCTCAAGGTATTTATTCTGGAATTTTCAACTTTGAGAATATCAATGCATCAACCTGACACAGACTACAATATGCCTGTCGGTGCGAGCATCGTGGCCTCCATGCGGCTGCCTGTGCTTTGGGCTAAGGAATGTGCACTCATTGAAAAACCAGTTGTAGGCTCATGCTCTATGCACATTGAGAATATCAATCGAAACGGTAGAGAGTTTTGTATCTAATAACGGGACTTGTGAAGCTTTAAGTCTGGAGGAAGGATCGTTACCACCATCATAGCTCTACCTCCTGCTGCAGCTTTGTTCTCAGCAAAGCAGGCCTCCTTCTCTATTTGTACGATTGAAGCAGAAGTTCAATTTTATTGTCCCAGACTGGATTGAGGGCCAGGATTATGGCAGATGCACTATGTTGCCTACACAACAGTTAACCCACCTTCTTCTTTGCTAACAGAAACCTATAGGGGTGGCAACATGCTCAGAGAAGGGAATCCCTTCTAAACCCCAGGACTGGGAAATGCCTTTGTCTCTAATCAATAGGGCCAGCATATATCCAAGTTTTCCAAAGACAGTGATGGTTTATGTGTATTGTCCTGGTGAAATTACTAAGAGTGCACTCTTTCACTTTAAAACATTCTAATTTGAATGATAAATTATATGAGAGAAATCACTGCTCTACCTTTGTTTCTGCCTCTGGCAATTGAAAGTGGGGGTATGATGCTTGGAGCCGTGGCAGCCATTTTATGCTTAGGAGGATAAGAGCCAGAGAGAATCAGAGATCCAGACCCAACTGATTCTGGATCTGCAGTGCCTCTGGATTTGACAGGACAGGTGAAGGTTTGTCTTTCTTACTTAAGACATTTAGGGGACTAGTGTCTTACCTGCAAGGAAGGGTATGAAGGGATGAGGCTGTTCCATGGGAAGAATTTGGAGACATTTTGGGTAATATTTCTGAATTATATTTAGTATTATTTTCTCGATTCCTCTTTAAGAATTCTGGAAATTACATATGGTTGAGAGGTAATGGCAGAAAATAGAAGAACCCTGGTCTCCTGCTCAGTGAGAGGGGTGGAAATGGAAAAGGAGCACTGTTTTCTCACTCCCTAATATGGGCTCCTTTTGGTACCAGTGGAAATCAATGACAATATGTTTAGGGATAAAGGTTCTCACTTCCCACAACTGCACCCCCATGACCCCTGCCCATTCGTCACTGGCTAGCTCTGGGGACTCAACAATTTGACTTTTACATCATCAAAATGGCTGTATTCAGAATTTACGTTTTCTTTACAGTTGTGACATTCCTTGTGTGCTATTTCAGAGGAGGATATTTAGTTGAGAAATTCTGAAACCTGCTTTGGATTCTTTAAAAATGTATAGAAAAGAAAAAAATATTTTCCTTTACTTACTTTAGGAAAATAATGGCTTATGAAGTTCTAAAGCAAAGCGACCGAGTTTCAAGGGAGAAACACACAGGGAGAGGACCAAAATATACAATCTCTAGCACTATGCCTGGCACATAGTTCCAGGGGGGATTCCCTTTCTTACCATCTTCCTTTCTGTATTATTAGATAATGATGTGATTCTGTGGGATTTGACTTGGTAAGACCTGGATGCTTACAGGATAATTTTCTTTGCTTTAGACAGTGCATCCTTCTTAGCTTTACCTCTTAAAGAGGGCAAAGTTCGTTGTATTTCTTCTTCTCCAGAATCCGTGGAGATTTTCTTTAAAGTCAGTTAAAGAGTAGTAGGTCTGCCAAAACCGGTTTGGCTCAGTGGATAGAGCGTCAGCCTGCGGACTGAAAGGTCCCAGGTTCGATTCCGGTCAAGGGCACGTAACTTGGTTGCGGGCACATCCCCAGTAGGAGGTGTGCAAGAGGCAGCTGATCGATGTTTCTCTCTCATCGAAGTTTCTAACTCTCTATCCCTCTTCCTTCCTCTCTGTAAAAAAATCAATAAAATATATTTTTTTTAAAAAAAGAGAGAGTAGTAGGTCTGCCAAAACCGGTTTGGCTCAGTGGATAGAGCGTCGGCCTGCGGACTGGAGGGTCCTGGGTTCGATTCCGGTCAAGGGCATGTACCTTGGTTGCGGGCACATCCCCAGTGGGAGGTGTGCAGGAGGCAGCTGATCGATGTTTCTCTCTCATGTTTCTAACTCTCTATCCCTCTCCCTTCCTCTCTGTAAAATATCAATAAAATTAAAAAAAAAAAGAGTAGTAGGTCAGTCCTAGGGAACTGATCTGTCTGAAGGAGTTCAGGATCTTTAAATATCTGTGATGATCTGCAACTAAAGAATTAGTCTTTCCAGCAGTTTCCCATCTCTCCTATGTTGGGTTCTATGCCATCTTGGGCTTACCTCTATGGCAGGACAGACATCATAACTGACAAACTCCATGTAAGACTACACAGACAGATGAGAATCTGTAATACTTGACACTTTCATCAGCAGCTTGTAAAAGTGCTCATTTCACTGTACATGTGCAAAAATAGATATTGCTCCTTCATATCCAAGGGGCAAAGAATTTTTTAAAAACTGGTATCTCATTACTATTTTTAAATGTATTTCTTTACCACAGAGGGTAGATTTTTGTTATCTCTTTTCTTTTTTTAAAATTACCTGTTCCTGCCTTCTCACTTTCTATTAGAGTATATTTTCTCTTTTCAGCTTAAATTTCTTTGCATAAACAAATGTGTGTGTGTGTGTGTCTGTGTGTATGTGTGTGTGTGTGTATGCATTCACACATGGATGCTAAGTTGGGCTTAGGCTTGGGAGAGTAATGTCAGCATCACCCACCTCCATGTCAATGCACCTGATGGGGGAAAGGAGGCCCACATAGTATTTTGAAAAAGCAAGATACCATGATACTCCAGTTAATTAAATAATTATCTAATCAATCAATTTACTCATTTGTCATTCCACAAACATGTTTTAAGGGCCTACTTTGATAGGCATCATTCTAGGAGCTGGAGGTTCAGTTGCAGTAACATGACACCCTGTCTGCACTGGAGCTGCTAACGTTGCAGTTGAGAAAATATATGATAACCAGCAAATAAAATGAATGATACATGCTAATTTCCACCATTGATAAGCATTGTGAGGGAAGCTATAGCAGGCTAAACGGATAAAATGTGACAGTACAGGGGATAGTTTAGAATCTACACTCTTAGCCTCACTATAAATATTATACTGCCTTTTGGAAAAAGAGGGAAGCGTTGTCATTCCCTTCTTTTTTCCTTTCTTTCTTTGCTCCTTCCTCCCCTTCCCCTTTTGCAACTGCTCTTAGGACAAATAAGGCAGACTCTGTGGAGAGAGCTAGGGTTATTATTTTCGTTTTCTTCGTGGAAAATCTTCTTCCCCGTGAGTATTTTGTTTTCCAAAGAGATATTCAATCTTGACAGAATTGGCTGATAATTGCAATAAGTAAATATCTTTCAGGCCCATCAGCCCGCTGTCTTTATGGCCCAATTCCCAAAGGTGACTGAGGTTTGCACTGAGTATTACATGACCTCAGAGCTTTTGCATTAACACACTCAGCCACCGAGCCTTTCTTGGCCTGTGTGTATTGGCTCATCTCCGTTTTTGAATCAATGTGTAATTAATTTTCAAGTGTGCTTCTTGATTTAGTCACAGAGCTAATAATGTGGAGGATAAAAATATCTTTTTTAATGAAATTCATGCCAGTTCACTTCTGTCCGGCATTTCTTCAGTATAGGACTTTTTCTTGAAGCTCATTTCAAACTCAGCCATTTAAAATATCCGTGTCCTCCTTTGAGCCTGTTTTAAAGGAGTAATCTTAGAGGCACACTTTGATAGTGACCCCAAATTATTTACCTGTTAAGTTCAAAGCTTCCCATTGAGGTTATGCCTATAAAAATCAGATTTGGAAAAAACAGGATAATTACACAAGCCTCTTTCCTCACATTGACTCCTTGATGTTTGTTTATATGTTGGAAACAGTAACTTTTCTGCCAAATAAAGCAAGGTGCCAACTGTTCCTCCTGGGTCAACACTGAGAAGAGAACACTTGTTTTGAGGCTGCTGGGGATTGTGGCTTCTTGTGCCATTTCAGACCCTTAGTGTAGGGAAGCGCGGGACTTGGTTGGAAAGTCTGTAAGGAGGAATCTCCGAAAGGTCGGGGGCCTCTAGGGGGAACTTGCCAAAGGTGGCAGACCCTGCCTTGACTTTTCCAAACAAGTCTGAACCCCCGGGTGTTTTACTGGAATCTTTATATTTAGACTTTAAAACATCCTTACTTAAAGGACACTACAGACGCACGTGTCTTCTCAAGGATCTAACAGTTAATTTTAGTTCAAGCTGTAGCTGCAATAAAAGCCCGAGGAGGCAGGTGAACGAGGCTGTTTGGTTCCTATAGCCAAGCAGTCCCTTAGCCCTCTCTTTCACAGAAACATGTGTCAGAGTAATCATTCATCCGTGTTCAGGGTCTGCCGGTCAGCCCTGGCACCTTAGGACTTAGTAACAGTGGAGCTCTTTCTGCTTTCATGCTACTTGCTTTCTTCAGACTTGCTTCCATACTTGGATAAACCTACTTCTCATTAGTAACTTTAAAAATATTTTCCATTTGTCTGGAATTGGTTGTATCTGGAAATGGACTTTAATATTTTTATTTGCCAATACTTACTGCTATCTAATGAAGGATACAGTTCAAGTACCTGAGACTTGAAGTAGCATAGCCACTGTCCTACTTTATTCATGCTAGATGATCAGACTTTTGGAAACAGTACTGTCAACTGGTGGTTGTTGGTGCCAATTCAACACCAACAGGAGTCCCCAGTTTGAGGTGTCGTGAAGAAGGAAACTTTATTCAGCGCAAAACAGCTCAATGGTGATACAGCATGGCTGTGAAAACAGCAGGTCTATGAAGCGACCCTGGGGCGAGGCCCCTCTCTAGACAGCTCTGCCCTGCTCCTTGCGGGTCCACCTTGCACTGTGCTGGTCAGCTCCATTCTGTGCCAGGCTGCTCTGGCCTGCGTTGGTCTGCTCCACTCAGCTCAGCCAGGGAAACAGTCTTCTGTGGAAAGGCAAAGTGTGCTCTCAGAGTCAGAGAGGAGTGGGCTTATATGCCAGAAGTCCCCGCCCCTGGTCCCTGACTGGTCTGTCCTCATGCAAATGAGGAGTCCAAATCCTCACAGTTTGGTTAAAAATAGACAGAGAAACATGGAACAGACTGACAATTTCAGAGGGAAGGTAGGGATGGTGTGTGGGTGTGTGTGTGTGTGTGTGTGTGTGTGTGTGTGTGTGTGTGCAGGGGTGGGGGAGGTGGGAAGAGATTAACCAAAGAATGTGTATGCATACATGCATAACCCATGGACACAGACAATAGTGCAGTGAAGGGTGGCGGGTGTGGGGTGGAGGGGTCAATGGGGGAAGAAAGCAGACATCTGTAATACCTTCCAGCAATAGAGATAATTTTTTTAAAAGGTATTGTCCTGATTGGTCAGGATAGAGTGGCTCTGGTTGGTAGGAGCTCTGCAGCTCCAATTGGGTGGGAAAGCCTGTTCTATTGGTTGAAATAGGATTCCGGGAACTCCTTTATAAGGGCTGGCTCAGATGGCAGAAACACAGTGCAGGCTTCTTTCTGAAGTGCAGTTTATGTGAGCGGCCTCTGTGTAGAACTGGCTGCTAGGGCTCTGTTTGTTGTTTGTTTTTTAACTTGATCCTAGTTAGCCACCAGGAGCCCTTCTTAGGTGTCTTTTTTTCCCCTCAGGGTTTACAGTATATACTTTTCCCTGCACTCAAGAAGCAGAATGGGTTTAGAGTAGGAGGTATTGGTACTATGTTGTTACTGACTGAATGCAACTGAATTGCTGCTTTTAAAAAACAGTTAACATTCTTAAAGAGGGATCAACTTGGCACCCCCTAGTTGGGGATGTCTGACTCCCACTAGATTGGTATGTCTTGAGCACTCTGCAGAGTTCACTTAGCCTTTAACACTGTGAATGTTTAAGATATAGACACTTATTGCCAAATGTAATTTTGTATCTGATTTTTGAGCACATGCTAAGCGCTTTATATGTAAACCTCGTTTAATTTCCTAAGCAACCCTATGAGTTAGATGCTGCTATTATCTCTTTTTATAGATGGGACAGTGGAGGCTTACAGATGTTGAGCATACTTCCAGATGCTAAGTAAGTAGCCCTGGTTGGTGGCAGTATCAGAACTCAAGCCCAAGGTCTACAGATGGATACTGAATTTGTGAACCACTTTGTACACTCTCTCCGTGCTCTTGGCTTCCTATGATTCTGTTTTGGGCCTTCACTTGTGACAAATCTAGTCTTGTTTCTTGGTTAATAGCTTGGCAGCATTTAGGATTCTCTCCCATAGGACTGTCATTCACCACATTAATCATTTCTGTCTTCCTGCGGGTGTTGCCTCAGAATTCTCTCAGCCAAGCAGGTTGATGCTGCCTCTGTTCCCAGTTTCATCAGATTATGGTTTGGCACGAGAGCATACCTAGCACATAGGTTCTTCTCTAAAGGCTCCTGTTTATTGGCTGATATTTTAAGACTAGGGCCTGTTCGGGGATGATGCCATACACTACAGCATGTTAATGGTTTGCAGTAACAGAATATTTTACATGACATGTTAATACCTGAAAATGAAATGTATGATGTTAATTAAAAAACAAAACAAAACATGAAGTTGTATGCAACAGCTAATTTCATGTAGAGTTGTGAGACTGCATGTGAATAAAGATTGGCAGATAATTTGCACAAGGCTGGTATTGTTGATTATATTCTTTGTGTATGCTAAGTTGCTAAAGCTAATAGAAATAATAAATAACATATCGATTTGGAAAAATGATGTAAAAAGAAAACATAAACCAATGATCTTAAGTGGGAATTACATTAAATGCCTTTTTTGGGTCTCATTTTACAGTTTATAAAATTCACTTGGCATATTTTCTTATTTGAGCATTATAATAGCACAAGGAAATAGGGAATAGGTATTATCTGCCCTATTTTATAGATGAAGTATGTAAGGCTCAGGGAAATTGCTTGCCATTTTCTAAGTCTCTAGTGATGGGACAAAGACTCATACCCAGTTCTCCTGACTCCAGGTTTAATGTTCCTCTCATCATACCACATCGTTCTTTTCACCAGAGGGCAGAGCTACTGGCATTGGCTACACAGCCACAAGCCCATTTAACACAAGAAGTCTACTAAAATCTTAAATCAAATCATTGTTCCCAAGCCACATCTCCAAAGCCATCTTCATCTAAGAAATCCTGGCCAGTTACACACCTCTAAACTAAGTAAACTAAGTAAACTACTTAAGTGGTAGAGAAAATAAAGATGTAATATGACCTGAATCCAATGTTCCTCAATCCATCTTTTTGGGCTGTAAAATAGGTTCTTGAGTATATGGTAGGTTTCACTTCTTTAAAAAATAATTGTTTTTTTATTAGCTTTTTAATTGTGGTAAAATACATATAACATAACATTTACCATCGTACCAGTTTTTAAGTGTACAGTTCTTTAGTGTTAGGTACAGTCCCATTGTTGTACAATCAATCTCCAGAACTCTTCATTTTACAAAACTGAAACTCTGTACCCATTAAACAACTCCCCATTCTCCCCTTCCCCAGCCTGTGGCAACCACCATTGTATTTTCTGTCTCCATACATTTAGCCACTCTAGGTACCTCACATAAGTGGAATCATATAATATTTGTCTTTTCTCGTGATTGATTAATTTACTTAGAATAATGTTCTCAATGTGCATTCATTGTAACATGTGTTAGAATTTCCTTCCTTTTTAAGGCTGAATAGTATACCTTTGTATGTATATAGCACATTTTGCCTATATCTATATCTATATATATAAAAGTGTAATATGCAAATTGACCAGGCAGCAGAATGACAGGTTGCTATGATGTGCAATGACCACCAGGGGGCAGACGCTCGACGCAGGAGCTGTCCCCAACCCCCAGGTCCCATAGTCTGATTGGGGCCTGCTGGCCAACCTCTCAGTTCCTCCCCCCACCCCCGGGGCTGGCAGACTCCGATTGCCTGATGGGGGAATGGGGAATCGGGGGTGGGGCCAGAGGATGGGGCCAGCTGCTAACAGACAGGGAAGATCAGCCCTGATTGCAGGCCAGGCCTAGGGACCCCGCCTGTGCATGAATTTCATGCACCAGGCCGCTAGTATTCATATATTGATAGACACTTGGGTTGCTTCTACCTTTTGGCTATTGTGAATAATGCTGCTATGAACATACATGTACAAATATTTCTTCGAAGGCCAGCTTTCAATTTTGAGGAGTCTATACCCAGAAATGGAATTATTAGATCAGATGGTAATTCTACTTTCAATTTTTTGAGGAGCTAACATGTACTTTTCCATTGAAGCTGCATCATTTTATATTCCCACCAACAGTTGATGATGACTCAGCTGAGGCTAGCAACAGATGAGGGTGCTGGAGAGATGTCTCTTCAATTCTTTGGTGATCCAAATCCCAACCTACTAGTCTTCAGGTCTTATATTTCCTCTAGTGGAGGAAATTCAGATTTGCACTTTTTTTAGTGACAGGGATTTAACTACAGTGGCAGAAGGGAAGGCACAGGTTTGTGTAGGTAGTGGCTGAAATGTATATATGGGTCTGAAGTAGGGATTTCAGAGACGAGGCAGGCAGGAGTAGTGTTGATTTTTAGAAAGGTGGCTGCTCCTAAGGAGATGTATCAGTCAAGTCCAACCAGAAAAATAGAAATCATTGTGAGCATTTAAAACAGAAGGGATTTAATTCAGGGAATTGCTTTCATGGGAGATAGAAGAGGCTGAAAACCTAACCAGAAAACATATTGTCATCCCAGAGTGCTGATGGAAGCAGAAAAGTAGGGAGAAAATAGTCCAAAGCAGAAAGGGGAGGGAGAAACAGCTGGCTTCTCTTTTCCTCTAGCCAGTGTCTCCCAGTGGCCGAACCCAGCCAGGAGCCACTGACCTGGGACCTTGGGAAACAGAGCAGAGCTGGGAAGGGTGGGGAATAAATCTAAGACAAACAGGCCCCAGTGTGCTTGGGACAATCCCCTTCTGCTTTATTTGGAGCATTTCAGCACTTTTTTGGGCATGTCACCTGCTGGACTTGGAGGTTGCCCCTTGAGCTCTGCTGACAAGGCTTCATGGATTAGGCTGTTATCAGTTAGAAAGGGTCTGACTTGTCTTCAGGTTTGTCCAAGGCTGTGAAAGCCTGGGACTGGGGTAGCTAGTACAGGTGGAAGACAAGGAAGGAGTAAGCAGCCCAGTGGCCAAACTCATGATCTTGGCTGAACAATACAGTCAGGTAATTTATAGAAAAAGCTTGGCTTGTGGGTCTGGGAAGGTCAAGAACAGAGTGCCTTCTGACAATGCATCCCAGGATGCAGGATGGGGATTTTAATATTAGTCACTTATGAAATGAATTTATTCTTCTGCACACAATGAAGATATGGCTTATTCTTTCATTTTAAGTCTTTATGTATAGATTTTCTTACATATAGCCCTTAGATAGAGTGGGCCACAATGACTTACAGAAAAACACTACGAAAATCAACATTGTACTTATAAGATATTATAGGGAGTAGACAAAGTGATAAGATGGGAAATGTAGGAATAAGAGAAAATAGCAAGAAAAAGAAGAAGCACAGGGAGAGAGCAAGGCAGTTTAAGAGAAAAGGGAAGAGGTTTTGAGAGAGTCTAGACATTGTGTAGAAGGTAAATAATAGAGAAATTAAGAGGTAGTTAAGAGAAAGAGGAAAGAGAGTTAAAGAAAGGCAGAGAGGGAGCCTTAGGTGAGGTCCATTGTCAAGTATATTAAACTGGGCATTTAAAACTTTGAATGCACAAATCTTTGATTTTCACAAGAGCCCTCCAACCTATAATCCGTGAGCCACTCACTTCTTACAACCAGCCAGGATGAACTAGTCTAGAGGTAACAGCTGTTAAAATATTGGTTTAACAAGTGGTTTCAGCTCTAAAGCATCCTGCCCCCATCACCTGCTCCCTGAAGCCTTGGCCCCATCTTCGGGAGCCAGGCTGACCTCCTCACCATCCAGTAACTAGAGATCTTCAGATCCCTGCTCCTGGGCTTCATGCCAACCGGTTGGCAAACATTGTGAATATCACTATGTTTCACTGGGATTGTCACCACACCCAGCAAAGAAGGATCATTCTCGGGGTTTCAGCTGTACTGATCAACGTATTGTCATTCCATAGGCTGGAAGAAACTAGAACAAGGGATAGATGTGTTCTGAAAGCCAGCCATTCTCTAACTCTGGCCTACATGAAAGAGAAAAATGCAGCCAATAATACAACTAATTCCCAGATATTCCTTAACGTTGGTGTTAGATTGATGTGTTCTTCTGGGCATCCTGCCTCCTAGAGAATGAAGTTATGACAAATAGTTCAGTTGAGCATAGAACGTGGACAGGATTACATATAAACAGCACCTTGGCCCCACCTTATCCAATGATTTGTTCTCTTTAAAGAATTCAAACTATTGATCAATCACTCAAGCAGAATTTTACTCAACAGAGTTCTATATCAAGAAAAGCATATAGTAAGAGTTAGACCACTGGTTGGCTCTATGCTTCAAAAGCCCTGACCAAATTTGGGCATCCCTTGATGTGTGTGTGGTCATTTTGGCCAGTCACCACTTCCCTCTGCTGCTAGTTGAATATTATTAGTGAAAACTCACGGCGATCTGTAGTTCAGTAGAATGAAAACCTATCATTTTGATATAGTGACACCCCCAGCACTAGGATGTTTGGGATCTTAAATTTAGACTTTTAGTCCTTTTTTCTCTTAGGAAGTTATCACTCCTTACCTGATTGCCTAAATTTCACTTTAAATATGAAATTAATTCCCTGCAAAAAATAATATGAATCTGTTATTAGTCACATACAACCTATTTTTTTTTTCATTTATCTGCTGGTTCTTTTTTCTTTAATATAGCCTCTGTTCCTCTGGTTCTTTTTCTATTTGTGCTATGGTAGTAGGAGAGAAATCTTGAATGATGTTCTTCTGAACAGAGAGAATGACTTCCATATTGGGGTATGAGCTGAAATTGGCCTTTTTACCCCAGCATAGAAACACAGACCTTATGCTAGCTCTCCCTGGTGTTAAACACCCTTTCTGGGGACCCCTGATGGGAGCAGCAGTTTAGGGCTGTTTCCCACCCACTGTTGTGTGGGTTACATTTGCACATGTGAAAAAGAAATTCTGAGAGCACAGTTTGACCTGGCCGCCCTTATGCTGTTTCCATGCTATTTATTGAGGGCCTTCTCTCTGAGTCCCGTTGCCCAATCTTCGTGAACATTTGCCGAGTCTTTCTTTAAAGAATGAGCTGATTGAAAAGTCACCTCGTTCTGTTCTGCAAGGAGATTTCTGGAGAGACAAATTGAGGGACACTCAACCACGAATTTAACCTCAATACAACCTGAGCCTGACTCCTGCTGATTGCATTATTTTTTTCTGGGAGGAGAGTGAGAGTAGGGCGACCCTGGCAGCCTGAAAATGACGAAGCACCCCAGAGCCACTGGGAGATCCCTACTGTGAAATGGCTCTGGCTGTGTTTTGCTGCGCCTCTCAGATGAACAGGCTGCAGTGGTTTCTTTGAGGCCTGGGCTTTCTGCAGAGGAGGCCCTGCTGAGATAGCAGCTGAAGTTTGTCTTCAAGATCAGAAAGCAAGCTTGTTCAGGTTAAGGTTTCAAAGTACTAGTTTTTATTACATTTTAATGATCAGACTCATATTTTATTCATAGGACTCAAGCTGAGCTTCCTAGAGTTAGTAAAACATAAAGTTTCCATTTTTCTCTCAGGCCAACCTATGAAAAAGTTTGAAAGAGAGGGAAAATTTTGGGATTGGGCATCCTTATTAAAAATGAACATAAAGGATTTGCTCAACACTGAACATAAAAGATTTGCTGAACACTGACAATAAAATGTGTAGAGTAATATACTTATGAAGCTTTCAGTGGTTTATGTGGAATATGTCAATAAGATATCTCTTTTTTTAGAGACCTAAGCTCCTTGAACTTATATTCCCAACCCTTCACTCTACACCTCTCGTAGAAATAGAACTCTCCCTGGAATTCCTCTCTAACTTTAAAAGTTTTAAAGCAGTCTGTATTTTACCTTCTTCTGTTGGAGAAAGAGGGAGGGGCAGGCATTGGGTCATACTGCATTTCTACATATAATATGGAGAAGATTGAATGAGGTTCTAATCCATTTTGTAGGGAAGAATGAAGAAGAATTTAATTTCCTCTGTACTCTGCTGCTAGATGCAAGTAATGATAGGGGGTGATTAACTTTTATGTTTCTGAAGCATTTTCACATGAAAGTCATTTTCAAAGAAACAGCAAGTAATCCTGATAATTTAGAGCTTGTATGAGGCACTTTCAAAGTGACCCCTGTATTATGGGGAAGATTAAGATAACACCCATTGGAGGGAAGAGGATGATACTCAGATGTATAATTGGCATCCCATTGTGAAAGTTTTATCTGTAAATCACCTTGAACTCTTTGGCCAAAAGTCAAAGCCCTGAGTGTGGCCTATGTTGATATCTCTCTCTCTCTCTCTCTCTCTCTCTCTCTCTCTCTCTCTCTCTCTCTCTCCCCCCCCCCCTTCACTTTTTACAGCTGTACTCAAAAATCAAAGGACACCTCTGGAAGGAGACCCTAAGTTAATGGTGATAACAGAAATTCAACATCAATTCAGCATCCTCAGTTTAACATGATCTGCCTCAATCCAGGGCCCAATTCCTCTGTATTAAGCAGGTTCACTATAATGATGGAGTGAAGAAATAAATGAGTAGAAGAGAAGGGAAAAAGAATGAAATACTTCCTAATAGCAGATAACCCCAAAGCCATTTTCTGGACAGTGCAAAGCAGTATATGTGTTGTTGGGTTTTTTTTTCCTGTTGTAGATTTACTTCCTTAATTACATTTTGCTTGGGTTAATACTAAAATTCATGTTTTTTAGTGCTTTCACACTAATTATGTGAATTTAAATGCCTCAAGGGTGCTGAATAGCAAGGAGACATCAAGAGTAAACCAAAAATGTTCCGGTGCTAATTCTTAAGTAGGCAATTCACATAATTTTTCTTAAATGCCAGCATATGGTAACTATGTGTTTCACCAACTGCTGCTACCTCCTAAATATTTGGACTTCAGTGGAAGGAGATAGTTTTTGTGTATGGCTTGCACTTTGTCAATGCTTTGTCTGAAAAAAAAAAGGGGGGGGGAATTGAATTTCAAATGTTTTCAAACTATTTTCTATAGATCCTTTATTTTTGAAATTCTGAAATTCTGGAGATTCATCTATTTAGATAACAATAGTTCTCATTCTTATATTTCCATTTTCTTATTTGTAAAATGGGAATAAATAGGTTGTTGTGAGGATTAAAGGAAATAATCCACATAAAAATATTTGGACAGTTCTTGGCTTATTAAATGCCCAGAACTAGTGGGTATCAATATGACTCTTGCTACATGCTCTATAGAATAAATTAGCATCGACTTTGGCTTTCCTATGAAACTTAGTGGTTGGGATATTTTACGGATACTAAACATACACGCTTAGTGGTTTTCTAACTTTTCATTACCAAATAGCTTTCCATGCGTTATAGTACACTAAATTAACCTTTTTTTATTAAGTAATTTTAAAAAATTAATCAAGGATGCTTAACTACAATCTGGCTAGTGTGGTTAAGTGGTTGAGCCAAGAGGCCCCGGTTCCATTCCAGGTCAGGGCACATGCCTAGGTTGCAGGCTCAATCCCCAGTAGGAGGCCTGCAGGAGGCAGCTGATCGATATTTCTCTCTCATTGATGTTTCTATCTCAGTCTCCTTCACCCATTCCTCTCTCTTAAAAAAAAAAAATCAATAAAAACATTTAAAAAAAAAGAAAAAAAAGAAGCTGCCAATTGGAGTTTCTGATTGATGTGGCATGATCAGTACTATAATAAGTTGATATAATGACAGTTGTTTAGCAAACTAATATATACTTTTTTTTAGGTTTTAAAAACTGGCACTTATATTAACTCAAATAATACAGTAAGTATTATTATTTACTAGATACACCTTATTTAAAGACCTTCATTTATCTACTGTTCTATATTTTGTTAGGGTAGAATGTTGGGTAGAAAGAGGTATAGCAATTAGTAGTTCAACTACTTTATTTAACAAACTAGAGGCCTGGTGCATGAAATTTGTGCACAGGGGTGGGGGGGTGTCCCTCAGCCCAGCCTGCATCCTCTCCAATCTGGGACCCCTCAAGAGATGTCCCACTGCCCGTCGGACAGTCGGACATCCCTCTCTCAATCCAGGACTGCTGGCTCCCAACTGCTTGCCTGCCTGCCTTCCTGATTGCCCCTAACCACTTCTGCCTGCCAGCCTGATCACCCCCTAACCACTTCCCTGCCAGCCTGATTGATGCCTAACTGCTCCCCTGACAGCCTGATTGCCCCTAACTGCCCTCCCCTGCAGGCCTGATCACCCCTAACTGCCCTCCCCTGCAGGCCTGGTCACCCCTAACTGCCCTCCCCTGCAGGCCTGGTTCCCCCCAATTGCTCTCCCCTGCAAGCCTGGGTCCCCCCAACTGCTCTTCCCTGCAGGCCCGGTCGCCCCCAACTTCCCTCCTCTGCCAGCTTGGTCACCCCTAATTGCCTTCCCCTGCAGGCTTGATTGCCCCCAACTGCCCTCCCTTGCAAGCCTGGTCCCTCCCAACTGCCCTCCCCTGCTGGCCATCTTGTGGCGGCCATCTTGTGTCCACATGGGGGCAGCCATCTTTGACCACATGGGGGCAGCCATCTTGTGTGTTGGAGTGATGGCCAATTTGCATATTACTCTTTTATTAGATAGGATGGGGAAACTGAGGCACAGAGGGGTCATGTGACTTCTAATATTAGAGGCAGAATTGGGACTGGGGTCAGATCTTCCCATGTCAAGTACTATACTTTTCCCAATGTACCACATGGAGGTCCACATAAAGGATTACTCTGTGAAGTCTTAGCAAATGTTTATTCAGAAGAGAATTAAGGTGTTTTTTTCCCCCATAATAAAGATACTAGCCAACAATTACTTCTGGTTCCTAAGTATCAGTCATAATGCTAAGTGCCTTACATGTGTAATCTCATTAAATATTCATGGAAACTTTGTAAGGCAGGTAAAGTTGTTATCATTATTTGGGAAAGTTATCCCAGTTGGGAGAGTAAGGATCAGAGAGGTTAAGAACTCAAATTGGAGGAGAAACCAAGATGGCGGCATAGGTAAACACCTAAACTGCTGCCTTGCACAACAATTTCAAAACTACAACTAAAAGACAAAATGGACATCATCCAGAACCACAGGAAGGCTGGCTGAGTGGAAATTCTACAACTAGAAGGAAAGAGAAAAGCACACTGAGACTCAGAGGAGCTGCAGGAGGCAGAGGTACTGAGACACGCACATGGAGAGGACTGGCAACTGAGTACGCAGCTGGCTTTCTCAAGCGGGAGGGAGACAAAAGCTCCCAACTGCGCTGAACTCCAGTTCTGGGCGAGACTCTGGGGACCCAGACTCATTCAGGGAGAAACTGGACTGTCTGGCAGTGGGTGGAACTTGAGGGCGGCTTTCTCTCAGAGGTGCTTGCAGCGATTACCATGAGACACTGAGACACAGGGGCCTCATAGGGCAGGGCTGACAAGAAATAAATGCTGTCTGCTCTGCCCTGAGACTCAGCCCCATCCAAGCTGAGCACAGAGGCTTTTGCAAGTCTTGTCTCATAAGGGTGTCTCCAGCACAGAAGTTCTCCCAGCGTAGATGCAGCTGATCCTCACAGCCAATTGGCCTGGAGGTCAATTCCTCCCAGTGATACCAACAGCAATCAAGGCTTAACTGCAACCAGACTGTGCACACAGCCCACAAAGGGGTGCACCAAAAGTGTCCACCTCAGGTAACTGGGGAGGCTGAGCCACTGGGCCCTATAGGACACCTAGCACACAAAGCCACTCTATCAACTCAGGGAAGCAACCAAAATGCAGAGACAAAGAAACAGATCACAAATGAAAGAAATGGAGGAAAGCAAACGACTGGATATAGAGTTCAAAACCACGCTTATAAGGTTACTCAAGAATCTTCTAGAAAAGGCTGATAAATTTAGTGAGACCCTCGAGGATATGAAAAGGGACCAACTAGAAATTAAGCATACACTGACTGAAATAAAAAATATTATACAGAGATCTAACAGCAGACTAGAGGATCGCAAGAATCAAGTCAATGATTTGAAATACAAAGAAGCAAAAAACACTCAACTGGAAAAGCAAAAAGAAAAAATAATCCAAAAACTTGAAGATAGTGTAAGGAGCCTCTGGGACAACTTCAAGCGTTCAACATCCAAATTATGGGGGTGCCAGAAGAAGAGAGAGAGCAAGATACTGAAAACCTATTTGAAGAAATAATGACTGAAAACTTCCCCCACCTGGTGAAACAAATAGACTTACAAGTCCAGGAAGTGCACAGAACCCCAAACAAAAGGAATCCAAAGAGGACCACACCAAGACACATCATAATTAAAATGCCAAGAACCAAAGACAAAGAGAGAATATTAAAAGCAGCAAGAGAAAAACAGTTAGTTACCTACAAGGGAGCACCCATACGACTGTCAGCTGATTTCTCAACAGAAACTATGCAGGCCAGACGGGAGTGGCAAGAAATATTCAAAGTGATGAATAGCAAGAACCTACAACCAAGGTTACTCTACTCAGCAAAGCTATCATTCAGAATTGAAGGTCAGATAAAGAGCTTCACAGATAAGAAAAAGCTAAAGGAGTTCATCACCACCAAACCAGTATTATATGAAATGCTGAAAGGTATTCTTTAAGAAGAGGAAAAAGAAGAAAAAGGTAAAGATAAAAATTATGAACAACAAATATATATCTATCAACAAGTGAATCTAAAAATCAAGTGAATAAAAAAATCTGATGAACAGAATATACTGGTGAGTATAATAGAATCAGGGGCATGGAAAGGGAGTGGACTGACAATTCTCGGGGGGGAAAGGGGTGTGGGGGGTGCGGGAAGAGACTGGACAAAAATCGTACACCTATGGATGAGGACAGTGGGGGAGGGTAAGGGCAGAGGGTGGGGTGGGAACCGGGTGGAGGGGAGCTATGGGGGAAAAAAGAGGAACAATTGTAATAATCTGAACAATAAAAATTTATTAAATAAAAAAAAAAGAACTCAAATTGTAAAATATGAGCCATGGTTCCAATGAGGTAGCCAGGATTCTCCTCTTTGACCATTCTACTGAACTGCCTCTCTACACGTGATCCCTGCACCGAAGAGATGGAAGGCAGTGTTTGTGTCTGTGGCTGCTCGCCTCAGGAACTTAGGACAACTGTGTAAATAAAGACAAAGCCACGAATTCCAGGCTGGAAAAGCCAAAGAACTTTTATATCCCCTGTTCATAGTCTGCATTCTTAGCCTAGGCTACTTATCTTGTAAGTGTAAGTCTTGGCTTAATGGAAGCCTAGTGAAAATCCTTCTCTACTCGAGTGCATTTAACTGTCAAATTTAACCACGAGCCAAGAATGGGGACTGGGGAAACCATAAAATTACCTAAGTAGCAGTTAGAAAGCCTATGTCTGTGTATTTCTTTATTTAGGAGAGTTCCTCTAATCCTTTACTCTTGGAAGACACGTTTTCTTTATAAATTGCTTTTCATGTTCTTTGTCCATTTTTCATTTTTGTGAAAAATTTTTCAAATTGCTTTGCAGGAACTCTGCATATTAAGCCCATCAATTTTGGGGCTGTTATAAATGTACTGCTATTTTTCTATCTGTTGATTGCTTTATAATTTTATTCATTCTTTACATGTAAAATTATTATTGTTTTATGTAGTAAAATTAGTCAATCCTTTTCTTTATTATTTCTTATAATACTCCTTGAGTATTATAGAATGTATACCCCCTTGCCTGGCCACTATCATATGCATCTGAAACTAATATAGAATATTGAATGTAAAATGTGATTGAAAAATAAAAAAAGAAAGTATATCCCCATCCCTAAAATATATTAATATTCACATATAGTTGTTCTATTGTTTTTAGAGTATTTTTTGCGCTTTAAAATTTTAATCAAATTAGAAGTACTTTTGGTGTTTGGTATAAAATAGGGATACTTTTTATTTTTCACAAATTTTTAGTCTTTTAACTCACCCATTTGGTGAAAACTCACCTCTTTTCCACTTATTTGAAATATTCTAATTGCTGCTTATACAATTTTTGTGTAATTTCTGTGGTGTTTCATTAATACATTTTGCATCAGTATTTTAATAGTTTCAGTTCTTGTTGGGTATGCACTTAATTTACACTCATTTATGCAATGCTGGGCTGGGTCTCTAGTTTCCTGGCCCTTAGCAAATTACAACAACCTCCAGGCTCTTAAAGGGAGCATGAGCACATCAAAAAATGACTATGATTAGCTTGACTAACAGATGGGAAGTAGAAAACACTACAAAGTAATCTTGAAAACTCACTTGAAGTTATTTTGGAATATGTAATATAAGTTAAAAGTCTTTCAAGATCTCAAAAACCTCTGAGACTTTCACTAAGTGATTGATATTCATAAAGAACTCAGGTTATAAAAAATAAATATGCACATATTCATAGACTCAGAGCCAATTTCTTGGACTGAACTGGGTCACAGTGAAGTATGGGGGAAACTCAGACCCTGCCTGCTCTGCCAGCTGCATGTTATGTAATAGACTTCGCTTCCTACTTATGATCTGTGCAAAATATAGAAGGCACAAACAGGAATTAAAGCTTAAATCGGCTCACAAATAATTGAATCAATTATTTGGCAAGCATGTATTTTTTCATCGGAAAACTACTTACGGAAACATACAAATTAAGAGTAAAGATTACTCTACAGAATGCATCACTACCTAAACCAGGTTACTTTAATCTTGAGTACAACTAGGGCAGCTGGAATTCTGGAAGAAATAACTCAGCTTTGACATGTGCATAACAACTAATTCTACCTTTTCTAGAATTTCTTCCCTTTTCTCCCCTTCTTCTTCCCCCATCAATGCAAGGTCTAAGAGCAAGTAGCAACACCTTACAGGGATTGGGAGCTTCACACTCAGCTTGCATACTCTTCGACTGCTATGAGAAGAGTCTTATAATAGTGCTGAGACAACAGTGAGCTATCTGTTAAAGTGAAAGAGGGAGTGACCAACCATGGCTAGTTTTATAGTTCTATTTTTTAAAATGAAATAAAAAATAGTCTCCTGGCCTGTGTGGCTCAGTAGTTGAGCATCAACCTATGGACCAGAAGGTCGGGTTCAATTCCTGGTTAGGACTTGATCCCCAGTAGGGGGCATGCAGAAGATAGTTGATCAATGATTGTTTCTCATCATTGATGTCTCTATCTCTCCCTCTCCCTTCCTCTCTGAAATCAATACAAATATTTTTTAAATAAAATACAAAAAATAGTCTTCATTCCATAAGACATATAGATCTTAAGTGAAGAGTTTGATGAGTTTTGACAAATATGTATCCATGTAACCAACATCCAGATCAAGATATAAAACACTTCTGTCACCTCAGGGAATCCCCTCATGTCATATCCAGTGAAGCCTACCTCACTAGAGAGGCAAGCCCTCTTCCAATTTTCTCACAGCATAGGTTAGTTTTCCCTCCTTTTATAATTCATATAAATGGAATCATAGCATGTTCTTTGAGTGGGACAGTCTGGCTTTTCTCAATCAGCAAAATGTTTTCAATAGGCATCCATGTGGTTGTGTGGGTCAACTTGTTCCTGTTTATTGCTGAGTAGTACTTCATTGTATGACTAACCACCATTGTTTTTTCCATTCATATGTTGATACACATTTGGGTTGTTCTAGATGTGCGCCATTGTTAATGAAGCTGCTATGAATGTTTTTGTATATGTCCTTTTGTGGACATATATTTTCACTTCTCTTGCATAAATAACTGAGTGGAATTTCTGAATCAAAAGGCAGATGTGTGTTTAACTTAATAAACGGCCCTCATGATTTTCTCTACTGATTGTATCATCTTAGTGTCTGAACAGGAATGTATTAGAGTTCATGTTATTGCACATCTTTTCCAAGATTTGGTATTATAAAATTTATTTCCATTTTAGCCATTCTAATAAATTTGAAGTAACATCTCATAGGTGTTATAATTTTACTTTTCTGATTACTAATGATGTGGAGCACACTTTCTGGTGTTTATTGGTTATTTTTGTGTTTTCTTTTATGAAGTGACTATTCAAGATTTTTGCTCATTTTAAAAATTGGGTTATCATTTTATTATTTTATAAGGTATTTTATATATTCCGGACACATGTCATTTATCAGATATATTGCCAATATTTTTTCCCATTCTGAGACTTGTTTTAAATTTTCTTATTTTTTGTTTGCTTACTGTCTGAATATAGCTCCAACCAGAATATAAACTCCATGAGAATAGGACTTCTGTCTATTTTGGGTCCTATGGTTTATTTAGCATTTAGAGAAATTCCTGGCACATAGTAGACACCCAAGAGGTATTTGTTAAAAGGACAAATTAATGCCTTCCCTCTGGGGCTTGCAAGGTATTTTGGAGGTATGGAAATGGAGACTCAGATGAAAATAAATTTGGTATTAATCTTGAGACTCTTGGTTCTTGTCAGAGTCCCTTTGGGGCCTAACTTTTAAAAACATAACAGCAACAGAAAACCCAGGGAGTAGAGTGAAAGTACAACATCTCTCCCAGAGTCCCCTGTGCTGTTCCTAGAATAGAACATTCTCACTTTATGGAATTAAGAACAAAGCAGAAATGTATGGAACACATTTTAGAAATATTTTCAAACTAAAACAATTGAGAATGTAAAGGTTGTTTTTTACAGAATTAGGCTTTAGTAACTTGCAAAATACATTGTATTTTCAAATAATGCTTTGAAACAAGGAGTTATTATATACATTATCAGTATGGTTATATGGCTGCTGATATTAAAACACTTGCTGAATGCTTAGGACTTTACGTGCATGAACTCATTTAATCCTCACAATACTATATGTAAGACAGACTAAGGAACTATAAGAATATACATTCAGGAACTTGAAGCTTAAAGAAGTTAAGTAATATGACAGCTATGCCCATGTATTTCCTTAGGACATCACATTGAAAATAAACTTTCTCTGAATTCCTAATGCTGAATGCACTGTCAGGTGATCTTTAAACCTCCTGTCCCAAGTTTGAATGTGGCCAGACCTAGACTGGTTAGGGATACTATTAAGGATTTCGCACTTGCTGCCCAAATGTGGTGTAATAATATGAACATTAACTTTAGGGTTATCTCACTACTATCCAACAACGCCAAAAGGAAAATCCCCTTGGCACTCTGGTGCTTATAGGAAGATTAATTTCTACCCACAGATCTCCAGACTCACATAGTTGAAAAAGATGCCTGAGTTTCAAGAAAGAGAGAGGAAAACACTTCAAAATACATGGTTCTAGTCTGGCTATGCTACCGTTAGGACTCATGATAAAGACCCTGCCCTGCAACACACACACACACACACACACACACACACACACACACACACACACACACTAACTAGTTCCTGGAATTACAAGAAAGGTGCCAGGCATTGTGAGATTGAGCAAGCGTGCCCTCTGTGAAAGGAGTTCATTTCATGTTCTGGTCCTCTTGGAAGTTGTTGAACCAATCCTGGGAGTGACGCTCTATTTGGTACCTTGATGTTACCATTTTCTGATCTTTGCAGCCCTGAGTTACTTTGGCCACAGGTACAGGAAGTCCTCTCTTCAGAATCTGTAAATCTTCTGCTTCCACAAGAAATAAATAGAAATCTCTTCAATTGGCTCATTGACTTCTCATGATCTCCCAATTTCTTCCCAAAGTCCCAGAAATTGGCTCATGCTTTATTTCCCCAAGACTCCGTTTCTCTCTCACTCTTATTCCAGTAACCATGACACTGATTTAACCCGTTTTTCCATCCATTTCATCCCTTCTTTCCTCATGTCTCCTAGGTTCTTGCTGACGTGCAGCTCCTGTGGCAGCACAGTTCCCACTAACTTTCTTGGGCCTTCTTCAGGTCACCTGGTGTCTGTTTGGCCCCCAAGTTGGGGCTGTTCACTGTCAAGTCATTCCATCACAAACACATTCAGCTAGGAAACATGACTAGGATGTGGAGAAGGCTCCAGATCAAGGCTGCTGCCACATAGGCATAGCACAGAGGTGGGACTAAGGCTACACAGCACAGACTCATGCGGAGCCCAAGAAATCACTGGTCTGACCAGAGGACGGCTTTGTGCTGGGGAATAGTAAGAACGAACAGATGGGGGCAGGGCTTGACTTTAGAAGCCTCCACAGTCAGACGGAGGAATTTTTATTTGATGAAATAGAAAGAACCCTTGGAAATGCTTGTGCAAGGGGGTAAAAGGATAAAAGCAAAGCTTTAAAAGATTAGTCTGGCTATTATGGTATGTCAGATGGATTGGAGGCAGAGACACTGCATTTAGGAAGGTTTTAGAGAAACAAAAGAATGAAAAGCCATGGATCACACTTATGAGCAGGAACAGAAAGAGGAGATGTCAAGGAATCCATCGACAGAAGAACAAACAAGAGATGGTGACAGTGTTTATATTCATAATGCTAAACAGCTGGGAGAAAATGGAGACATGAAGTTGAAATCCAGATGTTCTCAAATACATATTCAATTCTTTAATGGCAGATGAGCCATACATTTAAATTTTTTAAATGTTTTTGTTTGTTTTCTGATGGTTGATGGCTATTTTATAGACACAATCATACTATATCAGGGTAAACAATGTTCAAGAACAAGCTAAAAAATTTTAATTAGATTTGGGAGCTAGTTAGTGATGGTACTAAATATTAAGGATAGTTTGGATAAAGGTCTGAGTAAACTTTGGGAATTAAAGATAAAAAATGATTTTGTAAAGTTTTTTTATCATGAATATTCATGGAATGACTTGCTTGTCCCCACTTGCCTGGGAATAATATATGGCAGGCTGTTAACAAAGAATGTGAATTTTATTTATTATTCTGGCTTGGAGAGAGAGGAGTTGGTAGGTCTTGTGCTTCTGTTTTTTGAAAGGGTAGAATTTGTTTAGAGACAGTCTATTGTAGACCAAATAACTATTTTGAAAATCTGGCGAAAATCCGCCTGGCTTGGGCATGTAATCCCATCTCTGCTGTTTAGCAGCCATGTAATTTGGGCAAACTCACGTCACCTGTGAGGTGGTCGATTTCTTATTGCAAAATAGGGATAACAGTATGTAATTCCTGAGGCTGATTGCAACACTTAGATAAGTTAATGTGGTATTAATGACAGCAGCAGGGAAAGCACTCAGGAAAGGTTAGTTGCTGTCCTTGAAAAACTTTGAGAAAGGCTCATTTGCTTAGCCAAGTTATCTTGATTAAACCTGGGAGGACCAGTGCAGAATTTATTGGGGGCTGGAAAAATGTACGTGCAATCAATGCTACCCAATTCTTATGAAATTGCTCCAGGGTGTTGACACTAGTAGACAAGCAAGGACAAAGAGATGGTGTGTAAAGTCATCCTTTACTCTTAAAGAAAAGTGAGAAACTAATCAAGGAAGTCAAGCAAAGGAATAAGTTATAATTTGATCTCAAGTTTGGACAGATTTATTTCCATTTTTGAAGCAAAGTAATTGTATCAGTGAATAGATGGAAGGGTCAATAACACAAAGATTAAGAAGGGACCAAATCACAATAATGGAGCAATAAATCCAGCGCTTCTGAGGAAGCCAAAAACGAAAATATAAAAATCAACAAAAGTAATATGTCTGACTTTGTTTTCAGAGGCAGATGTTATTGTGGATAGATGGCAAATCCTTGGCACCATGTGAATGATTGTGTCTCTTGCTGCATAGAAAATGCTGATTTAGGGTTTGGGAGATTTTTATTAAGAAATTTAATCTAAGGTTAGTGGAAAACAAGAATGAGTGATTAATAATCAAACTGAAGAATGAAAAAGGGTCAAAGCAAGTTTGAATAAAGGAAGAAAAATGAGGCAGAAACTTATTTAAGGAAGCCAGGCTAAATTATATCCTTCAAGCCTGCAAAGTAGCTCCAAAAAAGAATAGTAATTAGTGAGTAATAGCCTAGTATTTAGAAAACAAATAACTTTTCTTTTGTGTGTGTTCTGGGTGTAGACACATTGATATAAAATTATTAGTTGTTAAAATGGAATGAGTATCACAATAAAATGAGGACAAATACAAGTGAAATAGCTAAATATCTATATAACATTGTATCATTTAATTTGTTCATAAATCGTTTGAGAGAAATGAAGGAACCATACTAAATGATTGTGGGAAGTTTGTGAAAAACTAAAGAGGAAGCACAACAAAATGAAGACTGCAGAGATTTAAGAGGAAACAATTCTTTGAATACATTTTAATAGTAAGATTAGAATTTCTGACTTCATACAGATCAAGGGAGAAAGCCAGCATCATCCTTTGAGAATGGCAAATGAGGTTCAAGAAATGGAAGAGACTGACTTTTGAAGATAGTTTTATGGAAAATTGTTCAATTGTATGTTCCTTGAGAACAAAGATCATGTCTCTTTAACATGTATGCTCCAGTCATTTGGGATGCTCATATGGTGTTTTCTGAATGACATTAATCCCAGAAATTGAAACCTGAAAGGTACTGATTCAAAGAAATTCCTGGTCTTTATTATTTAATAAAGCTCTTTATGACGCCAACTACAAAATTAAACCAAGCGTTAGGAACTCAACTCTTTGATATTCCAGAGCTTTGCTCCATGCTATTGATATGTTTTTCACTTGAGACTGAAATTTGATTCAGAGAACCACTATTTAGACAAATACGCGTGGATTTGTCTGCACTATAGTGTCATATCTGTGACAAGTTTTATTTTCGGAATTAAAATATGCAATTAGTAGTGGGAAAGATCTGGAAAATACTAAGGAGTTCATCATAAACGGACTTTGTGAATATTGAAGGGATGGTCATCAATATCTGCCTAAGGAATACCATAGAAAGGGTCACTGAGTCATAGGCACACACATTAACTTCCAATACTCTTATACTTTCACAGCACCCCTACCCCATCTCACCTCCTTCTGATGTTTGATGGGCTGATCCAAAGGCAAGTAGCAAGTAGTGAGTAGCCGCAGGCAAATCCCTCTCAGGTAATGGAGAACTGACTTTAACAATAGAGCCAATATCTAGCTCACATAGTTTATGGATATTAACCTAGTTTAAGACCCAACCCTCAAAAGAACTTAGTTGAAATGATCTCATAAATCTTTTAAGATAAGTTAGGAAGCCAGGTCTGAAGAGGTTTCATGATGAACGATAAAACACTGGAGCCTACATTGCATGCCCCAGAGAAAAGCAAGTGAAAGGTGGGAAATGAGAATCAAACGCGGTGAGCACTTAAAGGGCAACAATAACAATCACCCCACAAACACCACAGCCCATGCTGCTTTTACTGGCTTGTTTATGGGGTTACAGAGCCAGTCATGTTTACTCTGTCCCACAGTCAGTTATCATTACACACAGAAACAGCAAATGAATTCTTCTCAGTGAAGAAACAAACTTCCTCGCTGTCATGGGGTAGTGGTTTTGCCTGTCATCAGGTTACTGAAACCAATCATTATTTGGTAGAGGGAGGGCGGGGGGACCACCACTGAAATTATTTAGGAATGCCCTATCCCCGGGCAGACAGACCTGAAGTTGTAGCTGACCTTCACTGCTTCTGCCATTCGAGCCGTAAATCTCCCTTGAAGGCAGACAGCCCTTGGGCAATTGTAGAGAGGGCAAAGGCGCAGAATTATAGGTTGTCTGGGAAGAGTTGAAAGATTAGACCTCGAGAGCGAAAAAAATAAAATGAATCATCATGAAGGGCAACTACTACTTAGGGTCAAAGTTTAAATATCTGTAACCCCTATTTTTGTTTGACTTGCTGCTCGGATAATTAATGCTCTCAGGTCTTGGAATAATTGAAAGTAAAGCAGTACATTTAGAACAGATGAATTCATTTCAGAAAACAAAAAGGACAGTCATTTTAAAAAATCTGTCTATTAGTCATTGAACACATGAAGACAAACACAAATGACCTAGCTTTCCTTTTCTAAAGTGAGTAATTTCCTTTTTTCAAACTATAAAAGGATATGATGGGTTTCTTTAGAATAAGAATGGTGGCATAATATTAGAATAGATCCTCAACTTCCTTTATTTAAATGTGTCTCTCTGCATACAGCTTAATTTGTGTACTTTTTAAAACCTTGATGTAAAGAGCTACAGAGGATTTTGGAAGGAGTTAAGGCTTCTGTCCTACTGTCTTGGGAGGTGGTTGCAGACCCTGAGCTTGGGGTGACATATCGGAATGCACGTCATGGTCACTCTTCTGCACACATAGCATAACTAGCCAAGGTGGTGCCTTAAAATTGCCTTTCTCTTCAGCAGCAAGAAGGCTTACCATGAATGTGTAACAATCCACTTAGAAAGATTTTAAATATTTCTAATTTAAAAAATTAATACAATGCCTGATAACTGGGGAACTAAACACAGACTATTTTGTTATATCAGGGGGGAAAAAAGATTTTTCTGGCCTGCCAATAATACGTGTATTGGGATCCTAGTCTAATCTATGAGTCTATTTCAGTTATACAGGGAAAATAGATTTAGCATTAATGCTTGGAAATGGGAAACTTTAAAACTTCAACTCTTCCAGATATTCCCAATTCTCTAAGAATTTGTAATCAATCTGATAATGCATAAATAAAAAGTATGAAGTGGAAATCCATGACAAAGGAAAGCGCTGGTAATTCATAGAGAGATTTGCAAACTTGGGTTGTTGTTTTCAGGTGTTTGCTGAGAATCATTTTAATTGAACAGTGAGCATCTTTGTGGATGAATAATCCCAAACACTTGTGCTGATAGGGATGTGCCACTGCACCTGCGACAGTTGACTCTATCATTTCTCTGATTTGGGGCAAATAATTCTTCAATTCTGCCTCAGTTTCCCCATTGTCCAACTTCTCAGAGCAGTTATGCCTTTCAAATGCCATGTGGAAAAAATGCAGTGAAAATGAAATCCCTTTTATTACAGCTCTCTACAGTGCTGCCACTGCTCCTTCTAAGCCAGAATAGCTGAGGGAATGTGTGGCCTTGGTCACGGTCAAACTAGCTGCAGTTACCTGTATCAACCCTGGTTTATAAGGAGATCCCTGTGGACCCTGAAAAGGGGCTCAGATGTCTGGTCTGTCACCGTCAAGACATAGCAGATGCAATTAGAAGCAATTATGCCGATAAAGCTGAAAAAAAAAACACACACACACACACAAAAACCAACCCACAACAATCTTCAAAAATCTAACAAACAAAAGCACCCCTCATTTCTGCCAGCTAAACTCATCTGACATCTTGAAAGAAAATATTTTTAATTTTTTTTCTTCATTATTACTGTATACCTCAGTTCTCTGCCTTACCTATTTTCACACTTTTCATAAAGATAAGCTCTCTGGTGTCTCCATGTTTAAGGACTATTAGCCAAAGTCATGTTTTATGGAGGCCACAGAGAGACCTGCCTATTTGCTTGTGTGACGATGCATCTCTGGGCAAAGACTTGGCAACACAGTGACCAAACCCCGACAATGACAGTGATCTCAGTTCAAATAGGCTTAACTCATCTCTTGAATGTGTCCAATTGGTAGTAAAGTAGTAAAATTTTGTTGACTAGGGCTCCACGTGCTTCTTGTTCCATTCAAAATCTTTCTTCATCTTGTTATTATAATAGCTTTCCAAAGAGAGTTGTGCCTTCTGAGAATCTAACAGATCTCCAACTCGAAGTGAGTTGATCGACTTGCAAGTTACGCTTGGTTGCAGCTTGCAGAGTTCAGCTGTGTTCATTAGAGCTAATTGTACATGATACCTTCTCATGTGCTGCCCGAAGTCCCATGCCAGGTATGGGGTGGCATTTAAATCCTCTGATAACATGATTATTGAGTACTAGAGGCCTGATGCATGAAATTTCTTCAAGGGGCTCGGCCCTCACAGCCCCAGCTTTTTTGGCCGACCCTCGCAGCCCCTCGCTTCATCCTGAAGGTCATCCGGACAGTCATCCGGCGTTCTGAAGCTGTCTGGTTTAATTAGCATATTAGCTCTTTATTATATAGGGTTAGAAAGTAATTAAAATGACTGTCTGTGACAATCAGTTTCATCAACAACATGGAAGGAGGCTTGCCTGTGTTCTTAAAGGCATAACTAGAACTTGCAACCACCTGATGTTTAGAGATTTGCAGAATGAGCAAATCCTCTACCTTCCCAGAGTGGCAGGTAATGTCCTTTGGCTGCAAGTGTGTCTTTAATTATGGTGAGACTGCTCAAGGCACTGCACTGACCTTACTGCTTGCTCTTTCCCATTAATTTTGAAGTTGTAACCCAAGTCCAGAGCTGTTTCAGTGTGACCCTGAGGATACTTGAGTCTCCCATTTGTGTTTAAAGTAAATAATTGTGATCAATAATTTCCCTCTTGAACCCTTAGAATGAACCCTTAGAGTACGGCAATTACATGAAATTTGCTTGGCTTTTTCATGCATGCCCAGAGTTAGAAATAAGTCTATAAGGCATTTGGAATGATAATTTCCAAGATATGCCTGAGTCCCTCAATAGCTCTGTGTTCCCTCTCTGGTTCATCAACATCCCATTGCCACTTGTAACTGCACAAACTCAAGGAGATAAGGCAAATGGAGGGTATATTCTTTTAAGCCACAGAGAAGAGATATTCTATTCTCTTTCACTAAACTGAAACCATATATTTGCTCCAAGCATAAAAGCTAATGCTTGGGGTCATATTTCTTGTTTTACTTTTTTTTTTTGGCCCCAAAAAAATAATGACATTTTAAAGCAAACTATGCTATAGTTGGCTAGGAGTTGGCTGGGTTTGGGATATGAATTAAATACAGTATTATGTCTGAGTACCCATTTAGAAGAGCTTTCACATTGTCAACAGCTCTTAAGGAAAGGCAATACATAATCAATAATGATGTATTGCTTGTTTTTTTCTGAAAACCAAACCCTCTGTGTAGCGACTGCACACTTTTCTGAGAAATCAATGGACATTAATTTTACAGAACCACAAGCCAAATTTATAACAAGTGGAGAGAAATAAAAATCTTGACACATCTACTTCATAGAAGTTGGGTAAATGTTTAATTATGCAGCCTATTTTGTTATCTTGTAGAATTTCTAGAGGGTGTCATGTTCTAAAATAAAAATAGTACTATAGAGTTTTACGATGACTAAACCATAAATTGATGCTATAATCTTTAATAATTTAAGAAATTACAAAACATAATAAAGTGGATAAAACATACAATAAAGTAGAAAGGCTCCAAACTTGCTAATGAGAAAACCCACAATCTGCAGTCAAATCTTTACTGTGCAACTTAAAACCTGCACTATGCCACTTATTGAGGAAGTCCCTTAATATCCTTTAACTTCACTTTCTTCATTTATAAAACAAGGATCCCAATATTATACTCAGGTCACAGGGTTACTGTGAAGATAAATGAAATATTTATGACAGGGAGTTAAAAACCATAATGTACAATACAAATGTTATTCTAACAACAGTTAATATCACATGGCAAAAGCTCTGTAAGGAGCTTTTGTAACCTTTGTTATCTCTTTAAAAAGCTCACAAGAGGGCTAGTCTTGTAAGTTCACATTTTTAATTATCTTCACAGATATTTATGCCCATAATTTGGATAAATGGTTTTAGTAAGATAATGGTGATTATTCATCTAAATAGCTTAGCTTCTCATAGATGTGGGTAACAGAAAGAGTTAAATCAATAAGCTTTTCTATACATATAGAATACACTTATATTCTATACTAGAGGCCCGGTGCATGAAATTCGTGCACTTGGGGGGAGTCCCTCAGCCCAGCCTGCACCCTCTTGCAGTCCAGGAGCCCTCAGGGGATGTCCAACTGTTGGCTTAGCACTGCTGCAGAGGCAGGAGAGGCTCCCGCCACCACTGCTGCTCTTGCCAGCTGTGAGCCTGGCTTCTGGTGTTGAGCGTCTGTCCCCTGGTGGTCAGTGCACATCATAGCGACTGGTCATTCCACCGTTAGGTTGATTTGCACATTAGCCTTCTATTATATAGGATGTTCTTCTAAAAAATGAATCAAAATGGAAAACTATTAAATTAGCCAATGTAGTAGATTTCAACAAGACACATAGAAAGACCAGTGCACAGAATGGTAAAGAGGTAAGGAAGTCTTGCTTCTTTGTCATTAACATGCTGTGTGATTTCTTCTAAATCCCTCTGGTTCCCTGTTTCCTATGATGCTCCATAAAGACAGGGGTTTAGGTATGGAAGTGCTCTTTAGGAAAAATTTATTAGGGAGGGAGTGAAGGGGGGGAATGTCAGCTAGGATGAAGTTGAGCCTCAGGGCTCATGCCTCTGGCATAAACCAGTGCCCCTTTGTGAGGGGCTTAGGGAGATATAAGAAGGGGCAGCTGTGAGCTTTTAGCAGGCCACACTCACAGCACTGGGTGGCATGCACCAGCCTAGTAAAGAGCATCAAGGTGGGGCACCAAACTGCATCTCTGACAACTGGCCATATACTTTCCTACAAAAAGCTTTTTATCTAACACAGTGGTCGGCAAACTGCGGCTCTGTTAACTAATGAGTTTGCTGACCACTGACCTAGACTCTTGATTCCAATAATTGCAGGCTGTTGTTGTTCCTTGTGATTAAGCCCCAACAGAAAGTCATGGAAATGTGTATTATGAACAAGTTCTCCCTGAAAGTTACTTGCTTCCTTTTTTCTCATTTTTGTCAAAGAACTGTAGACTTTGCCTTTAAAATTTGGTATGCTTATCTTCCTTATAACCACCCACCACATGGCCATTTCAGTAACAATGTCATTTTGTCTTATAGGGTAGATTCCAAGAAAAAGCCGACACGGCAAGAAAAATGCTAAGTTGATTTAAATGGTTTTGACAACTAAGATATTGCTTCTCCTTTTTCATGTTTTCTTCCAATTGTCCATTTTCTGTAAGTCTGATGATATATTCCCTGATTGACTGTGGATGGCCAGCAGGAAGAAATGCTGTCATCAAAAACTAGGTATTAGGCATTTAATTATGTAAATTTCAGACCAAAATTATGTAACCAATAGTAAAAAAAAAAAAAAAAAAAAAAAATCTAACCAAAAAGAACAACAACAATACCCAAACTTAGAGTGGTCTCTCTCAAAGAGAGCCCTTCTCTTTCTAAAAAATCCAGAAACCAAGATTTCTGAAGCTAGGTCATTTTTGTTTGGGATATGCAGCATGTGTTATCCTCATCTGAGACCTTCATCACAAACACTTTGTAATGAGTTAGTTTTATTGGTTTACAATTTATAGTATGCTCTCCCCTTGATTGCAAGTACAAGTGTAGGTGTCTGTCCTATTCACCATTGTATCCCCAAAACCCAACGCATTGTATCCTGGAATATGAAGCCTGTTTAAATATGTTAATCCAGTGTTTTCCAAATAAATGCATGCACAGACCTCCCTCCCCTCCCACCCCCCCCCCTCCCTCCACCCCACAAACACACACTCAGCCCCTATCTGGAAAATATTTGGGGAAATATTATTTTCATCCAAGAAAAGACAATACAACAGAGGTTGGCATTCGGTCTTAGTATAGATGGTGACTGGGCTGATCATTCACCTTTTACCCTTCCCCAAATTCATTCTCCACCTCACTCTATCCTGACCCCACAGCTCCATCACCCAGGCTCCATCGACTCTGGTTTCTAGTTGGATTGGGCCAATATGAAGCAATTCAAGGGAGCAAAGGGCCAAGGGAAGAGAGCTTTGGAGCATCCTCCCTCCCCACTGCTCCCTCTGCTTCAGCACTGCTGTTCTGTTCCTGGCTGCATCCCTTCAGGACGATTGCTCCTCCACAGTGGACTCCCATTGATTCTGTCAGCTCATCCAGGCTTCAAGTGCATGTTCTCTCCCTCCTCCTGTCAGTTCTCAGGGTGGTAATGACTTTCCCGGGTGCTATCCTTGGGAGCCTCAGCATTGCCTACAGGTTTCCTTAATTATCCCTGGCCTCTGTAAAGAGTCCTTTTTGCAAGAAATGCTAAAGGGAATACTGTAAAAAGAAGAAATAAACAGGTAAGAAGGAACACAGACACAAAAATAGATATGACTACAAACAAATACCTTTCAGTAATAACTTTAAACATAAATGGACTAAATGCTCCAATCAACGAGTGGCTGAATGGATAAAGAAACAAAACCCATATATACATGGTGTCTACAAGAGACCCACCTCAGAACAAGAGACTCACACAGATTGAAAGTGAAGGGATGGAAATATATCTTTCAGGCAAATGGAAATGCAAAAAAAAGCTGGGGTAGCAATACTTATATCTGACAAAATAGACCTCAAAGTAAATGCCATAACAAGCGATAAGGAAGGCCACTTCATAATACTAAAGGGATCAATACAACAAGAGGATATAACCCTGATAAACATATATGCACCCAATGCAGGAGCACCCAAATACATAACAAAACTCCTGGAAGACATCAAGGGAGAGATCGACAACAATACAATCATAGTAGGGGACTTTAGTACACCACTGACATCACTGGATAAATCCTCTAGACAAAAAATCAGCAAAGACACAGCAACCCTAAATGACTCACTAGATCAGATGGACTTAACTGACATCTTCAGAACATTTCACCCCAAAGCCAAGGAATATACGTTCTTCTCAAGTGCACATGGGACATTTTCAAAAATAGACCACTAATTGGGTCACAAGCAAAGTCTCCCCAAATTCAAGAAGATTGAAATCATACCAAGCATCTTCTCAGACCACAATGCCATAAAATTAGAAATAAACTACAATAAAAACAATCCGAAAATCTCAAACACTTGGAAGCTGAATAGCATGCTATTAAATAATGACTGGGTTACCAAAGAGATCAAAGAAGAAATTAAAAGCATCCTGGAAAATAATGACAACAAAAACACAACAATCCAAAATCTATGGGACACAATGAAAGCAGTCCTGAGAGGGAGTTTATAGCTCTACAAGCCTACCTCAAAAAAACAAGAAAAAAATGGTTGTAAATCATCTAACTTTACAACTCAAAGAATTAGAAAGAGAGCAACAAGAAAAGCCCAGAGTGAGCAGAAGGAAGGAGATAATAAAGATCAGAGTAGAAATAAATGACATAGAGACCAAAAAAACAATACAAAAGATCAATGAAACCAAGAGCTGGTTCTTTGAAAGGATAAACAAGATTGATGAACCTCTAGCAAGGCTCACCAAGAAGTAAAGAGAGAGGACTCAAATAAACAAAATCAGAAATGAGAGAGGCGAAATAACAACAGACCCCACAGAAATACAAAGGATCATTAAAAAATACTATGAACAGCTCTACTCCAACAAACTAGACAACCTAGAGGAAATGGACATATTCCTAGAAAAATACAACCTTCCAAAACTCAATCAGGAAGATTCTAATAATCTCAATAGGCTGAATACTATGGAAGAAATTGAAGCAGTCATCAAAAAGCTCCCAGCAAACAAAAGCCCGGGGCCAGATGGCTTCACAGGGGAGTTATACCAAACATTCAAGGAAGAACTAAAACCTATCCTCCTCAGACTATTCCAAAAAATTCAAGAGGAAGGAACACTTCCAAGCTCATTCTATGAAGCCAGCATCACCCTAATACCAAAACCAGATAAAGACAACACAATGAAAGAGAATTATAGGCCAATATCCCTCATGAACATAGATGCCAAAATCCTCAACAAAATTCTAGCAAATCGGATCCAGCAATACATCAGAAAGATCATACACCATGACCAAGTAGGATTTATACCAGGGATGCAAGGATAGTACAATATCCGCAAATCAATAAATATGATACATCACATAAACAAATTGAGAGATAAAAATCACATAATCATATCAATTGATGCAGAAAAAGCATTTGATAAAATCCAACACCCCTTCTTGATCAAAACACTCAGCAAGGTGGGAATAGAAGGATCATACCTCAACATAATAAAAGCCATATATGAAAAACCCACAGCCAACATCATACTCAAAGGACAAAAACTAAAACCATTTCCCCTAAGAACAGGAACAAGACAGAGATGCCCACTCTCACCATGCCTGTTCAACATAGTACTGGAAGTATTAGCCATTGCGATCAGACAAGAAGAAGAAATAAAAGGCATCCAAATTGGAAAAGAATAAGTAAAGCTGTCCTTATTTGCAGATGACATGATATTGTACATAGAAAACCCTAAAGACTCCATCAAAAAATTATTAGACTTAATAAATGAATTTGGCAATGTAGCAGGACACAAAATTAATGCCAAGAAATCTATGGCATCTCTTTACACCAATAGTGAACTTATAGAAAGAGAGACTAAAAAAGCAATCCCATTTACCATCGCACCAAAAAAATTAAGATACCTAGGAATAAACTTAACTAAGGAGGTAAAAGACCTATATGCGAAAAACTACAGGACACTGAAAAAATAGATAGAGGAAGACATAAATAGATGGAAGAATATACCATGTTCATGGATTGGTAGAATCAACATCATCAAAATGTCCATACTACCCAAAGCAATCTACAGATTCAATGCAATCCCCATTAAAATACCAACGGCATATTTCACAGACCTACAACGAACTTTCCAAGAATTCATCTGGAATAAAAAAAGACTCCTAATAGCTGCAGCAATCCTGAGAAAGAAGAACAAAGTAGGTGGGATCTCAATACCAGATATCAAGCTGTATTACAAAGCCACTGTTCTTAAAACAGCCCGGTACTGGCACGAGAACAGACATATAGATCAATGGAATAGAATAGAGAACCCTGAAATCGACCCAAACCACTATGCCGAATTAATATTTGACAAAGGAGGCATGAACATAAAATGGGGTCAAGATAGTATCTTCAACAAATGGTGTTAGGAAAATTGGACAGATACATGCAAAAAAAATGAAACTAGAACACCAACTTACATCATACACAAAAATAAACTCAAAATGGATAAAGGACTTAAACATAAGATGGGAAGCCATAAAAATACTAGAGGAATCCACAGGCAGAAAAATCTCAGACATATGCCAAAGGAACTTCTTCACTGATACTGCTACTAGGGCAATGGAAACTAAAGAGAAAACGAACAAATGGGACTACATCAAAATAAAAAGCTTTTGCACAGCAAAAGAAACCATCAACAAAACAACAAGAAAGCCCACTGCATGGGAGAACATATTTGCCAATGTCATCACCGATAAGGGTTTAATCTCCAACATTTACAGGAACTCATACAACTCAACAAAAGGAAGATAAACAATCCAGTCAAAAAATGGGCAACAGACCTAAGTAGACACTTTTCGAAAGAGGACAGAAGGAAGGCTAAAAGACATATGAAAACATGCTCAAAGTCACTAATTATCCAAGAGATACAAATCAAAACAACAATGCGGTATCATCTCACACCTGTCAGAATGGCTATCATCAACAAATCAACAAACGACAAGTGTTGGCGAGAAGGCGGAGAAAAAGGAACTCCTTTGCACTGCTGGTGGGAATGCAGACTGGTGCAACCACTGTGGAGAACAGTATGGAGTTTCCTCAAAAAACTAAAAATGGAACTCCCATTTGACCCAGTGATCCCACTTCTAGGTATATATCCCAAGAAACTAGAAACACCAATCAGAAAGGATATATGAACCCCTATGTTCATAGCAGCACAATTCACCATAGCTAAGATTTGGAAACAGCCTAAGTGCCCATCAGCAGATGAGTGGATTAAAAACTGTGGTACATCTACACAATGGAATACTATGCTTCAGTAAAAAAGAAGGAGTTCTTATCATTTGCAACAGCATGGATGGAACTGGAGAGCATTATGCTAAGTGAAATAAGCCAGTCAGAGAAAGACAAATACCACATGATCTCACTCATTTGTGGAATATAATGAACAACATAAACTGATGAACAGGGACAGATCCAGAGGCAGAGAAGCATTGATCAGACTGCCAGACCTCAGAGGGAAGGTAGGGGAGGGTGGGGGAAAGGAGGAGAGATCAACCAAAAGACTTGTATGCATGAATATAAGCCTAACCAATGGACATGAACACCAAGGGGGTGAGGGCATGAGAGGGGGTCAGGAGGGTCAGGGGGTTAATGGAGGGATGAGGACACATATTAAATACCTTAATCAATAAAGAAATTTAAAAAAAAGAGTCCTTTTTGTTCAGTCTCTCCAGAATCCCTTCAGAACATGCCTTTTGTTTTCTGTGGGCCCCTGACCACTACAGTGAGAGCCCCTTCAGCCTGGCTCGGACTGCCAGGAGGGAATCGAGCATCTTCCTGGCAGAGTCAGAGCTTCACACTGTGGTTTTGTTATTTTGACTTAAGTTTTATGAATTCCCAGAATTTCATCCACACCTGTAGAGGGTAGTACAAAAATAAATCCCAGAATCAAAGTAAAGTACTCTTATGCGTTCACAGTTGGGAGGTAAACTGTGTACTAGAGAGTTTTAATCTATTCCTTACATAGGTTCTGAACTTCAAAGAAAATAGGAACTTTTTCCTTGAGGCCATCACTCTTCATTTTTAATATAATTCAGGACACTGTAGGCACTCACTGCACATTAATTTAATTCATATATTCATTTACATGATGGCCACAGCTGCTGAGAATAAGCGAAATGGAGGCATTATCCATTAGCTTCAGACTAAAGGATAACATTTGGCAGCACTGTGAAGAAAGGGAAAGAGGGACACATTTGTGAAAAGAAGGTACCAAATCCCCAGGTGTAATGTTTAGCATCTTTTTATGTGATATAAAGATAAGATGAGTATACTTAGTTTTTATTATAGCAGACTTGGCAATAATTAGGATGTGTCCAGTGATGGTAGGATAATGACTGTCCTTTGGGTCTAAGAAGATATGCTCTGTAAATGGGGTGATTATGTCACTGCATGAACTATTAGTTTTCTAACTAGCTTTAGTAGGTATATTTGCCTTGGAATGGATATGGGATACAGCAGATCAAATAATGTTTCAAATCAAAGTTCCCTAAAATGTCTAAAAAGAAAACTTCCCATTCTGATGATGGGGTTACAGAAATCCAATGCCATGTGAAGGCCACCAATGGATCTCATGAGCAGTAAGAGGGGGGTAAGACTAGGGAAGCAGACTTCTTCCTCCAAACAAGTGCCTGGGGCTGGTATTATTTAGTAAAGATACTGTCTCCACCATAGGTGCTGAGATCCAGGCTGCTATTTGGTGAACTTTATGGTGGTCCTCCATAGTTTGCCATGATCTGCCTGGGTTTTTCAAGGACTACATTACTATATTAAATACAGAAACCAGTGTAGGAAACACAGAGACTATCCTGAGAATTTATTTAGCACCTCAGGAAGCCTCCTGCAGCATTAATATAAATATGTGACCATCACACTTAGCACTAATCTGCATTCCCACCAACAGTGCATGAGTGTTCCCTTTTCTCCACTCCTTGCCAACACTTATTGTTTGTTGATTTATTGATGATAGTTATTCTGACAGAAAGACAAGTACCATATGATTTTACACATGTGGAATCTAATGAACAAAATAAACTAACAAGCAATTTAGAGACAGACTCAAATAGCAGGTTGACAGCCGTCAGGAGGTGAGGAAGCTGGGTGGCAGGGTGGAGGGATTGAGCAAAAAAAAAAAAGGAAAGACTCATGGACATGGACAACAGTGTGATGATTGCCAGAGGAGAGGAGTGGGAGGACGTTGAGGAGGGGATGAGGGTATAAATGGTGGTGGATGGAGACTTGACTTGGAGTGGTCAACACAATACAGATGATGTGTTGTGCACCTGAAACTTGTATAATTTTGTTAACCAGTGTCACCCCAATAAATTCAATTAAAAGAATAAATAAATAAATAAATAAATAAATAAATAAATAAATAAATGACCATCAATTAGAATTGGTCTTTTCCATCAAAGATTTTTGGAGGAGTAAACCCAATATAACCACTGCTTCTGTTTTGATCTCTTGCTCATTCCTTCTCCTAAACCTTAGCCCATTTCTTCTTGATATAGTTTCCATTGCCTTGGAAATTATTTTGCAGGATAAAATGGTTGCTTTCTAGTTATGTGGGTCCTTGAAATGAGTTGTGTGTTTCCTTTCAGTGGAACTGGTTCATAGGATTTCAGGCTAAAGCTGTCTGGGCAGCTAAACTTGTGATGAAAATAATGACAATCCAGTTCTCCTGTTCTTCCTTATAATTATTTATTTTAATAATCATTTGTTTATATATTTATCTCCTCAAAGTATTAGTTCCTTGAAAACCTGTCTCTTTGGTCTTTATCTTGTCCTATCAGCTGACTCTTCCCAGGATGACTGAAAGTAGAAATGACATGTGCCCCCAGGAGAGCCCTCCCTAACCCAGGCTTTTTATCTCCATCAGAGAGATGATATCAGAGCCCACAAGTACATCCCCAAAATGTGAGTTATTCAGTCTTAACACCAAGTGTAGGACATCAACAGTCAAGATTAAGCTTTATCTAGCCTGCTCTGGAGGTGACTGCCATTATTCCTCCTGAGTGAGATTAGGGTCTAGGCTTGCCCCATTCTCGCTTTATACTTTGAGGTCCCCGCCCTGTGTGTCTTCAGTGTTTTCTGCTTTTGACATAGGTGTTTAACAGTTTAGTAACAGATAGCCAAAGAAGCTCAAAACCCTTATTTCTAATAATGGTATCTGTCATTTGCATGAATCAGTAGTCAATTCTGGTGGTTTTCCCAAAGCAAAACAATAGAATGCTGTAGAGTGGATCCAAGTCTCCAACTCTTGGCAGTGGAAAGAAACTTTGTTTTCCATTCTTACTATCTCCATTAAGATTCCAAAGATTACGTAGGTAAGCTTCAGACAGAGCACAAACCCAGAATATCCCATGTGTTTCCCACATTGGTTTCTGCTTTTAATATAGCAATGTAGTCCTTGAAAGAGCCAGGTAGATCATGGCAAATTATGAAGGACCACCATAATTGACCAAGTAGTAGCCTCAAACAACTGTGCTGAATGCAGTATCATTGCTAGAACATAGCATAGCCTCTCATACTTGTTATGTGACCATTTATTAGCACAGAAATCCTTCAGGCTGCATCAGGAAGTAAGAATCAAAGAATAGTTGACCCTTAAACAATATGAGTTTGAACTGGGAAGGTCCCCTTATATGTGAAATTTTTATCAGTACATGCCTATACTGCCTTTGATTTGCAGTTGGGAGTTCATGCATGTGGAGGGCCAACTGCTACACCATTTTATGTGGGACTTGAGCACTAGTGGGTTTTCATATCCACAGGGGGTCCTAGAACCAATCCTCCATGGATACCAAAGGACAACTATGTTTTTTGGGGCATCAAGAGTTATATGCAGATTTTGACTGCATGGAAGTCATCATGCCTAATCCCAACATTGCTCCAGGGTCAGTTATGGTTCCCATTCACCTGGGATGGGAAAGCTGTCTCAGGACTAAATTAACTGTCCAGGTCTCTGACAGAATATAATCCCAAATGATTTCAGTAATCTCGATATTCCACAGAACATCATACCAATCCATTGCTGCCCAGCTATTTGGGGCTTTGAATGCCAGGAGTCTAGCAGGTAGAGAAAGGAGTTACTAGCGTTACTTACTGACACTGACATCTTGAGGGGGGGTGGGGTAGCTGTTACAACACGGGGTAGGGAGAAATGTGTCTGAAACACAAGAGTCTCGCTGGGGAAGCTTACCTACAACTGACACCATGGAGGGATGTTCCTTCCCATGTTCCTGGGCACTCAGTGTTCCCTTAGATAAAATCCTGCAGTTTTCTACTATAAGACCTACTGTTTTCTGTCTGATGGCTTTCCGTGGCTGAAACATTATTGGCCCATGCATGGGGCAGGCCACATGCCAGAGCATCAGTTGGTGGATAAATACTCCAGCTTCTTCTCCCTTGAGAGGGAACCAAATATTGATTTCAACAGGCAATTGCTATATAAGCTTAGAGAGAGAATTACCACAATGGGCTGGATATAAAAGGCTTCATGGAAGAGCTGAAACTTGACCTCCTAAAAGAAAGATCAGATTTTGACAAGTGGCAAAATGGATGGAGGGTATTAGGTTGGAGGAGTGACATGGGCAAAAGCCTAGGAGTATAGTCACTTTCCTTTATTCCATGTAGGTTAAGCTAGTATTTCTCATCCTCCCTTATATGTATCAAGCACTGTGCTAAGTCAATTACCTAGTCTATTAGGGAAGAAGTAGATCAATTTGACTGAGACAAAGTAAAGGAGCATTCAAAATGTATTAAGAACAGCCGTGAAAATTTGGATTCCAGCAACAAGAGTTTGAGGTATGTTGGTGGGATTTGAGAATGAAACATATAACCTTCTAGAACAGGGGTGGGCAAACTTTTTGACTCGAGGGCCACAATGGGTTCTTGAACTGGACCAGAGGGCCGGAACAAAAGCATGGATGGAGTGTTTGTGTGAACTAATATAAATTTAAAGAAAACATCATTAAATAGAAAAGAATAAAATGTGTAAACAGTAAATTAAACATTTTCTTTAGTGCAACTTCCAAATTATGCCCGGGACGTAGATGTAGATGGCCATGTAGACTGGGTTGAAAGGTTTTTGGTCTTTAAAACATCAACTTCAGTGGGAACAGTGTTGTTGGTCTCCTTTTTAGCTAATGCTCTGATACTGTGCTCTCCAGGGGCGTGTCTCCCTACATCACCACGATAACGTGTCTACGCATTCCCAGGGTGATGTCGGGGGACACCTCCGGCATTACAAGGAGCCTCTGGAAGATTGAGAGGTTGTTCCTTCTACTGAATGGGCGGATGTAAATCCGCCCACTCAGAAGAAGGAGCTGCAGCCATGTTTCCCGACGTTGCCATGTTAACACTGCTGCTGGTGAAGGAGCGGAGGGGAGAGCAAGAGAACCCTCCGCTCTTTCGGCTCCGCGGGCCGGATAGAACAGCTGAACGGGCCGGATCCGGCCCGCGGGCCATAGTTTGCCCACGGCTGTTCTAGAAGCTATGAGTATAAATAGAAAAGACTTGATTAAAATCATATTGGAGGGAAGAAGACCAGTTGAGAGACCCTTGTAATAGGCCAGATAAGGTATGACATGAGCCTCATTAGGATACTAACATAGGCCATGTGTAATGGACAGGAATCTGCAGACAGGAGACTGCCAATGGTATGCATTAGGGAAGAGGGAGAGATCAAGGATGACCCTAAGGTTTTCTTCCTGATGGTGGAGAGGGTGGGAGAGATCAAATAACAGAGAAAGAGTGGGTAGTCTGGAAAGTGAAAGAAATTATTAACTTGCTTCACCGCACCCCTCTTTCTTTTTCTGCAAATCCTTGCCGCTGGGAGCTTCTGAAACCTAATACCAAATTCAGTTTCTGTGGGCTAGATTCTCTAAGGGCAGAAGTGTTGAACCCGATTCTAAGCCTCCCTGAGCTCCTTCCTTTTGTATTTTTCATGTATCATAATATTTAATAGAAGGGGAATTGTACTTTCTAATTCCCACTCCAAATTGCCGTCCTTATGGAGAATCTTATTTTCACAACACCAGGGGTTGGAGACTTTCTAAAATTGGAATTTCCCAGCTCCCATCAGGATAAGTGATACTTTTAATGTTCCTTAAGTATAGTGTTTGGACATCTAATTATATTATGCAAAATTAGTAAACAGCTATTTCAAGACAGGGCTGATTAAAATGAATCTGCAAGGTGTGGTATTTATTAGTATTTTGTTTTCATGACCAAGCGATACAGTGTCCTAGCTCTTGAAGTTGAAAGATGAATGGCGCCTAGAAAATGATATAACAATGATGACAGCTGGTGTTTAAGTTTCAATGAAATAGTTGTTTTGATTATTTCTTATGGAACTGACTAGTCCCCTGCCGGTTGGCTGAGACAGAGAGACAGCTGTACTCTCCTCTTTTCCTTTCTATGACTTGAATAGCCCCATTGATGCTCCTCACCTATTCGACTTTTTGCTCTTTGTCACATGGCTAGATGTTGTGTCAGCTGAAAGAGTTTCTGGCCAGAGAGAACCCAGCACTATAGATGAGATGGCTATAGATAAGGGACTGGGAAATTGTGGAGGAAAGATGATGAATGGAAATATTGAAACAAAATATACATCTTCCTGTTGATCCTTCAGCTAAAGCCACGGTGAGCACCCTTCTGTCACGTGATTATGTGCCAGCAGAGTCTCACGGCTACCATGTGTCTTATGGAATTCAATACATGTTGCTATGTTAAGTTCTTTCTTTGCAAAAATAAGGTGTTAGTTGCAATATATTCTAAAAGCTCTTTTTCATTCTCTGTATGCCCCTTCCTATTTGTATGCCCCTTCTTATTTTTTTAAAATATATTTTTATTGATTTTGGAGAGGAAAGGAGAGGGAGAGAGAGATAGAAACATCAATGATGAAAGAGAATCATTGATTGGCTGCCTCCTGCCTATGCCTCACTGGGGATGAAGCCTGAAACCTGGGCATGTGCCTGATGGGGAATCAAAAGGTAACCTCCTGGTTTATAGGTTGACGCTCAACCTCTGAGCCAAACTGGCCAGGCTGCCCCTTCTTATTTTTAAGGAATTCTAAAGTGGAGACATTTACATGCTTGCTACTGATGGTCTCTGGTCTATGAAATCTGCCTTAATTCTAGACACTTTTCTAAAACAGGACTCCACCGCCGAACTGCTGTTCCAGACACTGAGTGTGAAATAGCAGTTTTGGACCTGATTGAAGACTTTTAGGGAGATTTCACCAGACTGTGTCTCAAGATCATCACCAGCATGTAGATTATTTTCTTTGTGCCTTTGACCATACTGCATATTACATGCAAACACTGTAAGTTTGATCATATGTAGATCCCACTGGTAGCCTGCTTCCGGTAAAGTGGCCTCTGTTGGCCCATATCCTTTTCCCAGAAGTCCTATGGGCATTGTAGAATATGTATATTCTACATAGAGATTTAATTTTCAGGAAATAAGAGAGAACAAATCTAAAATCTGTGAATTTCCTATGTGAACTTTTCCTTTTTTTTAACTCAAATTCCAGTCTGTAAAAAGCCTTCATCTCTCCCCTGGAGCTGATGGGGATGACATTGTCTTGGGCTGTAAATTCCAGGGCCTCAGCTCTGGGAATCATTTCAACATTTTCCAGAAACCATGGGTACCTACATTGTCTATGGCATATTTTCAGATGTGCTTGGCTCTTTGGTTATTTTGGAATCAGCACAGTTTTATCCCTTTCTGCTTTTTGTCATCCTTTTTCTTTTCTTACCCCTAGGATTTTTCTTCTTTCTAGTCATTCCTCTGCACCCCTTGTGTCTGCACATCTGTGTGTCATTTCCATTTCCCACTGGTAAAGGCCTTTGGTTAAATTATCAAGTGACTATGTATTCTTCACTAAAAGGGGCATAAATTACTTTTTATCTTTTCAGCATATTTTCCGTTCAGGATCTAGCTGCCCTTCCCTTATTTGGTGGGCTGTCTGGTCATATGGTCTCACCTCTTCCGACACCCAGCTCTGGCTGGCCAAAATACCCTACCCCTTTAGCCTGAACCCTGATTAGCTAAAGTATGGTCAGGTGCCCCAAGCCAAGCCAATCATAGTCCTCTCTAGAAATTGTGTGACATCTTTCAGGAAAGTGACTGTGTCTTATGTTTTCTTAGTGATTACTAGCTAAGTAAGTCGAGTAAAACTTAGGACTGATAAGGACTATCTTTGTTGCAACATGGAAGAGAATGAAACCAGCACAGAGAAAAGCAAAGCCAGGAGCGGGTGGGGGTCTGCATTGAGTCCTTAAAACATGATAGAACCCCAGGCTTCCAGCCTCCACTTTTCAGGTACATGGGCCAACAAGTTCCCTTTGCTTATAAGCTAGTTTGAGTTGGGTTCCTATCACAACATCTGAAAGATTTTTATACAAGTACAAAATGTCAGTTATAAGTCAAGAAATATCATCTTAAACAGGAAAAGGTCTCATAGCCTATGACTAGAAATATACTTTCACATACATTAAGTAATGCATTATAAATGAGAGGGGCTAGATTCTTGTCATCCATAAGGTGGGGACAAAAATCCAAAGTGTCCCCAGTTAAATCGGGTCCTTCAGAGTGCTGTCTAACCAGTGCTCAGAAATGGATGCCTCTGAGAGGTCCCCAGCATTCTTGGTTCCTTGCCATGCTGCCTCACCACTGCTTTGAACACCTTTATGAAGCCCAGGACTCTGTCTCCTTCAGGCAAGCATCAAATACCAATCTGGCCTCATGAGGTGTAGGGTTGCTCTTCCCTTTATCATTCCTTCTCAAACCTGAGAGAAGATCCTTCGCTTGATCTGGACACCACAGCTGTGAGCAGGGCAATTAACAACCGTGTTCAGATTGGCTGTAGTCACAGCCCTCAGGCCGAGGATGCTCCCTGCTTGGCTCTCAGCCTGACCGCAAGGTCTCCAGGTGTGTCCAGCCCTCAGAGCCAAGGCCCTCCTCTCCAAACCTTATTTCCTACTCCAAAAACAACTTATTTCTTAGACACCTGCCAAGGGAAATGCCTTCTCTGGATGGGGAAAGCTTACCCCAGCCACAAGAGTATGTTCTTACTCACTGGCCCCTGGGGCATAATGACCATAATGACTCAGCAGGTATTGCCCAGCATCAGGGCTTTCAGCCTTCAGTGACACCCTGCGTGGGACAGCGTCAGTCCAGCCAGCCTGCTGAATTGCTTCCTCTAGTGCCTGTCTCCCAGCAAGAGTGAAGGTCTCTCCTTAACATATGCCATTATGCTTAATGCTGCCCAGAGAAGACACACCCCTTAGCACTGCCTAGAATTGTTCAAATTCTGATTCTGCTAAGTAGCTGTATCACGTTTCAAAAGTAACCACGATGAACCTCCATTTTCTTCACATGTAAATGGAGACAAAGATAGTACTTACCTCACAAGTCAGAATAACTGATATATATATTATCAGTTAATATATATATCAGTTCTTAGGCTAGTAGTAAATTCTTGTTAATGGTAACCTCTGCTATCCTTGTTCAGCTTTACATACAAAGAAACATAGCACACATTGGAAAGAGTAAGAAACAATGATGGGCTAAGTGCAATATGGAGTCTGCATGATAAAACCCTGTTTCCTAACCCACAAAAAGGGGAGAGTAGTAATGCTGACAAAGACATCCGGTGCTGTGAGTATACTCAGTGGTTCAGATCACCTGGAGCACTTAGTCTCCAGACTAAAACATCTGCCCTTAGGTTGATGATGACTTCAAAGTTTTCCCAAAGAGAACTTGGTTGTGTTGTAGGTGGTGGGAACGGCAGCAGGTGTCTGACCGGTGGGGTCAGAGCAAACCTGGGTCAGCAACCTTGGTACTTGGGTTCTGGCTAGGAGAGAAGTCAAAGCAAGACCCAAACTCTAAGAGAGCACTTATTTGGGAAATTACAGAGGGAGAAAAAGTAATTCCTAGAAGAAATAGGATTAGGAAACAAGTTATGGAGTTAAAGGCCTTTGGAACTTGGGAGTGAGGAAGCTAATATTAACTTGTGCGGGGGCGGGGGGGAGGGGGTTGGGGGGGTGAATGTGGGAGTGAAGAGGGTGGGGAGGGCATGGGCATGCTCCCAGGAGGGAGAGTGCACTGGGTCCTCCATCCTAAGAGTTTTAAGAGCAGAGATTTTAGGGGAGGTCCCAGGGAAAGATCTTAATAGAATATTCAGAAGTTTTCCAGGTGTGTTCATTCAGGGTTGATTGGCCAACACCAGGGCAGGGGGTCATTATCTTATGCAGCTGGTCAGCCATGGCTGGTTTTATTGCTTATCTGGGCCTAGAGCTGAAATACAGCTGAGGCATAGATGTTATCTCTAGGGAGTAAAGATGAGGGGGTCCAAGCCACATGACCAGCAATATGCTAGGGAAGGAAAAGTCACCTTAGGGGGCCAGGTCCCACCCTACAATTGATTGGCCCTTGTTAGGCAACAGGTGTCAGAGCAAACCTGATTTCAGCAACCTCGGTACTTGGGGCTTTCCATCCTGGTGACTCTCTGTACCTGGCCCATCATCCTTACTCTGCTCATGCCTGCCCAACTGCCTGCCTATAGCAGTTGGAACTTGCTTTTTGACATGTGAAAGTAAAGGGCCCCTTCTAACAGTGCTCCCGAATCAGGAAAACTACTTTCCCCAGAGATTAAAGGCACTCTTCTACCTCTTGAGAAACAGGACATTTCTTGCATCTTTTAAGACATTTTCTCCAACTTCTTCCCAATTTTAAATGTCTTTTTTAGGATCATTATTGGTGTGAACGCACAATGATAAGCAATCCATTTTTGTTGGAAGAATGGAGGTAGTTTGTGGGTGAGCCTATTTATTATGCATCTGCTATGTCCGGCACTGTGTGAGGCACCAGATTTATGCTGGGGAATAAAGAAGGCACCCTCTTTCCCCATTGTATCAGAAGGAAAAAGCAAATGATGACTCAAGAGAGTGAGAAAGACAAAGGGAACAAAGTTCCTAAAAAGGAAAAAAGAGGAGTGGTTTTCAAACATTAGTGTACAAGTGCACATAAAAACGCTGGGCAGCTTGTTAAATGGTGGGTTCTGAGTCAGCAAGTCTGGGGTGGGGCTCGAGAGTCCACATTTCTAACAGTTTCCCAGGTGACATTGAGGCTGCTCGTCCAAAGACCACTTTGAATTGCAAGTTTCGAGCAAGAAGGGCTATGTTTTTCATTCAAGCAATGACCGCCCCCCCACCCCCACACTCCCCGCCAGTATTGATATGTTTTTCCCAGTTTAAGCACAGAGAAAAGATGAGCAGCTGCAGAGGCAGGAAGGAATTACTATCTGTAGGGGGCGTGCAGAGGCAGCCAATCAATGATTTTCTCTCATCATTGATGTGTCTAACTCTCTCTCCCTCTCCCTTCCTCTCTGAAATCAATAAAATATATATATATATTTTAAAAAGAATGTATTTAGCTGTAAGAACAGGTTACTTAACTACTAATACCTAAAGAGCATCGAATATGACAAGGAATCCAGAGATGTTCTTTTAATTGCTCAGCAATCCCATCTTGATCTGATCTCTGTGTATCCTTTTGTCCTCAAAGTTATTGCCTTTTGCTTACAAGAAGGCTGCTGCTACTCCAGATAGCTCTTCCATGTTCCAGGAAGGAAGGAAGGCAGATGGCATGATGCCAACTGCAAATGTCCCTTTTTCATCAGAAATGCAAAAGCTTTCTCTGAAACTCCTTGGCAGACTTGCACTTCCATTGCATTGGCTATAATCTCATCACATCCCCAGTCAACAAGGGAAGTGGGTAAAGTGAATATTTAACTTTCCTACTTTTCATGATAGAGTCTGAGAAGGGATAAAGAGGTTGGGAAGGAGTGTTGGCTCAACCAATTTACAATATCTGTCTCATTCAGGGCTGTCTGTAGAGTTTATCTAAGCATTTCTGTTTTAGAATAATCAGTCCACCAACAATATCCTATCATGTTAAATGTACTGTGTTCAATAATAAAGAACTGCCTTCTCTTTCCCTTGGTTCTCCGTCTAGTCACAGCTAGCATGAAGGCCTCAGTTTGAGAAGGAATATGGAACAGACTGAGACCTGTTTTTCTCTGGGCTTGCAACCACTCTTACCTGGCTCATGTTCCCAGGCTAATTCAATGATTGTTTAAAGGAAAGATAAAGTAAAGACTATCAAGTGCAGTTAAATCTAGGGAGCAGTCAATTCTGGATCATCTAGCAATAGATGATTTGTTTAAGGATTTTCCACATTGAGAGGGAAAAATTACTTCCTTCAACTAAGTCCTGTGATTTCAGTTCTACGAGTAATTCACGGGGTTTCTCAGCAGAGAATAGAGGGAGTTCTATTATCTCTTAACCAGGTTATTTGAAAGTTTTATTTTGTACTTCAGGGAGAGGGCAATACCTTTAATCAAAGCCATAATAATATGAGATTCCGAGGAAATCACCAAAAAAGTCACATAATAAACCCCAGTGGAATTAGCGGAGTCTTTGGGATGGACACAGGCTCCCCTGACAGCCTCCCAGCTGCAGCTCCTGTCTCTGCCTCTCCCTTGGGGAACCATGGTGCACTGGGAAAGTGATAGAAGACAGTTCAAGGGACTCTTTTATAGTGGTATGGACAGTAAAGGAAGGTTACTACCTTGGGGCCAGAAACAGCAGGAAACTGCAAAACTTGCCCCTTCTGGTAACTGTTCCCTCCTGTCACTGGAATTTATGAGGGCTTTGTAGTCTTAGATGGAGGAACACAGGCACTGCTGAACCCTGGCTGGGCAGAGAGGGGGAGCTGGATAAATGAACACTTCTCTCTCCTCCTGTCCTGCGGGCACCCTCCTCTTAGCAATTCAGACCTGAAAGACAGAGAACAAGGGAGGATACAGTCCACAGAAGGCAAACTTCCAGGCTAAGAGCAGAGAGAAGGATCTTAAGATTGTGCTGCGCGTTCTCCATTTGCCCCTACAGAGCCAATGGCCTTCCTCCCATTTGTTGTTCCATCAAACTCGTTGTCACCTCTTTAGACTTGTGGGGCATGTCTACAATACTGCCTTCTTTAACTTTCTCTGGGCTCTTCTTTTGCATCTACCTACACATAGCCCCAGCTCTCCTATGACATTTACCACTGATCATCAGGTTCATTATTTAATAGGTCAGCTCCCCACTAAACTGTAAGATTATTAAGGTCAGCAACGCAATACCATATATACTATCCTATATAATAAAAGGGTAATATACAAATAGACCGAACGGCAGAACAACCAATCGAAGTATAATATGCTAATGACATGCTAAGGCTGCTCAACTGCTCGCTATGACGTGCATTGACCACCAGGGGGCAGATACTCCAACTGGTAGGTTAGCTTGCTGCTGGGGTCCGGCTCATTGGGACTGAGCGAGATGGGCCGGGCACACCATGGAGACCTCCTGCGGTCCCTCCCTGGCCAGATTGTGCACTGATGGGGTCCCTCAGCCTGGCCTGCACCCTCTCGCAATCTGGGACCCCTCAGGGGATGTCAGAGAGCTGGTTTCAGCCCAAACCTACAGGCCACTCCCCTTGGGAGGGCGCCAGATGCAGGGCTCATGGCTGGTGAGCGCTGCTGTGGTAGCACTAGCCTCTCCCTATTGGGTGCAAGCCCGCGGCAGGCACAGTGGGGCCTGGATGAGCGGGAGTGGCAGGTAAGAGCTACAGGCGGCATTGGATTGTGGGTTTTGGCCTGATCCCTGCAGGCTACCCAGAGGGACCCCTGTCCTACTGTCTGACACATAATCGATGTACAATAAATGTTTGACAAATTAAGGTAGGTGGAAGAGTATGAATTAAAGAGAGCCCCTCCCTCCCCAAAGATCTGTCTACTGAAACATAGCTCTATTAACACTCTCTTGCACATTCATTTGGACTAAGATTCAGATGTTCTATATGAATTTGTGAGTCTCAGGCTGTATGCTGACGATTGTATGTGTGTCACATTTGCAGTAATAGTTCACATCTCAAAGCTCTAAAGACCTTGCCTGCCTAACTACCAAGATGTGTAAATTACTTTTATGATCCTCTCTCCTGTAGTGAAAGAATCTCCAGGTGTGCTTACAGGTGTCACATGAATGTCCCTAGTTCCCTCCTTACTCCTTCCCTAGGATTTAAGGATCCAAAATGGAGTCACTCCTCCAGAAGTCCCAGGTTGGGATTTGTCTCACAGATGATCAGGATCACTGCTTGCAGCTTTGCAGTTCCTCTACTTCTGCTCTGACCACTTTCATCTTTTTGCTGTCACTTGGTCACCTTCTGGGCATTGCCCTTGCTGCTGTCCTTGCTGCTGCCAGTTCTTCTCTGGACTGATTGTATCTACACCGCCCTCCCCAGAGACCACTGACCTCTACACTGCCCACAGGTCCCTGGTCACACAGCTCCCGACTTCCTCTAACTTGCCAGCCACCATTGCCTCTATTCCCCACTGCTCACTGGGGAAGTACTTTAACTTTGCCTGACCAGATGTTTCAGAAGGGCTTCCTACACCAGAGCAGTGGGGCCTCTAAGGACTAAGCTCTCTATTCTTCATTCCTCTCCTTCACAGAGCTCAGGCATTCTGGGGTCAAGATGGATTGTATTTGGGCATGTGAGGACCTTAACCCCCACCCAGAGCCAAAGTGTCAACCCCTCTTGCTCAGTTCGCCACACTTAACAGGCTGCTTCCCTCAAGGTGATTTTTCTCCAAAGGTTCCATTTCCATTTCCTGTTGCTTGCTTCTTTTTGAGGATGTCTAGCCCATCCAGTGAGACTGTAATGTCTGAGCCTTATTTGTATATAGGATTCAAGCTCTTTGATGTGGGTCTACAGGGTTCCATCAAAATCAAGGAGAATTAGTGGGCATTTGTTTCAAATATCTTCAATTACTCTATGATAAGAAAATCACTGAACGTCTATGACAGAAGGCTTTCTCTCCAGAAAACCCAAAATACTTTCAGGGAGTGGTCTTGTTTAACCCCACAGTCTACCCAAACAGTCTTACACCCAGCCCAGACAAGATACCCAATGACATCTGGAAGGGATAACACTTTTTAATCCTACACACATGACATGATTTCATTTGACATGGCCAAGCTTGCTGTAGGCTGAGGGACACAGTAAATGATAGAACTCAGAAGTGGAGCTGGTACTGCAAGAACTCCCTTACCAGTGTACCTGGGTCGCCCCAGGTCACTGCTGTATAATAAGTCTGCAAGCCTGTGAGTCCTGGGCCTCCAACACCACAGAGTCCTAATGCCAGCTGGGCCACTGATTTTCACAGAAGGAACTCAGTCTGCTCTTATACTTGTGTATGCTATTTGCACTTTTCTTGTTTGTTGGTTTGGTAGGAAAGAGAAATGAAAACCAACTTAACACTGAGGCATATTTGTTATTCTTGTCCAGCTTCATAACTGGCTCAGGCCTTCTGGGGTGACCTGTCTTTGCTGTTTTCTGTTGGCTTCAGTCAAGTAATCAAAACTGTGTGGTGATTTTTTTTTTTATTGTTTGAAGTATTACAAATAATAGTACATATGTCTGCTTTTTTTTCCCCCATTGACCTCCCCCCGCCGCCTCCCCTACCCCTCAATACATGCCTTTACCTGCCCCCACCCCCACAGTGTCTTGTATCCATTGGTTATGCTTATATGCATGCGTACAAGTCCTTCGGTTGATCTCTTATAGCCCCCCACAACCTCCCCTGCCTTCCCGCTGTAGTTTGACAGTGTTCAATGCTTCTTTGCCTCTGTATCTATTTTTTCCCCATTTCTTTCCTTTAAAAAAAACCTTGCCTCTGCAGACTAGAAATAAACATATAATAACAAAAAATGTTTGAGTCCCAATTTCAATGTCCAACAGTTCTGAGTCCCCATTTCAATGTCAAACAGTTCCTTATGTGTACATGTCAGCAATGATATCTGGATGGTGGGCACATGGTGGCAATGCAGGTCCGACCCTCTCTGGTTTGGTACTAGGCAACTTGCTGCGACGCATGACTGCTAGCGTGGCTAGGCATCGTCAGCGTCTTCCATCTCTGGGCTGTTTCTCCTCTTCATGGTTGGAGCAGACCTGTCAATTCCTCTCTGTTGCATGTGTGGTGATTTTGATGAGTAGAAGAGATCATAAATATTCAGACATTTGGATGCTTCCAAGCAGGCGAGAGCTCAGGGTTCAGGATGATGCAGTGGAAAACCACAGGCCTTGGAGTGCACAAGTCCCTCACCTACCACATGTCATTTAATGCCATGTGAAATAGCAAGGGCAGCATTTGCCCTTCGTCTACCTTTCAGGCTGTAGGTGACTGATGGTCAGTAGGTGAAAGGTTATAGATATACTTTGCAAAATATATTCACAGGTATAAAGTTCACTTGGGAACATTAAGAGTACAACAGAAGGAAGTTGGAGAAAGGGATCTATGGCACTAATAATACTAATTAGAGGCATTAATGAGCAATTTTGTTCACTTCCCAATCTTACCCAAGATTAACAACCTCAGGGAAGTGTTAAAAACATGGACTTACTCCTTAAGTGAGGTGAGTGTGGGTCATAACTGATCCTTATTAGTTATGGTTCTGTGAACAAGTTAATTTATTCCTCTAACCTTCAGTTTTTTTCATTGACTAAAAATATCTACTCTGTAGTTATGCATGTATGGGGACAGTGGATACCTGAGAAATCTCTGTGTGTCTTCCCCTTAATTTTGCTGTGAACCTAAAAGTGCTCTAGCCCGGCCGACGTGGCTCAATGGTTGAGTATTGGCCCATGGATCAGGAGGTCACAGTTATATTCCTGGGTCAGGGCATATACCCAGTTTTCAGATTCAAACCCCAGTGTGGGGCATGCAGAAGGCAGCAGATCAACGATTCTCCCTCATCATTGATGTTTCTAGCTCTCTCTCCCTCTCCCTTCCTTTCTGAAATCAATAAAAATATATTAAAAAATAAAAATAAAAGTGCTCTAGTGCAGTGATTTAACGAAATAAATCAGTGACTTAAAAATTAATTATTTTTTAAAAGTGACTAAAAATATTATTAATTTAAAACATATCTACCTAGAAAGATTTGTTTTTAATTAATGATATTGGTGACATAAAGTATCTAACAAATAAGTGGTATTCAATGAATAATTTGGGAGGAAAAGATGCAGTCATTAGCGTTTCTCATGAACACATTGCTCTCATTCCTTTATTAAGTTCCAAAAGGGGGAAGGGCTTTGAAAGCTGTAGGAGCAGAAAATTCTCTTTTGCAGTATAGATAATAGGATGAATGAAAGTTATATTGATAAAGCCCAACAGCAGCACACATAAAGCAAATATGCTAAAAGCTCAGATTCAGGAGCCAGACTGCCTGGGTTCAAATCTCAGCTCTGCCACTTGCTAGATATGTGACTTTGATCAAATTACTTAACCTCTCCATGCCTCAGTTTCCACATTTATGTTGAAAATAATCATATATTTCCTAGAGTGTTCTTTAGATAATTGAATGACTTAATGCATGTTAATATATATAAAGAGATTAGAGCAATATGTGCCCTTAGTTAATGCTATATGTGTTTGCTATTATTATTAATTCATTATTATTTCCCTTTTTATACCTTTTTAAATGACTGGGAAGTGCCTTGGACATGAAAGGCATTCAATAAATATCTTTTGAAATGTGTTTTGAAGGAAAGAAGATGAGGCAGTTAGATGGTCAGCGACAAGGCTTGTAGTATCTATTAAAAATGATACTAATATTTAGCCCCCCCCAAAAGATTGACTAAAAAACTGTACATGACGACATTAGAGAGAATGTCTTCTCACCCTCTAACTTAGACGATAGGCTCCTGTATTCAGAGAAATTAGATCCTCCTGTCGCCACTTGCTGGGCCACTAAACCCTTCAGAGTGGCCACTTGTGTGCCTCTAACTTGTACCTGGTGGGGGGCTGTATGGCTGCTACTGTGGGTAGTGGAAGCCCTGCTCATGGAATGCAACCACGGCTGCTCTGCTCTCAGCTGTTTTATATACTGTGGTCTCACTGCTTTAAAAAGGGTGGTTTTTATTTTGTTTTGTTTTGCTGTTGTTGGTTTTGTTTTTAAATTACTGCACTAAATAAATCAAGAAAAGGGAATATGCAGATATCTTTCAGGATTGTAGTTCAGCCCATCATGCCATTCTCTGGGAGATCTGAGTTCTGAGTTGAAAACAAAGCAAACCACTTGCTTGTCTAAAGACCTTTCTTCCTGCCCTCTCCTCACTCTTCATTTCTTACAGTCTGTTTGTGCACCAGTTATTGTACGCATTTTCTTCTTGTGTTTTTATGGCTGCGGGGTTGCTTTCAGAGGGATACCTTAAGAGTGGGGAAATTAATGCATCAAAGGACCTCAAGCAGAAAAATCCATCTGACCTGGTGACAGTTGGTAAGCATTAGAGAAAATCTCATTTATTTGGAAACCATAAGTTTGGCAATTTCATTTCGGCTTAGCTTCGCTGTCCTTCCTGGGTTCAATCAAAGAGAGGAGGAAAAAGCAACTTCACTGAATTTGGTCAGAGAGAAACTTTGAAGCTCACAGCAAGGTTGTTTATGTAAGAAAAATATCTCATTGTTGGTCCAAATCCGACTGCCTGATGCCCTGTTGCATTTTAATGAAAACTTGAAGCCATGCCCCAGATTTTCCTTTGCAGCTGATGGATGGGGAGTATGGCTCTATAAGAAGGCACACATTTTTTCTGCCCTTTTCTACTTCTGGCTGCTTTATTGGGTGCTTTATCTCAACCACTTATAATTGTTTTATGATGAAAGCTGCATTCCAGCTCATCTCGAAGTAGAATGCGCTCTTCCACAGGGGCAGGGCCCAGGAAGAATGTCTTTCTCGCAGAAGGAAAAGGGGAATTTGTCAGTGATGCAAACCAGACAGGAAGGGAAGGACGGGAACTCTGTTTGTTCACAAAAGGATCCTAAGACACTGAAGAGTGAGCCTGACAGATTCCATCAGCGACTGAGGTCATCTGCCTGCAATTCGGTGATCTTGTCTCTAATCACCGAGTAGATAGGCATGGGCCAGCATGGGGCTGTGCACCCTGGGCTTTGAAGGTAGTGACAGACACTGCGGGTTTCACCAGGCAGAGTGACGGCACCGCTTTCCTGGGAAGACCTTTGACCTGGGTCATGTTCTTTTTATCTTCAATCTCCCATCTGCCCCAAATTTAACTCTTCCAGACAGGCCAGAACAAAGATTCCATCCTGGTTAATCTAATCAATCCAGTTTCAGAACTCAGACTAGAACTAAAACATTCCATTTCTATAAGAAAGTCCATTTTAGCTTTGCTCATCTACAATGTCACCATCTTCATGGGGTATTGTATTTTCCTGAGCAGTGTTTTCTAGAAAAGACTTAAAAAAAATACAATAAATAAGTAAATAATCTATTGTGCAGTACCTCTGAGGCTAGATTTAATTGGAGGGAAGGGGTAAGAAATAGCCCAGTTTTGTTTATTGTTAATGTCTGGTTTAAACCTAAGAGTCAATTAATTATCAGTTATACAATTGTGTAGCTATAAGATACTTAGGCCTCATTTAGTATTTATGGTGTGCCAAAGAGTTTCAATACTTTTTTGTTCACAAAATGTTTAAAATTTGTTTGGGGAAACAAAACAATCTCAAATAGCAATTAGTGAGAAGACAATGTGATAATTAACTATATATTATACTGTCAAAATAAAATGCTGGAGAGTCAAGTACTCTAGAGAACAGAGCCTAGTAGAATGAGGTGTTAATTGCATGGTATAGATTAAAAAGCAGAAGCAGTTCCAGAGGGTTGACTATAGTGCAGCTTTGTTAGGAAACCATTGAGGAGGCAGTCCATGCAGCCATTTAAAAAATATTTTTCTTGGTTATATTGCATTGTTCTGAGAGTAGTTTATGATTCTTGATATTAGATCCTCTTAGTTACCCTAATGACTGGAAGAAAAGGCCTATGCTAATACGTCTACTGGTATGTGTTAAGACTGAATTTGAGTGGTACAGGGTAGGTTTCCCATGGGAAAAGAGGTGCTCATTTAAGCTTTTACCAGAAAGCTTTTAAACCACTTTTAAAACTAAACTCACTTTTCTTTTAAAAATGTTTCCTAGCTTTTCCTAAAATATCTAGCAATGTTTATGAGGACTTGCGACAGGGAGCTTTCAAAAGAAGTAGATTTTATTTCATGGTTTCCTTTACCATCAACCACATTTCTCCTTTAAGTGGCATAAAGCTGGAATCTTCATCTCACACACTTAAAGCCCTGAGGTGTGTTAACATTTCCTGAGTAATAAGGATTCTTCTTCACTCCAGAGTGTTTTGGACTTGACTTTGAGGAAGTACAAGAAAACAATGATGGCACTCTGAGTGATATCGCTTCAGGAGATCTTCCAGACCTTTGACAGACTTCTCATTAGCTAATGCTCAGTGCTACCAACAGGACCACCAAGGACTTATATCTTATAATAGTCTTTTTCTTAGACTATGTTGCAACTCATTCCTTTTGTCATCTACTTGATCAGGGGTTTCTTAGTAAGCTTGGGTTCATTGTAAAGAATCTATGGTATTTCTGTAAAAGTCTTAATTAACCTTACATTTTCAACTTGTGATCTGGGTGGGAACAAAGTTTCTTGGATGCTTTTCCTGATCTGAAACTGTTAAAGCACGTGTGGATTATTTGATGGGCTAACAGGGACCACCAACGTTCTTTGGATCCCACTACGAGAAATACTGCTCTAGGTCCACCAAAGGAATAGGCTGCCATGCCTGAAAGAGAACAAGATGGGGAAATGCTGCTCTGTGGATGGAAGAAGAATGAAGCCTGGCCATGGGGTGCGGTTAGCTTTCCTGAAACTGGGCAAAGGAATGAGGTGGTGGCAATATAACTATCTAGAGATGGCAGAACCCCGGATGGGAAAGATTATGCTTGGAACTAGGAGCCAAGTAGCAGAGACTTGGGGGCCCCAGTAAATTTCCCTTAGCTGAGCTTGGTAAGGGCCTGTAAACAGTACTAATTTTTAAAAACCCCTAAAAGTCTGTGAAACAAGGAAAAACTCCATTTTCCTGGATGACAAAGATTTCATAACAAATAAATAATCTATTGTGCAGTACCTCTGAGGCTAGATCTAATTGGAGGGGAGAGGGAACTAAGAAATAGCCCAGTTTTGTTTATTTTTATTGTGTTGCTTGGGGTTCTGATAATATCCAAGAGTTGTGATGAAGCCCTGATAATCAAACTTCTCATTAACCTTGTGAAGGACAGTTAGAAGAAAATTTCATTTTATTTCAAAAAATTATGAAACATAAATGCTGTTGCATTCCAGAAGTCGTGGCAGTTCAGATCTGTTAACAAGTCTTCAACAGATCACTGCAAAAAGACTTACTTCTGTTGGGATGTAGATTTCTCTGATCTTGAGAATTGGTTTAACAGACAAAGCAAATGCTTGTTTTTTTTGTTTTTAATCCTCACCTGAGGACATATTTATGGATTTTAGAGAGACGAAGGGGGAGAGAGAAACATCGATGTGAGAGAGAAACATCTATTGTGGTTGCCTCTCACACATTACCCAACTAGGGCCAAACCCCCAATCTAGGTATGTGCCCTGACCAGGAATTTGAACCCGCAAACTTTTGGTACATGGGAGGACACTCAACCAAGTGAGCCACACTGACCAGGACAGGCAAAGCAAATTTAACAAACATAAATGCAAGCCAATTAAGGATTACATAAGCCACAGTCCCATTTGGTAAAACGGAAAAAGAAAACCTTAACTATCTAGTAAAGGTGTATTTAGTGGAATTAATCGCTATTTCTAAGCAAAGGTGACCATCAATACATCTCTGCATTTTCAATAACGGAAAATCCAGAGAAGTAATATACCTGAGGACTCTTGTGGACTTCCCACTCACATCATATCAATCGTATTAAAATGAGCTGACAACCCACATTTAATTAAGTGCATACAGAGATATGAGTTGAGTTGTAGTCACAGGTTCCCATGTAGCATTTTAAAAATATATTAGTTTTAATTTTGTGATTATCTTTATTAATATTTGGAACCAATCGATTCCTTTTTCTATATCTCACATATTTCCACAGGCACTGGGAAATCTTGAAGGCCCCAGGTGATTGTACCTTTGGTGCCTAATGGATTGAAGGCTCTGCCCAGGTGAAGAACGAGTGATCAGAGTATGCTTCCTGTGCCAACTGATTGGTTCCTCCCGCTCCTCATAAAACAGCAGGGAGGTGACCTTAAGCCAGTGTCAGAGTCTATCACTTAACATGATACAACCCGTTCCTTTCCATATGAACTACAAACATATTTCATTCTAGTGGAAGGAATGCTAAGCAATTTTGTTCCTAAAATATCTATAAAATGGTTAAAAAGCTTTTTTATAACGGTACAAATAAATCAAACTAGTGACTTTTTTATGGCTTCAAATGCAAAGGCATTCTTATTTGATCAGGTATATTTTATAAGAATATGAAATTTCTCCTTTTATTGTTATCCTTTTTTAATCCTAACCCAAGGATATTTTTTTTTTCAGAGAGAGTGAAAGGAAGAGAGGGGAGAGGGAAGGAGAGTGAGAGACAGAGAGAAAGAAAGAGAGAGAGAGAGACTGATGTGAGAGAGACACATTGATTGGTTGCCTCCTGACTGCGGCCAAGGATCAACCCTGCAACCCAGGTACATGCCCTTGACCAGAAATCGAACCCAGGACTCTTTGGTGCATAGGCCAACACTCTAACCACTGAGCACACTGATCAGGGCTGAAATTATTCTTTTTAATTGGCAGGTTTGAGCTGGCTTGAAATAGTGAAATACTGGCAAGAATACTGGACACGTGACAGGGAAAATGAATTGTGTTTGATTTCTCACACAAAGGAATTATATGAGCTTCACTGCATCTCTTGCAGTTAAGTCCCCAGTTTCTTCTGTTGTGAGGTGAATGGTTTATAATGGACAGATACTTTTCTAAACTTCAGACATTCCAAAGCACTTTCATGATTTTTTTGCCATAATTACATGATAGTAAGCCAAAAATTTTGTGATACTTTTCTTTATATAAATTCCATTTTTATTTTAAAGATGTATTTGAGGAGACTTCTGTTTCTAGTGGAGATGGAATAACAGGAAACAGATTTACCCTCCCATCTGAAACAACTGAATACATACACAAGTTATAGGAAACTGACATTTTCAAGACATTGAACCTCAGGGAATGAAGGCCAGTGATATCTGAGAGAGATGATATAAGTGAGATTAGCCCTACAATTGTCCCAGGTTATTGCCTAGAAGTGTTTTCAGATGTGGCACCGGGAGGGCTAACCCTGGCAGAGCCTCGTAGTCTCTCTGAGTTGAGCCAGGGGAGGCCAGCAGACTGGAGAGGAAACAGCTGCACAGAGTAAACGGGAGACCTGAGAAGTTTCCCTCCAGTATTCAGCTTAGTAGTAATCAGTGCATGCATGTGAGAAAACTACTTGAAGCTGAGAAAAGAACCATCTGGAAGTATTAGAATGAAAGATCAATAAGGATCATAAAGTGCTGGGAATAGTGCCTCTTCTCACCAGTCAGACCTCATAATTCCGAAGGTATTCAGAAGGGTATTGCTTCAGTCATGGGAAAGTTGGCCCTACATTAAACTCCACTGTGGTCTCACCTGAAAAAGCTTAAAAGCAAAACCTGATAGGATCAAACTGTACCAGGTCACTTAACTGTGTCCCAGAGCAAAGTTACAGAACTTTTATTTTAAAAAATATATCCCTGCTGGTGCGACCCAGTTGGTTGGTCATTGTCCTGCGTACCAGAAGGTTGAGGGTTCAATTCTCAGTCAAGGGCAGGTGCCCAGGTTTTGGATTCGATCCCGGTAGGGAGTGTGCAGGAGGCAGCTGTTATATCAGTCTTTCACTCTCACATCCATGTTTCTCTCTCTCTCTCTCCATCTCTTTTCCTTTCTCTCTAAAAATCAATACACTATTCTTTAAAAAATAATATCCAGCACCAAACAAAATAAAATTTCCAATTCTGGTATCCATTCAAAAATTACCAGGCATTCAAAGAGGGATAATGAGAAGGGGAAAAATAATCAAAACAACCCCAAAATGACACAGAATTTAGAATTTATAGACAAGGATATTAATCAGCTATTATAGCTATAATCCACATATTCAAAATGGTAGAGACTAAATATTATTAGTAGAAAAATGAAAGATATGAAAAATATGCAAATTGAATTTCTACAGATGAAAACTAGAATGTTTGAGGTGAGAAATACACGGAGTAGAACTGATGGCAGATTGGATATTACAGATTGATGAATCTAAAGACATAGGAATAGAAACTATTCTAACTGAAACATAGAGGAGAAAAAAAAGTAATGAACAGAGTTTCAGAGGGTTATGGAAAAACTTCAAACAGTCTAATATATGTGAAAGCTGATCTGCCCAACCATTCTGGCTCAGTGGTTGAGTGTCAGCCCATGAGCCAAGAGGTTACTGGTTCGATGCCCAGTCAGGGCACATGACTGGGTTGTGGGCTCAATCCCCAGTAGGGGGCATGCAGGAGGCAGCCTATTGATGATGTTTCTCTCTCATTGATGTTTCTAACTCTCTGTACCTCTCCTTTCCTATCTCTCTAAAAATCAATAACAAATGTAAAAAAGAAAGCTGATCAAACTGTATTAATATTAGACAAAATAGATATCACAACAAAGAATATTACCAAGGATTTTTAAAAGTCCATTTCTTAATGATAAAAAGGTCAATTCAACAAGAGAATATATCAATCCTAAACATTTATACACCTAATAACAGAACTTCCTTCAAAATATATGAAGCCAAAACAGATAGAACTATAAGAAGAAATAGACAAACCCACAATATGGTTGCAGATTTTACCCCCCTTTGCTCAATAATTGATAGATCAAGTGGGCAGAAAATCAACAAGAAAACTTACTACCACACCAAACCCACTTGACCTGATGGAGACTTATAGAACATTCCATCCATCCATTGCAGAATACACATTCTTCTCAAGGGCACCCAGAACATTTGCCAAGAGAGACCATATTCTGGGCAATAAAACAAGTCTCAATAAATTAAAAAGGATTCTGACCACAAAGGAATTAAAATAAAAATCAATAATAGGGTGATGTTTGGACAATTTCCAAATATTTGGAAAATAAGTAACATTCTTCTAAATTACCCATGGGCCAAAGAAGAATTCCGAAGAAAAATAAGAATGTGTTTTGACCTGAATGAAATGAAAACAACATATTAGAAGAAATGTATAGCACTAAACTCCTACGAAGAATAGAAGGAAGATCTCAAACAAATGACTTCAGCTTCTACCTAAGAAACTAGAAAAGGAAGATGGAATTAAACTCAAAACAAGCTAAAGAAAGGATTGTGTTTTATCCTGGTAACAGTTAGCTGTGTGACCAGGGGAAGCATTTTTCCCTAGAGCTGCCTGGTTTCATCGTTTGAAAAATGAGGACTGTAAACAATATCACAGCTTACCAAATGCTGGGTTTGCAGCACAGGAATCACCAAGGAGCTTATGAGAAACACGAATTTCTAAGTTCTGACCCAGATGTAGGGAATCAAAATTTTTGGGTAGAGCCTAAGCACCTTTAAAACACAGAAGTCATACGATTGTTCGGAGAGCGGCAAAACCAGTGTCCTCATTGCTGTCATGCTGTTTAATGACATGACTTCTGAGGGGATGCAAGCTAGGAAGGCGCAGCCTTTGATAGGAGGGCCCTCAGCTTCAGGGTGATCCCTACTCCCTGTAACTCAATTAACCAAATCATTGTGGGAGACTGCAGGACTTGGACACTGAGGATATTAGCAGTGAGCAGGATGGACTAATGATAGAGATCTTCCTTTCATCGTATAATGTTATAGAAGCCTCAGAGATTTTTGGTTGCTTCCCTAGTAGGTGAGGGAGTTGACTATGACCGAGGTTGGATTCCCAGCCCTTCTAGCAACATGGGAACTCAGGAAGTAATTTAATTTGTTTCATTTTCATTTCATTTCTGCCTATTTCTGTTCCCTAATTTACTTCCTTAATCATAAATGTCTTTAAGTTTCTCTTGGAACAATGTCAACAAATTTATGCTGGCATCTTTTCTGACTGCCCTCTAAAATGAGTTTCATTTGGAGTGAAATATTCTTCCAGTCTTTTGTTTCTTGGCTGTCCTTCCAGAAATTAGTCCTGCTTCCTATGCTTTTGAATTTTGGTTTGCAAACTCATTTCTGGTATCCTCTCCAAACATTTCCCTCCCTCACAGTTTGGTGGTTCTCTCTACCTAACCCTACCCCTTCCACTCTTAAACCAGAACTGGATTTTACAATTCAGCTGGGATGTACTATCCCTAGGGTCTTTTTACAGAGCCAGTTGGCTCAGTTCCTGTAGCATTTAGGCTTTTTCCATTGTCTTCTGAGGCTCACAGCTTCATCTGAAGTCCTAGCCCCAGTAGAGTGGAGAACCCTGTCTGCCTCTGGCATCAAACAGGAAGCCTGGCTCTGCTCCAAGTCTCATTCACATTTAGAACTCCTTGTTCCACAGGGACCAAGCTCCCTGTCACAGGTGCCTACTTCCAGGCCCAGACAACCCACAATTTACATCTTCCTTTTGTAACTGGTCCATAGAGATTTTATCTTATACCAGAGCCTGGTAGCATCTTCTTGGTTTTCTTTCCTTCTTTCCTTTCTTCCTCTCTCCCAGTCCCTCCCTCCCCCCTTCTCTCCCTCTTTCTTCCTGCCTTTTAAATATTTCATCTGTCACTGCTATGTGTTCAGAGCAGAAAGGTGAACTCACAGCCTTTTGATCATTATAAAAGTCTGAATTCATTTGAAATGGTAAACAAATGACATTCCTTCCAACCCCCAGTCTCAGGAGTAAGATCTACATCCTCTACCATGATTGATTTTCATTGTTCCTCCACCTGACAGAGCCTGAGCATTTATGTCTCCTATTAACACTGTGGTATGTTTTACAAGTTGGTACTTATTGATTTGTTGGAAATGTTATGTGTATATGTTTTCCAAGATAATCTGCTAACTGCTTAAAAGCAAAGATCATGATGTATCATTAAAGTATTCCCCAAATGACACATTCTCTGGTAGTCAACCACCAAAAGCCTCAAGAACTATGAATTATCAGATTAATTTACTCCCCCATCTCAAATTTCCTTGATTCCTCCATCAAGTGTCCTATTAATATTAATAAAAAGATTTATAAAACTATTTATATACCAAAATGTAATGTTGAAATATAAAAATGGACAGCTATATACAATTTACAAGTATGTACATATTTGACATTTTTTCGGGCTCTTTTCTTTTTCTGCTCTGTGCTTTGAGTATTAGTGCCTACTGACCTTTCAACTTGAGAAATATTGTACAGTTGTCTTCTATCCATTTCCCAGTGATATGAAAGAGAAATTCCCCATGGAAGGGCCTCCAGTCCTGCCCATCAGGAAGTCAGCTACCTGTGACCAGACAGCCAGTACATTCTTTCTCTGAGCAGGTGTTAACCCAGCCCAGCTAGTTAAGAGCCTCCAGGGTTTCTAGTTTTGGGAGTCAAAGAAGCAGCCTGTGTGGGGTCCCTTCTCCTCCCCGACAGACCCATTTGTTACTGGGGATACACGCCCTCCAGGAATCTTTCAGTGTTCTTCAAACAGTGGGCAGGCACAATGCACCTGACCTTGTTCAAAGGCAGGGGCTCACTGCCCCAGGCAGAGAGTGCAGAAATACAGACAATTACATCTTTCTCCAGGCTTTTTCACTTCCTTGCATGGAAAGGCTCCTATATCTGTCCACCAAAACACTTATTATTTCTTCACTTTTTCTCTTCACTTTAGTAAATTAACTAATACACACCATCAGTTCTTAATGATTCAGCAATAAGAATTTTCGCTTTGGTAAGAGGCAGCCAGTGGGGAAAATGCAAAATTTTGTATTCTTTATACCTTAGATCATTTATTTACCTCAGAGAAGAATGTTTTTTATGCCCCCTCACTGAATCAGGAATGGACTTTGTGCGAAGCATGTTTGATCCTGCAGAAAGGCTCTTTGGAGAGTGGCATTTGTTCAAAGGGAACTAATGCCTGCAGGGTATTCTCACTGAGGTGGAGGTGGCTGGTGACAAGATGTGACATCTGTAGAAGAAATATAGTCAAGCATTTTAGCCGCCTAATACTTCTCAATAGACACAGGACTCACTCACAAAGCAATAGTAGAGAAACTTGGCTCATGTTCAAAAGGCTATTTACTCAGAACTCTACCCAACCAATGGTACTTTCTTTTTAATTATAAAATGGAGAGAGAGACAGATGTGAAATCTGTGTGAGGCTGCTACTGCCACCACATACTCATGCACACACATGAAATTCCTCGCCTAGCGTGGCAAAGACTATCATGAAAGAAATCCATAAGACAAGTGTGTCCATTTGTGTGAGAAAATGAAGGATACTTTAAAAAAAGGTAATTTGCTAAGTAATTGGAATGTTATCTTTAGACTCTAGGTTTCCTTTCAAGTTTCAGCGTAGGCTTATAAAGACAAACTAGAAAGTGACTACATTCCTAAATCCCTGTAAAATGGACTTAAAAACCGATTGGCACATTTTAATGACTTGTGTGAGTTGGGGGTGGGACAGTAGGAAATGTTTTAATGTTTTTTTCAAGTGCATACTCAAAGGTGAAAACTAGTAACGTGTGCCAAAGTAGTTATAGAAAAGAGTACTGTTGAGTATGTTTGCCAGAAGATTTCAATTCTAAAAGTGGAAAACTTGAAAGGCAGGGCCAGGGCTGCCCGACTTGGGAGGGGCCTAGAAGAATTCAGGGAAGCCCACCACCCCGCCTCCTAGTACAGGGAGTGTTAATGGGTTGAAAACATAAGAAGTTGTCTCCTGAGACCCCAGAATGTGGCCTTATTTGGAATTAAGGTCTTTATAATTAGTTAGAATGAGGCCATACTGGATCAGGATGAGCCCTAATCCAGTGACTGGTGTCCTGTCTTTCTAAGAAGAGAAAACAGAGGAGACAGAAGACACATGGAGGAAGCCATAGACAAGCTCAGGAATGGCAAGGTTTGCTGGCAATCACCAGAAACTAGGAGGGAGACGGGAGACGTGGCATGGACTCTCCTCCCCGAGGAGGCCTTGATTTTGGACTTCTACCTTCTGTGAGAGAGTAAGTTTCTATTGTTTTAAGCCAAGGAATTTGGAGTATTTCATTATGGAAGCCTGAGCAAACCCATGTCAGGTAACATGTCTACTAGGCTTGTGATATGTGAGTGGGAAAAAGGGCTGAGGTCTCGGCTTTAGAATAGGATTGTCACTGAGCCCCTTGTTTTCAGCATAACAGAGTTTGCTTTTTGGGTTGCAGGTTTGATTCCTGGTCAGGGCATGGGCCTGGGCCTGGGTTGCAGGTTCAATCCCTGGTTGATGGTGGCAGTGAAAAGGAATTTTTGGACTAGAACCCGGATTCTTTGTCCGCTGGAATCGAAGAAGGAATCCACGGACAGAGAGTAGTATAGCATAGGTGGAGATTTATTGAAGAACAAGTACAGACTCCCACATGAGGAGAGGGAAAGAGTCCCACAGAATGGACTCCCACGTAGGGAGGGGGAAAGGGTCCACTGAGTTCCGTTTCCCTATAGCTTATAAAGGTTGCAGATCCTGGTGCCTTGATATCCCCTCTGATTGGTCACTATTCCCTTAGACTGGTTACTATAGTAACTCCTGGGCTCAAAGGTCGAACCTCACACGTGACATGTGAGGTTCTCCCCCACCCCCCTTCCTCATTGTTTTCCTATTCCCTTGGGCTGGGCTTTCTTCTCCTTCTGGATGAAGGGCTTCCTTCTCTTTATTTTGTAAATATAGACCTTTTGCTGTTCCCAGCTCCCTCATTCTATGGAAATGTACCTGTTGCAGCTTTTCAGCTTTTCTATTCTATGGAAATATACCTTCTGCTGCTCTGCAGCCCTGTGCTTCCTCCATGGTCCCCCTAATTTCCAAAATTTCTAAAATTTCCTAAACCTGTCCTTTTTTACCCCTAAAATTCCTGTTTCATCAGGATGCATGCGGGAGGTAACCAATCAATGTTTCTCTCACATCAATGTTTCTCTCTCTCCCTTCCTCTCTCAAAAAAAATCAATTAAAAATTAAAAGTAAAAGAAGATAATAGTTTAAATAACATTCTCTAACTTTGACAAGTATTTAAACATGAAAGTATTCATTAAAGTTGGGTACTTGCTGGTTGTTTTTTTTAAACCTGTAATATTTAACATTTGCTGCTTTCCTCCATTGGCCTCTGTACCCAGTCTTGGGTCTCTGTACAGTGATTTATTTGAAGTGCTTTTAAGATAACATAGCTAACTTGACATCTTTCCAGGAATTTATGTTTATTTTCTGGATTTTTCTAGGCCTTGTCATGTTTTTTTGATCCATCTGCCACATTAATATTTTTTAGTATCTCCTTGGAATGTGAATTATTTTCGTTCTTTCCTTTAAGTTACTTCATTTCAAGGTCATTAGGGTTTTCATTTGGGTTTGTGAAAATAATTTTTTTAATCTTTTGGGTGACTTGGGCAAATTGATGAAGTAAGCACAGTTTCAGTTTGTTTTTCTCTATATTCCTCCCAAATTACATTTTTAAAAACACGTTCAACCACAGGTTTCATGGCTTCTACCAACCTCAGATTTAGGTAAAACTTGGCCTAAATTCTGCTTCTAAGAATGTACAATTTCTGAGGAAAGGTAACCATACCTTGGTGAGTTGTACTGACTTGGGCGAAGCCAGCCACTACTCTCTCTAGTAGGAAGATTGGACTGCATCAAACACCCATTTCCCCCATTACTCACAGGACTGCTGCGCATTTCCTTCCACCAAGAAATATCAAACCTTATCTAAAACTGGGAATAATGGGAAAAGGCAGCACATCCTTTCAGGGCCACACAGGGGTAAAGCTACCCAAAGATTATCTGAGGAAATATACTTAGTTGCACTTAGCATTTATTATTGATTAAAGGCCTCATGTTAACTTATGGATTTTTGCTGGTAGAAATATGAATAGTTTCTGTCCAGTGAAAAAGATAACCCTTAATTTATAGTTTATGGTTTATGAACCAGTTTTTTATCCAGCTAATTTATTGTAATATTTCTTTATTAAATTGCACACATAAACACACACACACTCCCACTTCTCAAACGCTCTTTGGGTTACTTTTACTATCTTATTGGTTCCTTATTTGTTCCTTAGCAGGAATCTATAATGCCTGAACCAAAGAGGACCTTGGTCAGCTACTTGCAAGAGGCCAAGGCCTCCAAGTTTGCTGGGTACAACAAGGATTTTATGAACTGAACCACTTCCTCCTAAAGGGCTTTAGGGAAAGAGTGACATTAAAGAGAGAGAGAGAGAGAGAGAGAGAGAGATAAAGAAGACATCCATAGAGCCACTGTCATTTAAAAGGCCAAGTCTTCAAGTACTTCCATATGTGGACCAGGGGCTGATTAAGTGCAGTTTCCAACTTCCCATACAAATTCACTTGTGAACTACCTGATCCTTTAGTAGGGAATTTTATGCACAACTATCAAAGCGCTTTGATTTTTTTCTGGGGCTTACTGGTTATATAGTGGCCCTATCTATACCCTCTCCCACCAACAAACACATACATTGTGGAGGCTCTAGATGAGACAAGGCTAGACAGACAACCCCACACCCACCCCATAGTGATAGCTAGAGACACAGCTGGCTATCATTAAGCAGTATAGAAGCCCCTGAACCAAGACCTTTGAACTAAGTTCCCTGGTTGTCATCAAAGTTAGCAAGGACAAGGTTACCTATCACACTTGGGATCCTTAGAGATTTGGAAGTAGCACAAGAGGAGCTGACACCGCAGCCTTTTATCATCTATGTCATAGACCCTGCTCATCACCCTCTCCCACTTGGCAAAAGCCTCACACATAACCCTTCCTGGTGCAAACTTCCTGGAAATAGGGTCTAGCCCTTGTTTCTTTCTTTTTTTTTAATATATCTTTATTGATTTCAGAGAGGAAGGGAGAGGGAAAGATAAATAGAAACATCAATGATGAGAGAGAGTCACCGATTGGCTGCCTCCTGCACGTCCCCCAATGGGGATCAAGCCCACAACCCAGGCATGTGCCCTTGACCGGAATCGAACCTGGGACCCTTCAGTCTGAAGACTGATGCTCTATCCACTGAGCAAAACAAGCCAGGTCTAGCCCTTGCTTCTACAGACTCTCCCATGGAGCAGCAATACCCCTGGCAAGTCCCCATGAAAATCTAGCAAATAACATTTCCTTCATTTCATCAAACCTTATAAAGCTCCATGGAGTTGATGTAAGTTTACTGCAAGGACAGAAAAAGTATTTGAATAGAAGGGCAAGAAGCAACATAGGGAAGGAGTGAGCTGGGCCAGTGAAACCCACAAGAGGATTGCTGGGGTATAAGAATCAGAGGACTTGGGAGGGAGAAGGCACCCTGCCTGCCAGTTAGGAGTGTTGGGCATTTGACGAGCATTTTCCAGTCCAAGGAGCCAACTGAGTACCCTGAGGGGTATACCAAGCACCAAAGCCTGTAGTGTGGCCCAGCCCTCCCTACATAATGCCTAGGGAGCTCTTATAGTTATTCCCCCAGGGAACAGAAACATCTAGAGTATGTTTCCATTGGGGAATCTTTATGCAATGACTTTACTAGTACTGCTCTAAGCTGTTCTTGTATATAAATCCTGGGAATAGCATGTAAACGTCTATTTAGTTGATTTAGTTCCAAAGCACTTTTCACATCTATTATCTCATTTAATCTTTACACCACCCTATGGTATAGGCACCTTTTTTAGTACCATTTTATAGGGAAGAAATTAAAGTTTAGAGAAATTAAATTACTTCCACAAATTCAAGGTGGGAGAGTTGGAGGCTTGAACTAAGACTTCCTGACCTATTTTTATTTATTATTTATGCATAATTACATACATTATATCATATATTACTTATTCATATTTTATTCAACTAGTTATCATATTTTGCTACTATTTATTTTAATGTTCAAATTGTCCCAACTTTAGCCAGTGGCAGCTCCTTTAAGCTCCTGTGTCTTTTTTGACATGTCTCTTTTCTTCTTTCGGTCTTCCTATACTTTCTGTCATAATGTTACAGAAAACCGAAGAAGAACAAAGCAATACTTAGAGAGATGGAGTTACATTTATTTCGCGCGGGTCCCGAGGAGAATGTCTCTCAAATTCTGGGCCCCAACATGCAGGAATTTTCCCTATTTATATGTTTACCTTCTTTGTTTCCCAAATATGGGGTGTTTCCGGCCCCTTTTGCAAGTTCTTAAAGAGTCCGTATGTGCTGAGGCCTCGAGACCTCAACCAGAGGGCTGGCCTGGCACCAGCACTGATAACCTTGTCTGGGGAAGGTTTAATGGCCTCTCTGAAGTGGGAGTAGTCTTAGCAAGCAAGAATTTACAGAAGCCAAATAGCAGGGCTAAAATTTCAAATAGCAGTATTTATATAAGATGGATGCTTCAACATGATGTTACAGGCTCATCATGTCCTTTCCATGCCCTGGCCCAGGAGTCAGCCATTTTTCTAAGGAGCCATGGGCAATTTTGTGCAGGATGGAATTTAGAAATCAAGATCTGTTGCTAGTTGTGCTCGCTGTACTTGGATGTGATTGCTTCCAGGCTATCTCAGCGAATAGAACCAAAGGGAAAAGTCTATAAGATTCGTATGAATATTTGCATCTATATCTGTATATAAAAACAAATGTATAATCATATGCACATGTATACTTTTTATATATCTATCTAAATTTAAAAATGAGTTCATATCAATACCACATATGCTAATTAATTACTTCAGAGTCCATTCTAGTTAATATGTTGTGGTTAATGCTTCCTTTCCTTTGTGGTCTGATGTTCAGTATCTTGAAAATCATTGCTTCATACAGTTAGTGTCTATTGTCTATTCCAGGAAGAGGGTAAATTCAGTCTCTTGTTCCATCTTAGCTGGAAGCAGAGATCTACTATTGCTTTTGTTGTTGTTGTCATTAATCCTCACTGGAGGATATTTTTTCCACTGATTTTTGTTTAATTATTTTCCCCCCATATTTTTTAGAGAGTGGAAGGGAGGGAAAGAGGGAGGGAGAAGGGAGAAAGCAAGAACAGAGAGAGAGGGAGAGAGAGGGGGGAGGGAGAGAGAGAGAGAGAGGAGCAACAATACATCAATGTGAGAGAGACACATAGATTGGTTGCTTGCCTCCCACATGTGCACAGACTGGGCTGGGGATCAAACCTGCAATCTAGGTACATGCCCTTGACTGGGAATCGAATCTGTGACCCTCCAGTGCTCATGCTAAGGCTCTAACCATTGAGAAATACCAGCCAGGGCTACTATTGCTTTTTAGTGCGTTTTCTAATGTTTTTTTATGGATACCTTCTGCATGGGCATATTATATCATAAAGTGAGTTTGGTGTTTAATCCCTCAAGCATTCCTTCTGAAACCTCCCAAATTCCCCTGCCAACACTCTCATATTTCATATTTACTTGTTAGATTATTGATCAATGACTTTGTCCCTCACTAGACTGAAAGCTCAATGAGACATGGCATCAGCTATGTTTTTGTTTTGCACATCATTGTCTTTCAAGCTTCTAGTATGTACCGTTTGTTCAACGGGTATTTAGTAAATGAATGAATTTGCTCTGTCAGCAAAACTCATTGCTATTCTTTTAACACAGAATTCCAGGGAACTTTCACACTTCCATATTTGATTACTCTATGCACCGTTACAGTGTCAGTCCTATGACACCTCTACATTTGCTCAATCTATCAGACATAGAAAATCTTGGCAAAGAAGCACTTTTGTGCTATATTTGCAAGATTGTGACTTATGCCTTCCACTGAAGAAGGACTGGCTGCTGGATCCTGGCTGCAGGTCCCTGTGAGAATCAAGGATCTCCCAAGGTGGGACAGCCAGGCCCTGCACAGAGGACATTGGGCAGAGATGTACTGCTGAAGAATTGTACAATTTTATTGGGAAATCCTGTTTTCTTGTTGAAAGTGATTTCTCTTTGGGAAAAAGGGGAAGATAGGTAGTTATGACAACATCCACACATAGTACTAGGAATGGACTATTCACAGTTGACTCTTCAAAAGACCACCAGAAAAACTTGAAGATCAAGCACAGATAAATTTATTTGTTCTATGGCAATACAGACAACACCTCCTGGACAGAATCTTAGTAGAAACTTAAAACTGGAAATTTAGGGTAGCATATGAGATACTGAACACACAAATGGACAATGGCCAGATCATACATAACAATAGAATCCTGACCCACAACCTCTGCAGCAACCAGCCCAGGAGGCCAAACCACAACCTCTGTAGCAATTGGTCCAAAATGGTCAGGACTGGTCAATGACGACAACTCCTCTAATCTTACCCCACCCCCTACAACTCTGGACCAGATGGAGAAAGCCAAAGATGCTCCTTAAACCAATCCTACAGGATGCCCTGCTTCTAGTTAGCCCACCTCCAGCATCCCCATGAAAACTTCTGATCAGAGCACACCCAAAGCTTTCCTTTTTATTTTTATTTTTTTAATTATAAAACATTATCATTCCTCTGTCTGTACTTAGTCTCTGACAAATGCAACTGACTGGCTGACTCCCTTGCTATATAGCAAGATTTGAATAAATAGCTTCTGTTCTCATCTAGGTTCCCTTCATTTATTTCCACAGATATTTCTGAGTTTTTTAGAGCCTGGTCTGGAATTTCAAGGCAAGTTTTGAAAGGCAGGGACTGGTTGGAATAGGCAGTGTTTATGACATAATAGTCTTGGAAGGCACAGTGAAGTGAGATCTTGAAGTACTCACTTGATGAGAAGTTAGCCTTGAATGCAGACAGTTGAATAGGCTCACAGTCTTATTTTCCAGGAGCAGGGATTCCTTGGAGCAAAGAGCTAGGCTAGTTTAGTTTGCTCTTGGTGATATTTAACAGAGGGAGAGAAACGCATTCCTAGTACCAGAATTGGTAAACACAAGGACAGGGAATTTTGTTGGTTTCAGTTCTTGGGATTGATGAGGAACAAAGTTCATTTTGAAGTCTATTCTTGCTTTTCTTATTCTTTACCCAACATAGACAACATGGTCAGTCACTTGAATGACATTCTTGCTAGCATAAAACCTTCCTTAGCTACTGTCCTGTTGTACCAGCTCACAGAGTGCTAAATCTGGATTAATCCTACAATTTGTGATGAAATCGTTTTTCATCTTTTCTTTCGACAACTGTCTGCTGGTTGGTAGCTGTAGGAGAAGTGAATTTAGAAGGGTGCTGAGGCCAAGTCAGGGCTCAGAAAAAAACAAGCACATGACCATTCACAATGTCTGCTATGGGCACAACTGGAGAGTGGTGGAAGTTTAACTTTTATACTTAAGTCTTTTTTTCTTTAAATATATTTTTATTGATTTCAGAGAGGAAGGGGGAGGGATAGAAAGATAGAAACATCAGTGATGAGAGCGAATCATTGATAGGCTGCCTCCTGCATGCCCAACATGGGATCAAGCCCACAACCTGGGCACGTGCCCTGACCAGGAATCGAATCATGACTTCCTGATTCATAGGTAGATGCTCAACCGCTGAACCACACTGGCTGGGCTGTATTAAGTCTTAAACATTTATATCTCTGTTGAGTTTTGTATTCGCATAACCAACTACCCACTGGGTAACCTTATCTGGATGTTCTACAACCTTCTCAATCTGCACATGTCTAAACTTAAAATTGTAATTGCTCTCCTTCACTAAAGTTTCTTAATCAATTGATCAGATGGGACTGATGATTCTTGTCAGCAGTGTTGAAGGCAGCATTACCATGGTTTAGATTAGCACTCCACTCAAGAAAAACCCTCTTTGCAACCTGGCTAAGGAAATTTGTTCTAATTGTGGAATTATAGGCATCAGCAATGGGGATGAGATGATGGAAATCCAACCTCCTATTATCCATTTCACCTTTCTTGACTAAGTACAGACATGAATGAGGTCAGAGGCAAAAATTTAACAGGTACTTGTTTATCTCAGGTACAGTCATAGAAGGAAATAAAACTTTGAAAACTTTTGGATTCATTTTTTACAATATCCTATTTAGGTTTCATATATCTGCATATATCCCTCGACTTCCTCTCTTTCACTTCCAACATTTTCGTTGTCTGATGGTCATTAGGAGAGAACCTTACTTATGTGAAGAATTACATTGTCAATTCCAGGCAGGATGGTATCTGAGTTTATGCAAAAGATGCTCCCTGATAGAAACAAGTATAAAGCTGTCTTAACACAAGTGATGGGTCTCTACTGGCAGCCAGGATTACTATTTTCTAGTAGAAAAAAATGGTAGGGAAAATTGAGTTCTTACAATAAATTTCATAACAGCAGCTTAGCTGTAAATGATTTTTTAAAAGTCACTTGACTGTGCAAACTAGTTAGAGCAGAAATATTTTAACAATATTTCAAGAGCTTAATGTCAACCATCGGTGCCCAATAAATGGAAATTACTTTTAGTGATACATCTGGAAATATGATGGTTTTTTGAGCCAAAATCCCTTAAGCTCTGCAAAATCTGAATTTATATTTTTACCATGTTCTTGTTATATAAACTTCTGATATTTGTGATAGAGGAAAAGAAGATGAATTAGATACTACTTGAGATGTTGAAAAATGAGTAAAATGTTAAGATGTTACATTTATTGTTTACTCATTGAGAGAAAGTTAATTTATTTAAGGGAAACAATTTTACTTAAGGAAAGGATAATATTTTAATAATAAAAAAGGGGAAAGAGGATCTATTTTGAAATAGGAGCAGGATCACTGGAATGAAAAATGTAATGTGCCAAAGTAGCTACTTTGAAGGGGAAAACACTCATCTGAGTGGAAAATTTCTTTACATTTCTGTAAAATCCCAATGTTATCTTCATTCTCATCTGTTTATTCATTTAACTAATATTGAGTACCCACTCTGTGTATTGCATTCTATGAGGCATTGGCGATATGTCACAGCTTCTTCTTTCATGAACATTTAGTCAAATTGTCATTAAATTGATTAATTCATGCATTCATTATATTAGGTAAAATGATTTTAGCTCTGTGTGACAGGAAACTTGAAATGACAGGGTTCAAACAATTGCCTCATGTAAATATAGATCAAATTGTGACTCCATCATCCTGAAAATCCTTAAGTTCTTTTACCTTGCTGCTCTGCTGTTCATATTTTTTTAGGTTATTTCATAGACTTAAGTTTAATAAAGTTCTATAAAATCATTACCTGTATATATTAGGTAAATGCTCTGCTGTTCTTAACTAATGTATGCATTTATCTGTTTCCTTTCACTTAGCATAATGCATTGAGATACATAATGTTTCTATCAACAGCTCATTCCTTTTATCTTTTTTTAAAAATAAATTTTATTGATTTTTCACAGAGAGGAAGGGAGAAGGATAGAGAGTTAGAAACATCGATGAGAGAGAAACATCGATCAGCTGCCTCCTGCACACCTCCTGCTGGGGATGTGCCCGCAACCAAGGTACATGCCCTTGGCCGGAATTGAACCTGGGACCTTTCAGTCCACAGGCTGATGCTCTATCCACTGAGCCAAACCGGTCAGGGCTCATTCGTTTTATCTTTGAGTAGCATTCCATTTTATGGATGTACTCAGTTTGTTCATTTATTCCCCAGTGGAGAGATTTTTGGGTTGTTTCAAGATTTTATTTATAAAGTTGCTATAAATATTTGTTAACAGGTTTTTGAGTAAACATAGGCCTTTTATTTCACTTGGGTCAATATCTAGGTGTGGGACTATTTGACCATATGGTTAAGTGTATGTTGAAATTTATAGAAGCTGTGAAATTATTTTTAGAGTGGCTGTTCCATTTTGCATTCCCACCAGCAATGTATGAGAGTTCTGGTAGCATTGCATTCTCAACAGTATTTGGTATTATCATTATTTAGCCATTCTATTAAGTGTATCTCATTGTAGTTTAATTAGAATTTCATTAATTATTAATGATAATGAGCATTTTTTTCTTGTGCTATTTGTGATCTGTATATCTTTTTTGGTAACATGTTCAAATCTTTTGCTCATTGAAAAATTGTCATTGTTTTCTTATTGTTGAGTTTTGAAAGTTCTTTATACATATAGGCTATAAGTCCTGTGTCAGATATATGATCTGCAAATATTTTCTTCGTCTATGTTTTTCTTTTCATTCGCTCAACAACATTGTTTACAGAGTAAACATTTTTAGTTTTGATAAAGTCCATTTTGTGTATTCTTTTATGGACAGTGCTTTCTGTTTTAAAATTGGATTTCCACATGTTAAAAACTAAATTTATTTTAAAAAGAATAAATTACTCCTAGCAACAATAGATTATCTACAAATAGTACCTTAGCTATATTTCATAAATGTGACATCAAACAAGAAGAAATTAGATAATTTGTGCCAAAAGACCAAATTAGTGTTATAAAAATCTAATGATATTAATTTTATTAAAAAATAAATCTTTATTGTTCAGATTATTACAGGTGTTCCTCTTTATTCCCCCCATAGTTCCCCTCCACCTGATTCCCCACCCCACCCCATGCCCTTACCCCACGCCACTGTCTTCATCCATAGGTGTAAGCTTTTTGTCCAGTCTCTTCCCACACCCCTCACACCCCCTTCCCCCTGAGAACTGTCAGTCCTCTCCCTTTCTATGTCCCTGATTCTATTATATTCATCAGTCCATTCTGTTCATCAGATTTTTTATTCACTTGATTTTTAGATTCACTTTTTGGTAGGTATGTATTTGTTGTCATTTTGTTGTTCATAATTTTTATCTTTACCTTTTTCTTCTTCTTCCTCTTCTTAAAGAATACCCTTCAGCATTTCATGTAATCCTGGTTTGGTGGTGATGAACTCCTTTAGCTTTTTCTTGTCTGTGAAGCTCTTTATCTGACCTTCAATTCTGAATGATAGCTTTGCTGGGTAAAGTAATCTTGGTTGTAGGTTCTTGCTGTTCATCACTTTGAATATTTCTTGCCACTCCCTTCTGGCCTGCCTAGTTTCTGTTGAGAAATCAGCTGACAGTCGTATGGGTACTCCCTTGTAGGTAACTAACTGTTTTTCTCTTGCTGCTTTCAAGATTCTCTCTTTGTCTTTTGCCCTTGGCATTTTAATTATGATGTGTCTTGGTGTGGTCCTCTTTGGATTCCTCTTGTTTGGGGTTTTCTGCGCTTCCTGGACTTGTAAGTCTATTTCTTTCACCAGGTAGGGAAAGTTTTCTGTCATTATTTCTTCTAATAGGTTTTCAATATTTTGCTCTCTCTCTTCTTCTGGCACCCCAATAATTCGGATGTTTGTATGCTTAAAGTTGTCCCAGAGGCTCCTTACACTATCTTCATATTTTTGGATTCTTTTTTCTTTTTGTTTTTCTGGTTGGGTGTTTTTTGTTTCCTTGTATTTCAGATCTTTGGTTTGATTCTTGGGGTCCTTTGATCTACAGTTGAATTTCTGTATATTCTTTATTTCAGACAGTGTATGCTTAATTTCTGACTGGTCCTTTTCCATTTTTTTGGCATTCTCATTAAGGTCCTTGAAGGTCTCACTAAGCTCCTTGGAGGTCTCATCAAGTTTCTCGGCGGTTTTTAGAAGATTCTTGAGTAACGTTATAAATGTGGTTTTGAACTCTATGTCCAGTAGTTTGCTTTCTTCCATTTCTTTCATTCATGACATGTTTCTTTGTCTCCGCATTTTGCTGCTTCCCTGTGTTGATGGAGTGGTTTTCTGTGGTAGGTGACCAGTGGTTCAGTCTATCACCTGAGGTGGACACTCTTGGTGCACCCCTTTGTGGGCTGAGTGGAAAGTCTTGGTGTAGTTAAGCCTTGATTGCTCTTGGTACACTGGCAGGAATTGACCTCCAGGCCAGTTGGCTGTGAGGACCCGCTATGTCTATAATGGAAGAACTGCTGTGCTGGAGACACGCTTATGGGGCAGGACTTGCTTCAGTGGGGCATTGGTGCTCACTGAGTCTGCCCCTTGAATGTGTCACTTATGGATGTGAGTAGTTGAAATCCGGTGTCGTCTCACACTGACCACTAGATACACTAGCTTCTGGATCTCCAATGGGGTGCAGGTCAGCTACTGTCTGAGGCCACCCAGCAGGCGCTACAGCGAGAACTACAGTTTTCTCCTCTTTGCTTGGGGTTTGGAGGTTTTGGAGCTGTCTGACCAGAGCTCCAGTTTGTTAGGTTAAGCTGCGATAGGGCAGACCATTTATATGCAAAAGCCGCTGTGTGGAGCTTGGGTGGGTTTGTAGATTGTGCGGGGCGGGGTCTCAGGGAGTCACTGGCTAGGGCGTGGCAAACAGTGATGGCTGCCAGTCAGCCGTCTATGCGTCTGCGTTTCCAAGTCCCCGTGTCCCGCGCCCCAGTGCAGTAAATAATGATTGCTGCGCGCACCTCTGCAAGAAAGCCACCCTCACTTTCTGACCTGATGGCAGACAGTCCAGCTTCTCCCCATAGGAGTTTGGGTCCCCAGCGTCTCCCCAGAAGCTGGAGTTCAGAGTAATCGGGAGCTTGTCTCCCTTTGGGTTGAAAAAAGCAGTGCACCCAGTCACCTGCCGCCAGCCCGATTCACGCGCCCCCGTACCTCAGCTTTTCAGCGCTTGTGCACGTCTCAATGCTCTTTTCTCTTTCTTCTAGTTGTAGAACTTCCACTCAGCCAACTTTCCCATGGTTCTGGGTGATAGACATTTTTTCTTTTAGTTGTAGTTTTGAAATTGTTGTGTGAGGCAGCAGTTTAGGTGTTTACCTATGCCGCCATCTTGGTTCCTCCCTCTCCTAATGATATTAATTTTTAAAACATAGAACTAAATTGTTTTAGATTTTGTACAACAGTAGCATGTTAATACATAAAATGAAATGCTTCATGCGCATTTCAAATGCTCATTCATTTATTCACCTATTTACTTATTTTAAAAATTTTATTGAGCACTACTATGAACCAGACACTGTGTTTTATATGGGGTACACAGATAAATATGATGGAATACAGAACTTTGGACAACAGATTATAACATAATATGGTAAGATCTATGGCTGGCATATGTTCAAAGTAAACCATGCTTTTCCCATATATTGTGGTTTCATCACACTTATCTCAGTTTACAATTATTTAGTTGTGTGATTTGATTTAATGTTTGTCTCTCCCCTGGTGTGCTTCAGGAATATAAATATGATATGTTTTCTTCATTGTGGTTGGCACATAATAGGAGTTGGGTCAATAGTCGATGAATAAATGAAATGCTTGCTACTGGAGTACAGAGAGGAGGAGTTGCTAATTCTGGCCCTGTCAGTTTTGAAGACTTCATTAAGAAGGTGATATTTTGAGTGAGTCTTAAGCAAAGGTGGGAATTGCTGGTAGGGGTGGAACCGGTGAGGAAGAAAAGGGTGGCATCCCAGTACTCTACAGTTTTAGCCCTGGATGTGTGAAGTCACATAACACATGTGCAAAGGACAAAAGTTGCTGTGGAGAGGAAAGTGTGAAGGCAGGGGATGAAGCCAACAGGGAAGGCTGCAGTGAGGCTGGGAAGGGAAGGCCTTGCCAACCAGGCACCAGGTTTGAACTTCATAGCAATGGAGTTGGGGGGAATGAAAGACTTTAAGCTTATACTTACCATAATCACCTGTCATTCTTAAGGAGATACGGCAGCATTGTGGCTGACTAGACTGAAGAACAGTCATGGCTGTTGCTGAAACCTGGGTTAGATGATGAAATGGAGGCAGTGACAGTACAGGTATTGAGGAGGGATAGATGTGAAAGCTATTGTAGGAGACAGAATTCAAGGGACATAGTGACAGAATTCAAGGGACATAGTGACTGATAAGATGTGAAGGGTAAAAGAGAGGGGGATTTAATATTTTAGCTCCTCTGATGGATGCCTGAAGAGTATTGTATGTTTGGAGTGAACAGATTTTTAAAAAAATTTCCTGAATAATAAGTGTTACATATTCTTTAGAAAATATGGTAAAGAATAAAGAAGAAAAGAAAAAAATCATCTATTATCCTGCCACACAGAGATAATGCCTGCCAATATTTTGAGTGTATATCTTTCTATCATTTTAAAAAATACATTTTTAAAAAAGAGATTCTAAGGATTCTATCTCCTTTAGGAACTGAGCTTGATAAACTGCAGTAATATATTGAACTTCATTTTGAAGCCAAATATTAAGTTTTTACTAAACTATGAGTTGAGCCAATGTAAAAAAAATTAAGTGAACTAGGTACATAGACAGAACTTCAGAAGAACAAGTGTCTTCCGGGGCAGCGATGACACCCAGGACTGCCCTTTTCAGTACCAGATTCTAACGCACAGAGTCACGGAGAGAGAGTTTCAGGTTCGGTTTGATTAATTCATGTTCAATTCCTTTAGCCCCACAGGGAGACAGCCCCCACAGTGGTCACTGCGTGTGTCCAAAGGTCTAAAGGAGTGCTGATTATTTTTCCCACTTGAACCCTGAGCTTGTGTAAACCTGTGCACATAAACCAAGTAAGAGAAAAATTTCCTTAAGTCCAGAGCTCTTAGCCAAAACTATGTTATCCGAAGTCCTTCCAAGCAGAGAGGATGGAAAGGGAGGTGTTTCGTGTGTGTGTGTGTGTGTGTGTGTGTGTGTGTGATGTTTTTATGTTGAGATGGAGTAGATTATGGGGAAGAGCAGAGGCAGGAAGTTTCAGAGGAGGCTTGCCTTAAAAGAAGCTCAAAGAATACAAAGTCCAAGGAGGAGATTGAGGAGCTTCCAAGATGGATAATTGTAGCCACTGGGGCGACCGTCCTAGCAAAGGCAGCCCTGCAGGCCAGGTACCTGGTGCAGGTGGGGCGGTCCCCAGTTCCTGACTCCCAGGGGACCCATGGAATCCTTCCTCTAGTCTAGACCTTCCCGGGGACCTTCTCTAGTCAACCCCCACCCCGCCAACCCTGGGCAATGCTCAGAGGGCAGTGGGTTAGGGCCATGCTCCGCTTCCCCTCTGAGGCTCTGGGCTGAAAAGTCCAGGAGAGTCAAACATGATTTACAACAAGAGAAAAATCAATGCCACATGAGAGGCTGGGAGGAGGAGAGGGCTTTACTTGGGGAAAGGGTATGGCAGAGGGTGGGCGAATTACGTCCACCAGAATCCACAACCAATTCCCACTTCCTTACGAAGACTTGCCTCACACACTCTCATTCCCCTTCATTGTTCGCCCCGCATGAGTCCTCTATTGCAAACCTCACAATGGTCTAGGTCTGACCCGGGTGCGGAGCCCCATTTGCTTTTCAGCCCCGATTCTTCAGTGCTACGGGTTTCGTGCGGGCCTGGGGGCGGCGAGGAGTAAGGTTTGGCTGGGCCATTGCCCACTGCCAGGCTTTCCATCACTCATCGGCTAGCCCGGGTGAGACCGGCAGCGCAGGGATCGCTCACAGGAAGGAATCACCGCAACCTGAGCAAACACTGTTGGTTTTGAACGCTCCTGGGAACGGGATGCACGGGCAGGTCTCCAGTCCTCCGGGTTCCGCCCGCCGGACTCGGCTCACTTACCCTGCCAGCCCGGGCGCGGAGCCGGGCGCCCCACGGGTGCCTGGCCGGTCGGTCCTGCGGACGGGAGTTTGCAGACTTGGGGCTCCAGCGGACACTCCCGGAGTTGGGCCCTGCGCGCCGGGCCAATGAGCGTACCCCGCGGAGGGCTCGGCTCCCCCCGCGCGCGCTGATTGGTCCTTCGGCCCGTGAGACCGGGCTGGCCGGCAGCGGCCAGAGGCGGCAGCGAGTGCCCGGCGCGAGTGGGAGTGGCGCGCGCGCCCCTCGCCGCCCCCCGCCCCTCCCCGCTGCGGTCTCTCTCCCTCCCTGCCTCCTCCCTCCCTTCCTCCCACCCCGCACTCCCGGCTCCGGCCGCGCGCTGGCGGGGCTCCGCATTGCACACTCCGCGGGCGCCGCAGTGATCGTGGGATGGGGCAGCGGGCTGCCGCTGGCGGCCGGAATCCGCACGCAGCCCGGGTGAGTAGAGGCGAGCTTCCCGGGAGAGCACAAAGGGACACGGGGTTGGTGCCAGCGGCCCGAACTAAAGCGGAGCCGGGGCCGAGGGGGAGTGGGCTAGTCCCTGAAGCTGCCCGGTGCTAAGACCGCCGCCCGGGACCAACGGAGCTGGGGTCCTCGACTCTGCCTCCTGCTCCGGCGTTTGCCCGGGAGTGAGCAGCGGGCACTGCGCGCAGCTTGGACAGGTCCAGAGGGGCGTGTGTGCGCGCGTGTGTGTAGTGCTGGGGCTGGGATGGAAATGTCAGGAGCTACCAAGTTCAACGCCGGAGAAATCTTCCCCCAGAGTAATTCAGCCCCTTCCCTGGGCCAAGCGTGTTTCTTCCAGGAACTCCAGCCGTAGGGAGTTCCCGGGAGGCCGAGTGGCAGCGCCCCACATGTTGCTGCCGGGCTGGCGGGGTAGGGGTGTGGGGGCGGCGGCCGTGGCCTGGCGGAACCCACCCAGAGCCTCTGCCCAAGGTGCTGTGAGCTGGGGCGCCTCCAACCACTGCTAGGACTGGCCTGGCCCTCAGACCACCCACCCAGGCGATTCCCCGAGGGGCAGTCCACCCATTCAGCCAGGGCTGCGCCTAGGCTTGACTTGGCGACTTGCTTTTCTCTTCCCTAACAGCATTTCGGTTGATTTACATTTGGCGAAACAGTCTATTTTAGCCTAAAGCTCTCTGATGGTGTTTCTGACTCGCTCTGACTCCCACCAGTCTCATCAGCTCTCCTCTCCTCCCCACTCTCCGCCCCCCAGTATCCACTCTGCTTCTCACTTCGCGATTCAAAACTTGATGTTTGAACATGATTATTCAGTCTGGTCCCTGGCATCTTAAGTATCACAATCATTTTTCATTTCCTCGGGGACTAAAGGACTTGTTTCAATTTTTTGATGGGGGGTGGGTGGGTGAGGAGTCGAGGCAGGGAGCAGATCTTTGGTAGCGATTTGTTGGTAGAATAGCATTGACCTCCCTAAGTAACCTACCCAAGGTGTGACCTCCAAAATTCAATTTTCTTTGTGGGAGGCTAGGGAGTTCAGATTCTCCAGGGGCAAGCTTATTTCTTGTTAAATTGACTTACTGTGACATATGCTCGGTTTTGCCCTGCTCTGGCCAGCCATTGCAGATGCCATGATATTATTAGAGCAATTCCCATAAGCCATTACATTTTCTTTCGAGTGAAAGGACTCGAGGTAGGTGCTTAAATTTTTGGATCTGCACCTTATTTCTCTAGAAGACATTAATGGTTACTGTATATGTGCTCACGTGTACCAAGTTTGCAAAAGATATTTGTGCAATCGTCCATGAAATAGCTCAATGCACATTTATGTTAAACCCATTTAAATGTAAAACATCTATCTGTTTTCAATTTTAGTTTCCACCTTGACCAAAGGCAACAGACTGAAACAGGACTTTAAAAAGGCTTTCTTGTTTAAACAGGGGTTTTTACAGAACTTTAGGCGGTAGAGCACACAGTAAGCTTTCTGAGCTTGCATGCACACAAAGGCTGTTAAATTTGTGAATTGGTTCTTTGGGTTAAACATATGGGAAATGCTTCCAGACAAGAAAGGTGGGTAAGATTCATAGGGCTATATTTTGAAGCTGTTGACAGTCTTTGTAATATTAATGTTTATGTTACAGAATGCATAAATGAGCTGGTTACAAGCAGATAATTACAGGCAAAACACCATACTATATATACTTGCATTATGCTGTACAATTTACATGGTACATTGAGATCTGCTACTAAAGTGTCTTAAGAAATCATGTTTTATCAACCCCATTTTACAGGTGGAGCAACTGAGGCTCTCAGATATTAAGTGACTTTTCCAAGGTGAATCGCAGAGTTCCAGTCAAGTTTTTTTTCTAATTTCTTCTCTCCCTTCCTCTTAGCTCCTTCCCTTCCTTCCCTTCCTTCCTTTAGGCTGGGCTACATCGTTAGTGTCTTTCTACTTCTAATTTCTGCACCACTTTTTATTATTTAACCCATGGCTTCAGGACCATTATGTGCCATTCCCACTAAGGTGTGAGCTAATAAAGACTTAAGGAGAAAGCTAATAATGGTTTTAAGGAACTACCCTTTTCAAAGGGGTATATTATTTTCATCAATGAGTTGTTAAATATATAATTAATCAAAACCCTAAAGAATGATGTATTAATGGCAATGTTTCAGGAAATCAGGTGACTAGTAGTGGCAGAGAAGTTTGAGAAACATGTAAGTCTCCCACTTTATAAGCAGATTACTCATAAACTCTATTGACAATTATAATGAAGTCCCAACAAATGCTTATTTTATTAGGGCCATTCTTATTTTAAAAAGAATTGACAAAACAGATTACTTAAATAAACCCAGAACTGCTCTGGGGAAAAAAACATATACACCCCACACCCACTTATTAAAAGTCCTGAAATCCTCGTTACCTAGTGTACAAATGCAACAGAAAACATTGATTAAAGAGCAATCATGTTTTTACTTGCATAGGTGGCAAGGAGCCTACAGATATCTTTCTGATTACAGTAGTTCCCCCTTATCTGCAGGGTGTATATTCCAGGGCCCCCAGTGGATGCCTGAAACCACGGATAGTACTGAACCCAATATACACTATGTTTTTTTCTAAAATACATTCCTGTGATAAAGTTTAATATAGATATTAGGCATAGTAAAAGATTAACAATAACTAATAATAAAATAGAACAATTACAACAATACTATATTAAAAGTTATGTGAATGGCTTTGGGACCATTCTTATGCAAAGTAAGGGTTACTTGAATACATGTATCAAAGCAGTCAATTGATCTGATAATGGAGGAAACTACTAAGTGACTAATAGGCAGGGAGTATATACAGTGTGTATACACTGGACAAAGGAATGATTCATGTCCCGGGAGGGACAGAGCAGGACTGTGAGAGTTTTCATCATGCTATTCAGGATGGCACACAATTTAAAACTTAAGAAATGTTTATTTATGGAATTTTCTATTTAATATTTTCAAACTGTGTTTGAACATGGGTAACTGAAACCGAGAAAAGTGAAACTGCGGATGTGGGGGAGGGGTACTGTATTTGTTCAAAACTCAACTCTTGCACATCTTTTCTTAGAAAATCATTGCTCACAGTATTTATTATTGACATTGCATATTATTTATTAAGATGATTAGAATTAATTTTGTTTGCATTAAAATAGGTGGGTATTGAGTTTACTAGTAATAAGTTCTGATTTAGTATGTGGGCTTGGGCCAAGTCCTGGCTTCACATATACTAACCATGGGACTTCAGAAAGTGATTGAACCTCTCTGTGCTTCAGTTTCCCTATGTGTAAAGCATGAATAATAATGGCACATAACTCATGCAGATTTCCAATTTCTCCATGCAGCAATATTTAGTGAGCACCTACTGTATGCCAGCATTGCTCTAGGTACTAGGAATACATAGACAAACGCTTAAGTACTGTGAAATGAGAATTGTATATGTTTGGCTTACATCGTACCAAACATATACTCAGAGATAAAAAGAATATACAGTGTAAATGAATTCTGTGCTTCTGATTTTGCTGAGTAATGGCTCTACACCCAGACTTTCTAATGCAATAAACACACTAGAGGTAATATGAAGAAATGGCAAATGCTCAGGATATTCCAGACCTAATCAACAGACTCGATGCAGATAAATCACCAAGACTAGATGGCAATCACCCAAGTGTGTTGAAGATACGTAGTGTGTATGTAGGTGATAGCTCTTTGGGGCATTGACTGGCATCCTTGGGGGCTCCTGTTAGGTAAGCCTTTTAGGGAGGACCTGGAACCATCAAACCAAATCCATGTCCTTGTAAACAGTTGGGAGATCAGTATTCAAAGCAACATAGGTTACAGCAAATACAACTTATTTTATAGAAAAGGGAAATAATGTATTACAGTTAAAGCAGGAAATATGTTTGAGGCTACAAAAAATGTGATATTTTTTAACTTTCAAAAAGCTTGACCAGGTTTCAAATCCCAGTTCTTACCCTGTTAATGACCTTTTTGTTTGGCAGAGAAAGAAGAAACAAAGACTGGGAATAAATAGACACTTTCTAAGTGGACAAATAGGCTCTTCCAGGAAGTAGTTTGGGAATGGTTTTCATGTAATTTTATAAAAGTTTACAGAAGGTGTGCAGTTCTTATTCATAAGTGAAAACAAGGCTGATAAAGTTGAACCACAGGTATAACTTAAAAGACAACCCAAATGGGAAGAAAATTAAAGTCAAAATGGAAGATTGAAGATAAATATACTTGGGAAAAGCAAAGTCAAGCACATTTGTAGGGGATTTTTTTTTTTTTTTATAGCAAAGGTGGAAATTTATTGAAAAACAAGTACAGACTCCCACGTGGGGAAGGGGAAAGAATCTCACAGCACAGACTCCCACATGGGGAGGGGGAAAGAGTCCCCTGTAGGAGATGGTTTTAAATTCTATTTCCATCAGCAGTCAACATGGCTGGATAACATTCTCTCAGTTCTCTAAATAAAAGTGTGTCTGCAAGTTAAAGTCAATATTAAGAAAAGAGTAGGATATAAAATTCTATACTAGTGTGATACCATTTTAAAGATGAGTAATTGATCTCTACTTATCAGTTCATCTATATAGAAAGAAATGTCTACATATTAACAGTGACTATCTCTAGGTATTATGGGATTGCAAATGTTTTTCTTGTCTTACTACCGTATTTTCCAAATTTTCTACAATGAACATGTATTGCTCTTATAAGAAAAAGCGCTATGAAAATAAGATGTATTATAACTTCAGATTTGATATAGTCTAATTATAAGAAAAGCTCTTTTGCTTATCATTTCTATGTCTTCTACAAATCTGTAGTTGAAAAATGTGCTGTGTTTCCCCCTGAATTACCTATATATAAAAGGCAGCATGTTTAAATACTTTTTATTGTATTAGGTATTAGGAAAAGGTATGCTTTCTTTAGATAGTAAGAACTGAGAAATCGAAAGGTGTTTATTTTTTCCATAGCTATCAGAATATGAAGTGCCAAGTTAATGGAAAGATTGCTGAGTTCTTTCTATTGTATAAGCTCCATGAGGTCAGGGGTCAAGTCTGTTTCTTTCCTTTCTGACTCCATAATGCTTGCCTTGGTGCCTGGCACATAGGAGTCTCCCAATACATACGTTGAATGTTTCTGAATTGAATGAAAGGGCTGAAAGCTCCCATAGACTTACAGAGATTTGAAATAAGAAGAGACCCTAGGGCCCATTTTATCTTCTGAAGTCCTATGGTTCACTCAAGTCTGAATTAGTTGTGATCTGTAAGTCATTGTGCCATTCCTGTACCACAGTAACTGCTAGGCCACCAATATGGTTTGTGTTGGTCACCAAGGATCCTCTAGCTTATTCTCCAGTTTTGATCCAGGTCCTGCCACTTGATTCTGTCTCTTATTTCATGTCCTTATGTTTTTGGACTGGTATATGCAGACTAGTAAATGATTATCATATAATGGGTTGTTAGGTGAAATGAAAGTATTGGGCGTGAAATCTTCATCTTTTGATAGACTTTAAGAAGTCATAGATGTAAGAATTCATAAACCCAAGATTATCCTTCTATCTCTGCCATTTTTTTTAAATCATGATTTTTACTTGAATTATCAAAACAAATGCCTTTAAGTATTCTAAATGATTAAATAACAATATGGTTAATGTGTTTGAGTGGTAGGATTTTGGGTGAACATTCAAAAATATACTTCTCAATATTTTTATAACCTATAAAGCAGGAGAAATAAAGATTGGATTATTTTCATTTCATTTGTTTTCTAATTTTCCCAGTAGCAAATAGTATAATAAATTAGCAAATATATACATTATTTAAGTTTCCATCGAGACATCTAGAAATACCAGTTCCTTTCTGCTATTCAAGCAATTTAGATAATGTATACACTTACTTGCACTTAAAATAGTAGCATTTATTATCCTCTACTTTTTATATTTATGGATTTTCATCTAAGGGACTCTACCTGCTTGTGAGGGATTCTGTTAATTTTTCATTGGCAGAGAGGAAATGTAGAATAAAACTTAAAAACCTGGGATATCCTGGGTTGCAATTCTGGCCCCATCAGTTGCCAACTGTGTGACCTTGGACAAGTTACTTAGTTTCTTTCAGTTTAACTGGTTACCGTTAACTAGCTGGGTGACCTTTAGCAAATCAATCACCCACTGTCTGGGCTTCGTTTGCTTGAACTATAAAATCATGGGGTTGCCCTCATTAAACTTTAAATTCCCAGATGAATTGGAACCAACATATTTTTTGACATTTAAAACTGTCCATTAATGCTGATCTAATAAAATAGTTTTGAGCAACTGAAAGTGTGGCATAATATTGCTATTTAGACCAAACCAAGTTAAACAGACAGTGTTCTTGGCTTCTAAGACCATAAGATCTGTAATAAAAGATCTAGCACCTCTCCCTTAAATTTATTCTTGCTAAGCTGTTCTTTGACTTAATTCTCCATGCAGAACACATTTAATTTCTAAGAAGTTTCACATCTTGAAGATGCAAAAATTTACTTTCAAGTGTATAAAAATATTAACACTTAAAAATACTGACTTTAAAAGAAGCAATATTCTGTATTTATGCAGTGTCTTTTCATACAAGATCAAAGGAATAGTATTAGAAGTACATGTTTTCTCTTTTATGTATAACTTCATAGAAGAATTTGCTTTTATGGAATTCTTATAACTCATATTCCCAGTAACCCACCCAAGTGAGTTCACAGGAACTTTTGCAGCAATTCTGGCTTGTTCTTGGTCAAACGTGTCCTTGGCCAGGAGTGTCTTTCTATCTATTATTTCTCAATTGACAATCCTTTTTATTCTTCAAGACCTAGTTCAAGTGCAATTTCCCCAAAGAAGCCCTTTCTCCTGATTCTCCCATCAGTGTAAATTTTATTCTTTTACTTATACCTGTATTTTGAACTGACATAATGTCTTTTTAAGTCTAGCTTATTTCTTATATAATACCTTATTTCTCTTGAATGCCAGCATGAGCATATTGTCTTGCACAGAGTAAGCCCTCATTAAATATATTGAATAGAATCACAACTTACATAGAGAAAAAAGATTGTAAAGATTGAGGAGAAGGGGCGGGGATCACAAAAGACTGGTTTAAATGAAAAGAATAGCTTTTGTATTTTATGACAACTGCCAGATAATTTGAGTCTCTGGATGTCCACGAAGAACAAACAAATACCACAAGCTGGGACCATTTTCTCCAAGGCACTGCCCTGCTGTTGTTTTTTAGGAATAGAATCTCTTCTAGGTAAACCATTAATCACCATGACCTAGGACTTGGGAAAGTTAGGAATGCCATCTTCACAGGTGGAAATCAAAAGCAGGCTTCTTTACACTTTCATACTAAATGGCATGTGCTTTTAAAAGTGAATAGGTAGTTTCTATGTAGTTAGGGCTGGCGCTTTCTAAACTGAGAACTACACAAGGCTAGGTCTGCTTAATCTCTAATAGCCAGTGTTCTTCTTCCTGTTCTGCAGTCATAGATTGGAATCACAGCCAGCTGACTTGCAATGTTGTTTTGAGGAGCACCAGGTGAGATGTGGCTGGCTCAGCATCAACTCCACCCAGTTCTGAGAAACAACTCAGGGTTCATGTTCTACTGCTGCCAACATTGTTAGTCTTAGGTGTAGGCAAGCCTGGCAAGTGGAAATCAACAGGATGAAAAAGATATTTTTCCCACCAAAGCTACTCCAGAGGCTCAACTTTCTAAAGGAAGGATAATACATATCATATAATGGAATAGCATTTTAAAGAAAGGTACTCTTTGTAATGGTGCTTTCTTCTTGGCTTGGGAACTATATAGGAGAGACCTTTGCTAGAAGGGGTAATTTTCAGCGAGGCTACACAAATTGCAGAAGTGTGGAGTGCTATAGCACCCAGAAGGCATTGAAGACAGGCAGGTAAACTCATTTCTTATAGCTTCTGAGCAGTGGTGACCTTGCATGAAGGTTTCAGATCTCTCTAGGAGAAGAGTGTACTGAATAAGGTTGAGCATGGAAAATGGCAAAGGAAAGAGAGAAGACAAGAAGGAGCTAAAAGACTTACAATAAAGAAAAGATCACCACTTTATACTTGGGTTAAGAAAACTTTCTGATCCTGCTTCTGATCTTATCTGTGAAGTCCTAAAATAAACAGAAATAAATTTGAAGAGAACTACCAATCGCTATCTACCTTAATTATGGGCTGTGTTCCTGCCCTGGCCTCCATTAAAGCCACTCCCTTGGTAAGTCATTGTCTCACCTTTAGAGTTCGAAAGATCACAGGGTTCCCAGAGGGGATGGACATGCTGGCTAATGAATGAATCCAGGCTGGTTTCATATATGTAGCTACATATATTGGTCAAGTAGGCAAGTGAAGGTTGAAGGGATATAAGAATCCCAGGGGATTGAGACAGACGCACAGATGAGGCAACTATGTTGTAGTGAGGTAAGGGCAGAAAGGAAAGATGTTGGGATATTTGCTTATTTTTATTTCCCACTTTTAGTTTAAAGTTTCATCATGCTATTCTTTGAACATCAGTATCCTCATTTATAAAATGATTGTACAAGCTCAGCATTTCTAGAGCAGGATCTTCCAAAAGAGACACTGTTCTGTGAGATAATGAAGGAAAAAATGTACGATGGTCAAATATATCTGGAAATAATGGGTTAAATAATATTTTTTTATTGCAAGACTTTTCAGGACTTTTAGTATTTGAGAGATCACTCTAAACATCTGAAAGGAGGTGCACCATTCAGTGAATTCCAATCTGTTTGACAATGGAACCCGTTTTGAAGGTCAAGTGTCCTGTGCAACACCAAATATCAGACGAGCTTGTGTGAGGTCCTTCTGGGTTTGAAGTTATGTGAATCCACAATTAGACCATTTGCCTGTCCTCCTGTATCTTTTCTAGCTAGCCTTGCCTCTTCTCTAGAAGAGTTTGTGTTGTATATAAACCTTTCGATCAAAAATGTGCTCTGTTAGAAAATTTCTGCATCTACATTAAGAGAACAGCACTGTTGAGATAATGCAAACCTGCAAGCTATGCATTTTCCCCTCTACTTTTATATTTATTTAGATTATGCAAAGTCACATGCAGTCAAAACACAAATAATGGATTCCCGAATACAAACACACACACACACACACACACACACACACACACACTATTGAAACATTTATATTAGTAGAGGGGATAATATTTCAGAAAAGAGCAGTTTATAAAAGACCCAGATTTTATTCTGACAGGCATTCCTGAGCAAAGCAATGCAATTAATCACAGAGCTGTAACATAAAGATGAAAAGATGAATACTGAACACATACAAATGTGCACTGTTCTTCCCTTCATCTTCAGGATTACAGATATTTTCACACCTTGCCCCACCGATACTGATCTTTGGCGCCTGCCAGATTCACCCTTTGCTCAAAGAGGAGCTGGTGTAAGCTGGGGTGTTCTGGAGAAGGGAGTGGAGGCATGTGTAGAGGTCCAGGGCATGGCATGCCTAGGACTGGATTATGCCTCCTTCTACTGAAACAGCTTCATTTCCAGAGGTTGTTAGGGTGGGGGAATACACCGTGGGCCTCTGTAATATTTTGGGGTTAGAAAGAGTAAGAATTCACAATGGCTCTTTTTCATATTGTAATCATTGTAGTTTGTGAATTCTCTAAAATTAGAGTAATTGGAATCTATAGCTAACGTATAGGTAATCTACAGTAGACAATTTATAGTGGACTATGGTTTGGTTTCCTTTATATGTTAAAGATACAAAAGCCAAAATTGGAGACTAATTTCCCTTTACAAGTACATTACATTTACATTTTGCTCTATTTCTAAGGTTTGGTTGTCTATCCTCCACCTATATTTAAAATATTTAAGAATCTTTGTCAACAGTTCTGTTTTTTGAATCAAGCTTATTTCTGATGAGACATCAATTTTCCTATTTAGGTTTTCTTGTCTTGTTAAAAAATTGGAATTAGCTGTATACATTTATTTTATTTTTAAACCCTAAATTGAGTTTTGAAATTTGGTGAACAATTGATAGCTATTTTTCCCCCCAAGTGATAAAAGACAATATTGGCTTGCTTCAGAAGTCTCATTTCTCGCCTCCTTGAGTTGTCTCAGTGAGAGTTCCAAGCCATGCTGTGCTCAGGTTTTAATTCAGCTCTCTCATTTTTAGAGGCCACCTTTTCTACTCCCTTAAACATGTGACCAGTGCACGAGTTCATCACTCACTGCAAACCCTGGCATTGCCATTGCTCAGACTTATTCAGAAGTAAGTTTTCCTAGTTAAAGACTAGTTGTTTGAGAGATGACAGGGGAGGGGAAAGGCTCCTCTTTTCTCTGTTGTATTCCCCCAATTTCCATAATTTCCTAACAATTTGTCTAGGTCATCACGAACATTACAGCTTGCCAATCTATTGGCACAAGAACCCAAATGACTTGTTATGTGGCTTGGCATTGACATTGATTCTGTTTGCTGTAATTCACCCACCTGACAGTATTAAAGTTTCCTTTCCCATCTTTTTCAGGTAGATACTTGTGTCATTTTGTGGGAACACTTAAGAAATTGCCTCTTAGTGGTGATTTTGAGAATTGTTCATACTTGAATAGAGATTATGAGCTTAAGTTTAGTTTTGAAATGCTTTAAAAATAGTTACATATTTTTGCCCTGACCGGTTTGGCTCAAGTGGATAGAGCGTCGGCCTGCGGACTAAAGGGTCCCAGGTTCGATTCCGGTCAAGGGCATGTACCTTGGTTGCGGGCACATCCTCAGTAGGGGGGTGTGCAGGAAGCAGCTGATCGATGTTTCTCTCTCATCGATGTTTCTAACTCTCTATCCTTCTCCCTTCCTCTCTGTAAAAAATCAATAAAATATATTTAAAAAAATAGTTACATATTTTAATATTGCATCGACACTGTCTACATTTAGCATGTCCAACAGTCTGAATCACCTGATATTTTACATTTGCCAATGCAAACATGGCACTAATCAGGCAACAATTACTTTCTTTCTGGGCCCTACCCAATGGCATGAAAAGGAAGGATAAGACACAGCATCTGTTCTTATGGAACTTGGAATTGGCTTCTGTCTCCTTAAATGTTTGAGGACCAACTCGTGCAAATCACAGTTTAAGGTGGAAAAACAGAAGTGAATGAAACAGGCAAAAATATCTGGAGATAAAGCAGTGAATAAAACTCACAAAAATCATAGAGGGGTGGAGGCAGAAAATAAGGAAATAAATAAGAAAATACACAGTGCCCTGGCTGCTGTGATTCAGTTGGTTGGAGCATTATCCCATGCACTGAAAAGCTGTGGGTTTGATTCTAGTCAGGGCACATACCTGGGTTGCAGGTTTGATCCCCGGTCAGGGGATTAATAGAGGCAACCCATAGCTGTTTCTCTCTCTTTCTTTCCCTTCTCCTCTCTCGCAAGTCAGTAAGCATGTCCTTGGCCAAGGATTAAAAAAAAAAGAAAATATGCAGTGTTAGGCGGTAATATGTGCTATGAGAAACTAAAGTGGGGAAGAGGGAGAGGGAATGTCAGAGGGGATGGGAGCCAGTTGGTAACTTTAAATGTGGTAGTCATGGAAGAACCCACTGTGAAGGTGCCACGTGAGCACCTGGACCAGGTAAGGGAGAGAGCCATGGGGACCTCTGCAGGAAGAGCCTTCCAGGGAGACATGCAGAGGTGCTGTGGTGGCGTCATGTATGGCTTGCTCTCAAAACAGCAAGGAGACCAGTGGCAGGAGTGGAATAAGTCAGGGGGAGAGTAGCAAAAGGTCATAAGGAGTCAGGCTACCCATCATACCAGACTTAGAGGTTATTACAAATATCATTTCTTCTTCCCTTTCTCCCTCCCTCCCTCTCCCTTTCATCTCCCCCCTCCCCCTCTTTCTTTCCTTCCTTCCTTCCTTCCTTCCTTCCTTCCTTCCTTCCTTCCTTCCTTCAAGTGAGTTGGGGAGCCATTGAAATAATTTGTACTGAGGAATGACATGATAAAATGTATGATTTAAAAGATCACTGGCTACTGTGGGAATAAATAATAGGAGGGAAGGGGCAAGGTTGGAAGGAGGCTGTTGCTATAATCTGGATGATGTTGGCTTAGATTGAGGGGGTGAAATGGGGCATTCCTTGTTGACTTGGAAAGAGTGGAGGAGACAGGATTTACCAAAGGGCAGGAGATGGGGCATGAATGAGAAAGCAGAGTCCAAGATGGTTTCAAGTGTTGGGGTCCCATGACTGGAAGGGTTGGTTGTCATTTACAGAGATGGAAAGGCTGAGTAGGGGCAGATGTGGGAGAGGAGCAGCTCAGCTTCAGACACCTGACATTTGAGATGCCTATTAGGCTTCCAAATGGAGCTATGGAGTAGGTGGTTGGAAATATGTATGGAGTTTAGGGAAGGGATCTGGGCTGATATATAATTTTGGGAGCTTCATTATGTCTGTACAGACCATAAAACAGGAGCCAATCCACAGGCAGGAGGAGAGGAGGTGATGGGCAGAGCAGAGGGAGGACAATTAAGTGGCAGTTGTGTGGTCCTTTAATGTTTCTGTAGGTGCAGAGAAGTGGGGATTTGTGGGCTAGAAGTGATGGAGCAACTTTCATGGAATGGGTCCTTGCAGGTGGGTGATATTTGGAGGGTGTAGAAATAATGAGGGGAGGGCATTTGGGTTAAAGGGTACCAAGATTAAACGCTCTGCAGTCCCTTAGTAGGAAGGTAGTAGGGAAGATGTACCAAGATCCTGGTAGGTTTCTCACACGTGGAAGAGAAAGGATGTCCAGTCTCTGTTCAGTCTGTTTCCTAGGATCGTGATACGCAAATGGTAGTGAGACTTGGGTCCCATTAAAATCTCGAACATTTTCCAACACTTTGCTAACAGCTTTTCCTCTTAATCCTTGCAGCTGGTGCTGCCTTATATTTTGTAGTAACTTGAAACTGACATGTGGGGAATTTTAAATACATACGTTATCAAAACAGATGTTTTGCAGACTTTATAGATGATCAAGAGGTCATCTCATCTTTCAGAAAGCAGCCTGGAATTTGAATTTAGTTCTTCCCATAATTTTATGTTCTCCAAAGTAACTCCGTGGGAAATGTAAAATTTATTAGCAACTTTCTTTTACTCTTGGATTTTAGAGAAATGGCTACTTCAGTAAACCTGAGCAAAATTATATGCTGTGTTACCTACAGGCAAATTACTGAATAGCTTTACTTGTCTGGTGATAAATCTAAGGTTAATTAGTGTCCTATCCCTGGAACTCTGGGGTTATATTTCATTAAAAAAAACTGCATTTTTCCCCCCTGAAGTCAAGTGATAATTAAAGCAAAAATGGACTTCATAAAATAATACAAAGAATGCCAACTTCTGAACAAATAGAGAAATTTTGCCTCTTGTTCCCTCTCCCCCTATTATTTTTTACTAGAATCTAGATGAGAATCAAGTCCTGCTTTTATTCTGTGTAAAAGTTTCTCATGGAGTTGCAAAAGCTGTGGACTTTGGCAGAACTCCCTGAGGTAAGAGCAAATTATGTATTTCCTTGTTCCCTTTACTTAAAGAATGCCTTTAAAACAATGTGGTGTTGATTGTTTGGCATAACCAGGTGTGACAGTTGCATGTCCCCATTTTTTCTCTGGGTTTCAAGGAGCTACCGAGAGCAAGCCTGGCAGGCCTCAGCAGTTTGTGGGTCAGGCCCGCTAGGTGTGGGGTGGAAAGAAGTATGGCGAGTCCCGTAGCACTGTCAGTAGAACTTTCTAGTCTCTTCTGTGGTGACAGAAACAGTCTCTATCTGCACTGGCCAATGTGGTAGGCACCAGCTGCATGTGGCTGCTGAGTTCTTGAAATGTGGCCAATAAAGTCAGGGAACTGGATTTTTATTTATTTATTTATGTTTTAAATTTAATTTTATTTTTTTAATTGTTTGAAGTATTACAAATAGTAGTACATATGTCTCCTTTTTTTTCCCCATTGACCTCCCCCCGGCCTCCCCTACCCCCCAGTACATGCCTTTACCTGCCCCACCCCCACCCCAGTGTCTTGTATCCATTGGTTATGCTTATATGCATGCATACAAGTCCTTCGGTTGATCTCTTACAGCTCCCCCTCTCAACCTCCTCTGCCTTCCCGCTGTAGTTTGACAGTCTGTTCAATGCTTCTTTGCCTCTGTATCTATTTTCCCCCCATTTCTTTCCTTTAAAAAATCTTGCCTCTGCAGACTAGAAATAAATGTATAATAACAAAAAATGTTTGAGTCCCAATTTCAATGTCCAACAGTTCTGAGTCCCCGTTTCAATGTCAAACAGTTCCTTATGTGTACATGTCAGCAATGATATCTAGATGGTGGGCACATGGTGGCAATGCAGGTCCGACCCTCTCTGGTTTGGTCCTAGGCAACCTGCTGCGACGCACAGCTGCTGACTGCTAGCATGGCAAGGAGTTGTCAGCGTCTTCCATCTCTGGACTGTTTCTCCTCTTGTCTTCGTGGTTGGATCAGACCTGTCAATTCCTCTCTGTTGCAGGAATCCACATGGTCTTGGAGTTGTTTTCTGAAAATATACAAACATATTCTCGACCAAAAGTTAATAAAGGAATCTTTTCTATATAATTGATTTGGGATCCTTTTTATTTTTGCCCACACGATTTTCCTTTGTCTTATTTAGACACCATGTGTGTTTTTCATGGGTGTCTTGCTGTTAGCATTACAAATGAAAATTAATTTTGTAAAGTAAACATTTTCTAGATGTAATTTACTTATAGGATATTTTTCCTTACATTATATTACCCTACTATCCCCCCTTTTTTGATTAATGGAGGCTTTTGTAAATTTTATAATGCAGTCTTGATAACTTTAAATTTTAATTTTTTGCACAAAAAGATGACTGCTTTAGTTTCATTGCATGTTCAGGAATTTTACCATGAGATGAACTACCAATAGAAATTTTAGTTACCACTTTAGGAACAGCTTTTTGTCCAGTACAATTAAATTTTCTTGAATATTCACTTATTTCAATTAGCCTATTTAAATTAATCTGAAAACTTGATTATTATTTTACTGTCAAATTTAATACTCTACCAACAATCTTAGTTTACCCTGTAAATATTAGTGGAAAGGATTATGTGCATTCTTGAGTAGGCCCTGAGCATTCCTGGTGCTAGGCTGGATTTAGATATAGGGCAGCTGCTGTCAGCCAAGTCTCTGTCTGTCACCTGTGTCCCGATCAGAGCTGGGCGTGGGAAGCAAAGCAGCCATGGGGGCAGGAGACCGCCCTTAGACGGGGTGAGGGTCAGGCCCCTGCAAGGTTGGGGGGGTGAGGGTCTGTGCCCCACCTCTGTTGATCCCCAAGTTCTCTCCTGATGGCCCCTCTGCGACTGTGCCTGTCTTAGGTTGTTCCTTCCCTGAGGAATCTTACCCGTCTCCGCTAACCAGTCATCCTCCTGGGCCAAGCAGGGTGATGTGAGGTTCGATGACTTACCTTGGGTTTTCTGGGACATGAGGTGGGCAGATGCCCACCCTGCCCTTACTGGGGCCTCCCCACCACCCTGGTAAGTGTCCACAAACATATCCTTCATGTACAGACACAAAGCTAAAGCTGCACTATGCAACTGGAGATAGAACAGGACTTTATGAAATACCTCTCTCCTGCCCTTCACGCTAGTGGGGGAAGACAACAGAAAAAGGTGGAATGATGATAAGTGAGATGGAGTAATTGCTATGGACTTAAAGACTTTTTATATTAAACAAGCATGATATTCAAAATAGCTAATTTAAATATTTGAATATTTTATCACTGATTACAAAAGAGAATTATCCTGAGGAGTAGACTTTAGAGGCAACATTTTGTGATACTTATTTTACTAGTGTCTTGAAAGTAGGAATTCTTGTGAGGGACCAATTTCTGACCCTGAGGAGGATTGCTTATTTATAAGGAGCACTCTTAAGGTTTTTATTAATTTTTGAAATTTATGAGTGGCTTATTGAAGGCCTACATGTGCTTTCACATAAATACCAATGGGGTGTGTGGCACTGTGCTCCGGGGAGGGGACTGTTAAGGAGAGGGACACTTAGCACGGGATATTAAAATCGCTATGATAAGGACACTGAAAGGCAAGGAGGAAGGTTGAGGGTGTGACAGGGACAGACCGTGGGCCCAGCCTCAGAGTTCTCGGTTAGAATGTTGGTGTTATGGAGAATGCCACATTGAAATTATATTCCAGATCCCAGTGGTGGTCAGAGAGAGAAAGGAGGCCTTTGCTTCTCAGCGATCAGTTTTACACCTGCAGGAGTTTGACACACTAGCAGTCACACTGGTACCGTGAGGAGCTGTCCACCTCCTGTATCAGTAACGGTCCCCCTTGAATTCACAGAGAAGGATGTAAAAAGATTGATATTTCTGCCACTCTCAACCATAAAACTGAATAGAACTTATGTGCCAGTGACTCTGCCTCACTTGCCATCTACTAGTAAATGAGGAGGAAAATACTGTGTACATGGAAGAAGAAAACTAACAATAAAAAGTGCCATGAGATCCCAGATGAGAGGTGCAGACAGGAAATGTTGTATCCCACAGTTGTCTCCAAAGACATACAGGGCCGTCAGGTGGAAGGGCCATTGTATTTACTATCTGGAGCTCCAGAAGGCAAAACTGGTGGTGTTTTCTGTACTTACAGAAATGGTTTTTGTAGACCCATGTATGCAGAGCACTCTGGGGAGGGAGAGTGATTTAGGAGAGGACCCGGTGTGCAGAAGATGAAGATGTGAGTGTGCTGGCAAGCTGCTTCGAGATTCATTTCAGTGAAAAGGAGGGAAAGCTTCAGAAAACAGAAGAGGCTGCTAGGTGGGGGCTAGCCCCCTCACTGGAGGTGTTCCCAAAGAGCCTCCCAGGTCCCTGAATGGGGAAGGGGGGACACATGCAAGGAGAGCAAGGGTCAGCAGATTGCTGACCATGGACCCAATCAAGCTTTCTGCTTCCTTTTATAAATATAGTTTTATTAGAATCCAGCCGTGCCCATTTGTTTAAGCCTCATGAGTGGCTGCTTTCACACTACAATGGCAGAGGTGAATAGTTGTGACAGACCCTAGGGCCAACTAAGCTTAACTTATTTACTATCTGGCCCTTCATAGAAAAAGTATGCTGGGTCCTACAGAAGGTTGGACCCAGTAATATATAAAATCCTTTCTAGTTCTCTGAATGTAAGGGATTCAAAAGAGAAAACCGCCTCTGCTAGGAGCGGGTCATTCTACATGACGACTTGGGCATATCTCAGGGGATTAAGTCAGTGTTTCTGAATGCAGTGTACAGACTCATTCATTCATTCATTCATTCATTCATTCATTCATTCATTCCTACTTTATGCCTCCAGCATATCGTTGGCCGATGTAGATTGTAATCCAAAACACTTCTCTGCCTGCTCTTGGTAAAGTAAGTGCAAACTCTGGAATGAGCTGTTGGCATTTTGATAATAACTTTGCTACTTTAGAAATGCTCATTAAGTTCACTGTTTATAATTAAGTTTTATGGAGTTATTTTATTTTAAGTATAATGGTCTCACCTAGACACAACTTAGAATTTGTTCATGTGTTCGGCTTAATTGTCGGATGTAAGAAATGATTGTTCCAAAATGAAAACCTGGCTGTATTGGCAGGAGAGGCAGCTCGCAACGTTAAGGATGGGATGCACATTACTATTCATGCCTTTTTAATTGATTAGCCTTTAAGGCTTCTGAAAGCCTCTAAAAGTTGTTTTGTCAACATTAGACCAGCTGCTGTGTAATTATGGGAGCTCTTCTTGCAGTTAAATTCTTTTAATAACGTGTTCAATCTGCCGATGCCAAAGTGCTTTGAACCTGTGATATATATTCTACAGAGAGCTTTTGTTTTTACTTACAGATGGTTGGTGCCGTTTTCTGGGCAACTCTGTAGAATTTTCACAGAAATTTTAAAGACAAATTACTTCAAAAGGGGAGGAAAATGTATTTGAACATCAGGTTTCTCCTCCCCCTATTACATGTGACTTGAATTTTGAACTTCACTCTTAGCAACCTAAATATGCTCATTAAAAAAAGAATTCTCCACCTTGAAAGCCTTTTTAAGGCGCTTTTATCTGACTGTAGCTTGTAAATGAAAACTTTTTGGCCCCAGTCAGATGATGGAGAAAGCATTGGGCTTGTGATAAAGATCACTGCTTAACCAGGAGCCAGGCTCGGAGGAGCCAGGCTCAGTGGTTTTGCCTTCTGTGCAGGGGGCTGAAGCTGTGCTTAGACACTTGAATGCCACTTTAGAGTGTGTTTTGCTATCTTCCAGAGGGATTTTATCCTAAGTCTGGCATGAAAAGGTGTAACTAGGGGTGGGGACTGGTGTCAGAAAGATGCAAACAGAATATCCTAGGTTTCTTCTCTCTGGTCCCCACGGCTCCCATCTCCCCCACCCCCCTTGTGCAGTATTACTGTGGACAGGTTGCACTGGTGCTTAAGGCAGGTACGAGGAGGGTAGTGACGAAGGTCACTGTGGAGGTTGCTCCTGCTCGCTCAGGCCTTCTAATTAACTTCTTTCCTGTAGCATTTTAAGAAAGAAAGACAAAACCACTTGAACTAGAGGCACAGATCTTCCTCATTGGAGGAACAAGAGACTAGATGGGCTGCAGCTGGCTCTTTCTGGCCCCTTTGTTCAGTTTGTGTTAAGGAATGCATCTATGTTATTTGGAAACTGAGAAGTGAGTCCCTCAACCACCTGTACTCACCTTTTCTCTCCACTCGGTAGTGTAAGGAGGCTCGGGGAGAAATTGACCTTTAACTGTATGAAAAAGCCAGCATGCTTCATAGAAACAGGAATATGAGTGATCTGAAAAATCTGGAGAAGGAGCTGACCTTGACAGTCAGGGCTTATATCACAGCCTGGCTAGCTGACAGTTGAGCTTCTGTGCTCACTCACTCGGATGTGCAGATTTCTTTACATGATGCTCAAACTACGGCCCGCGGGCCACATGCGGCCTGCCGAGGACATTTATCCGGCCTGCTGGGTGCCGCTGCCTGTCCTGCTTAGCAGCCGACTCGTCCCGGGCCCGCAGTGGCATAGGAATTTGTTCATAGTTTTTTTTTAAACTATAGTCCAGCCCTCCAATGGTCTGAGGGACAGTGAACTGGCCCCCTGTTTAAAAAGTTTGAGGACCCCTGCTCTTGAGCACTGAGAATTGAGGCATTTGGGAGGTTTGAGGGAGCATGGATATATATGTATCGTGTGTTATGAAGTAGCCATTGAAATCTATACTAATAAAAGGGTAATATTCTAATTAGACCAGGAGACCTTCCGGACATCCTTCTGGACAAAGCCATGGTGGCGGGGCTGAGGCAGAGGCAGTTGTGGGTGATCAGGCCAGTGAGGGGGGGCATTTGAGGGCAATCAGGCCAGCAGGGTGGGGCAGTTGGGGGCGATCAGGCCGGTGTGGGCGGCAGTTGGGGGCGAGCAGGCTGTGGGGGGGGGGGGAGCAGTTGGGGATGAGTAGGCAAGAAGGCAGAGTGGATAGGGGCAATCAGGCAGGCAGGCAGGCAGGTGAGCAGTTAGGAGCCAGCAGTCCTGGATTGCTAGAGGGATGTCCGACTGCCAGTTTAGGCCTGATTCCACAGGGAATCCCACAGGGATCAGGCCTAAACTGGCAGTCGGATATCCCTGAGGGGTCCCAGATTGGAGAGGGTGCAGGCTGGGCTGAGGGACACCCCCTCCCCCCCCTGCCCCCGTGCACGAATTTTGTGCACCGGGCCACTAGTATTGGTATAAAAAGAACTAGAATTTATTTAATGGAAAGTTGCCTACATTAATTATGTTTTTTTCTTGTAGGATAAAACTTGTCCCTAGTAAATAAATTCATCATTTTAAAGTTATATTAAATATCAATTCAGAGTATTTTTAATATTTCAAGTTGGTAGAATAATCTACCCATGTGTGACCAAGAAAACTAGCTGAATCTTAGTGTTCTGTCACTAAATATCAAAACTTAATATCACTATACTTTTTTTGATGACATCACCTTTTGCTAAGTTACATAGTTTACATTGATATGATCAGAATTAAATCTGCCTTCAAGTGTCAATTCTATTTTCTTGCATGATACCTGGTCTTCTAATTAATTTTACCATGTAAATATGTCATATGTAATGTTTATCACATTAACATTTTATATGCTTTCTAAAAGTCTTGCAGATACTTTTAGAAAATTATAAACTTGCAAAAATTTTCTGAAGGCTGAAAAATTGTTTTTGTTAGTCTCCCATAATTTCACATTATCTTGAGATTGCATTGAATCAGAGGGAGAAGATGTGACTTTAACCTCTGGATCTAAGAAAAGCCCTGATATTCTTAAACCTACATACATATGTATGTACATATACCCATACATACGAGTTGTCAGTTCCCAAAGAACCCCACTATCAGCAAGACAAAGGACTTGTGCACACTTACATGGCCAAATGGTTATGGAGGTCTTTGCTTGTAAAATTAATCATCCTTCTAAGTCTTCTATTATATTCAAAGATACTTGGGTAAATTTTTTCTTAAGAAATATTTATATTCCTGTACATGTACAGCAAAAACCAAACACAAATTAACTTAGGAAAATTTATTTTTAAAGGATTATTATGCATGGAGCAGAATGGATCTTTATCTTGCCTTTATTTTCTTTAGACTCTGTAAGGATTGGCCTTTGCACTCTGGGTCTGTGTACTAAACTCACAGAACTGCACCGCTCCTCTTGCACATGATTAAGTGTAGAGTAATTGAGGGAAGAGTCAGGCAGTGAAACTGTAGGAAGACCAGGGCTATAGCTGGGCCTTGAATGCATTTAATACTCTCTTCATCTCAATTTTTCTAAACTGGTTGGTTTCATTCTTTCTCGCTGCAACCAGGTACAGAGAGGGTGGGAAAGATAACCTCGATGCTTCTGAGATGTACACGTCTTGTAGGGAGTGTGTGCATGCCACCATGTCAGATTGGCTCATGCTCTCTTTGGTCCCAGAGTCAACAATCCTGGGAAAGAGAGCTTATTGGCCCAGCCTGGGACAGATATCAACTTGGACCAATCAACTGCAGCTGGGGGTAGGACCACATTGTACTTGTCATTGGTGGCCCCTTTCCTGTGTCTGAGGAGAATCAATGTGAGCTGGAAAAACTTAATTCATATGAGATGTTTTCCTTCTCTATACACGGACGGACACATCACCTCTCTCTTCCCAACCATGACTACCTGACCTCATCCAGATACCTTCTTTTTTCCTTTTACCTCTGCCTTGCATGCCATTACTTTTCATGGTTTTGTAAAGAACACGGGCAAGACACAGTGTAGACGGGGGGGGGGGGGGGGGGCGGGGGGGGTTGGGGGGAGGAAGGGGGAGTGTGGGGGGGCAGTTCCTGAGTTCCTGGGTCAGTGATGTAGAGCAGACCTCTTCTGGACTTTTCCCTGGAGCCCCAGAGATGCTCATCTTCCTTTTCATAATGCAGAGAGAAGTGGCAGCTTGGGAGAAGGCAAATGAAAAGGTCAAATGATGAAGCTCAAATCTGCTTTTGGCACAGGAAACAATGCCCTTTTCTAAAGGCTAAATGTTTTCTCAGGATGAACGCGTCAGTCATGAGTCCAAAATTTCATGACCACCTTAGGAGATATTTGATTCTTTATTGGATGTGTAATATGGATAAGAGTTGAAGAAAATGTACTTTTGATTTTTCTTCATTTCCTAATTTGTTTTCATCTTCCAAATTCATTTGCACATACTTTTTAGTCTAAGGAAGTTTTCCAAACCCATTTAACTTAAAAAATGTACTGGGTTTCTATGTGTGTTCACTTAAGTAGGAGTCATTCTTTTCCCTCCAAGTTAATGGTGCTAACTCATTTATGTTTTGCTTCTGACAGCCATTCAGTAGTAATGCACTCCCAAAGGAATTGCAGTTGATTTCTAAATCTTGTATTTTCAGCTGCTGCCTACTTATCCCACTCTGATTGGCATTTAACCACTGAATTAGATTTTTCTGCTATTAAAGAGAGCTTTATGAGCTTTAACTTCAAGTGCCTGTATCACAGTCTGACACCGAGTAAGCACTTTTTGCTGGAAAAGGCATTGTCTCCTAGGATCGAGGGAGGATTTGGATACACAGTTACCTGACACTCTTTCTCAGGGTTCAGTTTAGTGTGCTTTTGGGTGGCTCTGTAGGTGAACACATTATTAATGATCTCACCTGGCACATGCTAATATGCTGGCTTTATTCGTGCCATCAGTAGTGATCATATTCCATGAGAACTGTCTTCCTGGGCCCGTTAACTGACATGGCAATAAATACATCCCTGAAGGGTAAAACTGTAGCTGTTCCAGATAGGTAGAAAAAAATAAATATTTCACTGTTTCAGTATTAAAAATTATAATCTCATGGCAGCATGTAATTCAGGGTGGTCATAGCTTAATTCTACTCTTTTTTTTTTTTTTACATGATGGCCGAATAAGTAGAATTTTAATCAAACAAATTTTGTGGACTATGTTCTGTTATGGTTCATTCTTTGCCCCCTAAATCATGGAGTGCATCATATCTTAAAAACAACATCTACCTTAAGAAGTTCTCATCTTCAGTTATTGACAGTACATAAACAAAAACTGGTTTTTGGACCCATAAATGGATTTTGAGAACAGAAATGTATCTTTGCCTTAGAGAGACTAAATAATGCACTTGCTATTTCTTCTTCTTCTTTTATCATATTCATTCAGTCCACATACATCAGTTATGTACCTGGTCTGTTCTGCCTCTGGAAAGTTCAAAGTTAGTAGGGAGATTTCCAGTAAGGAGTTGTAGAAATCATGATAGAAGACACAGGGGGACATGAAAGAGGCAGAGGTCAATTCAGATTAGGAGAGGCTTTATTTAACGATGACAGATGGAGTGGGCCATCTGAGCCAGGTGGGTATATATTGTCAGGCAAGGAGGAAGAGGAAAAAGGGTGAACCAAGTCTCAGAGCATAAAGCAGTATGGGCAATTGCAGGAAATCATGAGTTTGAATAAGATTAGGATGAAGGCTATAGTGTTTGTATAACTAGAAGTGGGTAGGATATGGGCCTAACGATATATGATATATACCATACATATATTTTAGACACACATGTGTGTATGTATATATACATACACATATGTGTGTGTGTATATATATATATATATATATATATACACACACACACACACACACACATATACACACACATATGTGTGTATATGTATATGTGTATCCAACTAAGGAATACTTTATTTTAGATGTCCGTATTTTTTAGTCTTTTTGTTATTCATTACTAAGTTTAAGAAGAGGATGAATACTCCTGTGATTCATTCTGGAGAAGTCTAAGAATCTTGTGGGGTGGAGGAAAGGGGTGTATTAATAATCTGAAAAATGTACTAGATGATTATGCTAAGTCTCTATATCTGCCCCACTGAGAATTACAGCTAAACTGAAAGTCTCTAAAGAGGCTTATATTGTCTTTTAATATCAATGACTTCGTTAGAGTACTATCTCAATTCACTCTTCTTTAAATAAAACATTCTAAAAATTACTGACTTGCCTCCTCTCTGCCTAGGCTCTCATGATCCCCCATGTAATTTTTCACTACTGAATAAGAAAATTCATTTGTTGCCTAGTTGGCACGAACACGTTTTAAAGTCTAATAGGAAAGGAGTATTTGGGGACAGAACATAAAAAAAGCAGCAGTTGAAACAGGAAATGGCAGATATTTTCTGTGTCTTCACATCTTTGATTTTCATGATGCAGGTCATTTCCAGGACCACGTGAGGGTGTCCAGCCAAGGGGAGGACAGTGGAGGAAGGTGTTGCTGGCATTGTGCAGTGATTGTTAGTACCCTGTCCTCCCCTCTCAAGCGCTAGCCCTTGACAGTCAGTACCCATCAGATTTTCTGCAGTGGCTAATGCCGAGAGTGACTGGGAGAAGGGGTTGAAACTGAGAAGAAAATAATGACTCAGATATGAGGCCCATATAATGTTAGAATGAGAAGGGAATTTAATGATTATCTAATACTTCTCGCCTCACAGATAGGGAAACCATGGCACCGAGAGATTGAGCTACGTGTCCAAAAGTCGCAAAGCTGATCTTCATCAGAAAAGGATGAGAGCCCAGGTCCTCTGACTTCAAATACTAGATTTTTCCAAATTCTCAGACATGTCGATGTCATTTCTCATGCTGTTTTCTTTTGGCTAAACAATCAGAGTTAGCCCCATTGGAAATTCTTATCAGCTCATCTGAAATGTATCTCTCCATGAACTGCCACCTCTTCCTGTTTTTTGGATCACTTAGTGGAATCAACATCTAGTTACTTCTAGCATCACTTTTGTCTTCCTCTTGTATTCTGTTGGCCCCTTGGTCCTGTTCATCTCACTTTAGAAGCATGTCTGAAATTCATCTTTGTTTTCATTCCCTGCATTCCTTCCTTCACTTTTTTTTTTAAAAAATATATCTTATTGATTTTTTACAGAGAGGAAGGGAGAGGGATAGAGAGTCAGAAACATCGATGAGAGAGAAACATCGATCAGCTGCCTCCTGCACACCTCCCACTGGAGATGTGCCCGCAACCAAGGTACATGCCCTTGACCGGAATCGAACCTGGGACCCTTCAGTCTGCAGGCCGACGCTCTATCCACTGAGCCAAACCGGTCAGGGCCCTTCCTTCACTTTGTATTTTTTCCTTTTTCTCTAGACTATTGATGTAGCTTTTAAATTAGGGTCTGCCTTCTACAATCTTTTCTCTTCATTGTCTCTGGAGTTTTCTTTGTAAAACATATACTGAGTGTCCAGATTATTATGATCTCTGAACGCAAATAATCTGGCCACTCAGTGTATATCCTATATAATAAAAGGCTAATATGCAAATTGTCCCCTTGACCAGGAGTTCGACCAGCAGGCAGGCTAGCCAAACACCCATGTCCCCTCCCCCTGGCCAGGGTGGCCAGACCCCACCCATGCACGAATTCATGCACCGGGCCTCGAATATATATATATATATATATATATATATATATATATATATATGCACATATGCATGCACACACACACTGAGTGGCCAGATTATTATGCATTCAGAGATCATAATAATCTGGCCACTCAGTGTAAATCTGAATGACGGGTTCAGCAGCCTTCAGTGACTTTTCTTTCTGTAAAGTTCCTGTGCTGTAATGTGGCCCTTCATGGTACGGCCTTAATGTTCCTCTTCAATATTTTCTTATGTTTGTTTTCTCCTCCCTTTATCCCCCAGGCTCCAGTCACACCAGCCCATTCAATATTCCTAACTTTTCTATGTATTTTCCTTGGAATCCTTTATCGCCACAAGTTTAAGTATATATCATTGCCCAATTCTATGTACATATCACTTTATCATGAGGTCTTCTCTTCTCTTCTTGGTTGAGATAAACCTCTCTGTCCTCTGTTGCCCCAGAACACTTTGTTTATACTTCTCTAACAGCCCTGTGTTGTGTAGTCTGATGTGCACTAGCATTCATTTTCTTTTCTTTTTTTAATGTCTGCTTTACTTAATAGTCTGTCATCTCCTTGAGCTACAGAGTTGGATCAAATTCATTCTTGTATTCTTGGCACCTGTAATAGACTGAATAATGGTCCCTCAAAGGTGTCCACCCCTTAATCCCTGGAACCTGTCAATATTACCTTATATGGCAAATGGGATTAAGTTAAGTATAATGGGGTGATTATCCTGATTATCATGGTGGGCATAATCCTATATAATAAAACCCTAATATGCAAATTGACCAAACAGTGGAACGACCAGTCGCTATGACACGCACTGACCACCAGGGGGCAGACGCTCAATGCAGGAGCTGCCCCCAGCCCGCAGGCCCTGACCAGTGGCAGTGGTGTCTGCCAGTTGCCCCAAAGATTGGCCCTGATTGCTGGCCAGGCCTAGGGACCCTACCTGTGCACGAATTTCATGCACCGGGCCTCTAGTATAATTATAGGGCACTTATAAGAGGGAGGCAAAAGGATGAGGGACAGGGGATGTGATACGATGAGGCAAACGGGGGAAGAGAGGGAATAATCAACAGAAGCAGACATTGGAATGATGCTCTTTGAAGATGGAGGAAGGGTCCAAATGCCAAGGAATGCAGGTAGCCAGTAGAAGCTAGAAAAGTCAAGGAAATGGATTCTCTCTTAGAGCCTCTGGAAGGAATGCAGCTCTGCCAATGCTTGGTTTTAGCTCAGTAAGACCATTTCAGACTCTGACCTCCAGAACTGTGAGACCATAAGTTTTTGTCATTTTAAACTACTCAGTTTGTGGTAATTTGTTATAGCAACAATTGGAAACTAATACAGCACCTAACACACACCTGACAGGCAGAAGGACTCAGTCTATTTGCATCTTTAAAAAAAATGTTTTTATTGATTTTTAGGGAGAGGGATAGAGAGATAGAGATATCGATGAGAGAGGAATATTGATCAGCTGCCTCCAGCATGTCCCCTATCAGGGATAGAGCCCAGGCATATGCTTTGATCAAGAATCAAACTGGTGACCTCTTGGTTCATGGGTCGATGCTCAACCACTGAGCCACCCAGGCTGGGCTATTTGCATCTTATCTTGATTAAGCAGAGAATTGTTCCTGATCCTCAATCACTGGCTCTCCTAATGATGGTAGGTAACATTTATTGAACCTTTTGCTGTGTACCAGTCATTGGGCTCAGCACTTTATACATGATCCTTATAATCACTCTATGGTTAAGTGTTATTATTATCCCACTTGGCAGATGATACACAGAGTGTATTAATAATTTACCCAAATCAACACTACCCATAGTTGATGGCACTGGGACTTAAGGTGAGTGTGTGGCTTCTGGGTCTTGCTTCCACCACTTTATCTTTTCTAATCATGTACTTGTGTCACATATATAGAATTTATATATGCTATTCTAGGGTGATAATGGTGGAAAGAAACCTGGAAGAGCTAGCTTTGAGTATTGATATTTTCAATAATTAATTAGATTTGTAAATGTGGGTAAGTCAGCTAACTTAGATCTGGCTGTCCATCTTTGTCGAATATGTCTTTTTCTGTTTACCTTATGAGGTTAATGTGAGGATTGAGTCATAAATCATATGTGAATGTGCTTTGAGAAGGACCAGGAAATACACATATGCTATTTATCTCTATATATTTGGTTGTATGTGTGTCCACAGATTCCCCTGTACCAGGGTTACCTGGCTAGTTAGCTATGATGTCTGACTCATTTGGTAAGCAGATGCTTGATAGTACTTGGTAAATGCATTTGAAAAAAAAGCTCTTTGCTTCCTTGATTATCATTCTCACATTTTGGATCAATGATACTAAAAACCTGAGAGCTCACAATTTAGTCTTCTGCATAGAATTTCACTTAAAATTATTTTTATTGATTTCAGAGAGGAAGGGAGAGGGAGAGAGAAAGATAGAAACATCAATGATGAGAGAGAATCATTGATCGACTGCCTTCTGCATGCCCTACACTAGGGATGGAGCCTGCAACCTGGGTATGTGTCCTTACCGGGAATCGAACCAAGACCTCCTGGTTCATAGGTCAAAACTCAACCACTGAACCACGCCAGCCACACAGAGCTTCTTCTTCTTCTTTTTTTTTTCTTTTAAAGCTGAATCCTTCTGATTGCACTCCTGAGAGAATATTTGTATCTTATAACCCACAGGAAAGTAAGATTTATAGAAGACTTGCAGTGAATTCAGCAGCTTTTCAGTGGTTTGGGGAGAATAAGGGAACAATTAATCCCTAGAGAATGCTTGTCATTTGTGGTGGAGAATCATCCTAGCTGGTGATGAGCTGCAAATCATAAAGCGTCCTGACTCTAGAAGATTGTGAGTTTTAAAAGAAAGCCCGTAAAGTGAACTTATTCTCTTTTCCAGTGTGCTGTCTTAGCCTGCAACATTACCTGTTCCTTTAAGATGCTTTAATTGCTAATTGCTTGCCATTTGATTTTGAGATTAGTGGAGATCACCAGGATAGTGGAAGGCTAAGGACTGACCTGACCAGACCTGCACTGAGTGGCAGGGTCTCAACTTTTTGAAATATTAATGAGCTGCAGGGCAGCTGGTTTTGATCGAGATGACACCTGAGTTTTTACACCTTGTTTTGATTTATTGTTTCTTTTGTTTTCCTGTCAGGTATTCCTACCTGTAACACGGCATCTACAGAGTACAAGTGTTTTATGCAGGTTTGAAGCAACTCAAGCTATTATCTATGGTATATGGAGGATGCCCAAACATACTAGTAAAATCATACTGTGATAGGCGGCATCCTTATGTATACATTTTTGTTCTTCTCTTTGATATTTTCCTTGGGATGGGTTCATACCCATAGAATCATTCAACCAAGGGTATGAACTTAAAACAAAAACAAAATTAAAACTAAACTAAACAAAAATTTTTGATACATATTGACAGATTGCTTTCTCTAAAGACTATACTCTTTACATGCCCATCGGTAGTGTATGAGAATGCTGATCTCATTGCAACCTTGTGTGCTCCCTTATCCAATGCATATTTGTGGAGTTCTCCTAATCTCCCAGGGTCAGGCATTTTTTCAAAGGTGCAAAAATGGCCCAAGCTGAGCATCGACCTATGAACCAGGAGGTCATGGTTCGATTCCTGGTTGGAGCACATACCCAGGTTGCAGGCTCGATCCCCAGTGTGGGGCATGCAGGAGGCAGCTGATCAATGATTGTCTTTCATCATTGATGTTACTATCTCTCTCTTCCTCTATCTTCCTCTCTGAAATCAATAAAAATATACATATTTTTAAAAAGTGCAAAAGTACCCCCAGTGACTCCAGGACCACTGGTTTAGTTGATGGGAGAAAGATAAGTAATTTTTTAAATATATATTTTTATTGATTTTAGAGAGAGAGGAAGAGTGGGAGAGATATATAGATAAACATCTATCCATTGTTCCACTTATTTATGTCTTCATTAGTTGTTTCTTGTATGTGCCTTGACCAGGGATGGAACCTGCAACCTTGGTGCATAGGGGTGATGTTCTAACCCAGGGTTGGGCAAACTTTTTGACTCGAGGGCCACAATGGGTTCTTAAACTGGACCGGAGGGCCGGAACAAAAGCATGGATGGAGTGTTTGTGTGAACTAATATAAATTCAATGTAAAGGAGCGGAGGGGAGAGCAAGAGAACCCTCCGCTCTTTCGGCTCCGCGGGCAGGATAGAACAGCCGAACGGGCCGGATTCGGCCCTCGGGCCGTAGTTTGCCCACAGCTGCTCTAACCAATTAAGCTGCCTGGCCAGTGCCAATGTATTCTCTCATCACTTCTCCGTGGGCTGAATATCTCCTACTAACCCCTTAAAATAGGATGGATCACTCTCATTGGATCATTCCTATGTTGTTGGCTTTTGTGTGTGTGTGTGTGTGTGTGTGTGTGTGTGTTTTACATAGTACTTGCTATTCCTAACTAGCAGCCTCTTCACACTCAGTCAAACACCATCTTGAAGCAATAATTCACAGTAGTGTCAACTCTGGGCTTATCAATACAATTCTCTACTGTGCAAGCGCTCTCCAGCATTCAAATAATTCTGCTGGATGGTGTTGCCTTTCAACGGAACAGCGAAGTGTTGTATGAATATTATCTCATTTAACTGCAATAATCATGTGAATCTGACATTTTAATTCTTTTTACAGAAAAGGAAAAGAATTCAAATAATAAGTCACTTTTACTCAAGGTGGTACAACTAGTAATTGTTAGGATCTGACTCAACACAGGTCTTCTGACTTCAAGGTCAAAGTTTCTAATGCCATGTTACAACCTGCCTTTGGGATTTCTGTAGTTCTGCTCCTGTTTTAAATCACAAATGGATGTAGTGTCTAGATTTTATTAGGGTTATTTCATTTAGTGTCTGCAGGTTTTACCCTGCCCTCCTTATGCTCATTTTCTTCCCTATTTGCTCATCTAGAATTCTAGGCAGCTCGAGTGGTGTTCCTCAACTTTTTCCATTGTGTCCCTTCACCCAGAGAAAAAAAAAATTTTAATTTAATTTAAATTCTTCCTAATGAGAGAAATTAAATCTAAGGAATAAGATCCTGTTGAGTAGGATTGAGTTTTGGTTGGCCACAAACTATTGTAATGTGTATAGTTATTTGCCTCTTAACAATCAACTTTTATTTTCATGGAGGGCTCGAAAACGCTGTTAATGGGCAAACCAAGTTAGATAACCTTAATGCTGGTTGCCAGAGGAAGTTGTAGGACTTACAGATTGAGCTGGCATATACAGGGTGTCCAAAAAAGTGTATACAGACTTTGAATGATTAAAAGGCAGTATTTATTAAAATACATTTTATTTTCAGCTGTTAAAGTGTGTATACTGGTACATTTTTGGGGACACCCTGTATGTTTAGCCAGTGGGACAGGTATGAAACTGACATTACTCTTTAACTAGAGGCTATTTGGAAAGCTACAAACCAGCCAGAACTTAAAAGGAAGCGGTGCTTTAGGGAAAATTGCTAATTATTTAAAAATGCATTCTGCATGATCAAACCACCTGGAATTTCCAGCTTGCCTTTATTTTCCATATACATATATGTCATGTAGATTCTGTCTCCCCCTCCACCCACTGCCTGCTTTTTTATGAGTTCTATATGGGCTCTTGTCTCCTTGTTGTCACAGCTCCAGGCTGAACTTTTAGATTTATTAGTTTCAGATTTGTGGCAGATACATATGTTTCCAGTGATAATTTTAAAGAAATAAATGCTGTCATGTTCAAAAACACTGCATTGGTAGATAAGGGACGCCTAATGCTGGGCTTGACTGGCTGCCACCAACTCTGACATCCTCTGACCCTTGGCATGGAAAGAATGTAAATGAGTGGGAATCAAAGGCCCCAGGTAGCTTCTGTTTGTTTTTGCAAGAGAACCAGATCTGAGTGATTTGAGTGAATGCCAGATTTATAAACTGCAGAGCCAAAGAAAAGAACAAGGTTGGCAGGGAGGGGCCCAGGAATTGGGGGGAGGTGTACTTGCAGGGGAGTAGGCAGTGGTGGAAAAATGAGGCTCTCATTCATTTCTCTGGCTAAGATTTTTAAGATTAACATGCTAATTTCTTCAGTGAAGTCAAGCAAGATTTGAAGTAATTTATCAAGGCTCATAGAGCGCCTATTTATAGAAGTCAGAATAAAACCAAATGAACCACGAATGCTAACATGCATCTAGCAAATGTAGTAAGATTTAAAAGTTAAATAAACCAACGGGGCCTCCAGTTTTCTCCAGAGCCCCTTTACAAGTTTTAACCATGTTTCCTTTCCTTCCCCTTTCATTTTACACAATGTCTTGTATGGATTCTTTTAGCCTCAGCTTTTAGAATACTAAAATGATTTAAAATCTTGTGTTTAGAAGGTATTTCATTTTTAGTTAAACATTTAGTGGATGGTGGCTTTCTTATTTTAATCTTCTGAAAAATGGAAGATTTTTGTTTTCTGGGTAGCAAGGCTTTCAGTGGGGAGAAAGCAGATTGCATTAGTTATCTTTTGTTGCATAACGTTCTGCTCCAAGTGGGTGACTTAAACCTGCAGGTATTTATTATCTCACACCTTCTGTAGCTTGGATGGATTTTTGTTTCAGTCTCTTCCAAGGCTGCCATCAATTGTTAGCCAGGGCTGGGATCTCATGGGAAGGCTCAGCTGGGGTAGGACCCACTTCCCAGCACAGGTAGTTGTTAAATACTTCAGTTTTTGGACGGAGGTCCTCAGTTCCTAGCTGCTTTGGAGGCTGCCCTCAATTCTTTATTATGTGGGCCTCCCCAACTTTGCAACTTGCTTCATCCAATCCAGCAAGAGTTACAGTCAGCTATGAAGAGATCCCATCACCTTTGCCATCTTTTATTGGTTAGAAGCAAGTCACATGACCAGCCTACACTGAAAAGGGAGGAGTCAGCACAGGGCATTAATACCAGAAAGGGCCACTTGGAATCCTCTGCCAAAGAGATACAGGGCTCCATTCCCACCAGCCTTAGGGCCTTGTGTTCTTTGAGGAAAGGGACCTTGTCTTTTCTGAATTAAACTATTTCCAGAGCCTTTGCCAGTACTTTCTGCTGAACTGGGTTCTGCAGCCCTGAGCCAGCACTGCTGGGAGCATGACAAAGCCATTCTGAGAGTAAATACACAGAGAACCACCTCCTCCAGTTACCTCAAGCAAGAGAAAGCAAAAGCCTCAGCGCTCTATCAAAACAATGGTGGAAACATACCCTCACCTTTTCCTTTTCATTTTCAAAGCTGGAACAGAAGGAAAATAATGTATTCTGGGGTCAGGACAGTCTCACTTGTTTTCTCTCATTCGTTTCCTGCTGGACTCTCCAGGACAAGATATCCAGAAAGCCTGCTTTGAACGGCAGGCTCTATGAATAAAAATCCAAGAAAGGCATACTTTCTTCCCTGAAGGAACTTACAGACTTGTGGAAGAGACACAGATGGAAGTGGCTGATAATGAAATGGCATCAAAGGCCTGTGATAAAGTTATGCAAAGGGGACTGTGGGAACAGAGACGTAAGCCTAAAGTGTAGGTGAGTGAGCCTTAAGTGACATTCAAGGAAGGCTTCCTGGAAGTGGTGATACTGAGTTGAATTAGTTGAGTTAACCTTTGAAGAAATGTGAGCAGGTCCTGCAGAGAGGGTAGGCATCAGGTGTAAAGGCTCATGGGCAGGGGGAAGTTTGGGATCTTAGGAAACTGCAAGTTGTTTGATGTGGACAGAATTTCCAGGCCCACGGCAAGGTGGTGAAAGATGTGGCTGGCAAGGAGGCAGGACTCTAATCATCATCAGAGTTGTTGGGTACTGTTCCAAGGAATTTGGCCTTTACCTTGAAAGAACCAGGGGATATTTCAACCAGTTTTGTGTTTTAGAGAGGGGTGTTAAGAGATCAGAAGGCCAAGTAGGATGAAGTGATGGGGTCTCAAATACAATGAAGTCAGAATGGAGAGAAGATGATGCATTTAAGAAATCCTAAGGGTGCAGAATCATGAAGATGTGGAGACTGAATTGACTGTGGAGGGTGTGGCAGAGGGAGAAGTGAAGCTTGCCTCAGATGTCTGACTTAGGTGACCGGGTGGGTGGTGGGGTCATTCACCAGTCTACAAAGTATTGGAAAAGCAATACAGTTGAATTCAGGTTTGTAATTAGTAACTTTTAGGGACTTGTGAGACATCCAGGCAGAGATGAACAGTGTTCAAGGTGTACTGGTCAGTAGCTCTGAAAAGAGGTCTAATCCAGTGACTTAAATTTCAGAGTATTTCTGCCCAGAGGTGGCAGTTACAGCTGGGTGCTTGGGGGATACCAAGAGAGAATATACAGGCTCAGGAAAGAAAAGAGCTAGGGGTAAGATCCCATGATACATGCATTTAGGGGGAAGAGTAAACTGTAAGAGAGGAGGAGAAGGATGGGGTGTAGTAATCAACGTTCCTGTGGGTGCAGGCCACAGAAACCCACACAGCTGGCTCAAACAGGAAAATAAGTTCCTAGGGTTTATCAGAAGGCTGAGGAGTTATCCGAGGCACTCGAGACTCTGGATCTAGGGACCACAGGGTGACTATGAGCAGCAAGAATCTGTCATTCTCAGTGTCCTTTCTCAGCAAGGCTGTGTCTTCTTTGTATCCAAATGCCACCCCTTTCTGCTGCTCTGTGCAAGTGACACACCCCATAGCTCCTGAGTTTGAACCTCCCTCAATGACATCACCAATCTGATTGGTTGCCCCTCAACCCTTGGAGAGTTATTCTAGTTTTTCTGTCTTGAGCAAGTGCCCATGAGGCCTTGCAGTACCAATATGGCTAACAAAGGCCCTCTCCTGCCAGGGTCAGCCTCTAGAGAAAGAGGGCTGTGGAAAGAATCACACATACTGTCATCTGCCCCAAAGACAGCACAACTAGTAGAGACGGGTCAGGAGGGACAGACAAGGAGGGAGTTCCAAGGAGGAGGAAGTGGTCCATGGTGTTAGATGCCACTGACCTCACAGAGAAGTAGAGTTTAAGAAGAGTTGATGACTGAGTTGGCTAGTTATGTGAAAATAAAAGGAATCTTTCAGTTGGTTTTTATTTAGATTGGGAAGACATAGATATGCTTATCTGTAGAGGAAAAGGAAGAAAGCCATTTAGTTGGAATTGAAGGTGTTATTGTGGGATGAGTTCCTGAGGGTGTGGGAGGGGTTGCAGGGGGAGGGATGAGCCCAGAGGGGAATGGGGTCATCGCTCTCACCAAGATAGGAGGGAAAGAAGGTTACAATGTAGATCATTTGGATGGTGAGTAAAGAGGATGAGCAGTCAAGAAATTAAGTTCAGGTCCCTGTACCAGGAATGATTTATACTCTACAAAACCCCAGCTTCTTCTCTCACTTCTTAAATATATTGGATGTCTTTGCCAACAATAGTATTTGGTATTCCATACACTAGGGGATTGACATGGAGAGCTGCAGCCAGGACGGAGTATCTTTATAGGACTCCCCACTAGGACCCTGTGTCCCTGTCCAATGCTAATGCCTCCATGTTCCTAAGTAAGAGCATCCTGTGAAGAGCAAACACACAAAAAATGTGAGTGCAGCTAACAAAAATATGGATCAAGGGCTGGTTGCAATTGTACAGGTTAAGAAACTTGTCTTCTCCTATCTCTTCACCATGATCTTCCTCCTCACTGGGCTGACTCTTGGCTGCAAGGTTGGGATCCTATCTTAGGTGGGTTTATGGCAAGTTCCACAACAGTCATTGCTACAGAACATAGCTGAGGATGCCTGGCCCTACCTGGGGCTTGCACTCCCAACCATTGAGTTATTCACCAGAGGATCTGGAAGGTTTTCCCATGCATCTTAAGCCAGGCTAAATGAAATTTACTACCACATGGTTCAAGGGAAATTTAAATACAGAAAGGAAGAAAAAGTGGGATTTATGTCATATGTCAATCCATATTCTAAAGACATACCTATTTTTTCCTCTAGGTAGTACTCTGGCTTAGTTCATAAAAAAGGATGGGTGATGATGATTTACCCAAATTACTTTCTTATCCTCTGCTTCCCTCCACCCTCCTGACACTTCAGACTGCAAAGAAAGCAATTATTTTTCTCTTTTATGTTTAGGAAGCAAAACTGGTTGTGGGAATTCCTTCATGGGAGGAACAGTCACCAATGTTTTTTGAGTGTCTTCCATGTGTCAGGACTCATTCCATCAAAACTCATGCCTGCCACTTGGCTGGCATCAGCAGGTCTCACCAGCTGATAGGCTCAGCAGATGTCTAACTGGTGTCAAAGGGTGCAGAGCACAAGACCCTCCAGTAGAGGGATGCTTGGCAAGACATTACTTTTTCCAGACTTTGGCCAAGTCTCCAAGATACTCTCAGTCAATCCTAATTTTAGCTTTAGGATTTCTCTTCTTGATCCTAGGGAGGGGTATTGGACCATCAAGGAAACAAAAACAAGTCCCTGGGCCTTTTTTCTGTTCCTTCCCCCATCCCCTCACAAGCTTCAGATATTCCAAACCCTGGAGAGGTCTCTTTGCAGTTCAGCAAGAGGCATAATAAACTCTCAGGAGAGACTGATGCATTCCAGGGCCTTGGCTTCCCTGTGCTGTTTATTGGAATTGGCCCTTATTCTGGACAGAGGGACAAGACCTGGGACTGCACTTTGAAAGTAGGCTTTATTTGGCTTTAAGCTGCCCACCACAGCCCATCCTCCTTAATTCCTAATACTTGGAACACAACTCTCCCAGTAAGACCTTGAGCCTAATAAAGTCCCATTCATCTGTTTAGATTGTAACTGTACCCTTTGCTCACGTGTCACATTTTTATCACTTTGAAGTCTCTGTTTGAATGGAAAGAGTTCTTCCTTTGATTGAATTTGCCTAGCCGATTAGTTATCCAGACTGGCTCAAAGCCCAAGAGTAGAAGTAATAGTCCCTGTGTCATCCTAAGTACTGAGGGACAATTCATGGGGCCAGCTTAATCTGGAGTGCTACGAGGATTTCATTCTCACTTGTTAATTAACAAACTCTTTGGGGGAGTTGAGACCCTAGAGCTAACACCTGACTCCAGGTGACTTCAGGATGTTATTGTCTTAAAGCTAATTGAATCATTAATTTACAGGAGAATTTGAAGAGTTTAGTTAACAAATTTCATCTTTATTAACCAATTTATATGATGTTTAAGAATAGCCCAAACTAATCCATTGTAACAAAGGCCAGAATCATGGTCACCACTGCAGAGGGTGGGGACAGAACAGGGACCTGAGTTTTCTGGAGTGTTGGGAATGTTCTGTGTCTTGCTCTGGGTGGTAGTTACCCAGGGACATACATATGTAAACATTCATCAGAGAAAACAAATATTCGCATCTAGGAAGTATGCCATCATTCTCCAAGGTCACAGACTTTGTCATAGATCCTCCGTGCAAACCTTTGGAAGGTTGTAATATTGCGCAGAGTTAGTTACACAATCAGATTTGTTCTTTGAAGAGCTTCCTCTGCTTGTTGCTGGAGAAAGGGTGGGAAGGGACAAAAGTGAAAGCAGTGACAATGGTTTGAGACCACTGATGCAGTTCAGCAACAGACTGTGGGCTGTTGGATTAGGTGGTGGTGGGAGAGAGGAGACAGAGCTATGAGTGGGCTGCGAGAGAAGGAGGTGTTGAGGATGACTCCCAAGATTCAGGAGCAGTAGGATGGATGGAGGGCCATTGCCTGGAGATGAAGAATTCAACTGGAGACATGTTAAGTTTCAGATGCCTGCGAGACAGCGTTATAGATGACAAGTAGGTAATTAAATAAATGCCTCTGGAGTCAGAAAATAGGTCTGGGCTAAAGTTATAAATGTGAGCATTGCTGCTGTGGGATAACAATGGGAATGCATGAGATCACTTTGCAGACTGCGTAGAGTTGGAAGAAGAGATTCCAGGACTCTGCCCTGGGGAATTGCCACTTGTAGAGGTCAGGCAGGGGAGGAGTCAGGGCCAGAGGCTAAAAAGGTGAGGCAGAAGGATAGTAAGGAGACTGTGATGCAGTGTGTGGCATTTGAGGGAAGAGTGTGTTCAGAAGCTAAGGGAGGTCAACTGAATGATGTTGAAAGCCAAGTAAGTTGAGGATTGAAATTCTCATTTGGATTTAGTAGCATGGAGGCCATAGGTCCCCTGAGATGAATAGTTTATGTGGAGCTGGGTTGGTAGAAACCACACTAGAGTGAGGCAAAGATGGATTTTTCCCCCCTTGCAGCATATTTATTGCTTTAGCTGTATATTCAAAACATCAATCGTCTATGTAACATTTAATTGTGCAATAACAATTAAGTTGAAGTTTAATTCTACAGTGCATTGTAAAGGGGACTAATTGGGGCCCCAGTTTCTTAGTTGTTTTAGTCAAAGAAATTGAATTTAGAAAGTGCTATGGGAAGTTATTTTCAAGTCCATATGTTTACTCAGTAAGATTTTTAAAGAGATCATTTTCACGGTCCATTCCTGCCCCATGCAGAAATGAACTGCATGAGGCTTGATTCATATTGCTTTAAAGGGCAAAGTACTGAGTGAACTTTCATGGGAAATTTAGATTTTCTCCACCTGATATTGAAGCTAAGTATCCCCCTGGGCTATATGACCAGCATCTTTTCTTAAACTTATTTCAGAAGTCTTGGTAATGGAAAGACACCAGGGCAGTCACCGTTCATGCCGCATTATTTCAGAAGTCAAACATACTGTTTTGTTGACCTAAATGCATAGGTCGAAAAAGACAGGAGAAAAATTATGTCTTGGTCTTCAGCGTAAGGAGTGTTTTATGAGTATGACTAGAGGCCTGGTGCATGAAAATTAATGCATTGGAGCGGGGGTCCCTCAGCCCGGCCTTCCCCTTCTCACAGTCCAGGAGCCCTCAGGGGCATGAGGTGACCTGGCAATCAGGGGAAGGTGACGCCCCCATCACACCTCTGCGGCTGCCACTGCCGGCAGCACAAGCCTTGGCCAGCCCTGGTTACCTGAGCCTTGGGAAGCCCTGGGCAGCTGGGAAGCTGCCATCTGAGGCTTGCCTGTGCCTTGGGCTGGCCCTGGGTGGCTGGGCAGCCACCATCCAAGGCTTGCCTGCACTTCAGGCCCACTCTGGGTAGCTGGGGAGCTGAGGGGACTGGGCGCCGCCATCTTGTGGCTGTGGGCACCGCCATCTTTGAGGGCAGGGCAGTCAATTAGCATATTCCATCCTTATTGGCTGTGGGTGCCGCCATCTTTGCAATGGCGTGAGGGTCAAATAGCATATTCCCTCTTTATTAGATAGGATGTGTTGTATTGCTTTGGTCAATAACTTTGACAAGTACAGGGTAGAAGTGACTCTAATATCTTTGTGAGTCATGGTGACTTGGACCTGTGTGCTCCACAATCCTGGGAATGGTGGCAATGATTTGAACATTACCTTGAGCCCAAGAAGTAGTGGATGCCCATGGGATATTAAATGTTGAATAATATTACACTGAATGGAAAATATGTCCCTGACAATCTCCTTTCTCTTGCTTTTTTTAAAAAAATATATTTTATTGATATTCTACAGAGAGGAAGGAGGAGGGACAGAGAGCTAGAAACATCGATGAGAGAGAAACATCGATCAGCTGCCTCCTGCACACCTCCCACTGGGGATGTGCCGCAACCAAGGCACACGCCCTTGACTGGAATCGAACCCGGGACCCTTCAGTCCGCACGCCGATGCTCTATCCACTGAGCCAAACCGGTTTCGGCACTCTCTTGCTTTTCTTTCTGAGTCTCAGGCTCTTAAGAGAAATGACCTGTATTAAATTTCACATTATTCAACTGCTGAGAATTGCAAAGTCAAATTTATAGTGAGGTTCTTTATATACTATATATACTGTATAAAGTACTGGTGTTGAGGGGGAAAGAGTTAACATCCAGCTTAATGGGAAGGTGGCTTTCACTAGATGTGATTAATATTTTTAGGACAAATTTGATTTTACAGCATAGTCATATTTACAAAGTATTATATGTAACATATATTACACTATATATTTTTTATTTTTTGCATGTAAGAAAATGTGCTGCGATGAAAGAAGGCACCTCATTTCCACTATTTGCACACTTAATTAGTTTTGGCACTGTGCCAAGGTTTCAAGGGAGGTTGGTGTCCACCTTGGTCCAGGTGAACTTGAGTCTTCAAGGGTATTGGGAAACTTAGGGGTGCTTCCATGACCCATCAGAAGAGCTATTTCACACACCTCCTGGTTTGCTTTAGATTAGAATCACAAGGCCTTTGCACATCCTTCTTAATTGTGGATGGAGTTTTTGTGGATTCATTTTGGCAGTGGCCTAAACAAGACTTGCCTTGATTTGTTGAGGATTTTTCATCAGCATGAACGAGCCCTACAAGTAAGTACCCATGTGTGGCACTGTGAATTTTAACATACAGATAGCATCAAACCAAATTATTCTGGGATTTGGAGAGACTGAGACATGAAGCTGTTTGGATGCACATATAGGGGTGAGTGGGGAGAAACTTGAGTGAGAAGTTTCTTTTCTTCTGAAGGTAAGTTGATGAGAATGATGTCTCCTGCTTTTTGATTACCTGCTAAAGATGGGATCCTGCTCCCTGTCTTGGCGTGATAAAAGTAAAGCCCAGGAAATTCATGTGTTCTTGGACCCTGGGGTTGCAATGATCTCAGGCAAGATTTAGAAAGTACCTTTTCCTAAACAGAATCAGGAAAGTGGAGTTCTGCTCTTGCTATTTGCACACTCTTCTTTCCCTGCCCCTTCCATCATGCTTTCTTTTTTTTTTTTTTTTAATATATTTTATTGATTTTTTTTTTACAGAGAGGAAGGGAAAGTGATAGAGAGTTAGAAACATCGATGAGAGAGAAACATTGATCAGCTGCCTCCTGCACACTCCCTACTGGGGATGTGCCCGCAACCAAGGTACATGCCCTTGACGAGAATCGAACCTGGGACCCTTGAGTCCACAGGCCGATGCTCTATCCACTGAGCCAAACCAGTTAGGGCCCATCATGCTTTCTTAAGGCCCATTGCTATAACTGGTGCCAAGACAGTAGAAATTCCTTCCTAAGTGCCTTGAAGGGACCATTTTGTTATTATTATTGCTATTGTTGTTCTTTAGTATTGCAGAGAGGCAAGGAGTTTGACAGATCGAGTTGGGGGGACTCCAACAAGAGAGTGTAGCTGGGATGGAGGGGAGCCCTAGGACTGAGATGTGAAAGAGTTATACAGGATATTACTAAAGAGAACAATGTCATAAATATGCAAAGCATATGGAATTGGGCATCTAGTTCCAGAAACGCTACCACTGCAAAATTACAACTGCAGTATTTTCTCAGCACATAAGCCAAGTGTTATTTTAGCCGGAGCGAAGGCAGCTGAACTGGAGATAGTGGACACACCTAAACAAACGTGGCTCAGGATAGAGCTGCAAAAACACAAAAGGGCTGCATGCCGGCATGGAAACCACCGCGGGGCTGAAACAACAGAAGCTGGAGTCCAGTAGTGTCTGCCTGAAATGTGTGGTGTGCTCTGGGTCTGTTTTGGAGACCCTGGGAAAACAGCCCTGCAGATAAACTCTTCAGATTCCCAATCTAAAACGGGTACAAAAGAAACATCTCTCTCTAACTTGGCAATATGGAAGTGCATTCTGCCTGTTGACTCAAATTATGCAATCTATTTGTGTGCCCCGAAGTTCATCTGAATACTGTTAAAATAAATAGGTAGCGGTCCCTCACCCACCACACCGACCTGGCACTTTTTTCTTCATTGCTTAGTAGGTGGGGCCCTTCTAATCTGGAAAACCCACTGGAGGGATGGTTAAGAGTACAGGCTGGAACCAGATATATCTGAATCCCCATATGAAAAATGCTGCTAATAATAACTACTTGGCAGAGTTGTTATGATAATTAAATGCAATTAATTGTATTATTTAAATGTAATGCAAAAATGTGTTCTCATTAGATGCCATGTATCTGTAAAAGATCTAATAATAATACATTGCCAGGTGCTCACCATGTTCTCCTCCCCTTCCCCCGACTGTCCTGCTGGCATTCTGTGCAATATCTCATTTGGGATAAGCAACTTAATCCAAGATCACACAGCTCACAGGAAGCAGAAGTGAGATCTGAAATCCTTAGAAATGACAGCAGAGCCCCTGTGTAACTGTTGCTACTGCCCCTCACTTGGAACCTGGGATGTGATAGGTGCAGTTCTGACTAACTCCATTTAATTAATACAGAACAGTACAAAGTTGCCTGCTCTCTCTGGGTTCTGTACAGATTGTCCACAGTGCAGTCCCCCAACACTGGGCCTTCCTGTCTCCTTTGTCCCTCTGGTGCCAGGAGGGACAAAGTAGATACCTTTCTTTTCTTCCTTTTTTGGGAAACATGCCGAATAATGTGGTCTCTTGGGTGAGTTGGCAGGTTTTGGTGCAAGGAGACCATGCAGGAGTCTGCCTGCTTTGCTTAATGATGTGAGAAAACAGTCCTTGCTGAACAGGTCCCAGGTGGCGGGGGACATCGTGACAGGAGCTGCTGAATCAGATTGGGAGGGGTACAGCCGGAGACCAGAGCTCTCCTCCCAGATGCGTGCTCTGACCTGGCGATGGCTCAGTGACTCTCACAGGCCCCGTGATAATGTACGTGTAGAAAGGCAAAGCCAGGGAAACTATGTGGGGGCCCCTCTGATCCTTTCAGTCTTGTATCATCATCTTTGTTCACTGGCTTTCTCATTGTTCTTGCCCTGGAGCCTCCCTCAGCCTCTACATTCATTCATCACACAGGCACCAAGTGTCTCCCATGCACCACACCTCAGGGCCTTACCCTGGGAATCCAGCAAACACAGTTCATCAACATTTTGCCTCTTTTTATTATGTATCTTTCTGGAGCTAGTGATGCCTAGTTTTACCTGTTCTCAGGAATGACTCTCCTAGCTATAGCTAATTCATAGTAAGAGTCAATGGAGTTTACATGATCAAATGTTTAATAATAGTATTTGTCCTGTCACTTCAATTAAGTTCTCTTGTTTTTAAGTGGTAAATTTAGCAGCAATATTTTAACTTATTGTAATATTCATTAATTTATTAACAAATATTTTAAGGTATAATATGGTTCCTGTTATCTGCAAGGTATAATATGATTCCTGCTTTTGATAAGTGTTTGTTTTTTTGCACAGATTTTAAGTGAGAGTTTGCAGAAGTTACAAGGGAAGTCTTACACTCAGCAATTTACCTTGCATTTAATGAGCCTTATTTCTTCCCCTCCAATGACATAGCCTCTTAGGTCACACTGCAGTTGCCGCATGAAACCTCCTCTGACAGCCGTGCAGTTGCCGTCTCTATCACCCAAGCCCACTCTTTCTATTTCCAGGGCGTTTCTCGCCCACCTTTACAGTGTGTTTTGTCTTGCAATGTATGTCTTACTGCCCCACCCAGGAATCTCGTGCCTACATCTTTGTTTTCTCCACAGTGTTTTGCCAAGTATCTTGCAGAGAATATAAATACTCAAAAAGTACTGACTGCATGATTAACTGAATTTTGTAAGAGAGTCATCCTATTTGAGGATACTGAGTATTAGCAAACATTTTAATGGTCATCTTGGTCCAGTTGAAGACGGTATTCATTCACTAGATTGACAGAAACCTGCTCTCCAAGGGACTCTTGGGCATTTTATGAACCAGTTTGGGTTGGTTGAGCAACCAGGAGGGTGTGTCTGTGTGGTAGAGGGGCTCCCTCAACTTGGGGCATAAGAGACATCATCAGAGAGTCAATTCAGGCCACAGCCGGTTTAGTACCAGATGAGCAGCTGTAAATTGGGAGCCAGTGGGAACTGAAGGACTTGCGCCCAAGAACAGGAGGAAAGTAGCTAAAGCAGAGCCTGTCAGCCACCACCCAGACCTATGCATCAGCATCTGCCTCTGGCCTTTTGTTCAAAACTGGAAGACCATTGGGAGCCCGATCCTTACAAACCACTCACCTTAAATGTTTAATGGTAAAATGATGGGAATAAAACGTATCTTACCAAAGGATGCTTGGTGGAGTGGAATAGGCCTCCATTTAATAATTAGTATTTGAAAAAAAATTCTGCATCACCCTTCTATCAGGTTCAACCAAAATCAGCAGCAGGGGAATTGATTCTCATTGATTCTCCTGCCTGGTGCAGCTCATGGTGCTTCAGGTCTGTCTTCCATTTCAGGAGCGGCCCGGAGCAGGAGCCCTGCACTGAGCTCAGCTGTGCTCCAGGCCAGCTCTGTTCCTTTAGATCTGAGGTGTGTCGTGGCCCTTTTGGGGTCAGTTGTGTTTTAGAAAAAGGGACGCTGTCTTCTTACCTACTTCAAAGTAAGGGGTGACTAGATCTCTGAGATCCTTTATGACTAATTCCATAATTAATTCATTATAATTTATTAATGAGTTACTATAATTTAATTCATTAGTTCAACAAATATTTATCAAGCATAACCTACTAAGTGCCAGGAATGCAAGCAGGGAGCAGCAGACAGAACCCCACCCTTGGGAAGCTTACCTCTGTGGGATCGGGGGAGATAGACAGGAAGCAAAATAAATGATAATGTGTAGTAGGTGAAAAGTAAGTACTGTACAGAATTACTTAGAAATAAAGCAGAGCAGGCGGATGGGGAGAGATTTGCTGTTTTCCATAAGGTCAGGGAAGGCTTTACCAGAAAGGTGGCTTTGAACAAAAACTTGATAGAAGTGAGGAAGCAAACCATATGGGTCTCAGAAAAGAGCATTCCTGACAGAGGAAGGAGCAAGTACAAATGCCCGAGGCAGGAGCTTGTCACATTTGAGAAATAGCAAACAGTGGACAGAAAGATCATGGGGGCTGCATTGTATGGTGTGGTGGAGGCCTTTGTAAGCTCTCTGGATTTTATTCTGAGTGAGAAAGAGAGACACAGGAGTGTTATAAGCAGAGGAAAGCCATTAATTGATACGTCTTTAAAAAGAATCACTGCCTGCTGTGCTGAGAAGAGACTGTAGAGGGGCAAAGTGTGGAAGCAGGGAGACCAGGTGGGAGGGTATTACAGTAGTCTAATTAAGAGGTGATGGGGCAGTGGAGTGGTGAGAAGAGGTTGGAATATGTTTTAACTATTTGCGAATGGGTAAAGTATATTTTTGAGACCAAGAGTGGAGTCAAGGATACTCCAAGCATTTTGACCTGAAAGACTGGAGAGGTGGAGAATTGATTAACAGAGGTAGGGTACCCTGACGCTTGGAGACAGCTCAGTAGTTCTGTGTTGGACCTTTTAAGTTTTCTATGTGCATTAGAACTTCACAAGGAAATGATGAGTAGACAGTTGGATCAGATGTGTGTAGCTCAGTGGAGAGAGCTAGGCTGAAAACACACATAGATGGTATTTAAAACCAAACTGGAAGAGATCAGCAAAGGATGGATGAGGATTAGGAAAGAGAAGAGGCCTAGGGACTGACCTTTGGGACTCTGAATATCATGAGTATGAGCATGAGGAGGAAACAGCAAAGGAAAGGCAAAAACACCAACCATCGGAAAAGAAAGAAAAGCAGAACAGAGAGGTGTCCCAGCTCCAAGTAAAGAAAAGCTTATGAAGATGACGTGATGAGTTATGTCAGATCCTGGGAGTTGATCAAGATGACGGCTGAGAATTGGCCATTGCATTCAGCAGCCTGGAGGTCATAGGTGGCCTCCATGAGAATTGTTTTGGTGGAATAATGGAGAAAATGCTTGTTTGGAGTTTAAAACAAAGTGGAACTGCAGACAAGTATAAATGACTCTTGAAGAATTTTTGGTGCAAAATGAAGATAAATAGGGGAACTAGAGTCAAGAGGACTCTTGGGTTATTGTTGTTTTTGTTTCTAGTTTTAGATGGCTGAAACAGCAGTATCTTTTCTGCTGGTACTGAACTGATAGAGAGCAAAAATGAGTGATACTGAGAGGAGAATTGTTTGCATGTTATGCAGGTGGGAAAAGAGGACCTGCAGGAGAGGTTGTCCTGTTTTATTCACATGGACATTCCATCCCTGTAGCAGAAGGAAGGCCAAGTGGACATAGATTCTGGCAGGTGGGTAGAGATGGTAGTGAGAGCATGTGGAAGTTGTTTTTTGATTTCTTCTAATTTCTCAGAAAACTGAGAGAACAGGTCTCCAACAGACAGTGACACTAGTGTAGAGAATGGCAGATGCTTGAGGAAGTAGAACATTGAAGAGAAAAAAGATATAACGTTGTCATTCAGGAGAACAGGACCATGAATGGACTGATGTCTAATGTTGTGGATGAATTTCTAATCCTGGTGGTGGGTGTTATTATCAGTATTAACGTATATTTGTCAGTACTGTTCTATTTACCAAGTGTTTTCTCATATGCTGATTATCCCAACAACACAATGGGGGGTGGCCAAGTTGGATGTTCTAAAATCACACAATTTGGCCCTGGCCGGTATTGCTCAGCTGGTTGGAGTGCCTTCCCATACACCAGAAGGTGGTGGGTTTGATCCTGGTCAGGCATATACCCAGGTTGCAAGTTCGATCCTTGGTTGGGGTGCATGTGGAAGGCAAGCAAATGTTTTTTCTTACATGAATGTTTCTCTTTCTCTCTCTCTCTCTGTCTCTCTGTTTCTTTGTCTCTCTCTCTCTAAAAATCAATAAAAAATTAAATCACCGTTTGAAGTCAAAGTGTGGGATTCAAATCTAGGTCTTCTGAATGGCAGTCTAGAATTCTTTTCTTCTATTACGCTTCTCTTTTTATTTTATTTTTTTAAAATATATTTTATTGATACTTCACAGAGAGGAAGGGAGAGGGATAGAGAGTTAGAAACATCGATGAGAGAGAAACATCGAGCAGCTGCCTCCTGTACACCTCCTACTGGGGATGTGCCCGCAACCAAGGTACATGCCCTTGACTGGAATCGAACCTGGGACCCTTGAGTCCACAGGCCGACGTTCTATCCACTGAGCCAAACCGGCTAGGGCTAAGCTTCTCTTTTTAAATGAGTGGTAATTAGTGATGATTTTCAGGTATGACAGTACTTCACCAAATCTCTATTTATTTTTTGATGTTTTATTGCTCTGAATAGTACTGGAGAGAAAAGATCAGATTAAATATTCTTTGTCCATAACTAGTTTCATCATCTTCAATCCTAGTCCAATGTGCAGCAAGTTTAATGGTGAGAAAATTCTTGCAGAACTTAAAAATTAAATTGACTTAACTTAATAGGAAAAACATAGTTTTGCTAATGGAATTCTGGCTGCTTTCCAGGTCATAAATACATCTTAAAAATACTTTTGTTAACATGGCGAAGTTATAATTTCCTTAAGTGCAATGTATTATTATAAATAGGAAAGAGGTATGAAAGTATTCGTTTTACTCTGTAGTTGTATCTCATAAGATACTAATTGTGCCATGTGCATAAGAAATATTAGGATAAAATATCTCTTATTTTCCTTTAAGTATGATTAGAATTTCTAAGGTAGAATTGATTATTTTCCTATTGTTATTTGTTATATTATTTCTTATTGTTATACACAATTCCTGGAATTCTGTTCCTATTCTACTTATTAGAAGTTGGTTTAATAAATTTCAACTGTTACATCTCCTTCTCAAAATGCTGACTCTTACACTAACTCTTCAACATACACTACCTTCTGGATATTTGCTTATTTCTTTTTACCCACTTTTACCAGTAGACCCAATTCTGCGACCCTAAATCACTTTTATGACACTCACATTGACATCAGTCAGCATCTCATTTTGGTGTTACTGACTATATCATGAATCACTGGAGTTTCTAAATCTTCCAATAGTTTGATTCTGATCTTGTATAAGATTTAGTTAGTGTCAGAACAACTTAACTATGCACAAAATTTGGTCAGACATAAAAACTTAAAAATTGAAGTAATTTATGAATGTCTATGGAAGAGTAGTAAGTACTCAAGTTGATAGCATGTTTTAATAATGTTACTTCATTAATTTAAGAAAAAGCTATGAAAATATTGTGGACTAATCTCCCTCTGGAATTCTTTAAGATAGATGAGGTTTTCTTATATTCTTAAAACTTTACACATGGTTTTTCCTGGTACATATGGCAATAACTAGAGAATTGCTGGTGATCTTTTAAAATATTCCCGAAGGAAAATGGTGAGAATAGATAACTCTGAATATCAATATCTGTTTTATAAAGACAATGTGACAATGGGTGCTCTTATGATTTATTGTGGTAAAACATATATAACGTAAAATTGACCATTTTAAACTGTACAATTCAATAGCATTCATTATTTCCACAGTGCTGTCAAATCATCACTACTATTCTACTTCTGAAACTTCCCCATTATTCCAAGCCCAATAAGTGCTTTGTAAATTACATGAAAATATTACGTTTTCTGTATCAGATGACTCATCTTGAATAATGCCTCAGGGTTTAGGAGGTCAATAAATGTGTTTAAGGTAAGAAACTATCCGATATGGGTGTTTATCTGATAGCATGCTCATTTGTCACTAGGCTGAACTCAGCCACATCTTTGGTCTCATTAATTATTGTTACAGTTCAGTTTTTCAGGTAAGGTGATTGCTTTCATGAGCCTTCCCTTAGCCGTTTTATCAATGTACTACAAAATGAAACTTGACATGTTAGTTTAACATCAGAGAGACTTGAGATTATATATGTTGCCTCATGTGCAGTCCAAAGATTAAAGTAAGTTCAGTCTAAAAAGATCCCAAAGAACAGATGACTAGAGGAAGAAGTATAAGGAAACTAGATTGAGAGAAGCATTTGTCTTGCTCAGTCAGTATGGGTCATGGTCTTCCATGAACTATGTCAGTACCATAGAAAGAAACCTTTTTGGTAAAAATACAATAAACAGAATATACATGGAGCCAATTTACAACTTTTCATTTTAAAGCATTGATGCATTTGTTTTTAGATAACAGTGGTGATGATTTCCTAGTGGATGACATAGGCCAGTAAGTAATACAACTGTTTCCACATGAAGGTGTGCTTACTATGACCTACACTTCTTTCTCCAACTATAAAACATATATTCATCCTTAAGTATCTAAACTGTCATTTCTTTTCCGAAGCCTTCCCCAACTCCCATAGACAGTCATTGAATCTTCCTTCATGGTCCAATAGTACTCTTCAAAAAATCCATACTGTAGTAAGCATCACATTAAATGCTCATTTTCTCCATACTGCAAGTTTCTCAAGTGTGAGGGCTGTCTCCTATTCCTACTTGTGTTACCACCACTGTTCCTAGCACACAGTAGAAACCCATTAAATATTTGTTGACTGACTGAATGCAGGTGCTACTCAATCTAAGCATTCATAGTGAGGTTTTCATTTTCTGACAGCATCTCAATTGTACGATGTTCATATTTTATTTACTAAGGAAACAGGCAAAATATATAGGGTCCGGTTTTATGTGTTGAGGTGGAGAGACATTTCCACTTGCGATATACTGGTAAATGGAAGACCAAGTATTCTGATCACCAAGTCCTAGACATTTGCCTGTGACTTAGAAAACTCAGCATGGCATCCGTTATAGAAATTCTTGAACGACCGTGTTGGTTTGTCATGAGAATTGAGAAAGCACTTCTAAGGGATGTGTCTCCTTTATGTCCTCTCTGGTAGGTATGGAATCATCATTATCTGCTTTGTTCTTGTGGAAAGGCCCGGCACTGGTCCGCGTCTTGGGCACTGGTCAGGGCAACATTCCCCTTGACGTGGAGCTTCCCACAGTTGGGTGCTGGTGTTGGTGTTGCATCTGGCACCACAGAGGAAATAGCCCAAAGGGAATAGCCTGTCTCAAGATATCACCATGGTTGTCTGTGACTAGACCATGAGATGTCTTTCACTCCCCACGGGGCTCTGTCCAGATGCAAATACTGCATCCCTCTACCTTCAAGTGGCTTCAGGGAACCTATTCATTCATTTTCTCTCCTTCCCCCTTGCTTCACTTTGGGTCCCTCCTTCTCCCTGAAGGGGGAGCTCATGAAGTTCTAGGAGGCAGAGTGTGACTAAGTGAGGTTGGCTATTCATAGGTGCCTCATGTTATTCACTGTGCATAAACTCAGCTAACCAACCTCACAGGCCCTCTCTGCAACTTTCAGAGCAAGACACATCTGAAAGGCACACTTCTTCTGCTAAGCCCCCAAGAGGACAAACTCAGGAAGGACATTCTGAATTTATCGGAGTTTAACAGTATTAACCAGAAATAAGCCCTAGTTTGCAAAAGAAACTGGCAATTTGGATAACCAGCAACAGAGTCCTAATATTGGTCACATCTGCTTAGGGCTACCTTGGTGAGCTTCCTGTTAAGAATTCAAGGACTTAAACTGGTCTTTTCAGCCAGGAAATTGGGGCGATTTATTTTCTTATACTGAAATGACCAGTGAATTCAGTGAAAGCAACTGCACTGCTTTTGTATAGATACGGAATTTTTTCTTTCCCCACGATTACTAAAGATAGAAGTCAAGCCTTCATTGTTTGTGCTCTTTACAAAACAGAAGAACTATGGGGAAGTGGGAAGGAGAGGGGGTTGATTTTTCTTTGGCACTAAAAAGAAATTGTACATTTGTCTTTACGTATACAGAGCGAGAGCACGAGCAAGAGAGAGAACATGAGAACTACTTGCTTTGGAGGCTGGGGTGGGGTGGGGACTTCCTTTGGACCGTTAAGGCAGCACTTGGTTCTAGAACATTGGCCACTGTTCCCAAAGCCTCTATTCCCCAGGCACAACTAAATAAATACATCTTGGCAACACATCAAGAATTTCCCCCCAAACATGTAATTAACTATTATAGTTGCCTTATGTTTTCCACAATGAAAATGTCCTTAAAACCTAAGCCATATATTTTAACCTTTTGAATCTTCTGTAAAAAGATAAATAGCATGTGGGGGAAGTTACCCCTGCATGAAGAATGAAGACTAACCTGAACTTAGTTATAATTATAAGGAAAGGACCATCTTCAGAACAGTAATGGCAGGGTAATCGGTTTTGTTTCCGATTGCTCTTACTAGTAGATTTAGAGCATTTCTGTTTCCATTACAGGTGCCTAGGAATTTGCCCCTCTTTGTGAGATGGTTTCCAGATTCCTCATCTGCTGTGAGCTTTAAATTTTAATAATATTTATTGACATGGAAGGTCGTGATTGTCTGCTTCTCATTGATAACATCCTCTTGCCTTCAGCTGCGAGAAACTGTTTTCCCCAAAAGAAGCCTGATTGCAGAGTGCAGCCTTGAGGGTGGAAACAGATCCTTTATTATCAGCCTCAGAGTGGGGATTTGAATACCTGCTTCCCAGAGGGAAATTATGGCCCTTGCTTATGGACATATTCCCACCTGCTGAAAACAAGGAGGCGGGTAGCACAGGATGATGCTGGCAGTATGAAGAACCATGCCTTCTCATTTAGCAAAGAGCAATGACTCAGAAAATAGGCATTTTAGAACAAATCTGAAGGCTAATGGAATTTCTGAAAAGGGAGAGAATGGATGTAAGGCGTGTGGTCGTCAGCACTGGATGGGAGGTTCGGGCAGAACAAAACTAACATCCCTTTCTGGGTGGCAGCTGGCCGCCAGGCAGCAGATGGCTGCCTGCGATCCTCATGCACATTGGCTACCTGTTGAGTATAAACAATGAAATACTGATATATTGAGAACATGGGGAGATACGTTTGTCGAGACTCGGATTCTCTTCCAATCACCTTTGCATGTAGTCACAAAAAGGAAGGCTGATCCACCAGCATCCTGCTCCCCGTTATGAAAATATAGCACTATGCCCCACCCCCATCAGAACTGCAGGACCGTGTGTCCGGGAAAGGCGAGGGGCTGCACTGGCAATTGGCAAGACTGAATGGTGAAACTCGCGGTGCACCAGCCATGACAGTGACACTGTCCCCCCAGCAACACTGAGGTGCTCTTCCAGAAAGCCAGCCCCTTCCTTAGATTGAGATTCTCTGTATTTGTATTAACTCTCAGTCCCCATATGAACATCTGAACAAAAAGTGTCTTCGAAATGAGTAAAATCAAGGGCAGCTTCTGCGATTGAGTGTGGATAGTAGGAGAGGGAAGAAAATGTTTTCATACTTTTAGTCCTGTGAATTGAGTCCTCTTCATGGCTCTCTTAGGCCAACGCTTTCTGAGTCATGGACATCCTTGGTTGGGTTGCAGGTGGAAGGAAGCAAACTGGCATCTACTTCCATTCCCTTTCTCACCTTGTCTTTTATTCAGGTAGCACTGACTAATATAGGTTAATTTCACTGATCCATTCTTTTGTTTATTTAGTAAATATTCACATAAGATTTACTATATGGGAGGCGCAATGCTAGATGCCAATAATACAGAGATGAATAGGATGGGTCCAATTGGGTGTGGAGGCAGCCGGCTAACAATGGCTACAGCACTGCATGCACTGGGAGTGGCACTAGGGAAGTCGGGAGAAGTGAGCACCTCAGTGAGAAAAGGCTGCGTGAGCGGAGATGGAGGGACATTTGCTCTGCAGGTAATGAGGGTGAGGCACTCCCAGCAAGGAGAACAAGGAATGGTGGATAAGCGAGACAATGGAAAGAGAGCCTATGAACAAGGAAGTAAATGGAGAAAACAGGAAGACATCTTTTTTCAAGACTTGGAGCATCTTCCCAATTATCTTTGCATGTAGTTAACCAAACCAGTGCTCATCCATTAGTCATCCTTGATCCATGGAAGGTGGAGCCTAGATTGCAGTTGACTTTGGTGCTCCACTAAGGATTTTGTTTTTTTGCTAAATCGGGAGTGGGGCAAAAGTAGGTTTACAGTTGTGAGTACGAGAAGCACAGTTAGTTATTGTATTATTATTTATTTATTTTCGTATCATTTTCCATGTGAACAACTGTAAACCTCCCTTTGCCCTACCCTGTATTTGATAGAGGCATTCAAGGATTTGAAGTTGAGAATCACATGTTCCTATTTTTATTTTGGAATGTGTTCAGTTACAAGTGGCTGAACCTCACTTAAATTACTTGATGCCAAAGAGGACTTTTCCCCTCTCACACAAGTGGGAGCTCTGAGGGGTTGGGCTTCAGGTGCAGTGGAATCGGGTAAAAGTGGCATCATCAGGACTCGGTTCTCTCCTACTCTTTGTGTCTTACTCTCTCCCTTTATAAATGTCTCCCTGTTCCTTTCTCTCTACAAGTCTGTGCTATTCTTCCACTGGATTTTCTTTCAGAACCTCTTTTATATGAATTGGCTTGATTCTCAGGAGGCCTTCTTCACATGTTAAGGGACTTCCTCAGAGTTATGTATAGATAGTAATAATATAGGGGAAAGACCTTTGAGGCAGAAGTGCTGGGGTGTTCACTGGTTGGCTTTGGTTGGTTTGAAAGGTTTGACATGCGCTTTCCTGAACCAACATTTGAAGCTGAGGTGAGACATATTCCATGTAGGTCTGCGTCAGGTGCCACCCTCTTTACAGGTGCTGGGGGAGTTAACCTCCTTAAACTACTTGAGATAGACTTCCTGCTTGGCCCAGGAAAAAGGCAATGGGAACATAGCAAAAATTCTGGCTTCCACCTCCTCTACAGTATCCAGAGGAAAACAGGGAAAAGAGTAAAACTGAAATTCTCTCTTTCTTCTAAATGTTTCTACACAATGAGTTTTTTTATTTAAATAATTAAACATGTTGAACTACCTTTCTCTCACCTTATTTTTTTCTAAAGCTGATCTACAAAAATGAAGGAGATTAAAGGTTTGAGTGAATCTGAATGGAAATAGAAGATATGTAAATTGATGCTCACAGTGTACCACAATACACAAAGGATTAACCTTGTATAGCTTCCTGAAGCATTTATTTCACATGAATTCAGAAAACATATTGTTTTATCTGAAAACAGATGAATATGTTATGGAGTAGAATACAATTAATATTTAAAAAAATAAAACATGAAGCATCAAGGAAATTTCTGTTTTCTACCTTGGGCTGAATCCCAAGCTCTCTTGAATAGGTATTTGCTCTACTTTGAAATTGGTGGGTGGTTGAAGGTTGAGAAGTACTGGGCTCCATCTTCCTGAATTAAGGAAAGCCACACATAAGGAAGTCCTTTTACATAATTGATGTGTCAGAAGAACATATCTGGGGATTGTTTAATGCTCATGGAATTTTTACAACTCAACAGCAGGGGCAAGGGGATGAGGGTGAGGTGGAGGAGGCAGAGATGTGATGGGAGGGAGAAGCGAAGAAGAGTCAGGTAATTCTTGCTGAATGCTTGGATTTCTTTATATAAGATGATTGTTAGCTAGATTTGAAATCTGTTCTTTCCATATTCTTAGCTTCACTGAGTCAAATAAGTTTTCTCCTTCTTTATGTTGTTATTTTATGAGCTGCTCAACTAAACCTGTTTTCAATAGCATACAAGTTAATGGTACCATGACTTACATTAAAAGGAAGATTAAAAATTCTCAACAACCTGGTGAACTTAATCCTTGCTAATGCTAGGATTATCTCTCATCTCTCCTGGAAGGACTGCGAAAGTTCTAGAAAGTTCCTTGTCCAACAGAATGGGCTGGTACTGTACTGCACACTTTGTTAAGGTTTACAGTGGGCATTGCCAGATCAAGTTACAACAAAGGACTTAAAGGTCAGCTGTGCATTATTTTAGGGGGAGGGGAGAGTGTCTAGAGGAGGTAAAAAATATCCTAAGCCTCAGCTTTTAAAGACTTAGGAAATTGTAGTTGCTTTGTGACATCCCATCCATCACTGTTCTTAACTTCCATTCTGATCAGAATCTCCCTAACCTTTTCCTAGGAAGATCTTTCATGGCAGAAACACTGTCCTGGGTATAATAGAGAGACCAGGCCAGTTCTACAGGGTGGGGAACAGAAGTAGGGATGGGAGGGAAGAGGGGGCCGTCCTCTGTCTCTGTGAATTGATTTGCTAATGTTTTCCTGGGTTTATTCATATTAAAACATCTGAAGAAGTTAAAATCTTAAGACATAAAAATGTTATAGTCACCAACAGGCATGAAGCTGGCTTCAGGGAGTGACCAAGTTAGGCATTTAGAGGATGAGAACCAAATAAGAGAAATATGAAAATTAGAAGCAGAAGCCAAAATGGCCCCACGCATTAATGAATGGCCTCAGGGAACATCTGTGCTTGTCCGCCCTTGGCTTACAAACTGAATCCAGGCATTTTCTCATCACAATGGCTGCATTTGAATAGCAGGAAAGGTCACTTGGATTAAGGGTTTTGACCTGTCACTGCAATGGGGCTTTGGTTTGCTATCTTCACTTTTGGTCTGTAAAGTCTTTTATTCAATGAAAAGTTGATCTCCTCCTTGAGTGGAGGTGGATCAGCTTCATGTTTCTAATTAGTCCCTCCCCCTGCTCCAGACTGCCTGTGTCCTGTTAGGACAGGAGCCCTAAGCCCTCTCTGAGGCTGTGGTGCAGTGGATGCACTCCAGTGCTGGACTGGTGCATTTGCGTTGCTAGCATGCTGGCTTCCTCTCTGGGGATCACATTAGCAGGTCCCTGTCTTTCCCTGGCTCTTGACTATGTAGCATTTAACCTTCCAATATTTTTCTAATTAGAATTATATATATCTAAACACTTTGGAAAGCATTATGTGCTGCTGGTTAATTAGATGCAGTTGATTATAATTATTTTGTTTTGAATTCCTTTTCAGGAGATAATCTATCCAGGTAATTCACTCAGATTTTGGATCTTGAGTAACTTTCAAAATGCTCTATATTGAAGATCCAAAAGAAGCTATGGCCAATTTTGAAAATCTTTAGCTTTGTAGCTCTACTGTTTAGTCTGACTTTCTGACCTCTGACTCTCAGCACCTAATTACTTCATCTCGACTCTGAATAATACCTTGTCTATTCTTTTGAAAGGTAGGTAGGATACCCTTGTCCTTCAGGGGGGCACCCACACAATGTTGTGAAGCTGTTAGCCACGATGTGGGCTCTTGATTCTTAAGTTTGGCAAAGAAGGAATTCAGAGCCAAGAACTGTAGTGCAAGAGGAAGTTTGTTTAGCCTCATCTCATCTAAACTTTAGCATGTGAAATGAAAGGACACTTGAAGAGAAGATTTGAGCATGCTGCTCAGAGAGCTGCCTTGACCTCTTACAGAGAAAGACACAAAGGCAGCCCGGTTGGGCTTGAGCATTGACCTATGAGCCGGGAGGTCACGGTTTGGATCCTAGTCAGGGCACGTACCAAGATTGCGGGTTCGTTCCAGTGGTGTTTTGCAGGTGGCAGCTGATCAATGATTCTCTCTGACCATTGATGTTTCTAACTCTCTCCCTTCCTTTCTGAAATCAATAAAAATATATTTAAAAAAAAGAGAAAGAAGTGGGGGGGGGGGATAAGGACACATATGTAATACCTTAATCAATAAAGAAAAAAAAAGGAAAAAAAAAGAAAGACAAAGAAGCAGAAGAAGTGAGCTAACAGGGTTACATGGATGCAGGGAACAAGTTATAGAGGCAAAAGAAAGGCTCTTAGAGCTTAGAAGAAAGCAAGCAAAGACACATGCCTGAAGAAAGGAGTGGGCATACTCTAGAGAGTGCATATTGAGTCCTTTGTCTTAAGGGTTTTTATCTGTTTTCTAAAAGGAGGGGATTTTGGGGGAGGTCTCAGGGGCAGATCTCAATAGAATACTCATCAGCTTTCCAGGTGTGTCCTTTCAGGGTCATAGTCTCTACTGATTGGTCAGTGCTAGAGTAGGGGATCATTGGTCATTGCATCTGGTCCTGATGTCAGCCATGGGGTTGTGTTGTTTGCTTTTGCTGTTTTTCTGGGCCCGGAGCTGAAACACAATTGAGGCCTAGATATTATCTCTAGTTTGGCCAAAACTCTGTCTCTGTGGTCAATAGACCTGAGGCTTTGTTCCTAAGATTATTTGATGCTGACCAGAACCTCATTGTTCTGCGTAAGGGAGAAGGAGGCAGGTGAGTCAGGGTGCTGGATAAGGCCAGTTTGAATCAGCTGTCTCAGTTTCCCATTCCACTTGCCAAGGAATTTTCCTAGCTACTTACTATCCTGCCTCAAAACTAAATGCTGCTTCTCACTGGTATAGGAAATATAGGGAGGCCTAGCTTGTCCTCTGTTTCTATCTTCAACTCATTGAGCATTTCCGGTGGTTCCATTTCATTGCAAATTTCCATGCTGGCTTATTCTGACCTTGTTTAGTGGCCCTCTGACCTACTTAGAGACAGGCTACGTCTTTTTTTTTTTTTTTTTTTTTTTTTACTTTCTGGAAAATTCCCTGGGACAATTCTACTTGGAATTATTGCAGCAGTGCCAAATCCCTCAGCCACAAAATACCACAGACTGGGTGTCTTTAAACAACAGAGATGTGTTTCTCAAAGTTCTTGAGCCTGGGAAGTCCAAGATCAAGATACCAGCTGCTTTGATTTCTGGTGAGGGCTCTCTTCCAGGCTTGTAGCTGGCCACCTTCTCGCTGAGTCTTCACATGGGAGAGAGAAAAGAACAAGCTCTGTGGTGTTTCTCCTTATAAGGACACTAATTCTATCAGAGAGCCTCACCTTATGGCCTCATCTAAACCTAATCACCTCCCAAAGACCCCATCTCCCAGTGCCATCATATTGAGGTTGGGGCTTCAAAATAAGAATGTGTGAGGGACAGTACAGTCCACAGCAGAGGGTGTTATGGCAGAGGTTAGAACTCACAGAGGAAGCACTTGCTCCAGGGCAGTCAGAGCACAGTGTGTGGGGGTGTAAGTGGGGTGCAAAGGCACCATCTACAGGGTTGTAGGAAATAATTTCTAGAAGGTCACTGGGACTTAAAATAAGGAGGGTGGAATCTGTGAGTGCTCAGCATGTCTCAGCTTTTCTCCCAACTCCTGAGAAATTGATGTGGTGATTTTAAATTCCCAGGAGGAAAACAGAGGGCTGTGATCGCATAGTAGTGAGTATTATTCCCATTGACATAAACAGGATGCTGCCATATGAAGTGTTTTGTCATTTCTTTTGAGGTTATACAAAACTACTGAATATTCTTTTGAAATCCTTGGGTCCAAATTTGATCCCTAGGAAAAGTTCCCTGTCAACGGAAAGAAGATTGCTTTATGTAGGGCCCCACTAGAAAGAATAATACGTGCACATTGGCCCCGGCATGCAATGAAAAGTATATAGTCTGTGTTCTTTGATATACCCACCTGGTTCAGGTACAGCCTCACATAAATCTTTTCTTACTTCCAAAGTTAGGATGATGCTGTGATAAGTCTAAAAGCCCCTTTTCGTGGTAATTATAATCAGGGTTTTGAATCCATCTATGCGTCTATAGCCTTTTAGTGTTACACTTAAATAGATGCCATCAGATGTATTTTGAGGCCTGATTTAGCTTCAAGAGTTTCCATTTAAAACTCTTTCTTGTGTTTCTAGCATTTGTCAGCAGCAAGGCTAGTGAAGTCAGTCTAGTCATAAATGACTGTGGTGAGCAGATGAATTCAAAGCTCTTCACTGTGTGAAGGTAAGAGTATTTCCTCCTCACAACTACAGAAGCATACATTTTGAAAATAAATAGCCTCATCCTGGCTCTGTCAGGATTTTAGAAGGTGCTAAATAACCAGGTCATGAAGAATTAAGGCTCACAGAGCTAGAGGGCCTAGAGGACAGCGGGTAGACAGAGCAGCCCACCAGGCAGGGAGCGAGCCAAGCATGGTCCTGCTCTCACTGTGTGGGCAGCTGGGGGCTGCAGACCCAGGGGTGCATTAAGGAGCTGCTTTTTTGGACATGGCGTTACTTGAACATCAGAGGGTATTATGCACAAATCTGAGGAAGATTAAGGGATCTGGGTTGCACTGTACCGTAAGAGAAGATGAGATTAGCTTTCCCCAGCTAGAAAGCCTGGATGCATTTTAAAAAGTATTTTAGCCACAGGGATTTCTAAATTCTCCTGGAATCTATTACCATCTATTAGCTCCTGAGGCTTTGAAGCGCGGATTGCTAAAGATTGGGCAGTAACAGGGCGATTTGCTTTCCTTTGTGGTAGGGTTTGAATACCAAGGTGCCCAGTGAGATTGAGGGCTGCTCCATGCCTGATGCGGGTGGTAGGGAGATATTACACAAAGCCTGCTTACAAATCAGGTGGCTCAACGCCTGGAATAAAAAGTGTGGTAATCAGCTTACACTGTCACGTCTCTAGCAGGGTGACAGCAGTACCTAAGACCTACTGTTTGGAAAGTCAGAAGCAAATGTTTTCGCTTCAGCTCTTAATTCACATGATGTCATCTCTTCCCACAGTGCAGTTGCACTGAGGAAATCAGACTATATTCTTTCCTCTGCGTGAAAGTGGTTTTAGAGCAGGGGTCCTCAAACTTTTTATTTATTTATTTTTTAAATATATTTTATTGATTTTTTACAGAGAGGAAGAGAGAGGGATAGAAAGTTAGAAACATCGATGAGAGAAATCGATCAGCTGCCTCCTGCACGCCCCCTACCGGGGATGTGCCCGCAACCCAGGTACATGCCCTTGACCAGAATGGAACCTGGGACCCTTGAGTCCGCAGGCTGACTCTCTATCCACTGAGCCAAACCAGTTAGGGCGGTCCTCAAACTTTTTAAACAGGGGGCCAGTTCACTATCCCTCAGACCGTTGGAGGGCCGGACTATAGTTTTAAAAAAAAAAAAACACACTATGAACAAATTCCTATGCGCACTGCGGGCCCGGGACGAGTCGGCTGCTAAGCAGGACAGGCAGCGGCACCCGGCGGGCCGGATAAATGTCCTCGGCGGGCCGCAGTTTGAGGATGCCTGTTTTAGAGCCATTAGAGATTCTATGGGCTTCCCTTTGCCCTGGGCCCCTAAGGTTGTACTTTTAGACAGAGTTGTCAACAGTGACCTCTAAACGTCTGGAATCGGGACAATAGCAGTGATCTTTAGTCTTTGTCAAGCATGTGCGAGGGGCTTTCCTTCCCCACCTATTTAAACCTCACAAAGAAGGTTTTGAAGAACCTCTGACTTGGCATTCATTTACAATCTATTTTAAAATTAAGTTATTATCCCTATGTTTGTACTTTATAATTTTGAACCATTTTTTGATAATAAAACTTGTTTTTCCCTTGGTTATATAAAGTAAAAATCATTTGAAATTCCTGCCCCTGTGATAATCATGAATAACATTTAGGTGGCCACACTTTCATTTCTCTCTCTCTCTCTCTCTCTTTCCCTCCCTCCCCCCCACTCTCTCTCTTACACACACACACACACACACACACACACACACACACACACACACAAATTAGATAAACTGTACATTCTGTATTTATTGTTGGGACCTTTTAAAAAATACATTGTTTGTTCTTCCCTCCCTTCTCATCCAGGACTGCCCCTCTCCAACATCAACTAGTACTGAACAAGTATATAACTCGATTTTTCTCACTGTGTCTCTATAACTATCACACATGTGTATATTTATGTTTTGTTTTGTACAAAAAGGCATCCTGCAAAGCAGTGTTAGTCATGTCCTTTGGACCCAGCATCTACAGTTCTGAATGGTGGGCAAGACATTCCAAAATTGTAACATGTTCTCTGAATCTTATTTTTCTTGCTCAGTCATATGTCATGGACTTCTCCACTTGAGAGAGCATAGAGCTAACTCATTCTCTTTAATGACTTCATGTAGAATGGGGGGTAGGAGCCCCACCTATTTCTTTTTCCCCATATGCATAGTCAGTTGTGCATGTGCCATTTATCAATAAGCTGTTCTCTCCACAACACATCACAGTGCTTGCTTTGTCTGATAGAGACTTCTATCTGTGAATATTGCCAGGATCAGGTGGGGTTTACTCCAGAAAGGATTCTGGGATTCATTTCTAGGCTCCTCAATCTGTTCTGCTATTTATTCCCTGTTTGATTTGGATGGATTTAAGTCTGGTATGATCCACCCCTCATTATTCTTTTTCAAAAATTTCTTGCCAATTTTTGTACATTTAATCTTGCCTAGGATCCTATATAATAAAAGCCTAATATGCAAATTGACCAAACGGCAAAACGACTGGTGGGTGGGGGGGCCAGGCCAGCGAGCAGGTGGTGCTGAGACTGGAGGTGGTGGAGGGGTGAATGGGGGGAGGGGCGGGGTGGGACGCTCATCAGCTAGAGTGAGCCTAAGCTGTCAGCCAGACATCCCCCAAAGGCTTCTAGTCTGCAAGAGGGCGCAGGCCAAGCTGAGGGACCGCCCCCTCCCCGAGTGCACGAATTTTCATGTACTGGGCCTCTAGTTTTATTATATCCACTATAATTGGCACTGTATTAAATGCATATATAACATTTGAATTTAAGTATTTTTTTCTTTTCATTTTCATGCTATTATATTTTTAAATTTTTTACTGCAAATGTGGAGAAAAGCTAAAATTTTCCAGCCACCTGATGGAACTCCTTCATTGATTCTAGTAGTTTTTATTTTAAAATTGGTATAAAGTGTCTAGGCATATAAACATAACATTAGTATTTAAAAGGGAAATCTATATCTTTTTATTCACTCTACTTATATCAACTGTTTTCTTAATGTCACTGTTCAGTTGTAATGATAATAGCAGGCATAGCATCTTATTCCTGGCATTTGATTGTTTGAAATGATATTTGCAATTGGTTTTAAAAAATAGTTATTTGTACACTCAAGAGGTTTATTTCTACTTATATTTTATTTGGAGTTTTATTAAAAATGGCTGTAGAATTTTACCAGATGCTTTTATGGAGCCTATTGATGTAAGCAACTGCTTTTCCTCCATGCATTTGTTGCTATCATGAATGATGTTAATGGATTTGCTGGTGTGGAAACTGCCTCTCTGGTGTTAACTCCACTCAATCATTGGCAATATTCACTTTGTCTACTTTTGGATTGTACTTGCTAATATATTATTTAGATTTTTGAAAATATGTATAAATGGGATTGCTCTGTAGTTTTTTTTATTGGACTTTTAAGGCTAAGCCAGTTTTATAAAGTGGATTTAGGGGCTCTCTCTATGTTTCTATAGTCTTATACAACTTAAATAACATATTACTATTCTTGATAAGTCATATGCTTCCTTTTTTAATGCTAGAAATTTAAACACTTTTCCAATTTCCTCTATGGTAATTGGTCTATTCAATTTTCTAGGTGTCAAGTCAGTTTCCTTAATTTATATCTTGCACAAATTCATGCCAAGAACTTTAGAATGTTTTCACTGCTTTTTCCTGCTTCTGGCTCCAGCCTTGCTCCTTTCCAGCTCCTAGGCTTTCTTTCATTCTGTACTATTATGATAGCCTTGCAATTCGTCTCTTATTTTAGTAGTTTTGATGTTTAATTTGTATGTTCTCAATAATGGTAATATTAGCTATTTAGATTTCACAATATATTTACATGATACACTTCTCACCACTGTTTTATTTCTCTTTTTTCCCTTTTCCTCTATCTTAAAGTCAGCTCTGACTCACTTTAGTTGCATTAGAGTCTTTCTCAATATTTTTATTGAGAAAATTATGAAGCGTGAAGTTTATTTAATTTTTAATCTTTGCATTTCTCAATGATTTTCTTTCTAGCTGTATAAACTTGGGAAAGTTATTTAACTTCTCTGTGCCTCAGTCTCCTTATCCATAAAATGGGGTTACTGATAATAGCTACCTTATATGAATATTGTGATGACCGAATGAGTTGGTGTAAGCATTCTGGTGATCGACCACAAAATAACTTATTATTATCTCCCATGGTTCTGTGGGTTGGTTGGGCTTAGCTGAGCAGTTCTTGTTTGAAGTTTTCTCATGTGGTTGGCGTCAACATAGTAGCAGGGGCTGGAATCCTCTGAAGATTCAGCTGGGCTGTATGTCCTAGATGGCTTTTTCACTCACATGTCTCAGTTTTCCTTCATGTCATCTCTCTTTCCATCAGAGTTGCCTGGATTTCTTACTTGGGAACTTGGAGCTCTGAGAGGCAGAAGATGGACACTCTTTATAGTGTTTTGGCTTGGAACTGGCACAGTGACACTACCAGTTTCTATGAGATGGGAGACTAGACTCCACCTTGAGTTGGAGGAATGGTATGAATGGAAAGGGAAGGAAGGAATTAATTGCAGCTACTTTTATAGGCACATGATCACAATAAGGGTAATACTTAGAATAGAACCTAGCACTGAATAAGAGTGCTATAAGGGTACCATTGTTGTTATTAAATTACTTTCAATATTTCCTTTTACTCTGAAAGTCGAATGGTACCTCATATGGGTACAGAATTTTAGGAATGCCATTCTTTTCTCTCAGTAGAGTGCAGATGAAGTCTGATGCCAGACTAATTCTCTTTTCTTTATAGGTAACATCACTTTTGTCTAGAATCTTTCAAGACTTTTCATTAAAATCAGAAGTGACAACTATTAACAGACTTTTAGAGGTTCTAGAAAATACAAGACAAAAGGATGGAGTAAATATTGAAAAAGCAAAGATAAACTTTCCTTTTTGTGCTGATGATAACTTTGAGAAAACCCTGTAGACTCTATTAAGAAAAAACTAACTAAATTGAGGAGGAAATATAGTAAGATGAGTGATTACAAGATATACGCATAAAATCAGCAGCTTTTCTCTATTCAACAAGTACCAGAGTTTGCATTGATATGTGTCTTTTACAATCATTCTTAACTTGGAACCGAACAAGCTCTTCCACCTGCCTATGGAAGTTTCTGCAAGGTAGAGAAAGTCTTCTCTAGTATTTCTCTAGCTTTTCCTCTCCTCCATTGGCTCCTTTTTCTCTGCATGTTATTACTGTATGTATGATTATGGTCTACTAGCTGCCTTTTTGTGGGGAGATTTGTCCTTTTATTATGAGGTTTTAATTGTCCTATTTTGGAAGATTATCCTTTATTTTTTATTTTTTAAAATATATTTCTTTATTGATCTCAGAGAGGAAGGGAGAAGGAGAGAGAGATAGAAACATCAATGATGAAAGAGAATCATTGATCGGCTGTGTCCTGCACGCCCCCCACTGGGGATCGAGCCTGCAACCCAGGCATGTGCCTTTGGCCAGAATCGAACCTGGGACCCTTCAGTCCGCAGGCTGATGCTCTATCCACTGAGCTAAGCCGGCTAGGGCTGATTATCCTTTATTTTATGATATGATGAGATGACTGGAGGTTGCTCTCGCTCTCGCTCTCGCTCGCTCTCCTTTTGTTTTGTCTTATGGCTGCCCTGAAAGTGCTCCCAATGGGTTTCAGAGACTGGCTGCTTTCTTCTCATCCGAACATTCTTTTTTTGCTGCTGAGGAGGCTGGGTTGGTGCTGAGAGGTTTTCTTGGGTACCTCAGCAGAGGACAGCCAGCCAGCCAGCTGGACCCATCCCAGGCTCATGGAGTTGTTGCTGTTCAAAGTGTCCCAATAGTGTGACCTGAGCTCAGAGGGTGAATAGAGTAACAAGTAAGCCATGGAAACCAAGAGAAGGGGACCCAGCTACCCAAGGATGATCAGCAGAATATAAATGGTGCTGGTCAAATAGGATGGAGGAGAAAGATAATGACTCTTAAAAAAAGGTATAAAGTAATTTCATTGCAGAAGAAAGTTTTATATAATTTAAACAAAATGCTGTTTTAAATGAAACATTCAATAGATGGCAAAGATACCCAAGATATTGGTAACAGTGATTGACTCTGGGCAGGGAGGGGGCAGTGGGGTGGCTGGGGGACTAGGCTGAGAAGATGACTTTCTTTTCATTGACATGTGCCCCTGTGTCAAAATGACACATCACCTATGTATGCAGTTATGCAGTACAATGGGGAATGAAATGAGCTATAAAACAAATCAAGTAGAGGTGTTAGGATGGGGAGGGGGGATTTTCTGTTTCTGAATTATAGGAGAATATAACATTTAATTTGGAAGGAAAATGCATTTTTATTTTTATTATCTTCTAGTGAAACCACAAGAGCATTAGTAATACCTGTGACTTTATCATCAACAGAAATAAAAAATATTTTCATATAACAGAGTTGTTGCAGATATCTTGAAATATCGTTTATGCTCATCAGTGCTTGAAATTATAATCATTAGTATCACCACTAGAGCTTGATATTTAATGTTGTAATAGGAAAGCATATCTATTGCTATATCATGAATTTGTGTATTTTAGTATTTTGATATTGGTACTTAAATATATTGCTTTTCTTTGTAATGCCATGTATTCCTTTTTATTTGTTTAAAAGTATTATTTGGGGAAAGGCTGCATAAGTTTTAGTAGACTGCTGAAGGGACCCATGTCCCAAAGAAGGTCAAGAATCTACAGGATATATGGACTGTTTGGGTGAACTACTGGCCCAGATAATCCAGTGTAAAAACAATGTTTCAAATACAGAGGAAAATATTCTATCTAATAAAAGAGTAATATGCAAATTAACCATCACTCTGCTATGCCCACAAGCCATGCCCACAAGCCAATCAGGAACGAATATGCAAATAAAATCAACCAAGATGGCTACTGCCACAGAGAGCAGGAGGGAGGCTTGGGTTTCCCCGGCAATGGAGGAAGCCAAGCTTTCCGGCTGCCCTTGCCGGCCTAGGCCTCCACTCCAGGCTACAAAGTTTCAATGATAGAAGATACATAAACCTAAACAGAAATGGCAGCAGCCACGGCAGCCACGGAGCTGGAAAGAGCAGGAGGCTAGGGTTGCCCCCGGCGATGGAGGAAGCCAAGCTTTCTGCACACCCTGGTGGGCCCAGGCCTCCACTTAAGGCTACAAAGTTTCAATTATAGAAGATACATGAATCCCAATAGAAATGGCTGCTGCCACAGAGCAAGCAGAAGGCTTGGCTCCGCTCCAGGCTACAAAGTTTTAATTGTAGAAGATAAATAAACCCCAGATACCAGGGCCTTCGCTTGGGTCACCAGGGGGCGTGGCCGGCCTGCAAACCACCACAGGCCCCTCGCCCAGGCCACCCCATGCCCCAAGGGAACCCCCACCCTGATCCGGGACACCCTTCAGGGCAAACCAGCTGGCCCCCACCCGTGCACCAGGCCTCTATCCTATCTAATAAAAGTAATATGCAGATTGACCATCACTCCAACACACAAGATGGCTGCCCCCATCTGGTCAAAGATCCTGCCCCCATGTGGACACAAGATGGCCACCACAAGATGGCCAGCAAGGGAGGGCAGTTAGGGGTGACCAGGCCGGCAGAGGAGGGAAGTTGGGGGAAAACAGGCTGGCAAGGGAGCAGTTAAGCATCAGTCAGGCTGGCAGGGGAGTGGTTAGGGGGTGATCAGGCTGGCAGGCAGAAGCAGTTAGGGGCAATCAGGAAGGCAGGCAGGTGAGCAGTTGGGAGCCAGCAGTCCTGGATTGTAAGAGGGATGTCCGACTGCCTGGTGGGATCGGGCCTAAACAGGCAGTCGGACATCCCTTGAGCTGTCTCAGATTGGAGAGGGTGCAGGTTGGGCTGAGGGACACTCCCCCCGCCCCCAACCTTCCCGTGCACGAATTTCATGCACCGGGCCTCTAGTGTAAATAAATAAAGGATCAAATAATTGGAGGGACATTAAGAGACTTGAAGGACAGTCCCACACTTCCAAAATAGGCAGAATAAAAGGAAATCTTTCATCATAAAAAACACACACAAATCTTCCCAATAAAGGGTGGCTGGAAGCATTATGTCTGTGTTGGCTTTTGGCTTTTGTTATTGCTTTATTTATATGTTGATTAAAGAAGAATGCAACATTGGCAAACCTCTGTTGGACTTCAGATTTTTTATTTTCAAGTAGAATTTTATTGTTCTACCAGATCCCCCAGTCTCAGAATCACTGATGCAGGTCAGCCCCTTACGGCCCAGGTGGAGGAGCCAGTGTGATTGTCCGAGGGGAACAACCAGTTAGGGAGGAGCCAGGACTGGAGTGCCCCTGCCCCAGGTCTCTGGGCTGTTTGAAGAGGGCCCTGGTGGAGTTGGTAGTGAAGTCCCAGGACACTGGCCTGATGCTTTTATATCTGTAAGAACATTCAGTGACCTGTCCCTGCAGCAGGCAGCTGCCGCAGCATTGTCCTCTGAGCACTCCTCGCTCTTTGCTCCACATCAAGGGGTAACTGGCCGTTAACATAATTTCTGGGGTAACAAAGAAGCAAATTGGAAAACTCTCGCTTGATGTCCTTCCCATTTTATTTTTCAGTCCTTGTTTATGTAGCAAGTGGAGAGCAACATCAGTGCTTGAGACTACTGACAGGTGTACAAGGAAACAAAAGGCCGTGTGTGTGTGTGTGTGTGTGTGTGTGTGTGTGTGTTACTTCAATACTTCATAGTTCTCTTTCTGGAGGAGGAACCCTGGGTTATATATTCATGTGAATTTTTTTTATTACTGGTCATTGTAGTCTTATTTTATTAGATCTTAGTTAAATATATTTCAGGTAACAAGGTTGTTAATAGTGTTTGCATTTATAAAAAGTACCAGGGCAGACTTAATTGCGGGTTTTGATAAAAGTGAAGGATTCAGCATATAGTGAAAGGATGGTAGCATTTGCTCTAAGATTTGGGGCCTTCCCCAGAATATGCAAACAAACAAAAGAAATAAATACTAATGCATAAATAGTGCTGATTATGGGTATGAGACTCCAGGGGCTGAATTAAACAGGGATTTCCTTTTCTCAGCAACAAGAATACTGGACATAGGCAGTCCAGGGTGATGGGACACCTCCAAAGGACCAGTCTTGTTCCATCTTATCATTCCTCATGCTCCCCAAAATGACAGCCATGCTCCTGGGCTTCTCATCTGTATTTCAGGCAGCAAGAAGGGCGAGGGGCAAAGAAGGGAAAAGCAAAAACCGAAGGTGGAGCCCACAGCTTTCCTAGAAGCCCTACTGTAGCTTCCACTGCATCCTTAGCCAGGAACGTGTCACATGATTGCCAGGGCTGCAGGGAGTTCTGGGAAGTATATTTTGAGCCAGGCCAGATGCCACCTGAGTAAAATAGAACTTCTGTTGTAACAACGAAGGAGTGGTAGGATTTGGGATATGCAACCAACAGCCTAGCACAGATCCTTCACCATACTCCTGTCTTTATTCTAGCTGATTCCTGATCATGTGAGGTCTCCATCTGTGTCTCCTCCTCCAGGAAGGCCCCTGGGCCTAAGAGAAGTAAAGTGGACATTCTTTGAGCATTGATGCCAGGCTTTAGACATATAGTTAATCCCTAATGTATCCATATCATCTGAAACTATCTGTTTTATATACATTACACTTGTAAGTGCCATCATAGTAGGTTTGGCATCCAATTTTTACTCCCAGCTCCTAAAATAGTACTTGCCACATAGTAGGTGCTTCTTTAAAGTTTGTTGAACTAGACTGTTGAAAACTAGTTCAATTTAATTGAATTTAGGCATCTCAAAGCACTTTTAGTTTAGGTGTTTTTTTTTTTTCATCTTTTTTTCTTTTTTCCCTTTTGGAGGTATAATGTGTCTATTTATAAGTGCATCTGTTGGATGCATCTTTAGATGTTTTCTATCTTGTAAAACATAACTTGTGCCAGCATAGTGTGTGTGTGTGTGTGTGTGTGTGTGTGTGTTTATGATTAGTATCTGGATGCAGTCAAACTAGTTATTTCTCATGGCACTAAGGGCTTTGACAACTGTGAACCAAGTAGGGGTTAGAGACAGTGGTCTCAAACATAGGATTCCAGTGCGGTGACAGAGGTGCAGTTAACCACCCAGGGGTCTTGGAAGACAAATGAGGTTGTTGATCTGAAAAGCATTTGAAACTCTTACCTCTCCAGCAGAAAGATCCTATGTTAATCCCTGGTACATTTAGTTAATCCTCTATTCCCCATGTCAGCGAGTTTGGGGGGTAGAGGGTTCAGATTGTCTGAAGGTCATCTGAGTCTTGATATTGGGATTGAATTACAATGCATTTTGGATGTTGGCTGGAGGCCAGCCTCCTGTGTGGGTAAAATGAGGCATTGTTAATGGGAGTCAGTATTACATAAATTAGCATTATCAGGGCTGTCTCAGCCCTTTCGGGGCAGGTGACCTGGAAGACATCTGTATTAAGAAGGGCCAAGGCGTGTGCAACACATTTATATCTGGCTGTTCTCAAATTCCATCTTTATTATCTGTTTTGATCATAAAAAAAGAGCTATATTTGGGCTCCATGAGCTTTAGCAGTGCTTTCACTGGGTTACATTTCAGTGTTTTATTGAAATGCTCATGTGAAGAGTATCTCAGACCTTCAGGCAGAACTACTAGCAAAGTCATTTACCATTAAGGGTTAATAAATGAATGGTTGATCTAAGACCTGAATGTCCCAAAGTGTGGTCCCAAACCAGCAGCATCAGCATCACCTAAGAACCTGTTAGAAATGCGCATTCTCAGGCGGCCCCAGAACTACTCAATCAGAAAGTCTGAGAGTGGGCCCAGCACTCTGAGTTTTAACAAATCAAGATGTTTGCCAAGGGCTTTGAATCATGCCCCTTAGAATTCAGCAACAGGGAAAAACAAAACAAAACAAAACAAAAAAAACGTCTTCTTTGGTAAATAGGCAAGAACGCTTTTCCCAGACAATGAGAATGACATCAACCATCCTGTTTCCATTTCTGCCTTTTCCTTCAGAAAACTTGGAGCTATGCTGACTGTTCAATCATAGGCAGTATGTTAGCCTGGCGATTTTAATTTCCCTTTTCTTTCCATGAATTTTATTTGCTTCTTTTATTTAACAGTCTTACTATGAGTCTTTTGTCATAGGACTTCTCAAACCCATTTTACTAGTAGGTGGGCTGGCAGTGTAGGTAGGACATAATTTGAAATAAATTGTCTCAAAATGATTGACAATAGAAGTATTTGACTAAGAACTGTACTAGACAATGGCATATTCCTTTTTTTCTTTTAGTGAATTATATATATCTTTCTTTTTGAATGCTACACAATATTCCTCTGTGTGGTTGTACTTTAATTTATAAACCTACCTCCTATTACCAGATATTTACTAATAGGTCTTCATGAACATTCTCACCTATGTTATCTTGGCACACTTTTGAAATATATCTGCTAGGTAAATTGTTGGAAATGGAATTTTTGGATTAAAGAGCACACACATTTTTTTAAAAAATTGATCTTCTAGGTAGCTGCTTAATTGCCTTTCAAAAATGATAAACTAATTTACTTCTTTAAATGAGATTGTCTCTTTACCTAAATACTCATTACCACAGGGCATTATCAGATCAACACAATTTTCCCAATTTTATAAATGAACAAGTTATATTGTTTTGAATCATTGTTTTTACTTGCCTTTCTTTAACTCTGATGAAGTTAAACATTTTAAAACATATTTATTAGCTAATCTTTTTTTTTCCTTTCTTCTTCTTCTGGTGAATTGCTGTTTAAAGATGATGTCGATCCATGTTTTTAATGACCTAATTCTAAGGTTTTCATACCTGGAAATTCTTTGAATCACCAGAGAAGCTTATTGAGTCTGCTTTTCTAGTAGTCTACTTTCTAAGATCACATTGATGATTGGTCAGGTTGGCTCTGTGGTCCATAAACATTGTAAACACAGTGTCAAGAGTGGTCTCTCAAACCAGCAGTGTTTATTTGTTTTTATGGAGTTAACAGGAAATAAATATTCAATATTGCTTTGTGGGGACAATTGTAATTAGGAGCCAAAATAGTCTATCCACTTTTTCCCTCTTTTATGTTAAAAATTATATGTAAAATGTTATCTCATATTAGGATCCAAACTGTCTTTTGTGCTGGAAATGAAAATGGAAGATAGAGAATTAACATTTCTATGAGAATTTCTATTGTGAATTATATACCAATTAAATTTATTTCTTTCATAATCATTAACTCATCATGCTCCCCATATTGAGCCCAGAGGTCCCGAGCTGAATTTTAAAACCCATCATAGTAACAATATATTAGGATTCTGGTATTTTTAATTTCCCCTGCATTTCTATTGTTTTTCACAATGTTGCATTCATCACAAAAACTCTCTACTATGGCTTGTATTTTTCCATCTCCCTGACTTTACAAAGGATTAACATATCTTTAAGCATCACCCAACAATTGGTTTTATCCTCAATATTTCTCATTATTCAGTAATCCTGAGCCTAACATCCTTGCCAGGCAGCCTTTTCTTGCCCAGGTGAGGCTGGGGTAGGGGAAGAGGAGGTCAAGTTTGTGAGTCACTGTATACATTTCTACCTTATCATTCACCACAACATTATACAGGAAAATAGATGAAGAAACTAAACCAGCCCCAATTGTCTGCCATATTAAGAAAAATGAAACTTGATCAGAAAAAAAAAAAGGAATTGGATAAAGAAGGCTCTCATCTTTCTACTCTGTTATAGACTTACAAACCATAGTTTCTATGCCCCAATTATTTCAGTTGTTCATCTCCCGCTTATTTTGTTCTCCTTTTCCACCTCATTTCTCTGAGATTTGCACTATCCATTTGTTCTTGAAAGCAGTTAACAGTTAATCTATAACCTGGTATTAGGGCCTCCCCTGAGGATTTACCAATTGATTGGCCTTTTAATTCAGTAGTTAAAATTCTCCCAGTACTCACTGACACAGAGCAGTTTCAATTTGTGTGTTTTAAAGTGTTGGCCAGAATCATTAGGAAAGTGAAGTTCACACATCTGCCTGAACCATACCAGGCAGTTGATTTACAGTTTGATTGTAGCTTGATTGGGGAGTAGGGAGGCGGGGCGAAGGGAAGAGGTATTTGGATCAGAACAATTGCCAAGTGCTCTCTCATTCTGGCCTCCATCCAAATGCCACATCTTACAGCATGATAACAGCACACTCAGTCCGGGTTAGTGCTGATGTGCGTGGTTTGGGGACAAGAGCCAAAGGGTGGCCAATTATATCTTCACAATGTATAGGTGGGTCTTCAGCAAAGCCAGGATGTACAGTCAAGTTTTCCTAGAACCGCTGCTGTTACAAACTTACATCATTAGAATTAGGACAATAATCAGTGGAATTTCGATAGGGTAGATGTTCCATTAAGAAAATTGTGCTATATTTTTTTGTTTTCTTCCCCCAAATTAATTTGTGTTTTATGTCACTATTCAGAAGAAGAAATCACTAAATATGCTACAGTTTTGAAGTGATTTTATTAAAATATTTACTTAGACATTTACTAAATGTTTATTAACATATATATTTTAAATGCTCCCTGTTTATATTTCCTAATCTTCATCTACTTTCTACAATTTTATAATGGAAATATTTATCATTCATTAAAATCTTTCAGACAGATCATGGTTTAAGGTTTTTCTTAAAATTGTTTTGTTTTTGTTTATTTGTTCAAAAGATGTTAATATTCTTTAAGAAATCAAGATACTTGCTTTTGGGTAGGGAGTAAATTTAATAATACAACCTACTTGTCAAATAATACAATATTGTAATTTTAGATTTCTGTCTTTCTAATAAATATGATTTTCTTGAGGCTAAGGGCTGGCTCTTATTCAAATCGGACTCTTTCTGCTTAGCACAGGCCCATGTCAGGTCCTCAGTAAACATTTGTTGAACAAGATAATGAATTAGTTGCCTCTTTGGTGAGGTTAATACAGTCTGCAGTAGCATAGGGTTATGAAATACCCTATGGACAGAGAGGACAAAATTCAAAACATAATGATTCAGTCTCTTAAAAAAGCGAGCAGCACAGCCTCTTCGAGGCATCACCATGTACAGAGCCTCCAGCATTCAGCCCTCCATGGTGCATTCTGTGGGGGTCATTGTCAAGGACTTTGGAATGTGTTAGAATGGTGGGCACAAGCTGGCAGGTCTGAACCACAGCATCATTGGGTAGGCTTTGTGTGCTCTCCATTGGATTGTGTTTTAATTTTGAATCTGTTTATAACATTTAAAATGCAACAATTTCACAATAAAAAATTTGGGTTTCTGAGGTTTCTTAAAAACTCAACAGATCTCTCCTCATCAGCCCTCATGGCAGCATTTCTCTGGAGCCAGATGGTGACTGCTCCTTAGAGACGGACACATAGACTCTATCACTGTCTAGTGGGAGAGATGCTTTGTGGGACACATGCCTGTGGGATAAACACATGAACCCCACAGCTAGTTATAGGACATGGAACAATCTATGCTCCATAGTCAGGCAGGTCCCCTGAACTGGCTATGCAGAAACAGATATTTCCCCAGGTCAGTGTTGGTTTGTTTTTGTTGTTGTTGTTATTTTTTTAATATATTTTATTGATTTTTTTTACAGAGAGGAAGGAAGAGGGAGAGAGAGTTAGAAACATTGATGAGAGAGAAACATCAATCAGCTGCCTCCTGCACACTCCCTACTGGGGATGTGCCCACAACTAAGGTACATGCCCTTGACCGGAATCGAACCTGGGACCCTTGAGTCCACAGGCCAACACTCTATCCATTGAGCCAACCCAGTTAGGGCCCCAGGTCAGTGTTTATACTGGCCCCAGATCTAGAGATAAAGTAGAGGGAGAAGGGCATTTGAGACAGGGAGTAGGATAGCTTTTCCTAGATTTGATGCAGAAAGAAGCCCTTTAGTAGTGGCTGGGGAGCATACAGCAGGCAGGCGGTAGCTGGGAGGAAGGAGGGGATGAGCCTAGAGAGATGGTAGAGAAAGGTTATGAAGGACTGTGAAGCAGATGCTGAGACAGGATTAGATGTGCAAGACACTTGTTGCACGTCCATGAGGGAAATGGGGATGGAGCTGGGGAGGCTGGGAGACTGTCAGGCTACAATGCAGAGGGAGGGAGGGAGAGAAGGAGGGGGAAAGATAGGGGAGAAGGGTCTTAGATAGCAGTGCATTTCCAATAACCTTTAGCAAGGAAGAAGGGAATCCTTGACACAAAGTTGCCTATCACAGGACCTTGTCTTCCCAGAATGAGCCAGCTTTGGTATCCGTGCCATGCTGAGGCACTGGCTTGGATCTGCCTTTTGGAAGTGTAGCCTCAGTGTGAATGTGGTGATGGATTTTGGAGCACAGTAGCTGGGGTCATAGGTTAATTGGGCTCCCCATAGTCAGAAATCCCAAGGCTTATTCTCAGAGCTACTACAGTCTGCCCTTTGTGCCACATAGACCTTCTCCATACAAGTTCAAGGCATAGCATCTCCATGGTTCCTGGGGACCAGTCTTCCTGATAGGGAACTCAGAAGATGAAGGTTAGTGGGACAAACTGTATTCCATCCTCACTGCAGTTGATTTGGGGGCTGCAACTGCGACTCATCCTCTCCTTCCTATAATATCCATTCTGAGTTGCTCACATCCTTGATGATCACCTTGGTAGGTCTTCATGTTTTACGCAAGGGTATGATCCCAATCTTCTTTCCTGGGGTCAGCGGTGTCTGGAACCTTGGTAATCATACCCTTCACAGGCCGGGATTGCTGCGTGTGTCTGTTCATAGTCACAGTGGGGCAAGGGAGTACCAGGAAGCACCCACGAGGGTCACCCAGGTTTCATATGGATCTCTCCCTGCCTTCACTGTATCAAAGCAGCCCTGCCTCTTCCTTTTATTTAGGACCAGTTATCCCTGCAAGTGTGGTGTTCTGTTGGTCCTTAGACGCAGAGTCCAAGCTACCTTGGTGGTAGCTGAAACCCACAGTTCAGTAGGAGCTTTGCTGCAAGAGTGAGTTTTCTTGGATACCAGGACCTCCAACCTTACAGAGCTCAGAGTTGCATGGGTGGGAAGCACAGGCTCCACTGGTGGGTCATTGGAGTTGATGATAAGTGAGGCCACTCCTGCTTCCACTCCTTGACTTTTGGACACGTGTATTCCTCCTAATTGGGACATGCACCATATGGAGGGTTGTGGTCTCCTGCATATGCTGCATCCTGAAGGATGGCACCCAAGCCTTCAGAGCATTGCCTCTGAGCTGGTCCCCACTGACCCTTTAGAAGGCCATTCCAGCATCTGGCGAGGTCAGCTGCTTCTGGGTGGGTGCAGTATGTGATACAACAGTGGGTCCCATGTTGTTGGGCCCAATGCTGTACCTGCTTTCTGAAGTGGATCCTGGTCAGATGCTGTGCTTGTGCAGGATCCCATGCCTATGGATGAGATATTCCATAAGCCTGTAGATAACTGTGCTGGCTATGAATGGCTTATGACTGAGCTGGTCCAACAGAACCCATAAAGGGTTCATAATGGGCAGTTCTAGATACACGACACATAGCAAACATTCTGTCTTTAGTAGGACTCTGTACAATGCCAGCGGCCATTTTTCAAAGAGAGTAAACTTCTCTACTTGCTCCAGAATCCCAGGGGCCTATTTTTAGAGTCTCCCACTGGGGCTTCCTATATCTCTATACTGTCTTGTATGTACCAATAAAGATTTTAAACTGTGCCGTATGACCAGTGGGAATATCTGTTTTTCAAAACTGTAAGACAGAAAGATTGGGAGGTGGGGGGAAACGGGAGGCAAACAAACCAGTTTGGAAGCCAGTGTAATAGTCCAGGCAAAAATTAAGGACCTGAATAGTTCTGATCATAGGCATGATGAAGATGGAGCTGATTGGGAAGATATTTACAAAGCAGGATCAGTAAAACTGGGGAAATTGCATGTCAGGGGGGAAAAACTGTTGGGACAGTTTTGGGGTTTGGGCATCTGCTGAGTAACCAAAACATATTTTTATGTGTTGACATTTTTGCTGTTGCATTTTAGAGGAAAGAGTCCCCAGGGACTATACCACTGAAAGAAACTTGAACTGAGCTGAGCCAAACATGTTAATGAGCTACCTTTAATCAGCTGGATCTCAAACCGAACCCCAATATTAATTTTTGTTGAATCAATTTTTTCTTCCAGAAATACTGAGCTGGGATTAACTAGAAATATATTGAGCCAGAATATAAAATATTATTTTCATCTCTTTTGCTAACTCTGTAACCCCAGTACCTAGAACAGTACCCAATACATATTAGGCGCAGTAAATATTTATTAAATGAATGAATTCTCTCAATGAAACCAATAATTCATTTAGAGTTTATGGTCTCTTTGCCATATTTACAGAAGCAGTTGTTACTGGGAAATCTTGAACTTGCAGTGTAAAAGGAGGTTGGAAAAGATAAGCCTTGTTCACAAGTCTCATGATAAGAGGAGATGGGTTGTATTGAGTCCTGGGAAACTCAGATGTTTCCTGCTTTGACTTGGACTTAATAATTCTGGCTTCATTAAATACTACAGGAGAAGAGGACCAAGAGGGATACTCTTCTTTCCCTCTTGATTCCAAACAGAGAAAAACAAAAAATCCTGGGAAACTCTTACCTTATCTCTTTGTGACCCAGTTATAAGGAAGGGAGACTCTCAGCATTCTTCCTGGTCCACCCAGTGCATGCCAGGGTCCTTTCATTTCTTTTCCCCCCACATCTAGGAGTTTATTCTAAGAAAATAATAGGGAATAAACCATGTGATGAAGTACCAAAGATGCTACTCACAGCATAAGTTAGAATATAAAAATTTAGAACCATCTGAAATGGGTAATAATAGGGGATTGAAATAGGGAGACATAGCCCCTTAGAATCACCTATATTTTAATCTGTAAGGGTAAGATTTGATTGATAAAGCGAACTGAGTTAGAGACCAACTCTCAGCATGTAATGGGAATACTTCTTTCCTCTAATTCTTCTAAGACTTGCACTGTTTATCACACCTCCATCTGCAATTTTGCCATTGACCTTAATGACTTAAAAAAGCACCAGTAGATTCAGAGAAGGCTTGGGGAATGGTGGTTGGCAGAGTCTTCCAGAGCACCCGGTATCCAGTGCTCATGTGCTTCCTTTATACTTTGGAAAGCTTAAATGACCACTTTCCCCTAATGTGACACAGTCTTAATATATCAGGATACACCGAGCAAGCCAGCCCCCTCTCAAAGGCAGTTCTTTTACTCACCGTAACTTCTAAGTTACAGATGGCTCTTTGAAGCTTAGGGTCTGATGTCAGGCCTCCTAAACTCACATGTCCACTCTCACACTTTCTACCCAGGTGACCTTGGAGCAACTGACCAATCCCTTTTCTTCCTTAGTTTAGTCATCTATAAAATTGGGATTTAAAAAAATTATTTCCTCATAAGATAATTGACAGAATCAAATATAAAGCATATGGAACAATTCCTGTCACATAATAAACTAATATTTTTAGCCATCAGCTAAAAACAAAATAATGATAGGGGTAGAGTGGTTCTTTGTGGTGCTCCTGAAATTATGACACCTACATCAATTTCATTTCTTTTTTTATCTCTGGTTGTCCCTGTCCCAGTAATCAGGCCAGGAGTGCCTTCCATCTAAGTAGTTGTGTGGTTATTTTCTGATTTGATTTCATTGACAGTGATATGTTGGTATTTAGCTGCATAATAATAATTCTGTTTCACCCTAGCCTTAATTGGTTTTAAAGTCAAATTTCAGTGACTGTTTTTCATTTATTTATTATTGATTTAGAACAGCATTATTCAACACTGCAGCCACTGTCCACATGTAGCTACTTAGTCTCAATTATAATGAAATACAATTAAATTCAGTTCCTCAGCCACACATTTCAGTTGCTCAGTAGCTACGTGTGGACAGTGCCAGTATTGAACATTTCCATCACCGCAGAAGACCTGTTGGCCTTGCTGACTTAGGCCCCTGATTTGGCTATTTTGTTTACATGGAATCATTGTAGCATTTATCATCACTACTTACTAAACTCGTGTGCACACACAGGCTGGCTGGAAACTTCGGATTCCTGTAAGCATGGGGACAGGAACTGGAGCAACCAGTCATCGCATCAAATCCCAGTCCTCTCAATATCTCTGATCCAGCTCTGTTGGATAATTCTCGACACTCTATGCTCAGTTTTGTATTCCTGTTCATACAAAAAAGACCTGGCAGGATATAATCCAATTGCATAAAGTGTATGGTTCTGATATTGAAACTATGCTACCCTAACTTTACAGAGTGAAATCAGGATGAATGTATTTACCAGCTTGTTTGTTTTTACCCCCTGGCTGCATTACTTACAGTGTACTGTGTTGCCAGCATTTTTATTTTTTGACTAGAGGCCTGGTGCACAAAATTCGTGCACTGGGGGGGGGGGGTGTCCCTTAGCCCAGCCTGCACCCTCTCCAATCCGGGACCCCCTCAGGGGATGTCCGACTGCCGGTTTAGGCCCTATCCCTCTTATAATCAGGGACCACTGGCTCCTAACTGCTCACCTGCCAGCCTGCCTGATCACCCCTAACTGCCCGCCCCTGCTGGCCTCGTCATCCCCAACTGCGCGCCCCCCCCCCCCCCCCGCTGGCCTGGTCGCCCCTAACTGCCCTTTCCTGCCAGCCTGGTTGCCCCACGCAGCCTGCTGCTCAGTCGTTTGGTCGCTCCTCACTAACACCCCTGCCAGCCTGGTTGCCCCCAATGCCCCCCCCCCCCCCATGCAGCCTGCTGTTTGGTCATATGGTCGCCTCTCACTAACACCCCTGCCAGCCTGGTTGCCCCACGCAACCTGTTCGGTAGTCCGTTCGTTTGCGATGGTCGCTTAAGCTTTTCTATATATAGATGTGTTTAATTTTATTTATATGTGGTAATTTTTTTTTTTTTAGTTTTAAAGATATTGCATGGGCTATAGGTATAGGAGCTTAATCCTAATTTTCATCTGTGTATATGTAAGCATTATAATTATCATAATTAGAATTCATTGACAATGGGGGTAAGAGAGGTTCTGTCTGTGAGACTGTTTTCCCTTTAAAGGGGAAAGCATATTTCAAATTTGAGAAATTCTGCCCAGTCTGCTTCATTTAATTCACCTGCCCTGTGTTTTTATCCTCACCGCAGGATCTTAGCTTGGGATCAGCTAGAAAATCTGACAAACATCTGGGCTTTTGATTTCTCCTAATAGAACATGCATTCCGCAGGTGCCTTCTGAAGACCCGTCTCACCTCCTGGAGGGCAGACAGTGCTGAACAAGTGTCTTTGCCTCAATGAGTGACTGACGCCTTCCCAGGCTACTCAGGCGGATTTGGAGAATTCTATTAGCTAGCAGGCACGTTCTAAGTCTGGTTCAAAATGCTTTGTGTGTGTGTTCACCCTTTAGTCCTCACAAGAGCCCTATGATGCAAACATTATGACTTTCCCCATTTTGTGGATGAGGAAACTGAGGCACAGAGAGGTGAAGAGACCTGCCCAAGGTTAGTCAGCTACTGCAGCAGAGTCAGAACTGTAGCCTAGCCGGCTCCAGAGCCTGTGCCCTTGGGGACTGCTCCACACTGCTCTCCAGACATATCTATCTACCTGCTTCCTCAGAGCCTTCCCAGGAGGCAGGGAAGGGCCTGGGTTTTGCCTGGCTCTGAAGCCAGCATGTAAGGTCCTCTGTGCTCAGTTACCAGGGCCTGGTTAGCCCTGCTTCTGCCTGGCATGGCTCCATTGCTTCTGCCTGGCGTGGCTCCATTGCTGGGCTTGGCGTGGCCTCCTTTCCAGTCCCAGAGCTTCCACCCCTTCTTTGGGTTTAAGATGAAATGGTTTCTCTGGCTCTTCTTAAAGTAATTTTTAAAACCACATGTTATCTAAAGCTAGGGCCTTTCTCTTGACCTTAAGGGCTCTGGGGGCGCCCTAGCACTCTGTTCCTGAGCGGTTTGGCCCCAGGCAGTGCTGGGGGCGGGCCCAGGGGAATGCAGTTATTCGGCCGGTTGACTCTTTTCTCCAGCTCTAATGCCACTTGCCCAGTTTGAGAAAACCTGCCCTGTGTTTAAGTGCTGGCTTTCCCTCCTTTCCATGAAAGTAGAATGACAGTATGTACTTTTATTTATTGACCGAACCCCTCTCAGAGGAAAAATAAGAATATTATTGCTAATAGTAAAAATTGTTTTTGCATTACCCTGGCCAGGATGGTTGATCAGGGTTATTAGGGAGGAACACTCCTTAAGGAAAAGAACACATACATTACAATCCTAAAATTAGGAACAGGGCCTTGGCACTGGCCCATGCAATCAGGGACCCTGAAGTTTACCCTTCACTAACTTCAGGATAAGTCCACTCTGGCTATGACACTTTGGGATTTTGTTGTTGTTAATCCTCACGAGAGGATATTTTGTCTATTGATTTTTAGAGAGAGGGGATGGTAGGGAAAGAAAGAAACATCGACGTGAGAGAGACACATCGATTGGTTGCCTCCTGCACATGCTCCGGCCAGGGCTGAGGATTGAACCTATAATTCAGGTACCTGTCCTTAACTGGGAATCTAACCTGAGACCTTTGGATCCTCGGGCTGACACTCTAACCACAAAACACACTGGCCAGGGTACACTGGGATTTTAACATCTTTTGTTTTCTATAATCCCTCTCATTTCCGGGTCCTATTATAGTATATCTATTTTTTTTATTTGTTTGAACCTGGACATTTATCTTGATCCTTATAATATGTAGTAATGGGTCAAACCTCTCTCCATTTCTTCCATTCTTTCTTCTTCCAGATGAGCTGCCCTGTGATAGAAAAGAATATGTGCCTCTTGTGGAGTTTCATTGGTAACACCTTGTTATTGCCTGCCCAGAGGGCCTATGCAGGGTTGGTGTAGTTGTTTTGTCACCTGGCTCCTCTACCTGGCATCTTACAAATATGTGTCCTTGGTTGAAAGACCGCAGGTTAACCTCACACCATGGTCACACTTGACTAAATGGCTCAAAGATGCATCATCTCTCCTGGCATACTAGGCAAGTCAACCCTTCCTCCCATGTACTTAGCAGCCTTTGTGAGGACTTATAAGACTTTCCTTTATGATTTTACTAATGGAATTCAACAATTTGGTTAGTAAGCCAAAACTGATAACAATAACATGTATAATATAACATCATCTACACCTACCTCATAGAGGGTGGTGAATGAATGAGTGAACAAGTGAAGTAGAAACAAGGACGTTGAGGATCAGAAATAGGAAAACTCAGTAATAAGGAGGGAGGGGGAGGAATCTCAAGTGGCTCTTTTAGTATCAGTGGTCAGGAGTCAGTTTGTCTTCCTTATCCAAAAGAGACTAACACAGTATTTTTTTTTCCTTAAGAAGGCAATTAATTTAGATGCAAAAACAAAAAGTTTCTATTATCAAGGATAATCTGCCTTTATTAATAACTCCTATATCTTTTTCTGCCTGAATAGATACTATGTAAGATCTTATTATATTTTGTTTTGCTACAACAATAGACTTTAACCATTATTTATAGAGACTTGAGAAATGAAGATGGTACATTACAAAGGAAGAACTACCTCAATGAAACAGAGTTAGGAGAGCATCCACACATTCTTTTGCCTTCAGATCCAGGGTGAGGAAATTTTTCCTTCCTTGAAATCATTTTGCTAATTTGAAAAGTCAAGGTATAGTTTAGACTGTGAGTTTAGCAGATCCCAATACCCTTTCACAAGTGAAGCTGTGATGGTCTTGGAGCTGTTAGGGGATGTAGCACAAGGTATTGTTGATCAGAAATATGGAGAATGAGTACATGAAAAGATTTGTTTTTATTCAATGAGAAACATTGGTTAAGATTTAGTGGTTACCTACTAAGGTACCCAGTGATGTGAAAAAAATATATAACCATAGCATTTTTACATAAGCCACTCTTTTGATGTTAGTTATTTTTATACTTTTTCTTACAATAAGAGAGAGCACATGTTGGCTCTCCTACCCTATAAGAAATTCTGAAAGGGCTCTCCACACCTATCTAATGAGCAAGTACATTTACATGTGGAATCTAATAAATAAAATAAACAAACAAAATAGAATCAGACTCATAGATATAGAGAGCAGACTAACAGCTGTTAGAGGGGTGGGGGTTGGGGACTCAGTAAAAAAGGTGAAGGGATTAAACCCAAAACAAAACAAAAAAAACCCTCAGAGACAAAGACAATGTTATGGTGATTATGAGAGAGAAAGGAGGTAGAAAAGGGTAAAGGGGGAATGGTGATAAAGGAGACTTGACTTGGGGTGGTGAACACACAATACAATGTACAGATAATGTATTATAGAATTATACACCTGAAACCTATGTAATATTATTAACCAATGTCTCCCCAATAAATTCAATAAGAATTTTACAAACTTGGTTAAAATAATACAGAATATCTCCATGGATTCACAGCAGGTAGTGTCTGCTTTATGATTGATTATTGCTGGCACTTTTTTCTTTCTGAAATTTCCAAAACACCCTAAATTAGCAGAGGAAGGATAAAGGCACCACTCTAAATACAGAGTGGACCACCTCTGTGCAGTACAAAAGTAACTCTTCTTTGATCAAAATATGGAAGACATGTACCTAGTGATCTGAATGTTACATTTGGAACAGGGTTATTTTGAACATGAGATTACATCTGAGATTTGGTTCATTTATAACTACTGTATTGTTTCTGAATACATTTTGTACTTCCACATATTTGGAAGGCCTGTAGGATGAAAATTCCTAGAAAAAAATAAATGAAGACATGCCATTCTTTTTTAAAAAAAATATATTTTATTGATTTTTCTACAGAGAGGAAGGGAGAGGGACAGAGAGCTAGAAACATCGATAAGAGAGAAACATCGATCAGCTGCCTCCTGCACACCTCCCACTGGGGATGTGCCCGCAACCAAGGCACACACCCTTGACTGGAACCGAACCTGGGACCCTTCAGTCCACAGGCCGATGCTCTATCCACTGAGCCAAACCGGTCAGGGCAAGACATGCCATTCTTAAAAATATAGAAGTGTTTAATAAAAGACACAAAAGCAAAAATTTCTCCAAATTGCCACTCCCTTCCAAGTAAATAAAAAATTGCAGGCTACAAACAAAATGTGCCCAGAGTTTCATTCCTGCCTAGAGAGTTCTTTGACTTCATCCCCTTATGGCTGTTTGCCATTCAAAATGCCTTCTTGTCGGTTCTAGAGAACCTTCAAATTGATAGAGGAAGCAACAAGCATATAGCCTGCAAGCAGAAGAGAGTTAATACAACATCTTTCAGAAATGCAAATATACCGCTTAGGCATACTCAGCCAAACATCCTTCAATTGAAGCATTTTTGATGCAATTGACCTTTAAATAAGATGGGGACAAGGTAGAAAAGCAGCTCTTTTCTGTAACTCCAGCCTTGCCAAGGGCTTCCAGAAAAAAGAAATACATTTTTCAAGCATGGATTTTGATGCAGATAGATCCTCAATTCAGGTTGGGAATGTGTGAACATCTGTCTCCCTGTAGGTTATGGAAATAAAACACCAAAGTCCATGAAGTCTGAAAGATATAATCTCTGACTAGTTCTCTATTATTGACATTTTGAAACGAATGCTAACCTTTTAGTGGATAACCATTTAAGAAGTCTTAATGCAAAGCTTATTTATTACAAAGGAAAAATAAGCTAGTGGGTGGACCCTTTTGGAAGACTCTTGAATTGGTCAGAGCTTGTAGTTGCAAGGGACAAAAAACCACCTCAAATTAGCTTGGGCAAAATCGGTATATATTATATGGAGACTGAGGCTTCTAAGGGAAGAGTTAAAAATTGGTCAAAAAGGCAAGGGGTACACATAGCTGGGGCTCATCATCTCTCATCTCTGTGTAGCTGGCCAACAAGCTTCATTCTCTTCTTTCTCCTCCACATGGGGAGGAGTGTGTCATATACATCTACCTGAGTTTCACTTCTTGGGGATTTCTGTACCAGAGAAGGCTGATTTTTTCCCCAATTCTGGCTTGAAAAATACCCAGGAAGAACTCTGATTGGCCTGGCTCAGATCAGATGTCCAATCACAGTGACCATGTAAGCATGTGGTGCTCTCTAATTGTAAGAAATGATGGGTGTCAGTAGAAGAGCCATGCCATAAGAAGGATTCCAAATGCCCACCCAAACTATTGTTTCAAGTGTATATGTACTGAGTGGCCAGATTATTATGATCTCTGAACGCATAATAATCTGGCCACTCAGAGTATATAATAAAAGGCTAATATGCAAATTGTCCCCTCGACCAGGAGTTCGACCACTGGCAGGCTGGCCAACCGCCCATGTTCTTTCCCCTTGGTCAGGCTGGCTGGACCCCACCCATGCACGAATTCATGCACCAGGCCTCTAATATATATATATATATATATATATATATATATATATATATATATATATATATGCGTTCAGAGATCATAATAATCTGGCCACTCAGTGTATATATATATATATTTTTTTTCTTTTTAAAAAATATATTTTTATTGATTTCAGAGAGTAAGGGAGAGATAGAAACATCAATAATGAGAGAGAATCATTGATTGGCTGCCTCCTAATGGGGATCAAGCCCACAACCCGAGCATGTGCCCTTGACCGGAATCGAACCTGGGACCCTTCAGTCTGCAGGCTGATGCAGTCTGATGCTCTATCCCAGTGGCCAGCAAACGCATTAGTCAACAGAGCCAAATATCAACAGTACAACTATTGAAATTTCTTTTGAGAGCCAAATGTTTTAAACTTAAACTTCTTCTAACGCCACTTCTTCAAAATATACTAGCCCAGGCCGTGGTATTTTGTGGAAGAGCCACACTCAAGGGGCCAAAGAGCCGCATGTGGCTTGCGAGCTGCAATTTGCCGACCACTGCTCTATCCATTGAGCCAAACCAGAGAGAAGAAAATCATGTCAATCATGCTAATTTCTAAAATTTGCAAAGATATTCATCTGAGCTACCATTAACTTCATTGTGCATTTGCAGGCTAATGAGGTTATTTAAAACTGTATTATTTATAGTAGTGGGCATCTGAGTAATGTTGCTAGTCCAGCATTTAGTCCTTCTTTTTCAGGTGACAAAACCTACATTTTATTTTGGGAGACCAATACCTTCTCTGTTCTCAAAGCATGTGATTTCCATGATGAACTTGTCCCAGTGACATGCTCATGACCCAGCTCTGTCTGGCCAATGGACTTCCACATTTCCCTGGCAAGTTATGATCCAACGACAGACTGCCCTACTTTTTTAGGGCTTTTTATGGAACAGTAACAGTCCAGGAATGCTTCTGAAGCAGCTGGTCACAGATTGGGAAGACCTGGATGAGAGTAATGGAAAAAGAGAGGACAAAGCAGGGTTGAGAGATGGAAATTCCTAATAATGGTTAAAAGTCCTGTTGTGTCCAAACTGGACAGTTAGGTGAGATAGTACCATTTTTCTCCCTCCCTTCTTCCCCACAGTTTTGGTTACAGCCTGTTTGATGTGGATTTCTGTACCTTGCATCCAATGTGAAAACTGGAATTGTTCATGAGCTGAACTGTAATTCCTCGTTAGCTCTCCTGCTCCAGTTCCTGGTGATCCAGATACATATTGCTGCATCACAAATCACCACAAAACTTAGTGGGGTGAGGCCGTAACAATCATTTATCCCTCGTGGTTTCTATGGGTCAGGAATGCGGGAAGGGTTTAGCTGGGAGGTTGTCGCTTGGAATCTCAATTGCAGCTACATTCAGACAGTGGCTGGAACTGGCATAGAGGGGAGGAGACAGGGCTGGAGCAACTGGAGCTGGAAAGGTAGCTCTCTGTTTTGTAGGAGTCTCAGTAGCTTGTGTGTGCACTGCTTGGGCTTCCTCACAGCATGGCACTCGGAGTACCCAGACTGCTTACCTGGCCCAGAGTGAGTGTTCTGGAGCACTGGTAGAAGTTAATCACCTTCTATGGACTAGCTTTGAAAGACACACAGTGTCATTTCCACTACACTCTGGTCAATTGGTCAAGAAGGTTGGCCCAGAATCAAGGGGAGGGGACGTAAATCCCACCTCTCATTGGAGACTTGTCAATGAATTTGCAGACATAGTTTAATACTACCACATGTTATAAGCAATTCCCAAACTGTGAGAAGGTACTAGGATCAGAACGATGTATTTAAGTAGATTTAGTTTTGTGAAGACATACTTTATTTGATACTTTCGGAAGATGAATTGACGTTTTCAGGTTATTAAGTAGTCGCTATCAAGTCTAGTCTGTATATATTAAAAATCAAATCAAGACTTGTCATTGATGTTTTGGGCTTCAGAATTCCATTTTTCTCTTGTGTTGGGCATTTCAGATTTTAATATGAATATCATTGAAAAGTATTTAGATTTGCATTAGTTCTCAACTTCACAATTACTTATATGTTGATTTAGTACTGAGATGTTTTATTTAATAATTGGTACCTCAATCAATGTAGCTTCCAGAAGTGCTTAATTGTCTTCTAGTATCCAGTTAAAGGAATTAAGAGTATTTATTTCATGGACTCTATATGGGTGTGGATTTGTAAAACTCGACCAGGGTTGTGGTCCTATCACTTTGCCTCTCTGACAACTATAGAAATCCTCTTTTATACTACCTAGTACCAGGGAGTCAAAAACAGAATGCAACTCTTTTCAACTTTCTCTCAAGTGGAGAAAGTCTAATAGATCTCAAACTTTTTTTTTTTTCTGTTTCAGAATGTAACAAGTAATCCATTGGAATAAAACCAGCAGTTGAGTAACTCATGCAAAGGTAATTTAGAGCACAAATTAAATCTGTCAGAGTGGTATTAGATTTGCAAAAGCTCATAAATAACAAATGAAAGGTCACAGAGCTGTGAAAATGAGAATGTACTTGTTCATAAAGAGAGCTGTAGTCGGGAGCGGAATCCTCAGTGCATATTCAAATAGCAGCACATAAAATGGAAATAAATGCAACAGCCTTTCTAAATGTCTAGAGCAGTCCAAAGGCACAGTGGATTCCAGGGATAAGCATCAAAGTTCTAGAAAAGACCACTCATATTATCAGAGCATGTCCAGCATCGTATTGATGAGGTTTAGAGAGTAAAGCTCCACCAACTATAGAGAATAAATACAGAAAAGATACAGGCCCCCTCAGCAGAGCCTGTATTCAGTAATAGGCTCATTATGAATGCATGTCACTCATTTTTCATTTTTCAGTTCCTAGAAAATAATAATAGAGTGGGTAGTGATTCATGATTTACTGCAGGAATGTAAGCAGTTGGTGATATTAATAATCAGTCCTGTCTGCCCAGTTTTTCTCATGGGAAAGAGCAGTGGAAAACCTAGCCCTGGCTACTGCACAATACACACGTTCTTTGACTCTGAATTGTATGTAGATCCTTCTTTTTAGTGCCTGACTTTTATAAGGGAGCAAAAGCTTTATAAAAAGTAATGTATGAGCTTCATCAAAATTAAAAATTTTTGTGTGCCAAAGGACACCATTAAGCAAGTGAAAGGTCAACAAGAAGAATGGGAGAGAAGATTTGCAAATCATATATCTGAAAAGGGTACAGAGTCCAGAATATAGAAAGAATTCTTACAACTCAACAATAAAAGGATAATACCTCAATTAAAAATGGGCAAAGAATCTGAATAGACATTACTCCAAAGAAAATATACAAATGGCCAGTAAGCACATGAAGAGATGATCAGCACCATTAGTCATGTGGGAAATGCAAATTAAAACCACAATGAGACACCACATCATACTCACTAAGACAGATATAATTTTTTTAATTAAAATAAGTGCTGGTAAAGATGGAGAAATTGGAGCACTGAGATGGGAATGTGAAAGGGTGCAGCTACTGTGAAAGACTGGCAGTTCTTCAAAAAAAATTAAACATAGAGTTACCATAAGACTCAACAATTCCACTTTTATGTATATGGCTCAGAAGATTGAAAATATATGCCTACACAAAAACATGTACATGAATGTTAATAACAGTTTTATTCACAATAACCCCAAAGTGTAAACCACCCAAATGTCTATCAACCAATCAATAGATAAGTACATGTATATCAATACAATGAAATATAATTCAGCTATAAATATAATTCATTCTATAACACAGATGAACCTTGAAAACATGCTAAGTGAAAGAAGCCAGACACAGAAGGTTATGTGTTTTATGACTCCATTTACAAAAAATGTTCCCAACAAGCAAATTCATAGAGACAGAAAGTAGATTAGTGGTTGCCAGAGAGTAGGGAGAGGATGGAATTGGGAGTGACTGCTAATGGGTGCAACATTTTATTTTGGAGGCGATGGAAATGTTCTGGACTAGGTGATGGTTGCACAATATTATGAATATACCCCAAACACTCAACTGTATTATTTTAAAACTAGAGGCCCGTTGCACGAAGATTCATGCAACAATGGGCCTTCCTTCCTCTGGCTGCCAGCACCACCTTCCCTCCGGCCGGAGCCACCTTTCTGCCTTCCCACATTGTCCAGAGGCCCAGAGTGGCTGGGGGAGGGGCGGGACACTTGCCATGGCAACGATGCAGGCTTTCCACACCACACCCAGCTGCTCGGCGCCTGTGTATGCAAATCAACCTTCCAGCTTTGTTGGGTTAATTTGCATACTCACTCCTAATTGGCGGGTGGGCGTGATGAAGGTATGGTCAATTTGCATCTCACTCTTTTATTAGTGTAGATGGCGAATTTTACATCAGTAAAAATGTATACAATAAAAATCACAAACCCTAAAAAAAGAGCAATGTTATTTACAAGGATTAATAACACATTCAAATGTAAGAGAGTGCTTTGTGGAGTGAACCTTGACCAATGGGGAACAAGAGACAGGAAGCAACCGGGCAGATAAATCCGTCCTCCTTTCTCCTTTCTCCTTTCATGGACTCTACTGAGGTGCAGGTCTTCCTTGCAGTCCTGTCTCTATGTGGCCTGTGAACTGTGAGCAGCATAGTAACCTAGGATTAGGACCACATTGGTTTATGTTGTCCAGTTTCATATTCTCCCCAGCCCACCTCTCTCTCCCTCCCACATTCCCTCCTTCCCTTTATCCTCAATTTCCTGGGCTTGCTTCTCCCAGATAAAGTCTGAGCACCTTTACTCCTGGCCCTAGATTCTGCTTCGAGGGGCACCTGGGCTAAGACGCTAAGGGAAGGGCATGGTAGAAGAAGGAAGAAGAGGACAGTCTGTGAAATGCAGGTTCTATTACTGGAGAAGAGACAGACATTTTTGAGGTTATGTTCATTGGCTGTAGGTAAAAAACTGATTTTCCTTGGTAGATTAAAAAGTGAAATTATTCTGTCAAACTTATTCTTTGAGAAGCACTGTATTTTAAAAAACTGTTTTCCTCTTTATAAAAACAAGACATACTCATTGAAATGTTCTAAGCATGCGAATTGAACACAAAGAGTGACATTAAACATATGCAAACTGAGCAAAAGAAACATTATCCAAAATCCTATGCCATTTTGGTGTTTGTCCTCTCAGTCTCTTTTCTATTCATACATAAACTGAGAAATACTTTTTTTTCTAAAGAAAGAATAATTTCCTGAAGAAAATGTGTTGTGATGATAGTGACTCAATTACTTTAAGACTTTGGAAATTCTCCATTAAACAAATAAAATTCATGGTTAAAAAGAGTAGTTGAGCCCTGGCCGGTTTGGCTCAGTGGTTTGAGGGTGGGCCCGCAGACTGAAGGGTTGTGGGTTCGATTCCCAGTCAAGGGCATGTACCTCAGTTGCAGGTTCGATCCCCAGCCCTGGTTAGGGCACATGTGCAGGATGCAACCAGTCAGTCGATGTGTCTCTCTCACATCGATGTTTCCCTCTCTCTCTCTCCCCACCCTTTCTCTTTCTGTTTCTCTCTTTCACTCCCTCTAAATATCAATGGAAAAAATATCTTCAGGTGAGGATTTTAAAAAAAAGTAGTTGAATCTCCCAAATTTGAAAACTTGTGCTAAACAATTCAGGCCTGAAGAATTAAGCTTGCCCTTTCCTATAGTAAGTAGAGCTGATCTCTTTTAATGAATGAAATGACTGCTTTAGCTTAACCCATGATCCTTCCCCATGAGTCCTGTGTGTGAGCGTGTGCACACAGCACACGGGGAGTCTGGAGCCTTGGAAGGGTTGCAGGTAATGTGCTCCTCACCTGTGCTCTCTCAACATCTTTTTATAAAGTAAAATCCAAAAGGAGCAGATATGTAAGGATCATGGGCTGGAACAAAGGCCTGGGAGGGTAGCCTGCGTGAGGTATGGGGGAGAGTGTAGAAGGGCAGCACCCACCTGTTTGCTTCATTGATGAGGGATGGCAGGAAGTCACCTGGGTCTGAGTGAGCCTCAGCATATGAAAATCCTGGTGGCAAGAGGTAGCCTCCCTCTCTCCTCCACTGGCCTTGTTCCTTCCTGGCTGGCCCTGGGGCAGATGTCAGGATGGATCGTTATTTGTCATACTTAGTAGTTTTGGGAATTATGTGTTTTTTTTCTGATTTAAGGAAAGAGAGCTATGTATTGAACCACAATTAATGGTTCAATTCATATAGAAAAGTATATTGACTGAATTTAAACAGAACAATAATAGTAAAAATATGACATGGAATTTACTGTGTGACAGGTGCTATTTTTAGTGCTTTAGGTGTGGTAACTCATTTTTTTCTTTATTGATTAAGGTATTACATATGTGTCCTTATTCCCCCCTTGACCCCCACCCTCCCCCGACTTATGCTCTCACCCCCCTGGTGTCTGTGTCCTGTGGTAACTCATTTAATTCTTATTTTGAAGATGAGAAAACTGAGGCATGGAGTGGTTAAGGAACTCGCTCAAGGTTGCACAGCAGGAAAATGTTGGAGTAAGGTTTCAAAACCGGGCATTTAGGTTTTCACGTCTGTATGTTACTCATGTACAGCCAAACATGCTGCAAAAGGAAGGCTCGTGGCTGGGTAGCCGTGCAGCAGAGGCTGCAGTAAGGTAAATTTCAGATGACATTAAGTAATGCGTAACTCTTAGTGAAAGTACTGTGCAGAGGAAGATTTTTAAATCAATAATCAGAAGGAATACTGTGGTTAAAAAATGCTCTAATAAAAATGTGCCACTTGCATTGTTTGATATATTGAAGCACTGGTGTGGACATTAAGTTTCACATTAAAAAGAACTTAGGTTGGCAACTAGTTGATGTTTAATGTTAAATTCTATCAAAATGAAACCAGATAGCTCTCCTCACACCGAGCCTGCTGCAGACAGTGAGGAGGGGGTGTTGATGTGCGGTGGGATCGCCATGGGACGCTGCCCAGATGTATTCCTCAGGTGCAGCCTCACCTGACCAGATGGATGTACAGTGACCCACCACTGCATTCATTCAGGAGGAGACAGTGTTTTCCTCTGTCACTCAGCGAGGGGAGGATATCATTGATATTTGTTTCCTCATCATATTGTTCAACTTAGTGGCTAGCACGGGGCCTGGCGCTCACATTTATTAAGGGAATGGACAGCCCATTCTCTTCCTGAATGCAAATTTGCGTGGGGAGCCAAACTGTAAACATGCCATGAGCATGAAATTGGCCTGGCTGGCATCATCACACTGCTACAGGGTGGTAAGAGCTCTATTCTTATTTTTCTAACAAATTGTCTGTTTCTTAAAACAAAAGAACACACCAATCCATCTGGAGTTAATGTTAGTGTATTGTGCATTATTTGATTTCAGTTCATCTTTTTCACAGTATTTAATCAAGTTATCATAATTCTTTCCATTAAATATTTTCCTCTTCTGTAATTTTGAAAAATTGCTTATATTATGGAAATATTTGGATCTATTTCTGAGCTCCTTGGAGTGTTCCATTTTCCGTGTTCATTTTTATACTTTTTTTTTTAAAATATATTTTATTGATTTTTACAGAGAGGAAAGGAGAGGGATAGAGAGTTAGAAACATCGATGAGAGAGAAACACCGATCAGCTGCCTCCTGCACACCTCCTACTGGGGATGTGCCCGCAACCAAGTTACATGCCCTTGACCGGAATCAAACCTGGGACCTTTCAGTCCGCAGGCCGACGCTCTATCCACTGAGCCAAACCGGTTTCGGCCATTTTTATACTTTTTATTCTTCTGCTTTAATATTACTACATAGTATGTTCTAATATCTGATTAGTTCATATTGATTTTCTCTATTGAATTTGTTTTGTAATACATTTACTCTTGGTCTAACTTTAGAATTATTTTCTTATGCTATTTTTTTTTTTTAGTTTATGATATTTATTGGGATGACATTGGTTAATAAGATCATATAGGTTTCTTGATATGATATTTAAAAAAGCTCATTGAACATTGGTATTAACATTTGTAAACAAAATGTCCGAATCATGTGTTTTTTAGTGTGTTAAAAATAAAGTGACTTTCTAACTTGACCACTTTCATGGGCAGTAGAATACTGGTATTTGGAAAATAGAAGGTGACTATAGGAAAGAAATAAGTTGGCAAGTGAATAGCACATATAAATTGAGATATATATCTACATCTAAGTAAGCTGGGCAATTCAACCTAGTAGAAGGTTTTCCTGTCTCCAGTTTTAATTGAAAAGGACAGGATCAGAATAGAGGACAGAATGATGATTGCTTAGGGCTACAGTGATACCTTGATTTCATTTCAGCAGTTTTTGTGTACACACAACAAAACAATCTTTGGAAGAACACAGTATCACCTAGTGTTTAAAAATGTGGACTCAATGATCAGACTGCCTGGATCTGAATCACCTCCTCTATTTGCTGGGCTTTGGTTTACTGCAAATGGATTATAATAGTAATTAGTATATGTGTATATGTATATATGACTTCATATATCTATATCTATGGATATGTAGATATATATTATCCAAAAAATGTATACACACTTTGAATAATGATAAAGGCAGTATTTATTAAGATACATTTGCTTTTCAAAATTGAGCTATCAGCTGTTAAAATGTGTTTACATTTTTTGGGATGCCCTGTATATGACCTCAGCAGCACCTGGCCAACGATGCTACTTATGTTAAGGGGATTTTGAGCTAGAAAGGCACTTTTTGGTTTGGAAGAGGCCCATTTACGTACATTTCTTTATTCCCCAGATCTGAAAGTCTGCCCTGTGCAGGTTTGCATGGGCACCGTGACCCAGTAAGGCTGAACTCCCGTCCTTGGCCTACACCATTATCAGGGAAACGCTTCTGAGCTTTTGTACCTGACTTATTTATTGTTGCATTCTGGCAGCCATCCCCTGGCCTCCTGGCAAAAAATAGCTGGATTTCATTAAAATTCAATCTCTCCTGATAGCATCTCTGCTGGATATTAGAGGGGACTGCTACCAGTGGAGCTTGAGCGACCTGATTCTGAAGAGATTTGGGCTGGCATTTTCTAAGTGCTCTAAAATTACCGTTTATAAAGTTTCTCTGCACGTCGGCCCACTTCCTTGTGCCCTGGGCTCCCTGCCCTCCTGATGCTCTGCTCCCAACAAGAAACCTCGGCCAAGTCCTGTGGCTTTTTCAAGTTGGACACTGAGATGACTCTTGCTTCATATTTCAGGTGCCAGTGCTCTCCCGTGGTCCCGAGTCCCCGCTCCCAGGCACCCTGTATGAGTGACGCCTGGGCCTGCCATGGAGCCTGGCCCTGCCCTGGCCTGGCTCCTGCTGCTGAGTTTGCTGGCTGATTGTCTGAAAGCTGCACAGTCCCGAGACTTCACAGTGAAAGACATTATCTACCTCCACCCTTCAAGTAAGACTCTGTTCTCTTTGCTGCAGAAATGTCACCCGACTGCAAATAAGACTTGAGTTAAAAAATGGCGGGGAGTCCTTGCCGGTTTAGCTCAGTGGATAGGGCGTCGGCCAGCAGGCTGGAGGGTCCTGGTTTTGATTCCAGTGAAGGGCATGAGCCTTGGTTGTAGGCTCGATCCCAGGTCCTGGTTGGGGTGCGTGCAGGAGACAAACGATTGATATGTCTCTCTCACTTCGATGTTTCTCTCTCTCTGACTCTTCCCCCTCCCTTCCATTCTCTCTAAAAATCAATAGAAAGATATTCTCAGGTGAGGATTAACAAAAATAATAATAATAATAAAACAACAATGGCTGGGAGAAGGCAGCCTGCAGTATAGGGGACCCTCTGATGATTTATTTGGGGGTGCAGTGCTACCAAAGATGCCGTGTGTTTTATCCTCACCTTTTCCTAGCATGTTTGTTTTTTATTTTAAGGCATTATCAGGCTCGTTTTCTCTGTCCCCTGCACCATCGCTCTGATTCTGAACACCCTTCCCTTTGACTCATGCCAGCCAGTTATCAAAGTGAAATCCGTGTCCCAGGAGGAATGTGTTTGTAAAAGATCAGTTCTTTGTAGGGAAGATAATAGCCGGTCCTGTCTGTGCATCTCATTCTCAGTTTCAATGTAATTATCTGCCACAGCTTCCTGTTCCCTCTCCTTTTCGGTTTCCTGTGTTTAAGACTTATCTAGAGAGTGCATCATAATGCAGATGCACGGTCCCTTCCCTGGAGTGTCTGATCGCATATCTGGCTGGGGCTGTACTGTGCTTTCTGGCTTTTAGCAAGAATATCAGGTGCCTCTGCTGCCAATATTCTAAGGATCACACTTGGATCACACAGCACTTGCACCTCCTCTCTTAGTTGGATCTTCTCTGTATTGTCCCTGTGGTGTTGAGAGCTGCGTATATTGTGTATGTTTTGACCTTCAGCATTTGTCCTGAGGTACATTCCTCTTTTGAAATAGTCTGTTCCACCTACATTTTTTTTGTGTATCCTGTGTGTCAGAACTGTGATAGGCATGAAAGACATAAAGGCAAATAAAGCTTAGTCCTTGCTTTTGAGGATCTTAGAAACTACACAGTGGAGGCTGCTCCTCAGACCCCTTTAACATCATCATCCAGTTGGACTATTAAACTGCATGGTCTGGTCTGGATGAGGGGTGGGCCGTCCAGTCAGCCCGCCCATGGGTCAGCAACTAGCTCAGCTGCTTTGTAGCCTTCTGACTTGAAATAAATACCCTCACTTTGTGACAATTAAACCTAAGAATGCATACAAAGCATTTAGCACTGAATGTAGTAAATGTTTAATAAATGTTAGGGAAATCTTTTAAAATGTTAATTTTCACATTTCTAAAGTGGATAAAATAATACATATCCTGTCACATTGTTTTGTGGACTTAATATCTGTAAATAACATCTGTAAAATGCTGGGCACATATACACTGAGTGGCCAGATTATTAAGATCTCTGAATGCATAATAATCTGGCCACTCAGTGTGTGTGTGTGTGTGTGTGTGTGTGTGTGTGTGTGTGTGTGTATGGATGGATAGATAGATAGATAGATAGATAGATAGATAGATAGATAGATAGATTGATTTCAGTCTCATGTTTGAGTGCCAGGATTCTCAGCCTCTGGGCGGTTCTTTGTCAACTTCAGTGACAGACTCAGAAGTCACTGGGCCACAAAGCAGGTCCACACTTGGCTTTCTCTGAGGCTGATTGTACACAGGGTGGGGAGGGAAATCGAGGGGATTGGATTTAGCTGAACACAAACAAAACCAACACACATCCCGTTTCTGCCTCAGTGGTATAGTGGGTCCTGTCTGATTGAGTGGGCCCCTATTTCAAAGTCAATTGCAAAATGGGATCTTTTCAGGATGACCTATGTTAATGAAATAGAGCCATAGCTTAATTAAGTAGAACTCACCATATAGAAAGAATCGGTAATTTTTTCTGACATGATTTTTAAAGATGGAGGATAGAAGAAGCCGTTCCTAAGCTAGATTGTGCGTAGACAGGTCACTAGCAGGTCTGGGCTCAACTTTGTTGTGGAGTCTCTGTAACTGGTCCTGGGGATAAAGGTTCTTGCTGGGTTGAAGTTTCCACCCATGGGTCCTACTTGGCTAGAATTCTGTTTACCCTGCCCACGTTAGAGCACAGTTAACTTCCCATTTCTGTGCACTAGGTCAGAGGTGTATGGTGTTTGTTTGCTTGCTTTTATACTTTTTTTAAATGGCCGTGGTCCTCTTCCCTGCACAACACCCACTAGACCCGTGGTCAGCAAACTGCAGCTCTGTTGACTAATGAGTTTGCCGACCACTGCACTAGACCATGCTTCGGTGGAGCAATCTCTCTATGAATAAGCAGGTTTCTGTAGAACACAGACTACAACGTATACATGAGGGCAGTGTGGGATTATTTTGATCTGGAAGTATTAATATAATTGACTCACTATGTAGATGGAGGCACACACAGTTTTCCTGAGGTCAGTAAGCTAGCCAGAGTTCATTACTGTTAGATACAGCTCAGAACCCACGAGGCAGAAATGCAGCGATGCTGGAGACACACGTTTTCCACACCAGGCAAACATGAACTCATTTCTGCTGGACCCGAACAGCCCTCAGAGATAATAAGTGGGTGGCACTGGAACCCGGGCTGGGAATGCTCGGCCTCTGTGACTAATCTTTTTGCTCTCCAATTCCCTAATCTTTGAAGCTTCTAAGCCCTTAAAAGAAATAAACTTTCTGGCTTTCAAATTTGAGGCGCTGTCCTCAATAACATTCTTTTCCATAATCTGTATTTTATTTTCTTTTTCATGTGAGAAATGATGAATGTCTTCCCAACTGATGATTAAAGTACCAAAACCTAATAAATACTTTAAAACAAGAGTTAGTGTTAAGAGAGATGGATAGGAGATGGCAGAATTTAACCTCCAAAGTGACTTCAACTGTTCTTGGCTTCCATCCCTTTCCTTGTAATAGCAATCTTTCCTGAGATTCTCACCTTTCCACTGGTTGCATATTCTGAGTCTTTCCTGTGGACCAAAGCACTGAATCCCTGCAGGGGGTTTCTTATGCTGATATAGAGAACCAACTAATTTTTTTTTTTCATAATTCTGTACTGCATAAGCCTTAGGGAGTAAGGACGCTTTCTAGAAAGGCAGCACAAAATACATTTCTATTAGAAATTTGTTCATGGTATTAAAAACAATTTGTAGGCAAGTGGTCTGAGAAGTAGATCGATTTATTAGATTTCTAAAAATGTTGTGTTTGCTTCTAGTTTCTAAAAACAATGGAAATTAATTTGACAAGAATTTAAAAAAAAAGAAAAAAAGGTTGGCTGCATTCCACAGAAGCATGCATTTTAAAACAAGATTCTCTTCTCACCACCGTTTTTGGTAACTGAAGGCCTTTGTCCAGGCAAAAGTTCCAGGAGATGGAAACAAAGAGGAAATCTTTCCCGATGCCTTACAGATGAATTATGGTCGGTTGAACTATGGCTGACCATGGGAGTTAATGGACAGATTATGTTACAGGAAGTAACTGGGCACTTTAGTGTTTCTTTTTTTTCTTTACAATTACCTTCTCTTGAGGGACCCAGGACTTATGCCCTGAACTACAGAGTACTAAGCTTATTAACTCTGTGATCAAGAGCCAAATTAGATTCATTCACAGCTAGGGCCACAACAGTTTGAAACTCCACTTGCTCTGCAATGCTTTGAAGTAACAAAGAAAAAATAGAACATCACTTAGGAATCTCTTTCCAGTCCTTTTATAAAAAAACTTATCAGATGCAGTATCAATTAGCCAGTTACTGAAGATAGTTGTTCAACTGTAGACCTATTTTTGGCTAAATATTTCCAGTGGGAAGAATTTAACCATTGCTTGGTATTGTGCTATAATTATCAACTTAAAGCTGAGTCTGTCTGCAGAGATCTGTCACTGAAGAGGGTTTGGTTATTCACTGATCAGTACCATCTGCTGAGCTGTAAATTCAAGTTCCCATAAGCAAATATTAGCATGTGGTTGTTGACAATGCACACAGATATAAAGTTGTAGATTTAAAAAGAAAACTTACTGAAAATGAGATTGTTTGGTTAATTGTCAGTGATACATGCTGATAAACACATTCAGAGATAAAGTGATTTGAAACAAAGCTTCATTATGCCACCTTAGTGTTTTAGTTCCTGTTCCTATTTAAACTTGGATCTACTTTAAGTTAATTTCAGAGTTACGTACTACTTGTATAAGAAATGACAGTATTTAATTAAACATGTCATAGTCTTGCAAAAGATAATTTTGAAGAGTCTATTAAATAATCCCAAATTTGGGAACACTACAGCTTATTAGTGCTAGGTTCTCAAAAAGTTTATGTGTGGAATGGTTGGAGTGTCGATCTTCACTCAGAGTTCTTAATTTATCTCTTTGATGGGAAAGTTCCCAGGAAAATTAACCCAACATTCCAGCTCAAAGTTATACTGGCTTTAGCAACATTCAGATAAAATTGGACCCTCTAGCGCAGTGGTTCTCAACCTTTCTAATGCCGCGACCCTTTAATACAGTTCCTCATGTTGTGGTGACCCCCAACCGTAAAATTATTTTCGTTGCTACTTCATAACTGTAATTTTGCTACTGTTAATGAATCGTAATGTAAATATCTGTCTTTTCCGATGGTCTTAGGCTCTACAGCAGCGGTTCTCAACCTGTGGGTCATGACCCACAGGTTGAGAACTGCTAGCAGGGTCGCCTAAGACCATCGGAAAACACAGATATTTACATTAAGATTAATAACAGTAGCAAAATTACAGTTATGAAGTAGCAACGAAAATAATTTTACGGTTGGGGGTCACCACAACATGAGGAACTGTATTAAAGGGTCGTGGCATTAGAAAGGTTGAGAACCACTGCTCTAGCGAGTTAAACATGCCAGCTAAAGTGCTATGGGTCTTTGCAGTCATGAACGTTGACCAATATGATCATTTTTGAGAAATGCTGTTCTTTGACAGTTTACACCTTTTTTTCAAAACTCCTACTCTGCTAATCCTACTTCAAAATTTAAAAACTGCTTTAAACTTTTACTTTTTTAAAGTATGTTTTCATTTATTTCAGGGAGAGGGAGAGAGAGATAGAACCATCAATGATAAGAGAGAATCATTGATTGCCTGCCTTCTCCACACCCCCTACTGGGGATTGAGCCTACAATCAGTGCATGTACCCTGACCAGGAATTGAACTGTAACCTCCTGGTTCATAGATTAATGCTCAACCACTGAACCACACCAGCTAGCCTAAACTTCTTTCTTTTAAATATATTTATATATTAAATATTTTGAAGATGCTAGTGACTCTTTTTTAATGGAATCAGGATGATTTACTAAACTATTTTGCATGTTTTTTCTCATAACTTATAAAAATAAGCTAATTAAAATGTCTATGAGAATATTTGAATGGCTTTGGAATATGACAACCTGTTCGTTTTAAATTCTTTAGGCATGTACTTTGCTAAACTAGACTCTTTCAACTTAAATGTAACCCACCTATCTAGGTAGTGGGATGTGCAGATATAAAACTTACTTGTGTGTAGTTTTACAAAATTGTTTACTTCTGTTTTATTATAATTATACCTAGGGAGAGGATGTCTCCTTCCAGTGAAATTTCCTCCTTGGGAATGAAGTCGTTGGATGGCTATGTCTAAGTGGCTTTCCATCCTCGTTTCCTAAGACGATCTATGTGCAAACTATCATTCTGTTGATGAATTTGAGTCATCAACTACTTGGAGGAACATAGAACTCTCACATGGGCCCATAAAAAGGTCCAGGTACCTGCCTTTTTAAAAAGACAGTTTATTACTTTTGATCTTGCTATTTTCAGAGGCATCTCTGTGAACTGTTGCAAGCAAGTGCAAGGATGGGCAGCTGTTCTAGGCAAGGTGAAAATCAAAGTTATATCTGGCCCATAATTCTGGCCTTAAGCGGCTGCCTCCTCCTTCATTTATTTTTGATAACATACTTAATTGGTTCCATGCGGGTAAAGCAATTTACCCTGAGATGATTATTTCCGCCAGTGGGATATGCAGGCTCAGGCATCTGCGAGAGAGAACAGTTGGCTTCTGCAGATGAAGTGTTTTGAGTGTTTGCAGCTTTCAAAGAGGCCAGGTAATTTTACAAATTAAACACACACACACATTCACAAGTTCTGTTTATGAAAGGCAAAACTCTAAGCAGAAAGGCAAAGTAAGCAAATGATTAGAACTGAGCAGCAAGTAAAAGCACATCAGCAGATCGGACAGAGATAACCTGGCCTGATATTCCTTTTGCATCTTATCCTTAAATGCTAATGAGGTCCCGAGGAGCTAGCACTCTATAGAGCATAACTCTCATGGGACACCTATCCCCACCCCCAGCATAAATACAAGGCAGAGAATACAAGTAACTGGAGGACAGAAGAAGCAACTCAGGGGTGAGGAGAGGAGGGGATTCAAGATGGAGCTAGGAATCTAGAGTGCATCTGCATCCCCAGGGGCCCCCAGTATGCTGCTCCATGGACGTTGGGCCTGGGCCTGAGAGTCCCCGCCCCTGCCCCCCTGCAAGAGAGTCACCTCTGCAGAGGCAGCAAGTATTTTAGCATTGGAGATGCCTTTCTTACCATCTCCAGGGATTCTTAACCATGTCAGGTCTGAGCAGATAAAAATATTACAGGGAACTAAAGAAATTACCACCTTGGCAAAATGGTCAAATATCAGGAAAGTTTTTATGATTGAACCTAATGTTTTTTAAAATATATTTTATTGATTTTTTTTTTTTTTACAGAGAGGAAGGGAGAGGGATAGAGAGTTAGAAACATCGATGAGAAAGAAACATCGATCAGCTGCCTCCTGCACACTCCCTACTGGGGATGTGCCTGCAACCAAGGTACATGCCCTTGACCGGAATCGAACCCGGGACACTTGAGTCCGCAGGCCGACGCTCTATCCACTGAGCCAAACCGGTTAGGGCTTAACCTAATATTTATATGTACTTGTTGACCTGTCTACATAAGTTGGCACATAAAAGTAAGGCATTGGAAATTCAGAGTGCCTTTTGTAATTGAAAATTTATTGAGATAATTGTAGATTAAGCAGTTGTATGAAATAATATAGAGAGATCCCAGGTATACTTTACCCAATTTCCCCCAATGGGAAGGGAACATTTGAAAAAACGTAGACTAGTATCACAACCAGGTTATTGATATTGATACACCTATCCACTGGTCAGACTTCCCCAGTTTTATTTGTGTACATTTTTGTGTGTGTGGGTGTGTGTGGGTGGGTGTGTATTGAATTCTGCATAATTTTATCACGTGTGCAGGTTTGTGTATTTACAACCAAGTTAAGACACTCAGTAGTTTCAATAGCACAATGATTCATCTTGGCCTCACACCAAGCTCCCTCTGAACCTGTCCTTACCCTGGCAACCACTAATCTTTCCTCCATTTCTAAAATTTCCTCATTTTAAAATGTTACATATAGTAAATGTTACATGTAATATATAACATTTATGAGGATTGATTTTTTTCACTCAGCATAATTCCCTGGAAATTCATCCAAGTTGATGAATGTACTAATAGTTCATTTTTATAGCTGACTGGTGTTCTATAGCATGGATGTACCACAGTTTGTTTAACCTTCGCCCATTGAAGGACATCTGGATTGATTCCAGGTTTTGCCTTTTACATATAAAGTTGCTGTGAATATTTGTATACAAATTTTTTGTGAGAATGTGTTTCCTTTTCTCAGAGAAATATGACCAAGAGTACAATTGCTGAGTCATATGTTACTTGCATGTTGACTTTTTAAAGAAACTGTCAGGATGTTTTGAGATGGATAAAATAAATTAAAAAATAAAATTTAAATTAAAAAAAGTGAAAATGTCTAACTTCACAATGCAGGATTCTATGCTTAGTCTAAAGCATTACTCTTTCCTCTTGATCCTTTTTGCAGCCACACCATATCCTGGTGGATTTAAGTGTTTTACCTGTGAAAAGGCAGCAGACAATTATGAGTGCAACCGGTGGGCTCCAGACATCTACTGTCCTCGAGGTAAGCTCTCAGTAGACAGATTGGGGTCCCAAGGACTGACCAGGAGTGGACAGGCCTGTTTATCTTGATACATGCATAGAAGGAAGCATGCTCATAATCTCAGTCGCTTCTCTTGTGTAAGGCTATTTCGATTGCTTATACTACACCCATAATTTATCATCAAAAACTCTCCGAGTCATAAACTGATCCGTGGGGTTGCCCCTTTTCTCACGAAGCATCGTTGGAGCTCCAGGAAAGGTGAGTGATACTCACCCCAGGCCCAGTCACATGCAGGACAGGAAGAGAACAACCAGCCTCTAACCCACTCTTTGAAGCATTAGTCATTGCATAGTAACTTCCTTTATGCAAAGTATGAATCGATGTTCATATAAAGATTCCATTTATTGCATATCTTGCCAGAGGCTTTTATCCTGAGACTGCCTGAAAGCGAGAATTCTAAATGTCATCATTGCACAAATGAAAACCCCGAGCTTTTTAAACTCCTCCGTTCTCTTTGAAGGATGAGATGGATCCCCGATGGAAGCATGAAATTTTGACCCAAAGGCCCATTTTAAAATAAAGTAGATGCTTCATAATCATATTTCTTTTATCCTATTGAGTTAAAAAGATGGTTATATTTGGCTACAGAGTCATGTTAATTGGCTAGTTTATTTTTGGAAGAAAGTCTATTTATTGGAAGGGGAGATGACAAGGACAGGTCATTTTATTGATAAATGTTTGAGCAATTAGTTCAGTGGGCTTTGCTGCTGATCAAATTCAGTTGTTAAAAGGACTGAACACACCAACACCACATCTGCTATTTTTTAACATAGGACAAGAGTTCTCGTGCTCACCCAGTGAAAGACACTGTTTCTCACGGAGCACTGGGCATTGGGAGAGCCTGCACCAATTAAAAGACAAGTGGCAGCTACCTAAACCAGTACTATTTAACCTATGGGTCTCCACCTGGACTGCCCCATAGGAACTCCTGTGAGTCTTTTCAAAATCACTGGAACCTGTGCCCTGCGGTTCTCACACTTCAGCATGACCATCATTCCCTGGAAGACTTACTAAAACACTGGCCAGTAGCTCAGTTGGTTAGAGTGTTGTCTTGATATACCAAGGTTGCAGGTTTGATTGCCGGTCAGGGCACATACAAGAATAAACCAATGAATGCATTAAAAAAAAAAATCAATGTTTCTATCTCCCCTCCTTTCTCTCTCTTTAAAATCAAGCAACAAATAAAAAATTTTAAAGGCATTAAGAAATCAAATAAAATACAAATTTCTGGCCCCTACCCCTGTTCTCCCTCCTTCCATGTTTCTGATTCAGGAAATCTTGGATGAGGCCTGAGAATTTGCATTTCTAAAGAGTACCAGGTGATGCAGAAGCTGCTGGGCTCCAGACCACACATTAAGAACCACAGCTCCACACACAATGAGCCAGCATCCCTGCACAGAGTATTTAAATGTCCCGGTAATTCTAGTGGACAGTCAGGAGCAAGAACCAATGGGAGCTCCTCTCCCCACTAGTAAAAAGTGTAATGTAGTGTTGTCATCTCTAGATGCCTCTTGTTTACTTTGCACTAGAGATGCTAATGGGAAAGACCACAGAGAAGAGAAAAACATGGCGACACTAAAGACTGGCTTAATCACAAGCCAGCTGTCCAGCCATCCGGGTGATCACAGATGAGTCCTGCTGCACTGCCTTCTGCAGTCTCGCTCATTGCAGATGGAGCTAGTGTTCTCTAACATCCCACCGCAGAAGGAGCACTTGGGTAGGCTGCCGAGGGACCTGGCGAAGCCACAGCTTCTCAAACTGGGCAACACATTCCAATCACGGGGTAAATTTTTAAAAATACTGATGCCCACGTCATTCCTAGAGATGTACATTTAAATGGTATAGAGTGTGCCTGAGCATAAGGAGTTTTAAATGGTATAGAGTGTGCCTGAGCATTAGAAGCTCCCCCGTGGATCTCAGATGTAGTAACATTTGAGAACCACTAGTGACACTGGACTCAAACCGGATGGTTTGCTTGTGTAGCCAATAAATTTTGGGTTGGCTCCTGTTGGGACAAAGCTGGCAGATTAGCTTTGGCCACAGTTGCCAGTGCTCAGTACTGCTGTACAGGACATAGGACAGTGCTTAGCAGAGATGAGGAGAAGAAAAGGAGGGACTGTGGACTGCGGCTTGCTCAGGCTTTGGGCCGTATTTCAGAGAGACCCAGCCCAAGTCTGAAGGTGTACAAGTATATCCCTGTCACTAAGAGAAAAACAGGTGACTGGTGGCAATCTGCTCTAATTCCCCACAGGAAAAGAGGAAGGTCCCTGTTTATATTTTCTTTAGAGGACAAAAATCTATCCTTCCAAAATACAGATACCCAAAATATCATTGACACAATTTCTCCTTTCCCCCTTTTTTTCCTACTTTTATCTTTTTATCCATTAATTTATAGGGGTAAATGGAAAATGACACCTTGAGGTTCATGACACAGGACACAGGCCCTTGGGGGATTATGCAGCAAAAGATAGGAATGGGGTTCTTCTTTCAAGGAGCATGCAGTTTAGCTGGGGAGATAAGAGCTGAACATCTCAAATGTCAAAAATAGCAGGACAAAGGCGAGTGCCAATGAAACATGGCATTAAATGCTGGGGAGTTATAATGGAGATTTGCTCTTTGGGGGCTGAGGTGGCAAATGAGAACGTCATGGGCTCGGAAGATGGGCATTGGAGGGAGAAGGTGGAAGAGGACGTGTCTTCCGGGAAGTCACTCAGCGCAAAGATATGGAGACCGGATGCCCCAAGTGAGCTCGGTGGACAGGGAGAGAACTCAGCTGGTATAGCAACCGGTTTATATCAGACAATAGTAGGAACAAGTAGGGGAGCCAGGTTATTTTTCTGGGACCTTGAACATCATGTAAGGAGTGGGTACTAAAGCCACACCCAGCTTACTTCTTTTAAAAAAACAAAAATCCTTGCCGAAACCGGTTTGGCTCAGTGGATAGAGCGTCAGCCTGCGGACTGAAGGGTCCCGGGTTCGATTCCGGTCAAGGGCATGTACCTTGGTTGCGGGCACATCCCCAGTAGGGGGTGTGCAAGAGACAGCTAATTGATGTTTCTCTCTCATCTATGGTTCTAGCTCTCTATCCCTCTCCCTTCCTCTCTGTAAAATATCAATAAAATATATTTTAAAAAAATCCTCATCCGATGATATTTTTCCATTAATTGTTAGAGAGAGTGGAAGAGAGAGGGAAAGATGGAGAGAAACATCGATGTGAGAGAAACACATCTATTGATTGCCTCCCACATGTGCCCTAACCAGAGCCCGGACCGGGGAGGAGCCTGCAACCAAGGTATGTGCCCTTGACTAGAATCAAACCCTGGACCTTTCTGTCCACAGGCTGACACTCTATCCACTGAACTAAACTGGTCAGGGCACCAGCTTACTTCTTAACCAGCCCCACTGCCATAAGCCATTTTTCCTTTCCTCTGGGTTTTCTCCAAATTTTTCTACCAATGAAAATGCCATTGCTATTATTAGATTAAAGTATAAAATGTGTCTAATTACTAGAAATTATGGATTAACCCTAGATTTGTGTTGTTATTTTTTTCCTGTTAATTATGACTTTGAAGCAGCTATAGGACTACCAACAGGCTTAGTAAGGGCAGCTCAGTAGCTGCCATGAAAAAACCATGCCAGCTTTTTGTAGCATTCCTATTGTTTGTTTATTTTATGGCATGCCTAATTAGGTTTTAATTATTACATGATGTGAAAATAACTTGTTGAAGGTGAAAGAATAATTTATGTTAGCATTTAATCTTATCTCTATGGGATAAGCCCACATCCCAAATTGCTTAGGGCAGTGGTCGGCAAACCGCAGCTGCGGTTTGCCGCTCTGTTGACAAATGAGTTTGCCGACCACTGTCATATACTACCCTTTACCTCTTTGCACACAACATGCCACAATTGCCTAATCCTCACAGCTTCCAACTACACGGTAACATTTAGTCTAGTGGGGAACGCCTGAGTTTCAAGAACACTGGAAAGCTAAACTCAGCTATGTGAATGTGTGTAGGACAGATTGTGTTTTAGCAGCTGAGGTAAAGCTTGCTTACTGATTCAGCAGACGGGTTGTGAAGCATCATTTGGTCAAATAAACATCAAGAAAGCCTTGCCCTAACTAGAATCACTGTGACAGGCAGTGATGGCATCAGCCAGCCCCCTCCAGCCAACTCAGGCTCCCTGTCACTCCTAACGCTCCAAATGTGTGTTATGTAAGTACTTCCTCCTCTGTTATTGCCTCTGGCACTTACAGATTCCTGGTACCACACTCCCTCCCTAGACATGAGAACTTGAGACGCCCTTCATAACCAATCACATTTCCTCACTTCGCTAGCCTTCTGTTTAGTCTTTGGCCCCTGAGCACTTCCTTTGCAATAACCTCAATTTCATCAACTGCTCATTATAAATCTGTGCAGTTTCCTTGACTTTGTGAACTGGCATGGGAAAGGATCTTGAAATCATATCCTATGAGGGACCAGTTGAAAAAACTGGTAAAGGAAAACAGGCGTTGAATGTCACGCTCTCAGGTCCACGTGATCTCTTGCCTTGACTTTTTTCCAGAGTTGTACCAGGTAAGATGAAAAGCTCCTTGAGAGAAAGGGACCATATAAGTGTTTAAGAGTCTCCAGAATTAAATGTCAAGTAAAAACCATCATAATTTTTTAAAAGGCTTGCTCTGTGTAGGCTACCTAAGGCACAAGGATTTCATGTTCCTTTTTAATTATGAAGTACAGATGTCTCCCTCCAAGGCAAATTCCTCATTTGGAATTATTGCTGATATAAAATCAGACCAAGAGAAATCTTGAGAGGGAGGGACACGTATCCTTTTGCTTCTAGCTTCTATGCTGCTCACTGTTTTTTTGTTTTGTTTTGTTTTTTGAAAGTGAAGAAAAACGTGGGTATGCCCCTTGATGAGTCTTGCAATATCCATTATCTCGAATAAGCAGGAATATAAATGTGGTACTAGCTCCACTGAAGACAGGCCCATGGTTACACATTTTTAGGAAAGAGTCTTTGTTGCTGACTTTTCCAGGCTGAGACAAACAGCCTTTTTGTTTAACTTTACCCAAAGGTAGAATTTTCTCTGGTCACTCAGAATATAGCCCTTCAAGGTTTCTACCATTCCTCAGGGTCTCTATTTCAGCTCCAAACCCCAGGAGGACCCTGGGCCTTGCATCTTTTACAGTTTATATATTAACACCCCCATCTCATTCAGGTAGAGAAATCTGCATTGGTCCCTGGGATTTCTCTTACTTTCTGGAGCTTCATTTGTACATTTACAGAAGCTATTGGTTATATGTTATTCAGCACACTTGCTGCTATGTAATGAGATGCTGTTCAGATGATCTATCTTGTCATATCAGCAAATGGAAATCTCAGACTTCCTCCTTTTTATAAAGTTAAAATTTTTATTAAAGTTTAACATACATACCAGAAAGTGAATAGATCACAAGTGCAGAGCTCACTGAATTTTCACAAAATGAACATGCTGTGTTTGCCACCCATGTTAAGCAGTTGAACCCCAGAAGGCCATTGGAGTCCCTGGGGCATTAAACCACACCTCCCAAAGGTAACACAATTGTGACTACTATCCTTGAGCTTTGTGTGAATGGAATCATACAGAACGTACTCTTTTCTTTCCCACATTATATATGTGAAATGCATTCCTGTCTCATGAGCAGCAAAGTCATTCTTTCTCACAGATGTAGATTACTCTATGTATGTACCAAACTTCATCCATCCTACTGTTGATGGACATCTGGAGTGTTTCCAGTTTTGAGTATGATGAGCATTCTTGCCCATGCCTTTTGGTGTACACCTGCGTCATTTCTGCTGGGCCTATCCCAGGAGGTGGGGTTCCTGGGTATGTAGCGTGTATGCTGTGGCTATACTCATTCCTGCCTAACAGTGTGCCAGAGTGGCTGTACCAACTTACGCTCTCCCAGCAGTGCCTGCAGGTGCCAGTTGCTGCACAGCCTTGCCAACCTTCAGTATTGACAGAAACAGTAGAAGCTAAAAGTTAATGGGATGACATTTTAAAAGTGCTGAAAGTAGATAGCTGCCAACCTGCAATTCTAAACTGAGACTGTCAGCCTCACTTCTCTGCATTTCCTTTTTCTTCTGGCTGCCCTGCTAGCTCTGGATTCCTGTGTGTGCCTCCCAATTCCCTTGAGACTGACAAAAGCTCTGCTCAGCTTTTCTGCCCCTTTGCAGAGTTTTCTGCTTGGCTACTCAGCCTCTGTTCCCAGGCAGGTGCCTCAAGGGGAGAACAGGTATAGAATGTCAGGCTCAACTCAATGTGTTCTTCCCTTTGCTGGTGCCTTACTCTTCAAATTCTGTCTGCCTCGGTAGCTCTTCTATGCTTTCACGCAGATTTTGGGTGTTATTTTAATTTCATCCAGCTATTTTAATTTTACTTTGTTTTTGTTGTTGTTAAGAAGGGACAAACTAATTCATCTAAGTTGGCACTGTAATTTGCAGATTTATTCTTAAATAGAATTTTTCAAGAAATTTTTAAACTAAATGTTCTACTATCAACCTTAAATTTTTATTTATTTATTTATTTTGTAATCTGAGAGCATCAAACTTATCCAATCCATAGTGTTTTCATCAGGTATTTTCTGCTAACACAGTTGTCTCAGATAGGAAGCATCCATTTGATGCTTTTGTCTTAAATTTTTATTTTAACTACTGACCACTGTAAAGTCCAGTTTCTCCAACTGTTGCTGAAAGTTCTACCCAATGCAATAAGGCAAGAAAGTGACATAAAAGGCATACAGATTAGAAATGAAGAAATAAAACTGTCTCTTATCACACATGGCCTGACTTTTGAGGAGTTGTTGATATTTCTCTTTAGAAAATCAAGTCACTCTCAAGAACAGTATGGCATTTTTGTAAACAGCTATACATGCAACTGCCATACAATCAGTAATTCCACTTCTCCAATTTATCCCAGAGAATTGAAAACTTATGTTTACATAAAAACCTCTACACAAATGTTGATAGCAGCTTTATTAATAATATCCACAACCTAGATATCCTTTCAATGGGTGAATGTTTAAACCAATTTTGGTATATCCATAGCATGGAATACTACTCAGCAATAAAAATTAACAAACTGTTAATTAACAACATGGATAATTTTCAAGTGAATTAGGCTGAGTGAAAATCCCTAGTCCCCAAAAGTTTACACACTGTTTGATTCCATTTATATAACATCCTTGAAATGATGACGTTATAGAAGGAGCACAGACTAGTTGCTGCCAAGGGTTCAGGAGGGCGTGAGGACAAAAGGTACAGGATGTGAACATAAAAATTCAACATGAGGGATCCTTGTGGAGATAGAACATTCTGTATCTTTCCTGCATCAATTTCAGTGTTCTGAACAGGACATTATACTGTAGTGTTGCAATGTGTTACCATGCAGGGGAAACTGAATAACAAGCACATGGGATCACTCTATATTATTTCTTTTTTTAAAATTTATTTATTTATTTATTTATTTTAAATAAATCTTTATTCAGATTATTACAATTGTTTCTCCTTTTTCCCCCCATAGCTCCCCTCCACTCGGTTCCCATGCCACCTTCTGCCCTTACCTCCCCCGCACTGTCCTCATCCATGGGTGTATGATTTTTGTCCAGTCTCTTCCTGAACCCCCATACCCCTTTCCCCCTGAGAATTATCAGTCCACTCCCTTTCTATGCCCCTGATTCTATTATATTCACCAGATTATTCTGTTCATCAGGTTTTTAATTCACTTGATTTTTAGGTTTACTTGTTGATAGATATGTATTTGTTGTTCATAATTTTTATCTTTACTTTTTTCTTCTTCCTCTTCTTTAAGAATACCCTTCAGCATTTCATGTAATCTTAGTTTGGTGGTGATGAACTCCTTTAGCTTTTTCTTATCTGTGAAGCTCTTTATCTGCCCTTCAATTCTGAATGATAGCTTTGCTGGGTAGAGTAATCTTGGTTGTAGGTTCTTGCTATTCATCACTTTGAAAATTTCTTGCCACTCCCATCTGGCCTGCATAGTTTCTGTTGAGAAATCAGCAGACAATTGTATGGGTGCTCCCTTGTATGTAATTAACTGTTTTTCTCTTGCTGCTTTTAAGATTCTCTCTTTGTCTTTTGCTCTTGGCATTTTAATTATGATGTGTCTTGGTGTGGTCCTCTTCGGATTTCTCTTGTTTGGGGTTTTCTGCACTTCCTGGACTTGTAAGTCTATTTCTTTCACCAGGTGGGGGAAGTTTTCGGTCATTATTTCTTCAAATAGGTTTTCAGTATCTTGCTCTCTCTCTTCTTCTGGCACCCCCATAATTCTGATGTTGGTACGCCTGAAGTTGTCCCAGAGGCTTCTTACACTATCTTCAACTTTTTGGATTTTTTTTTCTTTTTGCTTTTTCGGTTGAGTGTTTTTTGCTTCTTTGTATTTCAATTCTTTGACTTGATACTTGTGTTCCTCTAGTCTGTTGTTGGGTCTCTGTATAATATTTTTTATTTTAGTCAGTGTATGTTTAATTTCTAGTTGGTCCTTTTTCATATCTTCGAGGGTCTCGTTATATTTATCGGCCTTTTCTAGGATATTCTTGAAAAGCCTATAACCGTGGTTTTGAATTCTATATCCAGTCGTTTGTTTTCCTCCATTTCTTTCGTTTGTGATCTGTTTCTTTGACGCCGCATTTTCACTGCTTCCCTGAGTTGGTAGGGTAGATTTGTGTGCTATGTTTCCTATATGGCACAGTGGGTCGGCTTCCCCAGTTAACCTGAGGTGGACACTCTTGGTGCACCCTTTTGTGGACTGTGTGTACAGCCTTGTTGTAGTTAAGTCTTGATTGTTGTTGGTATCACTGGGAGGAATTGACCTCCAGGCCAGTTGGCTGTAAGGATCAGCTGTGTCTACGCTGGGAGAAGTTCGGTGTTGGAGACAGCCTTATAGGATTAGACTTGCCAAATTGCAATAGCCTCTGTGCTCAGCTTGGATGGGGTGGAGTCTCAGGGCGGAGCAGACAGTCTTGGCTTCCCGTCAGCCTTGCCCTTGCGTGCATGCGCGCCTGCAGACCTCTGCCTTCCCCGGCTCCCGAGTCTCCGCCCGAGAGTCCAGATTCCCCCCACAAGAGTGTGGGTCCCCAGGGGCTCACCTGGAACTGGGGTTCAGTGCAGTCAGAACTGGGGCTCAGTGCAGTCAGGAGCTTCTGACTCCCTTCTGCTAGGGAAAGCCTGTGGCAACCTCCACAGCCTTTGTGTGCACTGGCATGCGTGCGCTTGCAAACCTCTGCCTTCCCCGGCTCCCGAGTCTCTGCCCGAGAGTCCAGATTCCCCCCCGTAAGAGCACAGGTCCCCAGGGGCTCGCCTGGAACTGGGGTTCAGTGCAGTCAGAATTGGGGTTCAGTGCAGTCAGGAGCTTCGGACTCCCTTCTGCTAGGGAAAGCCTGTGGCAACCTCCGCAGCCTTTGTGCACACTGGCGCGCGCGCCTCCAGAACCCTGCCTGCCGGGGCTCCCCCGGGTCTCTCCCAGGTCTCTGAGTCTCCAGGTGCCTTTCTCTCTACCTGACAGTCCAGACTCCCCCTGTATGAGCCTGGGTCCATGGGGTTTCACCCGGGACTGGGGTTCAGTGAGGTCAGGGGCTTCCTTCCCCCTTCCGCCAGAGAAAGTCAGCCAGGCTCTCAGCCACCCTTCCTCTCTATGCACACAAAGACCCTTTGCCGTACCTCCAATTCTCTGTGAGCTTTTCTCTTTCCTTCTAGTTGTAGAATTTTCACTCAGCCAGCTTTCCTGTGGTTCTGGATGGTGTCCGTTCTGTCTTTTAGTTGTAGTTTTGAAATTGTTGTGCGAGGCAGCAGTTTAGGTGCTTACCTATGCCGCTATCTTGGTTTTCTCCACTCTATATTATTTCTTACGTGAATTTGCAATTATCTCAAAACCTAAAGTTTAAACAACAAACAAAATTAACCAGTAATATATATATATATATATGCCAGTGTGCCAATGTTGAGAAACCTTGATCTAGAAGGAAAGCCAGACATACCAAATAAGAAAGCTAAGGAAGGGATGTGATCCTTTGGGGGGGGGGGGGGGGCGCGGGGGAGGGGAGGCAGGTGGGATCAAGGCTGGTTTCACAGAATACATGTCATTTGGTTTGAGCCTCAAAGAATATCAGGTTTCTAGGAGCAGAAGAAAGGAAAACATTTTTTGTTGTGAAGAATCGTCAAAAGTTGTATCATGGTGTCTCAAGATATCTAGTGAGCAATGATGAGGTGGTCTGGGGACTAGATGAAGGAGTTACTGCAGTTCTTCAGTGATAGTAAGTGCTGAGTTTCAGGTGCCAAGCTCTGAGTTATACATGTAATGGATGCCACCAGCAGGGAAGCACAGTTACTCCTATACTCTTGAGACAGAGCTTCAAGGATAGAGAGTATGCAAGGGAGTAGGCCAGATAAACCCAGCGGTAAGCAGTCAGGGCTCCTTGACACTTAGAGTCCCTCGTGACTTAAGTGTTGTGCATGCTTTCCCAGGCAGTGAATGGCACGGTCTGACCTTTGTTTCAGTAGTCTATCTGGAGGTTGGCTGCCCAGCACCTGCATTAGAAAGGAGAGAGATTGGAGCCAAAGAAGACAGGAAATGAAAGAGGCCCTGTATTGGGGAAATGGAACAGACAAGATTAGATGGATAATGGAGACATTTCAGAGGACTTGCAGACACCCAGTTTGACAAGAGAGGTCTGAGCTGATTCTGAAGTTTCTAGTCCAAGATAGAGGTGCCACTTCTCAGGATGTCCCTTCCTGAAGTAGAAATGCAGGAAGATAAACAGATCCAAGAGGGAGTGTGGTGTTGTGATTGGTTTGGAAGGTGTAAGGTGTGAGGTGTGAGGTGCACAGTGCTGCTGGCGATTTTCAGGAACTAGTTAGAAACTTGGTTCTACAGCCTAGGAGAGAGAGTCAGACTGAAGATATGTCGTGAGAGGTTGGATGAGGTTACTTGAGTGACAGAAGTTTCCAGAACTGAACTTAGGAGAATATCAACACTCAGGTTAGAGAAGTTGAAGAGAACAGAGATGCAGGAGAAAATCTAGAAGAAAAAACTTTGAAGTCCAGGGTGGGGAATCACAGAGGAAATTATACACAGCAGAACCTGGAATCGTAGAGAAATTTTATGGGACCAGACGGGGAGAAGAGTGTTGAATCGACACTTGGGTGAACCAACTTTCGGGGGCTGTGAAGGGCTGTGTACACAAGAAGAATCCAGCAGCAGGGAGTGTGCTGCAGGGGCTGTCAGCCTTTATTTTTCAATATAATCCTATCTAATAAAAGAGTAATATGCAAATTGACTGTCACTCCGACACACAAGATGGTTGCCCCCATGTGGTCAAAGATGGCTGCCCCATGTGGACACAAGATGGCTGCCACAAGATGGCCAGCAGGGGAGGTCAGTTGGGAGGGACCAGGCCTGCAAGGGAGGTCAGTTGTGGGCGATCAGGCCAGCAGGGGAAGGCAGTTGGGAGGGACCAGGCCCGCAGGGGAGGGCAGTTGGGAGGGACCAGGCCTGCAGGAAAGGGCAGTTGGGGGGGACCCAGGCCTGCAGGGGAGAGCAGTTGGGGGTGACTAGGCCTACAAGACAGGGCAGTTAGGGGTGACCAGGCCTTCAGAGGAGTGCAGTTGTGGGGGAACCAGGCCTGCAGGGGAGGGCAGTTGGGTGTGGGGGGGACCAGACCAGCAGGGGAAAGCAGTTAGGGGCAATGAGGCTGGCAGGGGAGGGCAGTTAGGGGTGACCGGGTTGGCAGGGGAGGGAAGTTAGGGGCAAACAGGCTGGCAGGGGAACAGTTAGGCATCAATCAGGCTGGCAGGGGAGTGGTTAGGGGGTGATCAGGCTGGCAGGCAGAAGCGGTTAGGGGCAATCAGGAAGGCAAGCAGGCGAGCAGTTGGGAGCCAGCAGTCCTGGATTGTGAGAGGGATGTCCGACTGCCCGTTTAGGCTCGATCCCAGTAGGATCGGGCCTAAACGGGCAGTTGGACATCCCTGAAGGGGTCCCAGATTGGAGAGGGTGCAGGCTGGGCTGAGGGACACCCCCTCCCCCTGTGCACGAATTTCATGCACCAGGCCTCTAGTCCTATATAATAAAAGGCTAATGTGCAAATCTACCAAAGGGCGGACCAACTGGTTGTTATGATGTGCACTGACCACCAGGGAGCAGATGCTTAATGCAGGAGCTGCCCCCTGGTGGTTAGTGTGCTCCCACAGGAGGAGCACCACTCAGCCAGAAGCCAGGCTCACGGCTAGTGAGCGCAGCGGGCATGGCAGGAACCTCTTCTGCCTCCATGGCAGCACTAAGGATATCCGACTGCTGGTTTAGGTTCAGTCCCCATGGGGAGTGGGCCTAAGCCATCAGTCGGACATCCCCTGAGGGCTCCTGGACTGCAAGAGAGTGCAGTCTGGGCTGAGGGACCTGCCCCCCCAGTGCACGAATTTCGTGCACTGGTCTCTAGTTGGTAATATTATGATTCAAGTTATTTTCCTCCCATTAACTTTCTTACACCTGGTGAATTGTTCTCTAGCATCACTTTCATAATTACATATGTTTTAAAGAAACTATAACTAGTGGAGCAACAGTGGTGAAAAGACCTTTTACCAGAGAGTTGGTCATTTTTAATATCTTCTTCTAATTCAAATCATTTTATGTATATTTTGTTTAGATACAGTTTCTGTTATTGGAAACTTCATGTTGATGAGTAAGTGGAAATTTACATTTTCATTTTGAACCTTTTTTAAGTTTCAGAGCCAGGTTAGGGAATGTTGCATGTCTATATGTGTGAATTTCATGAAAATTATATTTTGTGCCTTCCAGTAGTTGATTAAGCTTCTCACTCTGTTCTGATTTTGCATGAATGCCTGTGAATCTCATAGTAAAAGACTTTTGTTTCACAACCTCTGGGAATACCATGCAGTGCAGAATATGAGATTTTTAGAGGCCCAAACTAACTTGGTAGAAATTCAAATCCATCTTTTATCTTTTAGATAAAAGCCTTTGAAATCCTTTTAGTGTGAAGTTATCAGCAGGCTTGATTCTCATATAACCTCATTACTAACCCAAGGATTATTCAAAATGCATGGAGAGCAATGCTCTGTGGCTGAAACTCAGTTTTCATCAACTCTACAGTCCAGAGATAAGCCCCATGTGGTCCACCTGGTTCTGGTTGGGAAATTCTGCCTGTCCTGCCCCTGTCCCCCCTAGAAGATCAAGTACAAATTCAAGGCTCTCATAAGTTGTGCACGAAAGATACCTGTTCGGCTCTATTTGAGCATTGCCCAAACTTATTTAAGCACGGAACCTTTTCCATATTAACATTTTATAGCTCACCTAGGGGTTTTGTGAGATAAGAAGTGGAATGGATATTTTTAAGGGATTGATGCCTCAGATCCGAAGTCTGTACTGCTGGAAGTAATGGGGTGTCCTCAACATATCTTTGTGTCATGGATTGGACTTGGTGAAGTGTGAGAAACATTTCTTATCCACCTTCCTCACTGCTCATCCTTCTCCCCCCAGAATGTCAGGAATTGGCTTATTAGGTACTTGGCTTTTGCATATTTTCCTGAAAAAAAAAAAGAAGAAGAAGAAGAAAGCTTCATCAGTTGTTTCTAATCTCATTCAGTGGAATAAGATTCCAATTAAGAAATTAAAATAGAATTTGTTGTGGATATAAACGTATGAACAAAAGGTCGTTATATCAGGTTCACCAGTTGTTATTCTCAGATTTAGTTAAAACAAGATAATTCACTGTTTGGGGGACAAATGTAGTTTCCAGAACTGAGACCATTTGATGATTTACTTATTCCATCAGGGGATGATCTTATCTGCTCAGATTTACATTTGGAGCAATAAAACCTCTGGCAGCTGCTGCTGGCTGTCTCATGAAGAGGAGGCAGAGATAAGAACATTCCTTTTTTATGGCTTTCTTGAACATCTGAAGTTGGGGTGAGGGTGGGAAAGGTTTACCTATGGAGGCCATAAATGACCAAGTCTGATACCAGGGAGGTAAACCAGTCCTTTTTGGAAAAGCTGGTAAATCTCTCAGGTCATGAGCCTCCATATGTTAAAACCTGTCAGAGGCTTTAAAAAAATCAAGGGACAGTTGCCACCCCCTCTTCATCAGGAAAAAAGTCATTTCAATTTTAAAATATTATGGGCTTTCAACTTTTCTTATGAGCTCATAAGGTGACCTACTCACCCCACCCTCTAGGATCCTGAGCAAGGTACGGTCTGCCTGGTGACTTGATTCCAGCTGACAACATTCTAGTCAGGGTACAGTGTGGGGACAGCATTTGGGGGAGGGCCTGGACACAGTCTCAGCCCATGGACACTGAGACTGACCAGGAGTGTAGCCATTGCAGAAGTCGCTGCCCTTAGCAAGACTCATCAGAGGCCACTCAGGTTCTTGGCAGGTGCGGGCATCAAGGACGATTATTCAAACGCCTGAATTCATGACTCCCAGGCTGTGACAAGTGTGGTCTGTGTGAGCTCATTCTCAGAGTCTAAAATTATTCAGCTTTCTTCTGTGCACATGAGTACTTTGATTAAAAGCTGCCAAGATTATGACAGAATCTGGTGTGGGGGGGATTTTTATTGCCTAATAAATAACATCATAGAAGGTCATAATTCCATATTAGCCACTAAATATCTAAAATGGTTAAAGTATGCAAAGTTAGGTCCAAGATATGGATGAAAAACAGCTCAGTGACATTTCTTGAGAATTATTCATTTTCTTTTTCAATCTGAAAATGGAACGGGAACATTCAACTAAATCCCAGGCTTAGAAAGCTGAGCATCGCCTGGAGGACTTAAAGAATTACATTGGCAAAGCCATTTTTCTTTAGACTTTAAATTACAAATTAAAAAAAAACACACACTTCTCCATGGAATTTTGGGAGAAATCTCAAGTCTTCAGATGTTTAAGACTTAAACAGACCTGTAGAAACTCATATCGTGGTCTTCCTTTGCCTGCCATCGTGGACAGACACAGATCTGCTGGGGAGAGACAGTGCTCCTCAGTTTTGGAGCATCTTCATTGGTGGGTCAGTTGTCTTCTGCAATGAATTCTAAGATCCTGCAGTGCTCCTAGGCAAGACCTTCTTTCTTTTGGATAAAGTCATTGCTCTAGATACAATGAATCTATTTTTCATCTTTCTGCCCTTACTAGGGAAGAGCTGTTTCACACACGCACACCAGCCTCTGCTATAGTCTTTTCTCTCCTTGAAGACCTTTTACCTACCTAACTTCTTGTCTTCTAACCCCATGTTCTTTGAACGGTTTTACTGAAAATTGCTATGACTCTCACATCCTCAATCATCCCTCCAAACCTCTCCTTCCCTAAAACTAAACATCAATCCAGTGGTGCAATTTGTTGAAAGGCATGGAGTGATGCCTCTAGGTCTTGGCTCATAGGGATTGCGATTGGCAGAGACATCCTCCTCCTAGCAGGGCTCAGTGGATCTCCAAGGACATCTCTGGGATTGGACATAAACCCAACACAGTGTACATCCCATGTGCTGTTAGATCCTTTTAGTACTTACAGGGCTGACACTCCTGTTGTTTCCCTCTTGGGCAGGTTGAGCTAACATTTCCTATGTCAATTAAAACATAGTTTTTGTTGTTGACAGAGACCAGATACTGCTACACTCAGCACACAATGGAAGTCACGGGAAACAGCATCTCTGTCACCAAACGCTGCGTTCCGCTGGAAGAATGCTTGTCCACTGGCTGCAGAGACTCCGAGCATGAAGGCCACAAGGTCTGGCAACAAAGCATGTGGCGGGTCAGCAGAGTCAGCCTTTCTCCTCTTCAGAAGTCCGCCAGTGCTCATGAGCAAAGTCTCACTTCCCAGGGAGGCTGGCTTTTGACTGTCCTGATAGCATTAGAAGATGCTTCCTTTCCTGTTTTCTCTAAAAGAATAAAGATTTATACCAGGGTATAGGATAAATGATGTAAACACAACACCTAGAGGGTATTGAAAATTATCACAAGCCCTTTCTTCACTCAAGAAAGTAATAAAACTGCCAGAAGGAAAAGGAACAAGGGACCAATTATGTGCTCATGGCAAAGCACTGCAGGTGCAGCAGCAACTCATCAGCTGTGGGTGGTCAAGGCAGTTTAGCTTTGATAGCTTTCTGTAAAGTGGGGCCATGCCTCTTGCAGAATGCTGATTTGGAGAAGGTGTGCATTGGCTCCTGAGTCATTTCAGTAAGGAGTGAGAGAACCTTTTCCTTGTGGGGTTGCGCCCCTGAAACTCCATCTGGAGCATGTACTGAAGCACTCAGTTTCAAACCAACTTTGAGGGCAGTCTTGAAAGAGAAAATAACGAATCAGAGGAAGGCCACCTGGCGAGCCTGGGATGGGGAATGCCCCTGACTCCCTTGCTGGTGGTTCAGAGCTGAGCTTGTATGTCAGGCCTTGGCCTTATTTTTTCGCCTCAGGCTGCCTTCCTGGGGGTTGAGAGCAGTGCCCTCTCTGATAACTGGCAATGGTACTGTTTGTGGGGACTACTTTCTCTTAAGACTTGTCAAACACTAAGAATTAAATTTTAAAGTATAATCTGCCTACTAGCTCCTGGTTTGCAATGTGAAGGTAAACCCAAGGGTTTTACTTGACCGTCTAGCAGGCTGGACCTGGTTCTCTGACATCATTGTGGGTACTTCACTGAGGAGGAAGTTATCGATCAGAGAAGTGACATCATGTGCTCAGGCCACACAGCTAGTGATCAATAGAGTCAGAAACCCAACTCACTTCTGACCCGTTTCTCTCTTCGACTTTAAAACGTCTCCCAGCCCTTATCAGTGGTGAGCAGACTGAAATCTCTGCAGGAAGTGACAGAATATTACCCATCACAGAGTCTTCAGGCATTACTGTGGAGGTGGACCACTTGCAAATCTTGTTAAAATGCAGATTGTTGTTTGCTAAGTCCAGGGCTAGCTTGAGATTCTGAATCTCTAATGAGCTCCCAGTTGATGCTGAAGCTTCTGCTGTGTACTTAGCGTAGCTATGGCCTGAAGTAACTTCTGTCGATAATTCTTTGAGTTTACTTCTGTCTCATGATCCACAAGGAAAGCTGTATGAAGCATTAATTGCATAAATGAAAACCCTTCAAACTTTAACTCACCTACCAGAACGGAGAGAATGATGCAGACAATTCTAATAAACTTAAATATTTAAGTTAAAATTATCTGGGTTGTTGCCTCTTCACTTTCCCTGTGAAAACCTGGCAAGTGGAAGTTGCCCTCATCACAGTTTTCTCAGGTGTTCAGAAGGAGCCTCTTTGGGAAAGGTAGGATAAGTATATTATTTATAATCCCCACTTCAGAGAGGGAATAGCCAAGATCTAGGAAATATGTAAAACTGGAGTAATCAGAGAGTGCGATGTCAAAAGCAGGACCCACGTCCCTTGAAGCTTCGTTGGGGCCTTTCATTTTGACCACACTGCTTCCAGATGAAATCTCATCGCAGCCCCTGCGATGCAGGCTGGTGTCTTCTTTGTAGAGCAGGTCATTTCCATCTGAGTCTCATTGTGAAGGAGACAGTCCCTTCAAGAATCTCTGCCTCCTTCTAAGACCTGCCAGCTTCTCATCACCCTTCTTTTTCTTCTTTCCAGGTCTGCACTTCCTGTTGTGAAGGAAATATCTGCAACTTGCCGCTCCCCCGAAATGAAACTGATGCCACATTTGCCACAAAGTCACCCATAAACCAGACAAATGGGCAGCCACACTGCGTGTCAGTGATAGTGTCCTGCTTGTGGGTGTGGCTGGGACTCACCTTATAGCAGCTCAAAGGCAGGATGTGTGGTAGCAATCCATGGGGATCTCAACGGCCCGCAGTCATGCATGAGTCATTGGCCTGGCAACACTATACATGTGAAACCACAGTACTCAAGGATGTCTTCCTAGTCAAGCATCTCCACTTCCCATGAGGAACAAGCATTGCTTCAGTCCAAGACCTCATCAAAGCCAGCCTGCCCCTAAAATAGACCAAGTTCTATACCACAAACCTTTGTTTTCACCCCAAGAAATAGTTCTGCATTTATTGAGTTTTGGCTCTTAATTTGGAAGACATGCATGAGCCACAGGAGATCCTGGGCCCCTCTGAGATGTCAGGCAACATGAATAGCTGTGCGTTTTTTCAGGAGAAAGTTAAAGGACTATTGGTTTAAATATAACCATGAATTCACTTACAGCTCTAGAATTTTAAAATTTTAATTGCAAAATGAATGGACTGTTTCCTCGGAGATTCCTACTGAGTCCCTAGAAAAGAAGTGAACAATTTGTCCAATTTAATTTTTCCAACATTCTTCTCCCAATAGCGGCAATCATATTCCCTCTGTTCTGTGTGGGAGATAAAAAGGCAATCATAAAAGTTTGCTCTATGGGGAGGAGGGCTAGAAAAGGATTTTTCCTAATTTAATGGAATTCGAATCGGTAAAGTGGGCATTTATCCCTTCGTATCATTGGGGAGATTGGCTTGACTTAGCACCTTGTTATGCTCCACTCGATCCTGGTTCTTCCTGGGCCGATGGGTGTCCCACGGCAGGATGGGGTATTCTCCCCAGGCATGGGTTTCTAGTCATACACAGCTAATTTAGGCAGAGAGAGGACTTAAAAATGAAAGGAAGGAGAATGTCTGGAGGTTGGTCCTCCTTCATTGTGAGGATCCAGTGAGTGGCTCAGCCAGATCTTCCTCCATCAGCAAGTCATGCTTCCCAAGAGCTCTCCCTGTTCTTCCTCTTTCAAATCCCCAGTGACTTTAGGGGGAAGGTTCTACATTGAATCGTCTGGAGATTCATAGAGAAAGAAGACATGATATCCTAGGATGAGAAGTAGGTGAACCAGTGGGATGGTAGTGAGACTAGAAAGGAGACCTAGTGGTAAGTTTTTATTTCTTTTAGCTGATTGCTTTTGAGGTAGACAATAAAAACTTCACCATCCTTCCTATATTTTTGGCACCCCAAGTTATAATTTTTTCTTCTTCCTTGTAAATCATTTATACAATATTTATTTTTGTATGGCATAACTAGAAACTAAAATATATTGTAAAAGATTCTTTATTCTGAACAGAATGATCAAATCAGAATACTTATTTTTCAACAGTGGTAGAGCTTGTAATATATGTATTGAACGTTATCTATAATACTTGCACCAGTGTTGAAAAAAGCTACTTATGTTGTGAGCAAGAGTAATGGTGTTGGCTTTGAGGTTTTGTGTTTGCTCATGGTTTCCTCAGTGTTGTGGTCCTAGAAGCATTTGGGTGGTGACCATCACTGGTATGCATTTCTCTGCAGGGTTGTGGGGCATATTTGCATGAAATTCGGTGGAGCCATTGCGGATAAAGTTGTCAGGGTCCATCTGCTCTGCACAGGAAAATGTTTCTGGCTCATAAAATGAGACCTCCTCAGGGACCAATATGAACTGACAGTGGTTAACTCTGATATACAATCATCTAAATTGCATCAAATGGCCTTAAATCAGAGTTTGGCAGGTTTATCAATAAGTTGCTTATAATTGGGGTGGGGGATTAGGGGGAGAGGGAGCAAAACATTTATTAAGCACCTCTTATGTGCTAAGCACTTTACATAAATTAGATCATATAATTCCTACAAGAACCATTTAAGGAAAATTACTAGTACTTACACTTTAGAGCTGAAGGTACTGTGATTCTAAGAAGCTCAATAACATGGAGCCTTTTCCTTCTGATTTAGGACATATGGGATGAGGAGGGATTGAAGTGGAAGGGAGGGTGGAATTACCATCCCTGGGAAAACTTGCAGGCCTGACTTCATGGGAATTGGCCATCTTACCATGCATAGTTTGTCCAGTCCTGCCTCTGCAGGGTGCCATTTGCATGTGTCCCCAGATGTTTTTTCTTTGGGGGGTGAAGGGATGGTTTCCTCATTCATTCCTCTTGCTAAAAGAGGAAACAGGTTGATCCTACATATAAAGATGCTCTAAGACAATGAAAATTGGATGCTGTACATATCTACATATACATTTTGTGCATGGTCACTGTCCACTGACACCTTCCAAGTACTGCATGAGATTTCAATAGGAGACAAAGTCCAAAAGTTGGTTCTTCATGAGAAAACGGGCACTCCAAAGCCTCCCTGGTCCACAGAAGGTGCGCAGGCCCAGGTCCACAATGACATCATCTGCCACCCAGAGGGTCACTGCAAACTCCAAACAGATGTGGCTGTGTGCACCCTGTATGCCTGTCAGAATGGCTGGTGTTTTTTTCTCTCAAAAGAAAGTGATTTGTTTGCCATCCTCAGTCTCAAGGAGCCACAGAAGGGCTGTTTATATAGAAGGCCCAGGACTGATCATCCATCTGACTTTCTACCCCATTAAGCCTTCCGTTAAATCCCACAACTGATGATGGCTTGAAGTGCAAAGAGCTGTGATGTGTATATGAACATATGTGCCACTTATTTATTTTTAGACTCCCCACAGCACTCATGTCAATATGGGATAAATGCCTAAATTTTGTAAATATTGTACATTTTGTAAATCAAGGAATAAAGGTTTTAAGTGTATCTCTCCAGGCTCTTCCATGCAAATGCACATGTCAATCAATGATTCGGGCACCCAGGTTGTGTACCAGGCATTGCACGTAGCGCCATAGGGAACTTTCTTCCAGAAGCTCACCTTCTAGTTGAAGGACAAGAAATGCATGAAAAGATACAAGACAATTTACTCATGCCAAATGATTCTTAAACACAGTAAGTGCTGCAGAAGATCCAAGAAAGAAAGATTATCAGACTTTTCAATCAGGTCTGCAGTTTTCCCAGAACATTTCTTTGTTAAGTCAGGAGATATAAAAAGATTGTGTGTGTGTGTATCACCCCACTAACAATTTCTAAATCTTGTTCTCTTCTTGGAGTGAATTATGTTGATGATGATACAATAGAAAGCATTTTCCCTTGATGGTTTCTCCTGCAACAGGAAACAAATGTTTGAATAGCATAGATGTCATTTTGATATATACAATGAATTTATTGTAATTTTCACAGTAAAATGGTAGACTTTGAAAGGGACCTTGAAAAACTCTAGCTTGTTTGTGATTTCTGATTATTCTTTAACACCCTGTATTTTGAAATTTCCAGGAAAATGTAAATATTTCCCAAAGTTAAAGGTTTTCTCTTAGGTTCTGGATAAGTGACACAGTTCATGCTCTAAAGTGACATTCCTACTTCAGTGAGGATAGTTATTATCACCAACCTTTCTGAATAACTCTGTGTGTTTAATGGGCACAGCACCTCAGGTAGACTTTGCTTTTAGAAAATCTGATTTTGAAAACATAGACTTACACAGTAGCCCAATTCGGGGTGTTAAAAGGAGCCTTCACTTCATAAAGGCACTTTATATCTTTCCCAACACACATAAGATTTTATCTACAAATGAGATCCAAGGCACACCAGGGATCAAAAACTAGATGGCCTTGGCTACGCTATGGTAGGTTTGATCTGAAATACCTAAAGTGCTTTCACAAATGTTTTTAATAAATGACTTTAAACTTGCCTATTAGGGGTGAATATTGAAAGCTGTTTGAGCATCTGTTATTAATCCACATAATAACTGGGAGATTTAACCTTAACTATTCAGCCATTTTTCTGAACTCACATAGCAACTTGAAACAGGACCATGGCATGAATATGAAGCATCGTGACTTTAGCTTGGAGTATTCTCCACTGAGTCTACAGGAAAACAGGTGTTGATACGTCTTTAAATATAAAAATGTCTAACTTAAATTTGGTGTTACACAATCAGTGCAGATTTCCAAAATGACTTTCTAATCAAGACTTCATTCTCAGCTGTTACTCTCTTTAACTAATTTAAGTTTTATGCTTTTTCCCATTAGAAAATTACTATTGTCTTGCTATTTTTAATTCCATTGCAATTGCTGGAATTGGATGGGGGGAAGGGGATATCTATGTAAGTCCATTTTAAAGCTGACTAGAGACCTAAAATCCAGAGGCTAAGAAATGGTTTCTGTAGGAACCTTTTTACACTCCTCATAGCAACCCCTGATTCTTGTATGATTTCAGTCTGAAAGCACTTTGATATACATTGCAGTTGATCAACATGATCCCATTTACAGCTTTCATAGCTAACCAGAGCTCTGACATGGTTAAGGGAGGTCCCACTGGTCGTTTACACTATAACTTTGATTCCTGATCCACCACTTTGTTCCACGCACACTTGTCACCAGGATGACATTAATTTTTTTAAACTAAAAAGCCATTTCTTAGGTCCCAAAATCAGAGGTAAATGGGACCTTAGAAAATATCTAGTATACTCCCTTTCATATATATATATATATATATATATATATATATATATATATATATATATATATATATATATATAGATTCAGAGCAGAAGGGAGAGGGGGAGAGAGAGAGAGAAACATCAAGGATGAGAGAGAATCATTGATTGGCTGCCCCAGGAAACTCAGACCATTTGTCTCTGAGAAAGCCGCATTGCTCGTGCTAAAGAAAAGAGAAAACTCATCAAAATGTCCCTTCATTGATGCTTGAAGCAATTAAGACACAGGTTATGAAAAATAGTTTAGAGGTCTCCTCTTCATTCACACTCACTGTGGGGTTGGCAGTACCATGAGGACTCTCCACACAGAGCAGGACAGAGAACAGGTGTGGAGAGGGCAAACAAGAAAGTGAGCTAGCCTGCTGGAAACATAGATTATTCATTCTAACTTGAGAAGAGAAATAGTTGGTGGAAATAATCATTTTCAAAATCATGTCCTTAGAAAGCAGAATGATATATCTAAATTAGGGGTGATTACTTAGAAACAGCTTTCTCAGGTTTTATGGCAAGTCTGGTGTCAAAAACCAGCTTCAAAAGCCATATTGAGGCCTGGAATTGAGGCCTCCATTGGGGAAAGTGTGTATAAAAAGCAACTCTGCTGAGTTTAGGCAAAGTGAACAAAATATCACCAGAATATAACCATGCTGCAAAAGAAAGTCATACCCTCAATTATCCATTCAACTTTGAGAATTCAAAATCAACTTACTGTGTGACCCCTATTCTCTCTAAAGAGAAGCGTGACTGTTGGTGTCACGAGGAGTCTGCAGCCAGAGTCTGAGCATACCCCACACCCTGTCTGCCTGCTCCCTGGTGTTCACTGGACCATGGCTACTGGTCCTGTTTCAAGGCTGCCCACCGGCTTGACTGTGCCTCTCCCAGCAATAAAACAGGACTGAGTGAGCAACGAGGAGCCACATCCCACAGTGGCATGTGAAGACGGGTTGTCTGAGGAAAGGGATTGTGCTTGAGAGGTTTTGCATTGAGGTGCTTGTGGGGAAAAGAATTGAATAGATCTCAGTGGTCTGGAAGAACACATTTGTGTTCCCTTGTGACTCACTCAGCCTGACTTGGCCCTGAACATGTCAGAACTTGGCTTATCCCCATCTTGAAGTCTTTCTAAACACTCAAAGGGTTGGGCCCATCCCTGACTTTAATATCATATTTAATTAATTAATGACCCTGTGTATGTTTTGCCACTGACCTAAATACCAAGTGTGCTGTGCAGAGACACACCCTCCTTGATGCAAGAGACCAACACGAAATGTGAGATCCAGACCTCCCAGAAACTCACTTTCTTCAAAGTCAAATAATCTACAGAACTGAAAGGTCTATTTGCAGTAGTAAAAGTCTAGAAAAGGTTAGGCCAGGCTAGGGTAGAACATGTTAAGAACAGACTACATGAGTATCTAGTCAAACTAGCTGGCCCATTGCCATCTTCATTTTATATGAAGGGAACAGTGAGGGCCTCCCTGTTTACCCACCTCAGGTGCCCCAAACTACTCAGGCAGCCTACTAGGAATCTGATTTGCACAAGTGCTCCCAGGTAGACAAATACTGCCTTAAATTCACAGAAGCCAGGAACTCACTCTTTGGTACGCAGAAGTGAATATTTGACTCATTCTGGAAATGCTTCTTTGAACAAGACTGGATACTTCTGTTTTGATAGTTTCAGCCTCGTGTCTGGGAAGTTTATTCCTGATACTTGACACAAAGAGAATGATATAGTTGAAAGAATAGAGCAAAGAGAGCAGGTTGCATGGAAGATTGTAGATCACTGCGGATAACACACTCTTCTAGCATTGGGAACCACGGAGAAAGTGATCAGTGAGAGAAGCTGAGGATGCACCACCCACTGCCCCACAGCTGGAGAACAACAAAGGCCTCCGCAGGGAGGCAAGGGTAGATAGGTGGTTCGGGTTCCCGTAAATGAACTAGGCAAGAATTTAAGACCCAAATTACTGAGATTAGCAAACATTTCACAAAAAGAACTGCAAGAACCTGTTCAAACTTAGACAAATACAAAAATTCAATTCCTCAGACTTGCTGGAAGCAGGAATGCCTGGCACTACTTTCCTCAAGAGCATGGAGTTGAGGGAAGTAAGTGCTTGTGCTCTAATTTGGCACCCTCACCCTGAGACCTCAGATCTGCTATCCTGAGACCAACCTGAGTGCACCAGCGTCTCCCAGGGTTCCTTAGCAGTGGCTCTCAATGCTAGGTACACACTGGAATCACTTGGGGGCTGGAGACTTTTCTAAAAATAATAATTACAAGATACCATGTACAACAGTTCTAATCTAGTTGGTCTTGAGTGCTTTAAAACACCAGATAATTAGTAAACTCCACCTGACTCAGGTGATTCTACTGGGCAGCCATTAACCAACAGACATAAAAACCTAATCACCCATCAGGGATAATCATTAATAATCACAGAAGCAAACTTAGTGAAGACAATACCAGAAAAATAAATCATAGACTTGTCCACTGGCACCCAACTTTCAAGTCATAGTCATCTATAACTAAGTAAGATTGACCTCATAGCTTTCCTAAAATTTAATGTCCATGACCCTTCATTGCCCATCCCCTCCCTACCAGCTAACGTTTTTCACTTGTCAAACACCTGCTCATTTTTCATATCTTGGATTAAATGCAACTTCCCTTGGGAGTCTTCCCTCAACCTCTCAAATAAAATGAGCCCTCCTTCTATTAAGTGCTATAGAACTTTAAACTTCTCCCTCAGGACAGTTTACTCACTTATAATTATTTAATCAGTTATTACTATGACTCCCCACTACATTGTAAGCTCCACAAAGATGAGTAATATCTCCTTTTTATCCTGTTAAGGACAGTGGGCAGTCAGAAGGCAATCTGAGGCAGAATTCCTGCCTTCACATGGAACCTGTCTTTTTTCTTCAACCGATTGGATGAGGCTTGTCCACATCATGGAGGGTGATCTGTTTTACTCAAAGTCAGCTGTTTCCAATATTCATTACATCTAAAAATGCCTTCACAGCAACATCCAGACTGATGTTTGACCAAACAGTTGGGCACCATAGCCTATGGCCCAATGGTCAGCAAACTCATTAGTCAACAGAGCCAAATATCAACAGTACAACGATTGAAATTTTTGAGAGACAAATTTTTTAAACTTAAACTTCTTCTAACGCCACTTATTCAAAATAGACTCGCCCAGGCCGTGGTATTTTGTGGAAGAGCCACACTCAAGGGCCCAAAGAGCCGCATGTGGCTCGCGAGCTGCAGTTTGCTGACCACAGGCCTAGGCAAGTTCACAGAAAGTTACCATCGCAATTAGTAACTTGTCGGTGCTCTTCACACTGATCTATAGATTCATCGTAATCCAAATTAAAATCCAAGAAGGCTTTTTTTCCATGAAAAAAAAAAAAGGCAATTGACAGGTTGATTCCAAAATTCATATGGAAGTGCAAAGGAACTAGAATAGTCAAAACAACTTTGAAAAAGAAGATCAAAGTTGAAGGATTTCAAGAGTTACTAGGAAGCCCTGGTGATCAAGACACTGTGGTATTAGTGAAAGGATAGACACATAAATCAATGGGATATGTAGTCTAAAAATTGATTCACACAAATTGGTCAATTAATTTTTTTTTTTAAAAAAGGTGCAATGGCAATTCAGTGGAGAAAAAGTAGTCTTTTCAACAAATTATGCTGAAACAACTGGATATCTATATGTAAAATTCTAAACTTGTTCCATATTTTGCAACATAGTTTTATTTTTTAAAAAATATTTTTATTGATTTCAGAGAGAAAGGGAGAGGGAGAGGGAGAGAGAGATAGAAACATCAATGATGAGAGAGAATCATTGATAGACTGTCTCCTGCACGCCCCCTACTGGGGATCGAGCCTGCAACCCAGGCATGTGCCCTTGACTGGAATTAAACCTAGGACCCTTCAGTCCGCAGGTCGACTATCCACTGAGCCAAACCAGCTAGGGCTGCAACATATTTTTTTAAAAATAGCATAAAATAGATCATAGATCTAAATGTAAAACCTAAAACTATTACACTTTTAGAAGAAAACAGGAAGAAATCTTTGTGACCTTGGGTTAGGAAAAGAGATCTTAGGTATGATACCAGAAGCATAATTCATTAAAAAAAAATTGAAACATTGGTTTTGATAAAAATTAAGAACATTTGCTCTTTGAAAGACACTCAAGTGAATGAAAAAAACAAGCCACTGACTGGAAGAAAATATTTACAAATGATATAGCTAAAAGAGCTTCCCAACATATATAAAAAAACTCTCAAAACTCAATTTTAAAAAAGCTGTAAAAATGGGCAAAAGCTTTCAATAGGCATGTCATCAAAGACACACCAAAGATGTGGATGGCAAATAGGAACATGGAAACATTAATCAATAGGAAGATACAAAATAAAACTATAATTTACTATGACTATAAGAATGACTAAAATTTAAAAGACTGAAGTTAAACAGACACCCTTGCTGTGATCCAGCCATCCCACTTTTAGGTATTTACCCCAGAGAAATGAAAGCACATGCCCATACATTTAATTGTATACAAATGTTTATAGCAGCTGGTTAGTAATAGCCAAAACTTGGAAACAACCTAGATGTCTCTCAACAGGTGAACTGATAACAACTTGTGGTACAGCAAGTCCTCACTTAATGTCATCAATAGATTCTGTGACTTTAAGCAAAATGACATCACAAAACCAGTTTTACCATAGACCAATTGATCTAAGTAAGAATTAGGTTCCTATGGCATCTCATCAAAGTTATAAGGAAACAACGTTGAACAGAATGGCATTAGTCGAGGACCTGCTGTATATCCACCAATGGAATACTACTCAGGATAAAAAGGAATGAACTATGGATACATGCTACAACATGAATAAATCTCAAAATAATGATGCTGAATGAAAGAAGCCAGATAAAAAAGATACATATGGGTATAATTCCATTTATATTAAAATCTAGGCAATGCCAACTCACGTGTAGTGACTGCAGATCAGTGGTTGCCTAGGAAGGGGTAGTGGAAGGGACTATGAAGGGACAAAAGGAAAATTTGGGAGTGAGCAATCTGTTTGTTATTTGGATTGTATCCAATTAGAGGTCAATAAAGCTGTTGTAAAGGTAAAGCACAAAAAAAATTATAATGTCAAATGCTGCAAAACTAGCATCTCTTGCTGGTCACAGCATAAATTGTTAAAGCTCTTTTGCAAAGTAATTTGGCAGGATGTCTTGAGGGCTATGAGAATGTGCATATTTTGACCCAATAATCTTACTTCTGTGAAGGGCTTGAAATGTGGAAACACTGCTATGAACATATTTGTCCCTTGCAGCACATTTGTAATTCAAAAAAATAAAATAAAAAATAAAAATTTAAGACAACCTAAATGTGCAAGAGTAGGGGAATAGTTAGGTCAATAACAGCACATCCACCTGTTACATATCATCAAAAATGACTGCTTGGAAGACATTTTCAAAGCCAAATGAAAATAGCAGTACTAAACTTTTATGTTCAATGTATCATACTATCTAGGAAGTAAAGACATACATTAAAATATACATAACAGCTTGGCTGGTGTGACTCAGTGGTTGAGCGTTTACCTATGAACCAGGAGGTCAGTTTGATTCCCATCAGGGCACATGCCAAGGTTGTGGGCTCCATCCTCAGTGTAGGATGTGCAGGTGCAGCCAATCAATGATTCACTTTCATCATTGATATTTCTCTCTCTCTCTCCCCCTCTCCGTTCCTCTCTAAAATCAATAAAAATAATTTTAAAAAATACATGGCAGAAAAAATAAAAATACTCTCATTGCATATGTTATAATAACTTATTCTTTTCCTTTTAAAAATTTTATATTATACTAGAGGCCTGGTGCACAAAATCCGTGCACTGTGTGGGGGGGGTCCCTCAACCCAGCATGTGCCCTCTCACAATCCAGGAGCCCCGTGAGCAATTGCCTGGCAGAGGGAGGCCTGGGCCTCCCTCTTTGGGATGATTGTGCGGTGATGGCAGGGCCCCCCCCAACCAATCACATCACACCCACCTTGGTGCCAGTGCATGTCATAGCGTGGTCCTCCCAACAGTCATTCTGCTGTTTGGCTGTTTGGTCGATTTGCATATTACCCTTTTATTTTTATAGACTAGAGGTCCATTGCACGAAGAGATTCGTGCAATAGGCCTTCCTTCCCTTGGCTTCCAGCATTGGTTTTCCTCAGGCACCCAGGACCCAGGCCTTCGCTCCGGCCAGAGTCTGCTGTCTTCATCTTCACTGCTGACCCCTGCTGGAGTCTGCCTTCTTGGTCTTCGCTGTGCCAGAGTGCTGCTCCTGTAGATCCCTTCGCACCCCTGCCCTCCCTCTCATAGCAGGCATCCTGCCCAGCCAGGCCACTCTACACCTGGAGCAGCTGGGCGGCTGCCATCTTTGTCCTTCTAATTTGCATATTCCCTCCTGATTGGCTGGTGGGCATAGCAGAGTGATGGTCAATTTGCATGTTTCTCTTTTATTAGTGTAGATGTGTCATGAAAACCACAAATATAATATGAACAATTAAGATGTCATAAATATGGTTTAAGTAATGGCTGTTATTAATTTGGAGGAATTAGTTTGGAGGCTCCTCCTCAGTTGTTAACTGGGGCAGGCCTTGGAGTCCTAGAGCCTGATTCTCAATCCTGGATGCCCACTGCAGACCCGGGATGCTATAAAAATCTCCCAATGCCAGGGTTTCACCCCCAGAGATTTGAATTATACTGATCTCAGGTGAAAAGATCTGGAGAGCATGATTTTTTAAATTCTTTTTTTAAAGCTGTTTATTTCAAAATAATTGCAAACTTACAGAGAAGTTTCAAGAAGATTCATTAAGCTTTAAATGTTGTTATATTTGATTTATCATTTTCATTTCCTCTAATAACATAATAATTATTTTTTATTTTCAAACCATTTTAAGCAATGTTGCATACCCTTAATACTTCAGCATTTCCTGAGATAAAGGTATTCTCTAAGATAACCATGGTGCTGTTATCAAAGGCAAGACATTTAAATGGATACAGTACTTTAATTTATAATCCATGTTCTAATTCTAAAATGAGCACTTGATGAGGAAAGCAGTTATTATGGAGAAATTGGCTGCCTTCTAATTGTAACAATGGCAACAACAAAAGCCAAGAGCTATAAAGCAGCAGGAACCAGCTTTATACCTGGAGCCATCCCTGTACTTTCTCATGTTTTTCTCACCCTCCCTTCAATTCTGTACCTCCTTCTAGACAACCCCCTTTAATCCTAATAACATCCTTAAATTAGCTGAGACAGTTTCTGTTGCTTGCCACCTAAGAACCCTGCTGGTTCAGAGGACCTGAGCTGGGACTGTTTATGGAATATGTGGGTCCTTTATGAGTTTGAAGTGTCTTGTTCTAGGACACCACCTCACACACACTCCTTTTTAGGACACAAAACACTCCATGATAAAGAAACTAGTGGAAGATGAGTGTTACAGGAGAGCATGACGGACCAGAGCTCCAGGGGTCAAATCCTGACTTAATCCTGACTTTCTAGGACTCTGGGTGAGCAGGAAGCATGGTGGAAAGCCTCCCTCTCCCAATATGGGAGGAAGCCATGGTCTGGGACCTCCTCCAGACACAGGAACTTTAAAGTGTAGTGTCTCCGTGCCCTGTGCCTGGATATCTTGCCAAATGGAAGCCCAGCAGAGACTTGTCAAGTCTGGGCCTGTTACTGAACATCTTCTCAGGTCTGAGTTGGGCAGAAAGCATATCTGTGGGCCCAGGGGACCCACTCTGGCCTCTGGGCAGGATTTCAGAACCTGCCTTTGTCTGGCATTACAGTATTTAGGCATTCAGGTGCAGGACACCTGCCTGGTCTTTGATAAGGCAACATTAGACCAGGGAACTTCTGTCTCAGCATGTCTGCTCAGCTCCTAGACTAGGGAGTTACATATTTCCCTGGAGAAAGAAAGTTGCAAAAAATATGCATTTCCTGCCTTTCTGCTTCTCACTCTCCAATCTATATTAGTTGAATATGTGGGAATGTTGTGCTGAAAATGAAAGGAGGTTTTAATGGTCCCATTGAATTTAAAACATTTGGTTTCTCTCTTCTCTCTCTTTCTTCTGACCTCATCCTTCTCTCAAAAGTTTGGGACCACTGATCAAGAATAATTTAGAAGATTCATGAAACAGAAGCAAGGCTTAGATTGAAGTTGGGAATAAAATGTAATTGAAGGGTAAATGTATGCTATTTACTAATGTTATTGAACAAACTGTAAGTCTTATAATCATTACTACAAATCCAGAAAATATGGTATATACTGCAGTGAAAGAAAGAATTGTGAAATGGAATGTGCATCAGCTTTGGATCAACAAGCTTGGACTCAATCACAGCTTAGCCACCAGAAAGCTAAGTGACAGCAGAGAAAGTTATTCACCCTGCCTTGAGAATTAAAAGAGATTGTGGAAATCTTTTAACACTGAATCTAGAACACAGAGAGCTTGCTACAAAAGGTATTAGATCTGTGCATGTGCTGATCTCCTCAAGCGATTTTCCCACTCTTGAGGATAGAGATCATCACCTTTAAACCCTCTGCCTCTAGCATGCATTTGGCACATAGTAACTGATTATTTAGCTTGTATAGACTTGAATAAACCTATAGCAGTTTCATCTGATTTAGGTTTTAAGTTGATAAACTATTTGACTTATTTCAAATAGCAGGGAAGTGAATTAGAATAGAAGAGAACCTAAGCTGGCTCTTCAAATGTTGATTGATCATCCCTAACCTTTATCTTATTGCAAAAGAAGTGATCTAATACTAGTCAATGCTGGTGGACTGCACTGGGAATAGAGCTGTAATGTGACACAACAATCATCATGATCCCCAAAGGGAAACACATTTCAGACCAGACACTGAGCAGAAATCTAAAATGCCTTTCATGGAAACAGAGAGCAGAAAGCTTAGATCCCATGGAAATATCAAAAATGGCAGAGAACTATCAGATACAAATTCAGAGACTCAATAGATCAGAGCTACCTCATAATCCATACACACCAGCCCTGCAGATCCACATACAGCAAAGTCTGCTTTAAAAAATCAAAGGGTCAAGGCTTTCAGGTTGTTCTTTGAGTAAGTGTCTAAGCAAAAATTAAAATGGACATTTTAGCTCAGGCTAATCCTAGTGGGACCAGAATAAGGTAAGATAAGGAGAGACACATCTAAAGCAGTTACAATGAACAAATGGGTAACTTATATGAAGAAGGTTGTATTGCATTTTTAGCATTATTATTTCTCTATGTCCCTCCAAGGATATTAGCACTGCCGATGCCCAGACCACACATGTCTGGGCCACTATGGTAAAAAAGCAGACGTTGGAAACCCAACAATCAAGCGATACCTGGTTAGCATCTTAGTTTTGTTTAGGTTTTGGGTGAAGGCACATTGTCTTCAGAAATACAATATCCAGCCACACTATTTTGACTGTGGCTCTTATTAGGAGTCCCACTAGCTGAACCCTCACTGGGTCTATCTTCTCAAATCAAAAGGACTCATGGCACAAGTGATCACAGGTAAGATCCAGGGAGGAATGAAATGCCTGCACCTTAAACTGGAGAAGAGAAGGGCATTCCTTATGTTCCTGAGAAGAGGAAAACATTTTTAATTCTTAATGAAGCGGTGCACTGGTAGACTAAAGAGAAGCAACAGTTTTCATTCAGCACAGAACTGAGTAGAGTAATGGGGTAGAGTAATGCATTGGGAAAAGCATTCACTTGGTTTACAATGACCACTTGGTTATGAAGTTGATACACCTATTGAGGCAAAATAGGTACAAGTAAAGCAAGAACTGGAATTGGAAAGGGGATTGCTTTTAGGTGTTTGGAGGACAGTGATGCTGGATGCTTTTCTACTATTCACATTATTGCACAGCTGATGCTATGCCCAATGTTCTCTCCCTGTCTGTGGGTTGTTTATGACTTAGAAACATTCTGGGAGGAGATCCAAGATGGCGGCATAGGCAAACACCTAAACTGCTGCCTCGCACAACAATTTCAAAACTACAACTAAAAGACAAAACGTCTATCACCCAGAACCACCGGTAAGCTGGCTGAGTGGAAGTTCTACAACTAGAAGGAAAAAGCAAATAGCATTGAGGGGTGCACAAGCGCTGAAAAGCTGAGGTACGGAGACACGTGAATCGGGCTGGCAACGGGTGACTGGGAGCGCTGCTGTTTTCAACCCGAAGGGAGATAAGCTCCCGATTACTCCGAACTCCAGTTTCTGGGGAGACGCGGGGGACCCAAACCCCTACGGGGAGAAGCTGGACTGTCTGCCGTGGGGTCGGACATTGAGGGAGGCTTGCTTGCAGGGCTGAGTGCAGGAACAATTGTTTATTGTACTGGGGCGCAGGACGCGGGGACACGGTCGGAGTCGCAGAGCCGCAGAGCCGGCTTACTGGCAGCCATCGCTGTTTGCCACGCCCGAGCCTAGTCACGCCCTGAGACCCCGCCCTGCACAATCTATGAACCCACCCAAGCTCCAAGCAGCGGCTTTAGCATATGAATGGCATGCCCTATCGCAGCTTAACCTAGCAAACTTGCAGCCCGGGTCAGACAGCTCCAAAACCTCCAAAGCCCAAGCAAAGAGGAGAAAACTGTAGTTCTCACTGTAGCTCCTGCTGGGTGGCCTCAGACAGTAGCTGACCTGCACCCCATTGGAGATCCAGAAGCCAGTGTACCTAGTGGTCAGTGTGAGACACCAGATTTCAACTCCTCACATCCATAAGTGACACATTCAAGAGGCAGACTCAGTGAGCACCAAAGCCCCACTGAAACAAGTCCTGCACCATAAGCGTGTCTCCAGCACAGCAGTTCTTCCATTATAGACACAGCGGGTCCTCACAGCCAATTGGCCTGGAGGTCAATTCCTCCCAGTGTACCAACAGAAATCAAGGCTTAACTACACACAGACTTTGCACTCAGCCCACAAAGGGGTGTACCAAAGGCGTCCACCTCAGGTGATTGGGGAGGCTGAGCTACTGGCCCCGATAGGTCACCTACCACACAAAGCCACTCCATCAATACAAGGAAGCAGCAAAATGTGGAGACAAAGAAACATGTCACGAATGAGAGAAATGGAGGAAAGCAAACTAATGGATGACATAGAGTTCAGAACCACATTTATAAGGTTACTCAAGAATCTTCTAAAAACTGCCAAGAAACTTGATGAGACCTCCGAGGAGCTTAGTGAGACCTTCAAGGACCTTAATGAGAATGCCAAAAAAATGGAAAAGGACCAGTCAGAAATTAAGCATACACTGTCTGAAATAAAGAATATACAGAAACTCAACTGTAGATCAACGTACCCCAAGAATCAAACCAAAGATCTGAAATATGAGGAAACAAAAAACACCCAACCAGAAAAACAAAAAGAAAAAATCCAAAAACATGAAGATAGTGTAAGGAGCCTCTGGTACAACTTTAAGCGTACCAACATCCAAATTTTTGGGGTGCCAGAAGAAGAGAAAGAGCAAAATATTGAAAACCTATTAGAAGAAATAATGACAGAAAACTTTCCCTACCTGGTGAAAGAAATAGACTTACAAGTTCAGGAAGCACACAGAACCCCGTACAAGAGGAATCCAAAGAGGACCACACCAAGACACATCATAATTAAAATGCCAAGAGCAAAAGACAAAGAGAGAATCTTAAAAGCAGCAAGAGAAAAACAGTTAATTACCTACAAGGGAGCACCCATACGACTGTCAGCTGATTTCTCAACAGAAACTATGCAGGCCAGATGGGAGTGGCAAGAAATTTTCAAAGTGATGAATAGCAAGAACCTACAACCAAGATTACTCTACCCAGCAAAGCTATCATTCAGAATTGAAGGGCAGATAAAGAGCTTCACAGATAAGAAAAAGCTAAAGGAGTTCATCACCACCAAACCAGGATTACATGAAATGCTGAAGGGTATTCTTAAAGAAGAGGAAGAAGAAAAAAGTAAAGATAAAAATTATGAACAACAAATACATATCTATCAACAAGTGAACCTAAAAATCAAGTGAATAAAAAATCTGAAGAACTGAATGGACTGGTGAATATAATAGAATCAGGGACATAGAAAGGGAGTGGACTGACAATTCTCAGGGGGAAGGGGGTGTGAGGGGTGCGGGAAGAAACTGGACAAAAAGCTTACACCTATGAATGAAGACAGTGGCGGGGGGTAAGGGCATGGGGTGGGGTGGGGAATCAGGTGGAGGGGAGCTATGGGGGAAAAAAAGAGGAACACCTGTAATAATCTGAACAATAAAGATTTATTAAAAAAAAAAAAAAAGAAACATTCTGGTTGGGCCATCAGCATGCATGGACATAGAATTCTCACTTGCCATGGCAGGAAACCTGCTTTGTTCACCTGACACCAAGGTAGTGACTTTGGGTCCTGCTAGAGCCCATCAGTTCATCCTGTAGTGATAACATGGTAAGTCATAAGGGAGGTACTTCCATATACAGGTGTTACTTGACTTACAGTGGGGATAAATCCTGATAATCCCATTGTAAGTTGAAAATATCATAAGTCCAAATACCTCTAATACCCCTAAAATACCAAACATCATAGGTTAGCCTAGCCTATTTTAAATGTGCTCAGAAAATGCACATTAGCCTAAGTTGGGCAAATCATCTAACACAATAAATACACTGTACAGCAGCAATTTTCAACCATTTGTGTCTCATGGCACACATAAACTAATTACTAAAATTCTGTACATACCAATGAATATATATATTTTTCCAATCTGATGAAAAAAAATAGGTATAACAATAGTAACTACCTACCCTTTTTGCTCCAAAGTGAGTTTTTAAAAAATTGGGTGCCTATACTTGTATAAAAGGATTTCTGGTACCAAAAATTATTGCAACCTTATTTTTCAACATGATCAGTAAAATGCAAATCTATTTTATGACCTATATATTTATGGTTCAAGATAGGGCATTCACACCAGACAGCTTTTGTTGTGTTGGCTGTTGTCATTTTTTAATTTGACAATCTAAGAGAAAAGAGACAGTACCCCTGACTAAACAGTCAGGTATTGCATGTTTTAAAAATTCCTGCAGCACACAGGTTGAAAATCGCTGATGTAGAGTATGGGTTGTTTACCCTTGTGATTGTGTGGCTGACTGAGAGCTGTGGCTCATTGCCATTGCCCAGCATCATGAGAGAGTACCATACTGCATATTGCCAGCCTGGGAGAAGATAAAAATTCAAAGTACAATTTCTGATGAATACATATCATTTTCTCACCATCTTAAAGTAGAAAAATCATTAAGTAGAACCTTCACAAGTTGGGATCATCTGTATGTATATACATTACATTATCTTCTTAAAGCTCTTTAAGGTGATTTCATTCCCCTAATGACCCTGTCAGAAAGGTGAGCTCAACAACATGAGCTCCATTTGAAAGATGGGAATGTTAAAACACAAAGAAGGTAAGTGGGGAACATGATGGGGTCAGGTTCTGCAGACAAAGACATCATGGTCTTAAAGGAACCATCTACTCCCTGCAGACCTTTGGGTCATCATTGAGGAAGGAGTTGACATTGAATCAGTGGTTTCAAAACTTTCTGGCTGCCATCTATACTAACATTTTGAAGGGGAGATCAATGTACACATCTCTAGGTATCTAAAAATATAACTGAAATATGTTTTACAAAAATATATGAACCTTCACAACATGCATTGTGTCTAATATTTTCTCTACAAGGTGGGGCAAAGTAGGTTTACATTGTGAGTACACAAAACACAGTTTATCCTTATATTATTATTTATTAATTATTGTATTTCTTTTCAACAATTAACTATAAACCTATTTTTTTGCTGCACCCTGTATTCCATTCTATTACAGTTCACTATTTTAAAAGAATCCTGATTGTGACCAGTACATTGATTGTAGGGCCCACTACTGGGCCATAAACTTACAGCTTGAAAGACAGTGAACTATATGATGACTAATGATCCCTCAGTGTTTATTTCTTATTATACACCTGGTCCAGAGCCGCTCCACTCACTGCTCAGGTGCCATGATAGAGTAAAGATTTCTCCCTGAATTATGAGTTCCATATTCACTGTTGTACTAATTCAGTCTGGTGTATACCTATAATCTGTCTGTGATTCATTGTTATTTTAAAAAATATGTATTTTTATTGATTTCAGAGAGGAAGGAAAGAGTGAGAAACATCAGTGATGAGGGAGAATCATTGATAAGCTGCCTCCTGCACACCCCACTCTGGGGATCAAACCTGAAACCTGGGCATGGGCCCTCATTGGGAAACAAACCATGACCTCCTGGTTCATAGGTGGATGCTCAACCGTTGAGCCACGCCAGCTGAGCTCATTCTGTTTTGATTTGTTGATTTACTCCACAACCCTTCTGATTCTGAAAAACATCTGGGTTTGAATTCAAGGTTCATTAGTTAAACAACATCCATAATCTTCAATCTTCTTGTCTGTAAAATGGGGCTAAATAAGGTTATTGTGAGGATCAACCATAAACAATGTAAGCACAGAGCATGGTGAGGCGTGCAGTGAGCATCACAGAGATGGTACCGCGGTGACAGGTGTGCTGAGCCCCTTGCGGGCACCCGTGTTACAAACAACTCAACCTGGAATGTGTCCTTGAGACTCCAGTGCTTCTCTGGGTTACCCTTTTCCTTTTTGTTTTTAAACTGCTTCTTAGATTTAGCAATACATCACGAACATTTTTCTGTCGGCAAGTAGAGTTGTGGGAGATAATTTTTAATGGTTGGTTAGTATTACATTTTATGGTTGTATCATAATTCACTTCATTTCCTGTTTTAAAATGTTTCTAGCTTTTTACTTTGAAAAAATTTATATAAAGGTAAGGCATAAGCATTGAAATATAAAGTAGTTAGTAGAGATGTTTTTCACTAAAGAAGTAAAATCTTCCTCCCTTTGTACTCCCCCCTCTTCCCATTCTGCACAATGACCTCTGTTAATCATTTCCTGAGCACGCTTTTTTATATTTTCCAATGCACACACAAGCAGTTTAAAACATATATCATATATACATGTAGAGCACAAGTTCTGCAATATACTTTAGAATGAGTATTGTCAGTACATGGAGATCTACTTCATAATCTTAAGTGGTTGTATGCATTCCATTATATGGCTGGACCATAATTTATTTAACCCATCCCCTGTTGATGCACATTCATCATCTCCTTAAATTTGTTTCTAGATTTTGTCCTCACAAACAATCATGCAATGAACACCTGTGCACCCTCTTGAGATAACTCCAGGATAACTAGAAGTGGAATGTTTCTATTCAATTAAAATTTTGACTTGTACTGCCAAATTACCTTCCATGAATTATGCCAATTTAGGCTTATACTGATAGTGTAGGAGTGTCTATCTCTGTATAGTCTTTCTAAACTTGGTATTATCAATATTTTATCTTTGTGGTCTCTCTTTTTTCTCATTAGGAAATATTTGCAAGAATTTTTAAATTAATCCAGTGGAGGACCGTAGGAGATGTGTGGATAAAAAGGACTAATGACCTGCCAGTACTGGAAAACTGGGGAGAGAGCTGCTCATGGGAAAAGTCACTTTACCTTCCAGGAGAGATGTGAATGGCCATTGGCGACCTGTAGGACACACTGTTTTCTGAAGGCTGGAAGCACCCACCTTATTTCAGGTGGTGATTCAAGTGGCATAAAATGAGCCCGATACCATTTCTCAGTTCTGTCAAACATGGGCTATGTTAACTCTGATGTGACTGATTTTTCTTCCTCCCTTTTATTCCAGCTGAGAGGTAGATATAACACCGCCACCTTTTGGGTCTAGGGCTTGGCTTATAAATAAACCTTGGGAGCACATATGGAAATCAACACTCTCGCCTCTTGCAGAACAGATGCTGAAATTTTGTTAAGAGTAGCTTTTGGTCCTCTGGCAACTTGGATTAACTCACCTGCCATTTTCAGGCAGAAGAAAATCTGCCCCTATGCCTACTTCCCCCCTCCCCCAACGTTTGCAACACTATATTCTGGACTTTTTCTTCTTTTTAAATTTATCTTTATTTTTATTTATTTATTTTTTTATTAAGGTATTATATGTGTACATATCTTACCATTGCCCCCCCACCCCACTCCCATACATGCCCTCACCCCCCAATGTTTTGCATCCGTTGGTTACTCTTATATGCATGCATATAAGTCCTTCAGTTGATCTCTTATTTCCCCCACCTCTCCCTAATCTTACCGCTGTAATTTGACACTCTGTTTGATGCTTTACTGCCTCTGTATCTATCTTTTTGTTCATCAGTTTATAATGTTTTTCATTATCCCCAAATGAGTGAGATCATGTGGTATTTTTCTTTCATTGACTGGCTTATTTCACTTAGCATAATATTCTCTAATTCCATCCAGGTGCCTACAAATGGTAGTAATTCCTTCTTTTTTATGGCAGCATAGTATTCCATTGTGTAGATGTACCATAGTTTTCTGATCCAGTCATCTGCTGACGGGCACCTAGGCTGTTTCCAAATCTTAGCTATTGTAAATTGTGCTGCTATGAACATAAGGGTGCATATATCCTTTCTGATTGGTGTTTCTAGTTTCTTAGGATATATTCCTAGGAGTGGGATTACTGGGTCAAATGGGAGTTCCATTTTCAGTTTTTTGAGGAAACTCCATACTGTACTCCACAGTGGCTGCACCAGTCTGCATTCCCACCAGCAGTGCACGAGGGTTCCTTTTTCTCCACATCCTCGCCAGCACTTGCCATTTGTTGATTTGTTGATGATAGCCATTCTGACAGGTATGAGATGGTATCGCATTGTCGTTTTGATTTGCATCTCTCAAATAATTAGTGACTTTGAGCATGTTTTGATGTGTCTCTTGGCCTTCCTTCTGTCTTCTTTCGAAAAGATTCTATTTATGTCCATTGCCCATTTTTTTATTGGATCATTTATCTTCCTTTTATTAACTTGTATAAGCTGCCTGTAGATGTTGGAGATTAAACCTTTATCAGTGATAACATTTGCAAATATGTTCTCCCATACAGTGGGCTTTCTTGTTGTTTTGTTGATGATTTCTTTTGCTGTGAAAAAGCTTTTTATTTTGTGTAGTCCCATTTGTTTATTTTCTATTTGGCTTCCATTGCCCTAGGGGCAGTATCAGTGAAAAAGTTCTTTTGGCATATGTCTGAGATTTTGCTGCCTGTGGATTCCTCTACTATTTTTATGGTTTCCCGTCTTATATTTAAGTCCTGTATCCATTTTGAGTTTATTTTTGTGTATGGTGTAAGTTGGTGATCTAGTTTCATTTTTCTGCATGTATCTGTCCAATTTTCCCAACACCATTTATTGAAGAGACTGTCTTGACTCCATTGTATGTTTATGCCTCCTTTGTAAAATATTAATTGCACATAGTGGTTTGGGTCGATATCTGGATTCTCTATGCTATTCCATTGATCTATATGTCTGTTCTTGTGCCCGTACCAGGCTGTTTTGAGGACAGTGGCTTTGTAATACAGCTTGAAATCTGGTATTGAGATCCCTCCTACTTTATTCTTCTTTCTCAGGATTGCTGTGGCTATTTGGGGTCTTTTTTTATTCCAGATGAATTTTTGGAGAGTTCTTTCTAGGTCTGTGAAATATGCCATTGGTATTTTAATGGGCAGTGCATTGAATCTATAGATTGCTTTGGGTAGTATGGACATTTTAATGATGTTGATTCTACTAATCCATGAACATAGTATGTTCTTCCATCTGTTTACATCTTCCTCTATCTCTTTTTACAGTGTCCTGTAGTTTTCCGCGTATAGGTTTTTACCTCCTTGGTTAGGTTTATTCCTAAGTATCTTAATTTTTTTGGTGCGATGGTAAATGGGATTGCTTTTTAGTCTCTCTTTCTGTAAGTTCACTATTGGTGTATAGAAATGCCATAGATTTCTTGGCGTTAATTTTGTATCCTGCTACATTGTCAAATTCATTTATTAAGTCTGTTAGTTTTTTGATGGAGTCTTTTGGGTTTTTTATGTACAATATCATGTCATCTGCAAATAAGGACAGCTTTACTTATTCTTTTCCAATTTGGATGCTTTTTATTTCTTCTTCTTGTCTAATTGCAATGGCTAATACTTCCAGTACTATGTCAAACAGGAGTGGTGAGAGTGGGCATCACTGTCTTGTTCCTGTTCTTAGGGGAAATGGTTTTAGTTTTTGCCCATTGAGTATGATGTTAGCTGTGGGTTTATCATATATAGCTTTTATTATGTTGAGGTATGATCCTTCTATTCCCACCTTGTGGAGAGTTTTTATCAAGAAAGGGTGTTAGATTTTGTCAAATGCTTTTTCTGCATCAATTGATATGACTATGTGATTTTTATCTCTCAATTTGTTTATGTGATGTATCACGTTTATTGATTTGCGGATATTGTACCATCCTTGCGTTCCTGGGATAAACCCTACATGGTCATGGTGTATGATCTTTCTGATGTACTGCTGGATCCGATTTGCTAGAATTTTGTTGAGGATTTTGGCATCTACGTTCATGAGGGATATTGGCCTGTAATTCTCCTTCATTGTGTTGTCTTTATCTAGTTTTGGTATTAGGGTGATGCTGGCTTCATAGAAGGAGCTTGGAAGTGTTCCTTCCTCTTGAATTTTTTGGAATAGTCTGAGGAGGATAGGTTTTAGTTCTTCCTTGAATGTTTGGTAAAACTCTCCTGTGAAGCCGTCTGGCCCCGGGCTTTTGTTTGCCGGAAGCTCTTTGATGACTGCTTCGATTTCTTCCATAGTTACTGGCATATTGAGCTGTTTAGATTCTTCCTGATTGAGTTTTGGAAGGTTATATTTTTCTAGGAATATGTCCATTTTCTCCAGGTTGTCCAGTTTGTTGGAATAGAGTTGTTCATAGTATTTTTTAACAATCCTTTGTATTTCAGCGGGATTTGTTGTTATTTAACCTCTTTCATTTCTGATTTTGTTTATTTGGGTCCTCTCTCTTTGCTTCTTGGTGAGCCTGGCAAGAGGTTCATCAATCTTGTTTACCCTTTCAAAGAACCAGCTCTTGGTTTTGTTGATCTTTTGTATTGTTTCTTTGGTCTCTATGTCGTTTATCTCCACTCTGATCTTTATTATTTCCTTCCTTCTGCGTACACTGGGCTTTTCTTGTTGCTCTTTTTCTAACTCTTTGAGTTGTAGGATTAGGTAATTTATTACCATTGTTTCTTGTTTTTTGCAGTAGGCCTGTAGAGCTATGAACTTCCCTCTCAAGACTGCTTTCGCTGTGTCCGATAGATTTTGGATTATAGTGTTTTCATTGTCATTTGTTGCCATGATGTTTATTTCTTCCTTGATCTCTCTGGTAACCCAGTCATTGTTTAATATCATGCTGTTTAGTCTCCATGTGTTTGATTTCTTTGGGTTGTTTTTATTGTAGTTGATTTCCAGTTTTATGCCACTGTGGTCTGAGAAGATGCTTGATATGATTTCTATCTTCTTGAATTTGAAAAGACTTTGCCTATGTTCCAACATATGGTCTATCTTTGAAAATGACCCATGTGCACTTGAGAAGAATGTATGTTCTGTGGCTTTGGGGTGAAATGTTCTGAAGATGTCAATTAATTCCATCTGGTCTAGTGAGTCATTTAGGATTGATGTTTCTTTGCTGATTTTTTGTTTGGAGGATTTGTCCAATGGTGATAGTGGGGTATTAAAGTCTCCTACTATGATTGTATTGCTGTCAATCTCTCCCTTGATATCCTCCAGGAATTTTTTTATGTATTTCGGTGCTCCTGTATTGGGTGCATATATGTTTACCAGAGTTATTTCTTCTTGTTGGATTGCTCCCTTTAGTATTATGAAGTGGCCTTCCTTATCTCTTGTTATGTCCTTCACTTTGAGATCTAATTTGTCAGATATAAGTATTGCTACCCCAGCTTTTTTTTTCAGTTCCATTTGCCTGGAAAACCTTTTTCCATCCCTTCACCCTCAGTCTGTGTGCGTCTTTTTTTCTGAAGTGGGTTTCTTGTAGACAGCAGATATATGGGTCTTGTTTTCTTATCCAATCCGTTACCCTATGTCTTTTGATTGGGGCATTTAATCCATTTACATTTAAAGTTATTATTGATAGGTACTTATTTGTCACCATTTTTATTCTTTACCCCTGTGTTCCTTCTTTGCTTCCTATTTCTTTCTTTCTTTTTTTTTTTTTTTTACAGCAGACCCTTTAGCATTTCTTGCATTGCTGGTTTGGTGGTAATAAATTCTCTTAGTCCTTTTTTTTGTCTGTGAAACTCCTGATTTCACCTTCAATTTTGATTGATAGCCTTGCTGGGTACAGTATTCTTGGATTCAGACCCTTCCTTTGCATGACTTTGTATATTTCAATACATTCCCTTCTGGCCTGATGAGTTTCTGTTGAGAAATCAGTTGCTAGTCTGATGGGGGTTCCTTTGTATGTAACTTTCTGTCTCTCTCTTGCCGCTTTTAAGATTCTTACTTTGTCATTGGTATTTGCCAATTTAATTATAATGTGCCTTGGCGTTGGTCTTTTGGGGTTCATTTTGCTTGGGACTCTGTGAGCTTCTTGGATTTGTGTGGGTTTTTTCTTCCCTATATAAGGGAAATTTTCTGTCATTATTTCTTCAAAGAGGTTTTCTATTCCTTGCTCAGCTTCCTTTCCTTCTGGAACCCCTATTATGCGGATGTTGTTTTGTTTCGTGTTGTCCCAAAGTTCCCTTAGGCTCTCCTCCTGCCTTTTAATTTTTTTTTCTAGAAGTTGCTCTACTTGGGTATTTTTTCCCATCTTGTCTTCTAGCTCACTGATGTGGTCCTCTGCTTCTTCTAGTCTACTCTTGATGCTTTCTGTTGAGTTCTTTACAGCAGCAATGTCATTTTTCATTTCTTCTTGGTTCTTCTTCATTTCCTCTTGGTTCTTGCTCATATTGTCAAATTTGTCTTCCATTCCTTTCAGCCACCTTATGACCATTTCTCTGAATTCTTTCTCTGGAAGGTTGCTTGCCTCCATTTCTTTTACTTCCTTTTCTGGTGATGCCTGCTTTTCTTTCATATGTGGGCTGTTTCTTTGTCTCCCCATGGTCTCTCTTCTCTGGATGTCTGGTTATGTAGTTCTCTCTCTCCTGCGTTGATTTAAAGGCACAAAATACAGCACTACCAGGTACAACACACCAGGCACTGAACAGAAATGTATTCACGATATTAATAACCTCCAATAAAGGTGACCACCAGAGAAAGGCAAATTAGGGGATAGGAGAGAAAGAAGAAGAGGAAAAAGAAAGAAAGGAAAAAAAAAAGAAGTGTCAAAATGAAATTGGGAAAAGGAAAAAAAAAAGTAAGAGAGACAAGAGAGAGACTAAGAGAGAAAGGGGAACAAACTATATATATATGGGGATAAAACTCCAATAGAACAATCACTTATCCCAGCAAATGCCAGCAACAAGTACCTGGGGATTAATACAAACTACAACACCAACTAATATTGAGTGAGGCAAGGGAAAACAGAAGCACAAAACAAACAAAAAAATAAAAAACAAAAGAAGAATAAGCAAAACAATCTCACAAAAAAGCATAAAAATTTGATATAATCAACATTCAAGTGAACAACAACAAAAGGATAGAGAGAAAAACAATTTTTTGGATAGTTAAGACAGCAAAGAGAGAGGTGTGTATGGACTTGGAGCAGGGGATTGGAGATTAGATATGTAAGTAGGGTGAAATTTTAACAAGGGGTAAACAGAAAGAATAGGGAAAATCTAAAGCAGGAAAGGGGTAAGATAAACAGGACACCGAAAAGGGAAAAGTGAGGAAGAGAGTGATGGCATAAAGGTAGAGTTGAGATAGAGTAAAACGATGCTAAAGGAAAGATGAAAATAGAATGTAGAACACTAATCCCAAAATAAAATGAAGAGAAAATAAAATGACATTTAAAAAAAAAAGATAAAATAGCAGTAGTAATAATACCAATTGAAAATAAAAATGTAATAATTAAAAAGGTAAAATCAAGTGAGGAAAAAAGAGAAAAAATTAGTTTATTGAGTAAAAGATGCAAAAAATGAAAATAAAAAAATAAAAAATAAAAATAAAATGTGGAGTAGTGAAGGTCATTCACTTCCTCTGTTGTTCTGTTTGGAACGTTCTGTTTCTCAGTCTGGACCGTATTGCAGTTCCCTGCGTTCCACTGCTCTTCAGTGTTGTACGCCAGTCCTGATTTTAAGCAGGCAGTGTGTCTTAATTTCTCGTATTCCTTTATTTTTGATTACACAAAGAGTCAATTTGTGATTCAGCCCCTGGGTGGCAGTGTTTCTGGATTGACTTCCAGGTCTATATATGGCCTCTCTAGGCAGTGTTAGAGCCTTCTTTCCCTGTGGCACTCACTACCAGTTTGTGGGAGTGGGCTGCCTCAGAGCTTGCTCTCCGATGGTCACTCCCTGCTCCGATCCCCAGGTTCCAGAAAAACACTTTCCCCTGCAGTCTCCCAGGGTGTCCCCAACTGGGTGATCCTATGTATTGGGCTTAGTAATCAGAAGCAAGGATTTGAAGAGGAAAAAGCCCAAGTGTGCGAACAATGGGTCTGTGCGCAAGTCTAGGCAGCCGACACACCTTTGAAATTCTTAGGGTGTCCCTGCACGTCAGATCAAAATGGGTTGCTTTTTAGAGAGCCCTTCTGTTAGCAGCTCTGAGGACCCCATTCCACATTCACGGATCACGCCAGCCCCAACAGCCATGGATTTTTCTAGGCACAGACTTCCCTGGTCCTCCAGCTCCCACAAAACACACATTCCTCTCTCCCGCTGGGACCAGAGACCTCACCTTATCCCAGGCGAAATCTGACCTTTCCGTGGTGGAGTGTAGAGCTCCTCTGAATCCGCGTGTTTGCGCCAATTGGGGAGCGTTGTTCTGGGGCTCGCAGCTGTTCCGTGGGTGCCGCAGTTGTGGTTCTCAGGCTTCCGATAAGCTCCACTTTCCAGTTCAAGATGGCGCAAACTCCTCATCAGAGCCCCTAGCTCCGGGAGGGGACCCAGCCTCAGTGGGGGCTGCCTGGTCAGGGGAACCCCATCTAGCAGTCCCCCACCTTCTTCTGAAGTTTAGCTGTCCCTTAACTTGCCAACAAACACTCCTCATGCGACCCTCAGCTGTTCTTCCTTTCTGCTCTGGGACAAGGCTCGGAACACGTCTGTCTATTCAGCCACCATTTTTTCCCTTCTAAATTTATCTTTATTGTTGAAAGTATACAGATGTCCCCCTTCTCTCCCCCTCCCCCTTTAACCTTACTCCTTTTACCTCCCCAGGCCTTCATCCCACTATTGTCTGTATCCATGATGGACTTTTTTTTCTTACTCTACAAAGTAGGAATATCACCATAGGGACCATCGATGTTATATTTAAATAGTGAAATATAAAAAAGCAACTGTTGAAGCCCAAATGTCAATAATAATAATAAAAATAAGTAGAAGTGGCTTAAGAAAACTAGAGCAGATTCAAATGACCAATTGATATGTACAGAAGCAGAAAAATCCATATTTTTGAAATGCTGCAATAGACACTAGAAATAATTAAACCAAACACCCTCAGTTCATTTTATAGATAAGGCTATGGATACACAGACAGGTTATGTCACTTATCCCATCACGAAGTTTGTTGGTAGTAGCACTAGGACTCAACATGAACCCCCAAGGACTCTGGCTCAGAGCCCCTTCTGCTGCACCACAGTCCCTCTTAGGGGTGTGGAGATCAGGTGGATGGTGGAGGTGGGAAATGGACACCAAGCCATAAGATTGTAGCTGTCCATGGCAAAGGGTAGGACACAGAAGAGAGGAAAGGAAAGAAGAAAGGGGATAAAGAAAGTGAAGGACTCAGGTGGGGAAAGCCCAAAATTCAGAATTGATACCAACGGCAAAGTATTTATTGCAACAGAGCACATCCTATCTTAATTTCAAAAGAAGCTGAAATGCTATTTGTTACTAGTTTTAAAATAATTTTAACCAATATTCTAAAAATTAAAGCAACCATTATAGTCATGTGTTTCTGGTTTTTTGGTTTAAAATATGTAACTACAATAATAGCACGTAGGAATGGCATGGTGAATTCTCAGCAGCATATACAGGTTTAACATTGAGAAAGCTATTTTGAAATACAGAATGCTCCTGTGTGTGCTGAATTAAATGATGCACTGATTCACCTAAAATTAAATGGCTACAAGACCCAGCCCATTCCATGTTTCCAGTGTTTATAGAGCATTTTTATCACCTTCCCTAGTTGGTTTCTGTTTTTTCCAGAACAGCACCTGCCAAGCACCATGTCTCCAAGAAACTCCTTGTTTCTCTCTCTCTCTGAAATTCTTGTTTTGCTCTTGTACAATAGGATGGCTACAGGCAGGCTCTGGGCTACACCCACACTCAAGGAATACTTAATGAAAGGTTTTCTGTCTTCCACTGAGGGCCACTAATGGCAAATCAATGGGGAAAAAAATTACTCTAATTTGGGAAATTCTAGTTTTTCTTACCAGTGATACAGAAAAGATAGGAAACAATCTGCTCTGCTCACACTGCCATGGTCACTTTCAACAGGGTGAGAAATTTGTTCAAGATCTCCCCTTGAATTTGTTAAAGTTAGCTGGAACATTGGAGCTGGTTCTGGACTCAGAAAATTCTAGAACGTTGAGATGAATTAAACAAACAAATAAAACATGACCCAAAGAGGCTTCTTGACAGTTTGTGTGCCAGAAAGAATATTTGCTATGACTTGCCTTACAGAAGAAAAGAGGCCAACCTTGGGCGAAGTTCCCTCTCACTTTCTGCAGACCCCTAGTGCTGGTGGTGGCTAAGAGGCTAACCCAAGCAGCTCGGTTCCTCTAAAGTGTAGCCATACTTTTAATTTATTCTCATTTTAAATTCACTGTCTGTTATCTTTCAGTAGATTATGACATGGTAACCAACAACCCTAAAATCTTAGTGTCTCCAAAAACAAAGCATTTTTGTTTTCTTTTCCTCTTGCTCACATTACAGATCAGCTGCAAGTTGGCACCACGGATTTTCTTGAAGGAACTCGGGCTAAAAGAGCAGCCTCTTTTTGGAACCTGTTGTCTTTTGATAGAGGGGAAGAAGAGCAAGATTGCTGGAGGAAGGCCTGCCAGGGAGCCTCTCAGAGCTTTTTGCCAGGTATACAGACTTTCAGTTCTGCTCACATTTCATTGAGTGCCAAGCCACTTCCCACAGAGGAGAGCAGTGTACTCCTCTAACCTGCAGGCTGAGTGTGAGAAAGGGCAGTGAATACTCAGGAATGCGCAGCAACCAACCACAGGGTCTTAGACTCAGCTGCATGTGAATCCCAGAAACATTGTGTTCTTCAAAAATCAAAGTGGAGTTCATACCTTTAGACATATTCTGATCAGTGGCTCTCAAGCCAAGGGCATGAATATTCAGTTATAATTTTTAAATTAGCAATGGGTCATCCGGCTGGTATGGCTCAGTAGTTGAGCATCGACCTATGAACCAGGAGGTCACAGTTTGATTCCCGGTCAGGGCACAAGCCCAGGTTACAGGCTCGATCCCCAGTAGGGAGTGTGCAGGAGGCATTCAATCAATGATTGCCATCATTGATGTTTCTATTTCTCTCTCCCTCTCCTTTCCTCTCTGAAATCAATTTAAAAAATACTTTTAAAATAAACCTAGTACTGGGTTAAGGCCAAGATTGACAGGAGTATGGTTTGCAACCATCTATCTTTTCCCATTATTTTCAGTCTGATGTGGTTTCTAAATTTTCCAAAATTGGACAAGATGGCATAAACAGAAAAATATCTATAGGTGGTTTTCCATAGGGCTGGGGCTTGGCATTTTTTATGTGGAAAACTTACATGGAGGATTTTGAGGGGTGTCTATAAAAGAAAATTCCAGTTTTGAACAATTTCTGAGCCAACTTTCCCTACTTGTATGTTTAGACAAAACTGGGAGGAAAGGCAAGCCTGAAGATTAGCTGCTTTTTAAAAACTGAGTTTCCTTTTTTTCATGAAAATCAGCTTTAGACATAATGATTCTGGAATGTAAGTCTAGCTCCGGGCAAAAGGTTTTCAGTAGATGGTTTGTCTTGAATGTTTCCTACTGGCACCTTCAGGCAGTCAGTACCTTCATTCTGCCCTCTGCCAGCAGAGATTCCCCACTGCAGTACCCTAGCTGGACCAAAATCTATAAAACTCAGCAAAAAAAAGTAGGAAGCGTGGACTCAGGGCTGGGAACCGTGCCAGCTGGAGCTCTCACGCTGATTCCATGCAGCCCATCCCTAAGGACCAGCAGTCTCAGAGGGGAGACAATCAAGAAAGCAAGAAGTTATACTAGAGAGATAAATGCTGCAAGGTTGAGGTACACACAGAGAACTTTCAAGTGCAAAGGAGGGAGCATAACTCACTTGTACAAAATAGGAAAGACTCCATGGAGAGAATGATGAGTAAACTGAAAAATGAAAGATGAAGTAGTGATGGGAAGCAGTGAAAATTCATTTGGGGGCTCGATAGTGGAGCAGGAGCGAAATGGTGAAGGGCCTTGTAGTTCACTCACTGCCCACTGCACAGCTTTGCTGAGATTATAATGGCAAATGCCACCATATTAACAGTCTTATAAGACCTACTTCAGTTCCAACTTTAGTGTTTTAAACATATTTATGAACTTTGGTAATTTTTATTTTGGAATAAAAAATACACCAGAGAGTTTAAGAAAAAGGATAATAAGGTAAGATAAATACCCATGCAGCTACCACCCAACAATTATTAATATTAGGTCACATTTTATTTAATTGTTTTAGAAATAAACTATTACTAATAAGTTGAAGTCCCTTATATACCTTCCCTTTCTTTTTATCCTCTCTTCAGAGTTAACTGCTATCATAAATTGTGTGATTCTAGTTCTTTTTCTTCAGTGTTCTAAATATATATGATAAGCAATATAGATTGTTTTATGTGTACATAAATTTTATGTAAATGATTTAATGTACTATAGACAATCTGCAACTTTAATGTTTATCAACATTATTTTTTCAAATAAATTTTAAAGATTAGTTCTATACTAATGAAGTCCACCATATGAATATACTAAAGTTAATTTGGTTGTACCACTGCTATGGGACATATAGGTTGGCTTCCATTTTTTGCTCTTCTAAGAGGATTGCAGTAAAAGGAGGACTTAGTATAAAGGTTATTTATCTATTTATTTATGTTTACATATTTCACTTGGGAAATATTAGATAATTGGGTAATAGCAGGTAATATTACCTGAAAAGGCAGTTACTGGGTCATTGGGAATATATGTTTTAAATTTTGCTAGACATTCATATCTCATAGTCAATTATGAGTTTCTAGTTATGGTCTTCTTAAAGTCTTGATAAGGATACTTCTATTCTCTTGATATCCAGCGATTGTTTGAAAGTCCCATATCAATTTCATTTAATTTGCAAGTTCTCAAATCTCAAATGAGTGAAGATCTATGCAGATATGCTCTTTGTCAAATGATTAAATATTTCCCTCTTCACACCCCATGCCCCATTCCCTTTGGTTTTATTGAATTCATTTCTCATAGCTGCAGATCCAATTCATTTTCCCCTCCACTCTCTCAATGGATGAATTCACTTCTATTTTTTTTAATATATTTTTTATTGATATTTTACAGAGAGGAAGGGAGAGGGATAGAGAGCTAGAAACATCAATGAGAGAGAAACATCGATCAGCTGCCTCCTGCACACCTCCCACTGGGGATGTGCCCGCAACCAAGGTACATGCCCTTGACCGGAATCGAACCCGGGACCCTTCAGTCCGCAGGCCGATGCTCTATCCACTGAGCCAAACCGGTTTCGGCCACTTCTATTTTTATGGAGAAAATAGAAATAACCAGAAGAGCACCATCCGATAAGCTGCCTCCTGATTTACTAATGCACTACTGTTTGTTTACTCTCTGCCTTTCCTCCAGTTGCAACGGGATAATATCCCTGCTCCTTCTCCAGGCTAGTGCCTCCATTTGTAACTTGGGTCCCATTTCTGGTCATTTCTTCAAGTCAATTTTCCTCCAATTTTCCCCTATCTACTTTGTGAGGGATGAGCACTCCTTTTCTGTAAAAGGCCAGATAGTATTTTAGGTTTCATGGACCTTACAAATTTGTCACTCAGTTCCAGTGAAACTTTATTTTAAAAAGCAGGCAGAAGTCCAACTTGAATGGCAGCAATAGTTTGTCCATACCTGTCCTAATCACCAATAATTTCTCCAGCTCTACTAGAGTTTTTTCCTCACTATCATGTATGCTGTAATACCACCCATTTTAACAAATGCTTTCTGGACAATGGAGCTTGTCATAATTTCTCATCTGTGTGAAAATGCAGTGAGGATCTACATGGCAAAATGGAAAGGGCATTATAAAAGCAATGAGGAGAACCGATCTTCTCTTATATTTCTAATTAAAAGATAAAAGAAAAATAAATAATATAAAGAATATCAATCTAGACCCTTGTTCCTCTCTCGCTGCTTCCTCACTTCTCTGCTTCCCTCTACAACAAAACTTCCTAAGAGGTGGTCTGCAGTTGCTGTCCCCACTTCCACTACTCTCTTTCTCTCTTGAACCCACTCCTACCACTATTTTTGGTCCAATCTTAAATGAAGACATTCTTCTTTCCAACTCAGCAGCCTCTATCTTGCAAACTCTAATGACCAATTCCCAGCCCTGACCTTAATCTCTTGGCGACATTTGGAACCTTTCTTCACATGTCTTCTAAAATACTGTCCTTTTCTGGATTTCTTCCCTTAACTTATTGCCTGTTCCACCCTCTCTCCCTGACTAAATGTTGGAGTGACCCAGGCTTGAGCCTTGATCATCTCCTCTAGATCTACCCTTATTCCCTGGTGATCTCATCAGTTAGATGGCTTTTAAATTCTAACTCTATGCCATTGACCACCAAATTCATATCTCCTGCCCAAATCTCTCCTACACACACACACACACACACACACACACACACACACACACACACACACACTCCTTGGATTGGATTGGATGCCTATAGGAGAGTTCACATTAGACATATGTAAACAAGGATCTACATATTTCTAAGTCCTAATTTTTCTTCTCCTTCAGTTTTCCCATCTCAATAAACAGCACCAGATTCTCCCAGTTGCTTTAGTCTAGAACCAAGGAGTCACCTTTAATGCTTTTCTGTCTCACATGCCACATCCAATCCATCAGCAAATCTTATCACCTCTGCTTTAAAATATGTCCCAAACATGATTATTTCTAACCACCTGTGTAACTGCTACTTTAACCCATGGCAAGCCCATCTCCTGCCTGAACTGCTGCAGTAGCCTCCTAACTGGTTTCCATCTTATACTTCTGTTCTCTTTTCATAAATTCTGAATACAGTAGCCACACAGATTCTTAAACGATATAAAGGTGATCATGTCATTCCCTGTTTCAAAATCCTCCAAAACCCATATCACACTTAGAATAAAACCCGGGCCATTTGCTTCACCGACACTGGCCTCTGAGTACATTTCTACATGAACATTTTTGATTTTTTGGTCTCTATCATGCTCCCCCCTGACTTTCACATTGACCTTTAGCTCCCTTCTTTCAAGTCTTTCTCAGGTGTCACCTCCTCAGGCCTCTCTAAACTCCATCCCTGCTTTCTTATTCAGATTTAGTTTTCTTCATAACATTTAACATTAAATAGTAACATTTGGTTTTTTAATTTATTTTATTTCCCACTTGCAGGTAAGATCCTTGAAGGCAAATTGTTTAGCTAGTGCCAAGAATAGTGTCTGGCATATAGTAGCCACTCAATAAAAATTGGCTGAATGAATGAATGATTTTATCCTGGAAGGATGGGAAGATTTTATACAAAGCCCCAAGACCAGTTGCTCGTTTCCCACATGTTTGCATCCAGTGTGGCTCTGTTGGTAAGGTGTGTTGATACTCTGAACCTCTGAGATACATGAACACCTGCTACTCCCAGCATGTAAGGCTTTCATTGCCTTCATCACTATAAATCAGTGCTAGCCCCTTCTTGCTCCCACCAACTTTTTGGTAAGAGTTTTCCATATCTCTGGGTGGTTCAGCCCTTGCCTGCTGGGCCAGGAACAACTGGCGAAATTGGTAGAAGGGCTGCCAGATTTGCTTTTTGTCTAGAGGTGAAGAATTTGAAGGTCACAAAAATGTGTTTCTCAATCTGTCTACATAAGAAATGTACAAACCTGTAGAGATTTTTTATGAGTTTATTTGAGCTAAACTGACGACATTTCCAAGAAGCAAAATCTCAATAGATTAAAGGAATGCTCCACAGAATGGCAGTTTTACAGCTTATTTTATACTAGTACATTACACAATCAAAGGAGGAGAGGTAAGGGGGTGAAGTTACATGAAATTCATGGGTGGTAGATTAGGGAGGGGGGAGAATGCAAAGTGGGGAAATCTCTGAGATTAGATAGAAAGTAAAATAGAGAGACAAATACTTCTTTCACATTGATGGGTATAGGATAGTTAACAATGAACATTTATAACACATAGGGATGGTATGTGGGAAAACAAGATAACAATGAAGGGTTGTGGTCTCATGCTCTGGTGTGGTGGGTATAGGGGTGGGGTATAGTCAGGAAAAAGGGAATTACTCTGACATTCCAAGGGTATGTTATCACAGATGCCGAAAACTTCACTTGAGGTAAAGATTGACCTTTTTAAGAAAACTACAGGTCTAGGATATGAGTACCTACCATGACCTGCTTTTAATTAGGAATATTTATGTTTGTTTGATTTCAATATTTTTTATTGGGTTTTAGAGAGGAAGGGAGAGGCAGAGAGAGAGAGAGAGAGAAATCGATGTGAGAGTGAAATATTGGTTAGCTACCTCCTGCACGCCCCCATGATGGACTGAGCCTAAAACCCGGGCATATGCCCTGTCCTGGAATCTAACCAGGAACCTTTCAGTGCATGGGACAACAACCAACCAACTGAGCCACACTGGCCAGAGCAGTTAGGAATTTTCATGTTTATACCACCTTATGTGATTGTTTTTGGTCTCTGGGTTTGTGAGGCCCACCATGCAGGCCTCTCCTGAGCTTGTCAGGTTTAGTACATGGCCCCTTTTTTGTCCAGAAATCCAACTCTATGAGCTTGTAATTCATGAAATCCCTCCCAGATCCTGGCAATACCTTGACTACCAGTACCAGCTCTGGACAGTGGCAAAACTTTGCATCGTTTTCTAAGTTTTCTGGGATTCTAGTGGGAAGTTGGGAGAGAATGCATCAGGGTCTTCAAACCACATTCTGTTGTCAAATTGAACTTTCTCTTCCCCTTTATTTTAAAACTAGAGGCCCTGTACGTGAAATTCATGCACTGGGAGGGGAGGTCCCCCCTCAGACCAGCCTGTGCCCTCTCGCAGTCCAGGAGCCCTCAGGGGATGTCCGACAGACCCGGAGGTGGGAGAGGCTGGCTCCCACCACTGCCGCTGTGCTCGCCAGTGGTGAGCCCAGCTTCTGGCTGAGCGGCACTCCCCCTGTGGGAACACACTGATCACCAGGGGGCAGCTCCTGTGTTGAGTGTCTGCCCCCTGGTGGTCAGTGTGCATCATAGCGACCAGTCATTCGGCCATTCAGTAGATTTGCATATTACCCTTTTATTATATAGGATGTGTAGCCAGTCAATGAATATTTTTTGCCTTCCTCCTTAGCCCCTTCATATCTGGAAATTAAAATTCAAAGATAATGAGTAAGTAGGCAAAACTTAATTGTTTGTTTAGCCATTTCTTGAAAGTTACTTTCAGAAATGTGAGGGGTTTTTTTACACTAAAAGGAAGTTAATTTTGAAGCTCACATTTTTATGACTCTAGGTTTGAAATGAACACATATGGCGAGAATGTGAAATGACAGGTGGCACCTTCTGGGGAGACAGGCCATGTTCCTGCCTGTTGGTCCATCCTCACCCCTACCCCAGTGTGAATGTAGTAGCTCTGTCCTGTGAATACATAAGACAAGCAGAGATGTAGCCTCTTTCCAGGGCTCGAAACTGAGGAATTCGCCAGCAGTGGATGCATTTCTGCAGCTGGGGAACTCAGCAGAGAGAGAAGCAGCTCACTCAAGGGGAACAGGTTCTCTTGCTGTACCGGGGCTGGAATGTAGACATGGGATCTGTCAAAGGCACTTCTCTGGTCTCCATACTGACAGCTTGTACTCACTCGTGACATGTGTGCTGCAGAAACATGACCTGGAACTGATGTGTTCTGGCAGAAACAGGCTGGGAGATTTCAGGCTCTTGCTCTCTCTCCCTCTTTCCCCCCACTTTGCTGATGGTGCTGAACTGTTGAAGGGATGGGAGCATGCAGTTGTCAGAGGAGAGTTTTCAGTCCCACCATCAAAATCAGCTCCATGGCCCACTGAATCCACATGGAGGCCATTCCTGAAATTCCTGAGAGATGACATTGTTATCTACACGTGAAATTGTATTAAAAATCGAATGACACTCTGGGATGGGATATCTGCAAAATAGGGACTGAAAGAATGGAGAAAACAAAACCAATTTTGTAGACACAAGTACCAGTGAAGGTAGTAACCAAGGTAACAAGAAAGTAATACGGCCGAAACTGGTTTGGCTCAGTGGATAGAGCGTCGGCCTGCGGACTGAAGGGTCCTGGGTTCGATTCCGGTCAAGGGCATGTACCTTGGCTGTGGGCACATCCCCAGTGGGGGGTGTGCAGGAGGCAGCTGATCGATGTTTCTCTCTCATCGATGTTTCTAGCTCTCTATCCCTCTCCCTTCCTCTCTGTAAAAATATCAATAAAATATCTTTAAAAAAAACAACAAAAAAAAAAACACCCCTTTAAAAAAAAAAAAAAAGAAAGAAAGTAATACGGAGAAAGATACAATGATGTGGCTGTTTACTTCTGTACACACAATCAATTGTGGTGTTGGAAGATGAAGGGTCTATTGTGATCAGGCTCGATTGCCTGTATTCAGAAAATTGAACTCTCTGGTATCACTTTAAATATCTTTTTGGGATTGAAGAAAAGTGAAATTTCTTTTTGGGAGTCAGGAAAAATGAAATTTGGCTTTGAAAAATTCTACCCAGGTCATTAAGTATTATGTTAATTCAAAGGACAAACAAATATTTTTCTTTTTTTTTTTTTTTTTTCAGTGAGAAGGTGGTCATCTGCAAACCAAGGAGAGATGCCTTACCAGAAACTAACCCTGGCATCTTAGTAAACTTCCAGTCTCCAGAACTGTAAGAAAACACATTTCTGTCGCTAAAGCTCCCCAGGCTGTGGTATTCTGTTATGCAGCCAAGGAGACGAATATGATGCATTAGCAGATAGTGATCATGTGATGTGTTAAGTTCCTTGCTAAGGATTCAGCTTCTCACAAGCTGCTGGCAGGAGGCCTCCCTCAGTTCCTTGCCATGTAGTTCCCTCCACAGTGCTGCTCACCACATACATGGCAGCTGACTTCTGTCAAAGTGAAAGAGAAAGAGCACCTGAATAGGAGCCACAATCTTTCTGTCTTCTAATCTCATAAGCTCTCTGCTATCATTTTTGCCATATTAATTAGAAGTGAATCCTTAGGCTTTGGCTAGTGTGGCTCAGTTGGTTGCAGCATCCTCCTGTGCACTGAAGGGTGGCAGGTTCCATTCCTGGTTGGGCACATACCCAGCTTTCGGGTTTGAGAGCCAGTCGGGGTGTGTGGGGAAGGAAGCTGATGAATGTTTCTCTCTTTCATTGATGTTTCTCCTTCTCTCTCTCTTTCTCTCTCTCTCTCCCTTCTTTTAAAAAAATCAAAATGGGGAAAGAAAAAAAAGTGAATTTTTATTATAGACTAGAGGCCCGGTGCACAGAATTTGTGCATTTGTGGGGGGGGGGGCGTCCCTCAGCCTGGCCTGCATCCTCTTGTAGTCTGGGAGCCCTTGAGGGATGTCCGACTGACGGCTTAGGCCCACTCCCCGCCCCCCACCCCCAGGAGCAGGCCTAAGCCATCAGTTGGACTTCCTTAACTCTGCTATGGAGGCTGGAGAGGCTCCCGCCACCACCGCTACACTCGCCAGCTGTGATCCCAGCTTCTGGCTGAATGGTGCTCCCCCTGTGGGAGTGTACTGACCACCAAGGGGCAGCTCCTGTGTTTAGTGTCTGCCCCCTGGTGGTCAGTGCACATCATAGCGACCAGTCATTCCGCCGTTCGGTCAAGTTGCATATTAGCCTTTTATTATATAGGATACACTCAATGGGAGGGGATTATACAAGGGCATAAATATCAAGAGGTGGAGATAATGGGGACCATCTTAGAGGCTGTCTACCACATGACCCATACTACCTCAAACATTTCACAGCAATGACATTCTCCTAGTGACCACAATGTAATCACCAAAATTAAACTGATACATTATTATGATCTAATCCTCAGACCCTATTTAGGTTTTCCCACTTGTCACAATAATGTCCTTTATAAGAAAAGGATCCAGTCCAGAATCATGATTTGCTTTTGTTGTCATATCTCTTTAGTTTCCTTCCACCAACTAAAGTTCTTTAATCTTTCCTTGATGGTCATGATCTTGACACTCTTGAAGATTGCAGGCTGGTCACTTTGTAGATAGTCTCTCAGGTTGGGGTTTTCTATTGTTACCTTATGTTGCATTCAGCTTTTGCATCTTTGGTAGGAAAATCATAATAAAAGTGCTACATTGCACCCCCCCTACCAGGTGGCACATAATCTTACAGGCTTTTCCACTACAAAGTTAACTGTCCCCCTCCTTTGTGACTAACACATGTTTTGTGGAGAGGTACCTTAAAATTACGTAAATTTCCCATTCCTTATAAAACATCCAGTCTATTCATTTACTGATTGATGTCACTGTGAACCAATAGATTTTCATTTTATTCAATGGATAAGTATTATTATCACTATTAATTTTGATGCTAACAAGTTTCAGATTTGACCAGGGGAGCCCCTTCAAGCTGGCTTCTGTGACCTTTTGACATGTCCCCATCATTTTTTTGAGCACTTCCAAATGTCCACTGGCTTTGTCGAATTTAAGATTGATTGTCAATCTTAAATTCAGGGGAATGTCTGAAGAAAAAAAAAGAACAGATTGTAGTGGCCTAAATAGTTATAAAGAGATTCAAGAAAATGGAAATGTGGTGTCATACCAGGCTTCTGAGAGGTTTGCTCTGAATGATAGGTGAGATGGTAGCACAGCTGCAGGAGCATTTGGGGCCAAGAATGAGTCCTATTCATATGGGTGATAGTGGAATCTGCTTGTATGCTGAGGGCAGCAATCTCAGAGGAAGAGACTGATAAGGCAGAGTGAATGGCACTAACCTAAACAGAAATACTTGAGAGTAGTGAGGGTTGTTGTCAGAGGACAAGCGGAGGATTGACCTTTACTATGACTGTTCTCAGCAGTAAAGAGGAGAAAAAAAAAATGTGAATTAACAGATATATTTGTAGTTTAGTAAATTGAATATTTGAAAAAACACATTTATATATATTTTTTTCTTACATCTAAGTTTTTCTTCCCTTGCTGATCTTCTATTCTAAGGCTAAATCACAAATTTTATTGAAGAAGAGAAGGATAAATCACAAGGAATAGAAGAGAAGAAAATGTGAGGGGAGTTCCTACCAGGCAGACAAAAGAAGTATAAAAGGAGGAGAGATCAGAGAGGAGAGGACATTTGGAAGGAAGAATCAGCCATAGGAATCCTCTTGAGGTCTAACCGGAGAATATGTTGTGTTGAAAAGCTGTAGACAGATTTGTAGGAAATAGAGTAGGTATGAGTGATACTTTCTTTCATATGGGATAGCCTGGGATGGCTGAAATCTTCTCAAATAAGTCCTATATTGTGTGTGTGTGTGTGTGTGTATGTGTGTGTGTGTGTGTGTGTGTGTGTGTGTGTGTGTGTTGAATAGTTTTATTGATTTCTTAGAGATGGAGAAAGAGACATGGATATGAGAGCAGAACATTAATTGGCTACCTCCTGAATGCCCCCTAGTAGGGATCGAGCCTGAAACCTGGGCATAGGCCCTGACCAGGTATTGAACCAGCAACCTTTTGGTGCACAAGATGACGCCCAACCAACTGAACCACATGAGTCAGGGCATAAGTCCTACATTTGACATGGCATCATGTCCGGCAAGGAACATGAGAGGGAGAGAAAACAGGCTGTAACAGTCACTGAGAACTGCCTCATGAAGCCTCCCCAGCAACCTAAGCCCAATCCTGTGGGCTGAGATAGCACCTGTTTCCAGTTCCCTGGAGGAATGGAGGTGCTGAGAGGAATGGAGGCTCAGAATAAGCCTAAGGTTGGGATGAGGAGCCTGTGATGTAGCAAGAGACCAGGGCATCACCTGTGGATGGCACAGGACAGCCAAGAGCAGGCTAGTAGGAATGGGTGAAGGCTCAAAGAACAGTAAGTGGACCCAGTGCTTCTCCCCCACTGCTGTAAAGGCATAGGCCTTCCACTATGTCCAGGTGCTACCCATGGAGAAGAGAAGACAACAGGAAATGCAAACACCTGGAAAGAATGAGTATTGATTCCAAAAAGATTATTTAACCAAAGACTTTATAATGGAAAGTAAACTAAGTTACTTTCAATAAACCAGAGATGAGGTCAATTAGAGAAAACAAAAAGTCAACATTTCCCTAACGTAGCTGTAGTATAAATTTTGACAGCAATACAGTAGACTTATTGGTGTGAAGATGAGGTTGCATTGAATGGCTTCTATTTTATCCATGAAATATGAAGTGTGAGTGCTAGCTGAGAGTGAAGGTTAAGAAAGAGTTGTGGGTGTTTGAGAAAAAAAAGGAGGAAGTATAAAATCATTGCAGAGGGGTTCAAAACACACATTAGAATCTTAGTCTCTAAGAAGCCCTGCTTTAAAGAGAAGATATCCGTTCGGGTTTATATACAAGCTAGGAAGATGCAGGTTTAGTGGCTCCTGAGGCTTATAAATTTGAAGGCCCTCTATAGGAAAAAGAACACAACATTATGAATACAAAATTCAGAATTGAGCCTTATAAGGGAATCATGTAAACAAGGGTCCTGAAGCTCTAATTTTATTAACTTTATAGTAAATCCACCTCTATTTACATGTTAAATGACTATATTTGTTCATGAGGAGACATTTCCCTCCCACACCTGCCAAGAAGCCCCAGAACAGGCTGGCTTCACCTCAAATTGGGATGTGCTGGCATAGACTTCGGTGGCTTCTCCAACTTGCCTCCCTTTCTTCCATCTCACCCCTCTCTCCTTTCAAGCATAATGCATCATTTCACAGCTGCTCATTATTTTCTTAGAATACCAGCCTCGTACCCACACTACACATCTCTCTTCAACTTAGGTTTCCACCTCTTTATCTAAATGGGTGACTTTCCAACTTCTTAGATCACAGCCCATAATAAGAAACACATTTTACATTGTAACCCAATACCCATCCATATTACTGGAAAAAGTTTCACAAAGTGCATCTGAACTTTTATTTTTTTAAGTATTTTTATTTATTTCAGAGGGGAAGAGAGAGGGAGAGAGAGATAGAAACATCAGTGATAATCATTGATTCCTGCACACTCCTACTGGGGATGGAGCCCACAACCCAGGCATGTGCTCTTGACCGCAATCAAACCCGGTACCCTTCAGACTGCAGGTTGACGCTCTATCCACCGAGCCAAAACAGCTAGGGTCATCTGAATTTTTCTATGTGCAATGCACTCTAGTATTTTCTGGCCCATATCTTGCATATGTAAAAATAATTCTGGTTGGGCCCCACTAAAGTGATTCTTATAGCCAGCAGGTTGGGAGATGCTGTCTGGCTAGTGCTGTCCTCCTAATGCTTTTTCATGCTGCTGTTCTTTGCTCATGTGTCTCCCTCACTCTGGATTGCCTTTAACCTTTGCTATGCCTTTATAGGGTATTTTATCCCTCCACTTTCAAATGAAATTCTACCTTTTATTTAAAGCCCTCCATCAAGTCATCTGTCCTCCCAGGCATTTCACATTCATGTTGCTGTGGTAGGTATTTTATTCTGCCTTGATTACAGTTAATTATTTAAAGTGCAGTCTTCCTTACTTAATTGTGAAGTCCCTGTGGGCAAGATCATGTCTGATTCTAACGTGGCCATTTCTATGAATCCTACAGTATCCAGCACCTGGAACCCATAAATTTGTAAAGTAGGAGAAAACAACAGTGGATCACAGGGTTGTCATGAGGTTTATATAAGATGATACCCTTAAATCATAATGGTATAACACACTTTTTTTAATATCATGTTATAGTTAAAGTAATTGGCTTATAAGGTCACACAAGTTGTAAGTGGTATGACAAGGACACAAGCTAAGCCCCGCATTCCTAGTCACCATGTTAATCTGTCTTAGTTCAGTGCTAACCCATAGGAAGTACTCAATAACTGGTGACTATTTTTATCACTTCACAAAAGGGTGTTGGATCAAAACTGAATAAATGCTTTGACAGAAACTATAGATTATCTGTAATAGCCTTTAGGTCTAGGGATAAATCCATTCATCATTCTGCTATTAGTTTGCTATTTAATCTGCTGTTTTATTTTTCTGTGTGAGTGGCTATGACTACATGATTAAAAGTCACCACCTCAGGAAAATGAATTTTCTGCCTTCAGTGGCCTTAATGACCATATCAGATTAATTGCAAGACTGATTCAACTATGCACAAATTAAATATTAAGATAGAAGAAAAAAATCCAATTTGACCAAAAAGTGATTTTGAGACTGCATAGATCAAACTAATTTTCTTCCTTTGTGCAATTTAGTTCAATTCAAACCTTCAAATATACAGTGCAAAGCACTGCAGGGGATAGCGAGAAAAATAAGCAATATCCCTCGTTGCCAAGGAGTTCATAATCAAGTGTGAGTATCTTGGGGGTGGGGCAGAGGGAATAAGATGTCTATACAAATATCCCTAATATAAGGCAGGGTAAGATCTGTTTTATGAGGTGTCAATGAATCCTGAGGTTCTAAGAAGGAATGGATTGTTTCTCCAATGAGGGAATTGCGGAGAGGACGAGAGTGGTTGAAAGACTAGAGATAGGCAAATATGATTCTGGTTCTCCAAATAAAGAAGGCATGGCATTTTCCTTACTGAAGATCTGTGGAAACCTCAGAGATTCTAACTAAGGTTCTAGGATTACTTATTAACACGATGGTAAGGAGAACTTGTTTATGAAAGGAATCTGGGGATTACTAAATGTTATTGAAGAAATCATATCAAACTAATCTTTTATGGGGAGGTCATGATTATTAGATTGGTACAAATGAGAAATAAGATGTCTACAGAGCAGCTGAATTTCAGGATAGCCTTGGGGACAAAATAGAAGAAAAATGAGAGACATTAAAATTGATGAATTGAACAATTGTATCCAAAGGATGCTGATTAATAGATAGATGTTATCCTGAAGAACATGCTTTAATGTCTTTTCATAGGCCTCTAACTTTAACACTGTTTGATTTATATTTAATCAGAAACTTGAATAAAGATACAGAAGACATGGTCATTAATCTGCAGATGAACTGGAGCTGAGAAGAATGGCAACAAACTGTGACAAAATCAGGAGCTAAAATGATCTTCATTAGCTTGAAATGATGGTTCAGATCTACCAAAATTAAGCTCAGTAGTCTTGATCTTGGTCCAAAAGCCAACAGCACATGAAAAAAGATGGTAGAGATATGACTTAGTAGCAGTAAAACAAGCTTCAATTTTTAATTAGCTGACTGTGATGAGTCAATGGTATTACATAATTACAGAAACCATCACCACCACCACCTCAACCACCATCACCACCATCATCATCACCACCATTCCAACAAGAACTTAATGAGCTCTTAGGCTGTGTTCATGGAAAAACTGTCTGTGGAAGGGAGGGGAGAGTTCCACTAATCATGTCATACTTAGAGCAATGTGTATAGTTCTGTACTCACATGTACAACCTGGAGAATGTTCACAGGGAGAGCAATTACCTGGGAGAAAACCCCCCCAAATGTGCTATGTTCAGAAAATGTAAAGGCCCTGGAGTTAGCCTGGAGTAGAGAAGTCTCAGTAGGAATATGATAAAAATTTGCAAATGATCCAAGGACTATCATATGGGAAAAGCAATTTAACTTATTTGATAGAGCTTCAAAAGGCAGAACTAGAGCTGGGAGTCCTGGAGCAGGCACAGAAGTGTTTGGGACCGGGACAGCAATCATAGACAATGAGAATTAAGAGGCAGCGTTTGCAAGGCTAGTTTGAATGTTATGCAGGCAAGAAAAAAAGGAGTGTTGGAGAAGCTCTAAGACCCACCTCCCCATGACTCCCCACTCTCACCCTATCTCCACACAGCAGGAAGAGAGCCCCACTTTGCACCAGTTTGCAGAGTGCTCTGAACTCTTGGCCTGGGTAAATACTGGAAGAGAAACCTGACCTTAGGGGCCTCCCCTTTTTCTCCTACAGAATCCACACTTTCTAGGCATGAACTTGCCACTCCAAAAAGGTTGATTCCCTAAGCCAGTGGTCAGCAAACAGCGGCTCACGAGCCGCGGTTTGCCGCTCTGTTGACTAATGAGTTTGCCGACCACTGACTCTCGATTCCAATAATTACAGGCTGTTGTTGTTCCTTGTGATTAAGCCCCTATCCCAGTGGTCGTCAAACTCATTAGTCAACAGAGCGGCAAACCGCGGCTCGCGAGCCGCAGTTTGCCAACCACTGCCCTAAGCAGATCGCCTTCTGGTCATCTCCACCGTCCCTTTCCCATTTTACTTCAACCAGACATAGACGCTGCAATTGAAAATGCTGGACCTAAGGCAAATTTCTGTGCCTGAAGCTCAGATTCTGAAATAAGAAGAATTCACAAATAAACAAGATTTTTTTTTTCTTTTCAATCATGAGAAATTCTGTCCTGGTAATATTTGGATTTAGCAGCAAGTAGAGGATATGTGTATACCATCCCTCTTAGACGGGTCTGTAAACACTTTAACATATATGTGGTCTTCAAAGTCCGTGTGCAGTATGGCTCTGTAAAATAGCTGAAGGCACGCTAGAAGCATTTAGATGGCATTTTTTAAAAAAATTGAATTTTCTTTTCACATTCAATTCGGACTTGAATTCTTCTTAGCCATAGGGCAGAATTTGCCTTTTCTGCTAAATAGCCATATTTTGCTTGTCATGGAATCTGAAATAATATTACTCTATGTACGACTGTATAATGAAATTGTTGTAGACTTTAATACATTTTCTTTAAAATACAATTTTTATAGATTGTTCCCATCATTCTTATGGCCCCAAACAGTCAAGTTTAAAAGTATAGAAAGATTGCATTGGGACCTTTTGTCATTTTAATTTGTCTTCAGAAGTTGTTTACATAAACACTTCCAAAGGGTACTCTGCTCTACTCACTGAGCAGGCAGGGATCTCCATACCTGCCTGGCTGTTAGGAAAACATCTTTCCTAATATCACTTGGCCTCTGGCACAAATAAGCAAGGATGACACAAAAGATTACTTCCTGTCTCCCACTACCTGTGCACTTTTTAATGAAAGAAAATAATTTTCTTCTCTGTGGTCCAGACTATGAACACTAGTGGTTACAGATTGTATGTTCTCTACCAATCAGCCTATGTCCACTGCCTGGCCTGGTGCCTGGCACATGGTAGGGCTCAAGTAATATTTCTTTACTAATTCGTGCACCTTGAAAAGAACTGTGGGCTGTGAGCCTGTGGCGGGCCCATCCTCCATGCCCCGCCCGGCCTCTTCTGTGTGGTCCCGGTCTCCTGTCTGCCGGCAGCCCTGCTCCCCCTGCCACCGCCGCTTCCATGCACTGATGGTGCCCGCCCGGCTTGCACCCGCTGATGGCACAGAGCAATTGGGGCCAGTGCCAGCAGCGGGTGTGAGCGATGGCTGCTGCTCTGATAGCCCCTCAGGAGCAAGGGGAGGTGGAGAAGCCCTCAAGGATGATTGGGGCCAGCAGCTGCCACTTGCATCTGCTGATGGTGCCAAGTGATCGGGACCAGCGCTGGCCACCAACAGTGGGTGTGAGTGGTGGCTTCAGTGCTGGCAGCGGGTGTGAGAGATGGCTGCTGCCCCAATCGCCCCTCAGGAGCAGGAGGAGGTAGAGAAGCCCTCAGGGGTGATTGGGACCAGCGCCGGGCACTGGCAGTGGGTGTGAGCTATAGCTCTGGTGCTGGCAGCAGGTGCGAGCAGGGCCAGCGCCAGCAACAGGGTGGGACCACGGCATGTGGGAGCAAAGAATTTTCAGTAACCACCAGAGGCTTGCTCCGGTGACAGCGATCGGTGCCCCGCCTTGGTCTGGCACCCCTGCTCATCTGCTCCACCATCCCGCCGCAGCTGACACCCGCCATATTCCATGCTCTGCTGCCTGCTGCCAATGCCTGCCATGTTACCATGCATGCCCCCTGGTGGTCAGCGCACATCATAGCTACTGGTTGTTTGGTTGTTTGGTTGTTCGGTTGTTCTGCTGTTTGGTCTATTTGCATATTAGGTTTTTATATATATAGATGTTGAGGGAAGTCTACTAGATCAGGTTCTACCCAGAGGAGCTTTTTTGATTAATCAGAAACTATTTTCATTATTAGATTTGTATGAAAATTAGAATTCTCATGAGGCTTAGATGTGTGAGATAAAAAATAAAATAAAAAACTCAAAACCTATATTCTTACTTATTCAGAGTCAGAGAGGCCTGACTTGGAATAAGCCTAATAAATACTATCCCACAGAAAGTGGCTTTGTTGGTCATTACTTTGAATCATCTTGTGACTACTAGGAACCCTAAGAGCCTAATAAGATGGATAACAGGGGAGCAGAAAATCTGATTAGACAGACAACCCAGCCTAATCAGAAAATAACCACACAGGCTGAACACAAACCTGCTGTTCTCAGCTGATTGCTGCTGAATGTCCTGCCCATCAGCTTTTCTCTCCCCCCCACACCCCCACACACAAATACATACTCTTAATCTTCATCCATTTTCTTTCTCTCCCATCCTCTCTCTCAATATCCTGGTCTTAGGCCCCTAACAAAGTTGGTCTGTTCTAATTGTGATTTTGTTACAAGATGCAAATGCAATCCTGGCTGAGTGCAGGGCTAAAAGAGACATCTGTGTAAATATGTTTGGATTTGTAATCTCATCCCACCCCCAGAGACAACCTTTGATAGGATTAGCTGAAAGCCTAGCACTCAGGTAAACTTGCACTGCCTGAAACCCATGTGAGTCCCGTGGGTTAATCAGGCCATTATATAATCAGGAGACCACTGTGGGGTGAGTGCTCTCTTTGTGCGGAGGAAGTAGGAAGAACCACAGGCGAACTTCGTGTCTTTCATCACTGGATTATTTCCTAAAATGAACCAAGTGCAAAGTGATCCAGAAGAGCTGGGAACAAGCTGGGCTGTGGGTTAGACCAGGGCCAGGGATGGGGAAGGGGTTAGTGTTCCAGTAAGTGCAGTAAGCCACTAGCCGCGGCAAAGCTGTTGACCAGCCAGAGGTGGTAGAGACAGGCTTGCCGGCCCTTTCAGCTCACACCCTTCCTCCTTGCTTGGTGCATCTTCCACTGCCATAGACAAACAGGAGAGCACTGATGTCCTGACAGTTGAGAAAACTTGGGTCACAAATAATATCTTAAGGGCCCAGCCGGCATTGCTCAGTGGTTGAGCGTAGACCTATGAACCAGGAGGTCATGGTTCAATTCCTGGTCAGGGCACATGTCAGGGTTGCAAGCTGGATTCCCAGTGTGGGGCAAGCAGGAGGAAGACAATCAATGATTCTCTCTCATCACTGATGTTTCTATCTCTCTCTCCCTCTCCCTTCCACTCTGAAATCAATAAGCATATATTTTTAAAAAATTATAATAACACCTTAAGGACTTGTTGGGCCTTTGTCGACATCCCTCAAGTAGGAGAGCCGATGTCAGGATCCAGATATATCGAAGCCCCAAAGATCTATTGCAATATCCAATTAACTGAGAATTAGCCAAAAGAGATCAAGGTCCTGAGTTACCTGGGCAACTGCCCCTTCTCTCAGATGTGCTGACTGTAGGCACAGTACTAAGTGCCTGTCAGGTCTGGCTGGCAGTGCTTATGAGAGAGCATGCTGTAGCTGCCAGCCGGATGCTGTACTCCAGGGAAGCAAGACTGAGGCCCCTTACAACCACCCTGTGTGTTCTGTCTTCACTCACGAAAGGGGATTGTTTGTGACATTGGTCTCTTGATTGAAATCTTCTTTGCAGGACAGATTCAGCCTTATGTGACTAGAAGCTTATATAATTTCATGGATTCTCTTTAAGAAAAAGAATGCAAAATTGGGTATAGGAATTTCTAATAAAGTTAAACATGTACCTACTCTGTAACCTAGCAATTTCATTCCTAGGTTTATACCCAAGAGAAGGTTAGCATGTGGCCATAAAAAAGATTAGTGAAAGAAGATTCATAGCAGCTATATTCATCGTAGCCCCAAACTGGAAAACAACCCTAATGTCCATCAACAGGCCAATGCATAAACAAAAAAAAAGGTATATCATACAGTGGACTACCACTCAGCAGTGAAAAAGAATAAACTGCTGGTATGTATAATGACATAGATGAGTTTTGTATACATTATGCTAAGCAAAAGAAGCCAGGCAAATTATTTCATTTACACATTGTTCTAGAACTGGCAAAATGAAACTATGGCACTATCTATTAGAATGGTTAATTTAAAAAAAATCTAGAATTCTGGTGAGGACACAAATTAGAAAATCACTTCGGAAAACAGTTTGACAGTTTCTAGTTTCTAATAAAGTTAAACACCCACCTCCCATACAACCCAGCAATTCCACTCCACGTTATTTACCCAAGTGAAATGAAGTCTCCATTCACACAAAATCCTGCACAGGAATGGTTACAGTGGTTTTCTTCATAACAGCCTCAAACAGAGAACAACCAAGTGTCCCTCAGCTGGAGAATGGATAAGGAAATTGTGATATATCTACTGATATGACAGAATACAATTCAACAATAAAAAAGAACAGGTCACGGATACACGCCAAAACAGAGGTGTTTACATGCTCCATGTTAATGAAAGACTCCGCATCCAAAAGGCCACATACATACTTTAAGGATTCCATTTATATGACATCCTAGAGAAAACAGATCAGATTCTGCAGGAGGCTGAGGGTGCAGGGAGGGGCTGGCTGCAAAGGCCAAGGGAGAAATTTGGGGGAGATGGAAACATTCTATATCTTTTTTTTTAAATATATTTTTATTGAATTCAGAGAGGAAGGGAGAGAGAGAGAGAAACATCAATGATGAGAATCATCCATCAGCTGTCTTCTGCACGCCCCCTACTGGGGATCGAGCCCACAACCAGAGCATGTGCCCTGACTAGGAATTGAACCTTCATCTCCTGGTTCATAGGTTTGTGCTCAACCACTGAGCCACACCGACCAGGATGGAAACTTTCTATATCTTGATTGTGATGATGGTAACATGACTCTGTTCGTTTATCAAAGCTCACAGAATTGTGACCTTGACTTTCTGAATATTTCTACTTCAGCAGAAGGCCTATATGTTTTAGAGACTATGAGGGAAATAACCTGAGGAGAAAAATCAATTTTTCCCTATTAGACACAGGGAAATATCCACCAAGAGACTTAGCCATGAGCATCCACATAAAACTCCTATCTCTTAAAGGCACAGGCACTTTGGGTGGGCAATAGTAAGCAGCATGTCCTTCCTCTCCAGGAATTCTACCTCATGACCTGGGAATTTGGACATCTGCTTATTAGATTATGGAAATCTTCCCTCTTGGCTGAGAGAGACCTGGCTCTAGGGAGATAATTCCTCTTATTAGTCATTTTACAGTGTCCCTTCTGGTCTGTGCTTTTTCACTGCTGAGTAGTATTCCATTGTATGAAATACCTTGTTTGTTTATGCATTGGCTTGTTGATGGACATTAGGGTTGTTTTCTAGTTTGGGGCTATGATGAATAAAGCTTTTTTTTATTGTTGAATTGTATTCTGTTATATCAATAAGTATATCACTATTTCCTTATCCATTCCCCAGCTGAAGGACACTTAGTTGTTCTTTGAGGCTATTATGAAGACCCAAACATTCAACAGCTCAGTACAATAGAAGTTAGCTAAAGCTCAGCCATGTGGCCTCTCTGAACCAGAAGGGACACTATAACATGAAGTCTAGATATGTGCCAGAAAAAGGGGGAAAATGGATTTGGGTGGATAGCTGGCAGTCTCTTTCACATTCTGAAAGCATCCAAAATAGAAAATGACACCTTTAATTGCTTTGCTTACCAAGGGGTCCAAACACCCCACGAGGGGACCCAGATTGCAAGAGGGTGCAGGCCAGGCCGAGGGACCCCACCGGTGCATGATCGGGGCCAGGGAGGGATGTGGGAGGTTGGCCAGCCGGGGAGGGACCACGGGAGGGCTTCAGGGTGTGTCCAGCCCATCTGCTCAGTCCCGATCTGTCGGACCCCAGCAGCAAGCTAACCTATTGGTCGGAGCATCTGCCCCCTGGTGGTCAGTGCCCATCATAGCAAGCGGTTGAGCGACCTTAGCATATCATTAGCATATTACACTTTGATTGGTTGAATGGCTGACCGGACGACTGGACACTTAGCATATTAGGCTTTTTATTATATAGGATATTATTTTTTTTAGAGAGAGAGGAAGGGAGAGGGGGAGAGAAAGAAACATCAATGTGAGAGTGAAACATCAATTGCCTGCCTCCTGCACACCCCTTACTGGATATTGAGCCCAAAACCCAGGCATGAGCACGGGATGACACCCAACCAACTGAGCCGCCCTACCAGAGCACATCTCTACTTTTTTTCCCCAGTAATTCTGATAGAAAGATAAAGGCCAGGGGCAAAGAAGGTGAACAACCTTAAGTAACAGAAGATTTAATAGTAAAGACTTTTACTATGGGCTTGAATGAGGCTGATGAATTATTTGTAGGTTTAATAATGTCACCATTCTCTTTGTTCTCTATACTCATAGATAAGTGATAAGGGTTGAAAATTTATTGGCAAGGCTAAATTTTTCTTTGATACAATACTTACTAGGCAAACCAAGAACTATTATCAGGTATAGCTGCTTTTGAGTTGACCTGTTCTTAGATAAAAGAATAGGACACTAAGATGTTAATGAGTGAGATCTTTCTAGGTTTTGCACATGTTTTTTTAAAAAGTCAAATGCATTTCTGTATGAGCAAAGGAAGGTAATGGCACTGGGAAAAAGTACTCCCAAAGAAGGGATATAGACTTAAATATTCAGGCATCACTTTGGGACAATTCTAATAATAACTAGTGACAATATGTAGTGAACAGGTATAGTTACAACAAAGACTAATAAAATGTAGGTCATCATTAGCAGGAGCAGTGGAAACAAAACACAGTATTACCCTGTCTTTGTATCAAAATATGAAAGCCCACAGCTGGGGGCCTGTGGGAGGTGCTGGATGCCAATTATAAAGAGATAATGCTTCCTGGGATGGCACAAGTAAGGACAAGTAGATAATCAAGGGGAGAAAAATATAGCTTTGTGAAGATAAACTACAAAAAATAAAGGAAGCCATTTAGTCATGAGGAGTAGGTGCTCAATAACTGTTTGTGAAATAAATACATAAATAACTCAAAGCCTATCGAGTAGAACATAGATTTATTTACCGAATACTGGAAGCAGTGATTAAAGAGATGAATTTAGTACACTCACAAAAAAGGAAGAAGTACTTTCTTTTATTTTTTTTTAAGATTTTTAAATTGATTTTTTAGAAAGAGGAAGAGAGAAACGTCATTGTGTGAGTGAAACATTGATTGATTGCCTCCTCCATGCCCCCTACCCGGAATCCAGGCCGAAACCCAGGCATGTGCCCTGACTGGGAATTGAAACGGCAACCTTCCTGTGCATGGATGACACCCAGCCAACTGAGCCACACTGGCCAGGACAGGAAGAAGTACTTTACAAAGTAGTAAACATAAGGAGCTTGTTTCTTTAAGAGGCAGAACAAAGAAATATTAATAAGTCTGAGAGTGTATAAGTAAATTCATGGACAATATGTCACTAATGGCTTATTAAGGAAAGCAAGGCAAGTTTGAGGGTTATCTTTTGAGACTGCTGCTGAAATGTAATGTAACCTGGGGAAAGTTATCCAACTTTCTTCAAATTGTTCCTCAATGTTACCATCAGAAAAAGGATCATGGATTGAGTGATCCATGTGTCCCAGTATCTTAGTTCCTTCACGAAAGCAAACATTTCAGGTAAAACCAGACACAAACATGGGTATGATTTTTCTCTTCAGCATTCCTAAGTGGAGCCTGCCTGCTCAGAGACACTGAGGAGGGCTCTGTGATTGACGACCACTGATTTAAAAAGCCATCAATGACAATGGGGGTGTGGGGCCACTCAGTCTGCCCATCTGTGTCCCAAGGCAGTCCCAGGAATAATGGCGATGGAGTTTCACCAGCCTGTGGGGTGGGGTGGCAATTAATTAACATTCAGGAAGATAGAGAGTAAGCACGCTAGTTATTTTTTGTTGCTGTGTCTCTGGAATAAAGGGCTGAGTAAGGAAGGAAGCCGGAGGTGGAGAGAAAAGGGGAGCCAAAGGCACCAGGGTATACTCCCCCGCCTCCCACCCCAGTACACCAAGCTTTTGGACTGGAGAGCTAGCCCCTTGGGACCAAGAGTGGCCATTTCCTACAGAAAAATGCACACGGTCCCCTCCCTGCACACACACCAGTGCTGGAGGACCAAAGACAGGAAGGTCTGTGTGGCATCCTGGGAGAATGGAACTGTGAGAATATGGGAATCAGCCCAGTTTATCTGCACAGCCCTGGGGACATCCTTTGAAATCTGGTTTCCGTGCTGAGACTTCCTCTTTGATCTCTCAGTGAAAAGTCTGATCCCCACAATACACACATTCCCTGTGCTGGGCTATTGTGCCATCTGTGCAGTTCCTCTTCTAGGCACCTTGTCTCAGGACAAAGGTGTTGGCAGTGATAATCGGCAGGTTGAACCCTGAGCCTTCCTGGCACCAGTGATGCTGTATCGCTTGGGCGTAAGCATCACTTGGATGCTGTACCCTATGGATAAATGTGTTTTTCCTTTCCCTGCTCTGAGGCTTATTTCTGCATGTTCTCTGCTTTTCTGTCTGCACCTGTGCCACCTTCTCCCTTACCCCCCCTTGTGCCTGCCCTCTCTTTATTGCTCACTCATGCAGGACATTTTTCAGTCTAAAAAATGTAGCAACACATTTATTACCCCTGGGTAACTCCACAGACAATCAAGAAAATGCATTTCAGCATGATGAAGTGTCATGAACAATGAATTGCTCTATAAATGAAGAAAAACATTTCACTAATGCAAAGTCCAGGACTATCTGAAGGTAACAATTTACTTCAATTAAGAATTAGAAAAAAAAGCTCAAGAGTTATTTTTTTCCTGATATTTATAAAGGGTTTCAGCCTTATAGAGGGCAATTATTCAGTCAGTGGGTTTGTTAGGAAGGAGGGCTGCCATCACTGAAGGTTTGCTCACTCTTTATGTCAGGTAACCTTCCACAGAATGAAAGCCCCTACTATGTGCCTGGTACCTAGTAGGTACTCAATAAATGTGTGCTGAATAAGGAATGCTACCTTGTGACACTGGCCAGGAGATAGACACTGCAGCTTCAGCCAATGTTTTCTTTGTCCGTGTCCTTTGGAAACGAGAGTTCCACTGAGATATGGGGATCCTCCATACAATCACTTTTCTCCTGTTTCATATATTGGAGTTGTATGAAATATTTCTTTTGAGAAAGGAGTCCTGCTGCTTTTAAGAAAATATGTTTGACTCAACGCCTTCCCTCCCCATGAGGAAGTTAAGAGCTACTTTTTGTTTTGTTTTGTTTTGTTTTGTTTTGTTTTGTTTTTCGGTCTGATTGTTTTGTGCTGAGCAGGGTGAGGATCTACCAAGTCAACCAGCCCCAGGTGCTCTCTCCATTTCCCTCCAATGATTGGACCCATCGGAGCTCCAATACTGTCAAGACAGAAGCCAATCCTCTGGAGAGCCCCTCAGAAAAGTTAGGGTGCTGGGTGCATGAACCAACACCTTCTTTCCCCTATGTAAATCCAGGAGTATTATCTACATACAATGGAACACTATTCAGCCTTAAAAAAGAAGGAAACTCTGCAATATGTGGCAACATCAATGAACCTTGAGGACATTATGCTATGTGAAATAAGCCAGTCACAGAAAGACAAACACCGCAGGAGGGATCTGAAATAGTCAAATTCATAGAATCAGAGTGGAAAGGTGATTGCCAGGGGCTGGGATAATGGGGAAAGGATAGTGTTGCTTAATGGGCATAGAGTTTCAGACTTGGAAGATGAAAATTTTCTAGAAATTAATTGTACAACATTGTAGCTGAGGCAACAATAATGTATTGTACATGTAAACATTTCTTAATGAGATAGATCTCGTTACTGTTCCCATCACAGTAAAATAAAATAAAAATCGCAAACAGTATTTTCAGTTGATTTGAGAGAGAGAAACATTGATTTGTTGTTTCACTTATTTATGCATTCATTGCTTAATTCTTTTATGTGATCTGACCAGGGATCAACCCCCGCCCGCCCCCCGCCCCCCCCGCCCCCGGCAATCTTGGTATATCAAGATGATGCTTTAACCAACTGAGCTACCTGGCCAGGGGTAAAATAAAAGAAACTTTTAAAACACAAAAACATGTTTATAACCCATGGATTTATAGCAAAATATATATCATTCTGTAACCAAATATAAATACACAGGTGGAGGATCTTTATCACCTATATCCTGAACCGTATGTAAAAGTAGAATAAGTTCTTATTTATTGTTAATCAGGGTCTACCACAGTTTTTCTACTCAAAAGCTGTGGGTACATGAACCAGCAATAGCAGATTTCATGGGAGCGAACCCAAACCAGACCTAGTGAGTCAAAATCTGCATTTCAGCAAGATCCCTAGGTGATTGTAAGCCACCTCAAAGGACTGTGTCTTTGACACTGTGATTTCCTATTCTTCTTAGAGTACTGAGAACCCAGTGGGCAGCTAGACTTCTCTTTCTTCAGGTAGAGTTAGTAATGCATAGGCCTGATGACAAAGTTGGGTAGACACAGCAGGGAAAGGAGGGAGAAGCAGAGCATGAGATAATTAGATTTGAAGAGCTAACTGAACACCCAGGCTGAATATCTGGCTAAAGAACAGAGTCAGAGCACAAGTAATTGAAATATACTATATTTCCTAAACTTCATTTCATCCATTACTCATTTCAACCTCTTCTTGTAATAAATCTTCTACCATTACTACTAGCAAGTGGTAAAGTGAATGGAATTTAAGTTTCAACTCCTTTCTCCACTCTTTTGCCAAATGAAATTACTAACAAGGGATGACAGATCTAGAAAATAGGTAGCGGAAAAAAAGAAGAGAAAAAGGGAAAGAGAAGCTAAGGTACTAACCAAAATCATGATAACCAAGCTATGGCCTCTGAGAAAAGGGCTGATGACACATTAATTTGAAAGCCACCCCCCTTGTAATCAAACTTTGTTAATTACACTTGGAAATAAAAGTTGAGTAACGCAGGCTAATTTTTACCCACAGTATATTTTTAAATTGCATGCACTCACAGAAAGAGACTTTAATATTTTCTGAACAATTTCAAGAGAGCCTATAAATATCTTTCAGCTCCATTTTATCTTCCCTGTAACTTAGGGTTGTGGTTCTTGATGAATGATTTGTCATCTTCCTATATGATTTTGATCATATCATTTAGCAGCACTGTAGGAGGGCACTTATGTGGTTTAGCTGCAAAACTACCCATTAAGTGATGAATAAAAAGTCAACAACATTATCCACATCATTAGCTTATGCAATAAAAAGTGATTAAATACAGCTAGCTTTCAAATGCATGTAAAAAGTATCCAGCTAAAAGTATAAACTTGTATAGTGTTTACATTCTGTTTGAAATGAATTGCCTTACATAACAGAAAATCGCCATCCCACCTCACTGATTACCATCAACACTTCAGTCATCATTAGATTATGAAAACTGAAAAAAAAATGGTTGGATGAAGCTGTGAATACATTGCCAGTATTGTTGCCCCTCTCATTGGATAAACCCTTCCAAACTGACCATTCTATCTTCAGTGAAAAAAGGATTAGAACATGAGCTTAGGGTTTGCTGGGGGGCAGGAGTGGGGTGTATGAGAGAGGAAAAGATAGATTTATTATTTAAGAAATACGTATTTTTTTGTGTGTTACCAAAAGATTTGGTGAGTTAGATATGGTTATTTTGCCTCTCTGATTTTAGGGACTCCCAAAAATCATAGGGAATTCCCAACCTGTTTCCACATACCTGGACTTCTTTGGGTGGAGGTGGTGGAGAGGGAGCACCCAGGGACCAGGGGTTTGGAGACTACAGCTCTGGAACACCCTTCAGGCAGCTGAGTCATGCCTTATTACTGAAGCTACTTGGAAGGCCACCAAGTCTCAGTTCCCTACTTATCATCAGGAACTTCTTTTAACATTCACAAACCATGTACAGTAACAATCAATATTGGTCACACCTCCTCATTCAAAGGTTGCATCTGGTTATGGCATTGTAATTTCATCTATTTTCACCATGGAATTATATCATATTTTCACAATAAACATTTTTTTTAAATATATTTTATTGATTTTTTTTTTACAGAGAGGAAGGGAGAGGGATAGAGAGTTAGAAACATCGATGAGAGAGAAACATCGATCAGCTGCCTCCTGCACACCCCCTACTGGGGACATGCCCACAACCAAGGTACATGCCCTTGACTGGAATCGAACCTGGGACCTTTCAGTCCGCAGGCCAACGCTCTACCACTGAGCCAAACCGGTTTCGGCAACACAGTAAACATTTTTGACCTCTCAGCAACATCCCTGCCAATCACCGCTTTCTCTTTGAAATACTCTCTTTCCTTAGTTCCCATGACACGGGATTATCCTGGTGCTCCTTCTGTTTCTCTGACCAATCCTTCTCTCTTTCTTGCTCTTTTAGTGGCTCTTGCTCCTCAATCTGAATTTTAGACATTGATGTTCTACATGTTCACTGTGGTCATCAGTCTCAGAGTCTTAGACTGCTTCTAGTGGCTTCTTACTCTATTCTCTCACCCTAATCAATCTCATTCATTCCATGACTTCAATGAGTATTATATAACTAGTAGCCCTGCACACGAATCCATGCACCAGTAGCTCTGTGTGGCGCCTGGCTGCTTCATGCCCACTGCCCAGAGGCTCTCTGTGGCCCAAAGGCCCACCCGCGGCTGGGCGTGGAACGCTTGCCTTGTTGCTGGGGTGACGAAGCAAGCATTCCGCCAGGCCGCTCATGCTGCCCACTCTCAGCAGCCACCCTCCCCCGCCCCAGGACTGGGGTACTACAGCGGGGCTGAGAGGACTGGGCGCCGCCATCTTGTGGCTATGGGTACCACCATCTTTGTGGTGGAGTGACGGTTAATTTGCATACTACCCTTTTATTAGATAAGATAATGACTGCTAAGTTATTATCTTCAGCTCAGAGCTATTTACCAGGTAGCAGTCTAATATAACAGCTTTCTTCTCAATAGCTCTGCTTGGATTTTGACAAACATCATTTACCCCCTCATAATGGATTTCTCTTATTTCCCTTTCAAAGACACCACAGTTCAATGAAAATAAGCTATAAAATAAGGCATATATATCCCTTGACACCTGCCTCTCCCTCACCATCTATATTCAATCATCACCAAGTCATCATTTTAACTTTGAAATCTCTCTCAAATCTCTCCAACTACACTCTCACCCTCCTAGTACAAGTTTTATGTTCCACCAGGATTATTTTGATTGGACCTCCCCCAAATCATTTTCTACACTATAGTTACTGATGTTTTAAAAATGCAAATCTAATCATGACTCTCCAAGTTTAATAGCTTCATATTGTTCTTAGATTAAGGACCAAGCATCCTTAACTGCACCTGCAAGGTTTATACAAACACTAGAGGCCCGGTGCATGAAATTCGTGCATGGGAGGGGGGTGTCCCTCAGCCCAGCCTGTACCCTCTCCAATCTGGGACCCCTCGAGGGATGTCTGACTGCCCATTTAAGCCCGATCCCGGGATCAGGCTTAAACGGGTGGTCGGATATCCCTCTCACAATCCAGGACTGCTGGCTACCAACTGCTTGCCTGCCTGCCTTCCTGATTGCCCCTAACCGCTTCTGCCTGCCAGCCTGATCACCCCCTAACCACTCCCCTGCCAGACTGATTGATGCCTAACTTTTTTTCCCCCCAACTGCCCTCCCCTTCAGGCTTGGTCACCCCTAACTGCCCTCCTCTGCAGGCCTGGTCACCCCTAACTGCCCCCCCCTGCAGGCCTGGTCCCCCCCAACTGCCCTCCCCTGCAGGCCTGGTCACCACTAACTGCCCTCCCCTGCAGGCCTGGTCACCACTAACTGCCCTCCCCTACAGGTCTGGGTCCCTCCCAACTGCCTTTCCCTGCAGGCCTGGTCGCCCCCAACTTCCCTCCTCTGCCAGCTTGGTCACCCCTAAGTGCCCTCCCCTGCAGGCTTGATCTCCCCCAACTGCACTCCCTTGCAGGCCTGGTCCCTCCCAACTGCCCTCCCTTACTGGCCATCTTGTGGTGGCCATCTTGTGTCCACATGGGGGCAGGATCTTTGACCACATGGGGGCAGCCATCTTGTGTGTTGGAGTGATGGTCAATCTGCATATTACTCTTTTATTAGATAGGATAGAGGCCTGGTGCATGGGTGGGGGCCAGCTGGTTTGCTCTGAAGGGTGTCCCGGATCAGGGTGGGGGTTCCCTTGGGGCATGGGGCCTATGGTGGTTTGCAGGCTGGCCACGCTCCCTGGCCACCCAAGCAGAGGCTCTGGTATCTGGGGTTTATTTATCTTCTACAATTGAAACTTTGTAGCCTGGAGCAGAGCCAAGCCTTCTGCTTGCTCTGTGGTGGCAGCCATTTCTGTTGGGATTTATGTATCTTCTATAATTGAAACTTTGTAGCCTTAAGTGGAGGCCTGGGCCCACCAGGGTGTGCAGAAAGCTTGGCTTCCTCCATCACCGGGGGCAACCCTAGCCTCCTGCTCTTTCCAGCTCTGTGGCTGCTGCCATTTCTGTTTGGGTTTATGTATCTTCTATCATTGAAACTTTGTAGCCTTGAGTGGAGGCCTAGGCCAGCAAGGGTAGACGAACCCAAGCCTCCCTCCTGCTCTCTGTGGCCGTAGCCATCTTGGTTGGGTTTATTTTTATATTTGCTCCTGATTGGCTGGTGGGCATGGCTTGTGAGTGTAGGGGAGTGATGGTTAATTTGCATATTACTCTTTTATTAGATAGGATACCTCTGATGACTCAGCAAGTCTCATCTTTTTCCCTGGTTTACCTCTGGGCTCTGCCACACTGGCCTTGTATTTCAGTTCCTCACATGTCCCAGGCTCCTTCTTCCAAATAGTTTTTCAGGCCTTTTTCCAAATAGTTTTATTTCTGGAATTCCAGTCTCTCCTTTGCCTCTTTCCTATATCACTTCTCAAGATTTTATCTCAGACTTCATTTCTCTTTTCACTTTCTCACTCAGAGTATCTATCCACTCCTAGGGTTCCAGGAATCATTTCTGTGCAGACAATATCCAAATATACCCCTTTTAAACCTGCAAATGAACATTTACAATAATATTAAAACTAAATGTTTTATAAATGTCTTAACTTCAATATGTCCTAAATTGAACTTCCCCCAAATCTGCTCCTTCTCATATCTTTATTTCCTGGTAATGGTACCACCAGTCTTAAAGCCAATGACTATCATTCCTCCCCCTCCCCAAAAAAAAGCCATTAGTAGTCACCCCATCCCTCCTCCTAGCCCCTGCAAATAATTCATGTACTTTCTGTCTTTATGCATTTGCTTATTCTAGACACTTCAAATAAATAGAATCATACATAGCTTTTTGTGTCTGGCTTCTTTCACTAGCATGTTTTTCAGGTTCATCCATGTTGTAGCATGAATTAGTACTTAATTCCTTTTTATAGCTGATTAATATTCCATTATTGACATACCACATTTATTTATCCATGCATTAGTTTATCAATATTTAAGTTGTTTACACTTTGGGGGCTATTTTAAATGATGCTGCTATAAACATTCTTGTTCATATTTTTGTGCGTATATATTTTATTCAGTTCTTTTGAGTATATTCCTAAAAGTGAAATTGCTGGGCTTTAAAATAATTCTCTTCCTTTCCATGTTTTTCTTTTAGCTCTACCTCAAATTAAAGCTCTAATTCTGTCACTCAAATGGTCAACAATCCCTCAATGACTTCCCAATGCCAATTGAAGAAACCACATCCTTACATGGACATTAGGGACCCTCCATAATATGAGCATTGCCCAATATTTTGGTCTGAACTTCTGTAGTGTAAAAGTTGACTTATTTGTAAAGTTTTTCTGAATAATCCCAACCATACCTCAGATGGACTTGACTAATCCTTTCCTGGTACTTCCATAAGAGTACAAGGTCTAGAACAATGGGCAAGTTCTAGAACAATGCACACAGTAGGTATTCAAATATGTATTGAATGAATGAAAAATTTATGAGTAAAAAATGTTTTCATATCTCTTTACCATGTGTTTATTGAATTCCTTCCTCACCACTTCTCAGGCAATAAACCACCTGAGGGAAAGGGCTGTATCTCAGACATCTTTCAGGTCTCAGCTGGTAACAATACTTGGAATATACTAAGTTTTCAATAAATACTTGTTGAATGACTGCATCAATCAATCAATCAAAACTAAACTGTACTATTTCCTAGTCTTTAGGCATTCTTTGAAACTCCCCCACTGCTTTGACTTGAGAACACAGTTCTATCGGGCTGGAATGCTATCCATCTCTCCTAAAAGACCCATGTCAAATAACACGTTCTCTCTTACTTCTTTTTTCTCCCTTAGTTCTTTAAGAAATAGTCTCACGTACACTCTTGAAGCACTTTATTAGTAACGCTCTCATAGACAGTCCTATTCTGCATTCCCTTACAGACATGTTTTAACTCATCTAACACCATCCCTAACTACCCATCCCTCAATTATAAGCTACGTAAGAGGAGGAAATATGTATTATTACTAGCTAAATGCTTTACATATAAGTAGACATTTAAGGACTGAATCAGAAAACAATTTACTTGAGTTTTAGTTGATTGGTTGAACTTAAGATTATACAGTAGAACTCGTACTTTTCCTCACCTTGCGTTTTCCAATTTCACCATATACCATTAAAACAAACTCAGAAATAACCTTTGGTTCCTCTCCTTTCACTATGCACACATCCAATCTATCAGCAAGTTGTATTGATTTTAACTTCAAAGTAGATTTTGAGTTGTTCCACAACTATTGCAACAATCTTGCAACTGGTCTCGTTACTTTCACTCTTGTATTTCTATAAGGCTAAATTTGCATATTCTTATTAAATTTATGTTAAATGTATACATTTAAAAAAACATACATCAGCTTTATGGCTTTTTGATGCACTTTGATTAAATCCAAAGTTCTACGTATGACTGGAACCCATCCCCTTGAAGGTTTTCTTCGCTTCCCATTCTTGATGTTCCCATCTCCTCCTATTCTCCCCCTGCTCACTGTCTGACAGTGACACTGGCCTGAAGAAGGGTGGAAGTTGGATTTTACTTCCCATTCTGCTAAAAACTGCTCAACTTTGGAGGAGTTTATTTAGCTCTGGGACTCAATCACTTAACTTTAAAATGAAGGCAATAGACTAAATGGTTGTAAATGGTCTCTTTAATTATCTTCAAAGTTCCTAAGTCACTTGTCTTTACAGCTAGGATGGGTTATTAGTAGGAATCATTTTAAAAACTGCTAGACAATAACAAAATACATGTTGGCAATCCTATCGGTAACAATTTATTTTGTTCAAGCAAATACATCTTCTGAGACCAGTGCTTCATAAAGTATACATGTGGCTGAATTTTTTTCTTTTTAATAAATGAGGATTTCAGCTAATCCCTAAAGTGACTGCTGCTAGTTCAGACATGTCATGTTGATTTATTTTGTTGACATATTACTTTATCAGAAAATGTTTATAGGCTTTTTTCTTTTAGTAAATATCTTTTTTGGTTGGGAAGAAGGTTTATTATTGTTGCTGTAACAAATGACCACAAACCTGGTGGCTTAAAACAACATGTTTATTAACTTACTAGAAGCCTGACGCATAAAATTCGTGCAAGGGCTCGGTCCTCGAGTCCCCGGCTTTGTCTGGAAGGTCGTTCGGCTGTTCGGTCTAATTAGCATATTAGCTCTTTATTATATAGGATAGCTCTGCAGGTCAGAAGTCCAAAATGGATTTTACTGGACTAAAATCAAGGTGTTGGCAGGGCTGGTTCCTTCTGGAGGCTATGGAAGACAATGTTTCCTTGCCTTTTCCAGTTTCTAGAGGCTGGCTGCATTCGTTGGCTTGTGGCTCCCTTTCATGCTAAAAGCTAGCAATGGAGGTTAAGTCTGACCCTGTGTCATCTGACATCAACTCTTCCACTTCCTTCTTCCACACTGAGGTCCCTTATAATTACTTTGGCCCACCTGAATAAACATAAAGAATGGAATTTTAGTAACGTTAATTCCATCTACAACCATAATTACCCCTTGCCATGTAACACATTTCACAGATTCTGGGGATTAGAAAGGCAACCATTATTCTACCTACTGTGGGGCAGGGAAACGATTTCCATCAATGCCTCTGGTAGTTCTTGTGCGGTTTTTTTATTTGTTTTTGTTTTTATTGCCATCGCCTCCAAAGACAAATGGCATGATTTTCTTTTGGCTGGAATGGTAAAAAATGATTAAGTTCAACACTCTTCTTTCAGAAATGTATAAAATGAAGCCCAGAGAGGTTACACTATTTTGCCAAAGACACCTGTGAGGTATCCAGGACTGAAATCTATGTTTTCTTTTAACTCAGTGTTTTTGCCAAGACAGTGGCCATGATGGCAGCTGCTATTCTGTTTGGTATTACTGCAATTCTATTTTTATGTTTGACACACAAATCTTGTTTCTGTGTGTGTTATAGCCCATTATTTAAAGCAATATTTACTTCTTCATGGAAATAGATTTAAAAAACTTGGTTGTTGTTGAATAAATGACCGAATCAACCAATGAACACAAAATTGCTTTATTCTCTGGTTCTTGGACATGCTCTGGAATTTAGCATCTTTCAATTAAGTATTTGTAGAGCAACTGTTACGTATAAAAAAAGGAGTTAGTTAAGGAAGAGGATATGAATAATAAAATTCGACATCTATGATAGTTCAGGACTCGTGATTTTTGTTGGGGAGATAAGACAATAATGCTTTAAAAAGTTAGATCATGATGCAAAGTAATGTGGGATTAGTTGTTAAATGAAAGGATTCGGTCAAATGTTGTTACTGAAGTTAAGCAGAAGAGAACAGAATGGATGGTTTAGAGGAGGTTGTTTATGAGCTGGATTTGTCTTATTAGAAAGAATGCAGATAGGAAATGAGGAAGTGGAGAACAGGATGCTGTAAGAGAGGAAACAGTATGAACAAAGGCTTGGAAGTTAAAGCTAATATGTCTGGGGATACAGTCAGAAGACTGCTCAGCCTGGAGTTAAAGTTTAATATAGGAAATGGTGAATAACAAAGTTGGATAGAGAGAGCATTGGACAGTTAGTGAACTCTGAGGGCTGTAGTTTGAAAATATGCATACTAAAGTCAAGGAATGCTTGATTTTGTAATTTTTATAATGATTTGCATTTTTTTTTTCTCCAGCAGTAGCAAAATATCTTACTTTCAGGGATTTCAAAAAGCTCTTGGTTTTGACAAACTATCACACATAGACACACAACTACACTATTAAAAGAACACCAAAAATAAAACTGGATACTATATTTTTTAAGTGCCTACAAAACTGAGAAATGAAAAGTGGGGAAAGTGAATATTACATGTTTTAGGAAATCTATTTTGAAATAGCTCAATCCATGTCTCCTCAATTCATGGAATCAACAACTCTGGAGCCCTCCTTTGCATTGAGTATTGTTTCATAGAAAGGAGATTTTTTGAGTTAGGAAAAATTCAATGGAGGTAGTGATGATTTGTGAATACAAACATGCTTGATGAGCAAGGTAGGAGAAACACTTCAAGTAAATGGGAGCAAATATGCCAAGGAAAAAGCTTTGAGATATAATTGGGAATGCCAGTATGCAATGGGCAGGGGTGTGTGTGTGTGTGTGGCGGGGGCGCGGGCAAGGGCTGAAGGATATTAGATTTAATTGAAAAGGTACACAGGAGGCAGATGACGAAAGTCCTTATACACTATCCTGATTACTTTGGATATCACCATGTAGGGCAGTTGTTTCTAAACAGATTCTATGGAGCTCCAAAGTTCCCCTACTAAGGGGGCACTGTGCAGGGTTCTGAGGGAATGGAGGAGGCTCTAACACTCTCCCACTGTCCACTAAGGCTTAATATACTAATTATATTGTATTTGTTTATGTCCTACTTAAGTATTCAAACACATGTTTGCAAGGCTAAAATGATTCTGAAGTACTTGAGGCAAAGACAACTACAGTCAGTGGTCAGCGAACTCATTAGTTAACAGAGCCAAATATCAACAGTACAACGATTGAAATTTCTTTTGAGAGCCAAATTTTTTAAGCTTAAACTTCTTCTAACGCCACTTCTTCAAAACAGACTTGCCCAGGCTGTGGTATTTTGTGGAAGAGCCACACTCAAGGGGCCAAAGAGCCGCATGTGGCTCGCGAGCCGGTTTGCCGACCACTGGTCTAGACCATACCATACTGAATGCTCTTGCTCTTGTCTGATCTCAAGAGGAAGCTACAGAAGAATTTTGAATAACACAAAATCAGGTACATTTTAGAAAAATCACTCTGAATCCAACATAGAGTATTAATCTCCAATCAAAAGTGGCTGTGTTCCAAGTCTGCTGTGTTAAATTAGTTAGTTGTTGTCAACTGGCATGAACATATCTAGTCTTTTTTAAGGCTCACAAATAGATTTTTTCTTTGTCTTCCCAATGTGTTAGTTTTCTGATGAGAAAAACTCGTGGAGGTCTAATAGACAGAGGTGAAGGAAAACCAATTATATTCAGAAGGCTGTGGAGGTTACAGGGGTTACAGCAGTTTCCTGAGATCTCTGCAGGCGCTCCCATTTCACAGTCCTCTTTTGTGGTCAGACCTGTTGCTTCTAAGACTTCTGCACATTCCAGCTTTTCCAACTTCAAATAGAAACAATGATTATTTCTCAAATCCTTTGACTACCCCTTTGCAGACAAACTTACACTTCCTAGCTCCCCCCTCATTCAGATAAACCATAATTCTTATTAAACCCCTTAGTCCTGTGATACTTGTGATGTCCCTTGTGCTGACAGAACTCACACTGAATCATGTGTGTTTCAAATAATCCACTGGGTGGGGAAGATAATTTTAGAACTCCTATTTATATTTGTTTTAATCTCTCTATATCATTTTATGATATATATAATGGTGAAAGAGGAAGTATACATAACATAAATAAATCAATGTGCATGCATTGAGGAGTGTGTTCTATTTTTCACTCATGGGGATATGTTTTAAAAGTTTGAGAAGACTGACTTTGGGAGAGGGACAAAACTGAAGGCTGAAGGCTCAATCAGGAGGGATTATAGAAGTAGTCTAGGAGAGAATTTATTAGTATCCAAAGGGAGGCAGTGGCAGGAGCAGGCCTGATTTAAGTGATATTTAGGATGTAAAATAGTAGATGGATCACTTTGAGTAGGAAAGAAGACACTTCAATGATGATGACTAGGTTTGTAGCTTAGGAGTCTCCACTCAGGGAGCAAGAGCTGCTGATTTGTTTGATTGCTTGTTTGATCATTTTTTCCTCTTACCTGGTTAACGAATTAGAAAAACAACTATACACCAAAACCAAGTAGGATTCATGTCAGGAATGTGAAAGATGATACAGTATTAGGAAAATTGTCCTCCAAATCTGTTGTATAAAAGTTCTAAGAGAAAACATGATTGTGGTAGATACAGCTAACTGCCCACCCAAATCTTGTGTTTTCCATGCCACTGTGTAGCCTCATTACTAGGATGTGGTGCTTAGGTGGGTCCAAGTGACTAGTTTTTGCCAAAGGAATGTGGGTGGTGGTGACCTCTGGCCCAACGCTTTTTAAGAAACTGGGGTGCTCCTCTCAACTCTCTTCCCCTTCCATCAGAGAAATTTAGACAACAGCTAGGTCCTAGATTCTCATGCAGCTGCAAGATGGAACGAATCCAAGTTCCTGAATTACCTTATGAAGGAGAGCCATCTGCCTTAGTGTTAGTGACTTAGAAATAGGTCTTCTACTGTGTTAGACACCAAATACCAACAATGTATACCATCTCAATGTTACAGCAGTTTAGTCTAGTTTAAATATTACAAGGATTATTACACCAGAAGTCCCAAAAATACACAAACAGTAAATAATCATCACTGATATAAAATTTCAGAAAACAGATTAGTTATAGGTTTTTTGTGTTTTGTTTTTTTTTAAATGTGGGGTCTATGTGTAGAATACATTTGGTTGAGAAAAAATTACATTTTTATTTTCACTACCATTTAACTGAAATTTAGCATTTCTTTTAATTTCAAATACAAGCAACAAATGTTATTAGCAGTTCCTGTGGCGTGTTACTAATAGAAAGTGCATCTTTTTCTATCACATTACAGTTGTTGCAGATATCTTCTAATACCATTTATAGTTATCACAAATTCAAAATTACAGTAATTATTAGACCTGTTGCTATATCTATACTAATAAGAGGGTAATATGCAAATTGCTCAGGATGCCCTCACAGTAATGACTGAACAGCAGGCTGCATGGGACAACAATGCCAGCAGGGGGGGGTGGTCAATGAGGGACAACCAAACGACTGAACAGCAGGCTGTGTGGGGCAACCAGGCTGGCAGGGGGGTCAGTAAGGGATGACCAAACAACTGAACAGCAGGCTGTGTGGGGTGACCAGGCTGGCAGGAGGGGCAACCAGGGCAGCAGAGAGGGGCAGTGAGGGGCAACCAGGCCGGCATGGGGGGCAGTTAGGGGCGATCAGGCCGGCAGGCAGAGGCGGTTAGGGGTGATTAGGCTGGCAGTGGGGGCAGTTAGGGGTGATCAGGCAGGCAGGAAGGCAGGTGAGCAGTTAGGAGCCAACGGTCCTGGATTGTGAGCGGGATGTCCAACTGCCAGTTTAGGCCCGATCCTACTGGCAGTCGGACATCCCCCAATGAGTCCTGGATTGGAGAGGGTGCAGGCTGGGCTGAGGGAACCTTCCCCCCACCCCATGCATGAATTTTGTGTACCGGGCCTCTAGTCTTGTAATAAAAAGCATAAATGTTCTATCACAAATACAAAAAATATTTTGATAATTGTATTTAAAAATAATCAACTTTTTAATAATACATGTATTTTATGCACTCAAAACATAATTCTGAAAAAGGGGCCCATAATATGAAGAAAATAAAGGTTAAGAGCCCCTGAAATATATTTCCTCAATGTAGCAATGACTATTTAAACAACAGGGCTGCTGCTTCCAAACTTTATTTAAGATATGATAAAGAAACATAGAATTATAACAGTTAAGAAAACTCACAGTAATCTTAAACATCAGAAGAGCCTATATAATAAAAGCCTAATATGCAAATTGACCGAACGGCGGAATGACCAGTGGAATGACCGGTCGCTATGATGTGCATTGACCATCAGGGGGCAGACGCTCAATGCAGGAGCTTCCCCCAGCCCGCAGGCCCCAGGCCAGCCAAGGCAGGTGCCAGCGGGGGGGCCCCCCTATTGCCCTGCCAGCCGCCCCACAGAGGGAGGCGACCGGCGGCGGCAGTGGCAGGGCGATCGGGGGACGGGGCTGGCCAGCAAGTGGGCTGGCGCCACCCCCTGATTGCCCAGCCAGTCGCCTCCAAGGTGGGTGCCAGTGGGGGCCCCTGATTGCCCCACCGGTTGCCCTGCAGAAGGAAGTGAACGGCGGTGGCAGCGGAGGGTGGGGCTGGCGAATGGGCAGCAGTAGGCTGGCCAAGGCACGTGCCAGCAGGGCCCCCCCGATCGTCCCACCAGTTACCCCACAGATCAGCCCTGATTGCGAGCCAGGCCTAGGGACCCTATCTATGCACAAATTTCATGCACCGGGCCTCTAGTTATTAAATAATGTAATAAAATATCAGGGATAAAACAAACCTGTGCCTGTTTGCATATATTTGGATACATGCACATAATGTCTGTAATCTTCTTTATTGAGGGCAACCATAACTATTTAGACCTATTAAGAATGCTTTCTAATTCATTCATATAGTCATTTTATAAATACAGATGCTCCTTGAGGTGCAAGGGGGTTACCTTCAGATAAACCCATCATAGTTAAAATAGCATAAGTCGAAAATGATTTTAATTTACCTAAACTACTGAACACCACATCTAAACCTTGCCTACCTTAGACATACTCAGAACAAAGTATCAAAAAATAAAAATGCTGGCAACACAGTACACTGTAGAGTATTGGTTATTTACCCTTGTCATCATGTGGCTGATTAGGGGCTGCAGCTCTGCCCAGCATCGGGAGAGTAGCCTGGGAAAAGATCAAAATCCAAAATTTGAAGTATGGTTTCTATTGAATGCCTATTGTTTTCACACTGTCATAAAGTTGAAAATCGTAAATCAAACCATTGTAGTAAAATTCTGGTTATGGAATTTATAATTTTCTTGATCTTCACTAAACCTCATAAGCAGGTGCTTATGTTAAATAAGGATATAAATTATAGATGAATAAAGAAATTCCACTTTATTCATTTATCATGCTGGAGATTGCAATATTAAGAATTATAATTTCATCTACATTTTATTGGTCAGTCTGAAAATATGCTTTTTCTAAAACTAGAACTCACAGGCTTGTGAAAATTTTAGTTTCCAAAGGCAGCAGAACATGCTCTGAGCCACTGCCATGTAATTGACCATCAAGTCAGACTTCTGGGTGCCTAAAAGTAATCATTTCTCAAAAGCACTTCAAATCACACTTAAATAGCTTCCCCATAATCAACAGCCCTTCCTTCAAGGAAAATATCCAAAAGCTATTTCCAAAACTGAGAAGCTTGGCCAGTGATTTTCACAAGTCCATACAATATGAAAAATTGGGACTTTCATATGAAAAAGACCTGGGTTTGGTTTTCTGGTCCATTACCTAAAAACGTTGTGACCTTCAATTACTTTATTTTCAATTTTCTCCTCATGAATTTAAGATGCCATCACTTACCCCATACTGCTTGTTTTGTTTTTTAAGTTTCCCATTCTTTTTTAAAATATATTTTTTTATTGATTTCAGAGAGGAAGGGAGAGGGAGAGATAGAAATATCAATGATGAGAGAGAATCATTGATGGGCTGCCTCTTGCATGCCCCCACTGGGGATCGAGCCTGCAACTGGGCATGTGCCCTTGACTGGAATCGAACCTGAGACCCTTCAGCCCGCAGGCTGATGCTCTATCCATTGAGCCAAACCATCTAGGGTACCCCATACTGTTTATGTGAAAATTAAATGGGATACTTATGTAAATTTCAACAGATAATGTTTTTGCAAAAAATTAATTCTAAGCCCTTACTGATTTATAAACAGAGCCATCGCAATAGCTGTGAGCAAATAGCAAAATCTCACGTCAGGAACTACTTTGCACCAGAATAGGCCTTGTTAAGACTTGACTATACAAAAACATACACGGATTTGTCATATAAATATTGATACTTTTATTTTTATTTATTTTTAAAATATATTTTATTGATATTTCACAGCGAGGAAGGGAGAGGGACAGAGAGCTAGAAACATCGATGAGAGAGAAACATCGATCAGCTGCCTCCTGCACACCTCCCACTAGGGATGTGCCCGCAACCAAGGCACACGCCCTTGACCGGAATCGAACCCAGGACCCTTCAGTCCGCAGGCCGACGCTCCATCCACTGAGCCAAACCCGTTTCGGCCAAATATTGATACTTTTAAAGTCTCTATTTTCCTCACAGTGTATGTACGTATCTTTCCAAATTTTTGAGGTGGAATTCTGTTGGATTCAGTGTTTGCATGCTGGGTTTTGAGGTGCCGTGCACCTAACTAAATGAAAATGTTTAACTGCCAAGTTTCTGACAAGTCTCTGGGCATGAAATAGCTGGTTACATCTAAACCAGTGAATCCCATGATTACTAAGTTAACACACTATGTATTAACAGCTAGTGGGAGCATTCCTTTTGTTTTGGATGTTATTGTTTGTGATGGCATTGTTTGTTTTGGTGGGTTTACTCCAAAGTTGTGGTTAGATTAAGTACTAAAATGTTCTGCCAAACAGATTTCCTCTTGAAGAGGCTTGTACTGTATTTTTTGGAAAATTCATTTTGGGGGTAATTTTTCCTGTTTCGATGTCCTCAAAATTTGTGCACAGAGATCAGATAACAGCAGCTAAAATTTACTGACCTTTTCAATAGGAAATGTTAATAAGTGACTTGCATAAGTCATTCCCTCCTAAAACTTACAATCTTCTCATCAAATGGGAGTTATCAGAAAACAGAATGTAACTTGGAAAACTTGTAGATAGTGAACTAAAACCCAAATCCAGGTGTTTTCCAAAGCCTCTCTCTCTCCTTTTTGGTGGTGATGTTACATAGCTCTTTGATTTCCTAATGAGTGTCTGAATATCTGAACTCAGTGATATTTCATGGCATACTGTAATGAAAAAAATTCAAAAGCCTAAAATAAGTTGGGACTTTAAAACTAAGCATGAAAATATAAGCTATACGATTTCCTATAACCTAATGGAAATGAATATATTACAAACTCAAAATAGCAAATTATTAGACTATATGAGAGAACAAAAGATAAGCAGAACATTACTTCCAAGAACTCTGTCAGCATGATTTCTAACGGGGCTGAAAATCTTAAGTCTACCCTTGCTACGCCCCCTCCCCTGCACTGTGGAAAATCAGTGGGCTAAAATCTAATCTCAATTCTGTAATGAAGGGTTTTGAATATTTGAGTTAGTTGAGGTACCCAATATTCAATCTTTTAAAAAAAGTGTTTTGATTTTAGAGAGGGGAAAAAGGGAGAGGATAGAGAGATAGAAACATTCGGCTGCCTGTTGCAGGCCCCCTTCTTAAATTCCCCCAACTGTGCAGGGAATCGAACCACTGACATCTTGGTTCATGGGCTGATGCTCTACTACTGAGCCACACCAGCAGGGCCACAGCAGTCAATCTTCAATACTGACTAGTCTCTAAATTCTAGGTTCTCATCTCCAATTACCAGCTAGATATTCCCAACTGGATATTCACCACCATTTTAGCTTGAACACATGTAAAGAGGGCTACAACCACAAACTAGTACCTGTTAATGAGATCATCAGGAGAGGTGTCAGATCCTGGGTCCCAATTGCTGCTATTCCACAATGGCTGTCACTCATTACCTGTGTGACTAAACACATCATCGAACCTCTGTGTTTCAGGTTTCCCATCCATCCAATGGGAACAATAATAATTATTTCATGAGTTTATGAAAATTAAATGAATTATTACACATAAAGCACTTACACAAGTGCTGGGCATGTAGTAAGCAACATGGGAATTTGGCTGCTATTATACTATTATTATTATTCTCATTCAGGCTGAACAACACTGCAGTGTTTTGTTTGAATGACTAGATGTGAAGAGGATGTGGGAACAAGGCAATTCTTTTGGAATATTTAACTCATTTTCTACAGCCACCACCCTAATTTAGGTTTCTATTACCTTTGAACTTCTCCATTACAATAGCATTCTTGTTGCCAGTTCCTTCTCTCCTGCAATTCATGCTCTATACCACCAGAAGTTCTCTTTGTAAATGTTGTTTTAACAGAATTCTTCTCTAACTCAAAAACTTTCAATGTCTAATGCTACAGCATATAGTGAAAATTCCTCATTCTGGGACAGAAAATCCCTTCAATCCAGCTCTAACCTATTTCCCCAGTTTCCTCTTTCTTTCCTGCATGTGAAGGAACCTTTAAGCAAACCAGTGCACATACTGCTGTGCTCTTCTACGTACAATACTCTTAGGGCCTGGAACCCTTTACTATTCAAATTATCACTATTAAATACTACTTGCTGCTCTAGGGGCAGCTCAAATTTTGTCTCCTCCAAAGGCTCCAGACATGCTATCAGCTATGACTTGGAGCAGACCCAAGGGGAATCAGAATAAAGTCAAACTTTAACAATTCAGTTGGAGTACACATATATTAGGGATGATTAAGTACAAAACAAAAGGAAGATATGATGTTTGAGAAATGTTCAATGAATTACAAGATTTTAAATTATTCAAACATTTTCCTATTGTTATAGTGATAGCAAGCAATAACTGAAGTAAACTAACAAAGGGCTTGCTGTAACCTGTTTTAATAAGTAAATGTCACCGTGTATAATAGAATGCTTGAATTCACTGCTCAAGATAAATCAGTAGCCCTCATTATCTCACTTGTCTGTTTGTCCGTACTGCTGTAATGAAAGTCAATGGCAAAAATAGGAGTTTTAGATTCATAATATTATTGTTGAGTAAGGAATTTTAACAATAAAGGTGCTTTCTTATAGCCAGACAAGTATAATTATAAAATACAAATGTTACTGAGAAATCCAGTAATTTATTATATCAAAGGTATTGGCCTTTCTTCATTACTTCTAGCACCACTGTTTGACGGAACTTCTTACCATTTCTGTCATCACTGATATGATAAAAGCAGAGCTGTCCAAATAAAGGGAGTGCTGTGAACAACTTACAATTTCCTCTCTGAGAATGGGGAAGAATCTTAATAAGGCTGCATTAAAAATAGATGATCATGTAATATAAATGGATATTTCAAAAGCCCATGCTGTACTTGAAATTTTTTAAAATAAAGAGTATTAATTTTAAAACAACCTGGCAGAATTATCAGAAATCACCAATTCAACATTACTAAGATTCAGGAAATCTAGATTCCAATGCGACCTTGGGCAAATCACTTATGCCTCTAAAGGTTTAGAGTTTTCTCACCAAATAAAAGGTATGTTTTGAATACCCAAAACACATCAGTATTTCTATGTCTTTTTCTTTTTTTACTTACCAAGCTATGAATTCAAGCCATTAGATTCACTGTAACAAACTGATACCTTTTATAGGCGCTCATAATTTTTTATAAATAAAAACAATGACATGTGTGACTATTGAACAATTTGACTTACTGCACTGAAGATTCATTTTCTGTTTTAAAGATATAGTTTCACAGACTGACTAATGGCATCTGGGTAACAGCTTTAAGGAAAAAAGTGAAGAAATTAAGTCATTAGCAATGTACAGGAACCTCTTTCTAAATAGAATAGTTTAAATTTCAAGCACATAATTGAATAAATTTTTACAAAGTCAGAAGCCCCAGTTTCTTTGCAAAGTAAGACCCAAATCTGAGGTATTTCTTGGTAATTAGATGGTGACACCTGTTGTCCAAATGTATCATTGCAGCTTTTATTTTATATACCTAGGAGCAGAGGGTTGAATAACACTGGCAAAGTCCCAAGTACAAAACTAGGGGTTTTATCCATTTGAGACATTCACATTGTGGATCAATTCTAAATAAAATAAACACACCTCACCTATTTAGCTATCTTGCTCTTAGAAGTTGTTTTGTTCACAAGGTATGTGCTTGTGTATGTATGTATGTATATTATGTGAAAAGATACTTATTAGCATTAGGTTATTCTTCACTTTGAAAAGAAGGGGCAGCACTATGAAGTGGAAAGGCCAACAGCTAAAAATGATCCTAGATAGTTGGGGCCAAACCATCCAGTACCCACAATAGTAGAGATCTACTATTGGAAATGATTGTAAAGTAATGACTTTGATTTTTACACATTACTTATGAAATTAATCTCAGTGCTTTTTAGCTACCCTTCAATCACATTGTCGGAAAAGTGGCTATTTAAGCTTTTACAGTATTTTAAGTCAATAGTGAAAAAGAACAATTTAAAATAGAAGCAGGATTAATTTGAAAAGCAGGCTAGGAATTCTGATAGACCTAAATGGTATAACACTTTTATTTTATTGCCACACTTCAAATTTGCTTGGAGAAACTTATTGTCTTGAATCAATGTAGGTCTTTGGGCTTATCTGCATAAAACCACGCTGTGTTGATCTACACTGGTTCTAAGGGAACCATAACTGGAGAGCAATCTATCAGCCAAATGCTCATCCATTTGAGATTAATTGCCTCTTCCAGGTCCTAATTCATACCCCTCTGTCCCAGGAAAGTTAATTTATCTCCCATGAGTGACCACTTGACTCTGCAAAGGTATTTTAACTCACCCAGGCCTAATATAGGACAAATCTTATTACCATAACTTCGTTTGCCTTGCTCTTTCCCAGCCAGTTTACTCAGTGCTAGAAGGAATCTTCTTTGACCCTGCTAGCGATTTAACTCAGTTCAAGGTGCTTCAAATCTGGTATTTTACAATTAAGATTGAGTGACATTAGAGATAAAATTTGTATTATTTAAAATAACTTTTTATCTAAGGGTATATAGAGTCAGATGCTTGTAAGCAAATGACAAATAGATCTCATGTTCCTCTGTAATTCTAAAAAATACTGCTTATTCCAATGTTAAGGATCTAACTTACAGTTTTAAAACAAACTGTGAAGAAATAAAAATACAGCAATCAATGCACAGTAATCATAAAAAATCAAAGGCAAAGCCTGAAATAGAAATGATGAGACATCAAGGCATTCACTTAATTCTGAAAGTGCTGACTTTTCAGGGTGCTCAAAGATTGTACTTTCTTTAATTTTTTAAAAAATTTATTTTTAATTGATTTCAGAGAGGAAGGGAGAGGGAGAGGTAGCAACATCAATGATGAGAATCATTGATCAGCTGCATCCACACCCACTACTGTGGATCAAGCCCACAACCCAGGCATGTGTCCTGACCTCCTGGTTCATAGGTCGACGCTCAAGGACTGTAAGATAAATATGAATTTCAGATAAAAAGCAAGTAACTTTTTAGTATTAGTATGTACCATGCAACATGTGGGAGATAGGCAGTATATGTCACTAAATACACTGTTTCAATTGTGCTGCAATTGTAAAACAGATTGAACTAATCTGAAACTAATTGGGGATCGCTCTACACAAGGTTTTGGATGAAAGTAGACACAAAGTTCCAGTTTGACCCCATCAAATCTGGATTCCTGTTCTGAACCATCATTAAATTAGTCAAAATCTGTTATTGGACATCTATGTGACGGACAGTGAGCTGGAGAATCTTCCAGTAACAAAACTGGATCTTGGCAGATACTTCTTCATGACGTTTGTGACAATAATGGCTTTTTACTCTTTAAAAACTACAAAAAATTTAATTTACAGCAAAACAACTAGGCTATGAATACAACCTAGTATTTCAAAAGTTTAATGCCTCTTTAAAAATAGGACAGAACATTAACTATGCAAGGTGAAAATTTTGATTAATTGTATTATAGTTTATAAAAAATGCCTATTTTTGTATCATTAAATTGCCACTCCTTTAAAATATAGGAATATTGCTCTTTATTCCAGAATATGCAAGAAGTCATAAGTTAAATATAATCTTATGCAAAATAATTAGAGCATCTATTTTTTTTTTTTTTTTAAATAAAGGAGCCTATATTCATTTGAATGGGTTGCGGTTAAGATGCCACTAAAATATTTATTTTATTAATTTTTAAAAATATATTTTTATTGATTGCAGAGAGGAAGGGGGGGAGAGAGAGAGAAAGTGAGTGAGTGAGAGAGAGAGAGAGAGAGAGAGAGCGAGAGAGACATCAATGATGAGAGAGAATCTCTGATTAGCTAGCTGCCTCCTGCACGCCCCCTACTGGGGATCGCACCTGCAACCCAGGCATGTGCCCTTGACAGGAAATCGAACCAGGGACCCTTCAGTCCCAGGCTGACACTATCCACTGAGCTAAATCAGCTAGGAGAGCATTTATTTTTAAATACAACAAGATCAAAGCAGATTATAACATCACAACTTCATCTTTCCAGCCTGTTTTCATTTTAAGGAAGCATATTTAATGACTATGGCATTTCATGTACACTGAAATAAAATTGCAAATGTGACAAAAATGAAATAATTCATCTAGTAGAAGTTTCTTGTTCTCCTGAGATTTGTCTCTATTCCTACTGGCAAAGCCTCACCAATGAAAAGGTGTGATTTTTTAAAAAGTTCACAATGCTGTAAAAACTAGCTGTCACAAATGAGATATTGCTGTAATGTCTCACAGTTTGCATCTTTTAAAATTGGAGAGATACGATTTAACAGCTTGAGGCATAGTTTTGTCTCAAAATAATCCACATTTATTTATTACAACCAAGAAGTTAAGAATTATTCCTTTAGTATGTATAAGGATGAGATTCATATGTCTTTATACATGTAGTATTATTCTTATTCTTCTTTTCCTATATGTACATTATTCCAAAGCAATACTCAAGACTGGTATAAGAAAAAAGAAAATTAGGAAAAGTTAAATCTAGACTTTTCAATCACATTCATTAAAAAAAACTACTTTATAAAGATTAATACAATTTCTTAGGAGTCTTAAGAACCACGTTTAAAAAATATTGCAATGAAAAAAAAAATACCATAAGCAAATGTATAATTTATTTTTGGAGAAAATAATTAAAACTAAGGTTTTTCCAATAAAGGGGAGCAGTAACAATAAGAGATCATACCATAGTTACATGTTATTTACCACATTCTGTACAATGTGGATGTGCTTAACATGTATTCATAGACAATATGAACTTTTGAGATTTAAAAATCACAAATCCTTGTCAATGCTGTAAATTTACAAATGTTGAAATAAATATCTAGAAATAAGTAAATTTTAAAATCTGAAGCCTTTGACAGTGTTTATAGATCAACCCAAGTGTTAAGTAGAAATAGTACAGTAAATAAATTGACATTACTACTAGTTTCCACTTAATTTCTTCATAATATGGCTATCTGGTGTTGCATTCGTGAAGATACTTCCTACAACCACATGGGTACCCCAGAGATTATGACGAATCACTTTACAGCAGCCAAGGTCATCAATAGAGAATCCTAAATGACGATAGCGTTCATCTGTTTCAAAAAGAGTGTTGTTTGTATATGGTCCAAAAAACTGGAGGAAATTTAAAAAATGAAGTATTTTCATTAGCAAGAAAGACAATGTAGCAATAATTTTCATGCAAACATAAACATGTATCTATTTTAATAATCCAAATATTTTTTAAAACCAAATAATAAAAAGGTTGCATGAAACAAATAAACTGCCCTAACACCTCCTCTTCCCCCAATATCTGTGCATTCTGGAAATGTGAAATGAATGATCTAGCAAATTTCATGTTATCTAGAACCAAATGCATAACATTGCACCACCTTAAAGATGGAATAAATTTTAGATAATCATCTGTGGTTCATCTTTATCATTTATAAGAAAAGGAAGCTGAAGTCCAGAGTAAGTTCTTCATTTTTAGTCTATACTCTATCTTACTTGACTTAGAGAAGAAATAGTATATATTCCTATAAGAAGATTTTTTAAAAAAATTACTATTTTAACCAAAAAAAAATACCCAGAATTTAAAATGTTAGAATGCAGTTCAGTTATTTTCAAAATATAACTTTATGTTAATTGTTAAAATTGTTACTTTTCCAAATATTTCTTTTATCATCCATATTTCCTTAATTCTAAAAATATTTTTTTCTTCCTAAAAGAAACTACAAATAAGTAATTTTTAACTAACAAACACTAAACACATCAATTCAATATAAATTAAATAATGATGATGGAAATAACTTATTATTTTTAATTTAAAAATCCTTAAAGTGATGGAGAAACCTAAGTATGAGTGATAGGGGTCCCTACAAGTTGCGAATGCAACTGACTCACTGTGGTACATTTTTGGTAAAATTTTGAGATTTTTAAAAAGTCTAAATGATCTATTTTAACCAAGGTTATAGTTACAAATGATTTCGCAATAATAAAAACCATTTCTACTTCAAGTTACATAACCTGGCTTTCAAACTTTTAATTTAATTACTCACCGCCAAACCAGATGATGGGTCAATAAAGTCAGCCCAATAGCCTTCAGCTCGAAGAGCGTAGCATATTTCCTTAGCACCATTGATAAACTGCATAGAAAAAGACAAATAATATGCTCAAGATAGCAGGGCTACAGATTTTTATTTTTAATAAATTTTAAAATAAATGTTTTGCTTCAGAGAATTCAATAAGATTAATAAAAACTTGAAACTGATAAATTAAAGTCATAAGATTATTTTCACCAGTCTAAAAGATTAATGGTTCATGTAATATTTTCATTTTTTTCAAGTAATCTAAATTGTGTATTTTTTTCTGCTAAACTATTTATTTTAGGAACAAATTCTAATCAGTTCTGTGCTATTGATTCCTGAATTTATCATGAACTATAATCTATAGTTGCTATTTTGTAACACCATGGAAATATTAGAAATAAGGTAAGAAAGGAAAAACAAAATGTTCATAATAAAAAGATCTGAACCATTCATTAATTTGGATAAACATTAAAATCATATACTTGTTTATGTGCCCTTCAAAAACACATCTATCCACTCTCAGTCGTGAAATACTTCTGAAAAGGTACATAGAAAGAACAGGATAAATGGATAGATGGGATAGGATGCTTACTTTTCATTATAAAACTGTTTCTTTTGTATAGTGTGTAATTATTATATACCATGTGCATGTATCACCTAGTCAAAATCTTGACCTCGCCGTCCTAATTCTTATGATTACTTTATTAGCTTTATCGGAAGTCTAACCAGTGAAGACAGTAACAAATATTAGGACCCAGATTAGAATGTTAAAAAACAACAAGAAAACGACAGACCATAAATGTTTAAAAATAAGGGGATACGCCAGGCCAGTGTGGCTAGGTGGTTGAATGTAGACTCATGAACCAGGAGGTCATGGTTCAATTCCCAGTCAGGGCACATGCTCAGGGTTGCGGACTTGATCCCCAGTAGGGGGCATGCAGGAGACAGCCAATCAATGATTCTCTCTCATCACTGATGTTTCTATCTCTCCCTCTCCCTTCCTGTCTTTGAAATCAATAAAAAAGATTAATTTATACCTATTTTTTTAAAAATGGGGTAGAGTTCCACTTCCAGCATTAACAGTAATAGGTACCAAACTTGTCATTTGCTGAAAACTATAAAAGTGACAAGAATATACGAGGCAACTATTTTTAGACCCTGAATAACAGTCAGACAAAACTTTATCTTTGACAGATGGGGAAAAGATGAGGTGATCCCATATTTTTCAGTTTTGTCTGGGTATACCTTCTAGTCACAGGGCAAAGAAGTGGATTCCAAGCAAATGATGGTGTCACTTCACTGAGGAGGTAGTAGAAAACAAGAATTATGGACTGCTGAAGCATATGAAATTTGTGGAATAGGTACTGAAGAAGAGGGAGATAAGCAAGCAAGGCTCGAGGTAGTTTGCAGCACAATTGACCCTGGTGATATAGCCAAGAGCTGAGTTGTGCACGCACATGGTGAGATTCTGGGAGGCCAAGCAAAAAGAACCGAGAGCTGAATGGTGATATCAGGGTGTGTGCAGTGCTACGTAATATATATATATATATATAAAAATAAATGGGCCTGGCCATGTTCCAGTAAAACTATATACGAACAGGCAGCCATCTGGGTTGGGCCCTCAGGTTATAGCTTGCTAACCCCTTATTTAGGATATGGCCCATATTCCTAAGGTTTTTACTTTTGAGGTTGTCAACTTAAGTCAGTGAAGCCTCTTTACTCTGAGTGGGCCAGTAATCCATATTACGTAGCACTGCACACACCCTGATATCACCATTTGTGTACATCTCTGCATGATACTGATATACTAGTGACTTTTCTACATCATATTCAGTTTTTCTATTTTTAAGAATTACGGGGATTAATTAAATACAGCAATAAATAGAAATATTAAGTGTGAATGTAATCTAAAAAACACTAATGTTTCTCATTAGTTTACAAGAAAGTATTGGGAGAAAATTTAAGTTGTATACATCTATAGCTGGGGTCAGCAAGCTTTTTCTGTCAAGAGCCAGATAGTAGTAAATATGTTAGGCTTTGTGAGCCAAAGGCTCCAACTACTCAACTTGACTCTTGTATTGTCACTAGTATATCAGTATCATGCAGAGATGTACACAAATACTGTAAGGAAAGAAAAAAACAATACAATCAAATATTTGTCAAGTTTAACTAAAAGAATCCCATGATTATCACAAAAAGATCCAGTTTAAGTATTTCTCTTAAGATTTCTATTCATCAATATTGAATACTGACATCTGCTGGAAAAATACATTTAAACCATAAAACATAAAATACCTATTTCGACAGTAAAATACATGTGGTTTTAAAATAACCACTAATGTATCTAAAATAGAAAAATCTGGTTTTTTTTCATAAACTAAAAATCACAAGATGAATCATATGCCATTTCAAAGCCCTGAAATCAATCAATCTATCTATCTATCTATCTATCTATCTATCTATCTATCTACACACATATACATATACATATACATATACATATAAAAGGCTAATATGCTAAGTGAGCCTCTGACTGTCCAACAGGTTGCTATGACATGCACTGATCACCAGGGGGCAGACACTCAACGCAGGAGCTGCCACAACATGGGCACCACGGATCTGGCACCAACAAAGCAACACTCAGCTTCCCCCAAGTGGGACACAGGTCCCGCCACCACCCTGGAGCAACAGCCTTCCAAATCGCAGCCAACGCTGCTCATGGCTCAAAATGCGGCCCACAGCCCGGCCCAGCCCAGCCCAGCCCAGCCCAGCCCGGAAACAGTGGCTCTGGGCGCTGGATAAAGGCATCACGTAGCAACGCCTGGCTTCCTCTCCCTAGCAACTAGACTCCTTGGAGTTTCTTCAGCCCAGGAACACGACTTTATTTATAGCCAGGTGCAAACATTTCACACTTTAACCAATATATGTGAAGCGTTTTCCCATGCCTCATCTCATTTGATCCTCACAGAAGTTCTGGAGTAGGTTGATAGAAGACTTGGTAGAATACTATTTTCTTTTCATTAGCTGGAAAACGGAGATTTAGAAAGTTTAGAAACTTGACCTGACTGAAAAGAAGGAATGGTGGACCTTGAAAATAACTTCAGGTTTTCTCAACTGTTTAGGATATAGTCAATCACTGCTGCAGTTAAATATTTTACCCTTTGTTCTCCCTGCATGATCTACAATAATAATCTGCTTTGTGTTGATATTTACTGCTGTGTTGCTGACAATTACCTGGAAGAGAAGTTGTGGTGCTTTGCTGGGCTGGAAAAAGTTTAGCTAAATAAGAAAGCAGGTCTAATTAAGCAAGTTTATTCTCTATATATAAAAGGTTAAGTTGACTAGCGCATGTGTGATACAGATAAAGCTCTCGCTGGTGCCAATCGCATGCATGTGTTTTGGTCTGTTGTTGTTGATCATGATTTTGGTTGACACTTCTATTATAAAGGACGAACAGCGATATTAAAATATTTCTTCTAATTAATTTCCTTTCAATGTGCATAAATCCGTGCACTGAGCCACTAGTTGGTTATAAAATACTGACTTACAACTATAATGGGATTAGTATCAAAAGAGATTCAGAATTTTTATTTAATTGGCCAAAAAATGCTATACACACAAGAGCTCTCTAGTGAGAGTGATAAGTATAAATTTAGTAAACATTATCTTGAAATGTAAATAAAAATGTTTATTGAGTTAATGCCTATTTAAATTTCAACTCTCTAAATTGAAATAATTTATCAAGTCAGAAACAATGTCTTATGCCTCTCTGTAATTTCCTTGTTTACTAGCATATAACTTGCTCAGATTATTGCCTACTGCATGAAATTAGAAAAGCTCAACGAGGGGCTTTTAAGTACTATTAGGCTGTCATTACAAAACACTGCTAATTGTGTAAATTATATTTTTACAAATGAAGAGAATCACACGTCCAATACATAAAGAAAATATAAAGTAATTCCTAACATTATCCTGCCTGGAAATTAGTAAAGGTAATTTTTTAAACTATAGTTAGCTAAGATTACCCAAGTGAGTTATTCCTAACCTGTCACACAGGCACAGGAATATTTCTATCTTTCAGACAAATAAATTGGTACAACTATACAAAAAACCCTCAGAGAATTACATAATTTTAAAATTTAAGACTTGGAAGTCACTTCTTAACATTTCTCAGGTTGGTAAAAATGAAAAGAAATGTTTATATCCAAGGTAAGATAGGGTGAGAGCTTATACACTAAGACAATCTTTTTCGTGGGCAAATTGGCAGCACCTATCAAAATTTAAAATGAACATACCCCTTAATTGAGCAATTCCCTATTTAGAAATCTAGAGATGTAAGTGTGTACATAAAGAATATATGTACAAATATACTCACTGCCTGTAAAAGAAAAAGTTTGGTTTTCAACTTGTAAGTTACTAAAGGATAATTTTAAGTAACTTAAAAAATGTATGGTTTCCCATGGGATGTATATGTAGATTTTACAAAAAATGAAATCTATCTTTGTGTAATGTTATAGAAAGTTAAAACATATCTTCAGACTAAAAGCAAAGGACAGACAAAAATGTGAGTATACAGTTTTTTATGACTACTGCACTGTACACAGTTACCGTTTACTCCTTGAAGAAGACTGGGGTAATTTTCACTGTTTATTTGACATGCTTTAAAGAAAGAGAGAGAGAGGAGAGAGAGAGAGAGAGAGAAAGAGAGAGATAGATGGAAGGAGAAAGGAAGGTCAGACAGAGGGAGAGAGAGAGATGGGTATGAAGAGTGTATTTTATTTTTTTACCCTATTTTCCAAATGTCCTAAAACAAAACTAAATTCAAAAGAATTAAGGAAAGTATTACACAGAATCTTAGTTGTTCAAAATTGTGGCATTGCTTTTCTTAGAAAAGATGTAAGCTCTTTAATAATGAAATAAGTTAGCAGAGAATTAATAAAGGCTAGAAAAGACACCCAGCATTTTAAAACACTGGTTCATTCCTATTTAAATAAAACCATAAAATTAAATTGTCACCAATTGAAAAAAATTACCTTTTCTAAGAGCATTTCTCTTTCATTTTCTACCTCCTCACTCCACATAGTCATATCATTCTTAGTTTTCTGTGTTACGGTCAGAATCATTAGTTTGTTGGTGGCCATTTCTGGAAACAGTGATTGAAAATCTATAAATAAGAAAAAAATTCCAGGAAGAAAATAATTTGGTTTTAAAAAAGAGAATCAGTGCATAAAAACACTTCTTTAGAAAGATGATTAAGTTAAATTATTGTGGTACCAACTCAGGTTTATAAATGCATATTATTTTTTAAAAGGATGACAAACTTGATTTTGTTTCACTTTTGCTCTGGTTGGATGAACTGTTATATTAATGACAACAATTCTGTAGGGTTACATATTATGGTCTTATAATTTCTTTAAAAGTTGGTTATTAAGATTTTTCTTATGATTATGTATCAGCTCATGTAACTATCTTAATATATAAAAACCCTGGGTCCATCACATCCACAACGACTGGAGGCTCGACCAACTGCAGTCAGTCCTGCAGTCAGCGCTGGGTTTCCGGGGAGACGCAGCACTGACTGCTGAGGGGGCTGCGAATCAGGCCCGGAGAGAGTCCTAAAGAGAGAAGCAGGGTCTGATCCGTAGCCTCTGTGGCAGCTGTTGATCAGCACTTGCCTCCCTCTTTCTCTCTGGGCCTGGCCAGCAGCCGCACCTCCATTTCTCTCCAGGCCTCCACTGGGGCTGCTGATCAGCCCTTTCTGAGCAGGCCCCGTTGACAGGTCCAGAGACGCTCACTGGCATAGAAACCAACCAAATTGGCCGGTAGAGGAGGGCAGTTGGGGGCGACCAGGCCGGCAGGGGAGGGCAGTTGGGGGCAAGATCAGGCCGGCAGGGGAGGGCAGTTGGGGGCGAGATCAGGCCAGCAGGGGAGGGCAGTTGGGGGCGAGATCAGGCCGGCAAGGGAGGGCAGTTGAGGGTAATCGGGCCGGCAGGGAAGTGGTTAGGGCAGGGGTGGGCAAACTTTTTGACTCGAGGGCCACAATGGGTTCTTAAACTGGACCGGAGGGCCAGAACAAAAGCATGGATGGAGTGTTTGTGTGAACTAATATAAATTCAAAGTAAAGGAATGGAGGGGAGAGCAAGAGAACCGGATAGAACAGCCGGATCCGGCCCATGGGCCGTAGTTTGCCCAAGGCTGGGTTAGGGGGTGATCAGGCTGGCAGGCAGAAGCGGTTAGGGGCAATCAGGCATGCAGGCAGGCGAGTGGTTAGGAGCCAGCAGTCCCGGATTGTGAGAGGGATTCCAGATTGGAGAGGGTGCAGGCTGGGTTGAGGGGCACCACCCCCCCAAAGTGCATGAATTTCGTGCACCGGGCCTCTAGTAACTATAATCATCATAGAGGAGTGAAATGACTTTAGGAAAAAGCTACAGGGAAAAAGTTATTAAAAATTCTACTATCCCTATCCAATGGCATGAGGTCAGATGGCAGGGAACATTTGAAAGCCTCTATCTTGGCCATGTAATCATTTTCTTCCAGACATGGTAAAATATTAAGTAAAACACAAATATTACAATTCCTATGGAGCACATTATTCAACACATTAAAAAATTAGTACCATTATCAAATATACATTAGTGCAAAATACATAGAAGCACAATATACCTCTTCGTAGCAACTCTGGGCATGTCTGGATTGCACACTCCACTTTGGCACTTTCAAAGTATGTTTCTGCATTGTTAATTTCTTGTTCAATAGGTGGATCATTACTCTAGGGGGGAAAAGAAATATAAGTACACAAAATCTAGAATTCAAATAAAATATCTTGCCTGTTATGAACTTATTTTTCCTAGAAAGTTTTTTTCATAATCCTAATCTAACTATTGGTGGGGTAGTAGTTTTTTTCTGATACACTCAAACTTTTCTCTATGATGAATACAGGATCTGAAAAATCTAAACAAACAAACAAACAAAAAACCAAAATAAAAAAACCAAGAATGTATAAATATACTGATATAATGAGACTTGGTATGAATAGAAGTTGACTAAGAAATTAACTAAAATACCATAATTGTGCCCTACAATATCTTTCCTTTCATTCTGTAATCTGTAAAATGGGGATAACAACACTAAATTACAAAATAAAATGACTGAATATGCAGCCTCTCCTATAGAAAGAGCTTAGAGACTTTTATTCAACTGAAATTGACTGGGCATCTACTATACATAAGACACTGACAAGCACAGGCACTACAAAGGTAAAAAAAAATCCAGTCTTTACTATTAGGTATATCAGAACTAGTAGAAGAAAAAGAGCATGAACAAATAAATGCAATCCAATAGGAAAAGTGCTACAGAATTATGAAGAATGTCTTCTTGCATTATAGATAGGGAAGAAACTTGCTTTGCTGAGAGAAATCAGAAAAAGGTTGAAATCATTATATTTGAGCTAAATGTTAATTGATGTGCGTGTTTTATAGGTAAAATGTAGGTGCAATATAGGTTAGAAATTCAGGAGGAAAACAGTCCAGCAAGAGATAATAACAGTGGTAAAGGCATTCAATGGTCAAAAAGAATGGTGTACTTAAAAAAATTCAAAGCATGCTGTAACTGATGTACAGAGAAAGTAGGAAGTAGAGAGAGGTAAAGTGGGAATGATAAGGGTCAAAATTGTGGGAAGCCATATTTATACCAAATTAAGAACTTCTGACTTTATAAGTAATGCGGAATAGCCAGATAAGATATAAAAAGCTAATGGTAGTATTACTTTGGAAGATGTATAGTAATGAGAAGCAGGTATAGACTAGTAAAAGCCAACATATTAATCACTTACTGCTTTACATACACTTTCATATATAATCCTCATAACTTTCTGGGTCTGAGATGATTATTATCATCATCACTTTAAAAATATTTATTGTTGAAAATATTACATAAGTCCCTCTTTCCCCCCTTGACCTCTCTAGCGCACCCCGACACTGGCCTGAGATTATTATCCCCATCTATAAAGAGCCAGTGTCTGTAACATCCAGAATGACCAAAAGCTCAACTGAACGCCAGGCTGCGGGCGCAGCATGCCGAGTGGGCTGAACTGCTGACGACCTCTCAGAGAGAGAGAGAGAAGAGAGGTGGGGACTTGCAGCGGGGACTTGCGTGAGGCTGCCTCATGGCACCCCGCATCCCTCCCTGACCGACCACTATGATTCCAAGCCAGCAAGGGCCGCCTCCAGCCCGCAGCCCTAAGTCCCTCGCCCCCACCCCTGGCCCGAGAGCGTGGCACGGGGCAGGGGTTCCCGGGGGTCCAGGAATGCAGTGTGAAGGGCTGGCACGGTGTGTGGGGCTGTGTTTACACTGCCAAGTTCTCCGCTTCTGCCCTGGCCTGCGCATCCCTCTTCCCTTCCCTCGATGGCCCAGCTCCTGACTATGTGCTTGCCGGGCAAGCCTGACTGCACCGGGGAGTGAGCCATGTTGATCGGGACGGCCACTTCCTGGGATGGGATGGCTGGGCTGCGGCGATTCACGAGGGCGACGAGGCCTGCAAGGCACACACAGCCTTTGTGCGGTGGGGGTGGCTGGCCAAGCTGAATCTGGCTTCAGTGGGGCCAGCGGGAGCCCAAGGCCACCCCAGCCCCCACAGGTCCTGGGCCTGATGATGGCTCAGCGGCAAGTGGTGTCTTCATGCACGGCGCCCGGGACCCCGTCCCACACTTCAGGGAGGGGGAGGAGGCTCGCGGCCACCGGCACCCTAGGCTGCACCGACTGCTGGGCTGGCAGGGTCCAAAGCGGGCGAGCTGCTCCTGCCCCCCGGAGGTGGAACAGGGAGGAGGGCGCTGGGTGCAGGGAGGGGACCTCAGCCGGGATCCTCCTGGTGCGGGGAAGGGGCCTAGCCTGGGCCCGGTGGGGAGCTTAGGAAGTCTGGCTGAGCAGGCACTGGTTCATACCAACTCTTACTCTGCCATCTTCCTCCAGCTCTCCAAGCCAGTCCCCCTGCTGCCCCACCTGCCTGGGGGAATGGGCTCTGGGTGACCTCCCCGAGCGCAGACTATGGACCTGGAGACCTTGAGGAAGAGTGCCCGGCGGGGCCTGGGCAGGGGCCGGTGCAGAACTACCAGGGCAGAGCTGCTTCGGTGTCTCGGTGAAGTGTGCAACAGACCCAAGGAGGAAACTGAGAGGGGAAAACCTGGGAGGCGTGAATTCCCAGAGTTTAGCCACTTGAAAACAGCCCTGCCTGAAATGTGAGGCAGCTGTACGTTCAGCTGAGAAGTGAGGGGGCTGAACCCCACCATCGCTGGGCTGTCTGTCCGAGGCCCGAGCGTCCACCATGACAAGGAAAAAATGGAGGGAGGGGCCCGGAGGAAGGGGGGATAATTGAAGGAAACCGTAACTAGACTTTCCCCAGCCCTCTCCCTCTTTGCACTGCCTACAAAACCCCCAGGCCCAGCCACAGTTCTGTCTCCACCTCTTAGACCCCTATTCTCCAACCACAGAGGAAAGAAATAAGGAAGGAGTTTGTGCTGCCTTCAGAAAGTATCTATATACCTGATCGGCCAGTTGCCTCCAGCAGAGGGAAGGCAGACTGCGGCTTAGGCCCGCTCCCTGAGGGGAGCGGGCCTAAGCCATCAGTAGGACATCCTGTGAGGGCTCCCGGACTGAGAGAGGGGGCAGGCTGGGCTGAGGGCACCTCCTCCCGCAGTGCATGAATTTTCGGGTACCGGGCCACTAGTTCTATATATAGAGACAGAGTCTATGAAAGGAAAGTCATTTTCTCATTAAGTAAATGTTAGAACTAACCTTTGAACCTAGATTTATCCTTTCTCCATTGTCCATCAGATTAAAACTAGAGGCCCGGTGCACAAAATTCATGCATGAGGCGGGGGGGTATATGTGTCCCTCAGCCCAGCCTGCACTCTCTCCAATCTGGGACATCCCTCTCACAATCCAGGACTGCTGCTCCCAAACACTCACCTGCCTGCCTGCCTGATTGCCCCTAACCTTTTCTGCCTACCAGCCTGATCACCCCCTAACCACTCCCCTGCCAGCCTGATCGACGCCTAACTGCTCCCCTGCTGGCCCGATTGCCCCTAATTGTCCTCCCCTGCAGGCCTGGTCACCCCTAACTGCCCTCCCCTGCCAGCCTGGTTACCCCTAATTGCCCTCCCCTGCCGGCCTGGTCACCCCTAACTGCCCTCCCCTGCAGGCCTGGTTGCCCCCAACTGCCCTCCCCTGCAGGCCTGGTTGCCCCCAACTGCCCTCCTCTGCCGGCCTGGTCACCCCTAACTGCCCTCCCCTGCAGGCCTAGGTCCCTCCCAACTGTCCTCCTCTGCCAGCCTGGTCCCTCCCAACTGCCCTCCCATGCTGGCCTGATTGCCCACAACTGCCCTCCCCAGCTGGCCATCTTTGACCACATGGGGGCAGCCATCTTGTGTACTGGAGTGACGGTCAATTTGCATATTACTCTTTTATCAAGATAGGATGCATCTAAGAATCTAGGTAAGATAAGGTAGCCTGGAACTCTGGCAATATTATTGAAAATTGAAAGGGCACAAATAATATAAAAGCTACTTTAAGAGATAAAAGCAATGAGATTTCATTACTATTTTATGGAGGTATGATGGAGAAAGGATTTAAGATTGGCAGTATAATTTTTATCTTGGGACAGTAGGAGGATAGCTGAGTCATTTATACTCCAGAAAATATAAAAGGACAGGTTTTGAGAGAAAATAGAACTAATTACAGTACTAGACATGCAAAGTCTGGGACTTGTGAGATATCCAAAGATGTTTGATGGGCAGACAGAAATATAAACCCAAAATGGTAGAAATACTAAGTTAGAAATTATAAAAACACCACCTGAGAAAGGAAGCCAAGGGAATAAGTGACCAGGAATTAATTTAAAAGAAAAGATGAAGAACAGAAATGTATGAGAAATATCATGTGATTAGTAGATAGAGGAGGAGCCAAGAGGACTGAGAAGGAATTATCTGAGATAAAAAAATCAGGGGAGGTCAACCCATAATAACTGTAAGGGGTTGTTGCTTTTAATAACATGGTATTGATAAAAACCTAGCCTGAAACTATGTAGAAATGTGAAAAATGACAAGAATCAGGGGTTTGACAGAAACTCTGAGTAGCACATAGCTTTCCACTTGATTGGGCAATGTAGCAATACTAGTTTTAAAAAAATCATTTAAAAACATTCATTTATACAACAGCAGAATAAAAAAAAACCTTCAGAAGTTGTATTTAAAATAACACAAGCCCACTTATAAGTTTTCCTTTTTAGATTACTGCATCTGAAGAATTTCAGAGATCTCAGAATAAAAAAAAACCTTCAGAAGTTGTATTTAAAATAACACAAGCCCACTTATAAGTTTTCCTTTTTAGATTACTGCATCTGAAGAATTTCAGAGATCTCAAAATTTTCTTAAGTTTTTAAATGGCTAAAGGAATATAGCAGGAATTTAGTCCATATACAAATAATTACAATTTATAAAAGTGAAAAACAGGAATCTAAATTTTCAGTAATATAATCAAATTATCTCTATTTGATGAAATAAGCAGTTATCAAAAGACAGTTCTGAAGATTTAATTACCTAAAAAGACTAATCTAAAGTAAAATATATAGGACAATGCCAACTTTAAAAAATCTACTTATGTTGTTTTTATATATATTGGAATTAAATATTTTTCTTTTACTTTTTTCAATAAAAGTACTGTTTATGGAAATTAATTTAGCATTATAAAACCAGAAAATATGATATTAACAATTTACCTGAAATTCATTCACATATTGTGCCATCACAAACTCATGTCTTTCACTTGATAAAGGTTCTGCTAAAACATCAGGTAAAGTTTTATGAACCTGGCTTTTCTTCTGTGACATGGTCCCATTGAGATGACAATCAAAACCTATGTTCCCAGGAAGCTGGAATCTCTGGTCCTGAGGCCCAAATGGTCCCATTATTTCATCTGGCCATATTGTTCTAGAGCCTGAAAAGAAACAACAAAATGAGTCATTTTCTCCTTAATGGTACAGTATACTGGGAGACTGAAAGCATGAATTCTTTTTAGAAATGGTATTTTTTACCTAAATGATAGACTTTTGAAATTTGCTTTTCTATGTGAATATAAATTAGAGTTATTTCCAAATTGCTAATCAAAGCAACCAGTTGTCAGCTCCTAAGCAAGTCCATTATCAGGAGATTTAATAAAAGTACTGTAATTCATATTATTTAATGCTTGATAATTATGAAAAAGAATATAGTATATCTTTACTGACATTGAAGTCCAAGATATATTACCTTAAGAGAAAAAGCTAAGTCAAAGAACAGTATTTATTTTAAAATCTTATATTTATGTTTAAAAAAAAAGGGGGGGAAATCTAAAATGAAACATACTGAACATAACAGGGGTTACCCTAGGGCAGTGGTCGGCAAACTCATTAGTCAACAGAGCCAAATGTCAACAGTACAATGATTGAAATTTCTTTTGAGAGCCAAATTTTTTAAACTTAAAACTTCTTCTAATGCCACTTATTCAAAATAGACTCGCCCAGGCTGTGGTATTTTGTGGAAGAGCCACACTCAAGGGGCCAAAGAGCCGCATGTGGCTCGCGAGCCGCAGTTTGTCAACCACCGCCCTAGGGGAGGGGCATGAAGCTGTTGTTAATGATGGGCTGGAAAAATCTTACATGAACCATATAACATAACTAGAGGCCCAGTGCACAAAATTCGTGCACGGGGGGGAGGGGGGGTGGGGGAGTGGGGGGTGACCCTCAGCCCAGCCTGCACCCTCTCCAATCTGGGACCCCTCGAGGGATGTCCGACTGCCCACTGGGATCGGGCCTAAACGGGCAGTCAGACATCCCTCTCACAATCCAGGACTGCTGGCTCCCAACTGCTTGCCTACCTGCCTTCCTGATTGCCCCTAACCGCTTCTGCCTGCCAGCTTGATCACCCCCTAACCACTCCCCTGCCAGCCTGATTGATGCCTAACTGCTCCCCTGCCAGCCTGTTTTCCCCTAACTGCCCTCCCCTGCAGGCCTGGTCACCACTAACTGCCCTCCCCTGCAGGCCTGGTCCCCACCAACTTCCCTCCTCTGCCAGCCTGGTCACCCCTAACTGCTCTCCCCTGCAGGCCTGGTCACCACTAACTGCCCTCCCCTGCAGGCCTGGTCCCCCCCAACTGCTCTCCCCTGCAGGCCTGGGTCCCTCCCAACAGCCTTTCCCTGCAGGCCTGGTTGCCCCCAACTTCCCTCCTCTGCCAGCCTGGTCACCCCTAACTGCCCTCCCCTGCAGGCTTGATCACCCCCAACTGCCCTCCCTTGCAGGCCTGGTCCCTCCCAACTGCTCTCCCCTGCTGGCCTGATCACCCACAACTGCCCTCCCTTGCAGGACTGGTCCCTCCCAACTGCCCTCCCTTGCTGGCCATCTTGTGGTGGCCATCTTGTGTCCACATGGGGGAGGATCTTTGACCACATGGGGGCAGCCATCCTGTGTGTTGGAGTGATGGTCAATCTGCATATTACTCTTTTATTAGATAGGATAGAGGCCTGGTGCATGGGTGGGGGCCAGCTGGTTTGCCCTGTAGGGTGTCCCAGATCAGGGTGGGGGTTCCCTGGGGCGTGGGGCGGCCTGGGCGAGGGGCCTGTGGTGGTTTGCAGGCTGGCCACGCCCCCTGGCAACCCAAGTGGAGGCCCTGGTATCTGGAGTTTATCTATCTTCTACAATTGCAACTTTGTAGCCTGGAGCGGAGCCAAGCCTTCTGCTTGCTCCGTGGCAGTAGCCATTTCTATTGGGATTTATGTATCTTCTATAATTGAAACTTTGTAGCCTTAAGCAGAGGCCTGGGCCAGCCAGGGTGTGGGGAAAGCTTGGCTTCCTACATCGCCAGGGGCAACCCTAGCCTCCTGCTCTTTCCAGCTCCGTGGCTGCTGCCATTTCTGTTTGGATCTATGTATCTTTTATCATTGAAACTTTGTAGTTTTGAGTGGAGGCCTAGGCCAGCAAGGGCAGGCGGAAAGCTTGGCTTCCTCCATCACCAGGGTAATCCAAGCCTCCCTCCTGCTCTCTGTGGCCGTAGCCATCTTGGTTGGATTTATTTGCATATTCCCTCATGATTGGCTGGTGGGTGTGGCTTGTGGGTATAGCAGAGTGATGGTTAATTTGCATATTACTCTTTTATTAGATAGGATGCCCTGTTTACCCAGCCTAATGAGTTAACATGGATTAAATACTTACTGAAGAGAAACAGTGCTTCATTCACTTTTTTAAAATACCCTAACTTGTGAAAATTTCAAAAAGATCCAGGAAAGAGTAAAGTAGAAAACTAAACAAAGAAATACTCAAGTAGGAGTTTTGTTTACAGAAAGGAATGACTGCCAAAGACATCAGTTGGCAATAAAAATATTTTTTAATACTCTGCCCAAACCGAGTGACTAAAAATGGCCATATAAATATGGCTGCTCCATCATTAGATTGTATCATCATATTCATCTTCTAGAACTATGACAAACATCATCCATCAACCATAAAACTCTTCCCTCTTGAATCTAGATAATGTCTCATAATTCTTAACCTAAACATTCTAGCCTAATATTTCTTAAACTTTTAAGTAGTATTTACGAATTATCAGAGTCCTGGCCAGATGGCTCAGTTGGTTGGAGCATTGTCCCATGCACCAAAGGTTTTCAGGATCCATTCAACAAGGCACATACCTAGGTTGTGGTTTCAGTTCCGGGTTGGGGAGCTTACAAGAGGCAGCTGGTTGATGTTTCTCTCTTTCTTTCTCTCTCTAAAAATCAATAAAAATATATCCTCAGGTGAAGGGAAAAAAAAGGTAAAAAATGTCAAAAAAATCATCGGAGATCTTAATAAAACTGTAGATTCTGATTTATTAGGTCTGGAGTGGGGCTCAAGATTCTTCATTTCTATCAAGTTTCTAGGTTATATTGATGCCATTAGTCTGAAGACCATCTTGAGTAATAAGGCTGACACCCCCTAATGATTAACTGAAGTCAGTTCAAAAGCAAAAACCTATCAGCTATTTTTTAATAAGATTGGTTTTAAAGACTATTCAGATCTAACAGTCTATTGAAAAAAATAAATATCCCAAGTTAATAGTGGATTTGAGCATAATTTCATGTTGACTGGTCATTCAGTTTTTTTCTTCCAGGAATAGTCTGTTCATAAACATTTAAAAAAATTGTTTGGTTTATCTCTTCTTGTTCCCCCAACCAAAGAACTTATATACTTAAATGCATAGCCCATGGACACAGGCAACAGGGTAGTGAAGACATGGGGGGGGGGGGGTAGGTAGGGGATGGGAGGAGGGGGGGAAAGAGGAGGAAAATGGGAGATATCTGTAATAGTAGTAACAATAAAAAGTATATAAAAAAACAATAAAGATAAATTTAAAATAAATAAATTATAATAGGATTTTCACTGAATTTGGATTATAATCTGTAAAAATAAAAACAAAATTTGTATCTTAAAATGCAAAATATATTGTTTGCTTTCCTACTGTCTTTTTCCTATTAGTCTATGAAAATTTTTTTTAATATATTCAGGATACAAACCCCTGAATGACAAATCTTTCATTTATGATACATACATGTTTAGCTTTCCAAAGATTTAAGTTGGAGTAATCAGAGAAGGGGTATAAAACTGGGGCAAGAAAACCTGGGGCATGCTCAAGTGAATTTACATTACACTGTAAGTAATGTGTTGCAAGAAAAAAAGGATTCCATGCCCAATTCCTTTAGGGTACATTACATTAAGTTCCTAAGAGGCCTCCCTTAATATTTTAGTGTGCATTATAAGTCTCCAATATAGGACTGTGGCATATAACACTTCTGAAATTTGCCTAATCACATAAATTTAAAAAAAATTTTTTTTAGAACCAGAAAATTTTTCATAGGTTGGGGACAGTCTGGAACCGCTACTGAAAGTAGTGAGAGATAACCAAGATTTATTAAGGAAGTGACAGAATTAAAATGTTTTAGAATGATTAATAATGTGCAAGATGGACTAGATGAAGCGGAATTTGTAGAGGGTAAGTTACTGATTCAATAAACACATATATAAAAAGTGCCAGCTATTTAAAACATTCAGCAAAGAATGGTAAAAAGTGGTAAGTGTAATAGCATTAAAAGATTTGTTTCAGAGAGGACTGTATGTTTTTGAAGACAGAAACTAATGTGTAAGAAAGTAAGCTTTAGAAACCAATATTCTTTTTTCTTATGTTGTAGCTTTCGGATATAAATATTTAGGCAGAGCTCTGAGTCTATATTCAATGGTATGAATTCAACTTTAGAAAATCTGTAAAACCTCAAGAAGAAATATAGGAAACACAACTAAAAATGTTTTGAAACAATTATAAGTAAAGTAATAATAATTTTTACTTACATATATCAGGAGGTGCAGTGGCCACATGAGACTCATCAGAACCTGAAGATCCTGCAGTTGAAAAGGCCTTGGGATTGACAACCCTTTTAATTAAAGAGTAAAATCCTGGGAGATAGGAAACCAGTCTGGCTCTGTTACAGAGCACCTAAAAATGACACAAAATTTTAAATTACTTTTTCTGGATATAAATGTCATACTTTGATAACCTCTGGCAAATCACACTGCAATATATCTTTTAAAACGTACATTTATTCTTTTCATATGAAAAGCATTATGTATATTTATAATTTTAAAAATAAATACGAATGTTAAAACAAACAAGTAATAAGTTACTTTTCCAATAAAGACCAGAATTAAGAGTGCTACACTAGAGAGAATGGAATCTCTAAAAATTGCCCTAAAAAGGTAGCCCAAGTAGTAAGATTCTTCTATTCTCAAAACACGGAACTTTCAAAACCTTTCCTTGGATCAAAACCTGTTTATTTTCTAACCCTTGTCTCTTTTACTGCTATAAATTGTGCCAATTATCTCCAATGCCAAATTTCCTCTTGGTTTTATGGCAATGTCCACTTTCTCCCATTTTAGCACATATTTTCGTGATACATTTTCTGATCTTAAGTTCATTTCCTTGACTCTGAGGTGTTACAATGAATGACTGTGTAAATGCATAAAATTTTAGTAAAACACTTGAGTCAAGAATAATTTAATGCAAGGGTTGGAAAACTATAGCCAAATACAGTCTGCTGTTTGTTTTGATAACGCAAGTTTTATTGTAACAGTAACACCCACTTATACGGCTTTCGCAATAGAATTAAATACAGTTGCACAGACACTTTATGGCCCACAAAGCCTAAAATATTTACTATCTGGACCTTTACAGTAAAAAATTTAAAACTTGCCAACTTTTTAGTTTAGTGGAAAGGAATAAAAACAAATATGTCATCTGTAAAATTCTATTTAAATATTTGAATAAGAAATCCTTGAAGGAGTAGAAAAAGAGTTTCAGGGAGGTATATTAGGTTTTGTAGAAATTTGCTAGGGAAAATGGAATTTCAATGAACGACTTTCAGGAACAAAGGTATGAAGCTGTAAAAGATATATTCAAAGAGTGACAAGTTCAGTGAGGGAGGATAGAGGGGAGTGCAGTAAAAAAGTCTTGAAAGTTGACTTGTGGGCAACTATAAAAGGCCTTGTATTTGGCACAGACAGTAAAGGGCCGGTTATATGAAGATAATAAATCAGAATTTTATTCTGTAGGCAGGGAATGGAGTGAACCGATAAACATATGGGATATCTTAAGGTATGTACCATTAAGGGCAGCAGAGAGAATGGACTGGAGTGGGGTTAGAGAGGTGGTATGAAACTAGTTACCAGGATGTTAAAATAGTCTAGCCATTTGACACTTTACTCATTCTTTTCCCCTTTCATATAGTATTCTGAAATCCCACCTGTGTGTTCTTTCTGACTTTATTTCTTACCATAAATACAAGACAACATCAGAACTGGTCTTATTCTGACAGCATTTTATTACTAATTTTACCGTCCCTTCTCTTATTTCACTCTTTAGTCACATAAAAATATCTACCTCACATTTTCCATATTTCTCTGCCTTCTTTTAGACTGTCAAAGGAGTTCTTATGCTAAAATGCCCTTTTTGCTCACATTCTAAGCCTTAAATATTCCAAGTCTTAAAGACCTGGAATAGAACCTTCTCTCTGAGTCTTCTAAGTGCAAGGCATGTCTCCAAAGCATTCAGTCCACCTGAAAATTTAAGCATTCTCCCTTGTCTGTACCCAATCTGCTCAAAGAGACAAAGGTGGTAATTATTAAGTTTTTTTTTACCTACTAGAGAAACTAGAAACTTTTGGGTGTTTCTATAATACCCTAAATTTACCTTTACAATTGAGGACATTTAACAGATTGAATATGCCTCAGAATCTAAAATGTAATTTAAAAATTTAAATATCAGGAATATTTGAGCAAAGCCTCAAAATAAGCTTAATAAGAGATTAAAAAGCCCTAACCGGTTTGGCTCAGTGGATAGAGCGCCGGCCTGCGGACTGAAGGGTCCCAGGTTCGATTCCGGTCAAGGGCATGTACCTTGGTTGCGGGCACATCCCCAGTAGGAGGTGTGCAGGAGGCGGCTGATCGATGTTTCTAACTCTCTATCCCTCTCCCTTCCTTTCTGTAAAAATCAATAAAATATATTTTTAAAAAAAAAGAGATTAGCTGAAAGAGGCAATATTAAATAGCAATCAATAGTGTTAGTTTACTTTGGGCCAGGTCCTTGTGCTAAGTGCTTCACATGTACTGTTTCACTTAATTTTCACAACACTTCTATATGCCATTACTAATACTAATTTAAGTATGATTATTAAAATATTATTTGTAATCCGTCACATTCACTTTGCTTCACAAGCAAAAACAATTTCATTTCAGGAAGATTATTTCAGAAGTTGCCTAATATTAATAACCATTATTTTAGCCTCTTAGTACCAAGGCCACTAGACTCTATATTTATTTTTCTTCATGGTAAAACTTTTAACAAAAGTTATATAATAACTATTCTAAGAAAATCTAATCACCAAGTTTCATTTTATTTGCAAAATAAACCAGCATTTAATTTGTCCACTGAAAGAGATAGCTGATGATAGTACTAGTTAGTTTTAATTTTTTCCCTTTAACCTATATGGCTCTCAAATCTTCTATTGTTGAAGTGAAATATTTTGTGTGAATTTGACAGATTTTATGACATTGGGTCAACTGATGAACATAATGATTACATGTTGCAGCCAATAAAACAGCCCCCAAATTAGAATAGCCAGCTTATTTTAGTTTGAGGATAAGTATATATTTTATACATGACTAAGTTCAAACAAACCTAGGACTCTATAAACTTGGGAAGATGACAAGCTATTAAAATTCAATTTTAAAATTCTTTTAGCATATAAATAGAAACAGTCTTTTAAGCACTTCTTAGGCCTAAGTTCTGAGAGGAGAAAAATGGTCTATACAAAGACTGAAAACTGGTCATCTATGAAACATATCCATATGCATCCACAGCCATTTTTGCGTGGTCCACAGTGTTACACAAGAAATTTGAATTGGATATCAACATTGAGAAACTATGAGAATTCACACAAAAGGTGCAGATTTTTAGCTGTTCTTGAAGATCGGGCAGCACTGGATTCAGATTCCCAGAAGACAATAGTTAGCAACAAATGCTGTGGCTAAGGAAGGCTGCTCCCTTTATATCAGAAGTAAACATTTAAGTTTGTCAAAATTCCCATCAATGCCTCTTAATTTACCTGTCTACCTACTGAAGCATGGGCATTTTGATCCTTGCTATGTGTGCTAATACATGGTTGAAGACACACATATCTGCATATTTTATTAGTAACATCCATTCAGTGTTTACAATGCATATAAACACCAAATTTAAAATGTACATTTGAATATTAAAATTAATTTTATATGACCTTCTTTCTAACAATAAGAGGATTTACAAAGTAGCTTTCAAATTGTTTACCCTACTGAACTAATGTATAAAGCCAGGTCAAATATTAGCATTCTACTCTAATTAATGTCTCTCCTTTGAGATTACCACGTGCTTCTTTAATATGTTCCCTTTCTGTGGTTATGACTAGGTAAAAATTCATCTTACATAACCAAGACTAGTGGTCTGCTTTTATAACTTGTCCCTATAGTCACATCATTAGACTCTCCCTGAATACATCTGGTTCAATTACAGAAACACTATTCTGGGTAACTGTTGCCATACTAATCTTCCTCACACACCGCTCTGACTAAATCATCATGATTTAAAAAATAATGTCTAAATTACTGTTTGGCATTCAAGGCTCTCTATTATTTGATCAGAATTCTACAATCTAAACTTATTTCCCAGTAATTTTATCTACATATCTTATACTCGGGAAGGCAAAACTAACTTCTTGATTTTTGAAAGGGGGAGTGTCTTTGAATATAGTACTCCTGTTCTTCCCACTTAAACCTTAGATTCTCTGAATCCCATTCTTTCACAAAACTCACATTAAACGCTTCTCAGATTAAGTGATTTCAGATCCCTACTTTCTCTTCTCCACAAAGCTGAATCCACATTGTACCGTGTGTGTAGCTTTAAAAAAATCACTTCCTACTTTTATTGTTGCTGTTTTCCTTTAAATGTCATGTCCCCTACTATATGAACTCCTTATGCTAGGGCGTGTCCGATTAATAACTGGACAGTGACAATCAATAAATATCTCTGGTCTATGTGAATAATATCTCTTGCTTTCATTTTGTTGGAAAGTTACTTGCTGTACTAAAACTGCTACAAAACATCCAGTTTGGCTAACAAAGAATTTAAAAACAGATTCGAAGCTTAAAAATAGATTCGAAGTATTTTACTGAAATAATATATTTAAAATATATATATTGAAAGGATTCTGGCTCTGAATGTATTTCTAAAACTGAGTTTGTAGAAACAAGTACACCTTTACTTGAAAAGGATGCGTTCAAGCTAACGTCAAGGCATAGAACATTCATTTCACACCCCTTGCTTCCCTGGGCATTTTCCAGCGACATTCTACCGTTTTCAAATGGTGGCACACAAAACTAATTACTAAAATTCTGAAGCACGCACATACAGTATTTTGCCGATCTGACCACAAAAATAGATATAAACTTGACTCATTCACCCCGAACGGCTGTTGTGTTGGCTGCTGTCATATGTTTGATCTGACAATCTGAGGGAAAGGGGGTCAGTGCCCCCGTCTAGCCAGGTACTGCCAGTTTTAAAACGCCCGCGGCACACCGGCTGAAAATCGCTGCGCTAAGTCGTCTACGTACGAAAAACAGTATGTCACCAACACCCTCTCAAACCCGCCCCTCCAACTTTTCCTAACAAGCTCCCAAACTAGTACGTATTGGACTAAGCGGCCTCTTAAGAGGCTCATTTACTCACATTGGCCATTTCTGGCGGAGAGAGCAGACGCAAAGTATCTTCCCTTCCGTAAAGTTACTCCTGGGAAAGGACAAAACGACAGGCTAGTGAAGATTAAGCTTTAACAGCAGACCGCTCGGAAACGGCCACTCCTCTTACAGTGTGTCCCTGGATCACCACAGGACCAACGTCCAGGTTCGGTCCATCCAAGGAGGCCGAGCTTGCCTCGGTCCGGCCCGGCCGGCCCAGACCGCCGCCGGCCCGCGCCCCCGCCCCCTCCCGGGAGGCCCCCGGCTCTGGGCCCTCGGTGTGCGCCCGCAGTAAACAACCCGGGCTAGACCCGGGCAGCCTGCGCCCAGGACTGGTCCTGAGGGTCGAAGCAGGCATTTTAACACAGGTCAGGGCGGCCACCCAACAGCTCCAAACAGAGGTTCGAGCTGAACGGGAAGAGTGAGGAAGCGAAAAAGAGTCTGAAGCCAGAGTGACAGGACAAAATGGGGACAGAGACATGGCCCTGTGGGAATAGGAGCAATACCGAGAGCTGTGGCCCCAAGACGGGCGATTTTGGAGGGGCTACCGCGGGCGGAAACCATCCATACCTGTCACCACCGCCACCTCCAGCTGTCCCAGACCCCGACTCTACCCGCCGCGAAGATGGCGGCGGCCACAGCAGCTGGGTTGCGCCTGCGCAGACAGTGCCTAGGCTGAGGAAGTTGCTTCCGAGCATATGGATGGAGAGGATCATCGACCCGACACTGCGCAAGCGCACAGGAGGCCTAGGCAGAGCCGACCTTCCATTGGCTAGTCCGGGCCAACAATGTGGGAGGAGAAAAGGTGAGGTGAGAGTGACTTGGAAGAATGGCCCGGAGGGTCCCTGACCTGGGTTAGGCGTTCCTTTCATTTTGTTCATTAATTTACTGATCCAGTTCATAGATTGCCCTCACCCCAGGATTTTCTTACTGCCCCCAGTAAATACAGTCTTCTGTTCTTTGTATCCTACTTTATTATTCATGACTCACTGTTTTTGAGCATAGGGCACTTAGGTTTTTCTTTGCCTATCAGCCTTTAATAGGCTCAAAATATATTTTAGTTAATTACAATAATAATTTATTTTTATTTATCAATTTAATTTTTGTTTATCAATGTTATTTTTTAATTAACCGAAATCCATACTTTATTCATACTGATATTTCTACTGGGTCATATCGGACAAGTCACTTAATCTCTTTATGCTTTTAATTTCCTTTCTTTTTTAAAAAATATTTTTTTGTTGATTCAGAGAGGAAGGGAGAGGGAGAGAAAGATAGAAACATCAATGATGAAGAGGATCCTTGATTGCCTGCCTCCTGCATGCCCCTCCCTCCCCGCATTGGGGATGGAGCCTGCAACCAGGTATATGCCCTTGACCAGAATCGAATCCAGGACCCCTCAGTCTGCAGGCGTATGCTCCATCCACTGAGCCAAACCAGCCAGGGCTTCCTTACTTTTCTAAAAAATATATATATTTTTAATTGATTTCAGAGAGGAAGAGAGAGGGAGTTAGAAACATCAATGATGAGAGAGAATCATTGATCAGCTGCTTCCTGCACACCCCCTTCTAGGGATAGAGCCCTCAACCCGGGCATGTGCTCTGACGGGAATCAAGCCATGACATTCTGGTTCATAGGTTGATGCTCAACCTCTGGGCCTCGCCAGTTGGGCTCATTACTTCTAAAGCAGGTATAATAATAGTGCCCACCTCATAGACTGTGAAGATTAAATACGTTAATATATAGCTAATACTTGTGTATTAATGTGTACACACACACACACACAACCTAATGCTTGGGAGTCACACAGAGCCTCTGAGAAGAACCATTGATCTCACTGTTGAAGTTGCTTACAACTCATTTTTTCATGCCTCATGATTTCTCTTTCAATTTGGCTTACTGGTCCAGATTATATAACAAGATTTCTGGTTCAATGATGATTGTAAGCTTTTTGAAATCGGAAACTATGTGCATTCATATTTGCCATGATAGAAAATAATCCATCAAGGAGATAAAAGGAGTCGGCGAGCAGCAGTATGACAGGAGGCTGTGAGGAATAACTTCATAGCAGAGGTGATGCTTGGACTGTTTTGAAAGATTAGTGAGTAGATATTTGCCTGAATGCCAGAAAAAGATGTAGAGCGGTGAGGACATTTCAGGCAAAGGAAGCAGTGTGAATAGCAATATGGACTCCAAAACACTATGGGCAGTTGGGGAGACCCACAAGTAATCAAGAGATTAAGTTGGAGTTGACAGGGGCCAATCATAGTCAGCCTTCTGTGCAATACTAAGGTAGACGTAATCCCGGAAGCAACAGGAAGCAACTGGGCAGATTTAAGCAGAGTCATGTCATTATCAGATGTGTGTCTTGAGGAGATCCTCTGGCTTCAGTGTAGAGCAGGGGTGGAGAACATCTGGCCAGCGGGTAGTTTATAAGGCCCTCAAAATCATTTAGTTTGGCCCTGCCAAGGCATTAGGGGTGAGTTAATTAAATGTCTGACCAAATATTGCAGGCTAATTTTTAAGTTGATAATTTTGTATGGCCCGAGAATGATGTTATAAATATCCAAATGGCCCTTGGCAGAAAAAAAGGTTCCCCATCCAGGTGTAGAGGATAGGTTGGAAGGGTGTGGGATAGGAATTAGATCAATAGTGCAGGAAACTACTGCTGTGTCCATGAGAAAGAACATGAGAGTCTGAACTAAGCGCAGAACATTGAGGAATTAACACAGCATAGCTATCCATTGGCTGCAGATGAGGAAAGGGGGACAAATTAAAGATGACCCTAAATTTTTGACTTAAGATAATTGGTGAATGGAGTTGCTTTGGCTGATATTTGGAATCCAGTAATATTAATATTTGTGAAATGTATGCTATGTGGTGACACATGGCTAGGGATTTTCCCATTATCTATTTTAATTCTCATCATAATTCAGAAAATGGAAGTATTATACTCATGTTAAATATAAGAAATTAAATATATTATTGAAGTTTCCAGGGCTGGATTTAAATCTAGGTCTATTAGTTTTAAAAACAGTGTTCTTTTTCCCATAGGTTCTCTGTCTTAGGAGGAGAACATGCTTTAGGATAAAGACAATGAGTTTGGTTTCAGATATCTTGATTTTTAAGGTGCCTGAGTGGCATTGATGTGGAGTTGTCAATAAGTCATTCAAAAGTAGCTCTATTGCTCAGGAAAGTGCTTTATGTGGGAGACATATTTGAGGGTCATTGACATATAGCTAATAATTAACACCAAGGAACACCTTAACCTGGAGTTCATCAATGGGCTTCGTGGGAAGGGAAGAAGGCCCATGAAATATAAAAAAATGATTTCTTCAGATTTTTTTTAAAAATCCTCACCCAAGAATATGTTTTTATTGATTTTAGAAATCGAGAAATGGGGGGGGGGGGAGAGAGAGAGAGAGAGAGAGAGAGAGACAGACATTGATTAGTTGTCTCCCGATTATGCCCTGACCAGGGATTGAACCTGCAACCTAGCTATGGGCCTGACCAGAAATCTCTCCCATAACCTTTTGGTGCATGGACAATGCCACAACCAACTGAGCCACCTGGCTAGGGCTTCTTCAGATTCTTAAAGGAGTTCTTGACTCTAAAATAATCAAGAAACACTACTGTAGAGTATAAAGAAAAAAGGGTAAAAGTCAGAACACTAGGGAATATTAGTTAAATTGATAACAGAAGTGTTATAGAATAATAAGAAGCTAGAAAAATTCCAGGATAAGCAGAATGGGGAAACAAAGACAGATAATTAACAGCAGTTTGCAGCCACTTATTAAATCCTATCTTCTCTAAACCAAGGACACTTAAGAAAAAATGGTTTGCACTTCCCTTCCCCAAACAGATGGTAAATAGTTTAAATTACCCTACTTAGGGAGATAGATAACAGAAATCCAATTAAGTGCCATTTACCAATCCCACTCAAGTTCAGATAAATTAAGAGAATAAATCTCATTTTGGTACATCAGCATAAAGCTGATGAATACTTTATTGATCTGCCCCTAAGACCTCCCCTAAAAGCCCAGCCTTAAAATCCCTGAAAACGAAGTTCCTAGGGGATTCTCCCTCCTGCGAGCATGCCCAAGCCATTCCCTTCTCCCTCTCACCCCCCTACCCACGCCCCCCCCTCATATCCCCCAACCTTTAAGGGAGCCCATGAGACTTGCAACCAGGGGAGCAATGGGCAGTGGCAGCTCTTCCCAGGCTAACCCCCTGGGACCATCTCCAAGGCCTCCTGTTCTGTGACTTCCCAGTGAGCCAAGGCAGCCAGCCTAGGCTCTCCTATTGCTTCTTCTATACCCTTCCTTGTTTCACTGCCTTAAGTATGTTTTTGCTGTGGTCAATACATTCTTGCTTGCTTTCTACACTTTGTCTCTTGATTGAAATCTCTCATTCAAGAAGACAAGAACCGAGGTCTCATCATCTCCCCAGTAACAGAACAAGAAAAAACAATGGAAGCTGAGAAATTCCAATCCAAGGATTTAGGGAATCAGGAAAGAGAGAAGTATTCTAGACATCAAGATGATAATTGCTCAAAATTATTAGATGCTACAAAGAGGTCTTATTGAGAACCAGCAAACAGTCCAGTGTATTTTATTAATAAGGTAATGGTGTCTTTGCCAGAGGAATTTCAGTGGAGTGGAATGGGGTAGGGCAGTTTTTTGTTTTTGTTTGTTTGTTTTTACTATGGGTATTCAAATGCTGAAACTTAAACCTCTTAAGGACAGAGACTTTATCTCTTCACTGTATTTCTGGGACTTCACTATAGTCCTTCCAACAAAGAGGTGACCCATAAATATTTGTTGAAAGTTGAACAGATGGCTCTGGCTGGGAAGCTCAGTTGGTTAGAGCATTGTCTTGATACCCAAGGTTGTGGGTTCGATCCCCAGTCAGGGCACATCAAGAATCAACCAATAAATGCATAAATAAGTGGAACAACAAATCAATGTTTGAACAGATGAAGAAGTGGTGATCATTCATAATAAGCTACCATTAATAAAAGCTGCTTTTTGCGGTTGTACTTCCAGGCTCCAAACTTACGTTAACATCTGTTGGTTAACATTTGTCAACCCAACAGCTTGCCTGGGAAAGTAGCAGTGTCTATATTGAGACTCACAGATGCTAAGTAAACTGCCTGATGCCATATAACTACATGTAGTGATGACTGAGATTTAAACTTGGATTTATCTGGCTCCAAAATACCTACTCCTTCCACAACAAAACTAAGAAGAAGAGAGAGAGGTGAATATCTGTCTCTCAACTGTTATTCCCATGTCCCCTTATCTATTTGCTTTCTTTCATCCTCTCTTGGATTGTTTTTATTTTTCAGAGACAAAGCAAGGTCTTTGCTGAACTATAAAGATTGATCAAAGTACAAGATTATGAGATTATTCAGAGGCCAATATGTAATCCTTGGGGTTTTCTTTCTCATCTCACTCTCACAGCTGTCTGCATTAATCCTTTTAAATAAACATATGGCTTCCTTTTTATTCTAGAAAACACTAATTCTCAGTAACAAAGGATGCATATTTAAGCAAAAGATGGAATATATAGTCATCACAAAGTGCTCACAAAGACTATTATCTTGCTACTAGCTCTTTCAATAAGGACAATAGGATTATAATACCAAAAGAGACAAGAGGGAATATTTTCTGCTCAACCAAGCATAACTGAAGCACATTAAAAGTTTGGAGAGAATATTCTGTGTTATTATAAGAAAGATTGAATGGAACTATTACCTGGTTGCAAGAAATAGTATTTAACAAAAAGGTAATAATAGACATTTTAAAAGGGTATGGATAAAAGAAAAAGTATGTGAATACTTGTTTTTTATTCTTTGACTTGGTCACAGAACTCAACTACTGAGAACACATCTTTTTAAGTTGCCTGTATCAGTGCTGCAATAGTTCTTTATGTTAAGATAGGCATATGTTTTGGCCATTTCTAGAAAATTCAGGATTTTTCTGGAAAGCCCTTCTAAGTTCTAGCCATGCATTGTGAGATGACAACCTGTGAAAGTTATAGAGAGTGATGGTTATATGCCTCTAACCTCTCTTCCTCTCTCCCACTGTGTGTATTTTAGACAGCAAATAATGCTATTAAAAAGTATAGACTCTATAGAGAACATGAAGAGTAGCCCTCAATGTAATACTTTGGTTTTCAGTTTGTGACTCATAAGTCTACCACTGGACTTTAATTGTGATATTAGATATGACACTGCTCTTCTCTCTGTCCCTCTCCTGATCATTACAATGGAGACAATGATATTATCTACTTCATTGTATACAATAATCCATGTAAAGAATTTAGCACAATGCACAGCACTTAGCAAGTACACAGTAAATGTCAGCCATCATCTTCATTATCATCATGAAAATAATCATTACTGAAAGCCATACTATTGGGACCGAACTCCATTCTTTTTTTTTTTTAAATATATTATATTGATTTTTTACAGAGAGGAAGGGAGAGGGAGAGAGAGTTAGAAACATCGATCAGCTGCATCCTGCAACTCCCCACTGGGGATGTGCCCGCAACCAAGGTACATGCCCTTGACCAGAATCGAACCTGGGACCCTTGAGTCCGAAGGCCAACGCTCTATCCACTGAGCCAAACCGGTTAGGGCTGAACTCCATTTTTATAGGGAGATGATGATGCTGTAAAGGAGCTTTGGTTCCCATATACATGCACAGTGCTTATGGGAGTGATAATGCCCTGGGCCTTCCTGTCTGGCACCAGGAAATGGTTTGGTGTAGAAAGGAACAGAAATGGGTTAAGGTGGGACTTTCATCAGGATATCTGTCTGCTTTGTCCCGAGTTACTTCACTTGAAGGGCTTTTGTAGACAGAGCAAAAAGCAGGGTGTGGAGAAGATTTAAACAAAATCAGTATAAGCGCTGAGTGAGAAACATCTGTAAGTCACATTTTGCAAACTCGGGATTCAAGCTGTGATGATCTGGCTATATAAAGAAGTGAAAATGTTTAGGTTTTAAATGGGGGTTTAGAGCTATCAGGAGCTTGGAAGAAATGCAGAATCTCTGGCTCTATCCTCAAATTACTGCCCCCCAGAATCTGTATTTAACAAGGTCCCTATAGTTCATATGCACAATAAAGTTCTCTTGAATGATATTGACCAGGAGGTGGAAAAGGAATGGTAGCTTTGGGGCTTGCATAATGTAATCACCCATATATATATAGCATTAGAATTTATGAGGGGCTTAAGAAACTGCAATTTAAGAAACTCTTCAAGGAATTTTTATGAATACTCAAATTTGAGGACTACAGGTAAACTATATATTAAAAAAAAAAACAACTGTGCTGGGGAGAAGTGCAATACACAGTATGAACGCCAGGTGTCACAACTCTACAATTTAAAAAGACCCTGGTAGTTAACAGCCAAAAGAATTATTACAAGAACATTTTCTAAAATTGAAATGTAAAGATCTAGGGGAAATGAACAGTTAAACAGATGTGAATTATCCTGTTATTTTATTGAAGATCTCTAAGACATATAAATGGCTTACAAAGAGTAGTGGGTGGAGATTTAGAAATGTTGGGTATATGTGAATGAACTCACATCAGAAGAATAATGTCTCACTGTGTTTGCTTGTTTTGTGGCTTAAAAAACCAAACTGGACTCTACAGTCTGAAAGTATGTGAGGCAGCTCAGTGGCTCTTTCTGAGAATATTTTTTCATTTTTCCCGGCCTTGTGTAACAATATTAATTTTAAACTGGGTTTGCCAGATATTTACTTTTCATCTGTAGTTGGGGGATTCAGTCTTGTGCAATGTCCACATGGACATTTTCTTTATTTGTAAACACTGCATCATGCTGAGACAAGAATTCACCTTCTGGCTTCCCTTTATCACACAGTACTGTCTTAAGATCTGTGAGCCCTGAATCAGGCATAAAAATACACAGATAAGGGTTGTGATGAGGAGGATCCAATTAATACAGGGTGGGGGCAAAAGTAGATTTAAAGTTGTGAGTACTCGGAGACTCAGGAGCCGGAGTAGGCAGAGGTCTGAAGGAGCACGCGTGCCAGTGCGCACAAAGGCAGCGGAGGTTGCCACAGGCTTTCCCTAGTGGAAGGGAGTCAGAGGCTCCTGACTGCACTGAGTCCCAGTTCTGACTGCACTGAACCCCAGTTCCAGGCGAGCCCCTGGGGACCCATGCTCTTGTGGGGGGAGTCTGGACTCTCGGGCGGAGACTCGGGAGCTGGGGAAGGAAGAGGTCAACGAGGGCGCGCAAGGGCAAGGCTAACGGGAAGCCAAGACTGTCTGCTCCGCCCTGAGGCTCCACCCCATCCAAGCTCAGCACAGAGGCTATTGCAATTTGGCAAGTCTAATCCTATAAGGCTGTCTCCAGCACCGAACTTCTCCCAGCATAGACACAGCTGATCCTTACAGCCAGCTGGCCTGGAGGTCAATTCCTCCCAGTGATACCAACAACAATCAAGACTTCATTACAACAAGGCTGTACACACAGTCCACAAAGGGGTGCACCAAGAGTGTCCACCTCAGGTTAACTGGGGAGGCCGACCCACTGGGCCATAGGAAACCTAGCACATAAATTTACCCTACCAACTCAGGGAAGCAGTGAAAATGCGGCGTCAAAGAAACAGATCACAAACGAAAGAAATGGAGGAAAACAAATGACTGGATATAGAATTCAAAACCACGGTTATAAGGCTTTTCAAGAATATCCTAGAAAAGGCCGATAAATATAACGAGACCCTCGAAGATATGAAAAAGGACCAACTAGAAATTAAACATACACTGACTGAAATAAAAAATATTATACAGAGACCCAACAACAGACTAGAGGAACACAGTATCAAGTCAAAGAATTGAAATACAAAGAAGCAAAAAACACTCAACCGAAAAAGCAAAAAGCAAAAAAAAAAATCCAAAAAGTTGAAGATAGTGTAAGAAGACTCTGGGACAACTTCAAGCGTACCAACATCAGAATTATGGGGGTGCCAGAAGAAGAGAGAGAGCAAGATACTGAAAACCTATTTGAAGAAATAATGACCGAAAACTTCCCCCACCTGGTGAAAGAAATAGACTTACAAGTCCAGGAAGCGCAGAAAACCCCAAACAAGAGGAATCCAAAGAGGACCACACCAAGACACATCATAATTAAAATGCCAAGAGCAAAAGACAAAGAGAGAATATTAAAAGCAGCAAGAGAAAAACAGTTAATTACCTACAAGGGAGCACCCATACGACTGTCAGCTGATTTCTCAACAGAAACTTATGCAAGCCAGACGGGAGTGGCAAGAAATTTTCAATGTGATGAATAGCAAGAACCTACAACCAAGATTACTCTACCCAGCAAAGCTATCATTCAGAATTGAAGGGCAGATAAAGAGCTTCACAGATAAGAAAAAGCTAAAGGAGTTCATCACCACCACCCAGTATTATATGAAATGCTGAAAGGTATTCTTAAAGAAGAGGAAGAAGAAAAAAGTAAAGAGAAAAATTATGAACAACAAATACATATCTATCAACAAGTGAACCTAAAAATCAAGTGAATTAAAAACCTGAGGGACAGAATAATCTGGTGAATATAATCGAATCAGGGGCATAGAAAGGGAGTGGACTGTTAATTCTCAGGGGGAAAGGGGTATGGGGGGTTCAGGAAGAGACTGGACAAAAATCATACACCTATGGATGAGGACAGTGTGGGGGGGAGGTAAGGGCAGAAGGTGGGGTGGGAACCGGGTGGAAGGGAGCTATGGGGGGAAAAAGGAGAAACAATTGTAATAATCTGAATAAAGATTTATTTAAAAAAAATAAAAAAAAATAAAGTTGTGAGTACACAAAATACCGAGTGTATTCTTGTATTATTATTTATTAATTACTAGAGGCCTAGTGCACGAAATTCGTGCACTGCGGGGGGGGGGGGTGTCCCTCAGCCCAACCTGCACCCTCTCCAATCTGGGACCCCTTGGGAGATGTCTGACTGCCTGTTTAGGCCCAAGCCAGGCAGTCGGACATCCCTTTCACAATCTAGGACTGCTGGCTCCCAACTGCTCGCCTGCCTGCCTGATTGCCCCCTAACCACTTCTGCCTGCCAGCCTGATCACGCCCTAACCACTCCCCTGCCAGCCTGATCGATGCCTAACTGCTCCCCTGCCAGCCTGATCATCCCCAACTGCCCTCCCCTGACAACCCGGTCACCCCCAAATGCCCTCCCCTGCATATTCCCTCTTTATTAGATAGGGTTTTTTCTTTAGCATATTGGACAGCCCTAACTGGTTTGGCTCAGTGGATGGAGCATTGGCCTGCAGACTCAAGGGTCCCAGGTTCGATTCCGGTCAAGGGCATGTACCTTGGTTGGGGCCACATACCCAGTGGGGAGTGTGCAGGAGGCAGCTGATTGATGTTTCTCTCTCATAGATGTTTCTAGCTCTCTATCCCTTTCCCTTCCTCTCTGTAAAAAAATCAATAAAATATATATTTAAAAAAAAGAAACATTTAAGATTCCTCCATATCTGCCTGGCTGGTGTGACTCAGTGGTTGAGACCCCAGGCTGCCACGCCTGGCCGGGGATGGCGTCCTGACCAGGCTGAGACCTCAGCCTAGGCTGCCACCTCAGCCCAGCCAAGATGAGACCCCAGCCCAGGCTGCCTCCTTAGACCGGCCAGGCTGAGACCCCAGCCCAGGCTGCCGTCTCAGCCTGGCCAGGGATGGCACTGCAGGGGGTACACGCCCAGGCCAGGCTGAGACCCCAGCCCAGGCTATGGCAGGGGATCGCGCCGGGCGCTGGCGCCTCCCAGCTGGACACCCTGGGCTGCCGCCGCTGGGCGGGGATTGCTGCGTGGGGGGTGGGCGCCTTGCAACCGGACACCCTGGACTGCTGCTGCTGGCCAGGGATCGTGCCGCAGGGGGTGCACCCCGCCAGCCTGAGACCCCAGCCCAGGCTGTGGCCGGGGATCGTGCAGGGTGCTGGTGCCTCCAAGCCGACACCCCGGACTGCCGCTGCTGGGTGGACTGGGGTCTCCGGAGGGGCTAAGAGGACTGTGTGCTGCCATCTTGTGGCTATGGGTGCCACCATTTTTGTAGCGGAGTGACGGTTAATTTGCATATTACTCTTTTATTAGATAGGATTGTATTAGTTTCCATACAAACAACTGTAAACCCAGATCTGTATAATATATGTGAAAATATTTATAAAATTTAAAGTATTAAATATATGCAAAGTAGTATTTGAATGCTTATAGTGTTGGGCTTTGCTTTGATATTGGTCTTTGCAACCCCACCAAAGCACCATTTCCATAAAAAATGACTCCCTTTCTGTAAGGAGCCTAGTTATTTTTCCCAACTAGGTCTTTTGTTCCACTCCAAGTAGAGTTGCCCTGAAAAATACAGGACACTCAGTTAAATTTGAGTTTTGCATAAACAATGATTAGTTTTCTAGGATGTCCTAAATATTGCATGGCAATCTGGCCAATCTACCTCCAAGGAAAACTGAGAAAGCTGTCCCATGTTCCTGTCTGTAAACCCCAACCTCATCTGACTGCTCAATTTTCTGTGTTGCCTGGTATGGAAAAAGTTTGGCTCCAAGACAGTAATGTAGGTCTAAAACTGTTTTGGTAGAATTGCTCCTATCTGAAAGCTTGCATCTTCAAAAATTTCACAGTTCCTGGCTAGAAAAGGCTTACTTGGACTTATGTATATTCTAAAGATTGGTTGGAAGAAAATAGGGACTCTTGGGTAACTAATCCTGGGAATTATTTTTTATTTCTGTTATTTCCTGTAATTAGGCTGATTTTTTATTATTCATTAACATCTCTTTCTCCCACTATGTGGTTGCTGGACTAGAAGGAGGAAAAGGGTGAAACTACAAAAGGAAGCAATTCTAAAGCCACTCAAATGTTGGCATTATGAACAATGTTGATGCATTTCTAATACAGCCCTTTTTTCCCACTTATATTTCATGCAGCAAATAATGCTATTAAAATGTACAGAGATAGTCCACGCCCAATAAGTGGGAAGAGAAGCGAGAAGGGAAGGTGTGTGCTAAATGTTGAGAAAGAGTTATCCTGGGAAACAGTTTTGCAATTTTAAAGTACTTGAGAATAATCCACAAAATGGGAGTTTTACCTACAGTGAAGTAAGTCCATAATTACACTTTCTTGGGCATGCCCTGAAGTAGAAAGAGGAATCACACTAGGAATCCTGATGTAATGAACAGCCAAATCTAACAGGAAGCCCTTTAAAGGTGACTGCAAAAAAATGTCACCTTTGGGCTCAGCTAATGTTAACATACACCTGCCTGTGGACACTAGGTGGCGACATAAGGTAGGATGACAATTTCAGAATTTGTGGTGGCTACTAAATTTGTGGGGGGAGAGTTGTGAGATGAGTTTTTGTTTCCTGCTGTTAACACAGAGTCCTTCAATTTATGGTAGAAGGTTCTTTCAGTTGTGATCTTGTGAAATTTCCATGGGGATGATAAACGTGTTAAATCCACCTCTGGGGATTCCTTTTTTTCTTCCATTCTAGGACTAATGACTCCACACTTCTTCAAAGTACTTAATTAGTCTCATCAGGCACCCAGACTTGATACCTAGGTCCAAATTTAGATACAGAGTTGGCAAAGCTGTTTAATTGGCATTTGAGGCCATTAGAAGGAGCCAGGAGAGGAAAGCGACATTGTCCTGAGGTGATTTGAGCCGTGAATGAGGGTAAGGCTATATTCCTGGCCTGTGTTCCTGTCACTAGGAACATTTGCTAATCTGCTGACAAAATGCAGTGGGAAAATCGCCTGGACACACTGGAGGCCGGTGTTCTGTCATTCGAGCAGAGCAGGCACTCCACCAGCCCCGGGAGTATCAGTGATTATACTGCTTACTCTTTGGTTTGGGTTCCTATTTTCTCTATGGTTTGGTGGCATTGGTGATGCATGTTTATTAATTGCTTAAAGAAGCTTTTGTCCTTAGAAAAATCAACAGACTCTTAACTGAAGTAATTTTTTTCTCTATTTTAATTTTTATTGATATTTCTGAGTTCTGAGGAAATTACCTGCATATTAAATGATCATTGAAACCTTTTTCTCTATTGTTTTGGGAATTTTCTGGCACTCCTTTTTGTAATTATACCCTTTCTCCTGCCTAAGTAAAACAGAATGATTTAGTTAGAATTTGGGGATGAAACATCAATTCTTTTTTTCTCAATAAAAATCTAGGATTCAAGTTAATTTTCATGCTCCAATTTGTATTCCTCCTTCCCCTTATCTTTAGCTCTTTTCTAACATTACTTACCTTTAGCTAAGCTGATTATGTTTATTTCCACCTGAGTCTTTCTCATCCTGTTCTCACCAGCTGGTGTGCCTCTTCTCCCTTCTTTACTTATGTAGACATGCTACTGGTTTTTCAAAATTCAGCAGCAAGGCATATCCTTCATAAAGATATCTCTGGGTAATTCACACTAACCTCCTGTTTCCTGAACTCATTGTATAATATTACTCAGGTTTACACACATGCACATGTGCGCACACACATAAAAACACACACACACACAACTGACTAGATAAGCTTTTTGAAGATATGTACTGCACCTCAATGTCATCTAGCTGTATGGTGTGTATTGTTTATACATATTCAATAGACATACATTTGTTGTCCATCTCTGTGATCCCAGAGTCTAAAACATAGTAGGTGTTCAATAAATGTTTGTTGAAAATGCTGAAGAGTTTATTTAAACTACCTTGATGAAGTACTAGGTCTCCTATATTAAATTGTAACATTTGATGTAAAAAACTTGGTAGTCATCAAGCATAGAACTTGCAAGAACCAGCTCAAGCCTTATCTCTTCCATGACAAATTCCCTAAGCTAGTCGCAATCCTGATTTCTCCTCCTCATTTAGTAAGATAGAGTTACTAAACTATCTTATCTACCCTCTTTGTTTATTTTTCCTGTTCCCGTTTCTTTTTATTGAGATTGACTATTTTTTACAATTACATTTTATTTATGTTGTTTTGTTTTTTCTTAGTTTCTCTTGGGTTGATGATATTTACCAGTAACTTATCACAGTCTGCCTTCAAATAATATTATACCTTTTTATATGTAGTATAAAAACCTTGTAACCGTTTACTTCAATCTCTTTATCCTTCGTGTTATTGTTGTCTGTATTTTACTTACACCTATGGTGTAAATCCCAAACTACAGTGTTATTATTTTTGCTTTAAGGTCAGTTATATTTTTAAAATAGTTTTTAAAAGTGAGAAAATTGTCTTTAGCATTTCCCCATATATTTTCATTTTTGGCTTTCCTCAATCCTCTGTGAAGCTTTAACTTGCTATTTTAACTATTTCTAAGAAACTTCCTTTAACATTTTTTGAGTGCAATGGATTCTTTTAGTTTTGTTCACCTGAAAATGCATATTTATTTATCATTTTTGAAAGATATTTTCCCTTGTTAAAGAGCTGTAGGTAGACAGTTTTTATTCATATTTCAATATATTTGGTTTGTATAGTTTCTGATGAAGCACCTGCTGTCACCCTTTTCTTTGTTGCTCTGAATATATGTCACAATATGTTTTATGTTCCTGGATCATTTTAAGATTTTCTTTTTATCATTAGTTTTCAGCAATTTGATTTTTTTGTGCCTTGACATACAGTACCCTTCTGAGGATTCCATTTTGTTCTCTGAATTTTCCCTCCAGTTTGGCTGGTGGGAAGACAGACTATTCCTAGCCTTTTGTGAGCCAGAGGTGTTTTCTGACTAGTTCTTTCTGATGGTTCTTTCCACAGCCTTGGGCCACTTTCTTCTTTGCTTGAACAGGTAAGTAGCTAGCCAAAGTCTCGAGCAGACCTCAGTGCAGATCTCACTAGTTCTCTCTTTGTAAAGCTCCTTCCTTCGCAGTACTAGGCTCCACAAAAATTCTATCTTTCTTGGGTCACCTGAATTGTGATCTCTGCTTTTTCAATTTAGGGAGACTGCTTGGTTCTGTGTTGTTGCCTCAAAACTGCCTCCAGGAAGTAAGCTGATGAACTTGAGGTCCCATTGTTTTTCTTCTCTCAGAGGTCTCTTTTCTAAGCCATTGTTTTTTATATTTTGTCTCATTTTCTAGCTGTTTATAACAGGAGTGGTGATGATGGTGGTGGTGCTAACTTCATCTCTTTTTTTACTCCATTTGGCTTGAAGTAAAATTGTGGATATAATGGTGGAGTTTGAAGGTGATTTTTACTTCCAAACCTACAGCTATTAAAGACCAAATGAATATCTCAGGGTTTATGATAGAAGAGAATAGCCAGTAAATTAATGATAAGACCAGAGCATATATGAGTATCCAGTGATTCCCAAGTAATGAAAAATAAAAGGATCACAAAGATGCTCTGAATTACAAAGTTCTTTTAACTGTGCATCAGTTATAGTAGGAAATATCATGACATGTAGTCCTTTCCTTCTACAATCTCTGCAGTCATAGAATTCTTTTAAATGGAGTAACTGAGATCCAAAGAGGTCATTACCTTTCTTTTTGGCAGACAGTTGTCAGGGAGCACCAAAATGAACTAATATGCTAAATGTTTGAATAGTATATGTACTGGTATAGGTAAAAGAAAAGCAACTTTAATGTTCTGACTTTAAATTAGGAGATTATACGTTTAACTTCCTAATGGATACTTTATTGCCTTTCCATTCATTTTGTATAAAAACAGCTCCTCTTAAAATTTTGCTTTGGTATGTTGATTTAGCTTTGGCCTAACTCTCCCAAAATTCAGTGAAAAATTTAGCATCTAAATCTCCATTAAAAATAGTAATGCATTTTAATGAGCATAGTTATACCATTCAGAAATGATATAAATGTGTAGAGATGAATATAGCTTCAAACTCTATAGAGGGTTACATAATTTTAATATTTTTAAAATTAGTTTCTTTTAAAGTGTTATGGATTTTCAAATAAAATTACTCTCTATTATTATATACTTAGAGATATTTTCTATGAATAATATGTAAATTATTTGCTTTTCTGAGCCTGTTATGGTTTTCCAATATTACATGGAATAATATGTTGGGAAAATTTTTCTGTTTTGTGGCAACTTTATCTATCTTTTAAAAATGGTTCAAATCCCCAGTTATAATATCTTATTGTTAAATAATTTAAAAAACATTCTGCAAGAGAATCTCAGGATTAATAGAAATTATTTGATATTGGCTAATTGCAAATTTTAACCATAATTCTTAATAAGTTTCTCTTTGACATGAATTTATAATATCAATTATAATGTATCTGCCTCTCTAAATCAAAGGAGCTATTAAAACCAAATGATCCAATTACAGGTTTGTTTTAAAAATGAATGAATAGGAGTTCTTTATATATTTTGGAAATTAATCCTTTATCAGATGTATCATTGCCAAATATCTTCTCCCATACAGTGGGATCCCTTTTCATTTTGTTGATGCTTTCTTCTGCTGTGCAGAAGCTTTTTATTTTGATGTTGTGCCATTTGTTTATTTTCTCCTTTGTTTCCCTTGCCCTAGGAGATGTATCTGTAAACAATTTTCTATGAGAGATGTCTGATATTTTGCTGCCTATGGTTGCTTCTAGGATTTTTATGGTTTCATAATTTACATTTAAGTCTTTTATCTATTTTGAGTTTATTTTTGTGCATGATATAAGTTGATGGTTTAGTTTCATTTTTTGCGTGTACCTGCATGCAATGTTTTCCTAACACCATTTATTGAAGAGAACATCTTTACTCCACTGTATGCTCTTAAAACCTAACAAAAGGAAGACAAACAATCCAATTAAAAAAATGGGCAAAAGACCTAAATAGACACTTCTCCAAGAGGACATACAGATGGCCAACAGACATATGAAAAAATGCTCAAAGTCACTAATCATCAGACCTGAGCTAATCTTGATGATTAATTGTTGGATTCTAGGCTTAAATATAGGTAAAGGTGAAGATGTGGGTGTGTTTTAACAAAAAACATATATTCATAAATAGAATGAACAGTGAGATTTTCAATAGACTTCATACTGACTTGTTTCCCTTTATTTTACTTGACTGCACATCAGAAAACATGCTCAGGTGATGTAATCTGTTAATTATATTTAAAGCTTATATTTCCTTATATATTGTAGTTCTTCTGTGAAGAGACTTCCATGAGCTGAATTTGCAATTATGTTAAATGAAATAAGCCAGTCAGAAAAAGGTAGTTCAGAATTTTAACATACACATTCAAAATATTGTCTTCACTATGGAAATACTTCTGAGGAAACTTTTACATAAAATTAAGGTCAAACATTTTCACATTGTCTGACTGTCAATATATAAAATCAGCTACTGTTTTACCATAAAATGTTTTCTTCAGCATGTATTGTATGTTCAGCATTATGCTGAAACTATAGGTATACAGAGAAAGTGTGAGCATTTACAAAGTCAATGAAAAGAGACATTTAAGTGGAAAGTACTTTTAGCATTATGTTTTGACTTATCACTATGGAGGATGAGGATTTAATGTGTTTCTGTTACAGAAAACTGGAGAAGAACCAAGCAATACTTAGAGAGATGGAGTTACATTTATTACGCACGGGTCCAGAGGAAAAATGTCTCTCAAATTCTGGGCCCCAACATGGAGGAATTTTCCCTATTTATATGTTTTTACCTTCTTTGTCTCCAAAATATGGGGTGTTTCCGGCCCCCTTTGTAAGTTCTTAAAGAGCCCCTATGTGCTGGGGCCTTGAGATCACAACCAAAGGCCTGGCCTGGTGCCAGCACTGATAATTTTATCCAGGGAAGGTTTTTTTTTTTTTTTTTAATTTTTTTATTGATTAAGGTATTACATATGTGTCCTCATCCCTCCATTAAACCCCCAAGCCCCCTCCCCCCACTCATGCCCTCACGCCCTGGGTGTTCATGTCCATTGGTTAGGCTTATATTCATGCATACAAGTTTTTTGGTTGATCTCTCCTCCTTTTCCCCCCACCCTCCCCTACCTTCTCTCTGAGGTCTAGCAGTCTGATTGATGCTTCTCTGCCTCTGGATCTGTCCCTGTTCATCAGTTTATGTTGTTTATTATATTCCACAAATGAGTGAGATCATGTGGTATTTGTCTTTCTCTGACTGGCTTATTTCACTTAACATAATGCTCTCCAGTTCCATCCATGTTGTTGCAAATGGTAAGAACTCCTTCTTTTTTACTGCAGCGTAATATTCCATTGTGTAGATGTACCACAGTTTTCTAATCCACTCTTTTGCTGATGGGCACTTAGGCTGTTTCCAAATCTTAGCTATGGTGAATTGTGCTGCTATGAACATAGGGGTGCATATATATCCTTTCTGATTTGTGTTTCTAGTTTCTTGGGATATATTCCTAGAAGTGGGATCACTGGGTCAAATGGGAGTTCCATTTTCAGTTTTTGGAGGAAACTCCATACTGTTCTCCACAGTGGCTGCACCAGTCTGTATTACCACCAGCAGTGCAAAAGAGTTCCTTTTTCTCCGCATCCTCGCCAACACTTGTTGTTTGTTGATTTGTTGATGATAGCCATTCTGATGGGTGTGAGATGATACCGCATTGTCGTTTTGATTTGCATCTCGGATAATTAGTGACTTTGAGCATGTTTTCATATGTCTCTTAGCCTTCCTTCGAAAAGTATCTATTTAGGTCCATTGCCCATTTTTTGATTGGATTGTTTATCTTCCTTTTGTTAAGTTGTATGAGTTCCCTGTAAATTGATAGATCGTCCCTCCCCCAACTGGTGGGCGGAGTTATGATATAACTTGCATCTGCCGCTGAGACATCCCTGAGACATTCAACCATCAATCAGCGTGTGCCCAGTGCCCTGGGGCCCACCCCTTCCTGTTCCCTCAAAAGGCCTCTTCACCGCTCCACTTGTTGCTGTTCTCCCAGGCTATTCTCTGTCTGTGAGTCAGCCCGGTTGGGTCCTTCCTTCTTCTCCTCCCCCTCCTCTAATCCTGGTTTCTCTACCTCCTCCATAATGAATCTTGCTCATTAGTGCGAAATAAACCTTCTCTTTAACATGTCTTGGTCTCCGACTCCCGTTTCCTGCCCCTCAAACCTTACATCTGGTGCCGAAAATCCAGGTGGGTGAGTGCATCCCATTTGACGTTTCACGGTCTGGGGTGCTCTCCACTTCCCCCCATTCTTCTCTCCTTGTGGTTTGGGACCCTCAGCCTCCTCCCCCCGGCTCGGCAGCATCAGCGGTAAGTCCCAGCCCATGCTAATTCCTGGTGGTTTTTCTGGTGTCTCTGTCCGTAAACCGCGGCCCACGTCAGAGATTGCCTTCTGGGCATAGCCCTCTGGGCCCCTCCAGGAGGGGTTCCGAACCTGGGGAGGCAGTGAAGACGTTCCTGCCCCCTCGGTTCTCTGGCCTTTTGGCCTCCATCCGGACCCCAGGAAGTAGAGGAGACGTCCTTTACTGTCCCTCGGGTTCCCTATTTGTAGCCTTGGCTCAAGAACTGGGACGCTGGTCCTTAGCCATTCGCTACCTGACCCCAGGAATTGGAATGGGAAATCACCAAACACACCTCTAGGGTGTCTCCTCACCAATCTGGCTATTTCTGTAACATGGCGTGGCCTCAGTATGAACTGGAATGGGTCCAGATGACCCTGAAAGCGGGACTTAACATCCTCACTGACCTCAGTAATTTCTGCCGAAGAGCCGGGAAGTAGCCCAAGGTCCCATATGTTCAGGCTTTTTTTTCTATCTGCTGTCCTGTCCCTCCCTCTGCTCCTTCTGTTCCACAGCCCAGGTTCTCCTAGCTCGCGAGAAACCCCCCTCAAACTGGTCCTCAGCCAGTCTCTGACTCTTTCTGTCTCTGACTCTTTCGACTCAGCCGTTCTTTCATTTCCACCCTTCCTGCTCCCGCCGCCCCAACTTTCTACTCCCTCTCTTCCTCCTCCTTCATTGCCGCGGCCACCCCTTTCCTGGCCACCCCTTCCCAGTGGCTGTCGCCGCTGCGGGAGCCACCGTCACCGCCTCAGGCTGCGAGCTGACCAGAGGCGGCCGTGCAGCATGAGAACCACCTGCCCACCATCCCGCCTGCCGCTCCAAACAGCTGAGTGAGATTTCTGTTTTGGGTTGCTCTTTCTTGTATATTGTGAGCAGCCGCCATCTCTTGCCACATGGCCTGCCATTCCCATGGGGGCCACCATCTTGAAATGGCAAGTCTTGCCCCTCTCTGGCCACATGGCCTGCCGTTCCCATGGGGGCCGCCATCTTGACACAGCAAGTCCAACCCCTCTCTTTAAATGGTTACTAAGACCTCCCACAGCCTGCCCCCGCAGGCTCGGCCTGGTGTGGCCGCCTGCCGCTGCGCTGCTCTTCCTCCTCCTCCTCCGGCCCATGGCTGCCGCCTGCTCCGCCACCCCCTCCCCTAATGCCTTCTCACACTCAGGTCCGAGATCCAGTGAACATGGCGTTTAATTTTTAATGCCCGTGAGGAACAGGCAGAGTAAGCCTGCCTTCGACAAAAGGTGAAACTGCAAACCCAAGCCTTGGCAGCTCTGAGGCCGACGGCAGCCATGTATGGTCCAAAGGGGACTGTGCGTGGTGGGGGTGCAACGAGAGGACAAATGCCACCTGGAGGATGCTTCAAATGCAGAAATGAAGGCCACTGGGCAAAGCAGTACCCTGGCCCCTGGCTCCAACCAAGCCCTGCCCCGCGTGCAGTAAAAGTGACTGCCCCTGGAAAAGTGACGGGCCCTCTGCGTCTCAGCATAGAGGGGCTCCCTTCCAGGTTATGACCCACCGCTGGCCATGCTGGGACTGGCCGAAGACTGAAGATGCCCGGACTCAATGACCCCCATCACCCTCGCCAAGCCCAGGGTAATGCTCAAGGTAGCAGGTAAGCAGGTCTCCTTTCTGGTTGACACGGGGGGTACCTTCTCTGTCCTGCCCTCCTTTTTCCGGGCCACTCTTCCCTTCCACGATCTCGGTCATGAGTATTGATGGCAAATCACCCTTTAATGCTCTGAAAACTGCCCTGGCCTCAGCGCCTTCTCACCCCGCCCTCTCCCCGACTTCACCCTCCCTAGAGAACAACTTTCTTGCCAGCACAGGCTTATCAGAAACTTGGATCTTTATCTCTAGGAAAAAAGTGGCAGTTTTGAATTCAAGAGGTTAGAGGCCTGGAAACAGGCTTCAGGGCCTGTTCCCTCCTCCCCCTGCCTTTTCTAAATATTTTAAATAGCATACAATACTGAAACATTAATTGCTAGACATGTTTAGAAATATTTAATGGAAGGTATATTGAAAGAAAGAAAGAAGTTCTAAAGTTAACTGTTGACAAGAATTGTAAAAGGACTCAGACTCTTACCATCTGTTTGCATTTACTTGGGAGGACCCAGAGAGCAGGTATCCCACCACCTCACCTGGACGGTCCTGCCCCAGGGGTTCAGAGACAGTCCTCATCTGTTTGGCCAGGCCTTACCCAGAGACCTCCGACGATGCTCGTTAGAACCCAGCACTCTTCTCCAGTATGTAGATGATCTCCTTCTCTGCAGCCCCTCCCTGGACATGTCTCAGAGGCATACAGCTGGCCTCCGCTGGTAGGATTCTTCCACCATTGGGTCCCAAACTTTGCTCTCTTAGCTAAGCCCCTATACCAGGACACTAAAGAAACACCAGTAGGCCCCCTCTCTTCACCCTCCCTCGTTTGCCAGGCTTTTTCTAAGCTCTGGGATACCCTTCTGGCATCTCTCTCTCTCTCTCTCTCTCTCTCTCTCTCTCTCTTTGTCTCTCTCTCTCCCTCCCTCCCTCCCTCCCAGACATCTCTAGGCCTTTCCAACTATTTACTGATGAAAGACAGAAATAGCTATGGGGGTTCTCACCCAGCCTCTAGGGTCATCCTTAACCCCCGTAGCCTACCTGTCCAGACAGCTTGATCCCACTGTTCAGGGATGGCAGCCCTGCCTCCGGGCTCTGGCTGCAGCCACCATTCTCAACAAGGAGGCCCAGAAGATCTGCCTCCAGCAACGCTTACAGGTCTTCTGCACCCATAGACTATAGGATATTCTGTCCCACCAATCCTTATCTCTCCTTGCCCCCTCTCGCATGCAGGAACTCCATCCCCTGTTCCTCGAGAATCCTGACATATCCCTAACTCAGTCCCAACCCTGAACCCGGCCACTCTTCTTCCTGCTGCCTCCACCCAACCTGCGGCAACGCACTCCTGCCCCGACGTCGTCAGAGGCCCTCACTCAACCTCGGGTGGGACTCTCAGATTTTCTTTCTCTAATCATGATTTAACTAAACTGCACATACCCTACCGCCCACAATCATCGGGTAAAATCAAGAGGATCAACGGCTTCCTTAAAGGCCATCTAACTAAACTCTCTAGAAATTCACAGCTCCTGGCCAGACCTCCTGCCCATGGCCCTGACTGGAATCCAGGCTACACCAAGGAGCCCCACCTTCTTAAGCCCTTTTGAACTTATCTTCCATACCTGCCCTTACTCAGGCAACTGCTCCAGGAACACACTGACAGATTTCTGCCCAGGCCAGAACCAGCCAACCAAGACTCCCAAGGACTAGCCCTCCAGCTGGGGGACTCCGTCCTCCTCAAGAATCTTACTCCCAGGTTGTATTTCAGCTCCAAGTCCAGAAAAGCAGCAAAACCAGACAAGTGACACTGTGGCAGCCTCAGGACCAGCTTTTACCTCCCAAGTGACTCAACAGGATCGCTCTCGAGACTTTACCAACCAGTCCCATGGGGAAATTATGCTGCTGCACCCCTCGTCCAGCCTCCCATCATTAGGCCCACTGGTATCTATTCCTTTAATTTTGCTCTTTGGCCTGTCTCATGCACTGTTTCACTAGTCTTTTGCAGAACAGAATGCAGGCGTTCACCAACCCAAAGGTGGGAGAGATCTATCAGGCCCTGAATTCAGAACCTAGCACCAGAATCCTTGAGACCCCAGGTAGACGCCCCTAACAACGCCTCCTCTCAGCAGGAAATAGCTATGGAAAATGGACCTTCACCCCCTGACCTTTCCCGGACTCTCAATTTTTTTAATATCACCAAAAGCCTGGAATGATAGATCATCCCTCCCCGCAACTGGTGGGCGGAATTATGACGTAACTTGCGTCTGCCGCTGGGACATCCCCAAGACATTCAACCACCAATCAGTGTGTGCCCAGTGCCCTGGGGCCCACCCCTTCCCATTCCGCCCTGGGTCCCACCCCTTCCTGTTCCCTCAAAAGGCCTCTTCACCGCTCCACTTATTGCTATTCTCCCAGGCTTTTCTCTGTCTGCGAGTCAGCCCAGTTGGGTCCTTCCTTCTTCTCCTCCCCCTCCTCTAATCCTGGTTTCTCTACCTCCTCCATAATGAATCTTGCTTGTTAGTGTGAAATAAACCTCCTCTTTAACATGTCTTGGTCTCCGACTCCCGTTTCCTGCCCCTCAAACCTTACATAAATGTTGGAGATTAAACCCTTATCAGTGATGACATTGGCAAATATGTTCTCCCATGCAGTGGGCTTTCTTGTTGTTTTGTTGATGGTCTCCTTTGCTGTGCAAAAGCTTTTTATTTTGATGTAGTCCCATTTGTTTATTTTCTCTTTAGTTTCCATTGCCCTAGAAACAGTATCAGTGAAGAAGTTCCTTCGGCATATGTCTGAGATTTTTCTGGCTGTGGATTCCTCTAGTATTTTTATGGTTTCCTGTCTTATGTTTAAGTCCTTTATCCATTTTGAGTTTATTTTTGTGTATGGTGTAAGTTGGTGGTCTAGTTTCATTGTTTTGCATGTATCTGTCCAATTTTCCCAACACCGTTTGTTGAAGAGACTATCTTGACTCCATTTTATGTTCATGCCTCCTTTGTCAAATATTAATTGGGCATAGTGGTTTGGGTCGATTCCTGGGTTCTCTATTCTATTCCATTGATCTATATGTCTATTCTTGTGCCAGTAACAGTGGCTTTGTAATACAGATTGATATCTGGTATTGAGATCCCACCTACTTTGTTCTCCTTTCTCAGGATTGCTGCAGCTATTTGGGGTCTTTTTTAATTCCAGATGAATTTTTGGAAAGTTCACTGTAGGTCTGTGAAATATGCCGTTGGTATTTTAATGCGGATTGCATTGAATCTGTAGATTGCTTTGGGTAGTATGGACATTTTGATGATGTTGATTCTACCAATCCATGAACATGATAAGTTCATCCATCTATTTATGTCTTCCTCTATCTCTTTTTTCAGTGTCCTATAGTTTTTCGCATATAGGTCTTTTACCTCCATAGTTAAATTTATTCCTAGGTATCTTAATTTTTTTTGGTGCGATGGTAAACGGGATTGCTTTTGTAGTCTCTCTTTCTGTAAGTTCACTATTGGTGTAAAGAAATGCCATCTATTTCTTGGCATTAATTTTGTATCCTACTACATTGCCAAATTCATTTATTAAGTCTAATTATTTTTTGATGGAGTCTTTAGGGTTTTTTATGTACAATATCATGTCATCTGCAAATAATGACAGTTTTACTTCTTCTTTTCAAATTTGGATGCCTTTTATTTCTTCTTCCTGTCTGCTCGCAATGGCTAGTACTTCCAGTACTATGTTGAACAGGAGTGGTGAGAGTGGGCATCGTAGTCTTGTAGAGCTATAAACTTCCCTCTCAGGACTACTTTCATTGTGTCCCATAGATTTTGGATTGTTGTGTTTTTGTTGTCATTAGTTTCCAGGATGCTTTTAATTTCTTCTTTGATCTCTCTGGTTACCCATTCATTATTTAATAGCACGCTATTCAGCTTCCAAGTGTTTGAGATTTTTGGGTTGTTTTTGTTGTAGTTTATTTCTAATTTTATGGCGTTGTGGTCTGAGAAGATGCTTGGTATGATTTCAATCTTCTTAAATTTGGGTAGACTTTTCTTGTGACCCAATATGTGGTCTATTTTTGAAAATGTCCCCTGTGCACTTGAGAAGGACGTATATTCCGTGGCTTTGGGGTGAAATATTCTGAAGATGTCAGTTCAGTCCATCTGATCTAGTGAGTCATTTAGGATTGCTGTGTCTTTGTTGATTTTTTGTCTAGAGGATTTATCCAGTGATGTCAGTGGTGTATTAAAGTCCCCTACTATGATTGTATTGTTGTCGATCTCTCCCTTGATGTCTTCCAGGAGTTTTGTTATGTATTTGGGTACTCCTGCATTGGGTGCATATATGTTTATCAGGGTTATATCCTCTTGTTGTATCGATCCCTTTAGTATTATGAAGTGGCCTTCCTTATCTCTTGTTGTGGCATTTACTTTGAGGTCTATTTTGTCAGATATTAGTATTGCTACCCCAGCTTTTTTTAAATTTCCATTTGCTTGAAAGATATTTTTCCATCCCTTCACTTTCAATCTGTGTGAGTCTTTTGTTCTGAGGTGGGTCTCTTGTAGACAGCATATATATGGGTTCTTATCCATTCAGCCACTCGATATCTTTTGATTGGAGCATTTAGTCAGTTTACATTTGAAGTTATTACTGAAAGGTATTTGTTTGTAGTCATATCTATTTTTGTGTCTTTGTTCCTTCTTACCTGTTTATTTCTTCTTTTTACAGTATACCCTTTAGCATTTCTTGCATTGCTAGTTTGGTGGTGATAAACTCCCTTAGCCTGTTTTTTTGTCTGCGAAGCTCCTGATTTCCCCTTCAATTTTGTTTGATAGTCTTGCTGGATAGAGTATTCTTGGATTCGGTCCTTTGCTTTGCAACACTTTGTATACCTCCTCCCATTCCCTTCTAGCTTGATGTGTTTCTGTTGAGAAATCATTTGATAATCTGATGGGGGTTCCTTTGTAGGTAACTCTCTGTCTCTCTCTTGCCGCCTTTAAGATTCTCTCTTTGTCGATGATATTTGCCATTGAAATTATGACGTGTCTTGGTGTGGGTCTTTTGGGGTTGATCCTGCTTGGAACTCTCTGTACTTGTGTAACTTTTTTCTTCCCCATATCAGGGAAGTTTTCTGTCATTATTTCTTCAAATAGATTTTCTAATCCTTGCTGCTCTTGTCCTTCTGGCAGCCCTATTATATGTATGTTACTTCATTTCATGTTGTCCCAAAGCTCCCTTAGGCTTTCCTCCTGCTTTTTAATTTTTTTCTCTAATTGCTGTTCAGATTGAGCTTGTTTCTGTACCTGATCTTCTAACTCACTAATGCGGTCCTCTGCTTCTTCTAGTCTACTGTTGAAACTTTCCATGGTGTTTTTGATTGTAGCTATATTACTTTTCATTTCTTCCTGATTCTTGCATAGGTTGTTGATTTTCTCATCCATCCGATGTATAAATTCCACGACCATTACTCTGAACTCTTTTTTGGTCATGTTGCATGCTTCAGTTTCACTAATTTCCTTTCTTGGCGACTCTTCATTTTCTTTCCTCTGGGGATTGTGTTGTCTCCCCATTCTGACTATCACCAGAAGGTTCAAACTTTGAGTTGCGTGGACCTGGGCCATGTGCCGTGGGAACTTCGCACCACCTGAGTTTTACTGAAGTGCTCCGACACTAGGATGTGTGGCTGCCATGGGTTGGTGGGAACCAGGTTTGCCCAGGGTCAGTGTTCCCAGAGTTCAGTGTGGTCTCATGTGCGCACCTAGAATCAGGGACCCTGCCTGCACTGCACCGTTGACATGTGCTGAAAATGAGTCCCCTAGCGCATTCCAGGAGTCAGAGTTTCCCTGTGTCTGCACCAAGAATCAAGTATTAGAGTCTCTGTTGCCTTGTGCGGCTTCTTGCTGAGAATCAGGGTCCCCGTGTGCACATGCACCAAGAATTGGAGTCACTGGCTCTTAGTGTGAATGCACTGCGAGTCAGGGATCCCAGGCACACATGGTAAGAAACAGAGTCAAGTTGGTGGTGCTCAGTGCTGCCTCTTGCCAGGAGAATTTGGGTCCAGGTCACCATGGGGGACTGGGTTGTACAATAGCTCTGTGGCGTGCCTGCGCTGCAGAAAACTGACTTCCGTGTGTGCTTGCTCAGAATCAAAGTCAGGTGGCACTGCCACCCTGCGTGGGCTTCGGGTTTGTCCACCCGATTGTGTTGCGGGGAGCAGATTCTAGTCTCTCAGATTCCAGTAGCAGCGCTGTGGTCCACGCGCGCTCTCTCAAGCTCAAATTCCCTGTAGGGGCGCTGTGTCCCGTGCGTGCACTCTCAAGCTCAAATTCCCCATAGGGGAGCTGCATCCCACAAAGCTCAAATTCCCTGTAGGGGAGCTGAGTCCCGCGCATGCTCTCAAGCTCAATTTCCCGTAGGGGTGCTGCGGCTCAAGCGAGGGGCATGTCTATCAGTTACTATGGTGCTATCTGCGAGCCTGCGGGGAGGGATAGGCTCCTTGACTCACAGAAATCTGCTGCCGGGAAGTCTGGATTCTTGTTGTCTGTTGGTCTGAAGCTGTGGTCGCAGTTCTCTGTCCCCAGTGCTACAGGGTCCTGGTTTGTGTCTGAGACCAGGATCCTAGTCTCAAGCAGCTCTGTTTCTCAAGATGGCATGGTCTCCATGCCTGCATCGGCCTCCCAGAAGAGTCCGCTTTGTGCGCAGGGCTCTGCTGTCTAAGACTGCCTGGTTTGGCAGCCCCTTAGAAGACCTGCAGAATCTAACTGTCCCTAGCTCATACACACACACTCCACACACGTCTACACTCTCCTCTATGGGTTCCTCACTCTCTCACACTCTCTCACACCCGTCGCCATCTTCCCTACTCCCAGGGAAGGTTTAATGGCCTCTCTGAAGTGGGAGTAGTCTTATTTTCCTTATTATTTAAGCAAGCAAGCAAGCAAGCAAGCATTTACAGTAGCCAAATAGCAGGGTCAAAATTTCAAACAGCAGTTTTTATAAAAACCACTGGTTTTATGTACATGTGTCAAATCATTGACTCTTAGTCATTGTCAGGGAGGGAGTTATATTTACCCCTGAGGACTATAATCTTAATTTTCTGCCTAATAAAGTTAGTGGGCCTGCTTATAAGATAAGGGCCTGGAATGAGGGCCAGGAGTAATCTTTAGAGAGTCCAAAGAGTCCTGGACTCTCAATTTTGCCTGGTTGTCTTAAGCTGGGTGTGATGAAGCCACGTTGGGATTCCAGCGACCTTGACTGCCATGGAGGTGGTCCTTTCCAGGTAGGAGTCAGTCCTTGGGTGGCAAATTCCTTTACTCAAACAGAGTCACCAGGGTGGAAGGGATGAACTGGATCAGAAGTTGGTACAGGCAGAGCGTCTCGGACGTGCTTCTGGATTGCTTCCTGGGTAGACTGTAAAGTCTGTGAGAACTTGAGTAAAGACTGGTTATGGATTTCAGCTTTTCTAGATTGGGTAGATCAGGGTCTGGAAGAGTCACTAGAATCTGTAGAGGCCCCACTGGTTTTAGGGCAGCCTCCTGCACTGCTTCCTCTGTGGCCCGGTTTCCTCTTGCTTCTGTGGAGACCACTTACCTTGTAAATAGCACTATGTACATGAGCCATTGTAAATGCATACCTGTTATCAGTATAAATTGTTACTGATGTTTCTTTTGTCCACCGGAGAGCCTGAAACTGGGTGACTCGAGTGTTTGACATCCAGCGCTCCAGTGTGTTCCAGAGTAAAGCCTCAACCTCATGTGGGGCAGTTAGGATTGGTTCCTGCCCTAAGGTTAACTTATTTGCTTTTTTGATAAGCATAGCTGTGGCTGCTACCGCCTGGAGGCAAGTATGTCACCCAAATGCAAAGGGGTCAAGTCTTTTGGACAAATAGGCTACCAGCCTTTTCTAGGGGCTGAGACTTTGGGTGAGTACCTCTTTGCCTATGCCCCTTGTCTTACATATGTAGAGGTGGAAAGACTTAGTTACATCTGATAGCGCTAGTTGGCCCATCGTCCTTGCTCTGCTCATGTCTGTCTAACTGCCTAATATATTACCTCAAAGATCCTGGCTCTGAATTCTTTTAGGGAAAATGGACATTGAATTTCTTCTGTAGCTGCTTCGTGCTGAGGAGGGACGGAGTTTTCTCTCAGAGCCAAGAGATCCTTGCTGTCTGTCAGAGGGACGATGAGGCCTGGCAGAGACAAACTGTAACAAATGGTCTGGTGGAAGGGAAAGAAAACATTTCAGTTTTAATAACCTCTATTGAAATAGAATTTTTCTCCTCAAAATTACCTCTATGTTTATCAAAAGAGCCAGATCAAGACCAATTTATCTATTGTATTCAATTTGGCCTGATTGTTTGCATAAACACAACAAGAATGGTAACTGACTACCTTTGCTGGAATTTCATGATTGAATCTTAGTGTGCCCCATAGGGCCAGGAAGCCAAGCCATCCAGCTGCCGTCTGGCCTGCCTGTAGTATCTGCTGAGTAAGGTGAATCCCTCACCTGCAGCGACTCCACCTGGGCCCATGCCCTAGGTTTTAAGGCCCATCTCAGTAGCCCTCCTACTCATCGTGGCCTAGGGTGCTTGGGGGTTCTGCAGGGACACAGAGGCATCCTTATTGTTCCCCTTCTACTGTTCCTGCCAGTGATGGTAGGGCATGGGCCTGACACTCCAGCGCCAGCCATTTTCAGGGCTCCCAAGCAGGATACCAGGCTTTCTCCGTGGCACTCTTATTGGCTTCAAGTCTTCAGAGTTCAGACAGGGATCTTTAAAACATGATACTCCAGTCAAAGTTTTCAGTTATTAAAACCACTATTAGAAACTGGTCTTATTGAATTTATGCAAAGAAATGTATTGCCATGATTTATTAAGCACTGCCAAATTTCAGAGGAATTGTATAAGGAGAAAAATATACTGACTTGCTCTAAGATCTTCTGATTTTCCTTGTCTGTCCTTTCTATGGATTTTTCAGAGTAATATAATTGTCTTCAAATGGCAAGAAGAAATTCAAAATGTGTCTATATTCAAATAGACAGTTACAGCTGTCCCTGTAGTAGGGTTCCCCCTATTTGACTTGTCCTTAAAATTTTATATGGTCTCTGGGAGGGGTGACATGCCCTCTCAGAAAGGACTAAGGGAGCTTTATTCTTTTATAGGGCCTTACATGTCACAGGACCTCACCGGGTCTGTAATTCCTGTAACAAAGGGCTGGTACTCACCACTTCCCTTTATTCTACACAGGCCTTCCCCAGTTTCCTAAAGTTGAGGTTTGTGCCACCCCTGACATGGGCATGGTCACACAGGCTTGCAAGACAGTAACATTGGCACTGCGACCACTTCTGACAGCTAAATCTTCTGCTACTAAATATGACACATGCTAGGGCTATCCAAATATCGTAGGGAGGTGACTAAAGTCTATTCTTGAACTTCCCACACAAAGCAAAATTGTCCTTGTCTCTCTGAAGTCATGTCCATGAAAACGCAGGCATCATCTAAGTCTATTATACAGTTTTCTGCAGGCCACTGTCAAGGCCAGTTCTTCTTTCTAGCCACAAACACAGTCTGTCTAATTTCCTTAAATGTATTCTGGCATGGGAGAAAGTTGTTTTGCTGTAAACAGGCAGCTTAACCCCTATATGACTGGGCTTAGACATCTGCCTAGAAAGCCATAATTTATAAGTTTAACATGCGGTCTTAGGTCCTTCCAACCCAACAGGGTCTCTGCCATCCCTCAGTCAGACTCCTCCTCTCTTGGAGAATCTCAAAGTCCTGAAGGCTCCCCAGTCCAGGGAGAGCACCTTTCCTTTGCCCTTTGACTTTAAGCTGCCAGTCCAAAACAGCCAGAGTTGCAGTTAGAAAGAGCTTTGCATATTGCAAAGTGCTTCTGTGGCAGTGGCTTGGATATTAGGCCCCTTGTCTTCCAGCCAGTCCCCTTTGTGGCAGAGCAGCGACTAGGCCTCTCCCAAGGGAATGCACTGGGAAAGGATCTCAGCCCATCCTCTTCCAGCAGCAATAGGTACTGAACCCTTTCAGTACATTTGCAAACAGGGAGCTTCCACTAGCTCAGTGGTCAGCAAACTGCGGCTCACGAGCCACATGCGACTCTTTGGCCCCTTGAGTATGGCTCTTCCACAAAATACCACGGCCTGGGCAAGTCTATTTCGAAGAAGTGGTGTTAGAAGAAGTTTAAGTTTAAAAAATTTGGCTCTCAAAAGAAATTTCAATCGTTGTACTGTTGATATTTGGCTCTGTTGACTAATGAGTTTGCCGACCACTGCACTAGCTCTTTCTGCTGTTTTCACAGATCCTGGGCTCGCTGCTCTATTCCTGGGGCTGCCGGAAGGCCAGTAGCAGTCACTGGCTTCTGGTTTAACTGTTGTAGCCAGCAAGCCAAAGGCCTAAGTCTTGTATTACTTGTTGTAAAATGCTCATTACTCACTGGGCAGCAGCGGGGCAGCTCTAGTGTCAGGTAAATGTCTGCTGTCCCCCGCTTTTCTTGCTGCTGCTGCTTATTCCAGGGCCGCTGCAGGCGGCTCGGCATCCAGCCCCCCTCACCCCCTTCTTTCACCTGGCTCTCGGGGGCTGAGTCTGCCTAGCAACCAGTTTTAAATCACCAGGGCAGCTGCGGACTTCAGCTCCGTTTCTCCTCTGCTTGGCTCCTGGGAGTTTAGTTTTTTGTTTTTTTTTTAATGTATTAGAATTCTTTATTCTTAGAAACCTCAATCCTTTAATGATTATCAAAAGTGAACAGTTAGCATTTTTAGGTTAATATTTATGAACACATTTAAAATGTACTTTTACTTTCAAGAAAATATATCTAGACCTGTGGTAAAACTAAGAACAGGTAAATTAGTCTAGTAAAAACTGCTATATTTTTCCTCATGCAATTTTAAGTATATTGTATTGGTCTAATTTAGTATTGGAAGAGTTAAAAAAGAATAAGCTGGAGCAGAGAAAGATTAATAGTACTTGCAGAAAACTTGCGACCTTGAATCTAGTGAAATTCTGATAAGACACCTGGACCAGACCCCTACGCCAGCAGAGCGGTCTGCAGCCAGTAAAAATCAACAAAAACCTATTTCTCCCTGCTTCATAATTAACTGCCGACACCCCCTCCCCTTTTTTCTGCATTAACCATTTACTCTGTCTTGAAATAAGGCAAATGGTCTGAGATCCTGAATATTTAGGCTTTTTACATTTAAGGATACTTTTTTTTTTTTCCTGTAACCTTTGTTTTCCCTCATAGATTTTTACTCTAAGCCCCTAGAGGGTCTTAAATCCTCCTCCTTTACCACTCCCCGCCCCCACCCCGTCCCGTACCCCAGTTCAGTTGCTTATCTCCCTTTCCGATTGTGAGTCAGAGGAAGACAATTCCTACAGAGGGGAGAAATAGAAACAGTGGGAGTTTCGGATAAAACTACAGACTACCACTGTAGTAATCCTCCCTCCTGGAGGCTGGGGTCTGACCTGTGGGGAAAAATGACTCTTAGTTGGCCTGGAAAGATAGCGGATGAGGATAAGGGTGTGTAGGGAGATTTCTTGCAAACTGAAAGCCTGGAGGGCCTCCTGAAAGAAAAGATATTTAATTCAGTTACAGATGGTATTAGAATCAGGATGAGAGAGGAAGGGAAAGACCAGGTTACGTCCTCTATGAGGATCCTAATAAATAACTGAAAACAGCAAGTCAAACAAAACACACAATCAGGAAGACAACAGACCGCACAAGACACACAATCAGGGTTAACGGGGTCCATAGATACAAGTATAGAGAGAAATTTTACCAGATATTTACCCAGAGTTTAAACAGTCCACCTGATTCCTGATTAATTTGCTTGAGGAAGTCCTTGACTTCTGGGAAGGTGTCAAGCTCCCTCTTCCACTCACTCGGAGTGGGCCTGACTGATAAGGGCCCCTATCTTACTGATTCTGTTGACAGGTCCAGAAGTGTCTGTCCACTCTCTCCAGATCTGGCCGGGTCCTGGGCTGAGGTCCGGGAGTGCCCGGAGTCCCCCGGTTCAATTCTGCTAAATCAGCAGAGCAGTGCCTCCTGGAGGCCTATCCGGCTCCCCCTGGCCCATTCATCGGAGGCCAAAAGGCCAAGCACAGTTGTTCTCGGTCAGGGAACCATTAATGTTACAGAAAACCGGAGAAGAACCAAGCAATACTTAGAAAGATGGAGTTACATTTATTATGCACGGGTCCAAAGGAAAAATGTCTCTCAAATTCTGGACCCCAACATGGAGGAATTTTCCCTATTTATATGTTTTTACCTTCTTTGTCTCCCAAATATGGGGTGTTTCCAGCCCCTGTTGCAAGTTCTTAAAGAGCCCCTATGTGCTGGGGCCTTGAGACCTCAACCAAAGACCTGGCCTGGTGCCAGCACTGGTAATTTCATCCAGGGAAGGTTTAATGGCCTCTCCAAAGTGGGAGTAGTCTTATTTTTCTTATTATTTAAGCAAGCAAGCATTTACAGAAGCCAAATAGCAGGGTTAAAATTTCAAACAGCAGTTTTCATATAAGATGGATGCTTCATTTCCACTACTTTTCTTGACCATACTCAGACCACTTCTGGTCCCACCTGCTTCTGAAGGTGGCTAATCGATTAGGCTGGTAATTGAGGTTCAGATTGTTATGATTATGTAATCATTACTCACCAACAAGCTAAGTAGTATACTATGATCACTTTTCCTGAACAACATTTTATTCTCCCCAAAGTCAATAAATGTCTGGTTTTATTGTCTTTCTTCTTTTAGTTTTTCTATGAACTTACCACTATCTTAGACCAATCTCTCTCCCAATTGTAGAAATATCATCTCAAAACTTTCAGACACATTAGGTTTCTACCAGGTTCATCTTTTGAAGAAATATCTCTTGATACCTTTCACCTGCTCCAATCTTAGACCAGTTGTTCTCTAGCTCTGTTACACAGCTGTCATCCTGGGATTTTTCCTCACAAGCCTCCCCTTTCCTACATTATATCCCCTGCTTCCTGAATTCCAAAGCTTCCTCCTTCTTAGTTTACTCTCCTGTATTGGAGGAGTATATTTTCCAGTAGTTTCTTGAGTAGGCTTTTGTGCCAAGTAAAATTTCTGATATTTTTGTACCTCTAAAAATATTTTTATTCTACCTTTATATATGACTAGAGGTCCAGTATATGGTCCCTTGGCCTGGCCTGCAGGGATCTGGCAGAAAATGGCTCTCCAACATCCCCCGAGGGGTCTCCGATTGTGAGAGGGCACAGGCCAGGCCAAGGGACCCCATGGGTGCATGATCAGGGCCGAGGAGGGACCGCGGGAGGGCTCTAGGGTGCATCTGGCCTGTCTCCCCCAGTCCCAATCAGCCAGACCCCAGCAGCAAGCTAACCTACCAGTCAGAGCATCTGCCCCCTGGTGGTCAGTGTGTGTCATAGCGACTAGTCGAATGGTTGAAAGGTTGAACACTTAGCATATTAGGCTTTTATTATACAGGATTGTTATTTTTACTGCATATAGAATTCTATGTTGCAAATAATTTTCCCTCAAAATTTTGAACACATACTTCGATTGTCCTCTGATTTTGATGTTGGAATGGAAAAGGGCCCTGTAATTGCTATTCTTGAAATTTTGTGTAAAATATTTTCTCCTTCCTAATTGGGCCCTTATTGGATTGTCTGTTTTTTCCCTGTGTGTTCTAAAATTTCAGAGATGTTTCTTGGTATGTGGCCTGATTTTATTCATTATGCTTAGCACTAACCAGGCCCTTTTAATCCAGAAAGTAATATTCTTAAATTCTGGAAAATTTTCTTGAATTTTTTTCTTGAAGACTTCCCCCTCTCCATTTTATTTTGTTCTCACTCAATATTCACTAGTATTCAAATGTTAGACTTTTTGTATTGTTTTCTAATTTTATCATTTTTCTTTTCTATATCTATATATTTGTCATTTTATCCACTTTTAGGTATATATTCTCAAACTTTTGTACAACCCATTAAGTTTTTTATAGGTATAAAAATAAATATTTAAGCTAAGAAAATTACAAAATTTAAAAAAGCTGACAATTTTTTTTGGCCATACTTTCTAATAATATTTGTTGGTAGTTTGAAATAACATGAAATCAATAAAGATCATAGAAAGATGTCAAGTACATTATTATTTTATTTACATTGCTTGTCAAATCCAATGGTAATTTTATTGTCTTCTTCTTACTCAATTGCTCAGCTAAATTAGGCATAGTTGATTATTTCCTACTTCTTGAAACACTTTCTTTTTTCAACATTAATGAAAGGTTCTGTTTTTATTTCTACTTCACTGGATGATCCTGTTCAGTACCTTGTGCTGATTTTTCCTCCTCTATTGAATTTCTAGAAAATAGAGTATCCCAACAATTTAATCCTGGACCTCCTTCTCTTTTCTTATGAACTCCCTAGGTGATTCTTTTTAAAAAAATAGTAGCTTAACTGAGCTATAGTCCACATATATTAAACTATATAATAATTCAGTGTACACATATTGTACAACCCTCACTATCTAATTTTAAAGCATTTTTATCACCCCTAAACAAACCCTGTTCCTATTAGAAGTCACAACCCATTATTCCTTCCACTGTAACTTATGGCAACTACTAACCTACTTTTTATCTTTATGCATTTGCCTATTCTGGACACTTCAAATAAATTAATCATATAATATAGTCCTTTTGTTATCTGCCTCTTTCACTTAGCATAATATTTTCAAGATTCATTTATGTTATTAATATTTAGTTTTTTAATAGCCAAATAATATTTCATTGTATGGATATACCACATTTCGTATATCTGTTTAACAGTTGATAGACATTTGTGCTGTTTGCACATTTTGGCTATTGTGAATAGTGCTGCTATAAATATTTATGTGAATGTTTTAGTGTAGGTGTATATTTTTGTTTCTCTTGAGTGTATACCTATGAGTGGCACTGCTTGGTCATGTGGTTACTCTATGTTTAACTTTTTCAGGAACTGCCAAACTGTTTTCCAAAGTGGCTGCACAATTTTATGTGCCCATCAGTGATGTATGAAGGTTCTAATTTCTGCACATCCTCAACAACATTTGGTATTATTTGTCTTTTTTTATAGTTATTCTAATGGCTGTGAATGGTATCTCATTGTGGTATTGATATATTTATCTAATTAACAATAATGCTAAGCATCATTTTATGTGCTTATTTACCATTTGTATCTCTTCCTTGAAAAAATGTTTATTTAAATTTTATCCATTGGGTTGTCTTTTTATTGTTGAGTTGTAAGGATTCTTCATATGTTCTGGATGTGTGTGTGTGTGTGTGTGTGTGTGTACTTCTGGGCTATCTTTTTACTTGTTTTTTTAAGTCCTCACCTGAAGATATATTTTTTTAAATATATTTTTTATTGATTTTTTACAGAGAGGAAGGGAGAGGGATAGAGAGTTAGAAACATTGATGAGAGAGAAACATCGATCAGCTGCCTCCTGCACACCTCCCACTGGGGATGTGCCCACAACCAAGGTACATGCCCTTGACCGGAATCGAACCTGGGACCCTTCAGTCCACAGGTCGACACTCTATCCACTGAGCCAAACCAGTTTCGGCAAAGAAGATATTTTCTCCATTGCTTTCTAACAAGAGTAGACGGGAGGGAGGAGGGTTGGGGGGAGACACTGAAACATCGTTGTTATGTGAAAGAGATACATCTACTGGTTGCCTCCTGCATGTGTTCCTACCAGGGCTGGGGAACAGAACCCAGGATCCTTCAGTCCACAGGCCGATGCTCTAACCACTGAGAAAAACCGGCCAGTCTTTTCATTTTTTTGATGCTGTCCTTTGATGTACAAAAGCTTTTATTTGATGATATACAATTAATATATATTTATTGTCATTTTGCTTTTGATGTCATAGCTAAGAAACCATTTTCTAATCTAAGGTCACGAAAAATTTGCTACTATGTCTTTTAAGAGTTATATAGTTTTAGCTCTTACATTTATGTTTCTGATTCATTTTGAGTACATTTTTGCATATGGTGTGTATAGGGGTCCAACTTCATAATATTTCTCATGTAGATATAGAGTTGTCCCAACAGCATTTATTGAAAAAACTACTTTTTCTTCATTGAATTGTCTTACTCTATCAAGTTTTAAATATACTATCACTTTTAATTTCCAAGTGCTTAGTTTTATTTTCTGAGTGTTCCTATTGTATGTTCTGTAATATCCTGTTCTTATTTTTTCTTTTTTTAGGATATTAATGTTAGTTGTTTGTTTTTAACATGTCTCTCTGTATAGACTTTTCCCTCATTTAAAAAATTTCCCTCTCAGAGTGACATCAGTAAGATGGTAGGATAGGCGAACTCCCATCAGCAACAACAATTTGACAACTATCCATGGAAACAAATGCCTTTGTGAGAACTTTGAGATCCAGCCACAGTCCAGGAGCATCTTGCCTTCCCAGGGAACTGCCAGGAGTCACACCTGGTAGAGCTGTGAGGTAGGCCTCCTGATCTCGAGCCATCAGCAGATCCTAAGACAGGATCCGCTCCAGGCCCTCTCAACCTCAGTCTGGGAGCAAAACTGCTTCCAGTATCTCAAGTCTGAATGAAGCCTGCCTCTGGAGACACAAGGAGTCTCTCTTCCGCCGGGTCCCTGTGTGGGCAGAACTGCTCCCACACTGCTGAGACGGGCCTGAACCAAGTCACAGGGCCACTTCAGGCTCCACAATTGCCCAAAAGCAAAACAAACAAAACCCCCTTTAATAACCTGATTAAAAAATGAGCCAGGGAGAAACCAAGATGGCGGCATAGGTAAGCACCTAAACTGCTGCCTCGCACAACAATTTCAAAACTACAACTAAAAGACAGAACAGACACCATCCAGAACCACAGGAAAGCTGGCTGAGTGAAAATTCTACAACTAGAAGGAAAGAGAAAAGCTCACAGAGAATTGGAGGTACGGCAAAGGGTCTTTGTGCGCACAGAGGGAAGGGTGGCTGAGAGCCTGGCTGACTTTCTCTGGCGGAAGGGGGAAGGAAGCCCCCTGACTGCACTGAACCCCAGTCCCGGGCGAAACCCCGTGGACCCAGGGGACTCATACAGGGGGAGTCTGGACTGTCAGGTAGAGAGAAAGGCACCCAGAGACTCGGAGACCCGGGGGAGACCCGCGGGAGCCCTGGTGGGCAGGGGTCTGGAGGCGCATGTGCCAGTGTGCACAAAGGCTGCGGAGGTTGCCACAGGGTTTCCCTAGCAGAAGTGAGTCGAAAGCTCCTGACTACACTGAACCCCAGTTCTGACTGCACTGAACCCCAGTTCCAGGCGAGCCCCTGGGGACCCATGCTCTTGTGGGGGGAATCTGGACTCTTGGGCGGAGACTCGGGAGCCGGGGAAGGCAGAGAGGTCTGGAGGCGCGTGCGCAAGGGCAAGGCTGACTGGAAGCCAAGACTGTCTGCTCCGCCCTGAGACTCCACCCCATCCAAGCTGAGCACAGAGGCTTTTGCAATTTGGCAAGTCTAATCCTATAAGGCTGTCTCCAGCACCGAACTTCTCCCAGCATAGACACAGCTGATCCTTACAGCCAACTGGCCTGGAGGTCAATTCCTCCCAGTGATACCAACAACAATCAAGACTTAACTACAACAAGGCTGTACACACAGTCCACAAAGGGGTGCACCGAGAGTGTCCACCTCAGGTTAACTGGGGAGGCCGACCCACTGGGCCATATAGGAAACCTAGCACACAAATCTACCCTACCAACTCAGGGAAGCAGTGAAAATGCAGCGTCAAAGAAACAGATCACAAACAAAAGAAATGGAGGAAAACAAACGACTGGATATAGAATTCAAAACCACGGTTATAAGGCTTTTCAAGAATATCCTAGAAAAGGCCGATAAATATAACGAGACCCTCGAAGATATGAAAAAGGACCAACTAGAAATTAAACATACACTGACTAAAATAAAAAATATTATACAGAGACCCAACAACAGACTAGAGGAACACAAGTATCAAGTCAAAGAATTGAAATACAAAGAAGCAAAAAACACTCAACCGAAAAAGCAAAAAGAAAAAAAAAAATCCAAAAAGTTGAAGATAGTGTAAGAAGACTCTGGGACAACTTCAAGCGTACCAACAGCAGAATTATGGGGGTTCCAGAAGAAGAGAGAGAGCAAGATACTGAAAACCTATTTGAAAAAATAATGACCGAAAACTTCCCCCACCTGGTGAAACAAATAGACTTACAAGTCCAGGAAGCGCACAGAACCCCAAACAAAAGGAATCCAAAGAGGACCACACCAAGACACATCATAATTAAAATGCCAAGAGCAAAAGACAAAGAGAGAATCTTAAAAGCAGCAAGAGAAAAACAGTTAATTACCTACAAGGGAGCACCCATACGACTGTCAGCTGACTTCTCAACAGAAACTGCAGGCCAGACGGGAGTGGCAAGAAATTTTCAATGTGATGAATAGCAAGAACCTACAACCAAGATTACTCTACCCAGCAAAGCTATCATTCAGAATTGAAGGGCAGATAAAGAGCTTCACAGATAAGAAAAAGCTAAAGGAGTTCATCACCACCACCCAGTATTATATGAAATGCTGAAAGGTATTCTTAAAGAAGAGGAAGAAGAAAAAAGTAAAGAGAAAAATTATGAACAACAAATACATATCTATCAACAAGTGAACCTAAAAATCAAGTGAATTAAAAACCTGAGGGACAGAATAATCTGGTGAATATAATCGAATCAGGGGCATAGAAAGGGAGTGGACTGTTAATTCTCAGGGGGAAAGGGGTATGGGGGGTTCAGGAAGAGACTGGACAAAAATCATACACCTATAGATGAGGACAGTGGGGGGGGGAGGTAAGGGCAGAAGGTGGGGAGGGAACCGGGTGGAGGGGAGCTATGGGGGGAAAAAGGAGAAACAATTGTAATAATCTGAATAAAGATTTATTTAAAAAAAAAATGAGCCAAAGACTCAAACAGATATTTCTCCAAAGATATACAAATGGCCAGCAGGTATATGAAAGATGCCGCATGTCACTAATCACCAAGGAAATGCAACTCAAAACCACAATGCAATATCACCTCACACCTGTTAGGCTGGATACTATGAAAAAAAAAAAAAGACAGCAATTGTTGATGAAAATGTGGAAAAATTGAAACCCTTATACACTCTATGTGGGAATGCAAAACAGTGCAGCTGCTATGGAAACAGTATAGAGGTTCCTCAAAAAATTAAAAACGGAATTACCACATAATCCAGCCATCTCACTTCTGTGTATGTATTCAAACAAATTGAAACCAGGAAATTGAGATATTAGCACACCCATCCATGTTCATTGCAGCACTATTCGTAGTAGTCATGATGTAGAAACAACCTAAGTGTACATTGATACAAGAATGGGCAAAGCAAATGTGGTCTACACATACAATGGGATATTAGCTTTTAAAAGGAAGGAAATTCTGCAATATGCAACAACATGGATGAGTGTTGGACATTACACCAAGTAAAATAAGCCAGTCATAGAAGGACAAGGACTTGTGTGATGCATCTAATAGTCAAAATCACAGAATAGAAGAGAGGAATATTGGGCACCAGGGCTGGGTGGAAGGGAAATTGCAAACTGCTGATTGTTGGGCAAGATGAATACATTCTAGGGATCTGCTGTACAACATTGTGCCTATAATTAATAATTTTGTATTGTCCACTTAAAAATGTAACAAAGTAAATCTAATGTAAGTGTTCTTATGACATTAAAATAGTTAAGAAAAGAAGTCCATTTGCAGATATATGGAGAGTGAAGTTTGGCAAAAAGCATTGTTTGTTGATTTTGGAAAGTATTGCAAACATCTGATATAGGGGTTCTGTCTCACAACAATCACTGGAGGAAACTTTGAGTGGGGCTGGCCTGTGATAAATCACTTTTATTTATTTATTTTTTCTCCTACTTGGAACATTTGACAGGCAGAGGAGTGGGAAAGGAAGAGAAGAGGCCAGGACCTGGGCTGTTATTTAATAGGCCTCAGGCTGTGCTTGAAATCCCAGGATGAGAAGATACTTTATCCCTATGTATCAGTCAAAGTCTAGCCAGAAAAATAAAAGTCACTCTGGGTCTCTCAGTAGATAAAGTTTAGCCCCAAAACACGGATTACACAGATGATGCAGAGGGAGCTTGAGGGACCCGAGATGGGGCTTTCCAGTGGGAACTAGAACCATGGAAGGAAGAGCCAGCTGGCAAGGGCCGCAGCTTCTGGAGATGTCATTGGAGACAGAAAGAAGGGGAAAAATTACCTAGTTATTCCCTTCTTCCCACCCTTCCTCTTCCAGTGGTTGATGCCAGAGGGCAAAAGGCCAGGAAGGGTGGTTTCCTAAGATGGAGAGCAGAACAGGCAGGGAAAAGCACGGACAGGCAGGGAATGGGCACATTTAATAAGGTTTATAGAATGGAGACTGTGTGAAATAATTTCTCCCCTGACATGTAACACACACACTCGCTCACTAGCATTTTCAGTGCATGTGTGTCCATATGTTTGTGTATGCATATCCTGTATCTTTGTTGCGTTTTCCCCAGCCAGGAGAAAAGTACAAGGTGGATCCTTTAAAAAATGTATGTAAAGTGACAGCTAACACTCCAATTTTCAATTGGCACTTAACATTTACATAATGCCCAAACATCTGTTCTTTTCCATCACTCGAGGCATGAAGTGAGTCCAGTTGATTGCTTGGTGTTATGTACAGAAAACAGCTGGCTGGTTAACTGGAGTTTTGATTATGGCTGAATTGGCTGGATGTTTGTTGTCATGTACCCTGATGTTATGACTGGCTGAAGATGGAACAGAGCCAGTTACAGAAAATACCAGTAACAAATATATGAAATGAACTTCTGCATGGAATTTTATTGGAACAGATAATTTATTTCTAAGACCGGATTTAGTTTATCTCTGGTGGCCCTCTATGCCCGTTTAGCTCCTTGCACTCAGATGTCCCCTTCTATGTATCCAGTATCCTCAGGCTGCTGTGTTCATTTGCCACTAAGGCATCTGGCTTCTAGGACTTTTCTCCCTGGGCAGGACCTCCAGCTTTTCAAACTTTTAGCTTATGTCCCTTCCCACCCGCCCCTCCGCCCCCATCAAATCTCATTTGTCTTATCATTAAGAGATTTGCTCTCTGTTGAGGGACCAACTGGTCTCAGAATTTGGAGGATGTAAGCCAGACACAAAAAGACAAATACTGTATTATCTCACTTATATATATGGAATCCATAAAAAAGTCCAACTAGTAGAAGCAGATAATAGAATGGTGGTTGCCAGAGGATGGGGAGTGGGGGAAACAGGGAGATGCTGGTCCAATGATACAAACTTTCAGTTTTAAGATGAATAAATTATAGGGATCTAATGTACAGCATGGTGACTAGAGTTAATAACATTGCATTGTAAACTTGAAATTTGCTGAGAGTAGATCTTAAGTATTCTCATCATACACACACAAATAGTATGTGAGGTTATGGATGTGCTAATTAACTTGATTGTGGTAATGAGTTCATATTGTATATGAACTTTAAATCATCATGTCATACACCTTAAATACATACATTTTTTATTGTCAATCATACCTCAATAAACCTGGAATAAATAAATCTAATTTTCATGAAGATGTTTGTGGATGATATTCTGTTAATATTTATCTCTTCATCTTTCCATATGTGAATGTGGTCTCAACTGAGATGAAATTCAGGCATAGCTGGCAAATTTTATCTTTTGTTTGCCAGGAGCATGCTTGTACAAGCTCAGAGAAACGTCTTGGGAAAAGCTGGATGAGCTCTGGACACAGATCCTTGGCTGTCAAGGGCTGGGCTGGGGCAGTGTGCACCGTGGCTTTGGTCCCCTAGAGCTGTCTCCCAGCACTGCTGAACACACATCTGAGCTCTGTGGAAAGCAGAGAGACTAAAATTTTAAGGGAAGTTAGAGAGAGAGGTCAGACTGAGAGAGGACTCTCAGTCCTTGGATCAAAAGCGAGTGAGATGTTCTGTGCTGTGACACAGTCCCTTGCATAGATTTGATTTCTGGAGGGCTCTTCTAGGGACTTGGTACTTGTGGAAATGGTGGCTAAGCCCAGCCAAGGTCACTGCAGGAGCCAGCAGGAACAGGATTATTAGGAGCAGGTCTGAGATACCCTCTGAAGACCTTGAAACATTGGAAAAGAGTTTAGGGGGGATGGGGTGGGGTGGAGCAGTGAGGTGGATGTTACTGAAGGCCTGAGGGCCTAACACAAATGGATATACAAGCTAAAAACATTTAAGTTATTCTTTTTTTTTAAAGAACTTTATTTTAATCCACCTGTGTTAAGGTGTAAGAAAACTCAGGTTATGTTACCTGTAACGTATTTACCTTTTACCAGAGACATTGAATTCTTTGAGTCCAATAAGTAGACCAGTAGTGGCAATTTCAGATCATACCAATGGTAAATTGATGAAGGAAAAGTACTTTTAGGCAATCTTTTTTTTTAAAAAAAAATATGTTTTTATTGATTTTAGAAAGAAGGGAAGGGAGAGTGCGAGAGAGAGAGAGAGCAACATTGATGAGAGAAAAACAACGATTGGCTGCCTCCTGCACACCTGTTATTGGAGATTGTGCCTGCAACCTGGGCATGTGCCCTGACCGGGCGGGAATGGAACCAGTGATCGCTTGGTTCATAGGTTGATGCTCAACCACTGAGCCAACCTGATCAGGCTAGGCAATCTTTTAAGTTTTCTTCAAATATTAATGAATTTACTTCTTATTCCACTGGTTTTATTTGTTAGCTTAAGACATGAGGACTTGAAATACGTTGTATGTGTGTGTGTAGTATTGCTTATATCCATATTCACCAGAGCCTTATATGGGTAAAGAAAGATTTCAGAATTTCAAACACCAAATATATAGGCTTTATCTGTAGAGAAAAATTCCAGCTTTCATTTAAACTACCTAAATTGCAGTCAGCTGCTGGGAGAAAAATAGAGGCAACGATCATGTTTACAAGGCGTCTTAGTTCAGCCATCAGATGCTTTTGGTTAAGATGCAGTTTCTCTTCATGCTGATGTTTCTATAAGACATTTTCTGTCAGTTGGAGGCTATCTAACTGCCTAGTGTCTTCCTCTTGCTTGTGTTTTTATAGTACCTTTATAGTGAGAGTTTGGACTTTAGATGACCTTTACAGAAAACATTCCTTTGCAGCTTTCTGCCAATGCGTAGAATTGCATTCTTTAACGCACAAAATTCCCATTTGTGTGTGGTTTTCCCTTTGCTTCTTTGGGACTTTTTCTGCCCTCTCTTACTTCTGCTGACCAGGAGTTGGTATTAAATCTTTACTCCACTAAGTTATTAAGTATTTAAACTCAGAATAGACTTGCCCTCTCTACCTTGTCTATGCTTTCCTGGAGTGAGACTACATAGCATATTTACTTCTTGTAGCTACGCTCCACGCCTGCAATAACCAGGTGATAAATCATCTCCCGCCAGGTCAATATTCTGCTCTATGGGAAGTGTTCTACTGGTCGAGGTGGGCCCCACCACACTAAGGTTGCGGGGGTGGTTGTCAAGTTGTCCATTTGCAAAAGGGTCAGAGCTGTCCCATATACAGGGGTAGGCAAAAGTAGGTTTACAGTTGTGGGTATGCAAGACCGAGTTTATTCTTGTATTTTATAACCATAACCTGCATGCCTTTTTCCATAGGAACAACTGTAAACCTACTTTTGCCCCACCCTATATGTGGGCCAGGACCTGAAGGCTGGAAAACTGGTTCTGATGAGCTGTGCAACATTCCCAATGCCTCTTGTGCTAAAACAATCAACGACCATCTTTCTGACTGATCGCTCCCACAATGGCAGTTTCTGAAACCTCAGTGGGTTTGGTTTGGATTTAAATCCATTGTCCCTGAGGAACCCAGCAGACCCATCAGTGAGGGATTTTACATTCCCTCTATTAAAAATATATATTTTCTACTTAGATGTAAAGTCACTCAAAAAACTTAGATTCATTTTTTTGTTTGTTTTAGACATAGGAAAAAATTTCCCTCTGTGTCTACAATTGTATGTCCAATCTATTATTATTATTCTTTTTTTTTTTTTTTTTGTAAATCCTCACCTGAGGATTTTTTTCCCCATTGATTTTTAGAGAGAGTACAAGGGATGGAGGGAGGGAGTGAGAGAGAGAGAAACATCAATGTGAGAGAGACACATTGATTGGTTGCTTCTCACATGAGCCCTAACCAGGGCAGGGGATCAAACCTGCAACCCAGATACATGCCTTTGGTTGGGAATTGAACCTGAGACCCTTTGGTGAGGGGGTTGGGGGAGGAGGAGGAAGAAATGCTCTAATCTCTGAGAACACCGCCCAGGGCTTATTTGCTTTCAATTATCCTCTCTGAAGCTGAAAGTGATCATTCTGGATCATAGCTGAAGACTCACTTGCCATTTATTCAGTTGGAAGAAAGTGTTTAAATTATGAGAGAATGAAAAACAAAACAAAACACCCAGTCACAATACTTGGCTTCTTTCCTTTGGTGGAAAGGTGAGTGAGAGAGGGGGAAAACCCCCCATTAAATCCCCCCAAAAAACCCATGGACCCCAGGATGATTTATCACCTGGTTATTGTAGGCACGGAGAGTAGCTATAAGAAGTAAATATGCTATGTCATCTAACTTCTTTCTCTAGACTTAATGAATATTAATTGAACTAAATTTATTTGTTTATTAAAGAAAACTTTATCTATTAAAAGCCTGTTTGTCCTATTTCTCTTATTTTTCTTTAATTCTGAAGGGTACTGAATAGAAAAATGTGCATATTTTTTTCTTACATGTTTGTGAATAATTCTAATTCAATTCTGTGCAAAAAAAGTTTTATGTTTTAGTTTGTGACTCTGTATTTTCTGTTCTTCAGGATGCATTGTGTAAATATTTATAACCACCATGTAGTTCTCTCTTTGGGCTTTCATCTTTGACACCAGGTAAGTTTTGTTAGAATTGAATTAGGTAACAACTAGAACAGTAACTCTTAACAAGTATTTTCTAATATTTGTAATTTGATATTTATAGGGTGCTTTGTAAGACTTTAATATCTTTGAGTTTCTGCTCCATGGACTGTGTTAAAACAGGCACCATGCTCTCCATTTTACAGATGCCAAATTGGGGGCCAAGAAGTTTCCATGACTTGCTTGGGATGATGTGTTAAGTTATTGCCAGTACCAAGACTAGAATTCTTGCTTTCTACAAAAGTTGGCCTTCATGACCAAGTATGTTGGAGGTGTGAGGCCTGCACTTAGGCTCAGCTTGAGCTTGTCTGTTGCCCCAAGTCCAGCTGTAATTGTCCTCTCTTTTCTGCCTCTTCATGAAGACAGGAGTTTTGTCTACATGGTTCACAATTTCAGCCCCGGCAATTTGCACAGTACCTGGAATTTAATAGTTATTCAATACATATTTGTGAATGAATGAGTAATTGAATGAAGTAAATGAATGAAGTACAGAAAGACACTAAAGATCTACTTTGAATAACAATGTAATATGCCTCCTCTTCCCTTTCCCCATGTTCCCTTTATTATGCCTAAAAAAAATTATATTTTTAAACAATGGAGTTTGATAATGACTTATTATTTAAGTACTTGGTATGGCTGTAAGGCAAAAGGAAGCTTTTTTAAAACTCCTGTTTCTTGACTGTTACCCTAGAAAATTAAATTAATCTCTCTGGGTCTTGACAGTCATGAAGAACTTGGATATACTCTGAGAATGTTTTGTGATCTGGTTCTTTCTCTACATTTGGGATGTGCTAGAGAGGGCTGGGGATGTATCTTCATGACATTTTTTCACTTTAACACATTGTGAGTCTTCACAGAGTTAAATTCTCCCTTTGAAAAAGCCACCTCTGAGAAGACACTGGGCACTTTTGGATATTACTTTTTCTTTTTTAGGGCCCCTGGGGAACCTCTTATGGACATATACCATCATCACACTCAAATACCTATTAAGCCACTATAAGTGCCTTTGGTAATGACATCCATTCACAAAAGCCACATACTATTGTAAAGTTTTTGTGTATTTCAGTCCCATATCTTTGAAATATTTCAGGAAGGCAGGAGATCTTTTTTTTTTTTTTTTTTTTTGAGATTTTACTTGAATGGCTAGTATATGCTTGAAAGAGGGGATGTAGCCATGGGCATTGTCTGCTGGCTCTGGAGACACTTTAGAGACAAGTAAATACTGGATTATTATTTCCATTTCTTTCTACCACTCTGAATGTGATAGATATTGTGATAAATAAGACCTCTCAAGGAAGGGAGGACAATTGTCCTCTTTTTCTCTTACCTCACATTTTTACCCTACAAAAGTTTGTAGACTCAAGCCAAACTTGTTGGCTGGGAGCCTAAAGGGATTCCTCATCACATGGCAGGCTGTTGTAGCGTTTTTATGATAGCTAGTGTTTCTTTTGGTCTGCAACCCAGACATTTGAAATATAGGTCAGGGGTGAAAACTAATGTCTGCTTGTCATATAAAGAGAAATAATTGGCATGAAATGTAGTAAAGAATGCCTGCTATCCTGGCAGCACTGGGTCATTTTTTTCTATTGGTTTTGGCTGCTATTCCAAGAAAAATAATGGGCAGGTTCATGATTCTTAGAATATATCTTTATTAACTCTGTCAACTTAAGATGTCTTGGGTCCCAAGAAACAGTAAGCCTGGAAGTCTTCGCTTGTGCCATTTCTACACTGGGTACATGACTATACAAACCATGACATAATAATACAGATAGAATAATGAGTTTCTCTTATCCTCATGCCAGACCTGCTGGGGAAATGATCTACATCCTTAGCACAAATGGACTAATTGACAGGCCTTATAAGAGGGGGTTTCAGCTCCTGGCTTGCTCTGTCAGAGGTATAAGTGAGAAAAAAGTAAGTGCTTAATAAGTGTTTGTTGAAGAAGTTTGCAGGGAAAGAGAGGTCAGAGGTTGCAGGTATTCTTATAATTTTAGGTCCACTTCCACCTACACTCAGCACACAGCCCCGGATCTCTACTGCAGATCAGTTTAGGTTAGCACGTAACAAATTTTGTGCAGCAGACTAGGGAAATGAAGAAAATTCCATGCTGGTGAGCTACGTTTCAGGCACCAAAGGACTTCTGGAGTCCAGAGATGTCTGAATTTCCCACAGAGAGGAAAGATCCGGCCTGAGAAGGAGTTCCAAAATGGATCCCCCTTTCAAAAGCTCTAAAATGTATGTCTGGGTGATGTTTGAGTGGTACCATATGCTCTATGCAATAGCCATGCAGATAAAAAAGGTACACGCAGGTGTGATGTACAGTAGTTAGGAGTAGAACTTACAGCACCATGAGTTTCTTGCTAGGATACACTCAAATGAAATTGTTTGGGCTAAGTTGTGTACCATGTCCACAAAGACGAAATTTCCAGCTATCTTTTGGGGCATCACCATTTCCATCCCACAAAAATTTTAGCTTTTTGCTTCCTCTTTTCAGATTCTATCAATGTAATATGTCTACTCCTGGGATTTAACTTGTCACAAGATATGACTTGTTTTTAGCTCCTGTGTTGGTTTGACTTGGTGCTTGGTGCCCTGAAGCACACACCATCAGTGCTCCCTTCCTGCTATCCTTGTGATCACTGAGTGATCCTCACTTCTGCCTCCCAGTATTTGCATCTCAGTATCTGATTCTTCATCCCCAGCACCACAGAACACTGCCTGGGATCCATTAGTAATAGGCCATAAATGCCAGGGAATTAACAACCCCTGGGACCACCCCTCCACTAATGATCTCCACTAGATACCCCAGCTCTTTTGCCTCTAGGAACCAGGGCTAAGCATCAAAGTGTATGCTTAGCCCTGGTTCCTAGAGTTTCCTCAGTGAAATTAAGCTCAAGTCACCTACAGTGGTAGTTAGATTGATAAGGCAACCTTCTTTATATTCCTTCCTTTTTTTCATACCATTATTTTCAGAATTTCCCCCCAAAAGCTATTTGCACTCAAATCCTTGTCTCAGAGTATCCTCCTCAGAGAACACAAATTTAGGCATATCTCTAACATTGGGAACCTCTATCTCTATTCTCATATCATTTATGTCCTTTTAAAACCTCTTGCCAAACCACATACATTCTATTTCTACAAAAAGATGGGCAATGGTCCAGAGATTTTTAAAAATAAAGTTGTATAAATATGAAAATAACTCATACTTGCGCTAGATATTCCATTATTTGAATCATTCCACCAAGCTAAAAGAAAGAATTTGGGAAAACTAGGATAGTATAAAAGAGAGTAGAATGGTTGCAGTTTAAGGGGTACCACAGAGGACCAACACTTTTAAGGACTGATAATAGCTAATCATTTATTAAAGCCTTATGTGCTGGTAATGTTAAACCATGTATATACTGATACACTTTTAACCAAAGGGGGAAAGAAAAGAAGAGAAAACAAATTGAATCATTCTATCAAGCTTCTTCAGGTTTTAGGAATTTTCATTTAATGTGAACCTGAAGGTGAGTTAAGATAGGAATAAAAAGAGAAGATAGAAAAGGGATTGACCAGGAACAATGAACAAGTTGCTTCCGTGGTCTTCTGTCATAATTCAAAGGTCTTTTGCTTCCATATATGTATATGGCTTATGCACACACACATCTTAAATGTATTCATATACTAAATCAATGAGGTAGGTATAATAGGTATAATTATTATATTTTTGCTGATGATGAAATATATGGTAAGTGGGGTTAAGTAATTCAGTCAGTCCCTAAGGGGCAAAATCCAAATTCAAACCCAAGCCTTACTTTTGCTAAAGTTCACTCTGTTAAGTATATTACTATCATCCTTAGACGCTTTCCTTGAGGTAGTTCAGAGATATATGATTGATCCTGTTGATGGATTCAGAAATTCAGTTGATAAAATCAAATAGTTTTTCTTAAGAAGTATTGAGTTAAATATAAATTATGAGAGAAATCCAGATGTACCCTGTTATATTTTTGAAATTCCTGTAAGAGACTGATTCTATTCATTATTTTATAGTGTTCTTAGTAATATGCATTAAATCAATCTAGAAAAATAGGTTGAAGTTTTAGAAATATTTCTGGTGGGGCATTTTGCTATTAGTCTAAAAGATTATAGCAGATCAGTATCTGTAAATAACATTGCAACTTGAGGCTCAAGTTGATGGTCCTGGGAAAGCTGAAATTCAGGGATCCTTTCTGAGATTAAGCTATGGTTGCAAGAAATTAAAAAAAAACTGACATCCTGATAGACTGGGGAGGGGGGACGAGGAAAGGAAGAGAAAACAAATTGAATCATTCTATCAGACTTCTCCAGGGCTTAGGAATCTTAATTTAATGTGAACTTGGAGATGAGGTAAAATAGGAATAGAAAGAGAAGACAGAAAAGAGAAGGGATTGACCAGAAACAATGAATAAATTGCTTCAGTGTTCTTCTATCAGCATTGAAGGGTCTCTCACTTTCATTTACTAAGTTATCTTTTTGGATATACTCTACCTAATAGTTTTAAATTGTTATAATATTACATACATTCTAGTTTGTTGATATTTAGAAGGTGAGAGTATATCTAATGTGGCTAGCTGTACCAGTTCATTAAAATATTTCTCTCTGTTAATATATGAGGTGTTATCAAGTGGCATAAGTAACTGACCGTTCAGTGTGACCATATGGTATATGTATTAAGTAGGGTGTCTTCAGATGCAAGCATCAGAAGACCTGAGTTAAAATACCTTAAGATAGATGGAATTTACTTTTCTTAAGTAACATGAAGTCTAAAGGTAGGTGGCTGCTATTGTTCAGTGGTTCAGGAATGTGAGGGCCGTTGTCTGTGATTCCTAGTTGCAAGTGGAAATTGTAGCTTTACCAAGTTTATACTTAAGGCAGAAATAAGGGGGAATGGATGAAAATAGCTCTTCCAGAACCCTCATGTAAACTTTCACATGTCTCATTAGCCATAACTGGGTTCTGTTGGCAACCCATAGCTGCAATAGAGACCAGAAAATAATAGTATTTAGTTTTTCTGCCTGTCTGGCAGAAGGTGAAAGGGAGAAGGGGTTGGGGATGGATGTAGAGTTAGCCAGACAAGAGTTTCTGTATAATGCCAGTGTGTTAAATTGGATCAATAATATCAAGTATAAGAGAAGATTTCAGCAGGAGATACCAAGAAGGACTTAGTAATCGTCATGGCTGCCCAGAGGTTAAACGAGCTACCCCAGTAGGTAACAGAGTTCCCATCACTGCATGTATTTAAACAGAGTGAAGGAACATTTTGACCACTCTCTCATAGAGAAGATTTAAGCATTAGATGGATAAGTGGTTGAACTAGATCTCCTTTAAAATTGCCTTCAGATCTTCAGGACTCCATGATACTCTATAAGCACTCCAACTTTTTGCAGTCTGAAAATTGTTTGCTATTTGTAGCTCACTTCCCTGTCATGTCCACTGGCACAAATCTGCTTTGCTGTATCTTAACATTAATATCCAAACAGTGAGATAGCTAGATAGTCTCTACAAAGAGAATATCTTTATCCCCAACTGTGTGCATAGCTTTTTAAAAAAACTTTCCTTCCCTGAAAAAAATGTTGACAGAATCGATGCCAGAACAGTTTCTTTTAATGGACATGGTTTTTAATTTGATGCATTTTAAATCTTCAGATGTTTCACCAAAGCTCTCACATGTTGTCCTTAGGATGCACAACAGGAATGTCAATTTCCATGGCAATCTTGAAGCACTTCTCTTGGTTTTTGTGGGTTCCCTTTTGAAGTATACATTTATGATAAGAATTTCTCTTTGGGTTTGAGTCTATGTTTATGAAAGACAGAAATTGTTTGAAGAGAAATTTTAAATTGCATAATATTGAAACTTTTGAATTTTTCATGAATACAGGCCAAATTAAAATGTTCTCTGTTCCTAGGGAACATTATGTAGAATAAGATTGATTTTTGCTTTGTTTGATGAAAAGAAAAACCAAAAATTTTAGAAAAATTGCTGGAATTCATAGTATATTCAGAACTGAATTTTATTGCCAATCCCTGGAATCAGATGTTTTCAAATATAACCTGTAAGTCTCAAGATGGAGAACTTTAGTATTATTATTCTCCTTTTCACAGATAGTATTAGAAAAGACCAATTAAACAAGAGGGTGGAGAATAAAAGGTAAACTCGAGAATAAAAGGTAACCTCAAGAAAAAATAATCAATTTTGATTAATCAAAAAATCCAAATGGTGTAAAAATTGAGACAAGTTCTTTCTTTCCTGTCAGGGATGATTAAAGTATTTAGCCCTGGCTGGTGTTGCTCAGTTGGTAGAGCATCATCTCATGCACCAAAAGGCTGCTGATTAGATTCCTGGTTAGGGCACCTGCCCAGGTTGCAGGCTCGATCCCCAGTAGGGGGTGTTTAGGAGGCAACCAATCAATATTTCTTTCTCACATACAAGTTTCTCCTCTCTCTCTAAAATCAATAAAAACGTATCAGAAAAAAACCCAATTAATAATATCCATTGTTGATGAGAGTATGGGAAAACAGGCCCTCATATTTATTATTATTATTTATTAATATTCTGGTGGGAATATTAATTGGCCCACAGGATTTAGAGAGTAATTTTGTAATATCTTCTTAAAGCCCCCCAAATATAATTATCATTGACTCAGAAATTTCACATCTAGGAATATTTTCTTCTGAAATTCTTATATAATTTGCAGAAGATAAGCCAAAGAATGGTACTGTAGTATTGTTTGTAATAGTAAAAAATGTATATAATCTAAATAAGTAGCCATTGATGCAGTGACAGTTAAGAAAACTATGGGACATTCATAGAGAAACAAATTATATAGATTAAAAAAATAAATACTGAAAAGGAAATGTCTATGATATACTAAAAAATGAAAACTTTAGGATATTATGTATTGTCCCATCCCATTTTGATTTTTAAAAAGTATATGATTTTATAAAATGTTTTAAAGGATGTACCATTAACTATTTAATAGTGGGTTCAGTTTGGGGCAATAGGTTCACATGGTTTTGTGGAACAATGTCTTAAAAACTGAACTTGATTCAAGGACCATCTATGTAGTAAACCATTAAGATTATTTCCCTTCATGTTAGATCTTTTAAAAGCCATTCATGTTGTCCTGTAAATAGTGCTTTATAGTTAGGATGTGGGGAGAAAGAACTGTGCAAAACTTAATTTAAAAAATCAGTTGGAAATTAATTTACATCTAGTTTTGGTTCTTCCATAGGCTTTTAAAAATTTTTGGCAAGTTAATTCAATGGTTTGGTTTATCTATGTGGAAAATGGGAAGCATGAAACTAAACTAAAAGAGAATAATGCTAAGTGCTTCTGTACGTAAATGATGAGCAGTCTTTAGTTATCTCTTCATTTCCTTCTTTGGGAGGTGTTTTTTTTTTTTTTTAACATGGGTATCTTTAAGATGAAATTATTCTAAGTACACTATCTTTGCATTATTAAATCCATTGAATAGTTTCTTGTTATTAGAAGCTTGTGTTGGAGAAAAATAATTTTCTCCCTTTCTGAATATCTTGTCACAGCTATGGAGTGCACGTCCTTAGTGAAGGGTAGGAAAATTATACAGAACAATTTTTCTAATGCAGCTATTCTTTCCCGAGTCTTTATCAGCTCTCACTCTTGCATGTCCACTGTCATTTTGCAGGCTTCTATTTCCTTTGCACAAATTACTCAACTTGGGCCTATACTTCCTTTGGACCTAGTGACATTTAATAAAGCCATTGCTGTATATTCCAGATTAGAAGGACATTGCTATTTTCTCATCGTAGAGGTATCTTTTTTTAATGATATTTGCTTTTCAAGTCAGTGGATGAAACCAGTGGCACAGAGGGGTGGTTGGTGAACCTTTTTTAGTTTCCTTAAGAAAATTTTCTCTTCTTTTTTTAGGCCACAAATACAGTAGTCATCAATTTTTCAAAGATACCTCTGATATTTGAATAGTGGTCATACATCATGAATACATTACACAACATGCCCATTAAAAGCTGTGTTTGAGAATAAATTACAAGTATTAGGAACAGAGCTCCTTTCCTAATTTTTTATATTCCATTTTAAATTCTGTTTTGGAAAAATGCTATGATTTTTGCCCAATGCATACATCAGTGTGAGGGCTGTTATGTGTCTCTCACTGTGTATTATGCTCAGTGGAGCTCCAGGCCAAGGAAATCACCCCTAAGCAAGAACAGCATAGAGTATTTCTGGTTCAGCACTTGGTATCACTTGGCATGACACATTAACGCAGATATTTAAAGATTGTCCCAAGCTCTTGGAAGTTCAAGGTCAGTGCCATTTTAACATGATTAATGATCATTAATAAGTTTAAATTTATCTTTTATATTCTTGTCAACTCTAGAGGTAAGATAATAAGCAAATTTTTTAAAATCCTGTAAAAAAGTGAAGTATAATTAATTAATTTAGTGAAGCTATCCAGGATCATTAAGAGTGAAAATCTCTAGGAAGATTCTTTGTGCATCTAGATGAATGCTATCCAGTAAACCACATGAGTAATTTTAATTTTTTTAGTCACCACATTAAAAATAGACATTTCATATTAATTTTAAGAATATATCTAATTTTATTCAGGATAATCAAAATATTATCATTTCAAATATATGGTATATGGGATTTAAAATTTTTTTCTTTTTGTACTAAATCTTTTAAATCTGGTGTGTATTTTAGACTTACAACACATCTCAAATTTAGACTAGTAATATTTCAAGGGCTCAGTCTCCATCTGTGTCTAGAGGCTACCATATTGGATAGTATAGGTCACTTTTAAAGTTGAAGCTAGAGCACTAGTATATTTTTATTTTATCTTGATGAGAAACATAGAATAGCTAGTATGTTATTCTAATTAGATTAATTAACAAATGTTTAGAATGACAGCCCAGTCTAAGGACATGTAGTAAACCACCACTTAATCTTAATAAAGAAAATGTAATGGATACATTGCTGATTCAGTGCCAAGGGGCAAAGAAAAATACAAGCTGCTAGTGCCTTCTATTATACAACAAATAAAACTCTAACCCACAAATCTAAAGGGAAAAGTAAAACTAATGAGCTTTGGTTGGAATGAGACCAATGGTGGAACCAGTTTGACCACACAAGCATTTCACAGAGTCTCTTGGGAAGATGGATTTAAGGGCCGCACTTTGGACCTAAGGGCAGGAAGCCAAAGGGCAAAGACCAAGTTCTTCCAAATGTCAGTTTGTTATGTTGCCCTTCTGTTAGTGTCTAATGAAGCTTGGTGAATTGAAGACAGACTGCCTGGTGGGGTGTTATAGCGTCATATTCCAGCTATTAGTAGGAATATCTTGCATTTATGTAGAATTCAGTTTTTCAAAGGGCATTTTCATTGATTCTTACACAAATCTTTAAAGGATGTTTTGCTAATTATGGCATACCGAGCAAGCTAAGACCAAAAAAAAATCATTTCAACATATGATTATTGAGCAATTATTAAGCAAGGAATTATGTTGGCCTGTAAGGGATAATAGTAATTGGTACTTAAGAATTTATATATGAGACCTCAGATATCTAAGTCTTAAAATTTGGAATCATTTGATTTCAGGTAATATATTCATATCTGCTCCAGGCAAATGCCCAAATCTGGAGTCTTAGCCATGTCTATCAGCTTTTTTTTTTTTTTTTTTTAATCCTGGTGAACTGGATTGGATCAGGTAGGAGACACTCCTCTATTCTTCTTAATGGGTTCCTTTCAGTTTTCCCACTCAACTTCCCAAAGAGGAGAGAAAAAATTGTAGAAAAAGGAAACAACCAAGATGGCGGCATAGGTAAACACCTAAACTGCTGCCTCGCACAACAATTTCAAAACTACAACTAAAAGACAGAACGGACACCATCCAGAACCACAGGAAAGCAGGCTGAGTGAAAATTCTACAACTAGAAGGAAGGAGAAAAGCTCACAGAGAATTGGAGGTACGGCAAAGGGGCTTTGTGCGCGCAGAGAGGAAGGGCGGCTGAGAGCTTGGCTGACTTCCTCTGGCGGAAGGGGGAAGGAAGCCTCGGATCGCAGGCTGGGAAAGGCAGAAGTCTGAAGGCGCACACGGGCCAGTGCACACAAAGGCTGCGGAGGTAGCCATAGGCTTTCCCTAGTGAAAGGGAGTCAGAGGATCCTGACTGAGCCCCAGTTCTGACTGCAGTGAACCCCGGTTCCAGGCGAGCCCCTGGGGACCCACGCTCTTGTAGGGGGAGTCTGGACTCTCGGGCGGAGACTCAGGAGCCGGGGAAGGCGGAGGACTGAAAGTGCGCACACGCGCCACGCCGGTGCGCACAAAGGCTGCGGGGGTTGCCACAGGCTTTCCCTAGTGGAGGGGAGTCAGAGGATTCTGACTGCACCGAGCCCCAGTTCTGACTGCAGTGAACCCCAGTTCCAGGCGAGCCCCTGGGGACCCACGCTCTTGTGGGGGGAGTCTGGACTCTCAGGCGGAGACTCGAGCTGGGGAAGGCGGAGGACTGAAAGCGCACATGCGCGCAGGGGTGGGGCTGACAGGAAGCCAAGACTGAGACTCCACCCCATCCAAGCTGAGCACAGAGGCTATTGCAATTTGGCAAGTCTAATCCTATAAGGCTGTCTCCAGCACCGGGCTTCTCCCAGCATAGACACAGCTGATCCTTACAGCCAACTGGCCCGGAGGTCAATTCTTCCCAGTGATACCAACAACAATAAAGACTTAATTACAACAAGGCTGTACACACAGTCCACAAAGGGGTGCACCAAGAGTGTCCACCTCAGGTTAACTGGGGAAGCAGACCCACTGGGCCATATTGGAAACCTAGCACAAATATCTACCTTACCAACTCAGGGATTCAGTGAAAATGCGGGGTCAAAGAATCAGATCACAAACGAAAGAAATGGAGGAAAACAAACGACTGGATATAGAATTCAAAACCACCGTTATAAGACTTTTTAAGAATATCCTAGAAAAGGCCGATAAATATAACGAGACCCTCGAAGATATGAAAAAGGACCAACTAGAAATTAAACATACACTGACTGAAATAAAAAATATTATACAGAGACCCAGAAACAGAATAGAGGAACACAAGAATCAAGTCAAAGAATTGAAATACAAAGAAGCAAAAAACACTCAACCGAAAAAGCAAAAAGCAAAAAAAAAAATCCAAAAAGTTGAAGATAATGTAAGAAGACTCTGGGACAACTTCAAGCGTACCAACATCAGAATTATGGGGGTGCCAGAAGAAGAGAGAGAGCAAGATACTGAAAACCTATTTGAAGAAATAATGACCGAAAACTTCCCCCACCTGGTGAAAGAAATAGACTTACAAGTCCAGGAAGCCCACAGAACCCCAAACAAAAGGAATCCAAAGAGGACCACACCAAGACACATCATAATTAAAATGCCAAGAGCAAAAGACAAAGAGAGAATATTAAAAGCAGCAAGAGAAAAACAGTTAATTACCTACAAGGGAGCACCCATACGACTGTCAGCTGACTTCTCAACAGAAACTATGCAGGCCAGACGGGAGTGGCAAGAAATTTTCAATGTGATGAATAGCAAGAACCTACAACCAAGATTACTCTACCCAGCAAAGCTATCATTCAGAATTGAAGGGCAGATAAAGAGCTTCACAGATAAGAAAAAGCTGAAGGAGTTCATCACCACCAAACCAGTACTATATGAAATGCTGAAAGGTATTCTTAAAGAAGAGGAAGAAGAAAAAAGTAAAGAGAAAAAATTATGAACAACAAATACATATCTATCAACAAGCCAACCTAAAAATCAAGTGAATTAAAAACCTGAGGAGCAGAATAATCTGGTGAATATAATAGAATCAGGGGCATAGAAAGGGAGTGGGCTGATAATTCTCAGGGGGAAAGGGGTATGGGGGGGTTCATGAAGAGAATGGACAAAAATCATACACCTATGGATGAGGACAGTGGGGGGGAGGTAAGGGCAGAAGGTGGGGTGGGAAAGGGGTGGAGGGGAGCTATGGGGGGAAAAAGGAGAAATAATTGTAATAATCTGAATAAAGATTTATTTAAAAAAAAAAAATTGTAGAAAAAGAGTTACCTTTACTGTCTTCTACCAAAGACTTACTTGATCCTCAACACTCTTGGACTCAAGAGTTTTACTTACTGGATGTGAAATTGTCTATGAATGTGTTGGTGATGGTGACAAAGGTGGCAGACGGGATGGGGGAAAGAAAGATCTTGACTGCTTCCTAGATGTCAGCATGAGATAGGGCAGAGTATGTCACTAAAATATTTCTAATCTTGTATTTTTCTTCTCTTATGCCAGTTGATTTAATATTCAAGTCTAGTGAACCAGAGATACTACTACCTGAAATGAATGAGATAGTGGACTTCTTTATGAGATTCTTTCTCAAGTCCTTGGCATTGCTCATATTAACTTGAACCAATATAATGGGCATTTATAAGTGTGTCATTTTTATTGCTCCCAGAAATGACTGAAGTGTGTCATGTAATTACCAGTAAATTCATTCTAGAATGAACTTATCTTTCTTTATATCAATTCTTTGTACTTACGTGATACATGAAAATTTATCCTTTTGTACAAAAATGCTGGATTCTCTCCCACCCCTGCTCCCCCGCCCCCGGACTCTGCTTGGTACAAATTTGAAGGTTCTTCTGTGGGCTGACTACAATTTCTGGAACAAAAAATTTCTCTTCAGATTTTCTCCACTTTTCAACTTTATTAAAAGTAATCAGGAATAATTCTGTTCCTAAGGAGATTTTATAATCAAAGAAATTTTGCTTCGAAGGGTAGGAAACCAAGGGAGAGACATTTCAAGAGTTAAAGTTTTTGGAAGGTTGTTTTGTTTGTATTTTGTTTTTTATTTTACAATGAGAAAGACTCTACATGGTTGTGATCAGAGAGAAAAAGTCCACTAGAGATGGGGAAATGGTTTTATTATATTTATCTTCAGTAACCCAAATGAGAATGGTGGTGAGATTAAGATGATATACATTTCTTGATCAAAACTCAGTGATGGAAGAGAGGAAGAAGAGGAGAAAAGATGATGGAGCCTATATCAAACTCCCATAGCTAAATTAGGTAAAAGGCATGGGAATAGTTAAGAGTGGGTTTGGGCAGAATCAGAACGTCAAACCTCAGGGAAGGTAGGGGACAGTGGGGGTAAGGGAGAGAGATCAACCAAAGGACTTATATGCATGCATATAAGCCTAATCAATGGACACAGACAACAGGGGGATGGGGGCATGAATGGGAGGTGGGGGGTAATGGAGGAATAAGGACACATATGTAATACCTTAATCAATAAAGAAATTTTAAAAAAGAATTACAAAGTTAAAACAACAGAAAAAAAAAGAAAAGAGTGGGTTTGGGAGGAGTAGCTTTGAAAAAAGTGGAGAAAATATAGAACCTCTTTGCCTCTGGCTTCATAGTAGGAACACCTGCATGCTTTTATTTTTTTATTAAAATATATTTTTAAATTGATTTCAGAGAGGAAGGGAGAGGGAGAGAGAGAGAGCAACATCAATGATGAGAGAGAATCATTGAACGGCTGCCTCCTGCATACCCCACAATGGGGATTGAGCTCACAAACCGGGAAACCCAGGCATGTGCCCTGACTGAGAATCGAACTGTGACCTCCTGGTTCATAGGTCAATGTTCAACCACTGAGTCATATGGCCAGGCAACACCTGAGTGCTTTTAAAAACACAGGGCCTAAACCCAGTGTAATTATAGTAATCAGAATCTCTGAGAAATTGAACCTAGGCATGGCATTTTTTAAAAGGTCCAGAAGTTCTAACATGTAGCCAGAAATGAGAATCCATTAGGGTGGTATTGTGCTGGAATGTCATTTTCCTACTCTAGCCCAATTAAATAGAAATTTTAGGTGTGGGGACAGGATCAGTATTTTTACAAAGCTCTCCAGTTGGTTCTAATGGGTAGCCAACTCTGAGAATCATTGCATTAGGGCACAATGTTTGAGATTTAATAAAACATGAATGGTGAAAGATAAAGGGATTTGCTCCCAACATTCAGGATATTCCTTTACATTCTTTGGGCTTTTCTCTTGGTCTCTGCTCTTTTGTTGTTGATGCTTGACCTGTTCCCTAGATTCCCATCATGACTATACATGCCTGGATCCAAACACAAATATTCTGTGTTATCACCTAAAGATCTAGGCCAGCCTCCATGCAGTCCCACACATCCAAGTCTGAGTTGAAACCCCAGATTGACCAGCCACTGTTCTTCCTGGGCTCTCACTAACCTGGGAAGGGAGATTAGACTATTATTATTTGTGATCTCTGATTAGCAACTGTGATCTTGTGATCTCCACAATTTATTCTGTGAGCTCACATTGGACAAAGAAGCCCCAATTTACTTTGACTAGGACTTGACCCATAATTGCGATTGAGTCTCAGTTAGAAGGACATCAGACACCATGAGAAGAGCAACTGGGAGTTCAATATCGACATGCCCTCAACTATACAAGTTTCATTGCTCATATGCCTAAATTTAAACCTGCCAGTTTTGTTCTTATATCACAAAATTTGATATGGGACATCAAACTTAAATGAATTCACAATCCTGTGTAATTTTAAACTCTTTGGAGGTTCTCTTGATGGTTAGAAAATCATCACATTTAATCAGTACCCAAATTCTATTAATTCTACCTCTTAATTGTTTTATACTCTTTTCTCCATCCTGACCATTACTGACACAATTTAAGGCACCATCTTCACTAATGCATTAATTCCTGTACTTGTCTGCCAATCTCTAGTCCCATTCCACATGTTCTTTCCTCTTCTTTCCCCGAGTCCTTCAGACTTAGTGCTGCCAAACTGGCCTATCCCAAATGAAAATGTGATCATCTTAACTTCCTTACTCAAATTCTTTTAATGATTCTCTATGACAAGCATGTCAAACTTGCGGTCCACAGGCCGCATGCGGCCCACATTGAATATTTTTGCAGCCCAACCAATATGACGATATGTAAGAAACGTTTTAATAAATATTTCATAACTTAATTTTTACAATATCCTGTTATACATAATTATTAATAACAAACTACAGTGTTCGCTAATGACTGATTACTATAATCATGTTGCATTCATTTCCCTTATGTGCTTATGTGCAGCCGCACCATTTCTCTCCACTAATACTAGCAGGGAATATTTTAGCAGCCAATTACCATGTCATTAGTCTTGTACTGACTTGTTTGGTGTGTGCAACAGGAAATATTTCACTTTTGGAGAACAAGAAAAATAGGATTAGTTGCGTTACGCTTATTAATTTGTGCAGTTATTCAGTGTCTGGTAAGTTAATGTTCAAGAAAAAATATTAATTTTTATTAAAATGTTCTATTATTTTATGTTGACGATTACTCATTTATTTCAGCTCTTTGTCTTCAGCATGTCTCTATTGAAATAAACATTGCTTTCTCTATGACCTCAAAAGTAAAATTCTTGTGTGGCATGCAAAGTTATCATATTATGTCCATAGCTACCTCTCCTGTTTTATTCCTGCTTTTGACTCTTTTTATACTCCAGATAGCTAGCTGTTAGCTCACTGAGCAGGTTGTATTCTCTTTTCTTCCATGTTTTTTCTCATGTAGTTACTCTCCCCCTGTTAGGTCACCTGCCTTAGTGTTCAATCTCTTCTCTCTGAGGCCTGCCCTACCTTTCCCATCAGTTGAGGCAGCTCCTTTGTTATGACCACCATGGTTCTTTAGAACATCCTTCCAACAAGATATTGTCTTCATTTTAATTGTTAATTGCCTATGTCCCTAACCCTACTAGACTATAGCTGCTTGAAGGTGTGGAAATATGAGTCTTTGAAGTAATGATGTTTCGGTTTGAATCTTTAGATGACTTCATTATATAATTTGAGTCTGCCAAGAGAAAACTAGTATTATAACTAATAGAATATCCACAGTATATTTAGTACTGAATTAAATTAACACAAGGCTAGTGAGGTAATAAGTGATAAATCTAATATCCTATGAAAAAATGCATTTTGTAACATAACTTACACCATTATATTATAATTTTTATTTATTTCCACAGTGAAAAAGGCCTTGTAACTAAATGAGTGTGCACATTTTAATCTGAAAAGTGCTCCTCCATTTCAGCTTTCTTTGTCTACAGACCTAACCCATGGTCTCATGGTTATCCATTTCAAAATGTACTTGATCCTAAAGCCTCTTGACTCATTTATTAATTAATTCATTTATTAATTAATTCATTTATTATTAATTCATTTATTTAACACATATTTATTGAATATGGAATATGTATGTAGCACTATGCTCAGGGCAAAGGGTATAAATATTTAAAAACACATTTTTTTCTCTTGAGGGTTTAGAAAGTAAAAGTTTTATACATGTTTATATCAATTAACCCTTATAATCATCCTGAAGGGCAGGTGTTATCTCCAACTTATAGATGAGGACATTCTAGAGCAGTATCATCTCAGAGTGTCTTAATACCCTGAGGTTTTTCTAAATATGACTTGTATGCATGCATATAAGCCTAACCAATGGACACAGACACCGGGGCGGGGGGGAGAGGGGGAGGTCAGTGAGGGCATGAGTGGGGGTGTGGAGGGGCTATGGGGGTGGGGTAAGGACACATATGTAATACCTTAATCAATAAAGGAAAAAAAAGTTAAAAAAAAGAAATCTGTAAACTTCATTGTTTTGGAGATTTTCTTAAGGTTTACAATTGTGTTTCTGAAACTTTAATGTGGACACAAATCACCCTGGGATCTTGTTCAAATATAGATTCCCATTCAGTAGATCTGTGGTGGTGTTTGAGATTCTGCATAACTACCAAACTCTGAAATGCCACACAATTGATCTATGAACACTCTGAATAGCAAAAGTCTAGACCTCATCACGTGTAGAATCCCACTGTGTCAAGCATTGGATTCACTGAGGTTTTTGTTTGGAAGATGGGAGTCACCTCTACCTCTCAAAATTTCTTTAAAAATGAAAGCAAAGCTTTCAATTCTCACATCCTTGATCATCCTCAGCCTCCTGGGCCCAGCCAACAATGTGTGTCCACCATAAATCCTCTTCAACTCTTCCACCTCACAACAATCTAGTCCTTCCAAATACTGCTGTACTCATTGATAGTTTTCTCATGTCTTCTAGTTTTGTTTCCTAATCTAGATTGTAAACTCTTTGAGGGCAAAAAAAAGGCTTATTCATTTATTCACCCTCCATGCTGTTGCACACTTAATACCAGTGAATAATCTGAACTTCTACCAGGTATTTAAAGGGGAATCTAGCTTGTCTCTAGGACTATATGCCATCTCTTAACTACATTTTCTCATTTAGTCTTTCACAAGACCTGTGACCTTTTTACCATTTTGCAGATATGTAAGATGAAACCCAGAGAGTTTGTTACTTTAGTTTACCCATAATGGTGTCAGGAACTCAAATTTAATTCCACAATTATCGGGGGGAAGAGGTGGGGGGGGGACAAGGAAAATTGTAGGAAAGGATTCTGCTCTAATTATAGTTTATGTTCCAGTTATTTTCCAGTCAGACCAGTTCCCTGAGCCCAGGAAGTATTCAGGCTCAGAATGCCGTGAGCTTTCTGAAGCTTCTTGAAGGGCTGGTGGCTTTGGCAAGGCTGTTGTCTAATTCTCACCATCACTTCTTTACTTCATTTCACTTCTGGATTTCTGTCATCTCAAACTGAAGAAGACTGATGTGGTGGTTATATATTTATTCTACTGAGGTATCAGTTAACATGGAGGTAGTAGTTTTATAATTCAACATGTTTTTGAGACTTACAGCCTGTCTTATGTCAATTTAACCCATAAGAGGAAATGTAGTTATGTCTAAATAGTCTGCAATGCAGTCTATTTTTACTGATGCTTATTTTATTTTTTGAGTAAAATATAGAAGTGGATAACAATAAAATTTTAGCAGGAAAAAATACCTGCTTTCTTCTTCTCATTCTGTTTTTCTGGAAGTTCATAAATAATGGGGGGTATGAGGAGTGGCTCAGGCTTCCTATAGCTCTTTTTCTAGCATCTTCCACTCCTATAGGCCTCCTTTTATGTGCCTCTTTTTCAGTGAAGACAAATAACTAAAGTTTTGCATGCCCAATAGGGAGTTTAATCATGTGAATATACTCAGACTTTATTAGATCTTTTCTGATAAATCTCGTAATCCTCAAATCAGAATGTTTCTTAAAACAGCTGTTGCTCTAAACCGGTAGTTACAAAATAGTCATGGAGATGGAAAGAACAGCATTGGGGAGAAAGTGGCGGGGGTGCGGGGGGGGGGAGGGGGAAGGAAGCTGCTGAAACTGCTCCAAGAGTAGTATTTAAGGATAGTGACTCTGGAGAAGATAGATGGGGTCCACAGCTTACTGAGTGGACTTGGATAGTTCACTTAAATACCCCAAGCCTTTTTGTTATTAACAGCAACATAGATATGACCATATCTATTATAAACATGAAATTAGTTAACCTGTGTAAAGCACTAGGCTTTTATAAAAAACTCAGTAAATGTCAGCTTTTATTATTTCACTTTTTTCTTGACCACTGCTTCTAGAAGTGAAATTCTGGGAGGGTATGTGGTTCTGAGATGCTAATTGGTTAGCTTAATTGTTAAAGTTCATTAAAGGACTATTGTGGGGGGGGGGGGTTAATATTTTAGAGCTCGGATTGAATTATGAATATATCTGTATTTTCTTTTTCAATTTTGGTGTCAGTTTTTGATATGTCTGTTGTGGTTTGGCTATGTTGTTTTCATGAACAGTATTTAATATAGAATTAACTTCATTGTATTGTGACTTTTGGAATTTTTTAAGATTTGATGTTCTTGCTGGGAAGAGGGTTTTGAATTATTTAACCACTTTCTTTTTGAGCTTCCCATGCACAGATGGGTACAGTTAAAATAAACTAGGTATATACAAGCATGAAAGGGGCTGGAATAATGACAATATGTAGAAGAAAATGGCAATTATACTTGGCAGGGTTTTTTTTAAATACTTTTCTTCCAAATAGATTTGGACTGTCTTATACTACACTGTATTTTCTTGGATGCTTAATAAATAACGACCTCATGAAATTTATATATTTTCAGCTTATATACTTTTTCTGAGACCCAAGATTACAGATATAGCACTTAAGTTAAACTCTGTTCTCTTTATGTGCATACTTAGACATTGAAGCATAGACCATTTATTCTTATGGGTCAAGACCCTGTAAAAATTAATGAGATGTGTCAGAATAGTGCCTGTGGGGATGACAAAACCAGTGGTGCTATTCCAGATGGAAGACAAGCGAGATCTGCCAGTGGGGGGCATTACCAGACTAGTCCAGTAGGAAAAGCTTCTCAACTCTGGAGAGCTCTTGTTATGGTCTAACCATAAGAACAAGCTCAGCACATTTTTAACTGTAGCTGGGACAGCTAAATATACAGTAAGATTATGTTAACATACTTTTAGACTCTTTCTACATTATTCCAAGCTCCTTTCTAAGGGGGGTTCTGCTTTTAGGAATATCAACTACAAAATTTAGATATATGGAATGTACGCTTTGCTCTTCCAAAGGAGGTTTTGTTTTTTTTCACCAAAATGTTTTATATAGGATTCTTTTAAATTAAGACTCACAAACCCAAGTGCTTACAGGGGTCAGAAGGCATATGTAAAAAAGTAAAGTGGGCTGGATGGAGAACTAGGGAGCTTAAATCACTAGCTGGAACTAGTCTCTTAAATGTATTCACCCAAGTCTTTAGCTCATGTGGTACAAAAGCAATGAAGTCAGAGTCTGTAAATTTGAGTCTGGGCTCTTCCATTTATTGATTCTATAACCTTAGACGTCAGTATCTTCATCAACAAAACAGGGGGTTGAAATAAACTCTCAGGTGAGTTCTTGCTTTGTGTGACTGAAGTTTGTGGATGCCAATCACTTCAGCCCTCCATCCTATAGAGGTCTGAGTCATCGAGTAGGGTCACAAGGAGCCAAAAGGAAACAAAACATGACTTTATTCACAACTCTCTGACAATGGCTAGATTGGAGAGCACCAAAGGGCTTTTCCCCTCTCATTCCTAACAAAGACCTCAAGAACCATTCTCCTAGACTTACTCCTTACCCGAGCCCCCCGCCTCCCGCCCAAAAGCTAAAAGTGATAAGGTGAGGAGTCCCCACATGGAGAATGTAAATATAAAGCCTGAGTAGAGGCACCTAGAAGAAAGAGCCATAGAAAAGAAATTATGCTGTGCTTAAAGAGTGATCTTTTATTCTTAACCTTACCCAGAAGTGGGAAGTAGGTCACACAATGCATGATGTTCTCACACTAGTCTCTCAAATAAGACATTATTTTCAATAGTAAATTGAGGCATTTGGTGCCATGCTCCCTGTTCCATTCACACATACACTAGTCAGTATTCTTTTTTAAAATTGTTTTTATTGACTTCAGAGAAGAAGGGAGAGGGAGAGAGAGATAGAAACATCAATGTTGAGAATCATTGATTGGCTGCCTTCTGTATTCTCCCCACTGGGGATCAAGGCTGCAACCTGGGTATGAGCCCTGACTGGGAATTGAACCCTGAACTTCTGGATCATAGGTTGACACTGGGCACTAGTCAGAATTTTTAGTTGCAGAGAATAGAATCCAGCCTACAGATATTAGGCATAAATGATTTAAGTGTGATGATAGCTTGGAGAATTGTTGGGAAGGGTGAATCAGTTCCCAAGGATGATTTCAAAAGCCCCTGGACTCTTCAGGGAGGTGCTGCCCTGCTTGATTAGGAAGATGCCACCAGCCTGGCTGCCAGAGACCAGAACCTTATCCTTCTGATAATTTACCATCAAGACATTGCCTAATGGCCCTGTCAGGTATGGCTCAGTAGTTAGAGCATCGGCCTGGGGACTGAAAGGTTGTGGGTTCAATTCTCAGTCAGGGGCACATACCTCCATTGCTGGTTCAATCCCCAGCCCCTGTTGGGATGCATGCAGGAGGCAACCACTCAATGTCTCTCCTCACATTGATGTTTCTCTCCCTCCACCTCCTGCCTGCCTTCCACTCTCTAAAAAATAATAAATAAATAAATAAATAGAAAAAAAATCCTCAGGTGAGGATTTAATAAAAAAAAAAAAAAGAAGTTGCCCAATCAAAGAACTATTTTGACAATTGCCAGCTCCAGAACCCACTTTCTTTGACACAGTTCCTGTCAGTCTTGCACTTCACCTCTCTCTTCTTATAGCTCAGTGTGAAACAAAGTTGTGTGCCAGTGAGTGCATTAGAGGGGTAGAACCTTGACCTCACCCAGACCCTCACTACAAGAGAGTCTAGGAAATGTAGATTTTAGTTTTTCAAAACCTAACATTGTTAGAAGGCCACTGGGATGAGGGTTACATGAATTGATCCATCATCCAGTAAATAGTGTCTCCTTACACTTTGCCTCAGAGGGATGGAGGAAGCTTAACACCACAAACAGGGCAGGAGGAGCTGGCACTTAATGTGGTTAGCAGAACAATAGGCTTGAAGCCAGCCTTACAAGTTTTTAAAAATATTAGCATATTAAGAGCCAAGACACGAAGACATGACACAGTTTCTCTCAGTCTGGAGAAGATTAAAGCCTATTAAAGTTTGGCCAAAATGCTTTCTGCCCCATACAGAAGGCATATTTAATGGAAAGACAAGGAGAGAGAAAGAGTGAGATGCAGAGAGGTAGAGGAAGGCAGATGTCAGAATTCTTGTTTTGTTTTGTTTTCCTCCACCATGAGAACCATCCAGATAATAGGAGGAAGCCTAAGGACAGAAGGGGTCTTTGCTCTCTTCTTGATTAGGAATCTGAGATTCAGTTCTCTGGCAGGATCCTCTGACTCCCAGTAAACTCAGTGGGGCATTGTAGATAAACAAAGGCACTGCTGGAGTTAAGTGTTTCTAAGACACTGAGTTTCTGTTTATGTTCTATGAGAACCAGAAATTCCTGTGTGGCCCTGAGTGGAGAGGACATGGGAGGTGAGTTGAATATTAGCAGACGGGCCATGTTGACCAGGTATAGGGATGAGTGACCTTTCTTCAGAGCTGAGGGCTGACAACCCAGGACATGGGACAGGATGGAAAATGTGAGCTATTTACAGGAGTACAGGCCAGATAGGCCCTCTTCTACAAATTCTTCTCTAACATCTCCTCCTCCCCCATGGTCACCTGGCACTTCAAGTACTTCTGTTATGCTGCCTGATATGATATTGTGAGTATTTGTGTGCATATCTCTCTATTTCACTAGATTGTGACCTCCTCAGGAGGTGGGGCTTTTCATATCAATTTCCCTTCCATATAGTAGGGGTTCGATTAACATTCACTTAATACATTAAGACATATTCTTTATCCTATGTGCTCTTATATTGGCCTAATTGTGCCATAATTAAAATTAGGTAATATTTTCAGGGGAAGATATGAAATATGATCAGGAACCTTGTAATATAAGTATGGAATATTGTAATGTAGGTTTAGAACCAGGGAATACGAGTGTAGAATAGAAAAGACTAGGAATTTTGAGGGGCATGAAAAATAAAAAAAGAAGAACTAAATGTCTGGAGGAGGTGTGATTTTTTTTCCTTCTAACTACTTCAAACATTTTTAAAAGTGAGAAATGAAATTATTTTTCTTGTTTTTATTTTAAAGTTTTGAAATTGTATAATATGTAAATCCATTCCAAGTGTGCAATTTAAACCCTATACAAAAAAGGTTAAAATCCTTCTTGTCCTCTGTGGTAGGCTAAATGATGGCCTCCCCAGAGACATCCATGTCCTGATCCCTGGTCATTTGGTTAAAGATTTTGGAATCAGGAGATAAACTGGAATTATCCAGGTGGGCCCAATGTAATGACAAGGTTCTTATGGGAGGAAAGCAGGACAATCAAAGTTAGTAGTAAATGTGATGATAGAAGCAAGAGGTTGGAGTAAATCAAGGAAGGGGCCACAAGCCAAGGAGTACCAGCGGCCTCTAGAAGCTAGAAAAGGCAATGAAATAGATTCTCCCCTCAAAGCCCCCAGAGGAACCAGACTTGCCAACACTTTGACTTCATTCCAGTGAGACTGATTTTGGGCTTCTGACCTCTAGAACTGTAAAATAATAAATTCATGATTTTTGAAGCCATGAAATATGTGGTAATTTCTAATATTGGCAATAGGAACTAAAACAGACTCCTAATCTCACTTCCTCTACAGAGGTAACCAATGTTTCAATATGGTGTGTAGACCTTGTTTTACATATATATGTCTGTGCATGTGTCAATGGTATGGTTTTAAGTGTTTTTAAACGTTTCATTGCATATATTATTTTGCAATTTGCTTTTTTCACTTATTGTGTCTTGGAACTCTTTTTTATTAGTACATATAAATGTGCTTACTTCCTTTCAACCACTCTCTGCTTTTTCCATTCAGTGGATCTTTTATAATTTACATTACTATTCCATTAAATTATTTGATACATGAAAATGTTGAAATTTACTTCTCTGGCATGTAGAGAGGAAACATAACTGGTTGAAAACCATAGTCAAGTTTCTGCTTCTGGATATTTAAAAAACCCCTCAAATTTAACTATATATGATCATCATAGTAAATATTTTATTTCTCTCAAGTGAATGATTATAGCTGAATGTGCCTTAGACAAAGTAATATTAACAAATCCTGTCTGATCCAAGATTCTTGTCTTTTTTTTTCTTTTTACGTCTTACAGTGTTGTAAACAACTGTTTCACTCTTAAATAGAGTGTAGCTTTAACAGATTAAAAACGATAGAGAAAAAATATCCCACCTTACAAAGTAGTCTCTTCTGATACAGACTTGTCAGAAAGCAGGTTACAACACATAATGAAATGTCACAGCCCAGTAAGACATGCAAAGCAGGTTTTAAATACTGCCAACACTGCATAGTGACTTTAATACTGAGAATGGCAAATATGTGGAAGAAGAAATCCATTTACTGCCATTCTGTTTAAATGACTGGAAATATGTAGTTATCAGAGTGCCAATAAATGTCCCCTGTAGGTCAAGTTCTTTAGAAAAAAAAACAAAAACACATTACAGTTTTATAGAATCTTTTTGGAAATGAAATGCTCTCTGCTACCTAAGACCTTGCTCAAAATACTGCTGTCAATCAGTAGAAAAGATTTGGCTACCACCTTAGTGTTAAATATAAATGCAGTCGAAAGGTTTAATGGATTAAAACGGTGCTATTTAATTTGAAATGGAATTTCCCACCCTCCTAGCTTAGGTTGTTAAGATTCTGTGGGTTTACTTTTCATTCCAGTCTGGTTTATAGGCATAATAAAGAGAAGGCAGCTTTGGGTTCAGAATGCAAGTGTGTCAAATTGAGTAGACAGGCCTCTTTCTGGTGGAAGGAGAAGGGGGGAAAGCACCCCATTAACTCCAACTTGTTAAAATTTACCAAGTCTCTGTAGTTCATTAGCTTTTTTCCCCTCTTCACACCAAAAGAGTAGATAAAAGGTGAGCAACAACAATGAGAGACATTATATGCAGAGGTGAACACGATATGACAAGGCCTTCCTTTAATAACAAACAGTGTTAGCTCTCTAGGAGGCAGACAGTATGAAGAGCAACAAAAACTGTAATTATGCTCTCAGCGGGAAACCTGTATTTAGAGTGACAGTAAGAGTGTCTCTAAAAACATGTTAGGTTAAGGCTGCTAGTCTTAATTATATGTATTAGGAGTTTGTGTCTTCACTTTTTTCCTTTCAAAATTCAAAGAAGAAACCTAATTATAACTTGGACCCTAGTAAACTGGGCCATATTTAAACAATGAACATTTGGCAATCTCATCATGCACCATGATGTATCTGACTGGTGCCGCTGCTGTGGAAGCCAAACTGGCTCTCCAAATAATTTGTTTTTGCTGCCTCCACAACAGAGGAAAAACAAACAAAAGCTAAACATGGGAAGTAATGAAATTACGTGTATATATATTTTTTCAGTCAATGACATTCAAGCCTTCTAGGAGGGAGATCCGTCATTCCTTGAGTAGATTCTTACATACAGAATTACAGGTTGTCGTATGTTGTTAACATGTATTTTAGCCAGACCATGATTGGATAAATGTTCTTGGTTTGATTTTGCCTCTATTTCGGCCCAAGAGGTAATAATAATTTTTTTTTTAAATATATTTTATTGATTTTTTACAGAGAGGAAGGGAGAGGGATAGAGAGTTAGAAACATCAATGAGAGATAAACATCGATCAGCTGCCTCCTGCACACTCCCTACTGGGTATGTGCCCGCAACCAAGGTACATGCCCTTGACCAGAATCGAACCTGGGACCCTTCAGTCCACAGGCCGACGCTCTATCCACTGAGCTAAACCAGTTAGGGCGAGGTAATAATAATTTACAACTGCTTCTAGTTAACTTCAGTTAAATTTTAGGAGACCAAGAATGTTAGATTATGCTTGGTGTGCAGCAGAATGTGTTCAAGCTGAACAGCAAACTTCAGAATTGTAGTACTAGTCCTGCTGTAAACATGGATCTAACTACATTTGACTTTTCCATATATGTTTTACACTTCACTTGGTATATTTCATACTAGTTTCCCAGTTTCTTGTGCCTCTGCATACTATTTGCTGCACTTCAAGATAGAAGAGCTTAATCATTGTTAGGATTAGGTTATAATCATATGAATTAGTGTATGAATATAGGAATTGTGACCTACTCTTTTTGAGGCCACTCGTTAAGATGACACTTTATAATTTTGCTAACATTACAAAATTATGGGGTGAGCTGAACAAAATTAATCTGTTGAGTTTAGTGGGCAGAAGTCATGTTACTATAACTGAATTAATAAATCAATCCATATAAAAATGAACTTAATTTATTTTGATACTCATCTTCTCTATGGCTCTACTCCTTAAAGTTCTCATGGGTTTTCTGACCAAGCAATTTTTAGATGGTCTGCACAAAATAATGATGTCTGAATGATTTGATCCTGCATTATTTATTTCTCTCTACAGTCCCAAGTAGAAATGAACTCAAAGCTAATAAATTTTCTTCTTTTTGAAATTTATATCTAGCTAAATTGAATTTATATCATCTGTCTTTAAATAACCACCAAAATAATATAAGAGTGGTTCTGAAAGGATTTAAATAAATGCTGAAAATTTTGGAAACCATTTGCATATTTATTGGTACCCACATTGAAGTTAGTATCTTGGGCAACTGAACTTTCAATTTTATTGAAATACTAATTTAGTCTTCATTATTGTTGGCTTGAGGAAAGCAATCATTGGTGTAAAGTTAATAAGAGTTTTTTAATAGAGTCTCATGGATTTTTACAGTGATAGGGATTTTTCTAATTAAGCAGCAATTGAATAAACACAATAAAAATAAAGGATGAACTATTCATTAATTTTGATGTGTTTAGTTCAATTTAGATTATACTTTATAGAGTTTTTATTATTCCTCTGCTGAATAATTTATAAAAATAATGAGTAACATGAATCATTGAGACAGTTTTCTACATTTTATCAAAATAAATTATTTGATGAAAAATGGAACAAGGTTTACAGAGGAGGCATGAAACATTATTGAATGTTATTAAGAACAAATATCAGGTGTGAGCAATAATCTTTCATTTGCTTCAGTCCTAACATATGACCAGTTCATGCGAAAACCAGTTCAAGTGAGTATCTTAGTTGACCAATTGCCATAAGAGTAGAAATGGTGGCAAAAATACAAGAGAACAGAGTCCCATTGCATTAAACATGACTTTTAAAAATGTCACTAAAAAGAGTTAGAATCTTCCAACATATTTATGCTACATAAAGTAGTAAATTATCTTAAATGTTCCAAAATTGGGCCATGTAATGTGGGAAGTAAATCCTCAGATCTGGATGCCAGGTTTCTTCCTTTTTAAGCAAATGGATTGGTAGAAAAGATAGTATCTGGAGAATCTAAGTGAATGATTTGCATAATAATATCAAGGAGACCTTGAACTCAATGCAATGCATTTATTTCCCACTTCTTATGTATATATGAGCTTGAAAGACTAGCCATTTTGTGCATCTTAAAATAATATGTTATTATATACTTTAAGAGTTAAAAGGAAACATGAATGACTCATCAATTTCCCATCCTTCAAGCAGAGTCACATATAAATTAGTTCATACTGGTGAGATATTACCCAATTTTGAATTTTTATTCCTTCTCTTACCCTACTTCCAGTGAGTTTAGCAAACTTCAAAGTCAGGAAAGCCTTCATAAAATAACTCTGATTTCAATCAGGTCCATTTGGTTCTGTCCTCTATAGAAATGATTGATAGCTGATCCAATTATGTCTGAGAGTCTAGGCTTTCTCAGGACCATTTTAACATCTATATTCTCTTAGGAGATTTTGTTTTATTGTCTTTTCTTCCTTTTTCTTATCAAATGTTATCTGGCTTTCTATTTTTTCTTTAAGTAAATGCACTAATCTTGGATTTGAGAATATTAGGACAGTGTTTGAGGTAAATTGAGACCTAGGATGTTTTATATTTGAGCTTGGGAACCATTGTTTTATGTGTAGTAATATTTTGAGTTCTTGAAAGTTGCTAGTGATACATATATCTTACACTTTTCTTAGTCAAATAACTTGATCTTAATATTTTCTATAGTTATATAATATGTATATAGTTATGAAAGTATTATATATGCTGTCAATGTAAGTAGAATATGTATTACTAATATGAGTAAAAATATACTGACATTTATTCCTAAAAAAACTGTCTGAACTAAATGCATTTGTTGATTCAAGTGATTAAATGCAAGAATATTGCTCTTTAATATATAGATTATATTTTATAGAAATAAATAAGTAATCAGCACATTTTTCTTTTATTTCATTTATTATTATTCAGTTCCAGAATGTAAATGATGCTAAGGAATTCAATATTAGAATATTTTAATTTATCTAGTTGAGTCAAAAATATATTTTATGTCATGTAAGGGGATAAAACTTTAAAAAAATGTTGTACTGTTTCCCACATCTAATAGGATTTTGTTTATTTATTTATTTATTTTTTATAAGAGAAGTTTGGATAATATTTTTTCATAGAATGGAATTGTTTAGACTGGTACTTTGGTTTAGAACAATGGTTCCCAACCTTTTTTTGGCCATGCTCCACCTAAGCATTTCTAAAATCCTGATGTCGCCCGCCCTGACCCCATGACATATAATTCTTATTATTCAAAAAGTGAATTCCTATTCATGTGGAGGAAGCCTAAAAGGCCATTAACTTGGTCTAAATAAGCTTCCAAAGAACATGGCATCCATCTAAGAGAAAAATAAAAGAACAGTTGAAAGGACAGTTGAAGTACTGAAGGAAGAAATCACTAAGAAATTGTTAAAAAATAATAATAATTTGAAGTAATATGAAAAATAGCAAATAAAGTTTCAAAACATATAATAGAGAACTGATATGCATAAATATGTCACTATATATTTATATACTGTATATGAGGCTCCTAAAACCATAAGATATGCAAAAAATTTACTGTTAATAACTCATTCTCGAATTTTCCCCCTTAAAAATCAAATTGCCCCTCTGTAGGGCATATGTCCCACATTGGAAACCACTGGTTTAGAATGATAGGTAATACAGGGTATTTCTGTCTTTACTATAAGGAGGTCTGTATCTGATGTTTTATCTTGCTATAGAAAGAGTCAATCTAATTTGTTAATATTTTGAAGACTGGGTTATGGTAGCCTATTTATTTGAGTCTTACCCTATAGCTTAAGCAGTCAATTCAGTTTGCATGGAAAGGGCATAAGGGTAGAGAAGGGTTGTGAAAATTCTCATTCAAGAAATACTAGTAAAGCTGGAGTTATCATTTGTTCTTCAGTTTATTCTCCTTCAATATGGGAATATTAATGCTTTTTTTCCTCTTTAACTCCAAAATTATGTTTTAAGCATAAATCCAAACCTAGATTTAGGCCGATTCTTTAGTTTTAAAGAGCAGGTCTTCATTTTCCATCTCAGATATCATGTTTATAAGAAATCTGGGCAGTGCCACTTGAGTAGAGCAACTTCTTAACTCCAAAATTTATGAGGCTTCTGTCTACAGAAGAAAAATATGGAATTTTCTTTCCTTAAGATATGTTTTTATTGGGACAGCCTGTTTGCCATTGCTGCTTAAAACTGATCCCCAAAGAGTAAAACCTAAATGAATCATTGGATTGCTTGCCTTGGAGCAAGGCCAGGAGCATATGTTTTCAAGATAAACAGTGCTCAGGCTGAAAGAATGGCATGGAAGATTTCTCAGGTGAAATTGTTCTAACTTCCCTTCTGGCATGTACTGTGTTACACAGTGTCTTACAGATAAGTCTTGAAGGAAAGCCAGTGTGAAATAACTCTATTTCATGATACTTATTTCCTGGCTGTTTGATCAAAATATTTCTTGAGTAGCCCAAAGAACATTGTTTGAATTCATTGGCACTCATTGGTTGAAGCATTTTTCCATGTTCATCTCCACATTTTAAGCAAGAACCTTGATACCTATTTTGTTCACTACTGTGTCCTGACTCCTACCAATGAGCTTTGCCCAGACCACATGCTCAGTAAATATTGATTGAATACATGTTGATGAATAAACTCAGGTTCACATCAATTGAAATTTGATTATAAACATAAGCCCAGCCAGGATGCTGTAAATATAGCCAAATTATATCAGATGACAGTTTTGGTCTTTATAATTGCCCATGTTTATATCTTCTGAATAACTATACTATGCTCATTATTGTTGATTGTCTCATACTTTTATCCAAAAGATCTTTGTTGATTACTTTGTCCGTGATTGGCATTATGCTATGAGTTAAGATACAACAGTGAGGTATACCAGGCCTCTGAGATATATCTGGATGCATTGAGAGATACTAGCTCTGCCTTCTACCATCTTGCCGTTCTGTATTTTGTTTGAGGCAAGTACAAAAATATTTACAAAGTCAGGTCAACAATGTAGAGACTAAAGTGGTCAGGGTAGGAAGTTATTATGCATTGCTAAGGAATAAAAGAAGCTTTACAGAGGCAGCTAGGTCTGAATGACGGGTAGGATTTCAGAAGGTAAAACTGGTGACAGTGAGCTTCCCAGTGCTACATGACTAGCGTGCGTATGTGCGCGGGTGTATGTGTGTGTGTGTGTGTGTGTGTGCATGCTGCACACTTGTGCTCTCATAAACTTAACTAGAGAGAAGAAGAGGAATGGGATAGGGGTGGGAGTGGGGTGGGGGTGGGGTCAGAAGAGAAATGTGACCCAAGAGAAATTTAAAAATTATTTCTACCTATGTCTGTACTCTCTGTTCCTCTATCTGCTGAGATTAGAGACTCCTGGAGTGAGTGATTTCATCTTTGCATTGCCCTTTGTTAGTATGGGCTCATGGTCAGGTTTCTGGAACTTATAATGGCAAGCTTGTTCTGGTTGAGAGTGCAGCTAACTGGTATAATAACGCATTGTTTGGGGGACCAAGGTTAAAGGCACTCAGTTATTTCTGCTTTCTCATATCACCAAAATCAACTATTAATCAGAACCTGCTTCAGTTACTCTAAGAAAGAATGCCACACCTGGGGATTACTCGTGGACATGACTTTCTTAGAGCACAAAAGTATCTTTTAAAACACAGAGCAGAGATTAGCAGAAAGTAGTGTTTGTGATTTTTAAGAGTTAATACAGTAACAAGCAAACCTCACATATTCCATGAACTTTCATATAAAAGTAACATTTAATTTATGTATCCTTTTAATTATTTTTCAAATTATTTTTACTAATAGGCATTCCTGAGTTACTTGTTTTAGGAATCTTGTTGACATTTTCTTTTATTTTAAACTATAGTTTATTTTCATGCTCATGTGCTCTCCCAATATTCAGGAACCTGTGTGTAAAATGCATGGATCCAGATCAGTCATTTAAAAAGGAATGATAGGTGGATGTGGTGCAGTCCATATATCGTAGAGAATTATATGAAACCTTACTTACATGCAGTTAATTCTCATTACTCATTGATTCTGCCTGTGTGAATTTGCCTACTCAGTAACATTTTTTTGTAACCTCCAAATCAATACCCTCCCCTCAGCTCTTTCACAATCATTGGCAGACACGCACAGAACAGCAAAACATTTGACGTTGCCCAGCACACAATCCCAGGCAGGGTTCAACAAGGCAATACTCCGCCTTCTTTTTTTTTAGCTCTTATCCTGTAAGCAAGTGTCCTTTTCACAGTCTATTTGGTGCCATGTTTTTCACATTTTTTTATTTTATTGGTGATTTCACTGTTTGAAATGGCCCCCAAGCATACTGCTAAAGTTTTGTCTAATGTTTCAAGGTGCAAGAAGGCAGTGCTATGCCTTATGGAGAAAATATATTTGTTAGATAAACTTCTTTCTGGCAAGAGTTATAGTGCTGCTGGCTGTGTGTTCAATGTTTAATGAATCAACAATAGATATTAAATAAGGTGCCATTAAAGAAAAACACATAAAACAAGGTTATGTATTGGCTGGTTGATGAAAATGTTGTATCCAGAGGCTCACAGGAAACTCGCTCTGTATTTTCCTTAGAAGCATAGCTTGGTATTCACCAATTCAATGTTAATTGACTTTATAGAACATAACTATGGTGAATAACAAAAACTGATGTCCATATGTTTTTATGGGGCAAGGGACCATAAAACTCATCAGATCTCAATGGGGCCTTTGATCCACTCAAAGGGTGATAACCCTTGTTTCTCTTAGGAGTCCTTCCCAATTTAATGTTCTCTGACTCCTAAGCCTGGCACATAGAAACTGGAGCTAGTGTGCTGGCATTGCGTTGTTAAAGGAAGAGACCCCAAAAGCTAGAAGCTCACATCTCCACCTTGCCATGTCTGGGTAGTCTCACCATTACTGTTTTTTGTAGTCAGATCTATATAAAGCCTAAGCGACTGAACAACTGAACAACCAGAACGAGCGGTCGACCAGTCGCTATGACGTGCACTGACCACCAGGGGGCAGATGCTCAATTCAGGAGCTGCCCCTGGTGGTCAGCGTGCTCCCACAGCCAACCTCCTGCGGCCGGCCAACCTCCCGTGCCCCTCCCCCGGCCGGCCAATCTCCCATGGCCCCTTCCTCCCAGGCTGACCAACCTCCTGCAGCCCCGATGGGGACTGGGCGAGATGGCCCCAATTGGCCCCGATCACTGGCCAAGCCGAGGAACCCCACCTGTGCACAAATTCGTGCACTGGGCCTCTAGTAGAACTATAGTAGTTTGAACCCTAAATTTCCAGATTACTAGCTATGTGATCTTGGGCAAAAATTCTTAACCTCTCTAAGTTTCAGTTTTTAAAAAAGTCAAGTGGATATAATAATTCCTACCTTGGAGGATTATTTTAAAGATTAGATGATGAGTTTAAAGAACCATGTAAAGTAACTGGGAACAGCCAAAACCATTATTACAAATGTTATTGTAGTACATATACACTTGATATATCATTGTTAATTCCTTCGTTTTTCTCCTTCCCACTTGGGAATAGAGGGAGATCCATTTTCTAATTCCTGGCTGAATCAGTAAATTCATGATGGAATTGCCCCGTTCCTGAAATAACTAGTGGAGAAAGCAGGACATGCTCCCAGGGCCTCCAGTTTCCTTCTGACGGGTTTCTCTGGTCTGGAGCTCTGCTGCAGTGATGATGGATGGCTGGAGCTCCGGGTGGCACTGCAGGGGAGCCGTCAGCTGTGTTTTGGTTATGAGGGGGCTCACCTGTCTCCAGCTCCTGACCACAGATGGAGGTCTCATGCATCAGCACTATCCCAGGTGCCTGTGACTCCCATCAGTTCAGAGGCTGTGAATGACACCCAAGTGCCCTCTTCATACCCACCTCAAGGGGACCCTTAGGATTTTACTTTCCTAATTTGAAACCCTGAAACCCCATTTCTCCTCAAGAATTTCTTAGACTAATCATTTCCCCTAGCCTCTCAGAATCCCCCTGCCTTATCTTAAATATGTAAAATAAGGTACAATGACACATCATTGAAGAATGAGGTGTTCTACATTAATGGATTTTCCAGGTGAAATTGGCCTCTTGCTGTGTTTTGCTTTAATAATTTTATAGAAATGGCCATAAGTTGTATTAGACATTTTTTATTTCTTAGATGTTTTTATATAAAATGGATAATTTAAACTATTCTTGATTACTTATAAATCAACTGCTGTACTGTTATAAACATAGCAAATCCCTTGTTAGCAAATTACTTGTTAATGCAAGTAAATGAATTGTCCACATATATTAACAATCCCAGTTTGCTTTCTTTGTTACTTTATTTATGTTGTTAAATTTTAGTTATTAGGTGACATAAGTAGGTGAGAAATGCCACTGTAGTTTACATTCTAGAATGAGTTAAGCTATAAGTAATAATTAATTTATTATTATTTTTTAATCCTCATCCAAGGATATGTTTATTGATTTTTTTTTTTAGAGAGAGAGAAGAAGGATGAGAGAAAGAGAGAGAGAAACATTAATGTTAGAAACATCAATCAGTTGCCTCCCATACTTGCCCTGCCCAAGGACTAAGCCTGCAATCTAGGTATGTGCCCTTATCAGGAATTAAACCTGCAACCTTTTGGTGTATAGGACAATGCTCCAACCAACCCAGCCACCCACCTAGGGTGTTAATTGATTTCTGATTATTTGCATATTAACACAATCCCGACCATTTGTGTGCATACTTGTTTATTAAATATATTGACAGCATTATATATTTATGAATATAAAGAACTATGGCATTGTAGTAGTACTTTTGATATTTATATTTAATATATCCTTTAACGTATATTTGAATCTACTAATTTTTATGTATGTATTTTCCCATCTCTTCTATGAATTTTTGCTTTAGATGAGCCAGTGAAATAGGCCTTTTTTTGTGTGTGTGGCCCAAGATAAGGCTCATTACAGAGAAGTTTGAAACCTGAAGATAGCTCCACATTACTATGAATTAGATGTTTTAGTCACAATTATATTTCCTCGGAATGCAGTGTTTATATACCAATTCCTGTGTAGTTCTAGACCTCTGATATTGATTGACCCTTAGGCACTACCATCTCCTGTCTAGAATTTGTTAGGAATAAGCCTCAGTGGTCCATTTTCAACGTATCTCGTCCTAAATGGAAAAATACTAAGACCCCATTTCCCCCCTTTTTTAACTAGTTAATGCAACTGGAAAGTTCCTGTATCAAACAGGATATAGGGGAGGGCAGATAGGCCTAGGAAGACCTTCCTGCCACAAAGAGACAAAGGGGTGGAGACAACTAAAAAGCCCACAGCCCACGTTTTAAATCATCCAATAGGAAACTTAGGTGATGTCCAGGGAGAATGTACACTCCATAGTACTCAGCCAATGAGGAACCGGGGAAGGGACTCCTGCACTAGGGATAAATTGCTCACTGTAACAGCCCACAAGTTGACACCCAAGGACTCATAGAATGATCTCACTTTTTTTAGTTCTGGCAAAATTAACCTACTGTGTGCAACATGATCTCCATTTAAAAAAATTATAAAAACAACAGCAGGCTTTTCTGTTATCTCTGTTTTGCCCTGAATGGAAATGATCCAACTCAAAGCCCCTGTGATTACTTACTTACTTTGATGCTAGTTGAGGGGTCAGGGAAGTTGGCCTCTGCAGTCAAGTCCGTCTCTCACTTACTCTCTGTCCACAACACCAAAAGTGGCGGTCTCTGCATAATTTGAAAACCACACATTCAGTAAAATAGAGACAAAGAAATATAGTTGCTATGAAATAAGATTGCTGTCACAAAGGGAAAGCTCAAATGTGAGAGAAGGTGCATTTAATGTAAAAAACACAACTGGGGTGCCATTCTTTTTCAAAGCAACCTAAGTGGAAAGTGCCAATGTAATGCATGATAATGAGGGTGCCCAATTTTGGAAAGTGGTTTTTAAAATGCTGCAGCAGAATGTTATCTAGAGTCTCTTAGGAAAAAAAGCTAAATCTCATCAGGCACCTTTTCAAGCATCATTTTCTCCTGACTTAAATGATCTCACGTGTACTTGCTGTTAGTCGACTTGGCATAGCATCCTATTTATTATTCATTATTTTTGACCACTTGCAAAAGGGACAAAAGGCCTGTTATTAGTGATTTGCCAATTGTTGCAAGACTTAATCTAGGTACTTACAGAGCACTTTGCCTCATGTTTATTTTGTTGTATGAAACTGTATGATCTAAGGGATTTCATAGCCCCCTGATGCTCAATTTAGACAATCTCTTCTCAAGTGATTAGTCTGGGAGAAGCCATTGACACCCGGTTCCAGGCATCTGAGCATATTGAAATTTCCTGGAGAAGCCTTTTCTCCTCACAGAGGAGATTCTGGCTTTGGGGCAACGAAGGGTTTTCTCTGAGTATTTGTGTGTAGATTCCTTTCTTTTATAAGTGAAAAGGCAAACTTCTTTTTATCTTTACCATTGTTTTTAGTGTTTCATTGGTCTTTTAAAAATATTTTTAAAATTTTATTTAAATTTTTCATTTACAGGTAGCATTCAATATTATATTAGTTTCAGGTGCATAGCATAGAGGTTAGCCAGCCTTGGGCAAACTATGGCCCGCGGGCCGGATCCGGCTGTTCTATCCAGTTCTCTTGCTCTCCCCCCACCATTTCTTTATTTTGAATTTATATTAGTTCACACAAACACTCCATCCATGCTTTTGTTCTGGCCCTCCGGTCCAGTTTAAGAACCCATTGTGGCCCTGGAGTCAAAAAGTTTGCCCACACCTGCTCTAGTCTGTTGTTGGGTCTCTGTATAATATTTTTTATTTCAGTCAGTGTATGTTTAATTTCTAGTTGGTCCTTTTTCATATCTTCAAGGGTCTCGTTATATTTATCGGCCTTTTCTAGGATATTCTTGAAAAGCCTTATAACCGTGGTTTTGAATTCTATATCCAGTCGTTTGTTTTCCTCCATTTCTTTTGTTTGTGATCTGTTTCTTTGACGCCGCATTTTCATTGCTTCCCTGAGTTGGTAGGGTAGATTTGTGTGCTAGGTTTCCTATATGGCCCAGTGGGTCGGCCTCCCCAGTTAACCTGAGGTGGACACACTTGGTGCACCCCTTTGTGGACTGTGTGTACAGCCTTGTTGTAGTTAAGTCTCGATTGTTGTTGGTATCACTGAGAGGAATTGACCTCCAGGCCAGTTGGCTGTGAGGATCAGCTGTGTCTATGCTGGGAGAAATTCGGTGCTGGAAACAGCCTTATAGGATTAGACTTGCCAAATTGCAATAGCCTCTGTGCTCAGCTTGGATGGGGTGGAGTCTCAGGGTGGAGCAGACAGTCTTGGCTTCCAGTCAGCCTTGCCCTTGCGCGCGTGCGCGCGCACCTTCAAACCTCTGCCTTCCCTGGCTCCCGAGTCTCCGCCCGAGAGTCCAGATTCCCCCCACAAGAGCGTGGGTCCCCAGGGGCTCACCTGGAACTGGGGTTCAGTGCAGTCAGAACTGGGGTTCAGTGCAGTCAGGAGCTTCTGACTCCCTTCTGCTAGGGAAAGCCTGTGGCAACCTCTGCAGCCTTTGTGCACACTGGCATGCCGGGGTTTCCCTGGGTCTCCGAGTCTCCGGGTGCCTTTCTCTCTACCTGACAGACCAGACTCCCCCTGTATGAGCCTGGGTCCACGGGGTTTCACCCAGGACTGGGGTTCAGTGCAGTCAGAACTGGGGTTCAGTGCGATCGGGGGCTTCCTTCCCCCTTCCGCCAGAGAAAGTCAGCCAGGCTCTCAGCCACCCTTCCTCTCTATGCGCACAAAGACCCTTTGCCGTACCTCCAATTCTCTGTGAGCTTTTCTCTTTTCTTCTAGTTGTAGAATTTTCACTCAGCCAGCTTTCCTGTGGTTCTGGATGGTGTCTGTTCTGTCTTTTAGTTGTAGTTTTGAAATTGTTGTGCGAGGCAGCAGTTTAGGTGCTTACCTATGCCACCATCTTGGTTTCTGTCTCTATTTATTTATTTATTTATTATTTATTATTTCCTGGGGATTGAGCCTGTAACCATAGGCCTATGCCCTGACCAGAAATCAAACTGATCTCCTGGTTCATAGTTTGACGCTCAACCACTGAGCAACACCAGCCAAGCTATTTATTTATTTTAAATACATTTTTATTGATTTTAGGGAGATAGGAAGGAAAAGGGAAAGGGAGAGAAAGAAACATCGATCTGTTGCCTCCCATACACACCTTGACTGGGACTGGAATCCAACCTACAACCTGGACATGTGCTTTGACAAGGAACCCCACTGTTGACTTTTGGTGCATGGGATGATGCTCAACCAATATAGCCACACTGGCCAGGGCTATTGCATGCTCTTTATGAGCAAGGCAAATTGACTTATGCATCTTACTTAATCCTCACAAACAATCCTGTGAATATTATTATGACCCTCAATTTACAGATAAAAATCTTGAAACTTAAGGGAGAAAAGTGGTTTTTGCAAGTTTAAGCAAACCCAAGAGTAGCAACCAGGAGTTCATCTTAGACTTGCAAAGGACTATTGCATTAAATTCAATCACCACCCCTCTCTTTTCTTCATCCCTCTTGCCTTCTCCCTGCAGTTACACCTTCTCCAAAGTAGTCTTTGTTTAAAAAGTTTGTGAGGATGATGTATAAATCAGATAGATTGAGACAATTCCAGTAAATTGAAGTACTTATAATGACATCTTTATATCTGCAAACACCATTAATTCCCTTCAAAACATATCCCATTTTTTTTATTTTTTAAAAGCATATATTCAAGTAATACATGTTAATTGTAGAAACATTAGGACATATAAATAAATTTGAATTGCCCGAAAACTCAACATTCAAAGACAATTGCAGGTAACATTTTGGTATATATCTTCAGTTCATAACTATCCATATACTATGTTTTTTCTCCTATAGAAGTATAATTATAATTTACTTTAAAATGTGCTGTCATAAATTAATGATCACTTAAAAATATCTTTCCAAATTTGTAAATGTACATCTACATAATCATTTCTATCAACAACATAACATTTCATTGTATAAAAGTATCTGATTAAAATAACCCTTATTATTGGATACTTGTGTTCTTTGTGATTTTTTTTTATAAACTTAGACTCTTGTGTATACATCTTTGTGCCCTTGACCAATGATATCATTAGGATAGTTTCCCTAAAAGTGGAAAGTATGCGTTGGTGTTTATACACTTCTCTGGCTCTTCATATATATTGCCAAATTCCCTCCCTTAAAGAAAGGACCAATTTACACTCCCTCCAGCTATGTATGAGAATGCCCATTTCCACACTCCCACATTAATAGTTATCATGCTTTTTAATCTTTGAGAACTCCATTAGACAAAAAAAAAAGTGACTTTATTGTTTTTCTTTGCATTCTTGTGTCTATCTAGTCCATAAAATAATCACATTTCTAAAACTACTATCAAAACAAAATGTAAACTTCCTTAGGTCAAATACTAAATCTCATGGTACTTAAATATTTATATCTGCCATCCTTCTAAAACAGAATAAATCCCCAAGGAAGCCTTTGAGACACTATTTGGCAGAAACCCGTGGATTAACAGTATAAGAACATCCTTGAATTTTATTTTAAAGCTCAAGCTCATTGTTTTCAGAACTCATCTGCTGGAGGTAACCTTATCCTGAGAGTGACCAACACTTCCCTAGAATTAGAAAACAGAGGCCAGGAGAAGGCTATGACAGCTAAGCTCAGGTGTCAATTGACTTTTGTATCCAGCTTTGACTTCAGTCTCATTCAGTCTTTGTTCTTCTGTGGTTGGTGCCAGAGTAGCCAGGGTGTACTGCTGATGTCTCCTCAGGCCTCAGTGAGATAACAGGAAAAATTCTGCAAAATATGCTGCATAGGTTTGTTTTAGGGGAAACTGAACAGAATTTATAGTCTGACCCCTTATTAATACATTTTCACATATATATTACATTAAAAAACCTCCTTAAACAAAAGCCAGCTACTGCTTTGTTTTGAAAAAAATTCTTTTCATAATTTCCCACAAAAATAGCAAAAGCTCTGGGGTAGTATTGTCTTTCCATACACTCTAAACCAGTTTACCAAATGATTATGCTGTGCAGTCTGGGTTACACAGACACACACACACACACACACACACACACACACACACACACACACACACACACACACCAGTAGATGCTGAAAAATAATGACAACCAGGCACCAGTCAGAAGATAATGTATTTAGGGTCTGCTACTTTCTTAAACAGTTGCCCTCAATTTGGAAACTGAGCAACTCTATGTTTGACTTCACATGATTCTCCACTTAATTTTACCCTTCCTCTGTATTACTAGTATTTAAATTATCATATACTTTTAAATTTCATGCCAAAAATTAATTTATATTTGAATCAGTAGCACTTTATTTATGAAGAGGCACATACTATTTAAAGAGACTTTCCATAAAATAGGAAGTTTCTTTTTTTAATTTTTTTATTAAGGTATTATATGTGTACATATCTTACCATTGTCCCCCCACCCCACTCCCATACATGCCCTCACCCCCCAGTGTTTTGCATCCGTTGGTTACTCTTATATACATGCATATAAGTCCTTCAGTTGATCTCTTATTTCCCCCACCTCTCCCTAACCTTACCGCTGTAATTTGACAGTCTGTTTGATGCTTTACTGCCTCTGTATCTATCTTTTTGTTCATCAGTTTATAATGTTTTTCATTATCCCCAAGTGAGTGAGATCATGTGATATTTTTCTTTCATTGACTGGCTTATTTCACTTAGCATAATGTTCTCTAATTCCATCCAGGTGCCCACAAATGGTAGTAATTCCTTCTTTTTTATGGCAGCATAGTATTCCATTGTGTAGATGTACCATAGTTTTTTAAACCAGTCATCTGCTGACGGGCACTAAGGCTGTTTCCAAATCTTAGCTATGGTGAATTGTGCTGCTATGAACATAGGGGTGCATATATCCTTTCTGATTGGTGTTTCTAGTTTTTTAGGATATATTCCTAGGAGTGGGATTACTGGGTCAAATGGGAGTTCCATTTTCAGTTTTTTGAGGAAACTCCATACTGTTCTACACAGTGGCTGCACCAGTCTGCATTCCCACCAGCAGTGCACGAGGGTTCCTTTTTCTCCGCATCCTCGCCAACACTTGTCATTTGTTGATTTGTTGATGATAGCCATTCTGACAGGTGTGAGATGGTATCGCGTTGTCGTTTTGATTTGCATCTCTCGGATAATTAGTGACTCTGAGCATGTTTTCATGTGTCTCTTGGCCTTCCTTCTGTCTTCTTTCGAAAAGATTCTATTTAGGTCCGTTGCCCATATTTTTATTGGATCATTTATCTTCCTTTTATTAAGTTGTATAAGCTGCCTGTAGATGTTGGAGATTAAACCTTTATCAGTGATAACATTTGCAAATATGTTCTCCCATACAGTGGGGTTTCTTGTTGTTTTGTTGATGGTTTCTTTTGCTGTGCAAAAGCTTTTTATTTTGATGTAGTCCCATTTGTTTATTTTCTCTTTGGCTTCCATTGCCCTAGGGGCAGTATCAGTGAAAAAGTTCTTTTGGCATATGTCTGAGATTTTGCTGCCTGTGGATTCCTCTAGTATATTTATGGTTTCCCGTCTTATATTTAAGTCCTGTAACCATTTTGAGTTTATTTTTGTGTATGGTGTAAGTTGGTGATCTAGTTTCATTTTTTTGCATGTATCTGTCCAATTTTCCCAACACCATTTATTGAAGAGACTGTCTTGACTCCATTGTATGCTCATGCCTCCTTTGTCAAATATTAATTGCACATATTGGTTTGGGTCGATATCTGGATTCTCTATTCTATTCCATTGATCTATATGTCTGTTCTTGTGCCAGTACCAGGCTGTTTTGAGGACAGTGGCTTTGTAATACAGCTTGAAATCTGGTATTGAGATCCCTCCTACTTTATTCTTCTTTCTCAGGATTGCTGTGGCTATTTGGGGTCTTTTTTTATTCCAGATGAATTTTTGGAGAGTTCTTTCTAGGTCTGTGAAATATGCCATTGGTATTTTAATGGGGAGTGCATTGAAACTATAGATTGCTTTGGGTAGTATGGACATTTTATTTTATTTATTTATTTTATTTTATTTTATTTTATTTTTTTACATTTTTTAAATTGTTTGAAGTATTAAAAATAGTAGTACATATGTCTCTTTTTTCCCCCATTGACCTCCCCCCACCCTCCCTTTCCCCCCAGTACATGCCTTTACCTGCCCCCCCCCAGTGTCTTTTATCCATTGGTTATGCTTATATGCATGCGTACAAGTCCTTCGGTTGATCTCTTACAGCCCCGCCCCCCTACACAAAACCTCCTCTGCCTTCCCACTGTAGTTTGACAGTCTGTTCAATGCTTCTTTGCTTCTGTATCTATTTTTTCCCCTTTTCTTTCCTTTAAAAAATCTTGCCTCTGCAGACTAGAAATAAACATATAATAACAAAAAATGTTTGAGTCCCAATTTCAATGTCCAACAGTTCTGATTCCCCGTTTCAATGTCAAACAGTTCCTTATGTGTACATGTCAGCAATGATATCTGGATGGTGGGCACATGGTGGCAATGCAGGTCCAACCTCTCTGGTTTGGTCCTAGGCACGCTGCTGCGTCACACAGCTTCTGACTGCTAGCGTGGCAAGGCGTCGTCAGCGTCTCCCATCTCTGGACTGTTTTTCCTCTTGTCTTCGTGGTTGGAGCAGACCTGTCAATTCCTCTCTGTTGCAGGAATCCACATGGTCTTGGAGTTGTTTTCTGAAAATATACAAGCATATTCTCGACCGAAAGTTAATAAAGGAATCTTTTCTATATAATTGATTTGGGATCCTTTTTATTTTTGCCCAAACGATTTTCCTTTGTCTTATTTAGACACCATGTGTGTTTTTCATGGGTGTCTTGCTGTTAGCATTACAAATGAAAACTAATTTTGTAAAGTAAAAATTTTCTAGATGTAATTTACTTATAGGATATTTTTCCTTACATGATATTACCCTACTATTCCCCCCTTTTTTGATTAATGGAGGCTTTTGTAAATTTTATAATGCAGTCTTGATAACTTTAAATTTTAATTTTTTGACAAAAATATGACTGCTTTAGTTTCATTGCATGTTCAGGAATTTTACCATGAGATGAACTACCAATAGAAATTTTAGTTAACACTTTAGGAACAGCTTTTTGTCCAGTACAATTAAATTTTCTTGAATATTCACTTATTTCAATTAGCCTATTTAAATTAATCTGAAAACTTGATTATTATTTTACTGTCAAATTTAATACTCTACCAACAATCTTAGTTTACCCTGTAAATATTAGTGGAAAGGATTATTTGCATTCTTGAGTAGGCCCTGAGCATTCTTGGTGCTAGGCTGGATTTAGATATAGGGCAGCTGCTGTCAGCCAAGTCTCTGTCTGTTACCTGTGTCCCAATCTGAGCTGGGCAAGGTCACACTGTCTGTCACCTGTGTCCCGATCTGAGCTGGGCATGGGAAGCAAAGCAACCATGGGAACAGGAGACCTCCCTCAGACGGGGCGAGGGTTCAGGCCCCTGCAAGGTTGGGAGGGTGGGGGTCTGTGCCCCACCTCTGATGATCCCCAAGTTCTCTCCTGATGGCCCCTCTGTGACTGTGCCTGTCTTAGGTTGTTCCTTCCCTGAGGAATCTTACCCGTCTCTGGCTAACCAGTCATCCTCCGGGGCCAAGCAGGGTGATGTGAGGTTCAGTTCTGTCTCCTTGGTAGCCTATGCCCCCGTGGCCTCCACGCCCAGCACCTGCCTTGGGATCCCCTGGCCTGCTGGCGGGGCCCCAGCACTGATCACATATCTCGGGGAATTCAGGTTTCTTCTCCAGGGAGGACCCAGCTCACATGATTGGGTGAGAGACAGATCCATGGTACCAGCCACCACGAGGCTTCAAGCTCAGCATGAACAGAAAGCTCAGGCAACAGCTGAGGGCAATTGGATTGTGAGAAGAGGGTCCCTCTTGACACAAAAAGCAAGAGGGGCCAATATAGAATGCTCAAGTGCCTTCCCAGTGCCTTAATTCCTTCTGAAAGGGATTAAATCCTTTCATGTCCTCTTTTTTTTTTTAAATTGCTACCAAACATTCCAAGAATTAGTTTGTAAGTTTGTTTGGGATAATTGTACAATATGCTGTTGTAAAATATCTAAAATTATAATGACATTATAGAATAATATCATGTAAGGATATTCTTTGCTCTAGGCCATGGCAATTCAATTTCAAACTAAGTGTCAATTTCTTTTTGTAACTTTATATAAACTTTGTCAGGGAGGCAAAAACACAAATTATTCCCCCATAACCCCCTACCCCTCACTTATGCCCCACCCCCTTGTTGTCTGTGTCCATTGATTAGGCTCTAGTATGGACATTTTAATGATGTTGATTCTACCAATCCATGAACATGGTATGTTCTTCCATCTGTTTATGTCTTCCTCTATCTCTTTTTTCAGTGTCCTGTAGTTTTCCGCGTATAGGTCTTTTACCTCCTTGTTAGGTTTATTCCTAAGTATCTTAATTTTTTTGGTGCGATGGAAAATGGGATTGCTTTTTTAGTCTCTCTTTCTGTAAGAGTTGTTCATAGTATTTTTTAACAATCCTTTGTATTTCAGCGGGATCTGTTGTTATTTCACCTCTTTCATTTCTGATTTTGTTTATTTGGGTCCTCTCTCTTTGCTTCTTGGTGAGCCTGGCTAGAGGTTCATCAATCTTGTTTATCCTTTCAAAGAACCAGCTCTTGGTTTTGTTGATCTTTTGTATTGTTTCTTTGGTCTCAATGTCATTTATCTCCACTCTGATCTTTATTATTTCCTTCCTTCTGCTTACACTTGGCTTTTCTTGTTGCTCTTTTTCTAACTCTTTGAGTTGTTGGGTTAGGTAATTTATTACCATTGTTTCTTGTTTTTTGCAGTAGGCTTGCAGAGCTATGAACTTCCCTCTCAAGACTGCTTTCGCTGTGTCCCATAGATTTTGGATTGTAGTGTTTTCATTGTCATTTGTTGCCATGATGTTTTTTATTTCTTCTTTGATCTCTCTGGTAACCCAGTCATGGTTTAATAGCATGCTGTTTAGTCTCCATGTGTTTGATTTCTTTGGGTTGTTTTTATTGTAGTTGATTTCCAGTTTTATGCCACTGTGATCTGAGAAGGTGCTTGATATGATTTCTATCTTCTTGAATTTGAAGAGACTTTGCCTATGTCCCAACATATGGTCTATCTTTGAAAATGACCCATGTGCACTTGAGAAGAATGTATATTCTGTGTCTTTGGGGTGAAATGTTCTGAAGATGTCAATTAATTCCATCTGGTCTAGTGAGTCATTTAGGACTGATGTTTCTTTGCTGATTTTTTGTTTAGAGGATTTGTCCAATGGTGATAGTGGGGTATTAAATTCTCCTACTATGATTGTATTGCTGTCAATCTTTCCCTTGATATCCTCCAGGAGTTTTTTTATGTATTTGGGTGCTCCTGTATTGGGTGCATATATGTTTACCAGAGTTATTTCTTCTTGTTGGATTGCTCCCTTTAGTATTATGAAGTGGCCTTCCTTATCTCTTGTTATGTCCTTCACTTTGAGATCTAATTTGTCAGATATAAGTATTGCTACCCCAGTTTTTTTTTTTTTTTTCAATTCCATTTGCCTGGAAAACCTTTTTCCATCCCTTCACCCTCAGTCTGTGTGCTTCTTTTTTTCTGAGGTGGGTTTCTTGTAGACAGCAGATATATGGGTTGTGTTTTCTTATCCAATCTGTTACCCTATGTCTTTTGAATGGGGCATTTAGTCCATTTACATTTAAAGTTATTATTGATAGGTACTTATTTGTCGCCATTCCTATTCTTTACCACTGTGTTCCTTCTTCGCTTCCTATTTCTTTTTTTACAGCAGACCCTTTAGCATTTCTTGCATTGCTGGTTTGGTGGTAATAAATTCCCTTAGTCCTTTTTTGTCTGTGAAGCTCCTGATTTCACCTTCAATTTTGATTGACAGCCTTGCTGGGTACAGTATTCTTGGATTCAGACCCTTCCTTTGCATGACTTTGTATATTTCATTCCATTCCCTTCTGGCCTGATGAGTTTCTGTTGAGAAATCAGTTGCTAGTCTGATGGGGGTTCCTTTGTATGTAACTTTCTGTCTCTCTCCTGCCGCTTTTAAGATTCTTACTTTGTCGTTGGTGTTTGCCAATTTAATTATAATGTGCCTTGGCGTCGGTCTTTTGGGGTTCATTTTGCTTGGGACTCTGTGAGCTTCTTGGATTTGTGTGGGTTTTTTCTTCCCTATATCAGGGAAATTTTCTGTCATTATTTCTTCAAATAGGTTTTCTATTCCTTGCTCAGCTTCCTTTCCTTGTGGAACCCGTATTATGCGGATGTTGTTTTGTTTCGTGTTGTCACAAAGTTCCCTTAGGCTCTCCTCCTGCCTTTTAATTTTTTTTTTCTAGAAGTTGCTCTACTTGGGTATTTTTTTCCATCTTGTCTTCTAGCTCACTGATGCGGTCCTCTGCTTCTTCTAGTCTACTCTTGATGCTTTCTATTGAGTTCTTTACAGCAGCGATGTCATTTTTCATTTCTTCTTGGTTCTTCTTCATTTCCTCTTGGTTCTTGCTCATATTGTCGAATTTGTCTTCCATTCTTTTCAACCACCTTATGACCATTTCGTTTACTTCCTTTTCTGGTGATGCCTGCTTTTCTTTCATATGTTGGCTATTTCTTTGTCTCCCCATGGTCTCTCTTGTCTGGGTGTCTGGTTATGTAGTTCTCTCTCTCCTGCGTTGATTTAAAGGCACAAAATACAGCACTACCAGGTACAACTCACAAGGCACTGAACAGAAATGTATTCACGATATTAATAACCTCCAATAAAGGTGACCACCAGAGAAAGGCAAATTAGGGGATAGGAGAGACAGAAGAAGAGGAAAAAGAAAGAAAGGAAAAAAAAAGGAGTGTCAAAATGAAATTGGGAAAAGTAAAAAAAATAGTAAGAGAGACAAGAAAGAGACTAAGAGAAAGGGGAACAGACTATATATATTGGGGATAAAACTCCAATAGAACAATCACTAATCCCAGCAAATGCCAGCAACAAGTGCCTGGGGATTAATACAAACTACAACACCAACTAATATTAAGTGAGGCAAGGGAAAACAGAAGCACAAAACAAACAAAAAGATAAACAAAAGAAGAATAAGCAAAACAATCTCACAAAAAAGCATAAAAATTCGATATAATCTACATTCAAGCAAACAACAACAAAAGGACAGAGAGAAAAACAATTTTTTGGATAGTTAAGACAGCGAAGAGAGAGGTGTGTATGGACTTGGAGCAGGGGATTGGAGATTAGATATGTAAGTAGGGTGAAATTTTAACAAGGGGTAAACAGAAAGAATAGGGAAAATCTAAAGCAGGAAAGGGGTAAGATAAACAGGACACCGAAAAGGGGAAGGTTAGGAAGAGAGTGATGGCATAAAGGTAGAATTGAGATAGAGTAAAACGATGCTAAAGGAAAGATAAAAATAGAATGTAGAACACTAATCCCAAAATAAAATGAAGAGAAAATAAAATGACACTTTAAGAAAAAAAAAATAGCAGTAGTAATAATACACATTGAAAATAAAAATGTAATAATTAAAAAGGTAAAATCAATAATGAAAAAAAAAAAGTTAGTTTCTTGAGTAAAAGATGCAAAAAATGAAAATTAAAAAATAAAAAAATAAAAATAAAATGTGGTGTAGTGAAGGTCATTCACTTCCTCTGTTGTTCTGTTTGGCACGCCTGTTTCTCAGTCTGGACAGTATTGCAATTCCCTGCGTTCCACTGCTCTTCAGTGTTGTAAGCCAGTCCTAATTTTAAGCAGGAGGTGTGTCTTAATTTCTCGTATTCCTTTATTTTTTATTACACAAGAGTCAATTTGTGATTCAGTCCCTGGGTGGCAGTGTTTCTGGATTGACTTCCGGGTCTATCTATGGCCTCTCTAGGCAGTGTTAGAGCCTTCTTTCCCTGTGGCACTCACTACTGGTTTGTGGGGGTGGGCTGCCTCAGAGCTGGCTCTCCGATGGTCACTCCCTGCTCTGATCCCCAGGTTCCAGAAAAACAACTTTCCCCTGCAGTCTCCCAGGGTGTCCCCAACTGGGTGATCCTATGTATTGGGCTTAGTAATCAGAAGCAAGAATTTCAAGAGGAAAAAGCCCAAGTGTGCGAACTCCGGGGCTGTGCGTAAGTCTAGGCACCCGGCGAGCTCTGGGGCTGCGCGTAAGTCTAGGCAGCCTGAAATTCTTAGGGTGTCCCTGCACTTCAGATCAAAATGGGTTGCTTTTTAGAGAGCCCTTCTGTTAGCAGCTCTGAGGACCCCTTTCCACATTCACAGGTCACGCTAGCCCCAACAGCCACGGATTTTTCTAGGCACAGACTTCCCTGGTCCTCCAGCTCCCGCAAAACGCGCATTCCTCTCTCCCGCCGGGACCAGAGACCTCACATTATCCCAGGCGAAATCTGACCTTTCCGTGGTGGAGTGTAGAGCTCCTCTGAACCCGTGTGTTTGCGCCAATTGGGGAGTGTTGTTCTGGGGCTCGCAGCTGTTCCGTGGGTGCCGCAGTTGTGGATTCTTAGGCTTCCGATAAGCTCCACTTTCCGGTTCAAGATGGTGCAGACTTCGCGTCCAAGCCCGCAGCTCTGGGAGGGGACCCAGCCGCAGTTGGTGCTGCCCGGTCAGGGGAACCCGTTTAGCAGTCCCCCACCTTCTTCTGGAGTTCAGCTGCCTCCCAACTTGCCAACAAACACTCCTCGTGCGACCCTCAGCTGTTCTTTCTTTCTGCTCCGAGACAAGGCTCGGAACACGTCTGTCTATTCCGCCGCCATTATTCCCCTCCAGGAAGTTTCATTTAGCTAAATGTAAGGAAAGGAAGTCAAGTCAAATCTGTGATTATAGCCTGGGATCTCACATTATCTAAGAGCATCCTTGACTAAACCAGATACATTTTAATGACTGGTCAAACCAGATCCAAGAGAAAGGTACTGTTCTGTTATTAAAAGGAAACGTAAGGATTGAATTGCCATTGGGAACATACACAGAATCCATAATAAGGTTCATTTTGTGCACTGATCACAGAGTACTTGATCTTGGCATTCTGTGGTGCTTGGTATATTTTAGAGGTTAAAAGCAAAGTGAAATTCATTCAGCAACCTTTGGCACCATGTCCTGGTAATGAGAGAGCTTAAGTCTTTGTGAATCACCCAAAAGGAATCGGGATATGAGTGTATCAATAGATATAGATCATTTGTTTTATTGTATGTAAACTAGAGGCCCAATGCATGAAAATTCATGCAAGAGTAGGCCTTCCTTCCCCCAGCTGCCAGCACTGGCTTCCCTCTGGCACCCAGGACCCCAGTCTGGCTTCCCCCTGGCCCAGCTTTGTCAGGAAGGACGTCCAGAAGACATCCGATCTAATTAGCATATTACCCTTTTATTATTATAGATAAAGGCTCCTCTTCCAAATGCCCTCTAAATGAATGTTCAAAATAAACTGAAGGAATTCTACAATACGTTCACTGTCAGGGAGTTGAGAATTATAAAACAGTATTTATGAAGGAACCAAAAGTCATAAAGCTTCAGAGTGATGCCCTAGGTTCGCTGAAGAATCTGAGAAAGGACTGGAAGGAATAATGAGCTAACACTTATATGGTGCTTATTATGTGCCAGGACTGTCTTAAGTGCTTTGCATTTGGCTCATGCAAAGTCCATCAAGCTGGGTGACACTCCAGCATCTTGCATGTGTTGATTCTTCAGTCCTCCAAACATTCCCATGAGGTAGTTATTTTGTTGAAGAGAACATGAAGGCAAAGAGAGATTAACTATCTCACCAAGGGCCACACAGCTGGTAAGTGAAAGAGCCGTAATTTGAATTTTCTTCTGAACAAGATTATATATAACTAGAGGCCTAACGCACAAAATTTGTGCAAGGGTCTCGGCCTTTGCAGCCCCTGCTGCCTCAGCCCACGCAGCCCTGGCTTCATCCAGAAGGTCGTCCAGACTATCATTCAGCTGTTTGGCCATTTGGTTGATTTGCATATTACGCTTTTATTATTATAGATGATTTCAGAGAGGAGGGGGGGGGAGAGAGAGATAGAAATATCAATGATGAGAGGGAATCATTGATCCACTGCCTCCTGCATGCCCCACACTGGGGATCAAGCCTGCAACCCAGGCATATGCCCTGACCAGGAATCAAACAGTGAACTCCTGGTTCATAGGTCGACTCTCAACCACTGAATGACATCGGCCAGGCAAGATGGTATATTTGATGCCAGGTGAAAACTGAGCACTGCCAAGCAAGCCCCAAGGAAATGTACAACCTCCACCAGGAGTTTTATTATGACTGCTGAGGAAATGGTAAGTGTGCAAATATCACAGAATTAAAAGCATTTTAAAGAACTAATGTAGCAGCTTGGCCTGTGGGGGAGAAATTGCATTGGTTTCTAAAATCTGAATATATCACTAGGAATTTGCAGAACCTGGATCAAAACATGTCATTTTCTGGGGCTTAGTTTCCTCTCTTGTAAAACAGAAGGGATGGTTTACATGTTAAAAAAGATATTCTACAATTCTTCTATTGGACAAACAGCGACATTGTGGTTTGGTGGCGAAATCTTTCTGTCTATGAAGACTTGACAAGGACATGGTTGTGGTGTTCTCTGCCATTCTCATTCAAAGTGAAAGAAATGATCCTATTCGAGACACTTTAGCATCTTCACCTCTCTAAATTCCTCTCCTGTGAAATCGGCCAGAGCAGAAAGGGAAGTGGCAGTTGGAGGTTGAAGAGAGAGTGGAGTAGACCCTTCTTGTTTTTCTTGGGGATAAACTTCACCGATGGGGAAGAGGGTATTGATACCCACAACAGAAGATACAGGATCCCTATCTGAAATTTAGATCAAATGATTGCACCCTTCAGAGCATTCCCCAACAAGGACCTTTCCAGAAGCATAAATGTGCAAACTGAGCCCAGCAGTTAATTTCAATCAGCTGCCTTTGCCACTATTACTGCTCGATCTTAGAGTTACAAAGCCATTTTCCGTGAAGACAATAAAAGCCTCCTTTCCTCTCTGTGTTGTGCTAATGCTGTGACACTATCAAAGGGCACAGACAGAGAGTGTTCTTTACCCTATGTGGGGCAGCCTCACAAATCTTACTTTAATATTGCACTGTGGAAACACCAAGGTTAAAAGGTAAGTCTGTGGTGTAACCGTATTGATTAATTGATGTAAGAAAGGTCAGGCTAATCTTTATCTTGTTTCAAAGAAAGACTCTAGTTCTACATGACAGTTTTGTTGAAATAGTTCCTGTGTAAAATGATTTTTTTTTTAAAGTGAAGCGGTAATGAAAAGAAAGTGGGGGAGATCTCATCAAATGATCACTCAGAAAAAGGTTAGTGAAAGGAGCTCAAATGCAAAGAAAATAGAAAAGTCTCCTCAATTACTCAGAAAGTTAAAGCACTGAAATGGGGACTGGAGAGTGGATGTTATTTAGATCTCTATGTATTTTTAATAGGCTTTATTAGAAACACTTTCACCAATGAAACAATCACAGGGGAAGCCCAGGCAGTGACTAAACAATAGCCTTAGCTCCATACTCTTTTCCCCAACAAGGCTGATAGAAGCAGAAGACATAACTCCTGACTCTCAGGTCCTGTCCAAGTTAAAAACAGACACAACACTTCTTGGAAAATTGTATCTTCAGGGCGGAGGTGGGGGGTAGGGAGGTGGGGGTGGGGAGAAGGAATTCTTCTTTCCATGCAGGGAGATGCACAGACATCTAAGAACAGCTTGTCCAAATCCACTTCTTCTGGCCCAAGAGAGGTAATGGGGTTTGAGAGCTAAAATTTGGGGTCCTGAGAAAACAGAAAGATAACAGTACAATTCAGTAAGGACTAGAGACTAAATCTGTGCGAGTGTGGAGGGAGGAAAACCACCTAGGGCCTAGGAGGACCGGATGCTGATGCTGAATGACAGTGGTGCGGAGTGAAAAGAAGAGCCTGGCAGTGGGGTTGGAGTGGGATGAGGGGAATGAATATTGGAAGTTTTTTTTCACTGTGCTCACACCTGAAATGAACCTGAACAGGCTAGGCTATGATGTGGTCACAAGCAAACCCAGGGACTTACTATAATGAAAGTTTACTTTTGGCTCATACAAAGTCCATCAAGCTGGGAGACACTCCAGCATCTTGCAGCTATGGCACTTACTGTAGAACTTGGAACCATAGCAATGAGGAGGTGCCTGGAGGATTGCATGAGATGCTTTCAAGGACAGATCTGGAAGTAGATTACATCATCTTTTTATTCCCTACTGTCTTGGGTGCAGTCACAAAACTCTCAATTAACTGCAAGAGAATCTAGGAAATATGCCATAGAAGGTTACTTGTCTAGGTTGACCTTGTAACACTAGGGATTTAGTTTTTTTCATGAAGAAAAATATCCAAAGAATGCATTTTTAAATATTAGAAGGAGTTAGCAGGTGTTGACTGGAGAACTTCATTGCTGCTATTCTCTCTGACTCTCAGGGTAGAAGACTGGACTCACTTCTACTCTGTATATGATTTTATGCTTTTATTTCCTGTAGTCTTTTTACTTGCAGGGAAAATATGAAAAGTAAGATACATATTTGGAATTATTTTCCTATCAAATTGATTTAATTATACTTTTACTCACTGACCAAGTCTACTTCCTACAAGTAGGTAGGGAAACTTTTATGTTAAGGAGGTCCCCCCCTCTCACCTCTCACCCCAAAAATAATGGAATCAGAAATTAAATGTATTTTATTCACAAAGTTATACATTTTATGTCCCAAGGCCAACATTATTAATAATAAATTATTAAAGACATAAATCATAATTTGGTACTAATCCATGGAAAATATTAGATTTAACCTTAACATCATAGTCATTGGAATTCTGATAGATTGTATGTGACACATTTTGCATTTTTGCGTTATTTACTTCAACATATGTTAATAGATGGTAATTATATGCTTTTCATTTGGACAGCCCTTATCCAAAAACGATTTAATATTTGCACATCTAATGGGTCATGTATAGATATTGATCATTTGGATCAGAGTTCAATTTGAACTGCTGCTGGTTAGATTAGAAATTATAATCATGGTAAAAGATAAATTACAAGAGCTCTGCAGATCAGTTCAGTTTTTAAATCAGATGCTTTTAGACATGAACCACCAAATCAGGGAGGTTAGAGATCTGTTGTGGTGTCATTAACATGGGCTTCCTAAGAAGTACATTTAGATATCCTCTGTATCTCTTCTAGGATTGTATCAGAAATATGAAATTTATAGGAAATAATATTTTTTTTGCAATAAGGATGGTGACAGACATCCATAAATTATCCATGAATGAAGGATAAAGGCAAAAAAGGATGCTTATTCTGTACATATAAATTTTGATATAGTAAATGAAATGCTGTACTATTAAAGTTATGCAGTTTTTAATATATAGAGATTTGATTTGGATTAGAGGATGTCTAAGTGAAGATTAATTTAGATGAAGCAGACCTTCGGTGACATCATTATTAAAAGAATTTTATCTTTGCTTTAAAAAACATTTTTGTCTATTATGAAAGAAATACAGTATATTCTCATTTTAGAAAATATGGAAAATTCAGAGAATGCTATTCAAGAAAACAAAGAACACTCCCTATCCTGTAACCCAAATGTATTTACTACTAACATCTTTTGTGTGTTTTAAAAAATGTTTATTTATTGATTGATTTCTTTTAGAAAGAGAGAGAAAGGGAGAAAGAAACATTAATTTGTTGTTCCACTCATTTACACATTCATTGGTTGCTTCTTGTATGTGCCCTTGCTAGGGATCAAATCTACAACCTTGGGCGATGCTCTAACCACCTGAGCTTCCTGGGCAAAGCATACTATTAACATCTTAAAATATCTTGTTATAGTTCTTTCCTTTGAATTACATGTAGAAAATTACATTAGTACAATTTTAAATTAATACAATTATTAAAGTTTTATAGTCCATGTATTTTATAACAATGTTTAGTCATGATATATTGCCTTTTATGATATTATTTGTATTGTTTTATAATATTCTATTCAAGATCTTTACACCTATATTTAAAAATGAGATTTGTCTATAATTTTCTTTTATTGAATTGCTTTATACATTGTTTATATCAAGGTTTTTAGTTTTATGGAATAAGTTGGGCACTTTTTTCCCCCATTTCTTTGGAACACCTTGCATAATAGTAAAATTAGCTGTTCCTTGAAGTTGTGGTAAAACTTCATTGTAAAATGAAAGGTTTAAGGGAGATAATAGTGGAGATTTTTAATTACTGATTCCATTTGGCAAATAGTTATAGGGCTATTAAGTTTTTCTATTTATTATTGTTAGCAATTGTAAGTTATAATTTTCTAGTTAATTTTCTATTTTGTCTGAGTTTTCAAATTTACTGGCAGAAAATATTTTTAGCATTCCCTTTGTGATTTAAAGAATCTCCACTCTGTCATTATTCTCCTTTTTTATTCCTAACCTTGATGTGTCTTTTATCTTTTATTCTTAATCTTGCCAAAGGATTTTCTATTTTATTATTCTTAGAAATGGCAACCCACTAAGATTCTATTTGTGTGATTAAAAAACTCCTTAGATATGGTGAGCTGAGGCTTGACTTTCATCTCCAAAAAAGTCATAGCCTCTTTGTCCATTCATATTCCTGAGGAATTTCATAAAACGAAAGCACCTAGAATGCAGGAGAGGCTTGATACTACACATCTAATGGTGTGGCCGATATCTCAAACTCACGTGACCTTCAGCAATTTGACCTCCCTCATCCAGAGACTTCTCCCCCACTAAGGGAACACTCCCCTACTTTTAAAAATTCATCTTTATTGTTGAAAGTTTTACAGATGTCCCCTTACCACCTTCCTCCATTGACTACCTCTGGGTAGCTCCCTTTCCCTCCCTAGGCCTTCCCTGCAGTATTGTCTGTCCATGGGCTATGCATATGTAAGTTCATTGGTTAATCTCTTCCCACTCCCATCCCCCTTTTCTCTCTTAAATACATTAGTTTGTTGCATGCTTTAATGTCTCTGGATCTTTTTTGTTAATCAGTTTATTTTGTTCATTAGATTCCACATATGAGTGAGATCATGTAATATGTGTCTTTCTCTGACTGGCTTATTTTCCTTAGCATAATACTCTCCAGGTCCCTCCTGCTGTCTCAAGAACATCCCCCCCCCCCCCCCATTGAGAAATGGAGAGTTTATTTCTTGGCTCCCTTGAATCTGGTGGGCTCTGTGACTGCTTTGATTAATAAAGTATGGTAAAATTTTCCCTGTGTCATTTCCAGGTATAGTTCTTAACTGGCCTAGCAGCATCAGATCTTGCCTCTTGGAAGCCAGCCACTTTATAAGAATGTGACTACCCTAAGACCACTGTGCTATGAAACCCACACAACACAAAGAGAGAAAAAGATTAAGGAGCACCAAGGTGTCAGGCCTGTGAATGAAAAAGCCATCGTGGATGTTCACTAAGACAACTTTTAGATGACTCTGCCCTAACCCTATCTGACCACAATGCATGAGAGACTCTAAGAAAAAATTACCTACTAGAGCCCATTTAAACTACAGAATGTGAGTGATGATACTTATTTGTTCTTTTAAGCTTCTGAATTTTGGGATTATTTGTTACATAGCCATGGATACCTAGAATAGTAGCGATTGTGAAAATTCTACAGGATAAATATGCACAGGTACCCAAATCATTAAGAGATTATTAGATGCCAGCTCAGAGGTAATACTATTTCCTGAAGGACCCAGAATGCCAGTGTGGTACTTTGCTCAAAGTGAGACCATATGCACATTGAGTGGTAAAAAGAGTGTTGACTGAAGTCCACTTAACAGTGGCCCCAGTGTGTCTGAAATTATCCCATAAATATTTTTCAAGTTTCTTTTGTATCAGAGGTAACTATGCATTGTTTAAAGCTGGTAATTGAAGTGATAAATGTAAATATATTACATAGTACTATAAAAGTATATTATTTAAAGGTATAAGGAATAAAACAACATAATCAAGATCAGAGAGAAAAGAGGACAGTTACAAGGAAATGGAATGATAGGGATTTCTTTATTTACAGCAAGAAGTAAATATTTATTAAAGAAATAGAAGATTAAGGTAGTTCTGTGTTGTCAGATATTTACGTTTTTATTTTTTAAGATATGTTTTTATTGATTTCAGAGAGGAAGGGAGGGGAAGAAATAGAAACATCAATGATGAGAGAGCATCATTGATCAGCTGCCTCCTGCAGGCCTCACACCGGGGATCTAGCCTGCAACCCGGGCATGTGGTCTGACTGGGAATCGAACTGTGGTCTCCTGGCTCATGGGTCACGCTCAACCACTGAGATACACTGACCGGGCTGTGTTGTCAGATTTTTAAAAAGAGCTAATATGTAATGCTTACCTGCCTCTGTTATAAGTGATTTACAAGTATTAATGCAGATATTATTACTTATCCTCTTGTTTTTTAAAAATAAGTTTTTATTGATTTCAGAGAGAGGAAAGAAGAGGGAGAGAGAGATAGAAACATCAATGCCTGATTGGCTGCCTCCTGCACACCCCCTACTAGGAATTGAACCAGTGACTTCCTGGTTCATGGGACAATGCTCAAGCACTGAGTCTCACTGGCTGGGCACTTATCTTCTTTTTATAGATGAGGAAACTGAGTCAGAGAGAGGTTAAATGTAATTAGCCTAAAGTCACACAGCAAGGATACAAATCGTTATAATGGAAACCATCACAAGTCAAAACAGACTACAAATCTCTCAACCTGGCTTCTTGGTTTCAGAGAGGAAGGGAGCGGTCCTACACCATGATGTTGGCAGTCAGACAGCTTCTGCTGGAGACTCCTGAGGCTGCATAGTCTCCAGCATTACTCCTTCTTTCCTGATAATTTGGAGCCATCATCCCAGACATACCTACATAGAATCACTGTCGATTTCTTATGGGAGGGCATGTTTCTTTCTGTGCATTTTCAGACTCATCTCATATTGTGGAGTGGAGGATTACTCAGGGTGGAGAAATGGGAGTCCTTATGTCCATTTGGGGAGAGGAGACTGAAGAAATAACTCCTTTGGTATGTGGGTCAGAGAAACAAAGCAATGGTGATACCAGACAATGTTGAGTGTAGGGTCATACTTTCATCACTGCCCTGACCAAAGAAGAGAATTTATCTACTTTTCTCTCAGAGTCTTAAAAATCTTTATAGTTATAGTGAAATAGACTTTTTGCTCTTCACCCCTGACATTCAAATAGTAAAGAATAATATGTTCAGATGCTATTCTTTGGGTTGGTATTTTAGATGTCTCTCTAATTGAAGTAAGAAGGATGTTAATCCTGGGAAAATTTCATGGACAACAAAAAATTCTTGGTGCTGAAACCGGTTTGGCTCAGTGGATAGAGCGTCGGCCTGCAGACTGAGGGGTCCCAGGTTTGATTCCAGTCAAGGGCACGTACCTTGGTTGTGGGCACATCCCCAGTAAGAGGTGTGCAGGAGGCAACTGATCGATGTTTCTCTCTCATCGATGTTTCTAACTCTCTATCCCTCTCCCTTCCTCTCTGTAAAATATCAATAAAATATATTAAAAAAAAAATTCTTGGCTTTGCAACTCACAGGATGAGTTGGTACCAATTATTGCTTTATTTTTTAATAGTATGAAATGTAATGGAAGCCAAAGGAACCTACTAACTCAATGTGTTTTATCAACACATTAATTCAGTCAGTAGAATTAATTTCAAGTTTCTTGCTGCCTGGATCATTTACCGTGTTAATTTGTGTGTTTGGATGATGACTGCTTTTCTTTTGGCATCATAGTTATTGGTCACAAAGTGAATTAATTAATGTTGACACTTAATTGTCACTACACTTTTCTTTCTTTTTTCTAAGCAAGTGGCTGTTTTTTGTTATACTTGCTGGACTAGATCAGGTTCTTCTCTATGATTTTTTAAAGACCTCTGTATACACAGCTGCTTTGGCAAGTCAGGAATCAAGCTGACAGCCCATTGGAAAGGCATACCTGTCACAAGTCTAAAGAGACACAGTGACAGTTCCCAGGCTCAAGTGCAGGGCCTGCCTCTCAATCTTCAGCTGGTTAGCATCTTAGCGGATGTAGGGCACTGATGCCAGACAGCAGAGGCCCTGAAGGAACAAAAACAAGGCCCAGCGAGGTAATTGGAACTGACAGCATGTGTGCCTAGCCCACAGACTGCTCTGCAGCTGGCAGGCTAAGCTAGGAGAGTCTAAGCACACATATTTTTATTTCTCCCTGTTGAAATTTTGAAACTTTCACTATTTTTATCATCATTGTCGTTATTATTTTATTTTTGGGGAAGGTTTTCTCAATCTACTCTTGCTCTGGATATGTGACCTGAAGAGTGACATGGAAATCATAATGGGTTGTGTGAGAGTGTGTGTGTGTGTGTGTGTGTGTGTGTGTGTGTGTGTGTGTGAGAGAGAGAGAGAGAGAGAGAGAGAGAGATATCTGATCATAAGCCATGAAGGCAGGAACACATGCAGAAATCCAACCTAAATTAGAACTGAAGAGGTGAAAGTATTGTTGGCTCTCTTTGAGGAATCATTCACAATTGATGTTTTTAGTTGCTATGATTGCTGTATTTATTAATGAGAAGGGCAGACTTCAAACTTTAGTTCAGGTTCTTTGAACTTTGGAGTTAGCCAGGGTCATATAATCTATTCAAAGATGAGGATTTCAGATCTCAAAAATAAAGGGTAAGAATGATTTTTCAGAGGGAATAGTCTTAGTAATGAATAATGCTATTTATACCAGTAGTAGGGAACAGGTCATACAAGATTGACCTGATCCTTTTTATCTTCCCCCCAAACTGTACTCTGTGGAGGTAAATTGGAACTCAATAAATTATCAGAAAGAAGGGTATATTAGTCCATTTGGGCTGATATAATAAAAAAATACCACAGATTAGGTAGCTTATCAGCAACAGAAATTTACTTCTCACAGTTCTGGAAGCTGGAAGTCCAAGATCAAGGTGTGGTAGATCCAGTGTCTGGTGAGAGCCCACATCTTAGACAATTGTTTTTTCTATGTGACTTCACAGGTGGAAGGGGGAAGAATCTTCCTAGGGTCACTTTCATAAGAACACTGATTTCACTCTGAGGACTCTGCCTGATACCTAATATGATCAAATTGGGAGTTAAGATTTCAACATTTGAATCTTGAGGTGACACAACACATTCAATCCATTACAATAGGTTTCCTTGGTCACACAGGCTTCTTTTGGTTTGATTGTTTGTAAGTTAAGACCTATTTTTTACCCATCAAAACATTTGATGGGTCAAAATCTAGGACTGGATCTTCAATGGTCAGGAATATGGAGCCTAGGAAGGATTATAATCTGATTTTTTAAAAAGCAGAGGAGCCAATAATAATGAAATCATAGTTTCATTGTTCTGTTGATGACAAAATTTATGCCAGAAAAAGAAGACATGTGTGCTGACTTTCAGGATGGTGAGGGAGGATTTGGAGAATCCACCTGGCAATTAAGATGTCTTTACAGAAAGATGGCCATATAGACTTGTCCTAGCCTTAATCTGGAACTCTTTATACCAGTTTATTCAATAGCCATTTTGTTTAGTTCTTCCTTGCCACAGTAAGTTAATCCGGTTCAACCATCTAATGGCCATGGCCACCAGGAGAAGCTAAGACCTTTCTAATACCCAGGGAGTGGCTCTTGATAAATCTAATCTTCTCATGTTAAGTCCATCCACCTTGCCAGTGGTTAGTTTAGGAAGGAGACATGTGATATAATTCTGGCCAATGAGGATACTTCTGTTGAAGGAGGTAGGGTGAAAGATTTTTTTGGATTTTTAAATAAACGTAGTGTTGTGAAGGTCTGAGGAGGGGACAGGAGTGAGGAGTAGGGGGCCAATAGGATCTAGCCCCAGGACAAGGCAGCATGTTGAAGATAGCAGAGTGGACAAACAGAAAGAAGCTGATACCTTGAAGATGTCACTGAAGAGTCAAAATACCCAACCCATAACCACTCTACCTCCCAGCCTCTTGTGACATCAGATAATAAATTTCCTGATTTTTAACACTATTACTTGGGTTTTCTTCAGCTTTTAGTCAAAACTGGTATAGTAACATTGTAGAAAATTATATGCTCCATTGTTAGAATCAAACTGTAAATCTACATATGTCATCATTGGTTTGTTTGATTGCTAATTAATCCACTGGACACTGGTGTGAGATATTCACTCATTCATGGATTCATTCATGAGACAAGCACTGAGGATGGAGCCATGAACCAAATCAATATTGTTCCTACTTTCATGGAATTTATAATCTAACAGGAAATTGAGAATGTTGAACATGATCAGTTAAGTGTCTTGTAGATTCAATGATGAATTTACCTGCAGTGAAAGCATCTAGCTTTTCAGGAAGTACTCAATCCTGGTGCTCACAGCCACAGCTGGAGGTCATGCAGTCTGGTCTTCCTGTGATCAGGATGCTGTGGTGGCTGGACTTTGCAGATAGAGCTGCAGGGTGATAAGAGGAGATTGGCCAGCAGGGCCATGCATTTTCTCCTTGTCATTTTACTGTCATAATATTTTGCATCATGGTCCCCTATTTCCCTTTGGTTTGGTGCATTATTAGTAAAAAATAAATATTAGAACATGCTAATGTCCTATATAACAAAAGGCTAATATGCAAATTGACCAAACCACAGAGCGACTGGTTGCTATGATGTGCACTGACCACCAGGGGGCAGATGCTCAACACAGGAACTGCCCCCGGGTGGTCAGTGCACTCCCACAGGGGGAGCACTGCTGAGCCAGAAGCTGGGTGCAGCGGTGGCGGAAGCCTTTCCCACCTCCGCAGCAGTACTAAGGATGTCCGATTGCCAGCTCCCCGGAGGTAGTGGGCCTAAGCCATCAGTTGGACATCCCCTGAGGGCTCTCGAACTGCGAGAGGGCGCAGGCCGGGCTGAGGGAGACCCCCCCCCCCCCCCCCGGACACAATTTTGTGCACCAGGCCTCTAGTAAATACATAAATGTAGTTCCCAGGAAAACAGTATATCAAGTATGGGCATATATTTACCTCTATTTATTTCTAATTAGTATTTGGGAGAGACTGTGAGCCAGATTTTTAGAAGGTGGTGTCCTTCATTAGTTAAACTTTTCTTTCTGAAAATTTTCCACTCTTGGTCTCTTTTCTTTTACTCTGCAAATATTTGTTGAGTATTTGCTATGCCCCTGGGATGCAACGAATAAACCAGGGAACAAACAGAGAAGTCTCCATTTCATCCTTGAAGAGTTTTATTTTAAGTTCAGAGTTCATGCTAGCAAGACAGACAGCAGGTCTTGAATTCTGGTTATGTCACTTATTAATTGTGAGGCCATGAGTAAGTTGTGAAATCTATGTGACTTAAGCCTCTTTGTATGCAAAATTGTCAATAATTATAAAAGCTATGGCATAGGTGTTCATGGAGATTAAATGAAATAATGTGGGTAAAGCATTTAGCTAAGTGTCTGGCACATGGTTTTGTGCAGTAGATGGTAACCACACTCAGAGATTAAGCATGTGCCTAAGCAATTATAAACAAACTATCAAACAGTAAGGCCATGAGAGCAAGAGCAAAAATGCTGCATGAATTCAGAAGGAGTCTCTGGGAAGACGATGGGAAGCCTCTTCAAAGAGAAGGTGCCATTTGACCTGGGTTATCTCATGCTTGCCTTAAAACTTGCTTTTTTTTTTTTTTTTTTTTTTCCTGTTTTCGTTAACCTCAGAGTCTGCTGTCTAGTTTTTCAGGGGGCAGATTCCATCTTGATGAGGACTGGATAACTTCCTTATTCTCTGATAATACCACTGACTTCAAGCAGTTGCTCCTTGAGAGCAGCCTGTGGTCACTGAGCAGAGATGGGCATCAGACTGGACAATCCAGCCCCACTAATAGAAAAATATTACTGTTCTCCTCATAGACTGCTTCACTGACAGTGTCAGATCAAAATCCTGTGATTTCAAAGAGTCATGTGACATTGAACAGATATTTTTGTTTTCATGACCTTAATTCACTGATATTTAAAGTTTACACAGGAGATACTATGACGAGGGCTAAATGGGATACGGCACATAACGTACACAGCACAGCACTTTGAACAGAGGGGACACTCAGCCATCATTTACATCTTTATAAGGATAGATCCTACAATTCTTTTTATATTGGTTTGCTGTTGCTGCCATAACAAATTACCATAAATTGGCCTCAAAGAACTCAAGTTTGTTTTCTATTTCTGTAGATCAGACCTCTAATAAAGGTTTCACCAGGCTAAAATCACAGTGTTGACAGAGTTGCTGTGTTTCTTTTCTGGAGACTTTGGAAGAAGATCCGTTTGCTGCTCATTCGAGTTATTGGCACAGTTCAGTCCCTTGGAGTTATAAGAGTGGAATCCATTTTTCTTTGTGGGCTGTCAGATGAGGATGTCTTAGGCTTCTAGAGGCCACCCACAAGTCTTAGTCCTTGGCTTCCTTTCTCCATCTTCAAAGCCAGCAATGGTGGGTCGAGTCCTTCTCTTGCTTGGAATTTCTTCCTCTCTCATTTCTCTAACTCAGGTTAGTAAAGTTTCTGCTTTTGAGAACTGATCAGATTGTCTTGGGCCCACCCAGATAATCCAGAACAGATGTGAGTGCTCAGAGAGTGGATATCTTGGCAGGGTGGGGGTGGAGAAGTAGGGACTGGAAGGGGAGAATTATTCTGTCTCCCACACTTACCTTTTCTCATTAAGCAAAGCACATTATGATCAGGCCTTTTAATTTTTTTTAAAATCAGACTTCTCATTCTGTTTCATCTTCTATCCCAGCACATCCGACATTTCAACAGATCTTTGTTTCCATGCAACAAAGTCTCAACCCCCAGTACCTCAGAATGGGATCTTATTTGGAAATAGAGTCATTGTAGATGTAATTAGTACATATGAGGTCATTATATTGGGCCCTAATCCAATATGACTGGAGTCCTTATAAAAAGGGAACATTTGAACCCAAATCCATGCACACAAGGAGAATGCTAAGTAAGATGAAGACAGAGATCATGGCATTGCTTCTACAAAACAAGGAGTGCCAAAGATTGCCAGGAAACAATGAAAAGCTAGGGAAGAGGCACGGAATAGATTCTTTCTCACACAGTTCTCAGATGGAACAACCCTTCTAAGACCTTGGTCTTGGACTTCCAGCCTCTAGAGCTATCTATCTATACTAATAAAATGGTAATATGCTAATTAGACCGTGAAACCTTCCAGGAGACCCTCCAGACATCCATCCGGACAAAGCCATGGTGGCAGGGCTGAGGCAGAGGTGGTTAGGGGCAATCAGGCCAGCAAGGGGGGGCAGTTGGGGGCAAGCAGGCTGAAAGGAGAGTGGTTAGGGGTGATCAGGCAGGCAGGCAGGTGAGCAGATTGCGAGAGGGATGTCCGACATCCCCTGAGGGGTCCCAGATTGGAGAGGGTGCAGGCCCAGCTGAGGGATACCCTCTCCACCATCCCCCCCCCCCCCCCCGTGCATGAATTTCATGAACTGGGCCACTAGTTATAATATATAAAAACCTAGGGTCCATAACGACTGACTGAAGTCTCAACCGAACACCGAAGTCAGCCCTGCAGTCAGTACTGGGTTGCCGTGGCGACCCAGCACTAACTGCCGCTAGTGTGGGTACAGCGACCCAGCACTGACTGCCGAAGGGGCTGCAGATCAGGCCTGGAGAGGGGACCAAAGAGAGAGGCAGGGTCTGATCCGCAGCCTCTGTGGCAGCTGTTGATCAGCCATTGCCTCACTCTTTCTCTCTGGGCTTCACCAGTAGCCATGCCTGTTTCTCTCCAGGCCTCTGCAGGGACTGCTGATCAGCCCCACCTCTCTGATCAGGCCCAGAGATAGGCCCAGAGATGCTGACTGGCATAGAAACCAACCAATCAGAACCAAATCTGGGTGAACTGTGAGGAGCCAATGGCTGCCTAGGAGGTGGAGCTTTTGATGCTAACTGGCATAGAAACTGACCAATCAGAACCAAATTGGCTGGCAAAGGGGGGGTAGTTGGGGGCAAGGTCAGGCTGGCAGGGAAGGACAGTTACGGGTGATCAGGCCAGCAGGGGAAAGCAGTGGGGGGTGTGATCAGGCCAGCAGGGGAGGGCAGTTGGTGGCAACCAGGCCAGCAGGGGAGGGTAGTTGGAGGCAACCAGGTTGGCAGGGAAGGGCAATTGGGAGTGAGGGCAGTTAGGGTGATCAGACAGGCAGAGGCAGTTAGGGACAAGATCTGGCCAGCAGAGGAAAGCAGTTGGGGGCAAGATCAGGCTGGCAGGGGAGGGCAGTTAGGGGCAATCCAGCAGGCAGGCAGAGGCAGTTAGGGGCAATCATGCAGGCAGTCAGAGGCAGTTAGGGATGATCAGGCAGGCAGGCAGATGAGTGGTTAGGAGCTAGTGGTCCCAGATTGTGAGAGGAATGTCCCACAGGGATTGGGCCTAAACCGGTAGTCAGAAATCCCCCAAGTGGTCTCCAATTGGAGAAGGTGTAGGCTGGGCTGAGGGAACCCCCCACTCCATGCACAAATTTCGTGCACCGGGCCACTAGTAAATAATAAAAGTGTAATATGCTAATTAGATTGGACGTCCTCTGGATGACCTTCCAGACAAAGCTGGGGCTGTGAGGGAAGCCAGTGCCGGCCACTGGGGGAAGGAAGGCCTACTCTTGTACGAATTTTGGGCATCGGGCTTCTAGTGAAACAACCAATTTCTGTTGTATTAGCCACTTAGTTTATGGTACTCTGTTACTGCAAATTAATACACCTGTTTTACAAATATGGGATTATATTGTACAAATTCTTTTATGATGTGCTTTGTTCACTTAACGTCATGAACATCTTGTTAGGTAGTGTATTTTAAATGAGGGCATCTTCTCACTGTGGAGGGCAATGTGGATTGTGGGGCTGGAGCTGCTCAAGGACCCTTTCCATAGGTCAGGATTAGATCTGGGAAGCAGTAGATGTCATGGAGTTGTTCCAGTATGGAAAATGGACAAATGGGGTGCTGGCATGGCAGTTGGAGGTTCAGTAGCCCCTTACACTTTTACTCATGCAGTCCTTCATGTACCACACAGAATTTACTCAATGAGGAAAAATAATTCCCTCACACTTGATAACACATCATAAGCACTAGCTGAACAGGTAGGACCCTGTTAAGTTTTATTTTAGGGGGAAAAACAAACAAACCAAACACATGTACAGACTTCAGTAGCTTTCATGCTCTAGGAATTCCTCTAATTTTCTGCTGCTTCATGTAAAAGCAGCCCAAGGACAGAATGCAATAGTCCAATGTTGAAGAAGCTGTAGTCTCTTGACCTGGGGAAACGGAAACCTGATCTAAGTGAATGTTTTCAAAATGGGTGTGGGTGTGCAGGGAGTGGAGTTGGTATGGCTTGTTCTCCCGGGAAAATGGTAATATCTATGCTGGTTTCTTCTAACCATAATTTTCATGGTGTCTAAATAATGATCAAATTTTGTGTGAATTCTAGGACACATCAAATAAAACACTGCTCTCGGGGCATTTTCTATGCCTGCTAGGTCCAGCCTTCCAAAAGGTTTAAAAGTTTATATAGAAAGTTACATGCCAGGAATTCTCTACATATTCATGCCATTCTTGGAATGACTTACCCATGATATGAAACAGCAATGGAAGCCTAGGCAAATATTGCTTCCTTTTAAGGTCACTGGTGCAAAGCAGAACACACTGTGTATAGAGATTGAAATAGGAAAGTTATTTAGAGAGAACATTGTGATTATTTTGCTAGTCTATCAGGTAAAATTTTATTTTGCCCCCAAATGGTAGGAATTTGGTCCTATTGAATTACCAGCAAAATATGAGCTTATCTAAGAATATTCCCAACTCGAGTTATATTTCTTAAGTTACTGTTTAATTATTTTGACATTTATGCCAAAAGTATTATGCCAATACTTACTTTTCAGCTTTAAATTTATTTCATCTTTAAATTTTTTTTCTAAATCCAAGTATAACTTTAGGTCATAATAATTGCTTTATTAATAGAATGTGTCCATTATTGGTCAATCTTGCACTTAAGATATTTAAAAATATTTTCTAAATTGTGGGATACAATTCCTGTGATAGTATATACTTGGCCACCTGACCAGAATTAAATGAAATTAGATGGTTATACTTAATTAAACTATAGCCTCCTTTTAAAAGTGATAACATTATTTCTTTTTTAAAAATTTTGTCAGGTATTGTGAGTGGGAAATTATTTTATGGACCTTCAGACTGATGCTTTTGGCTTCTGGGTTATAGATCTGGTTTTCCATAGGGAAAAGGAGAAAGTTGATTTCCTAACAAGGAGAATAGTGCCAAGAGGCTAAGTAAATAGAACCAAACTAAATCTTTTTCAGCCTAAAAGTTTTCACAACCTGGGTTTATCTTCATTTTCTTTCTTACATCATCAACCTATAATGGTAGGAAAACAGAAAATTGGTAATAATTTGTGTAATGGTATAGTAATCCTTATTTTATCTCCAAAATTATATAACTGTTTAATTTTTACTTCTTAGATCACTTAGTTTGTGGAGATGTAATATTATGAACAGCACTAAGGAAATTTAAGGAAAGTTTTGAAGTAAGCACAATTTTAAAGAACAAGTTTAACCATTTTGCATGGTGCTTAGAATTTAAGAGCTGCACATGAGTCACTTATATAGTCAAACTTTGGGCTCATTAAATGTTTGCTATTATGGGACAAACCTTGAAAGAAAAGAAAATTCTTTCCATAGCTAAATATATATATGAAGGCAGGTGTGTGAGTACAGTATTGTGAAATAGACTCTCCAGCTAAGGAAGAGAACCCAAATGATACAAAGCTGTGGTGAGAACATTTGAAACTGCCACTTTATTCAACCTCCCTTTGTCCCAGAATATTTTATTCCCTTTTCCCTGATCTGTAAAGGTGCAGTGAGGTTGGAATAGAGACAAGTAATAAGGAGGAGAGATACTTGGGTTTTACCATTTCTAATATTACTAATTTTCTCTGCTCTGCTCTATACTAAATACACTAAATGTGTTTTTTAAAGAATCTTTGGGGGAATATAACATCCTATTAAATAATAGTTTTATTTCATAATCCATGTGTATTAGTCAATAGACTAATGGCTGTGACAGAAAGCTTCAATGTTTAAATAACTTAGCATAATATCAGTTTATTTTGTTTCATAGTTTGATATGGATCAATGTAGGGCTTTGCTCTGCATGGTTACTCAGGGACCCAAGCTCATTCCATTGTTGATTTCAACATCTTCTAGGACCTTATTCTTCTCTTTATTCAACTGCACATATGAGGGAAGGGAGAAAATGTGAAGAAGGCATATACATTAATAACTGCATTGCCCGAGATCTGATGCATGCCATTGTTACATTCATTTCATTGGCTGGAACTTAATCCAATGATTCCATCCAACTGCAAGGAAGGTTGGGGAATGTAGTGTGGTGGCTGGGCCAGAAAAAGAGAACTCTGCCTCAATATGCAATAAGTTTTCAAATAGATATAAAGAAATAAAATGAGCTTGATGTTAAAAACAATATAAAACATTTAATATTTGATTCTTATTGTTAGGAATACCAAGTCTCTTTGTACCACAAATTCATTCATTTATTCAAAAAATACTTATTGAGGATCCAAGATGGCGGCGTAGGTAAACACCTAAACTGCTGCCTCGCACAACAATTTCAAAACTACAACTAAAAGACAAAACGTCTATCACCCAGAACCACGGGAAAGCTGGCTGAGTGGAAGTTCTACAACTAGAAGGAAAGAGCAAACAGCATTGAGGGGTGCACAATCGCGGAAAAGCTGAGGTACGGAGACGCGCGAATCGGGAGCGCTACTGTTTTCAACCCGAAGGGAGATAAGCTCCCGATTACTCTGAACTCCAGTTTCTGGGGAGACGCGGGGGACCCAAACTCCTACGGGGAGAAGCTGGACTGTCTGCCGGGGTCGGAAAGTGAGGGAGGCTTGCTTGCAGGGCTGTGCACAGGAATAATTGTTTATTGTGCTGGGGCGCGGGACGTGGAGACACAGAGGGCTTCTGGCAGCCATCGCTGTTTGCCACGCCCTAGCCTGGTGACGCCCTGAGACCCCGCCCTGCACAACATACAAACCCACCCAAGCTCCAAGCAGAGGCTTTAGCATATGAATGGTCTGCTCTATCGCAGCTTAACCTAGCAAACTTGCAGCCCGGGTCAGACAGCTCCAAAACCTCCAAACCCCAAGCAAAGAGGAGAAAACTAGTTCTCGCTGTAGCGCCTGCTGGGTAGCCTCAGACAGTAGCTGACCTGCACCCCATTGGAGATCCAGAAGCCAGTGTACCTAGTGGTCAGTGTGAGACACCAGATTTCAACTCCTCACATCCATAAGTGACACATTCAAGAGGCAGACTCAGTGAGCACCAAAGCCCCACTGAAACAAGTCCTGCCCCATAAGCGTGTCTCCAGCACAGCAGTTCTTCCATTATAGACACAGCGGGTCCTCACAGCCAATTGGCCTGGAGGTCAATTCCTCCCAGTGTACCAACAACAATCAAGGCTTAACTACACCAAGACTTTGCACTCAGCCCACAAAGGGGTGTACCAAAGGCGTCCACCTCAGGTGATTGGGGAGGCTGAACTACTGGCCCCTATAGGTCACCTACCACACAAAGCCACTCCATCAACACAAGGAAGCAGCAAAATGCGGAGACAAAGAAACATGACACGAATGAGAGAAATGGAGGAACGCAAACTACTGGATGACATAGAGTTCAGAACCACATTTATAAGGTTACTCAAGAATCTTCTAAAAACCGCTGAGGAACTTAGTGAGACCTTTAAGGATCTTAATGAGAATGCCAAAAAAATGGAAAAGGACCAGTCAGAAATTAAGCATACACTGTCTGAAATAAAGAATATACAGACACTCAACTGTAGATCAACGTACCCCAAGAATCAAACCAAAGATCTGAAATATGAGGAAACAAAAAACACCCAACCAGAAAAACAGAAAGAAAAAATCCAAAAATATGAAGATAGTGTAAGGAGCCTCTGGGACAACTTTAAGCGTACCAACATCCGAATTTTTGGGGTGCCAGAAGAAGAGAGAGAGCAAAATATTGAAAACCTATTAGAAGAAATAATGACAGAAAACTTTCCCTACCTGGTGAAAAAAATAGACTTACAAATTCAGGAAGCGCACAGAACCCCATACAAGAGAAATCCAAAGAGGACCACACCAAGACACATCATAATTAAAATGCCGAGGGCAAAAGACAAAGAGAGAATCTTGAAAGCAGCAAGAGAAAAACGGTTAGTTACCTACAAGGGAGCACCCATACGACTGTCAGCTGATTTCTCAACAGAAACTATGCAGGCCAGAAGGGAGTGGCAAGAAATATTCAAAGTGATGAACAGCAAGAACCTACAACCAAGATTACTCTACCCAGCAAAGCTATCATTCAGAGTTGAAGATCAGATAAAGAGTTTCACAGACAAGAAAAAGCTAAAGGAGTTCATCACCACCAAACCAGGATTACATGAAATACTGAAGGGTGTTCTTTAAGAAGAGGGAGAAGAAGAAAAAGGTAAAGATAAAAATTATGAACAACAAAATGACATCAAATACATACCTAACAACAAGTGAATCTAAAAATCAAGTGAATAAAAAATCTGAAGAACAGAATGGACTGGTGAATATAATAGAATCAGGGACATAGAAAGGGAGTGGACTGACAATTCTCAGGGGGAAAGGGGTGTGGGAGGTGCGGGAAGAGATTGGACAAAAAGCTTACACCTATGGATGAAGACAGTGGCGGGGGGTAAGGGCATGGGGTGGGGTGGGGAATCAGGTGGAGGGGAGCTATGGGGGAAAAAAAGAGGAACTCCTGTAATAATCTGAACAATAAAGATTTATTTAAAAAAAAAAACAACCCAAAAAACCAAAAAATATTTATTGAGTTCCCACTATGTGCCACGTTGCTAGACAAGGTAGTACAGTGGTGAGCCATAGTCCCTGCAGTCATCAAGTTAACAGTTTAGTGGCAGAGACACACTAATTAATGTGAAATTTAAAATATCTAGATGTACTTTCGTAATAGTTCTGGGCATACAGTGGCACATAAAGAATGTTTACTAAATTTCCTTTCAAGTCTGTCTTTGTCATATCTCAATAATTTCTTAGTTGCTTAATTTTATATATTTTTTATCTTTCAGATATAATACTTTTCAGAGTATCTTGGACGATTGTCATTTCCCTAGAAAGAGTGGAAATGGAGGGTTGTCTTTATTCAGCATTGAATTTGAGCCAATTCCATAATTTTATACCCTTTGATAAGAGTTTTTAAATGAAAATCCTTATATCTCCTTCTTTTTATACTCTTACCATGAAGATAAAAAAATGTTCCTACTTGCAGTTTGGGTCTTTCCTCCCCCAAAACTACCTTGGGAGATGGGAGGTGAATAACTCTACTGGGACAGCCTAATAGAGGGTCTGGCAGAGAAGTGGCGAAAAAAGCCTGTCTGGGAATGGGCCGATTGGCCTTTGATTTCAGGACAGGCTATCAGAAGCCTAATGTGGCGGAGTTTGCCCCAGACACAATCAGCTACAGCCTCTTTCGGAGAGGTTTTCTTAAGGAATGTTCCAGCATGAGAAGGGATTCAACAGTGTTTTTTTCCACAGCCTGTGACTATACTACATGATTTTTCTATCAGAACGAGTAATACTATATTAGGCAAGTTTAGAAATGTCCTAATGATTCAAGTATCTCATGCCTTTTATTTTTGGAGGCACATGGATATGAGAAGGCACCTTATGTAACTATGTCATAAAGGAAATGTTGCCTTTTCTCACAGACCCTTCCTGATGTACCTGTTTCCCCAGGGCTGAGGCGGTTGAGTGTGAGAGTGGAGGCAGCTGTAATCTAGACTTCAAAATTCACTGAAGAGCTCAGGTCTCATGTGACTCTACTTGATCTCTTTGGATGCCCCAGCAGCCTGAAGGTAAAATTGAAATCTATGGAGATTGCTCGAGATTCTTCTCTCCAGGGCTAAATGAGAATTTAAATTTACAGCAACCCTTTAAGAAGAAAAATAAACCCAAGGGTCTTTGATATCTGTGTGTACAATGGTAGTCATCATGAAATCAGAAAAAAAAACCTTGAACATTTCTTGAATATTAAGAATTCAGTAACCCCAAGCATTGCTGATGCTCACAGCTGACAGAGTTCAAACAAATAGCCCAACCTTAGAAAAAAGAAATGTGCACAAATGACCTCAGCATGGTGCTCCCCTCACCTCCACTTTTTTTCAGAAAAGAAGCCAGAAATGATTGAAACTCTAGTCTATTAACATTTCATCAGAAGCTTTCCTCTCTGCCATATGGGAAATGTTTGTAAAAAGACGCCAGTCCATAAGGAATGTGATAGACTGTCTGTGGAATATTAAAGATGATAAGACCACGTCTGGTATTAATTGAAACATTTTAGAGATATATCTCATCTCTAAAGAAATAATTTCTTTCTGTAGCTTCTTGAGTTGAAGCTTTATTACAATTATGGCACACACACACTATATTTATTTAAGTGATGGAAATGTAAAATTAAGTACCTGGGGTGTTTGAAAGATGTTTCCAATAAAATTTTTAAATTTTTTAGGTATTTGGGGGGAAACAAATCACATAATCACATAATACTGGAACAATATAATGGCTGTCAATTTGCAACTACTTCTGTCAGAAAGATGATAAATCTTTCCTATTGGAATTTTTCTGTTGACAGAAGGGATTCCCCATTTTCTATTTGTGAAGAGAAGCTTCTTTTAAAATTTAAAGTAAAATTTAGATAAAGCCCTTATGAGACTGAAGATACTAAATGTTATTTGGAATAAATATAGCTACTGTTCTCGTTCAAACATAGAATATTATAACATATTTTTCCAATAGTGGGCCCCGAAAGTTGAATTTTTCTCAGACTACAGATCATTATCATCATCACCAATTGGCATATAAAGGGAAAAATAGTGGAGGACAAATAAATATCTTGTTATTTTTTTCTTTTCTTAACATTTTCTGTAGCAAAATTGACTCCTCTTTGGCTTCTTGAATGGTTTCTCTTTTTTGGAGACACCCATTAACACGGTTTTCATCTTACAGATTTTGTTACTTAGGTGGTTTTAGGAATTTGTTTGCTATAACTATTCTTAGTAGATGAGAGTTGTTCATGACTCTGTAGAAGATAAATCATAGTAAATTAATTCTGATATGCTCTAATGTTTGTGTATGTATACAGTGTGTCCCAAAAAGTGTATACACACTTTGAATGATTATAAAGTCGGTGTTTATTAGCATGCAGTTCATTTTCAAAATTTAAAAGAATCTATAGAAATGAATAAATTTTTTTTTCAATGCCTGTTTTCAAACTGATGACCATTCTGGTCCAGGCACCGCTGATAACATGAAGCAATGGAATCACAAACATCAAGAACCATTTCATTTGGTATTTGTGTCTATTCTCGTTCAATAGCTGCCCTCAATTCATCGACTGCTATTGGTTTTGTACTGTAAACTTTATCTTTTATGTATCTATAAAAAAAGTCTAGTGGATAAATTTTCTTTGTTCAAAACTTAGTCTGACTTCACCCATTATTTCAAATTAGTTAAACCTTAAAAGGAGTAAAAATTAAGTGAATTAAAATCTGTTAGGGTGTGTGTGCATTTTTTGGGACACTCTATATGTGTGTAACATGTGTGTGAGTGTATGTATGTATTGCATGTATGTGAAATTTCCATGGGCTAAACCCCAGAAGTGGAAAGTTCAATTTTTACTCAGTGATGTTTAGTGTCTGCCATTAAATCTTCTGATTTATAATTTTTTTGTATGTAAGTCAAAAATATTTATCCAAGATTATAAAGCTTTTTATCAAATACTTCAGTATGTAGGCTTTCTATTTACCTGATTAGTCACCTGAAAATCTTGTCAGGAAGGTCATCTATCATAAACCCTGCTCATGGCCCAGAATATGAAATGTGTCCCTCCATCTGGCACTCCCCTTCCCTCAGACTCAGGTAGCATTGTCCATTTTCAATCAGCTTCTTGAAGTGGGGTGGGAGGCGCTGTGGAGCCTGGATTGAGAGCTGAAGCCTTGGTTGTGAGAATTGCATCAAAGTTTTTATTATTTATATATTTTAGAAAACTCACTTATTATCTATTTTTGTCACTTAATTTCTTCATCTTTCCATAAATTATATACAATGACAATCCCCTGTACATAATTTAATCATAAATAAATGGAAAATAAAGGTAGTAAACTTTACTTTCTTATAAAGTTCTCAAGAGATGCTAGATTTGTTTTGAAATTTAAAGTCACATAATCCACCTGCCCCTTTTCAGTTCTTATTCATTCAGCAGAGATATACTGACTCCCTACTCAGTATCAGATCCTTAGTAAAAACTGGGGTATAATGGTCACTTTTTACCTAGAGGTAATAGTCTAATAGGAATCTGACTTAAAAAATACATTAATAAGTGTGTACTTATGCCTGGTGATAAAAGCTGAAGTGGAAGAATACTTGTTTCTAAGAGAAGGTGTAATGGAGATTGAATTTGTATTGTCAATCAGAGAAGCCCAGTTTGAAGAACTGATACCTCATTTTGATGTTGGATTTTAAGGAAAAGCTGAGCAGGTGGAGAAGGGGTCAAAATGTCTTCCCAGTAGAAGGAATGGCATGTGCTGTTACTCAGGGGTGGGAAACAAATCTAGTGAGCTGAAGGGATTGAGTGATGTGGTTCAAGGATAGTGAATTGGGGGTGGTGGTGGTGGGGGATGAATGATGAAGGACGAGGCTGGAAAGGTAGGCATAGGCTAATATTAAAGATTTGCGTCTTGTTGCAGACTTGGTTGGGGGCCATTAAAGTGTCTGGAGCTGGTGAGAGGCATGAGCTGATTTATATTTTAAAGAGTATAAATCCAAAATAATAAGTCATATCATCAGCCATGCCTCTAATACCCTTTTCAGGAGCTTGATGATTTGTAAAAATGTAGATACTTATCATAAATATTTAAAAATTTACTAATGTATGCAAAGGAAGGCAAAATTCATTGTGAATCCCATCGTTCAGAGAAAGTCACTCTTAATGTTTAAGTGAACTTTCACACGGTATGTGCACATGTTTATAATTTTATATTCACATGATCAAACTATATTGTTTTCTCCTGACCTTAATAAAAGCTCAACAACATATTGGGGTCATCATGTCAGCAGTGATGTATGCTTGATGGATGCTTAGTTGTCCATTGCAGTCAATTACACTAATTGCCTTAATCCCCTATTGATGACTTTTAGCTGTTTCTGCTTTTTACTAACACAATGATGTGCTGGGGCATCCTTTTACATGGGCATACTTCATGTATGTGATTATCTCATTAAGGCAAATGTTGAAAAGGAAAAATGTTGGATTAAAGAATTTGTACATTTTACAATTTCATGTATATTGTCAATCATCTGGAATTTACTTTAAATAAACATGTGAAACAGAATCGGAATTGTTTTTCTTAAATGAATAGACAGTTGTCTTATTCACTGGAAGCATAGGATGTGATTTTAAAGCAACAGAAACACCAATTTTACTCTTTGCAAACTTAAGGCTGTTTCGTCTCACTTCTTTGTTTTCTCTGTGTATAAGTCATTTTCTCTTAGTGGACTGGAAACTCATTTTAGTAATAGAAACATTTGCCTTGGGTCACACCAAGCTCCCATTCCAGCTGGGCTCCTTACTTAGCTATAGGACCAAAGATAATGGGCTGTTACAATGTTGTATTGTCAATCAGTGGGCTAGATACAAGACACCTTAACAAGCCAATTAATTAGGCGTTGTTTATTGCGAGTGGGTTCAGAGCAGAATACCTCTGTCAAATTCTGAACAACCACAGGAAGGAGTATTCCCTTTTTATATCCTTCTAGTCTTTGTGTAAGTTATTTTTGCAGACAGCTTGTAATCTTGAGTATATATCATATCTAACAAACACCTGTCATATCTATACAGACAACTTGTAACCTTGAGTACATATCATATCTATACAGACACCTGTAACCTTGGATATATAATGAACAAACACTTGGCATGAGAATATGGGAGTTATTATCAGTATTAGTGTATCAGCCCCTTTAGATGGCTAGCTTGCAAGGTCAGACAGTTAAGTTTATCTTTTCTATTATTCAAGCTAAAAACCAAAGTTATTTTTACAGAATAAGAGACCATCTAAAAATAACATAGTTGACTTACAGACCAAGAGATTATCTAAAAATAGCAGAGAATTTCAAAGAGCAGTTTCAAACAGCAATTTTTCCAAAGGAGGGATCATTACTATGCTTCAATGTGGACTATACTTTATCTTTAAAATATTTTAGTGTGGATGATCACATGTGTGAGTGAGTGGGCATAAATTATTTTAATCCATGCCTAGTTAATATTTGAAGTATATTAATCCAGAGTATCCACCAGAAAGGTGTTTAATTAGCATTTGGAAGAGTATAGTCACTATGGCACTTTCTGAGGGCCTGAGGTATAAACCTTCAACTACTGCTATCTCAATCTACATTAGACAGTTTTCAACTAACATAGGAACTGCCAGAGATTAGATTTCCTTGGTGAAATGTGAAGTGTACCAGATTATGCGGGAGTTGGTTAGAAATATTGCACAGGCTACTGGCTTTTCCACCCTTCATGTAAAAGTAAAGGAATGCTGCCTCCTGTTCTCTGTGCCTGCTATTTTTCAACCCTGGTGTAACCAAGTTCAATAGAAGCTCAACTTCCATGGGACTGACTCGCCACCTGCCCCAAGTGGCTCTTTCATGCAAAGTTCACTTTGGTCTGAGGGCCACGGAGCTGGGACAGGACTGAGCTTCCAAGGACAGATTTTTATAATGGCTTCTGTATCTACTTGATAATAACTGTTTGGAAGTATTGCTGAATCTGGACTAGCTTTCTTTGTAGTATACAGTGACCTGGAATAAGACTGTGGGAGAGTAGAAGGCCTGCAGTCTTCTAGATACACCCCAGAAAGAATTTGCTAGTTGTGCAGGCCAGTTCACAATACTAGGGATGTCTTGGAAGCCACTTTTCTCTTCTTTTTATAAAAATGTTCAGCCAGGGGACTTTCAGTGACTCAGAACTGCTGGGCCCCCTTGGGCAGCTTCTGGGCTGAATTGAGGTTTGTAAACAAAACCTGACCCCATGCCCTTTTTTAAAATTAAAAGCCCATACCAAAAATAAGGCAGGTAGTACAGATATTGCTAGTTTTTCTTGGGTAGATGAGGAGGTTGTCAAAGTACAAAAGCTTAAGAAAACTCTTTTTTAAGCTTTGTTGTTCTCTCTCTTCAGTCTCATCTCCCCTCCCCCCACCCTCAGGTTTTCCATTTACTGTTTTTTTTTCTTTCCATTTCCCCACTTTTAAAAGGCTTCTCAAATCCCACTTATTTGTGGTCCACACACTTGCAGCAAAACAAAATTGTTGCTTCCATACGCCCCTTGGCAGAGCTTTTCTTGTTATAAAGGAGGAGGCTGGATCCATTCCATTTATAAACCCTCAGTCAAAGTTTCAGAAGGGCAGTGCCTTCCTTCCCCAAGGCCTGTTCTCCTCCAAATCCCAGTTGGGCTGCTTGACACACCAAAGTTCACTGATCTGGCCTCCGTACATCTTTGGGCAACCTGTGGCAGTGCTGAAACAGAATAGGACAAATATGTAAGCAGGGTGTATCCCATGGAGAGGAAGTGTTTCCAGAGCACGTTTGAGTCTGCATTCCATTTTCTTCAGAGTGGTGTCAGCAAACAATATCAAGTGCGAAAAGACATTTTGGATCATGTTTACAGGGCCCTTGGACACATATTGTTTTAGAGGTCTGAGCTGAACTATTGTTCAAGTCTCTTGATTAGCACACAGAGGCCAAGCCAGTTCAGGGCTGCCTTAGTGCAGGTCTATAGAGAACTGGCAGAGGCTCTGCATGTGCCCTCCTTGGCTGCGGTGGAATGCTTCAACACTTTAACTTCATGCTTCAGATGCTCACTGTTCACAGTAAGTCCTCATGCTTCTTATAAAATGCTTTACAGTTTGCACCAGAATCCCAATCACTACCTTTTTTTGACCACTTAGCTTATTTTGGATCTTCCTAACTCTGCAAAGCTGGACAGCATAAAATATGGAGAGGCAGTATGGACTAGTGGTAAACAGCATAGGAAAGTAATCCTGACTCTACCTCTAGCCAACTCTGTACCTCTTGGTAATTACAAACCCCTTCTAGTTGCCTCATCTGGAAGATGAGTTTAATAACAATACTTACCTTGCAGGATGGTTGTGAAATACAAATGAGATAATATACATAAAATATCAGGAAAGAATTATCAGGTTATCATCCTCCTCATCATTCAATATTATAGAATTTCAAAGTGAGCCCCTGGGATTCAAACCCAGACTTAACTTCCAAGCTTATGAATGACTAGAGTCCCGTTGCACGAAGATTTGTGCAATAGGCCTTCCTTCCCCTGGTTGTCGGCATTGGTTTTCCTCTAGCACCCGGGACCCAGGCCTTCACTCAGGCCTCTGCCTTCCATCTTCACTCCAGCTGGAGCTGTCAGTCTTTGCTCTAGCTGGAGCACTGCTCCTGTAGTTCCCTCCGTCCCCCGCCCTTCCCCTCATAGCAGGCGTCCCGCCCTGCCTGGCCACTCCGCACCTGCATGCATGCTGCCCAGAGGCCCAAAGTGGCGGGGGGGGGGGGGGGCGGGGAAGCAGGGCTGCCGCCATATTTGTCAGGTTAATTTGCATACTCACTCCTGATTGGCTGGTGGGCATCGCAAAGTGATGGTCAATTTGCATGTTTCTCTTTTATTAGTGTAGATTCTATTTTATAACAAATATAAAACAGTGTAGATTCTATTTTATAACAAATATAAAACAGTGTAGATTCTATTTTATAACAAATATAACAGGTTCTATTTTATTAACAAATATAAAACAGTGTAGATTCTATTTTATAACAAATATAACAGGTAATCAGGGCTTATATTTTACACTGAGTTCTAAAAATATTCACTGGGTACTGTTTTAAGCACTTAAACTTATTAACTTCTTTTATAGTCATGTCAACTCTGTGATGTAGGTTAACATTAGTACCATTATCCACATTTGAAGATGGAGAAACTGAGGCCCAGAGAGGGAAAGTAACTTGCTCAAACTTTCTGGTGACAGTAGTGACCCGCAGACACTGTGCAGTCAGACTACGCAGAGCTTTCAGTTGCTTTGTGTATCCTACTCTGTGAGCTGACACTTTATCTTTCAGAAGACTTTAAGTATTTATGGCTTCAGTCCAGTGTGATCTGCATTGAGGATCACATTTTGTTTCTCTGTATGGGCGAGAAGGTGACACCATCAGTAAATGAAGCACTTTATCGAAGATGTGTTTAGTAATTTCTTCTAGTTTGAGTGAGGACAATTTTCTGAGAGTAGAAAAATCATAACAGATGTTCTGCTATACTTTGTAAGTGGGACATGGTGCTAATTCTGTGATGTGGCTGGAGGATGATCATGGTATTTTTTCTCTGGGACTTCTTTCCTAAGTATTAAGATAACGCCAGCTCAACAGTCAGCTAGCCCCAGCGTGGTCAATAATAATTCTATCAGAAAAACTCTAAATCATATGCTCTTTGTGATTTCACATGAAATAAACCTTTACCCACCAGGTGTTTTAAATAATAAAGTTCAGCTCCAAGACTTACATACAATGTTTTCTTTATGCCAAATTAGTTTATTTAAGAAAGGTCTCCAAGATAGGTGAAGTGAAAAGCATTGCTCCCAAGAATCAAACCAACACAACTATTGAAAACTTAATAAAAGTGTATTTGGCTAAAAGAGCAAATAGGATCTCATTATTCTAGTGAAAGTTTAGTTTGTGTTTTATTTCACTTAGCTTCATCTTTCTATGAGTCATAAATAAGAAATTCCAAGTAATAAATATACTGTACAAAATACATTTTAATAATCCTAAAGGGTTTCATTACTGTGGCTATAATCTGGAAATGTAAATTATGGCTGGTACTCTAGTCTTCATTTATCAACTTGAGAGGTTCTGGTTTTGCTGCTATAAATGCTATATGATTATGCTCACTATTTACAGAATAAGTTAACGTGGTGTGGTTAAATGGAACTTTCTTGCTTTTGAATGTCTAAAAGATATTATCAGAATCTTCAAGGAATATATCATGATATACAATGTTGAATGGTTTTCAATTTTTTGAAAATGAAAACAATCCCTACTTCAAGGTAATAAATTGGAGGGTTACCCAAGAGAAACCAAACAGCTGCTTTCAATAACACAGGTAAATTCCAGCCATGGGAAAATCACTGGCTGCTTGAGCTGCTGGAAACTCTTGTGCATGAAACAGGAGTTAGGACTAGTAGAAAATCTTGTGTACAATTTGTGCCCAACCCATGGCTCTTTTTTATTTTGTTTTCTGTTCCCCATAATTACCTTCCTTTCAAATGAGTCTAGAATTTGGGATTGTTAGTGCTCCAGGAATAAATTATGTACTCCTGTGTATTTAAAAAATGCCTTGCTGTTTTGTCTGTAATGCTCTTTGTAAAACTTCATGTGGCTACACTCTCTGTCAAGGCCTAGACCAAAGGCCACCTCTTCCATGAAGCACTTTATATCAATAATTGTCCCCTATTCTAAAAGTCCTTTCCAAGTGATTTACTTACATTCACATGTAACAAAAATTATGTAAATCTTTTATTTGCTGTGCCTCACAAAATTCTGATCTTTCAAACTGTAATTTTTGTGAGGACAAGGAGCTTGTCTTAATCTTGTATACATTTCCCAAATTGCTTAGCACAGTGCCTATGTGCATTTGGGATTCAATGAATATTTGAATAAATGAACATTGAATATATAAGTGAGTGGAATTCTACCAAACTGGTCTAGTCCAGCGGATCATTTGTTCACACCTGAGTAGTTTAGGTAAATGCCTTAGGATTATGCTAGTTATTAGTGGAATAACTTAACATGGGAAATGGGTTGCTGTGCCTTTGAAAGGATGGATATCATATAGTATTCTTGGAAGTACTTAGTAATGTTTGTGCCTTATCAAGTTTCACTCCTATCCTATAAAGATTATATACACTGAGTGGCCAGATTATTATGATCTCTGAACGCATAATAATCTGGCCACTCAGTGTATATCCTATATAATAAAAGGCTAATATGCAAATTGTCCCCTCGACCAGGAGTTTGACCAGCAGGCAGGCCAGCCAACCGCCCATGTCCCCTCCCCGTGGCCAGGCTGGCCGGACCCCACCCATGCACAAATTCATGCACCCGGCCTCTAATATATATATGTTATATTACACACACACACACACACACACACACACACACACACGCGCACACTGAGTGGCCAGATTATTATGCGTTCAGAGATCATAATAATCTGGCCACTCAGCATATGTGTATCGTCTCCCCCTTGGGGGGGCAGATTAGTCACTTTTATTATTCCTTAGCCTCATCCCCTTTACTCTGCTTCAACCCAAGAGGACTAGAACCTAGTTTTCCCTCTCCGTGGGAAAGAGTGGAAATTGTTATAAATTCAGAGCCATGTTCTAGGATTATGGTCTTTTCCAATAATACTGTTCTCTCTCAGAATGCTGTTTATGATCCACATTCACCATTTTAATTATGAACCAGTTCAAAAGTTACCTGTGTAAATGCCTTCCCTGACCAATTACACTCTAGCCTGTTTACCTGTGTACACAGAGCCTCAGTATTTATGAATATCATGTATAGCCTATTATTTCAACATTTATAAATTTACTTATTCATTTAGCAAATCATTACTACAGTCAAGCTCTGTCTTAGGCAATGTGAAATATCAAGATGTTTCAGACACATCATGTCCTCAAGAAATGCACAGTTTAGAAGGAGAGTTTACAAACACCTGGCAATACTAATGATACCACAAAAGAGGTGCAGATGAAAAAATACAGGGACTCAGAGGAAAGAGAACCTACTTTAAGCAGAGGCTTCCTGGGATAGATTGTCATTTGAATAGGGTCTTAATGGGCAGATAAAATTTGAACACTTATCGCGCTTATTGCCTTGTGATATTTCCAATGTCGATTAGATTCAGATCTACACAAGCAGCATCAGCTTTTCTCTTGCTCAGTCCTTTAGTGAGGAATCAGCAAGTCTTTTCAATTCCCCCACAGAAAACCCACTCCACAGAGCATTTCTGAGAAATGAAGAGTATATCAATACTGCGGAATACAATGGTGCTTTCATGAGAAGGTAGGACAGGGGAAAGCAGCAGAGAAAAGCACCCAGAAGATGTAGGGGTGGGAGGCCAGAGACAGTAAGTCTCTCACATCAAAAGGGAGCACATCAGAGAAGGGACTTCCCACCCTTCTTCAAAATCACTGGAAGATTACAAATAGAAACATGTTTGGTCAGCCTATAATTATTTTATGCATACATATTCCATCTCTCAATTGCATTCTGAGTCCCTCAGGGGGTGGACCAATTCATTGGTGCTTTGTCTTGCATCTTTCCTGTCTTGCTTTTTCTGTTCTCTGCACAGGAGGCTGAGGTGAAGGAGAGGGGAAGTGTTATCCCTCACTGGCAGGGTCATGGTGCTCAGGCACCACTCTGTAAGGTAAAGCAGTAGCTGCAATTAAGTGGTGTTTCTGCCACTAACATAACAGTTGGGCCTTAGTCCCTAGGAATGGGGTTTGCTTCTGTTGATTTAGGAGATCCTTAGAAGCAGACACTTCGGACGTCTTGGAGTGTGGAGCAAGGCTTGATTGAGATGTGACACTTTGCATCTCCTGGGAATTATGATGGAACTAGAGACTAATGAAGGGGTCCTAAGATGTCATCCCATTTTAGCCAGGGCTAATATTTATTATGGCAATTTGACCTTTCCAGATTAAAAAGAAAGCATTGTGACAAATCCTTTTCATTAATTCCAGTGGTGCATGCTGACATGTGACATGCAAATAGTTCCACTGTCACTGTCAGAATTTATTTCCATATGTTATATTTTATGGACATAATAAATGTACATATGGTTTATTTCCCTCTTTATGGTCTAATTGCTATAAATAGCCTACAGCTCTTTTAACTGTATTCAACCATCATGTATTACAAGACTGATTATTCCTCTCTTCTGAAGAAACACATGGAATTAAAAAAATTCTGGAAATGAGAGTCTGGCATTCAATGAAAAGAATACTAAAATTCTATCTTATGTATAACATTAGCAACATATAAAAACATATTTCTTGGTCTCTAGCCACATAGGAAAAGGAGAATATTCTCCAGTTGATATTTATTCCTGGATTAAAGCATATTCAAAATGTTAAGATAAAAATGAAAATCACTAAACTCAGTCTACCACCCATAGAAACTATAAGAAATATTATTTAAAACTGTTTATTTTTGCATTTATTTAAAATACGGACATGGGCAGTCTAAGGGCAACTCGAAGTCTTTAGCTCCCAGAAACAAAGAAGCAAACAAACAATTTTTTAAAAATTTAAAGTAAAAATGAGAAAGTGGGCAGTAGTTTGAGGAAGTAGAATTATGTAGGAAGCAAATTAAAAAAAATAAACATAGAAACATGGCTCCATTATTTGAAAGTCTCTGACTGAGCTGGTGTCAGGCACATATTAGATGCTCAATAAGACAATACAGAACCAATGGATTCTTGGTGGTCATTAAGGATAAATACCACCAAAGACAGAGGTATAATATGATTCATGGAGCTACTTATTGGCAAAGCTGAGTCTAATATTTATGCCTTTCTACTATTAACCTAGTGCTCTGTTTGTCCTTGCTTTCCAAGACTCATTTTAGCATTTCTGGTGGTAGGAAGCCATTTTGGAATGGTCATTTTTAGAATAAATTGTGACTTTTGGAAAGTTATACTTCATTGTTAGTTAATTTTACCTGCCTATAAGATCTCAAATATTCCATTTCTGTCTGTTAAAGCATTGAAGTCTGTTTTATCTTTCTTTTACACAACTGCCATTCAGATATTTATGTTGCAAGTAATGGCAAGATTGGGGTATTATTAAACACACTTTGGCTTGGGAATTCAGCAATACCCAAACCCAGCCATGAACCAGTCAGCTCTCCTCCCTGTGGAGTCTCTAAGGAGATAAACACACAGAAAAAGAGGACGGAGAACTACTTTAGTATTAGCATGGCTTCTTGCCAAAACACTAGTGAAAAGCCCTAATAATTTGGTCCAAAGGCATCAGGGGAATCATACTGTTACCCAAGCCCCAAATCCAAATCTTACAACTAGTGAACAATTGATAGAGGAGATTCCTGTGCCAGGAGGAGGAACGGGGTGGGGAGCAGGATGGTGCTGGTTGTTTTACCACTCAGATTGCTGGAGGACCGTTGGTATACAGAGCAAGGAGTCCACGCTGGTTTTCTTGCATCCACTCCGGCAGAACTTGCAGCCTTGAGAGCATGGAGGCATGAGGAGCAAAGAGCCACATATAAGTAGTAACCTTTAAAACCACAGTCTTACTTCCTTCTAGAAAATACACCTCAATCAGGGTTGTATCATCTTACTAATCAGTTTAGTATGACCTCCCATGAGTGAGGACAGAGAAATGTAGAGGAATAGAAAACAATGCTGCCTCCATTTTGAAGGTGGTTGTTATTGTCTCCCCTATATTTTGCTTCCCTGCTTAAATGCCACCCCCAGGGCTTGGGGGTGAGGGGAAGAGATGAATAGGTAGAGCATAAAGGATTTCTAGGGCAGTGAAAATTCTCTATATGATATTGTAATGATGGGTTATGTCATAACACACTTGTCCAAACCCACAGACCAGCATCAAGTAAGGTATACTGTGGATTTCAGGTGATTATGATGTGTCAATGTAGGTTCATCCTTGGTTAAAAAAAAGAAAAAGAAGCATTCTGATGAGTGATGTAGATAATGGGGAAATTTGTGCATGTGTGGAGGCAGAGGGTGTACGGGAAATCTCTGGACCTCTCAATTTTGTTGTAAACCTAAAACTGCTCTAAAAAATAGTCTTCAAAAAAAAGGGGCATTTGAAAGGTATGCATGTATATACTGAGAGTAGTGTTTCTCATTGTGTGTGTGGCAATCCACGTTTGCCTATGGAAATAGTGAACAGCTGGATGGGTGCGGGGTTATTGGTGATGAGCTTGGGACCCCTGGCCAGGCTGCTTGTGTTCAAGTCCCAGTTCTCTCACTTACTAGGCATGACCTTGAGCAAGTTATTTTACCTCTCAGTGCCTCAGTGTTTTTTTTTTTTTTAATCTATAATGAAATGGACTTAATAGTAACAACAACCAAAACAACACATCAAGAGATTTCTGATTAATAAATTAATTATATGCAAAAGTGGTTGGAATAGAGCCTGGCATGAGGATGCCTAAGTGCTAGCTTCCATTATTATTATTATCATCATCATTACTGTTAGTATTGTTATTGTTATATGAGTATGTAATAGGAAATAGACTGGTCTTTGAAAGCAAGGGTTTTCAGTGACTCAGGGAGGAACGTGCAAAGTAGAATTTTAAGGGATGATGATTCGGTTTAGGAAAAACAAGAAAGTCAAGAAACAGTGCCAAAGGGTGCTAAAGAAGAAATTTGGGGAATGAAAATTACTGTTTCTTTAAATAATTTTGTAGCTGATCTTGTTTTTCACTGCTAAAAAATAAACTGTCCAATTTTTCAGCTGGCTGCTTGCCCTAATCCAGGATTTGGAAAAGTGGGCAAAGGACAGCAAGTTGGTAAATAAAACTATGTACAAATGCTTTATTTTTCTCTTATAGACATACATATGTGCTTATTACCCAACAGAAGCACTAAAGTTATCCCCTTTTTAATGATTTATTGTAGAAATCATATAAAAATGTTAGTAGAATGAAGAGGGGGGCAAAGTCAGTTACCAAATGGTACAAAAATGGAAGGAGTAATAAGGCTATAGAATTCAAAGAATCTGAAGCATTCAGCCAATTAGGGAGGACCTGGTGAGAGGCTAAGTCAGGGTTTTCCTGCAGAGGGACCTTGTATAACAGCAGTTATTTACTGGCCAGATCTGTTCATAGGCAGCTGGAGACATGGGCAGCCAAGGCTGGAGGTGATTCCACAGCATGGAAGGGACTCACAGATTGCTCTTTCTGTTCCTGGAAAGGTTTGTGACTCCAGCCTCTTGGCTGAGTCAAACAACTTGTCCACAGTCCCACAGACAGGACAGGCCACACTCCATTCTCTTCTGAAACCCCCAAATGCTCTGAGTTTTGTCATACTCATTTGGAAGTAGAGCCTGACCTGAACTGGTATGAAGTTCTTTATCATCTTAGTGGGTTTATCAGTTTGGTAGGGTGGCCATAACAAAGCACCACAGGCTTGGGTGGCTTTAAGAACAGAAAATGGTGGTTTTTTTTTTTCCGCACAATTCTAGAGGCTGGAGGTCTGAGATCAAGGTACTGAAAGGGTTAGTTTCTCCTGAAGCTTCTCCTCTTGGCTTGCAGATGGCCATCTCTCCTTGTCTTCACCTGGTCTTTCTCTGTGTCTGTGTCCCAGTTTTCTCTTCTTGTAAGGATACCGGTTGCATTGGATTAGGACCCACCCCATAACTTAATTACCTCTCTAAAGACTCTCTCCAAATAATCACATTCCCAGGTACTGTGGGTTAGGATGTCAACATAAGAATGGGAGGGGCACAATTCAGCCTGTAACAATGTGAAATTGATGTTTCTTGCAGAATTATTACTACCTTTGATCATGGGGTGTGTCCCAGGCCCCACTGGAGATGTGAATGTTTTATGTTATATGTACTCTATCACCTTTCTAACATGCCCTGAATTCTGAACTTTGAAATACATGTTGCAACAAAAGTTTCAAGAAGGAGTTGTGAACCTACAATAGTTAGAGATAAAATTCCAGCCAAGATCAAGACCCTCCTCCTACCCACAGTTTCAGACTATAAAACTTGAAGTGAGTGCTCTCCAAGGTCCGCTCAACCTTTAAAATTCCCTTGAATATATGACAGTTGGCAGAGATTATTTTAAGTAAATTTTATCTCATAAAAATTATGAGCATATTTCAAGACTGATTCTTCTAATTGTATCTGTCTCATTTTGTGACTCTCAGACAGGGCTCCATGACACAGCTATAAAAACAGGCTTTGGCCATTTGGGCAGGGAATTCTGGAGACCTGATGCCTGGGGACTAGAAATGTGGGGGTAGGATGAGGAGACTCTGATGTCTCTTTTGCTCTGTGAAGAGGTGTGTGGCTGGAGGAGGGCCAGAATGGGACTTCTTCAAGCATAGGCCAAAGGTAGCAATGCATGACAACTAGGCAGGGCTTCATTTTAGCAGTTCAATCAAGAAGACAGCACCTAAGAAAACCCACTGGACAAAAAAAAAAAAAAAAAAAAAAAAAGGTTTATTTGTAAAGCTTATGGGGAGTGGGGTACTGCCCCTCATTTTGTTCCTGCTGATGGAGAGCACCTTGTCCTTGAGAAGCAATCCTGAGAAGGAGATATAAGAGGGGAAAAATTCTCTGCTGTTTCCAAGTCAACAGAGAGTTCAAAATAATACATAAAAATCACATAGGATTTATTTTAGGAAACATTGAGGAGCTGGTTAATTCCATGTGAGGTTTGAAGTTTAAGTTTTTGAGGGAAAAAGCTTTGCTTTTTAAAATAGTAATTGCTAATATGGGGTATTAGACTTTTAAAGTATGTTTTGATACCAAATGTTTCAGTAGAAATAAAATCCAAGAAGAAATACCTAAGAGAATGGTGCTTACTTGTGTTTGATATCTTTAAGCAAACTGAGATAAAAGAAATGTTTCCCCCAGTTTTTAAAATGTTTCTGTTTTACAAGAGTTCTTGTGGTTTCATTATGTCAGGAATTTTTAGGTCCTTTCCAAACACATGGTCAGATAACTTACAGGAGGTCCACACATGAAGGCTTTGACTCTTAGAATAAAATTTGGTGCTATCCAGACTGATGTCTTATCTTCTCTGGGCTTGAAAGTTTCCCTGGTCATGGTCTGCTCCTAGTGATTGAAAGCAAACCACCACATCTCCAGGATCAAGGCTGAAGGCCACGGAGCATCAGGACAAGTGTACTGACCTGGTCTTGAGGGTGGGCACACCCCACTGAGCTGCTTGAGAATCACGAATCCAGTTTCAAAGATTGTTGTGGATAATGACCAGGATGCGATTAAGGTTACTTTTGCTTCTATTTACTATGGAACCAGCAAAGAAACAGTGTAAAGGATGCATGTATGAATAAGGACATAAGTGAGTGGACAATCTCCTTAGTTGCTCATGAAGACACAGTCAGGATTCAGTAGTCAATGCAAAGGAATCTGCCATGTGAGAAAAGCCCAGAGCCAAGGGTTAGGTGCAGTTCATACCAAATCAGCCCTCAAGAATTCACCCTATTTCTAGTAAGGAAACTCTTGCTGCACCACACTTCTATATTCTGTTTCTCACAGAGTTGTCAGTCCAGTAACCGGCCTGCTCACCACATCTCCGTGGCCAAGCCAGTTCTCTGTGCTTCATTTTTGTCATGAGAGCTCCATGATAGTGAGGTGGAGACAAAGCAAACCCTTTGCAAGTGTGAATCTTGTTCAAAGATGACCTCAGGTATTTTCAGGCCTCTGACGCTGACCTCATGGACATCTCCAGTAAACACCTGCTTTCAAGTCCTGCTATGTTCAGAGCTAAGTTTGATTTGTTCCTCTAGGGCAAACAAACATTTACAGAAGGGTGATGGCTTATGTAGCTTCTCTTGTGCTCTTCTGTCTGTTTTGACACCACACTGAGTCTGAGGTTGGATTGATTCATCCCTCTATCAAGGAAGCACTTATTGGGGGAGATAGAGGAAGATAAAGGAGGGCGGGGATAAATGGTGATGGAAGGAGACTTGACTTTGGGTGGTGAACACACAATATAATGTGCAGATGATGTACTATAGAATTGTACATCTGGCACCTATATAATTCTATTAACCAATGTCACCCCAATAAATACAATTAAAAAAATAAAAAAAAACTCTGAAAAAGGAGTACACTTACTATACTGTGGACATTTACATAAGTATGCCTCTTAACCCACTTCTCTACTCAGTGACTTCAAAGGGTAGCATTCAGCATCTCCGTGGGTGGAGCCAATGTCTGTGATCCTAAATAATGTCAGTGTAATTAATCAGCCAAGATATGCATATAAAAACTAACATTACAGTGCTCGTGGGATAAGTGTGGGATGCATGAGTGGCAGACAATAGGTGATATGAAGGTTTCAGAGGAAAGAGAAGGCTGAGAGCTAGAGTTGTCCAGGGAGGCACTTTGCACATGTTAAGTGAATATTGAAAGTGAGGGGGAGGAAAGCCCCCCGCTTTGAAAATTCTCACCTGAGGACATGTTTTTTTACATTTATTTTAGAGAGAAAAGGAGAGAGAGAGAGAGAGAGAGAGAGAGAGAGAGAGAGAGAGAGAGACCAATGTGATAAACATCTATTAGTTGCTTCCTGAACGTGCCCTGATGGGGAATGAATCTGCAATCCAAGAATGTGATCTGACTGGGAATTGAACCTGCAATCAACTGATCACCCTGCCACCAGGCCAGGACAACAAACTCCTGTTCTGTCTGATAGAACAGCATGGACCAGGATGGGAAGTTAGACTGAATAGTGCTTATTGGGACCAGTGACTGACCAGTCAGACCATTGGAACTCTGTAATATAGTCAGCCCCCCTTCTGACACAGTGAGATACTATTGGTTTATCTTTTGAAGTATTTTCAAGCAGTTTTCCTTGTCCAAAATTAATATAATCAGAAATGTGCCATCAGCAGGTTCTGGGCCATAACTACCTCCTCTGAACTCAGAATCAGGCAGCATTCATGCCTTTGGAGCAGGGAAATGGGCTCCACTTACTCTTGTGTTGTTTGTACAACGTCTGCTCCAGCCTCTGATCCATGTCCTGCATGCCCTGAGGCTGCCTCTCGAAGGCAGCCATGATCTTGCCCCGAAAGGGTCCTGCCAACAGCCAGCTCCATACGGTAGGGAGGGGAGAGGGAAGTGGGGAGAGAAGAGGAAAGACTTGTTCTAATTTCATTCTTTCATACAGCATACTTTACATTCAATAACTTTTTTCTATGAAGCAGGTTATTTACCCTAAAAAGCACATGTCTTTGGTTATCTAAGTGGGTAATTAGATTTATCATAAGGCTTTATAGCTTAGAGTGATAAGTACAGCAACACTTTATCTGATCTCCATTGTCTGATTGTGTGGGGGCAGCGATGTCTGCTTGTGAAGAATGACTTTGTAGTTTCCCTTGGGAAGCGGTGCATTCCTAAATGGGTTAGTTCAACTCAGCTATATTATCTTTCTAATGTTAGAGTAAATATATTTGGCTTGTATCATAAAAAACGTTTTTCAAGTGCACCCTACACCTAAATAGTTTCCTGGATTTATTGTTTATTCAGCTGAAAATCAAAACTTTATTGGCAACTGAATATACTCAAAACTAACGAAACAAGATATTTCTTCATTGGTGGAAGCTTTGTCTAATTGGAGTAAATCCCATGGCCCTCACACTTACAGAGATATGCTAGAAAATGCCACAAATCACATGTATAGAGAGAGCATGGAAAGTTTACTGTTCTCCCAGTGACTATGGGGCTTTGCCTCTTCAGCAAGCACACAGTTAGTGTTTGTACCTGAGCAGTCTTGGTGAGGTTAATATCAGTGTTCAGTGTAAAAGCTTCTGCCAGGACCATTCAGAAGCCACCTGGGTATAGCTTCCTGAGCTGTGGCAGAGGTCTGGGGCAGAGCGCCTCTGATTAGTTTGGGGGGGAGGGAAGTCTGGGGGTCTACCTCAGAAAGAATGAGAACTTTCTCCATGCCTTTACCCCTACCACCAGGGAAGATGAAGCACACAGACTTGACCGTATGTGCACTTACCTTTCCCATTACAATGTGTTGAGATCAGTGTCTGGTCCCAGCTCCTCTGTTTTGGCCTCAGTGACCACGCTTTCCAGAGTGGACCCCCATGCTATGAATTTCAGCTACACTCTTCCTGTCACTCTGGATCTCCCTGACCGACAGACCTGCTATTCCCACCAGTTACAAAGGACACTGGGAAGCAGCAGCACACACAGCTAAGAGCTTTGCCTTGTTACTTTGTTTTTTTTTGTTTTGTTTTGTTTTGTTTTTTCCTTTCTTGTTCACAAGCTGCTGGCAATCCACAGCATAAGTCACAAAACGAATCTCAGAAATTTAAATGAAATGTATTTAGCTCATCTGCAGTGGGACCTCCTGGACTGCGTAGCAGAACTTTTGCCCTCTGTAGTTCCCTCTCACATTCCACTGAGTCCTGATTCTAAACTGTCTCACTTTCTGTGTGCTCTCTGAGCCTGGCCATCCTCCTCCTGACTGCAGAGCAAGCATGTCAAACTCTCGGCCCATGGGCTGCATGCTTTGTTTATTTGGCCCATGTTAGCCTTTGAGTTCGACATGCTTGCTCTAGAGGTTACTTTATGTTGTGAGTGAGGGAACCTTCTCTTTTTGAGTATTTCTCAGCATCTTCACCCACTTTCCATTCTTGTCTTCCAATTCCAGAAAAAGAGGCAGCCTTCTGCTTTGTCACCAGTCTCTGGGTCTCCTCAATTTTATTGTCTTCTTCTTCCCTTGTGATCTTACTCTGCTGGTTGTTGCTTTAAATTATACTTCAGTATGTTCTCTGAAGCTACCAGACATTTCCCTCCAACTGACAAACATGCTCAAGTTGTCATGAACTGAAAGCAAACAAACACACAAACTGGAAAAGCAAGTAGTCGAAATAAAAAACACCCCCCCCCCATCCCCAGGACCCCTTGATCCTGACACCATCTCTTCACTTTTCTTTTGCTGACAAACATCTCAGTCTGCACTTGCCTTCCAAACTCAATATTCTCCTTAAATTATTCTCTTCTTAATCACAGACATCTCATCTATACATATATAAAAGCCTAAGCGACCGAACAACTCGACAACCAAATGACTAGTCAACGGTTGCTATGACGTGAACTGACCACCAGGGGGCAGATGCTCAATGCAGGAACTGCCCCCTGGTGGTCAGTGCACTTTCACAGCCAACCTCCCACTGCCAGCTGCTCCCCCCCATCAGCCCTGATAGGGGGGCCGGCCCACCAATCTCTCATGGTCCCTCCCCCTGGCCGGCTGACTCCCCCTCACAACCCTGATTGGCCCTGATCACCAGTCAGGTCGAGGGACCCCACCCATACACAAATTTGTGCACCGGGCCTCCAGTAGTTTATAACTGAATGACCTCATCTTAGTTTTTAACTTCTTTACTCTGAAAGATGAGCACCTTGGTCATCCATACTGCTATGGACTGAATGCTTATGTCCTCCCCTTGTCCCCCAATTAAAATGTTGAAGTCCTAATCCCCAGGGTGATGGCATTTGGAGGAGGTGCCTCTGGAGGTAATTAGGTCATGAGGGAGGAGCCCCTATGAATGGAATTGGTGCCCCTACGGGAAGAGACATGGGAGAGATGATCTCTCCTCTGCCATGTGAAGACACAGCCATCTGAAAACCAGGAAGAGAGCCTTCACCAATGACCTAACCTTGCTGGCACCCTGATTTTAGAATTCTGGTCTCTAGAGCTATGAGATATAAATGTTTATTGTTTAAGGCTCCTATAGCACTTTGTTACAGCAGCTTTAACAGACTAAAGCACACGCCCTGGAATTCCAGATGGACTTTGTGGTGCTGCACGCTCCCTCATTACCATTATTAAGATTTGCCCATTGGTCCTCTCCTTTCTTCCTAAATGGAGATGCTCCCTCTTCTTGTTCTTTCTAATTTCTCTCTGTGGTAATAGTCTTTCTTTAAGTGATTCCTTCTACTCACATAAATTAAAACACTGAGAAGGCTAACCCCTGTTTTGTAAAACTACTGTTTGGAATTCTCTGGTATTTTTTAGATCGCCTCTTATTCTAAAAAAAATAACTTTGCTTTCTAGCCTGCTTTAGCCTGCTTGAATAATGAGGAAGATAAACTTAGCTGTCTGACCTTATAGGCCAGAGACTAGATATGCCCACACTCTCAATGCCATGCCAGGTGCATTTTTTTAATTGGATAGAACTGTGTTGTTTTCAAGGCCACCAGCGAGATAACCACTAAGCGCACATAGGGCTGGCTCTTTAATAAAAAGGGAAGTTCTGCTTGTAGGCTTGCTTAGAATTAGAATTCATTTTCTCTAAGCCCACCGGTGAATAAAGTGTAACTCCAAACTCTCCGGCATTGTTTGATTATTCCGGTTCTCTGTAACAACACCACTTCTTGGAAAATGCCTCTGAACACTACACAGACATATCTTGGAAATAATGCAGGTTCAGTTCCAGACAGCCGCAATAAAGCAAATACCACAATAAAGTGAGCCACATAATTTTTCTGGGTTCCCAATGGATATAAAAGTTACATTTTTGCTATACCATAATCTATTAAGTATGCAATAGCATTTTGTCTACAGGAAACAATGTATACACCTGAATTTTAAAATATTGCTAAAAAAATGCTAACTAACCATCACCTGAGCCTGTGGGAAAAATGGCTCTGATAGACTTACTTGATGCAGGGTTGCCACAAACCTTCAATTTATAAAAAACACAAGATCTGTGAAGCACAGTAAATAAAGCATAATCATAATAAAACAAGGTATGCTCATACCTGTATTACAGCATTGACCTGTCTTAGATCTGCATACTTTTCCCCTCCCTAGTAGTTCTTTGTAGTTCACTCTTTCATCACTGGCCATAAAGAATACCATACCTTCCGAGCTGGATGTTCCAACTCCCAGATTTCCTCCTCATAATTCATACATGTGTAGATAAATTTATTACTGACAGGTTATTTTTCAAGTTTTGGCCCTGTTTAAAGACTCTCAGTAGCAACTATGCCTGTTAAAGTAAACCTAGCCAAAGCCTTGCTTTTAAGATACTCTACAATGTGAATATGCCACATCTTTTTAGGCTTATTCTTCTAAAACACTCTACAGATTTCCTCTGCTACAGATAAAACTGACAGCTCATGGCTCCATGAATATGCTTTGTGCGTTCTTGTCTCCATTTCAATAAGTTGACATGCAAACATGGCAAATAGATTATTTTAAAAATGGATACCAGTGAGTTTACTCATATCTCTTCCTAACCTGTCTCTTAATGTAGATAAGAAAAAAAAAAAAGTTGAGTGGGGAGATATAGATCTTTAATTACAAGTTGTTTGTCTTTGATTATAATCTGATTATTTTCCATATATATCTTTTCTCCCAAATAAGACTATAAGCTTTTTGGGGACATCATATGACTTATTCTTTATATTTTTCAAAATATGGAGAGCATATAAAAATATTCGCCATGTATTTGTTGAAAGGGTACATGGATGATTAAAAAATGGACATCGTGCATTGTATCCTTTGAGACAACATACCTGTTATTTACCACGTAAGCCGAGTTTCCCCTTCCCAAATGAAAGCTCTATGGTAAACACCTGAAAGCCTAGACAAATAGAAATTAAGCTGCTCCCAAATATATCTGAAGATTACAAGGCACTTTGGGATGCTCTTCCCGTTTTACCTTCCAGCTCAATTTTCATCTGGAAAGCAACATCCCACAAATGGCTATAGCAAGTAGTAGATGCCAGGTGGGGGAATCCTGCCATTTATAGCATGAGCTGCTAAGCTTTTTCACAAAATTTCCAGGTTTTCTTGAGACTGGTGATAACTGCAAGGATAATGCACATTCTGTATGCCAAAATATGTGAGTTAATGTGTTAAAGGAAACGTTTATCTCTTGCAAATGACAAGAGAAGTTTTGCCAAATCTCTTCAAGTTGTGTCTTTTCTCTTGGCGATTTCTTGGAAAGAGGATGTCCTGGTAATGAGAATCACATGTGGTTAAAGAGACCTTTATGAACTGATGCAGGCCTTACATGGCCACAGTTAGAGGTTTGGGGGATATTGGATGTTGACATAGTTTTGAGAAACACCCAGAATATACTTTAAAAGGTGATCAATGAAAAATGTGCATCCCCTAAACTAGGTCTACACATCCAATGCAAAGTCATATGGGGGTGTGTATCCAGTCACCTAGAAATTACAATCCTATATGATATCTTAGTCCTCTGCTTCTCATTCACTAGACCACTTTATAGTAGTGTGTGTGTGTATGAGTGTGTGTGTGTGTGTGTGTGTGTGTGTGTGTGTCTGCACATGCGCATGTGTGCATGTTTGTCTCACTGAAGGGGCAATATAAAATGCTGAAAATTAGGAAACAGTTTAGAGAAAAGCCTATCCTGATAAAAACTGTCCAAGGCTAATATTTTTTAGGTTAAATTCCTGAATAACTGAAGCTGTGGACAATCACTCTAGATCAGTGGTTCTCAACCTTTCTAATGCCGCGACACTTTAATACAGTTCCTCATGTTGTGGTGACCCCCAACCATAAAATTATTTTCGTTGCTACTTTATAACTGTAATTTTGCTACTGTTATGAATCGTAATGTAAATATCTGTGTTTTCCGATGGTCTTAGGCAACCCTGCTAGCGGTTCTCAACCTGCTGTAGAGCCTAAGACCATCGGAAAACTGACCTGTGGCCAAAGCACATGGGAAAGTGAAACTGTTTGGGTAGTTTTGTTTGTGGACTGTTGGATGCCACTACACTGCTCCTTGGGACTTAATTTTGCTTTTATCTGCCTTTTTTTTTCTTCTCTGAGTCAGATCTTCCCTTTTCCCACATTTTACCTTTTCTGCTTCCTTTGTTTTCAGTAATACAATTCTAGATGCCTGGAAGTTAATGTGGCTTGTTAAATATTCTCTGCACAGAGCCTGGAGAAAAGTGCTATATATGTCAGGCAAATAATGATAAGGAATCAAATTTCACTCTGTGCTTTCCCCTCTTTCTGGTAATAAGTTATGTAATAAAGTACTAAATGATAAATTGGCAGCCTGGTGGGGTGAATGCGCTTCTCTAAGTGCCTTGTGAACACCCTGGGAGTGACTTAGGTATGGGGAAGAATAAAAGCCAATAATATATGTCAGCTCTGAGCCACTTGAGAATTCATGTCCTGAGAAATTTTAGTGAAAAAAAATCTAATGACTCACCTACAATGGCATTTGATTTGCATTAAAAAAGAGATACATTTCTGGTCTGGCTGCTCTGGGAGGCAGTTCAAAGCTCACAAAACCTTTTGTATCTTTAATTTTTGTTCATTTCCCATTTACAGTGGATACTCACTAAGTTCATGACCCTGCCTGGAAGGAGAGCTAAATTAAGAGCAAAAGTGGTCTGGTTTGTACCTCTGAGAGCTTTGTCAATGTAAGAAACATCCAAACCTGTAGAGAAATTTTATGAGTTTATTTGAGCCAAACAGATTACTTATGCTGGGAGCTAGATCTCAAATGCTCCAGAGAATGGCAGTTTTGTAGCTTATTTAGTACATTAGAATCAAAGGGGAAGATGTAAGGAAGGTGCTTGAAATCCATTGACAGTAGATTAAGGAGAGCAAAGCTGGGGAATCTCTAGGATTGGATAAAAGGCAAAACTGAGAAACACATACTTTTTTTTTACACTAGTGGGTGCAGGATAGTTAATAATTAACATTTGCAGCACATAGATGTGGTATTTGGGGAACAAGACAACAATGAGGCATTTTGTGTTCTTGTGCTCTGATGATTTATTTTTTATTTTTTTACATTTTTCCAACAAGTATTTATTACTAGTTAAGCCATGATTCAGGATTCTAGGGTGGGATGTACCCAGGCCCCCGTTCACCTCCCTGGGAGAAGGATGGAGGATGCCCAGTTCAGATCTTCTCAGGAAACGTACCTTCTTCCTGGCAGTCATCCCAGGCCAAAACCCAGGATATGGGGCACAGGGACTTGAACACAGGCCAGTACCATTCACACACGGAGACATCACCCCCTTTAGCAGGCATTGCCTTCTCACAGCAGTGGAAGCCCAGGTAGTTCTGCCAACAGTTCCTGGTCTGGTTCTGGTTGGGGAAGCGGCTGTCAAAAGGAGCAGTCCGGTACTTCTTGATTTTGGTCTTGATGTCTTCTGCCATGTTGCTGATTCCTAAAGATGCCCCTGAAGCTGCTGGCAGCTCAGCATGACCTTAGCAAAGAGACCTACTCTGGTGATGTTATACTCTGGTGCCTGCGATTGTGTCTTCAAGGGGTAGAAAAAGGAAATCTCTCTGACATTTCAAAGCTATGTTATCCTAGATACATAAGAACAATGGACAGGGCTCACTTTCTATAAAGACTGACCTTTGCTGAGGAAGCCATAGGCCTGAGATGTGACTACACACTATGACCTGCCCAAGTAGAAATTTTGATCACACCATCACCCTGAGGTCCCTTTTGGTTATGGAGCTTGTCAGGCCTGCCATGTGGTCTCGCTGTGCTTGTCAGGGTTATTACATAGCCCCCTTTTTTTGTTCACAGCTTCTGTAGCCCAGCATCACCAAAAGCGACCCTTACCTGAAACCTAGCAAAGGAGTTCCCTCAGATAGCTAGCAACCTGCAATAAAGGGAAGCCTGCTATCTGTCATGCATTGATAATCCCAATTTCCAAAGAGATATAAAGTAGAATTCCTGCGAGTTGTTTACACTTTTGTTGAAAAATACGTATGCACATTTAGAAACAATGGCACGGTCTATAACAAATTTATGGGAATACACACAGAAAGACTAGGGAAAGTAAGATCATACGGGCTGCAGCTATCAGAGGGAAACCTCCTGGGGATGGTAAGATTTGAGCTTGGCCTTCAAATGAAGAAGGGCTCTGGCTATGACGGGTGAGTGTGGCTTGGTAGAAAGAAAAGGGACTTTGGAAACATATTGTCCTGATTTGAATGCACTTGGCTGCTTATTGACTGTGTGACCTCAGACTAGTTGCTAAACTTTTCTGCATCTCAGTTCTCTCCAGAGAAAACTGGGCTGAGGTGCATAATAGGTGCTGAGTAAGTCATAGACATAGTTGGTGAAAGAGCTTGGAACGCACATTAGGCAACTGAAAGAGTAGACTGAGCAAAGGTTTGGAGCACAGGGGAACAGGATCTGTGGAGTGGGCCTGAGGCTACTGATTGGCTAGAGCAGCTGTGGGCAAACTACGGCCCGCGGGCCGGATCTGGCCTGTTTGGCTGTTCTATCCGGCCCGCGGAGCCGAAAGAGCACAGGGTTCTCTTGCTCTCCCCTCTGCTCCTTCACCAGCAGCAGTGTTAACATGGCAACGTCGGGAAACACGGCCCAGCTCCTTCTTCTGAGTGGGCGGATATTCAGTAGAAGGAACAACCTCTCAATCTTCCAGAGGCTCCTTGTAATGCCCGCGGTCACGTCCCTCGACATCACCCTGGGAATGCGAAGTCACGTTATTGTGGTGATGTAGGGAGACACGCCCCTGGAGCGCACAGTATCAGAGCATTAGTTAAAAAGGAGATCAACAACACTGTTCCCACTGAAGTTGATGTTTTAAAGACCAAAAACCTTTCAACCCAGTCTACATTGCCATCTACATCTACATCTCGGGCATAATTTGGAAGTTGCACTAAAGAAAATGTTTAATTTACTGTTTACACATTTTGTTCTTTTCTATTTGTTTTAGTTTTAAATTATTTTATTATATTTAAGTTTAATTTGAAAGGCTTTTGTACCTTTCCTTTGTTAGGCAATTTTATTTTGCCTTTGCCATCTTCAATATAAGGTATGTTATTGTGCTATGATTCCTCCATTTTTTGAAGTTTCAAATTATAATAATTAGTGTTTACATTCTTCTTGTTAAAATGTTTGAAATGAATAAAACTATTGAAATAAAAAAAAAAGACCGTACCCTTTTATGTAATGATGTTTACTTTGAATTTATATTAGTTCACACAAACACTCCATCCATGCTTTTGTTCTGGCCCTCCGGTCCAGTTTAAGAACCCATTGTGGCCCTCGAGTCAAAAAGTTTGCCCACCCCTGGGCTAGAGCAAAAGGTCATCTGGAGAGAAGTACAATATAAGATTAGATTATGGTGGGGGTGGGAATAGAAAATGTGAAGGTCAAACCATTTCAGAGTTATTTTAGTTAACTGGAATTCAGTTAACCAGAGCACTCAATTCCATGGTATGAGGGAATTTATTATATACATTGGCATACTCCGTTCTGATGTCACCTCCTTCCCAGATCTGACAGGTATGAATTGTGTGTGTGCTCCCATTACACTGCATTGCAATTGCCTTTCCCATGGCCATCTTCTTCGCACAGTGAGCTTGTTTCACAATGACAGCTCAGACTGTGCCTACTTTATGCACTGTTGTATTAAAGCACTTAGCAGAGGACCTGGCTACTTATTAAGCACAGAGTAGGTGCTTAATAATTATTGATGGGTGGGAAGAAGGAAGGAAAGAAAAAAAGGAGAAGGGAGCGAGGGAAGGAAGAGAACTAATCGAGAAGCTGAGAGTGAGGGGATTCTGGTATGAGGAAAAGGGTTTGAGGCTGATAGGTAAACAGGGAGTGATTGTTGACCTTTTGCAAATTTCTGACTTTGGGTTTTTGTTTAGAATAGGTGAGGAATTCAACTTTCCAATATGTGATTGATTGAGAGGAACTCTACAACTGCTAGGACATTTTTCTTAAAAGCCTGCTTCTCCTTTTTTTAATTTTAATTTTAATTTTAATTTTTAAAAATTTTTTTGCAGAAAGCACAACTGCTAAAAGAAGGGAAGTCAACAATTTAAATAGTCATTTCTTGAAAAAAAGTGAGCAACCAGAGAGGACCGCTTTCAGAAACACCAGTTTACTAAACCTCCACTCCTCAAATATACATTTAACACTGATTCTAAAATGTGGTTGTTGTATTTTTTTTTTCCATATTTTAACATCTCTGCAATCAGGATGAATTTTATATGCAGTGGCATATTATAGTTATAATGGCCATGACTCTTCTTTCTTCATCATAAATGAAATAGTTGTGCATCTTTTAATCAATAATATCGTAGATAAGATGAAGAAGCTGAGGCCTCAGCCAATTTAGGAGTTTTCTGAAGGTTACCCTGTAATCTGGTAATGGAGGTAGGATGAGATCTTCTTACTCACAATGCATGACTCCATTCTCCTGATAGTGCTCCCTTCTTTCTCTAAATAATCACACATCATAACTGTGTGTACTTAATGGTAAAATTGCTTTTCTCTCTCAGAGATAATAAGCAACTCCATTCCAGGACTGGGAAAAGATCACATAGGAAACCTAAATAGCAAGAGTTTTTAATGATTCGTGTGGGATGCAGGAGCACTCATTGTTGGTCTGACTTCTGTGAAAGGTAATCGGAAGACGTTTGCCACCAAATTGGTTTAAAGAGACTCAGTCCCACTCCTGTGAAATCAGGGGATGCAGCAGGGACACCATGGCAACGCACATTTCCATTATTGTTCTCCTGCCTCTTCTCAGCCCTCAGGGCTTGTATAATGAGACCTTGACTCCCCAGACTGGATCGAATTGTAACACATTTTATTGTTCAGCGACTATTTGGATTTTAATGCCAGCATGCCCTGGATGGCTTCGCCTGACAATCTGGAAGCCTAAGGGAAGCAAGTCTCTTTATATTATGCATGATTTGAGAGGCCCACAGTCAATCAGACCTGCTCCAAATAATGAATGGACAGATACATGTCTCTGTAGGAAAGGGAGATTTGGAACCCTGAGGTTCGGTCATGCTATTTACAGGGAATATCTTGCTTCAGAACACTCACTCAGCTACATTGAGCTGTTTCCCACATGTGTCTATTGTCCTGGCGGAACAAAGAATAGTTTATTTCTCATTCTAAACTTTTGCACACTGAAAGAACAATGGCTCTTGTGCGCTTGTCATTTCCTCTCTGAGCCACTTTGTGGAATTTATTATGTTAAATATGTGGGACTAAGTCAAAGAAAATTCCTTAGAATTTGCCTGGAATTGGTAATTCGTTTTGGGATATTTTCCTGGGGCTTTTATAACACTATTGCTCATGGGGCCTTGAAATTTTACAGTGAATGTTTCTCTGTGTTACACCATGATGGCAATCTGCATATCTTGCTCTGTGGTTGTATGTATACCACTGAAATTTCCCAGTTCTCTGGAGAATTTAGTAATTCTTCCAAGATTAGACTTAAGGTTCTACAAGATAATTAAATTATCCTTTAAGCAACCAACTACTTTCAAAGGAAAAAAAAAAAAGTCACAATGCAGGATTTAGAGATATTTAAATAAATAAATAAAATATTTAGATATGAAATAAATGTATAAAATACTGAGACACATCAAAGATAAAAATCTTCTGATCATCCTCTATGGCTGTCATCATTTGTACTCATTCACTAATTAGTTACTTCTCCTACATAAATTTATAGAAATAGTTAACATTTGAGCCCTTCTATATGCAAGAGGCAAGCTGTTGGGACTTTATTCTGTGAGTCAGAATTTAGAGAACCTGAGTTATGGGCATTGAAATTATAATAGATTCTCATTGGTCTTTTTTCTGTCAAAGTCTGTTTTGTGTGTGTGTGTTTTAAATTTTTCTGAGAAATCTCTCTTATCAACTTCTCTCCTCCTTAGAGTGGAAATGAGGAGGACTTCACATGATCCTGCTTCTCTGATCATAGTCAAAGGTTGACAGAAGACTCAAGTTGGGTCTATCAGGGTCCCTTCCTTAGGAAGTGTGAAATTGGAATAAAAAAAATTCAGCTGGTTTTTGGATAGCTGCACCTGCAACGTGTAAACTAGGGACCTGTTGGCTACCTTGTGTTTCCTCATATGGTTATTGATGGAGAGATAGAAATATAGAGCTGGAGATGAATAAAGGGTCTGTGTAAGGGGAGCTGGGATGAAAGGTGGGATGTCTTTACTGATAGTGTCAGAGGCCCTGTCCTGAAGCATAGCTTAATTCCTGTCCTTTTAACCTCATACTAGATTTTATCTTGTTTTTTCTTATTTAATCATGAATGGGTTTCTGTTACCCATAACCAAAAGTCCAAAGTTACATAAAATAGGTATTTAATGGGCATTGATATCATAAGACTATCAACTGTAGAATAACCCAAGTACAAAAAACATACTATTTATCCTACTTCTAAACATACCGACCATTTATCCTACTTTTTGTATTTTTGAGTTATCCACTTGACAACTTTTACTGAGCACTCACTATATTAAAATAATTGGAAAGAGCAGTCAAAACAAAGATACTTAATACTTATATATTCCCTGTCCCAGGGGATCTTGTAATTTAGTTGAGAGAAAAAATGCATGGCCGAAAAATTCTTAAGTATACTCTGAAGCAACAGCTGGATAAATCCAAATTAAACAGAACAAACTAATTACAGAAATGCTGAGGGGGTTACAGGGTAATGAGCAGGTTCTAAGAAATGATCTCTAAGGTCTCTTTCAGCTACAAAATGCCACGAGGTTGCATACAAGTCATAATTGGATAAGGCAGCACTTAGCCATAACCCCCAGCCTTAGGGAGCTTGAAGAAATCAGGCCAAAGACAAGTCGAGATTTGATTAAAACTTGTTGGAAATGCTTGTTGGAAATGCTTGCTGTTCTGGGCTACAGCAGATGCTTTCTTATAGGACAGCAGCAAGGGGACTCCTGATAGGTTTGGAATTTGCCCTAAAGAGAGGAAGGCAAGAGATGAAAGATGCCAAGTTCTCATCTAGGCAGCTTTGGTGAGGAGAGAAAGGGGAAGGCCACTCTTGCCACATCGTGTCTATGACTTTATGATGGTTCCTTAGGTTTGTTGAGGCAGGGTAAATCAGCTGTACTTCTACAGCATCTCAATATGAGTCTCAAGTCAGCATATATGTGATATATATATATTTAATTATCTTATTTCCTTTCATTCACTTTGAATATTCTCCCTGAAGATCTTCGTTTTAAGTAAATACTATGGAGGGAGGGCCTTGGCATTATGTATTAAGAGATTTTGATATGAGCTCTACAGCACCATAAACAACTAACTACATTTTTGCGATTATCAGACTTAATTATAATGAGATACTTATTTATCATTTTTCTCTCCCTAAACTGTAAGTTCTTGACCACAAGGAATATAGCCATAGGGAAAACATTTTTTTCTCTCTTGTTCTTAGCACAATAGCTGATACCTAATGAGCCCTCAATTGAGGCTGAATAGTTGAGGAATTAAGAGGGTGGGCTCTGAAGTCAGATATTTGGTTTCCAGTATTGACTCTGTAAATTTGGATGTGGATCCTTGGTTAGTCTGGAAGTCGCTTTCAGTCTTATTTGTAAATGAAGTAATAATAGTGTGTACCTTATGTGGTTGTCATGAGGCATAGGATGTGATAAAGTAAAGTACCCAGCACAGTGCTGATATGGAATTTTTGGACTGGAACCTGGATTCTTTGTCCATCGGAGTCGAAGAATGAATCCACGGACAGATGGTAGTATAGCAAAGGTGGAGATTTATTGAAGAATAAGTACAGACTCCCACCTGGGGAGGGAGAAGGGTCCCACTGACTTCCTGTTTCTATGGTTTATAAAGGCTGCAGTTCCTGTGCCCTGATATCCCTTCTGATTGGTCAATATTCCCTTCCGAATTGGTTACTATAGTAACTCCTGAGGCCTTCCTCCCTCATTGTCCTCCTATTCCCTCTGGGTTTTCTTCCTCCTTCTTTATTTTGTAAATATAAATCTTTTTTGGCTACTTCCAGTCCCCTTGTCTTATGGAAATTTAACTGCACCTGGCTTCCTTGTGTTATGGAAATGTATCTTCTCCCAGTCTGTAGCCCTGTGTTTTTCCAGGGACCCCAATCCTAAAAATTTCCTAAGTCTGCCTATATTCCCCTAAAATTTCTGTTTCAGTGCCTGGTACATAGTAAGACCTTAATAAATGGTTGCTGTTTTTTTATTTATTAATATCTGCTTATCAAATAAACAAATGAATAGATGAATGGTTTGATAAGCATCCTAAGAGAGGTCTTACAATAAATATATATTTTAAAAATATATTTTTATTGATTTCAGAGAGGAAGGAAAGGGAGAGATAGCAACATCGATGATGAGAGAGAATCATTGATTGGCTGCCTCTTGAATGCTCCCTACTGGGGATCAAGCCCACAACCCAGGCATGTGCCCTTGACCAGAATTGAACCCAGGACCATTCAGTCTAGTCTGACACTCTATTCACTGAGCCAAACCATACAGGGCTACAATAAATATTTTTACCTAGAGAAATATATTGAAATAATCAGTTTTTAAAAAGCTCACTATAATTAAAGGTTGTAAGATTGCTTTCATCCTCTATGAGGATGAGAATTACATTTTCACCAGTATTATTAGAAAGGATGGAAACAGGGCCCCGCATCTTTAATTCACTTAGATTTATGTGTAGCTGGGAACACTGACATGCCTATGGGCATATGGCTTACAACGTGGAGATGGATGTTATTGCTGCTGAAAGCATCCCTGAAGCCTAGAGATAGCCCTAGCTTTCCTCTGGATGTTGTGACAAGCAGATCTGCAGATGAAAGATGCTATTGACAGAAGCTGAGTTGTCAAGCACATAATGATAAGCTTTTTGTCATTCAAACTCTCATTCACTTGGAGGGTGGAGGAGGGAGAATTGTCTTTTGTATAGAAAGCTATAATACCGAGGCATTCTATGAGCCAGAGTCTGTGGATCTTATCACTAAACTTCCTTAGGCCTGCAACATAGAATGAGGACATCCTTTAATAGTGAAACTTTTTTTTATAGCTTCATTTGCAGCAGCAATGGGACTAAAGATTAAATTCTATCTCTGGAGCCAAGAACAAATAATTTACTAAAAGAGAAATCAGAACAGCCATTTAGCTGGAGCCATTTAGATGCTAGTCAAACTCACAAAATAATAATGGGAGGAAAAAAGGGAAACTGAGGAAAGATTTGGTTAATGTATTAGTTTGCTAGGGCTGCCATAACAAAATAATACAAAACTGCGTGGCTTAAAACAATAGAAACTGGTCCCACAGTTCTGTTATCGTCATGACCAGCTAGTTTGTTAATATTAATAGGAAGAAAGCAAAGGGAAGGAAGACATTGCAAGGATATCTGGGCAACTTCACCAGGAAGATGCAACTTTACAAAAAAGTAAAACTGCATTCCCTGAAAATCACTGGGGGAAGGGAAATGGATGCATGCACAGTGAGGTTGGAATTGTTAGGGGCAAAAATAGAATATTAGGGACTAGCTATAATTATAAAAATATTAATCATGCTCTGTTAACCATGGTTGTTTTGTTCTGATTAAAGAAAGCACATTCCCACCTGGCTAGGAGTTGCATGCAGGACCTGGGAGCTCACCTGGAAATTTGGTCCATCCTCTGCATTTGGGAGCTGCCTATTATCATGGAAAGATTAACAACCTTGTTGCAGAAACCAGAGGTGCTAACCCTTTACAAACCCTTGGTCCTTTATGATACGGGACTTTTTGGACTGGAACACATGGTGTTCCCTGTGCAGGTTGGCTTGTCCCAGGCTCTTTGTCCATTGAAGTTGAAGAATGAAACCACGGATGGAAGATAGTATAGTAAAGGTAGAAATTTATTGAAGAACAAGTACAGACTCCCGTGTGGAGGGGGAAAGAGGAGGAAAGAGTCCCACCAAGTTCTTTTTCCTCCTGGTTTATAAAGGATGCAGTTTTTGTGCCTTGATATTCCCCTTTGATTTGGTCACTATCGCAATTCCTGGGCTCAAAAGGTCAAATCTTATATGGGACATGTGAAAGCCCTCCTCCCTCATTGTTCTCCTATTCCCTCTGAACTTTCTTCCTCTTTCTTTATTTTGTAAATATAGACATTTTGCTACTCCCTGCTCCCTTGTCTTATGGAAATGTATCCTTTTGCAAGTCTGTAGCCTGTAGAGAGCACCTGGGAAGGCACATGAGCATTTTTTAAATTATTGTCAGCTGAATCCAGTGGCGTTGGCAGAGCCAGGTCCTGGAAACACACCTTGCCAAAGGCAGGAGTGTTGTCAGCTTGATCTTCAGCCCAGGTGCCAGGGGGTGGATTTTTTTTATCTAAATCCAGCCCTGCACCAGGAATTCTCAGGCCCACCCAAGAATGCACATAGTCTCCTTTGTCTTGACCTTTGTAAAACTTACTGGTTTTTGCAGTATAAAATAAACATGCTGTATTGGCTCTGGGTCCCTGTCTCTCCATCAGAGGACAGTGGTCCTACCCAGCCCCAGCTTTTTCCTTCCATTTCTGTGTCTGTCTCTTTCTTTCATTTTCTCAATCCCCAGCCACCCCTAGTCAGGAACTGGACCGCTCTCTAGCCACACTGGAAGCAGAAAAGAGAGAAATATTTACAGTAGCCCTTTGTGTTTTTTCATGGCCCCCTTCATTGAAAAAATTCCCTAAACCTGCCTATTTCACCTCTAAAAATTCCTATTTCATTTGCATACCCCCAGGCCTTTGCAAACCCCCAGCCCACATTGCCCATTTTGCATACCCATTCTTATCCCTTTTGCCTACTTCCCCATTTAATCTTTGTCCTTCTACCCAATATAAGCTGCTGGCTTATGGAGAGAGGGGAAGGAGAGCAGATTTTTGTGAATAATTTGCTGCTTTCCCATACTGCAGGCAATGCTGGAATAAACGCTCATCTATGATTGAACCCTGTCTCTGCTTAATTGGCTCAAGTAGTGACAGACAGCCTGGACTCATTGATTGGTTTCAGAATGATGTAGGAAAGGTGCTTGCTTGTCAATCTAACCTTGGAACAAAGATCATTGGCTGGGAAGGTGGACCCCAAAGCAAATCTTTGAAAATCTGGGAATACATAATCTCCAGACAAATGAATTCTCTCTCACTTGTTCCTCTTGCTTCACTCCTGCTTCTTTACACTCTCTTGCTCCATGACCCATGTTAGCCCACCATGTGGCCCTAGAACAGCCGTGGGCAAACTACGGCCCGTTCGGCTGTTCTATCCAGCCCGCAGAGCCGAAAGACCTGAGGGTTATCTTGCTCTCCCCTCTGCTCCTTTACTTTGAATTTATATTAGTTCACACAAACACCCCATCCATGCTTTTGTTCCGGCCCTCTGGTCCAGTTTAAGAACCCATTGTGGCCCTCGAGTCAAAAAGTTTGCCCACCCCTGCCCTAGAAGCTACATGGCCCATGGCCATGCGGACCCCACACACAATGGACTACAGCTGAGAACACAAGCTCAGCTAGCTAGATGCTGGACTGAACTGTGCAAATATGGAATGGGCAGGGGCATTGATTCTAACTCGGCTGAAGACAAAATGGGGCTTTTTCCATGGTGGGATGCAGGGAGATAGGGCCTTTGAAAGTCAGGAATTTAATTCCACAAAACTAAAATTTTCCACAATATCTCATCCTCCCGTGAGGTCCCCAGGAAATTCTTATTCCCGTGGAACCCCAAGAAGTCCACTTCCACCAGAGAGCTCCCCACCAATTACAGAAGCTAGAATTCTGAAATGAAGGTGTTTGAGGGCCATGCTCCTTCTTGTCACTTCCTAGTTTTGGTGGTTAGCTAGCAGTCTTCAGCATTCCTTGACTTTAGATGTGCCACCCCCACCCTCCATCTTCATATGGCTTCTCCATGTGCATCCTCACATCGTCTTTCCTCTGTGTTTGTCTGTGTCCAAATTTCCCCTTTCTATAGGACACTAGTCATGTTGAATCAGGATCCACCCAACCCCACGACCTCATATTAAACTTGGTTACTTCTATAAATACCCTCTTTTTAAAACAAAGTCACATTCTGAAGCAATGAGGCTTAGGTCTTCAACATATCTTTTTTTGGGGGGACACATAATTAAATCATAGGAGGTAATCAAACAAAGCTTAGGTCTTCACATATTTTGAAGGGCTCATGCTTACTGCATTAAGCACACTTTATTTAGGCTCAGGAAATTTTCTCTCTAATTAAGTGTTGTGAAATGACCAACTGTAAAAGAAGTCAGCTTGAACTCTGGGATATTATAGGATGTGAAGGAGAGGCCCACAGCAAAGGAACACAAGTGTTTGTCTTAACAGCGGGGAGGACAAGTGAGTTAATCTTTCTTCTGGGCCTTGGTGACCTGGCAAGGGGACCACCTGGGTACTGTCACAGCTGCTCTAACTTCATAACACCTTCTAGAACCAGGCTGGGAGGAGCTGCTGGACATCTCTGTGAGGCAGTGGGGCCTCCTTGGTTCTGTAGGACTCCTTACCACTTCACATTTCAGTCTTTTCATGGGAATGTGTGGGATGGTGGATGGGAGGGTCTTCTGGGGTGGTTCTGAGTTTCCCCCTATGTACAAATATACCACCAATCTCAGAGGTGGTTGTGAGAATTTTGTGAGCTGTTGTGTTTAATGCTATTGATACAGTGTCTACCTAATAAAAATGGTCAACCACGATTTGAGGTGAATTTTTTAATATAGTCAACTATGAAAATAATCAAACTAGACTGAATTTAAAAATCAAAGAATTTTTTCAGTCAATACTTAGAAAAAATTATCAAAACGATGGTGTTTAAGAATGGCTGTTTAGGACAGGCTAAGGGGTCTTATATTCTAAGTAGATTCTAATCTTTTAAACATTATAAATCACTGCACAATTATTACTTATTACCCATGTTGTCAATATGAAAACTTGCAAAATGAATGTAGGGAGGTGATTTAAGGAATCATGTGTTGATAGATATACATTGAAATTAAAAACAAAAGTGACCCTTTCAAATTTCATTAGTCTAGTAAATTTAATGAGGAGGAAAATAGTGCTTCCCATTTTATAAAAGCAGTTGTGGAAAGTGGAAGTTTCTCAGAAGCGATGTAAAAATCAGGGTGATTTATTCTTAGCCACAACCTTAAAATTTTTGTCTTACTACCATGTTCTCTGTATTTTGGTTAATTAAGGCTTTATGGATTAAGGGGTTTTTGTTTTCTTTAGATGGAAAGTGCTATTTAGAAAAGTTATTGAAACGATAACTTTTCAATATTTAAACTAATATATATTAGTATTATTATATATTATATATATAAAATGCTGTCTCACCTCCATATAGGTTGATTATAAAAAATGTCAGTAAGATAGGAAATGAGATATGCTGACAGAAAAAAAGAGAACAAAAAAGATAACTATAGGGAGTGGGCTCAGGGAAATGCTCTCATTTTAAACTTCCTGGATAAATGCTCTACAATTTCCTGGCCCCAGGGAGTGTACTTTTATCTCTGCAGTTGTGTGTTTTCTGCAATTTGACTATCATTTGTTCAGTAGATTATAAAGCACTGTCCCCTTTGGTCTGCGGTGCTGAGGCTGTTGTCTCCCCCCACCCTAGGAATTCTGCCCATAAATCACTGGGAACAATCCCTCTCTGAATGGAGGCTAACATCATGTCTATAGTTGCCTGACCTCTTATCAGAGCACGGAAACTTTTCAGTACCATTTTCTTCTGCTCTTCAAAGACCCATGTGAGATAAAATTGTAACTTCTCAGGCCATAACTAAAGAAAGGGTTTCTTTTCTGTCTCCAGCTAATTTCACTGCTGCTTATCAACAAATGCGTGCTTGGCAGTGGCAGGGCAGAGGTTTGGATTGTGCGCCGAGGGGTGTTGGAAGGCAGTAGGAATGTGGGGCCTCTTGGTAGTAGAAGTCTTTAATGCCAATTATAACATCCCTTGTCTTTGCTCCTTCTCCTGGAATTCCTGTCCTAACCCCACTTCCCATAATTCTTTATCCTGCTACACTTTAAATTCCAGTCAACATAGCAATTCTTCTTTCATGCCTTGGCTTACAGTGTTAGGACACATATGTAATACCTTAATCAATAAAGAAATTAAAATAAAAAAAAAGATGAAAACCCAGCATCCTGGGCCTGGAGCCCGCACAGAATGCACCTTCCCCATGTCCCTCACAGTGGGCTTCTTAAGCCTAAAGATAGTTCATGTCAGCATCGAACTTAAAAGATGCACCTGCAGCTTGTGGGACAGCCCAGGGCCAGCGTCTCAGTGAGAAGGGGGGTGCCTGCATGACCTGGGGCGCCAGTGGAAGGCTGCACTGGGAAGTAACTGAGGTTCCTGAACCAGTTATACATTTTATTTCCGCCTCCCAGGGACTCTAGTTTTTTCTTCCTGAGGCAGCCCTGTCCCTGTGTGAAAACTTAGGCAGCCGCTTGACTTTTCTGGTTACTCTCAGTGACCAGACATAAAACACATACTCAGATAAGTATAATGCACAGTCCCATGTAATTGTCAAAACTCCCAACTTGATTTTAAGTTGAGTTGTCTTTTCTTTCTTCAGTTTGGTATTGTTGCGGGTTGCAGGTGAAAAGTCTGTGATTGAGGAGTGGTGGTGAGTTTAGCTGTTTTTCTAAGCTAGTGGTTCAAATCCCCCCTCCCGCATCCCTGTGGAGTCTGGAATGTGGGCAAGGTGAGAAGGAAGAGGGAGCATTGCTTTTCCCAGTGCACACTTCTGTGAGGGTGTCATGTGCCATGGTTTGGCAGGTGTTAAAAGTGGACTCTGATTTGTATGAGTCCCCTGAAGGCTCTTTAGAACCACCCCACATTCCCCCACACCCATTGCCTGCCAGCTACCAAACATCTCCCTTCTGCAGCTCTGAAGGAGGGTAAAGGTATCTCTCCTCAGGCTGGACCCTTGCTCCTTCCTCAGGCATTTGGGAGGAGTGCCAACATTTACATTCTTTCACACTTGTCTTCCTTTTATTTACATATTATGTAAATGGAATTAGAAAAAAAAATACTCAATTTACACGCTGGGAAAATAAGTCAGATCTTGGGCACAGTCCAGAAAGTTTCTCAATACATTTGTTTTTCATTTTTTTTGGTTTTTGTTTTTTAGTTCTTTTAAAAACAGATGAAGACTTGCCCTGAAGACTCTAGACTCAAGTTACATGGAGAGTAAATGCTATATCAAAAGTGACTTTCAAAGCACTTTTGATTCTATTGCAAGTTAATGTGGATTAAAGCACGGTCAGCTCACTGAATTCTCATTTACGGCAGTTGAGAGCTTCAGCTATAATAAAAAGCAAACAAAAACCACATGAACATATTCTTAACTCTTAGTGATAATTAGCCTGAGCAAGGTATCATCATTTCTATTTGACAGACAATAAAATCAGGTTCAGAGAGGCTAATGACTTGGGCAATATTGTGGGACAGAACCAGAATTCATATTCAGATCTTTCTGACTTCAAATTCCATAGTTTGAGTCAGAGGTAAAAAAGGAGAGAAAATGAGAGAAATATGGCAATATGGAGAAGCTGAAAATTTAAAATGTTTTCTGTATAATTAAGGTGACCATAAAATATGTCATCTAAACCAGGTAACTTTGACAGTGAAAACAGCCCCTTCTAGAACAGATGTTGGGATAATAAAAGTAAGTTAAGTCTAAAGGTGATGTATGCTCACCCTCTGATGACTTCTATCCTTCTATTTAAATTAAGGCCTCTCCCTTTCTTTCCCCAAACATCCTTTGAAGTATACCTCATATCAATGTGGTATTTATTCTTCTACTTATTAATTTTAAAATATTTTTTCAAGAACTCTTAATTTTTTAAAATATATTTTTATTTATATCAGAGAGGAGGGGAGAGAGAGAGATAGAAACATCAATGATAAGAGAGAATCATTGATTGGCTGCCTCCTGCACACCCCATACTAGTGATTGAGCCTGCAACTCAGGCATGTACCCTGACTGGGAATGGAACTGTGACCTCCTGGTTCATAGGTGGATGCTCAACCACTGAGCCACGCCAGCCAGGCAACAATTTTTTATTCATCACGCAATATTCACTACACTGTGATATATAGTGCAGAAGCCAGAAAAAATGTTTTTATAACATACTTTATTTGACTTTTTGTATATGAATCCTCATAAATAAAAATAAACTTATTTGTTTTTAAGTTACATACTTATAAATAAGAGTAAAGTTTAAAGGTGAGATAAAGAGATAACATTTAATATTTTTAAATTGTATATTCGTTATTGACAAAATTATTTTGTTCCACATGAAGCACTAAACTTATTAGTACTGAACCTATTACAAATAGCTCATTATTTTTGACATCATTTATATAACATTTGAAATAGGATTTACTAGTACATATTGGCTTCTATGTAGTTATACTTGGGTTTAATAATATGCATAGCTGAATAAAAACACCCCCCAAAGCACAGTATACGCAAATAGCTAACATTCACTGATGCAATATTTACAATGTTGGATATCAAGCCATGTGTCAAGTAAGCTTGAGTTTTTTATTGTTTTTTTTTGTTTGTTTTGTTTTGTTTTTTGCCTGACTGAGTCAGAACCCATTGTGTTATCCTTGTGTCTGTCTGGTTTCATGGCTAACAAAGAGCTCATGCTGTACCATTCACAAGAGCTTACATTATTAGCATTGTCATCTATTTCCCACTTCTTTGGAGGGATGTTTTGAGCCCACTAGTCTATTCTTTGAGGTATATTAGTTAAAAACAGGTAATATAAGTGACTTAACTGGGCCCCATAAGCGACAGCACATCATAATATACTAAAAACTAACAAATGAGTGAAGAGGCCACTGTCACCCCCTCGGTCAACTCTTCTTCCTTCAGAATACTTTGTGGACTGTGTATGGTGTGTCCCTACTTTGTTTGGACTAAAATGGCCTTACTGACAAGCATAGTTCAAAAAGAAATAGAGATTTGAATTTTAATGTCCTCTTGTGCCCCTGCAGGTCAACTTGCTCATACTTGGGGAGAAGGGCAGGCCTGGGCTTTGGGGTCATGTAGACTGTGCTTGAACACTTAGCAGCTGTGTGATCTTGGGCAAGTTACTTCATCTCTCTCAAACTCAGCTAGCTATTTGTTGTAAAATGGCAATAATAATATTTGACTCTTTTTTTTTTTTTTTTTTTTTTTTAGCATTGATTAAAATGGCCATGAAAGAAATCAACCAAGAGCCCAATACATGGCAGGTGCTCATTGACCCATAGGCTGCCTCTCTCTCTGCTTCTCTTCTCTCCAATTTACTTCTCTTGCCTAGCTTGATCATTCCATACCATGCTTTGCTTTGATGCTTGAAAAAGGAATGAAAAAGAGAAACTTGGTATATTTGACCAGCTGTTTTGAGTTGCCAAATTATCTCCTAGGATGAAAGTTTGCATTTAGAAAATAGACAAGGGGGACCTCTCCCCATATTCATATATGCCACACATTTCTCCCCGGACTCATTGGCTAGAAGAACATATGAGGTCACATTAAGAGTAATACTCAAATTCCATCAGTTTTGCTGGCCCTGCCCACCTGTTGCAAAGTATTTTCAGCCTCCCTGCCAGCCCATCCATCAATATTTCTGGGACTCTTTATGGGGTGCCTTAAATGTGCTCACAAGCAGTTTTACCCTTGACACATCTAGCAGCACTGGGTATTTTGGTCCTCCCATTGCTCTTCTGTGCATGGTATCTCCCTGACATGGCTCTGCATACCCTCTCCTGGTCTTGGGGTGCCCCTTCTCCATGTGTCTTCAGTGGCCATTTCAGTCCCTCTTGTGGCTCTACTCAGCACAGTTAGCAGATGGACTGATTCACCAAGGAAGACTTGGGCCTCCATCTTACCATACCTCCTGGGATATGTGTCAGGGGAATGAGGAGGTATGGGAGCTGAGGAAGGAGATAGGTTCTCTTCTCTTTGCCTAAAGTTCTGGTAGGGTAGGATCACAAGAGATGTATTTCCCTGACCGGTTTGGCTCAGTGGATAGAGCGTCGGCCTGCGGACTGAAGGGTCCCGGGTTCGATTATGGTCAAGGGCATGTACCTTGGTTGTGGGCATATCTCCAGTGAGAGGTGTGCAGGAGGCAGCTGATCGATGTTTCTCTCTCATCGATGTTTCTGACTCTCTATCCCTCTCCCTTCCTCTCTGTAAAAAAATCAATAAAATACATTAAAAAAAAACACACAAAAAACAAGAGATGTATTACACAATTTAGTAGAAATAATTATTTTAATAATTACAGCTCCCTCTCCCTTTCTTGACATCCATGTATCCAGGAGTCTGGAACAGGGGCAGTTCTGAAAGTGATTACCATGATATATCTGGAAATCCCTACTCCACTGTGATAATTAAGCCTTTGTAATATGATCAGCTTATTATCTTCATTCTTCCCTCAGCATAAGTTCCCTACAAATACACTTCTCAGCCTCCATCTAAAAACCCTAGCTATACACAGATAGGCCTAAGCTCCAGGAGGAAGTGTGGCTCGAATTCTGCTTTCAAGGGACTTCTTGGAATCAAGCTGAAAAGCTTTGGTAAGTACTGTCCCTCCAAGTCACCGGAAAGCAGTAGTATCAACTTTATCTTCATTCTGATCTTCATCCTTTTCAAAATTATAATCTTCATCATCTGAACAGCTACCATTTAAGTACTTCTGACCAGCTGGATCCTGTACACAGCACTATTTAAATAGTGCATGATACAGTTTATTAACATTAGACTTGCAGCAGACGAACATAGCCCAAGTCCAAGATGAGTTCCTGCTATGTCAGGTTCTCTTTGTTGCCTCAGACATTAGTAAAACCTGCCATACTAAGGCAAGGAGGTATGCAGCTAGTAACTAGAGGTCTGGGCCATGGAGGAACCATAACATAACTTGTGTAGATTTCAGCCATACACACACACACACACACACACACACACAAACATTTCAGAAAGCAGTCCAAATATGTACTTTTATTTCCAAATAATGAAGCCTTCAGTTCCACTATAATTCTCACAAGTTTGTTCTACATAATTCATTTAAAGGGTAAAAGTAACTTATTTTTGCTGCATCAAGCATTTTAATTAAATGCCTTGGGATCATCACCATCTCCTTATCTTTTTCTCCCTTGGAAAGAGCAATACATAATGAACATACTGACATTGATATGAGTAATTAATATGCAGCTTGTTTAGTCAGTATGAATCAGCATTTTGATAATGTCTTGTGAGGATAGGATAATAATTGGCAAGATTTTTGCCCTAGGTTGAAATTCCAGATTCTGGAAGGAACAGATGTATTAAATAGTACTGTTAATTTGTCTTATAAAGCATCCAGCCTTACAAGGGACAAGTAAAACTTTATAAAAGAGAGAAATTTATAAAACCTCTGTAAGTATATACCAGCTTTGAAATATTTAAGTCATTATAAATTTGTGGCAACTCTTGAATTATTCAGAACAATCCTAATATATAAAAAGCCAGGGGCCATCACAACCGAAACAACCAGATGGACGACTGGATAGTAGGCTGTGTCGTGGGGTGACAAGGTTGGCAAGGGGTTAGTGAGTGATGACCAAATGACTGAATAGCAGGCTGTGTGGGGCGACCAGGCTGGCAGGGGGGGCAGTTAGGGGTGATCAGGCCAGCAGGCAGAAGCAGTTAGGGGTGATCAGGCAGGCAGGTAGGTGAGCAGTTAGGAGCCAGAGGTCCCAGATTGTGAGAGGGATATCCGACTGCCAGATATTCTGGGGATCAGGCCTAAACCAGCAGTTGAACATCCCCCAAGGGGTCCTGGATTGGAGAGGATGCAGGCTGGGATGAGGGGACCACCCTCCCCCAACCCTGCCCTGTGCACGAATTTCATGCACCAGGCCTCTAGTAATTTTATAAAACCAATTTAGGAATTCTTCTCTGTGATATGTCATCTATAATATTAGTAAATTCTTGCCTGGCTGGCATGGCTCAGTGGTTGATCATCAACCTATGGACCAGGATGTTACGGTTCAATTCCCTATCAAGGCATATGCCTGGTTTGTGAGCTTGATTCCCAGTGTGGGACATGCAAGAGGCAGCCAATGGATGATTCTCTTTCATCATTGATGTTTCTATCTCTCCCTCTCCCTTCCTCTCTGAAATCAATAAAAATGTTTTTTAAAAAATGATTAGTAGCTTATTCAAGATTCACCCACTATCTTCTCATTGACCTCATAATAATTACAATTCATAGTGCTGGTTGACTTTTCCAGTTATCTGATTTCCAGTTATCTGAATATTCCCACCATATTCTTAGAGAAAGCTCACTCAACCAAGCCTAGTTTGAAATCTGTGCCTCTTTCAAAAGCATAGATTGTTCTCAAGCTTGGCAAACAAGTTCACCTCTGAGCCTTTGTATGGTCATTCAGTGTAACATACCTTCATTTCACTTCTTCATCAACTTATTTATTTCTCTCTTTAGAAACTCTACTCCAACTTCTACAAAGTTCTTTCTTGATTAATCTTATGTGAATGAATCCTAATCTCTACTATGAAGGATTTAGCAAGTGTGTTCTTTGGAACATAGCTCTTCTGTGATGCTCTGCATGAAAAAGTTTCATAAATAAAGAACTGAGGGAAATTTTCCTTCTATTTCACTCCTCTGAGAGACTCACAGCAAGTCTTAAAAGTTCAGCTGTGCGAAGCTTATCTTATTAACTTATTTGATGACACATTTATATCCCTAGGAACTAGTGTTCAGTGGAATGTGCTCTAAGAACCAATGACTACATCTGTGATAATTTGGTATTTGGATTAAGTTTGCTGATATTATTTTCAGAGTATTTAGTCATTTCTCCGCATTCGATATAAGGTGCTTCAGATATGTTGTCCCTTCTTCCCAAGCACTCACATGTAATTTGTTCAAAGTGGGCTTCTTATTCATATCTACCAGATGAAAAACTGAAGGCTGTGGTGAAAGACTTGAAAGTTGCAATTTCTATCTGGATTTGAAGAGTTCCCTCAGATTTTTGTAAATAGGAACTAGCAACTCTGTCTTATACTGACCCGGTCTGTCCCTTCTTTTAATTCTCCCATCGCCACCTCAGTGACAAATGCTGCTAAACACATTCAACTTCAAAGCCTTGTCATGGGCCTTTTATTTTAGTTCCTATTGCTGAAGTCTGGCCTTTCCTGGTTGTGCAAGTCACAGCTGGTAATGATGGGGACCAGATGATGCCCCAGCAGCACATTAAAGGGTTTTACCAGGATGTGGTTTGATGGTTTTGCTTGGGTATTTTGTTGTTGTTATTTTTTCCTTTGGAATGTGAGTTGTGGCCAAGAATTATTTCCCTGATTGCATTTTTGTTATCCCTCTTCATATGGGGAGTTGGAAAACATACAGAGACATAAGGAATATGATTGTAAACTACTGCTCAAGCTAACTGGTAGGCTCTTATAGGGTGACTTTTAGCTGTGACCTTTTATTTATTCAATAAATTATGTGACTATTATGTCCAAAATGCCATACTGACAGCTTCATCTTACCACTTTACCAAGGCATCCATTATTCTAGTTTTTTTAAACTTAAAAGTTTATAGGCATAATTTTTTTTAATATTACAGAAAAAATGCCTGCCCTTACACTGTGTTTAATTTATAATGCAGTGGGATGTGCATAGGTTTATGATCACTTTGCAATGAGCTGTGTATAATAAATGGGCTATTACTATTTAAAATATTTGTTGTGTTTTTCTCATTATAGAATTGTTATATGCTTATTATAAAGAATTTGAACAACATAGAAGAGGATAAGGAAAAGTTAAAAATCACCTACAATCTTAACAACATGCATGTCTCCCTCTTCGTTTCATGATTGGGGAACAACAATGGAATAAGAAAAATTGACACTCCAGCTATTAATTTCAGTATCATAACTAGACGGTCTGCCTATTACTACTAGTCACCAGACTAAGAACCTGTTAATTATTGCATATTCAGTTGGAGCTACCCCATTCTGGAGTGCCTTTTGTTTCTACATTCATACTCTAAGTTACTGTTTCTAATTCTCTGGACTTAAAACTGTACATATATCCTAAATGTGTACTTCCAATCCTGGCCTCTCTTGGCATCTTTTTAAAAAAATATGTTTTATTGACTTCAGAAAGGAAGGGAGAGGGAGAGAGAGATAGAAACATCATGATGAGAGAGCATCATTGATTGGCTGCCACCTGCATGACCCCACTGAAGATCAAGCCCGCAACCTGGGCATGTGCCCTGAACAGGAATTGAACCATGATCTCTTGGTTCATAAGTCGATGCTCAACCACTGAGCCACACCGCCTGGGCCACTCTTAGAATCTTAACTCATACACTCAACTGCCATCTTAACATCTTCATATAGATGTCCAGGAGGCCTCTCAAACTTAAGGCCAAAGCTTAACCCCAGGTGTTCCTTTCTCCAGACTTGTTTTTTTTTTTTTTTTCATCTTAATAAGGAGCATCACATTAACCCAGGTGCTCAAGTCAAATTCTGAAAAGCCATTCCCCATTGCTCTTTTTCCTTCCTCTCTCCCCCTCATCTAGCATATGTGAGTCTGGAGAGAGAAAGATTTGGGATAATGCCAGAGATCTCTCAGCCAAGTCATTATTAAAGAATGTAATTTATAGGGGTCAGTTCTCCCCCTGCTAGAAGCAAATGGAATCCTGTCAACTTCTATGCTGGGGGTAGGCATGGCTTTGGCAGAACAAATGTTTTCCATATTGGAAAAAAGGAGGAACCCTTATGGGTGACCTAGCAATGTGTAGCAGACTTCAACAACTGCTGTTTTTGGCAGAAAAATCAACCCCAAGGGCTGAAATTTTCAAGCAGTGGCCTTCTGAGTAGTTGCCAATAAAGAGTATTCAGCAGGCTGAGCAAAAAACAGAGTTCCCAATAAGCCAAGAAACTAGGAGAGAACGTGGGTCTAAAGAGGTCAGAACCCAGACTGGTAGGTTATCTTTTTAAAGTGGTAAATTAACCAATTTCCTATCTTCTTCCATAAGGCATTTGCTGAAATGAGCTGTTGGGTGGGGGTTGGGACTAGGGCATTGAGAAAAGGAATGGAAAGAAAGAAAGGCAGGTAGGGAAACTCTAGCGCAGTGCTCCTTCATGGGAAACGTTGATCTCTGGGAGGGACAATTTGTTTTGTGCAAACATTGGGGGACATTTAGCAACTCTGATCCTGCATGCCAGAAGTAAATGCTAGTAAATGCCAGCTGTGCCCATCAGTTATTGTGATAATCAAATTTTCTCCACATATTTCTGTAGATGTGGAGCAGTTCCAGCCTCCTTGGACTCCTTGGAGTCTTTTGAGAGAATCTATAAGGAAAGAACTCTAAAGTGAGATTTGAAGGAATGATATGTGTGTGTGTGTGTGTGTGTGTGTGTGTGTGTGAGAGAGAGAGAGAGAGAGAGAGACAGAGGGAGAGAGAGAGAGAGAAATAGATATTGGTGAGAGAGAGCTCTCTTTTACTGCCTGGGGCAGTCAGACTTAGCAGGATGTGGAGACATTAGGAATCTTCAAGGGTTCCTAAACAGGGCGGAGATTCTGTCACCAGAGTTCTTTGGGAGAATTCCTCCATTCTCAACTGACAGGGAGTTTTAGGGTCCAGCCAAGATTAGATTTGTTTTGCCATATGCATGCCAAATCCTGTTGGTGTAGCATTCTGTTACAAACCCTTAAATAACCAGAGTGTGTGTGACATGCATGAGCATCTGAGATGTCATTTTCTCTGTTATACATTCCACCAGCCTGAGTAACAGTACCTAAAAAACATGCTCAAGCTCCCTGCAGCCTTACTTGGCGCCAGGAATCACATTGTTGATCTCACTCACATAGAAAGATGGTCCCAGGAACCATCTTAGCCAGCTTAGGCTCACACCTGCCATGAGAATATAAATATGCCAATAGGCACATCCCCTTGACTTGGTTATTTCTCTTCTCTACACCTCAGTTTTCCTATCTGTAAAACTGGGCTCTTGAAACTTACTTTACACATTACCCATGCAGCAAAGAATGGGTAAAATAAATAATTATGTAAAGCATTTGATAAACATTTTATATCCTTTTTCTTTTTTAAAAAATATGTTTTTACTGATTTCATAGAGGAAGGGAGAGAGAGACAGAAACATTAATAATGAGAGAGAATCATTGATCAGCTGCCTCCTGCACGCCCCACACTGGGGATCGAGCCCACAACCTGGGCATGTGCCCTTGACAGGAATGAAACCCGGGACCCTTCAGTCCACAGGCCAATGCTCTATCCACTGAGCCAAAGCAACTTAGGCCACATTTTATATCTTTAAAATATATATATTTTATATATATATTGACTTCAGAGAGGAAGGAAGAGGGAGAGAGAGATAGAAACATCAGTGATGAGAAAAACATCAGTGATAGAAACATCAGTGATAGAAACATCAGTGATAGAAACATCAGTGATGTTTTTACTGATTTCATAGAGGAAGGGAGAGAGAGACAGAAACATTAATAATGAGAGAGAATCATTGATCAGCTGCCTCCTGCATGCCCAACACTGGGGATCGAGCCTGCAACCCGGGCATGCGCCTGACTGGAAATTGATGCTCAACCACTGAGCCATGCTGGCCAGGCCATATTTTGTATCTTAATAAACATTAAGATCTTAACTAGCCAGATAGTCCAGATAATTATCTAGAGTAAGGAAACTACTTTTGACTAAATGACCTTACATAGTTGATAAAAGCTTGTCTTCTTTGGGTACTCTCCATCTTTCCTCTTGACCATCTCAGAATTTAGCACAGCCAGCACTAGAACAATGAACCTTACCTTCATCCAAGTAAATTGACTGCATATCACACTACAACTTAAGCTGGAGTATCTAACATATGGGGACGTGAGTAGGAAAAGTGGTTCTTTAACTTTTATAGAGCAAAAAAAAGGGCACGGTATACATTTCAATCTGGGCATCAAATGCCAATTTTGTTCTAACAAATTGGTAGAAACAAAGAGGAAAGGGAAAAAATTGCACTCTGAACTGATTTGTGCTTCAGGCTGCACCAACATTGACTCCTCATTGCATGACTAAGCATTTGTTTGCTGTCATGTACCATAACCTTAGCTGCCAAATACTTTTAAATATCTGTAAAAAAAAAAAACAAAAAACCAAACCCTAATAATTGGAGAGATTCCTCAAGAGTCATGCAGAAGTTACAGAAGTCAGGCATGTCAGTAACAATATAAACATTAAGAAGATAAAAATGAAGTTGGAATGCATGTGATCAGACATCAAAATGGAAAAGGCTGTTAATTGTGCTTTCTTTTTGCTGCTGCTTTTTCTCTCACACATTCTTTCTAATTTAGACAGCTTTCTTCTTTTTCCCTTTAAGTCCCACATGTTTAGTTTTTTCTCATCTTCCAGCAACACTGCCACCATAGTCTCTCACCCCACCCCACCTAAAGATGTCCCTTGAACCTTACTAATATCCTTGTATTACAGAACATATATTAAAAAGTATCTTTCTAAGTTTATATAGAACATGAACCTAAAAAAGATAATTATAAGAATTGCTGAAGCGAAAAATGTAGAAAGACCCAATGTTCTCATTTACTAATTAACCCAGACAAAGCATACTTTCCAAAACTGCTTTCATTTCATGTAAGAGTGCCAAAATTAATGAACTATTCAGCTAATTTACCTCAGCTGGAGTCTCAAAATGTGGTACCTACATCTTATGAGAAGTGCTTTCATCTTTTTAATAGAAGCAGAGGAACTGGGAAATGAGCCAGTGGCTTCTGCCTCTCTTCCAATATCTTCTCTCCTGGCCCCGGGGTTAAATATACTTATCACAGACATGGGTACAGACATAGATGATCTCATAATGGCTGAAAAAGAAATTGGAAACAGTAAGAGAGGCAAAAAATAAACACTGGATCATTGCTGAGATTTGTGTCATATATGAGCAAAGTAATAATAGCTGAGCATTAATTAGACACTATAAATGTGTGAGCCCTTGAACTGAGTGCTGGCGTTATTTATCTAGTCCTCACACAGCTATAAGAGGCAGATAATGATGATAATAGAAAATATCCAGGAAGCATTTATTATATGTTAGTGAGTTCTAAGCACTCTGTAAATGCCAACTCATTTAATCTTTGTAATAATCATGTGAGATGAGTACTATTAGTATTCCTGTTTTACAAATAAGGAAATTGAGGCACAGAGAATTTCAGCAACTTGTTCAAGATCACAGTGACTACATAGTGGACTTAGAATTTGAACCCAGGGGGCGTTGATACCAAAAAGTACAGTAACCACTAAGCATAGCATTATTAGCCTAATTTCTCCTGCTTTAACTGGATGATTGGCATTTTACACCCACATTTTTTTTTGCAGACTTTGTACCTAAAGTGTCTGTCTTCTGGATTGACAAGATTAATATTGCTGAGGAGAGAAGTGAGACCAAAGTGACCCAACTAGGGAGGGAGGGAAAAGTGATATGTGGAGAAGATGGATGAGGATGTGCCATATGAAGGTAAAAAACATGGACGGTGAGTGAAACATTCATGTATCCTGATCTAGGATGCATGCTGGTGGACTTTAGGTGGGAAATATATCTCATGCTTTTACAATGTCTTCAGCCTAGTTTCTGAGGGGCTTATTCCCAGTTGATTGGTAGCAACAATTATGTCCAAATAGCCATAATCTTCTATCGAGACTGGATTCCTAACTGCCATTCTTGTCTTTAGCATCCTTCCCCCACCTAGCAGCCAAGAGAGAGCTTTTAAAAGTGTAAATCAGATTATGAGGCTCCCCTTGGGGAACCATCCAAAGCCTTCCATCCCATTTGGAATAAGACACAGACTCCTCACCCTGATGTTCAGGGCCCTGTGTGGCCTGCCCTTTGCCTAACTAGGTGGAACATTTTAGTGTTGAAAGGCATTACCCAATGAGTGTACATTACTTAGCTGAAAATGTCTTCCTTCATATAATGTTGTCCACTATCAAACACAATGGAGAAATTTACCTTCATAAGCTCAATCATTTTCCAAGGTTTAACTGAGAAATCACTTGTTTTTTCCTCTCAAATAATTTTTTTACTTTTAATGCTTGCCTCTCTGTACTACCCCCCAACCAAGCTGTAAAGCGCATAGCTATAGAATCACAACTTAATATATTGGTCCCAATATATTACTAAGTGAAAAATACATATCAAATCCTTCCTTGAAAATCAGTGGTGCACATACTATATTTGAAATATCTTTTAGAGAAGCCCTCGAAAAAAATTACACATTGATTGTGAAGGGGATCAGAATATACCACTGCAAAATATGCCACTTTGGCAAAGGGGTTATTTTGAGCAGAAGGCAGTTAAGAATTAATAGATGCAGGAAGCATTCTCTGCCCTGCTCTTACCTGCCTAAAAGCAAGGCATAAATTTCTCTTTGAGGAAGGAACTCCCCACCCCTTTCACATCCCCGAATCAAGGAGAAAAGAGTAATTCATCATTGAAGGTGGGGAGTAGACACCAAATTGAGTTGCATAAAATAGACTTTATCTTCCATTTTTTCCTCCCTGTATTTGCTACTAACTTCCCCACAGTTTATCATCCCTTGAAGCCCAAACCCTCTTTTCTTTGGTAAAAAGATACATAAGCCCCTGAATCTAACTGCTTCTTTGAGTTTTAATTCATTTATGTGAACTCCTATGCATACAAACATATTGTACCTTTTCTCCTGTTAATCTATCTTTTATTAGTTTAATTTGCAGGCCCCCAGTCACAACCTCAGAGGGTTAAGAAAAAGTTTTTCTTCCCCAGCAAATGCATTTATAATTGTATTAGGATTTTTAAATGAAACCAAGAGACCTTAGATATCATACTCCAAAGGAGGTGCTAGATAGTCAGAGTTAACAACACTGTGTAAGAAAAACTTAACCTTTTACCCATCTTGAGGGCATAACTGGAGGGTTTGTAAGAGAAGAAGTTAGAAGGCACTGTTGGTGAACTTTTAGGCCCTTCTCCTTCCTCTATAAGGAGAAAAGGAGTATGAGTACAAGAGTACTTTCTTCTTTATTTAAGAGAGCTTTATGGGTGTCAAATAAAAACAAATCCAGACATAAATAAGAAGACACTTTATTTAGGAACTATTGCAATAGGGAGAACATCCTGACCTCGGGATCTGCAAGGGTCTCAATATTCAGTTTTAAAAAAAAGGTGTTCTTTTATAGGGAAAAGAAAATGGGTTAACAGAAACTCTGTAGGGAGCTGGGGAAATGGTGGGTGAGCAGACAGCATGATCAGTTTAAGAGGAAATGTTTCTCTGTGCGATGATCAGCCAATTCTCAGAATAAGCTGTTAACAGGGGTGTTTTGCACCTTAGTGCTTTTAGTGTTTGCTAAGACTTGGGGTCCAGCCATATTTTAGGGGTCCATAGGGAGGAGAGAAACATGACCAAAGTTAGGCCCAGCCAAAGTTCAGTGGGTGAGTAATAGGCAAATATAAGCCTTTGGTCAAAGGGAATCATTAGAAGAGCTTAATGCATTTGGGAGGAGACTCGGTGGACTTGGGTTTGCTTTCTGTGTGAGAAATATGTAAAGTGAGAGGCTGGCTTAAGTGGCCTGTGGCAGCAGAGATGGCTACTGTTTAGAAAATAATTGCACTTAAAGAATTTCTTGGGTCAGAGAGTGTGGGAATTTTCCCTGACCTTCTTTTAAAACAGGTCTTAACTAAGAGGACCATTTGGAAGAATGAATGAATGGACTGTGGCAGAGAGAAGCTGATGGTACTGCTGGATTCCTAGAGGCTAAGACAGAAGAGTAGAGATGTGTCCCCCTTTAACAAAATAATACCAGGTGGGAGATCCTCAGAAATTGGGTCTACAAAGAACTCATAAGTGAACTTGAGAAGAGACAAATTAGAATTCAACACTTAACCAAGCTCAAAAAGCACTGATGCTAGATCAAGCCACAGTACCAAACATGAACATCCCATTGCCCCTTTGCTTTCCTTCTACTCCCCTCCTTTTCTAGACATTATAAATCAGTTAGCAAAATGTCATAAATCAGGAGCAATATTGACTCCAAAGAACCAAATAGGGAAGGCAATGGCTTGGAGCACATTTGGGAATATCTAACCTACCAAGTAGAATTACCTGTGTAAAAGTTATTTATCTAAAAGTGCTGTCAAAATAAAGGGTAAAGTTCAAACACATGCACAGCATTTTTATTTATTATAAGTCACGGTCTGGCTTATTTCACAGAAAATAATCCAAAATTTTATATGGAACCACAAAAGATCCTGAAATAACCTTAGCAACTTGAGATAGAAGAACAAAGTTGGAGGTATAATGCTACCTTATATCAAACTATACAACAAGGTCATAATAATCCAAACAGCATGGCACTGGAATGAAAACAGACATATAAATCAATGGAACAGAGTAGAGGGCCCAGAAATAAACCCACACCTATATAGTTACTTAATATTTGCCAAAGGAGGGAAGACCATACAATGGGGTAAACACAGTCTACTCAATAAATGGTGTTGGGAAAATTGGCAAATACATGGAAAAGAATGAAACTAGATCACCTTCTTACACCATACACAAGAATAAACTCAAAATGGATTAAAGACTTAGAAGTAAGACCTGAAACCATAAAAGTCATAGATGAAAACACAGGCAGTAAAATTTTGGACATGTCTCATGCAGTATTTTTTCTGACATATTTCCTTGGGCAAGGGAAACAAAAGAAAAAAATAAACAAATGGGACTACATCAAACTAAAAGGTTTCTGCACAGCAAAGGAAACCATCAACAAAATGAAAAGACAATCTACTGAATGGAATAAGATATTTGCCAATACATCTGAAAAGGGATTAATATGCAAAATTTATAAAGAACTTAGACAGCTTAGCAAAAAAAGAAAAAGAGAAAAAAACATAACCCAATTAAAAAGTGGGCAGAAGGCCTGAATAAACATTTCTCTGAGGAAGACATACAGAGGGCCAATACTAGTAGACATATGAAAAGTTGCTCAACATTACTAATCATCAGAGAAATGCAAACCAAAACCACAATGACATACTACCTCACATCTGTCAGAATGGCTATTATCAATAAATCAACAAAAAACAAGGGTTGACAAGGATGTGGAGGAAAGGGAACCCTTGTGCATTGTTGGTGGGAATGCAAATTGGTGCAACCACTATGGGAAACAGTATAGAGGTTCCTCAAAAAATTAAAAATGGAAATGCCTTATGACCCAGTGGTTTCACTTCTGGGATTATATCTGAAGAAACCCAATATACTTATTTGAAAGAATATATGCACTTCCTTGTTCATGCAACATTATTTATTTATTTATTTTTATTTATTTATTTTAAAATATATTTTATTGATATTTCACAGAGAGGAAGGGAGAGGGATAGAGAGCTAGAAACATTGATGAGAGAGAAACATCGATCAGCTGCCTCCTGCACACCTCCCACTGAGGATGTGCCCGCAACCAAGGTACATGCCCTTGACCGGAATCGAACCCGGGACCTTTCAGTCCGCAGGCCGACGCTCTATCCACTGAGCCAAACCGGTTTCGGCACATGCAGCATTATTTAAAACTAGAGGCCTGGTGCACGAAATTCATGCATGGGGGTGTGTGTCCCTCAGCCCAGTCTGCACCATCTCCAATCTGGGACCCCTCAAGGGATGCCGGACTGCCCGTTTAGGCCCGATCCCTAAACGGGCAGTCAGGGCATCCCGCTCACAATCCAGGACTGGCTCCCAACTGCTCACCTGCCTGCCTGCCTGATTGCCCCTAACTGCTTCTGCCTGCCAGCCTGATCACCCCCTAACCACTCCCCTGCCAGCCTAATCGATGCCTAACTGCTCCCCTGCCGGCCTGATTGTCCCTAACTGCCCTCCTCTGCCAGCCTGGTCACCCTTAATTGCCCTCCCCTGCAAGCCTGGTCCCCCCCAACTGTCCTCCCCTGCAGGCCTGATTGCCCCCAACTGCACTCCCTTGCCGACCTGTTCCCTCCCAACTGCCCTCCCCTGCAGGCCTGGTATCCCCCAACTGCCCTCCTCTGCCAGCCCGGTCACCCCTAATTGCCCTCCCCTGCTGGCCATCTTGTGGTGGCCATCTTGTGTCCCCATGGGGGCGGCCATCTTTGACCACATGGGGGTGGCCATCTTGTGTGTTGGAGTGATGGTCAATTTGCATATTACCCTCTTATTAGATAGGATAGTTAAGATTTGGAAGCAACCCAAGGGCCCATTGGTAGATGAGTAGATAAAAAAGCTGTGGTACATTTACGCAATGGAATATTACCTGGCCATAAAAAAGAAGAAAATCTTACCTTTAGCAACAGTGTGGATGGACCTAGAGGTTATTATGCCAAGTGAAATATGCCAGTCAGAGAAAGATAGATATCATATGATTTCACTTATATGTGGACTCTAACAAACAAAATAAGCAAAATAGAAACAGACTTATAGATACAGAGAACAGACTGACAGCTGTCAGAGAGGAGGGTGGCTGGGAGACTGGGTGAAAAAGTTGAAGGGATTAAGTGGTACAAATTGGTAGTTACAGAATAATCACAGAGATGTAGATTAGAGCGCAGGGAATATAATCCTATCTAATAAAAAGGGAATATGCTAATTAACCATCACTCTGTCACAAAGATGGCTGCACCCACAGCTGAGGCCAAGTTCCCATAAAGAGCCTTAACAAGCAATCAGCAGGGACCTGAGGCTACACCCTCCTCCACCCCCATGGGGCTTGACGGGGTACCTCAGGCCGCACCCCCTACCCCAGCACTGGGCCAGGGGACCTGAGGCTGCGCCCCCTGCCTGGTTGGGCTTGACAGGGGACCTCAGGCCATGCCCCCACCCAGCAGGGCTTGACAGGAGACCCGAGGCTGCGCCCCCCTGCCGGTGGGGCTTGACGGAGGACCTCAAGGCATGCCCCCACCCCGGTCTGGGCTAGGGGACCTCAGGCCACACCCCTCCTCCCCCCCCCCCATCCTGGTGCCGGGCCAGGGGACCTGAGGCTATGCCCCTGCCCGGCAGGGCTTGACAAGGGTGGGACTGGCCGGGTCTGGATCTAGCTCAATGGGGGGGGGGGGGGGGCAACTGGGTCTGGGTCTCACGCGATTTTGAAGTGCATGTGGGTGAACGGGGACTTGACTCTGGGTTCCGTGGTGAGCCCCAGACTCTGACAAGAGGGAGGTTTTCATACACATTTTACTAATTTTCTTTCATCTCTGACACTTCTATTATAGAGAAAGGGCAAATAGCAATATTAAATTATTTCCTCTAATTAATCCCCTTTTAATGTGCATGAATTTCGTTCACCGGGTTACTAGTCAATAATATTGAGATAAATAGGTATGGGACCAGGCAGGTGATTGAAGCAGCAGGTGGACCACTTTGTAAATTACATGATTTTCTAACCACTTTGCTGTACATCTGAAACTAATGCAGAATAATATTGAATGTGAACTGTGATTGAAAAATAAATTTTAGAAAACACTGAAGAAAAAAAGTATTTGTCAAACATATTAAGTGTCCTTTAATCATTGCTAAGGCCTTGCCACCACAATGGAAAAACTTATTTCTCTTTTTTTTGAGAATAGTTTTGTTAACTCTTGGTTAATAAATAACTCAGAGTTTTAGAAAACTATTGAGAAGCATGGAAACCAAAGCAATAAAACAGCTGAGTCATTCATTAGGATGCATTTTTTTGGCTGGAGTTCCGTACAAAGTATGATGACTAATCACAATACTAGTAATTCTGTTTTCATTAAATCTAGTACTCCTAGGATTGCATCTTTTAGAAGCTTCCTGTAGCGCTTTTCTATAATATTTGGAAGTCTCAATATAGTGTGTTTTTTTTTCTGAGAAGCTTCCTTGAAATACCATGTTAACCTCATTCACTGCCAATGCCCAGCTCACCTGAGGACAATCCATAATCTATTCTGGTCATGATCAAGTTGGTGGTGTTTTCATGAATATGCAGCCTCCTGGCCTGGGAGCAATCAGGCAGAGAATTATCAGGACATTGAAAGATTAGCATCATCAGTTACCTGCTGTGACCATCAGCCTTCTGTATATTAATAAGGAAAAAATGGCCTGCTGATTGTCATTTAAATTGCATAAAGATGTATTTGTCTTTTGGAACTCCCAGGCATCTAAATGTGATGTAAGATAAAAAACCATTAAAGGAGAAGAGTTGTTCCAGCAAACATCTCCCAAGAGGCTGAAATGTGACACTTGCACAGTGGAAAAGATGAGTACATTTTGTGCCTAATCATTTTCAATATGCAACCCAATTTAATTCAACAAATGTTTATTGTGCACTTACTATGGGCAAAATACTAGGCTAGTCCTTGCAGGGATGGGGGAGGAGGGACATGGGAACTGTGAATCTCAAGAGTCAGTCATTAAAATCAACATGTGAGTAAACATAACCCAACGCAGACTGTAATGTATGATGCCAAAAAGAACCGAAAAGACCATATTATGTTGGAGCAAGTAGGAAAGTCTTTGTGGAAAGGGAGAAAATCTAAGTAGGTTTTTTATTTTTTTAATATACTTGTATTGATTTTAGAGAGAAGAGGAAGGATGAGGGATAGAGAGATAGAAACATTGATGAGAGAGACACATGGATTAGTTGCCTCCTGCATGCTTCCCGCTGGGGATTGAGCCTGCAACCTGGGCATGTGCCCTGATCTCTTGGTCAATGCTCAACCACTGAGCAACACCAGCTGGGCCTGAGTAGGCTTTTTAAAAAGTGAAAGTGGGAAGAAGAAAATTACAAGTTGAAATAAGTATAATATCAAAAGTATGAGAATAAGTGTGGCAAATGCTAAAGGTGTTCCTACCAAATCCTATGGGCACATACCTTTCCAGCATACACTGGCATCTTCCTACTGCCAGTTCTGCAACTCTCCTGAGCTTTCTTTGGCCCTGCGGCACAATCAGTGAACATGCAGGGCAGACTGGAGGGATCAGGGAGTTGAGCCCTTGGGAGCAACTCCAATCAGTGATAAATAGGGACTTCCTTACTCCTCTTGTGGAAACTCTTGGTCCCCCTGAGTGATGGAAGCTCATTTAGTTACCCTACTTTGTGTTTCTTCCATTTCCTGCCTCCTCCACTCTCCTGACTGATCACTTCCCAAATAAACTACAATGATGTACCACTTAATGACCAGAATACATTCTGAAAAATGCATCATTAGGTGGTTTGGATGTCATAGAGTGCATTTACAAAAACCAGGTGGTACAGCCTACTTGCACACCTACTCGATATGGTATAGTCTATTGCTCCTATTCTGCAGACCTATATAGCATATTATAGTACTGAATACTGTAGGGAATTGTAACACAATGGAGAATATGTGCATATCTAACCATATCAAAACATAGAAAAACCCAGTAAAAATATAACTTTACTTGCACTCAAATCCTTATAACAAATTGTGCTTCTTAGGAACCCAACCTAAGACAGAGGACAAGCACAAGGAAAATTAAATAACCAGCAAACCGTCCAGCTTGCTTAGAGCAGACAGGGTATATAGGACAAATAAGAATGGAAGCAGTCAAGTTTTGTGCTTTTTACTCTGTGCCAACAATTGTGTAAAGCACTTTTACATATTCTATTCTACTTAATAATCAGAAAACTCCTACAAGTTAGGGATTACTCTCAATCAGAGGTACAGAGGGGTTAAGTTGCTCAAGATCACACATATGTCAGGCGGGGAAAGGAGGATTCAACTTCAGTTCTCTGAGATACAGAAACTAGACTTTGAACCCGATGCTCCTTGGCCTCCCTAACATTACCGAAGATACTGAATACCACCGAAGAGTTTCTACCACCTGGGGAGCACTGAGCAGCCATGGACATTTGAGAGACAACCGAGGATCAAGAGACGGGGTGCCCTGGGTTGGTTGGTGACTCTAAAAAGAAAGAGAGGAGTGTTAATACTGTGAGCAAAGTCATGATTTGGAAACATCAGAGGAATTCCAGTCATCCAAGGCTCTACCCAAACACCCCCAGTGTATCGATAATCCATGTGTGGCTAATGTTTGGGGAGTTCTAAAATTGGGATTAAGGTTCCAATTCAGTAGTCAGACAAAACCCCTTCAGAGTCCTGGCCCCATTGTTTCTGTCCCTGAGATTTTGAGTGAGATATATCCATTCTCTAAGCCTCAGGCTTGTTATTTGTAACATATTTCACAGCATTGTGAGGATTAGCAGAACTAACACATTTAGAGAACTTTGCCTTTTGCCTGGCATGTCCAGTGTATGTTAGCAGTACTACTGAAGCCAGGAACTGTCTTATGCACATAAGGTGACCCTTTTTTAGGTCTCACAAAATTTTGCCTCTTCACCAGCTTCCACAAAATTCAAGTATGCCAAGTGTGTTGTTGCTTTATGGAAGATTTGTGGGGCTAACATACAGAATGAATGTAGACAGGAATTCTTGGCAACTTGGGTCCTAATAAGACCTGTTTGTCTGACCCTTTCTTATTCAGCTTGTCAGTGTCTTGTAAAGCTGCTGGACGGGAGCACAGTGGCCGTAGATTAACACTGGGACTGCTCCCTGACATGTGAGTGATGAGGCCCACTTTCCTTCCGCCCTGGAAGAAGCTTTAATGGAAGCCTCACTGAGGGCCGAGTTCACGGGTGCTGCTGCTGCATTGTGGCATGGGCAGCATTGTACAGAAGTCAGAAAGGACATGTTTAGTTATTAAAAGACTAGAGCAGCTGTGGGCAAACTACGGCCCGCGGGCCGGATCCAGCCCGTTCGGCTGTTCTATCCGGCCCGCGGAGCCGAAAGAGCACAGGGTTCTCTTGCTCTCCCCTCCGCTCCTTCACCAGCAGCAGTGTTAACATGGCAACGTCAGGAAACACCGCCCAGCTCCTTCTTCTGAGTGGGCGGATTTATATCCTCCCATTCAGTAGAAGAAACAACCTCTCAATCTTCCAGAGGCTCCCTGTAATGCCCTCGGACGCGTCCCCTGACATCACCCTGGGAATGCGTAGTCACGTTATTGTGGTGATGTAGGGAGACACGCCCCTGGAGCGCACAGTATCAGAGCATTAGCTAAAAAGGAGACCAACAACACTGTTCCCACTGAAGTTGATGTTTTAAAGACCAAAAACCTTTCAACCCAGTCTACATTGCCATCTACATCTACATCTCGGGCATAATTTGGAAGTTGCACCAAAGAAAATGTTTAATTTACTGTTTACACATTTTGTTCTTTTCTATTTGTTTTAGTTTTAAATTATTTTATTATATTTAAGTTTAATTTGAAAGGCTTTTGTACCTTTCCTTTGTTAGGCAATTTTATTTTGCCTTTGCCATCTTCAATATAAGGTATGTTACTGTGCTATGATTCCTCCATTTTTTGAAGTTTCAAATTATAATAATTAGTGTTTACATTCTTCTTGTTAAAATGTTTGAAATGAATAAAACTATTGAAATAAAAAAAAAAGACCGTACCCTTTTATGTAATGATGTTTACTTTGAATTTATATTAGTTCACACAAACACTCCATCCATGCTTTTGTTCCGGCCCTCCGGTCCAGTTTAAGAACCCATTGTGGCCCTCGAGTCAAAAAGTTTGCCCATCCCTGGACTAGAGGCTTGGTGCATGAATTCGTGCATGGGTGGGGTCCCTTGGACTGGCCAGTGATCGGGGCAATCAGGGCCATCTGGCCCAGTCACAATAGGGGAGGGACCGTGAGAGGTTGGCCAGCCAGGTGGAGGGACCACTGGAGGTTAGCCGGCCAGGGGGAGGGACCATGGGAGGTTGGCTGGCCACAGGAGGTTGGCTGTGGGAGCGCACTGACCACCAGGGGGTGGCTCCTGCATTGAGCATCTGCCCCCTGGTTGTCAGTGCATGTCATAGTGACCGGTTGACCGGTCCTTCAGTCAACCAGTCATAACGGTCACTTAGGCTTTTATATATATAGATAAGCTTCCAGAATAATCCATAAGTTAAAGATGCCAGCTCCAGGTGGCTTGGATTTTTAACTATTAACAAATATTCTTCTGTAAAAACCTTTATATTCATATAATGCCATTTTTTCTCTTAAGTAAAATTTGGAACACAGTATTTCTCCAAATTATTATCTATATACTTGTGGGTATTTCTCATTGCAGTGCAATTCGAGTAGGTACAAAGGGTGTTTTGCACTTAATCTCATCCTTGTGCTTGGTTTCCAGTGAAATGCAAGCCTCATTTCCTGCCTTAGAAGCTTACGGTTTCACCAGGGAGAGGCAAAGAAAGAACTAGCATCTGTTTAATGCAGAGTAAAAGGATATGGCTGTGGGTGGGGACGTTCTAAAGAAGAGGGAGATGCAACTTGAGCTTGAGGTTGTAAGGTGGTTGTGATTTAGGTGAGGGTTGATGATGACATTCCTGGGGCAAGGAGCATGGACAAAGATGGAAGAAAGAACTAGAAAGATCTATGTAGCTATCAGTGAGCCTATTGGCCTGGCAGGGGTGGGAATCATTAAAGGTGGATTTGGGAATGGAAAGTGGACTCTGACTGGGTAGGGCTTTGGCTGCCCAGGAGAGGTAATGTCCTCCGAACATTGTTCCGAGTTATCATCTTCTCACACTGACTCAGCAGGATCTTAACCCAGTCTGTAGTGTTTACAACAAGTGAAGTGATATTTTAAAAAAACACTGAGCTAACTCTGTCACCTCCCTGCTAAAATCCTTTCCTAGTTTCTCTTTGCTGTTGGGAGAAAGACAAAGGCTTTAACACGGCCCAAGAGGCTCTTCTTATCCAGTTTCTGCTGATCTCCACAGCTTCATCCCACCTTTTTTACGCTCTCTTCAGCTCTCCCCTTTGCACACTCTCCCCTCCTGTTTGTTCAGCCACCCTGTACTTGATGCAGTTCCCCAGTGATCTCTCCCACCCACAGAAGCCTTTGCTTGTGCTAGTTCCTCTGCCCAGAAGGCGCCTTCCCTCCACCTCAGTCTTTGACCTAATTAACCACTCTTTATCTTACATACTGCAGCTCACATAGGACTTTCTAGGGGAAGCTTTCCCCGACTCATATACTCATAAAACACGCCGTGCCTCTCCTTCAAAAGACAGAATCTCAGCTTGTGCTTACCTGTTTATTTGTGTGACTATTTTAATGCCACCTGCTCCTACTGGACTGTAGGCACGGAGAGGAAAGGAAACACAACACATCTGTTTACTCACCATTGCATCTCCTGCAAAGTGCCTGCAAAGAGTTAACAAATATCTTTTGCATTAATGGATGATTGAACGAATGGATCGGTGAACAAATAATAAGAAATTTACTCATAAGAATTTGGATCAAATTTGATATCTACTTTCTCATTATTATCTAGTTGAGGGATTATTATCTATTGAGGAATATTAGTTGCTTATTTTATTTAAAAGCTTCTTATGTCTCTCTTCACACCGATAGCTTATTTTCGGAACCACTATTCATGCTTTAGGAAACCAATTCTTTACCCACTGTATCTATTATTCCTCTGAGTCTGGTTTGTTTTAAAAATGAAGAGAGAAAAATAAACACTTCAATTTTGTGATTTCATTTACATTTCAGTTTTTCTTTTCTCTTAGTCTGAACATTGTAAATGGTTTGAAAAAACACACAAACTTTTGCATTTATATTGATATTTTTATCAACAAGATTTCTAAGAGCTGTAAAAAATACTTACAGTAGCATTTGAAACTACAAAAATACATATATCCATATGACAGTGCCTTTAATATACACTGAGTGGCCAGATTATTATGATCTCTGAACGTATAATAATCTGGCCACTCAGTGTATATCGTATATAATAAAAGGCTAATATGCAAATTGTCCCCTCGACCAGGAGTTCAACCAGCAGGCAGGCTGGCCAACCGCCCATGTCCCCTCCCCCTGGCCAGGCTGGCCGGACCCCACCCATGCACGAATTCATGCACCAGGCCTCTAATATATATATATACTGAGTGGCCAGATTATTATGCGTTCAGAGATCATAATAATCTGGCCACTCAGTGTATAGAGGCTTTGAACAGGTTCACAATACAGCAGCAACAATTTAAAATGCAAATCGAAGGTTTTAATTAAACCCTCAAAATTGACTAATGGTGACACCTTTCATTCTAAATCCAAACAACATTAGTATCTCTTCAAAGAATACATGGACTTAGAAAGGTCTAGTTTGAAAACTTAAGGATCTGAAACATTTGCAAATAAAAAAAGATAGCATAACATTTACTCTGTTTCTTGAAAAATGTAATTGGATCTTTAGCCCTACATTTTCCATAATCCTATATAATGAAAGGCTAATATGCAAATTGTCCCCTTGACCTGGAGTTTGACTGGGGGCGGGACCAGCTGACCAACTGCCTGCAGCCCTCCCCCCAGCTGGCCCCATCCCTGATAGGCACCTCCCACCTCGATTGGGGGCGGGGCCAGCCCAACAACCTCCCAGGTCCCTCCTGGCCGGCCTGGCCCTATTGGCCCAGATTGGGGCAGGCCAGCTGGACCCCACCTGTGCACGAATTTGTGTACTGGGCCTCTAGTATATACATATAAAGCTATACCTTTTTTTCAAGCACAAGTTTTAGCTGTGCTCTGCCAATTTTGATATGCCATATTTTAGTTATTTTCACTTCAAAACATTTTCTAATTTCCATTGGAATTTCTTTCTTTGATGCCTGGGCTATTTTAAAATGCATTACTCAATTTCCAAACATTTAGCCATTTTCAAGTTACCTTTTTAAGAAGTTTTTATTGATTTCAGCTTTAATTTCGCTGTGGTAAGAGGACATTCTCTGTATGATTTCAGTCCTATGCAATTTGTTAAGACTAGTTACATGGTCTATAATCAAAATTTTACAACCTTTGTAAATGTTCTATGGCAATTGAAATGCATATTCTTAATGTGTGGAGTATTATACATCTGCCAATTATATCAGGTTTGTTAGTGTTACTCAAATCTTTTATATACTTTCTGATTTAATTTAGTCTGCTTTATCAATTACTGAGGAATGGTTACTAAAATTTCCAACTATGCTTGAGTATGTGTCAAATTCTCTTATTAATTCTATCAGTTTTTACTTAATGTATTTTAATGTTATGCTATTAGTGCATACATATTAATTATTATTGCATCTTCTGGTAATGTTGGCACTTGCATCATTAAATGTATCACCTTTCTTTAACTTTTCTTTTAGTGATTTTAACATAGCTATATTATGGTTTATTATTTTGTGGGAGGGTCATTTAAAATGGTTTTTCTATTTTCATTCTTTTTACTTTCAACTTGTCTTATAGTAAATGTGTCTCTTCTAAGCAGTGTATAGGTGTGTGTGTTTTTAATTTGTTCTTACAGTATTTCTTTTTTAATTAGATTATTTGGTCTGTTTACATTTAATGTGTTTGTTGGTATATTTGACTTTTCTCTTTGTCTTACTTGATATTCATTCTCCTTTGTAATCATCTTTTGGGTCAATGTAGTATTTTCTACATTTTTCTATTTCTTTCACCTTATTTTTATTAACACATATATATTTTTATCATTCATTTAGTGGTTACACTAGATATTATAATATGCATTTCTAGCTTTTGTTAGCATTATCTCTAATTTAGTACTTTAAAATTCCTAACAATGCAAGGACGTTAAAACACGTGAACTCCATTTATGTCCTTTTTTCTTTTTATGTAATTCTTGATGTGCATTTCAGTCATATATATACATATATATATATATATGTATATATATATGGGTTTTTGAATCAGATTAAACTTGTTTTAATTCTGAGCTCTGCCACTTATTAGGTACTTGACTTCAACAACTTATTTAGCCTTTTAAAACCCATATCTTTATCTAGAATGGTCAATAGATGTTGTAAAAATTATTTAATTATATATTGTAATAATTAAATGAGTATGAAAGTATTGCACTTAGCAAATTTTACCTTTTTTTTTTTTAAATAAATCTTTATTCAGATTATTACAATTATTTCTCCTTTTTTCCCCCATAGTTCCCCTCCAGCCATTTCCCACCCCACCTTCTGCCCTTACCTACCCCCCACTGTCCTCATCCATAGGTGTATGATTTTTGTCCAGTCTCTTCCTGAACCCCCCCATACCCCTTTCCCCCTGAGAATTATCAGTCCACTCCCTTTCTATGCCCCTGATTCTATTGTATTCACCAGATTATTCTGTTCCTCAGGTTTTTAATTCACTTGATTTTTAGGTTCACTTGTTGATAGATATGTATTTGTTGTTCATAATTTTTATCTTTCCTTTTTTCTTCTTCCTCTTCTTTAAGAATACCTTTCAGCATTTCATATAATACTGGTTTGGTGGTGATGAACTCCTTTAGCTTTTTCTTGTCTGTGAAACTCTTTATCTGCCCTTCAATTCTGAATGATAGCTTTGCTGGGTAGAGTAATCTTGGTTGTAGGTTCTTGCTATTCATCACATTGAAAATTTCTTGCCACTCCCGTCTGGCCTGCATAGTTTCCGTTGAAAAGTCAGCTGACAGTCGTATGGGTGCTCCCCTGTAGGTAACTAACTGTTTTTCTCTTGCTGCTTTTAATATTCTCTCTTTGTCTTTTGCTCTTGGCATTTTAATTATGATGTGTCTTGGTGTAGTCCTCTTTGGATTCCTTTTGTTTGGGGTTCTGTGGGCTTCCTGGACTTGTAAGTCTATTTCTTTCACCAGGTGGGGGAAGTTTTCGGTCATTATTTCTTCAAATAGGTTTTCAGTATTTTGCTCTCTCTCTTCTTCTGGCACCCCCATAATTCTGATGTTGGTACGCTTGAAGTTGTCCCAGAGTCTTCTTACATTATCTTCAACTTTTTGGATTTTTTTTTTTGCTTTTTGCTTTTTCGGTTGAGTGTTTTTTGCTTCTTTGTATTTCAATTCTTTGACTTGATTCTTGTGTTCCTCTAGTCTGTTGTTTGGGTCTCTGTATAATATTTTTTATTTCAGTCAGTGTATGTTTAATTTCTAGTTGGTCCTTTTTCATCTCTTCGAGGGTCTCGTTATATTTATCGTCCTTTTCTAGGATATTCTTAAAAAGCCTTATAACCGTGGTTTTGAATTCTATATCCAGTCGTTTGTTTTCCTCCATTTCTTTCGTTTGTGATCTGATTCTTAGACGCCGCATTTTCACTGCTTCCCTGAGTTGGTAGATTTGTGTGCTAGGTTTCCAATTTGGCCCAGTGGGTCTGCCTCCCCAGTTAACCTGAGGTGGACACTCTTGGTGCACCCCTTTGTGGACTGTGTGTACAGCCTTGTTGTAATTAAGTCTTTATTGTTGTTGGTATCACTGGGAAGAATTGACCTCCAGGCCAGTTGGCTGTAAGGATCAGCTGTGTCTATGCTGGGAGAAGTCCGGTGCTGGAGACAGCCTTATAGGATTAGACTTGCCAAATTGCAATAGCCTCTGTGCTCAGCTTGGATGGGGTGGAGTCTCAGTCTTGGCTTCCCATCAGCCTTGCCCTTGCTAGCACGTGTGTGCCTTCAGTCCTCTGCCTTCCCGGCTCCCGATTCTCCGCCTGAGAGTCCAGACTCCCCCCACAAGAGCGTGGGTCTCCGGGGGCTCGCCTGGAACTGGGGTTCACTGCAGTCAGAACTGGGGCTCACTTCAGTCAGAACTGGTGTTCAGTGCCGTCAGGAGCCTCTGACTCCCTTCTGCTAGGGAAAGCCTGTGGCGGCCTCCGCAGCCTTTGTGCGCACTGGCGCGAGCGGACTTTCAGTCTTCCGCCTTCCCCGGCTCCCGAGTCTCCGCCCGAGAGTCCAGACTCCCCCCACAAGAGCGTGGGTCTCCAGGGGCTCGCCTGGAACTGGGGTTCACTGCAGTCAGAACTGGGGCTCACTTCAGTCAGAACTGGTGTTCGGTGCCGTCAGGAGCCTCTCACTCCCTTCCGCTAGGGAAAGCCTGTGGCAGCCTCCCGCAGCCTTTGTGCGCACTGGCGCGAGCGGACTTTCAGTCTTCCGCCTTCCCCGGCTCCCGAGTCTCCGCCCGAGAGTCCAGACTCCCCCCACAAGAGCGTGGGTCCCCAGGGGCTCGCCCGGAATAGGTGTTCAGTGCAGTCAGAACTGGGGTTCAATGCGGTCGGGGGCTCCCTTCCCCCTTCCGCCAGAGAAAGCCAGCCAGGCACTCCGCCGCCCTTCCTTTCTGCGCGCACAAAGACCCTTTGCCGTACCTCCAATTCTCTGTGAGCTTTTCTCCTTCCTTCTAGTTGTAGAATTTTCACTCAGTCAGCTTTCCTGCGGTTCTGGATGGTGTCCGTTCTGTCTTTTAGTTGTAGTTTTGAAATTGTTGTGCGAGGCAGCAGTTTAGGTGTTTACCTATGCCGCCATCTTGGTTTCTCCATTGGTTCCAAATTTTACCTTTTTTATGATTATGAGGAATGAAAGAGAAACAGCCATCTCTTTAGAATGTATTTTTCTTTGGAACCTCGCCCTTTCAGAGTAGTGTCTGGGCATTTTTATTGACCTTGAGCCCTCTGTTCCCGGAAACTCTTAATGTCAGCACTATGTCTGTGGACACTATGCACTTTGAGTCAGGCTAGCACATGATTCTGCAGAAACAAACAAAACAAAAAAAAATAGACAAGTGGCAGAAATGTAGACTTGAATGGCTGGTCAAGGCTGGTCCAGGTTACAAATGACAGTGCAGTACAGTGTGGTGGTTAAAAATGTGGAAACTGGAGACAGCCTGCCTAAGTTGAATCACCTCTACCAATAGCCAAATGTAAAACTTCAGGTAAGTTATTTTACTCCACCTCTTATATCCCAGTTTCTACATGTGAAACAGTGATAGTAGTAGAATTGTGCAGAATTAAAAATTTTATTGGTTATGAAGTCACAGAACATTGTCTGGTATATAGTAAGCATTCAATTAAGATTAGTTACTATTTAACCCTGACTACATGAAATAGCACAGTATAGCAAGGTCTAGTCCAAGTTTAAATAGGGAGCAGATAAAAGAATGAGATTTTCTACAGTCTTTATATTTTTGTAGTATGTGAGATAATTTTTGCATGCTTGCTATTTGTGGTATCTTCATGAGAGACCAGAAGAAACTTACCTCCCAGTATCCCAATCAAAAAAAACAAAAACATTTCTAGTTAGATTTCATTATTGTCAATTATTTTGTTTTTGTTAACAACAACAACAAAATCAATAACCTCATGGGGAGAGTGGGGATGATTGTCCACATCGTTATGGATACTCCTCCCATTTTGGTTCATCCCTTTAAGGCTGGAAGTGGGGCTAGTTTATTGTTGCCCAATATTTCCTTTTTAAAAATATTTTTATTGATTTCAGAGAGAGGAAGGAGAGGGAGATAGAAACATCAATGATGAGAGATAATCATGGATCAGCTGTAAATTGGGCCTGCACCCCGGGCATGTGCCCTGCCTGGAAATTGAACCATGACCTCCTGGTTCATAGGTTAATTCTCAACCACTGAGCCACACCAGCCAGGATAAATATATCTTTTTGAAATGGGAAGTTCAATGAGTTTTGACAAATGTATACATTTTTATAACCACTACCATAATCAATATATATTATATCTCTATGAGGCCTCTCTCCAAATTTTCTCATGTCCCTTTATAGTTAACTAGAGGCCCGATGCATGAAATTTGTGCAAGAGTAGGCCTTCCTTCCCCTGGCTGCCAGCACCAGCTTCCCTCTGGCACCTGGGACCCAGGCTTCCCTCCGGCCATGGGCAGGCACTGGCTTTGTATGGAAGGTCTTCCAGAAGGACGTCCAGTCTAATTAGCATATTATGCTTTTATTATTATAGATAGGTACTCCATTTCCCCAATCCCTAAACCCAGGCAGCCACTGATTTTATTCTCTCATTTCAGATTACTTTTCCTTAAAATTGTATGTAAATACTAGTAATATCTCATTTATACTCTTATGTGTCTGGCTTATTTCATTCATATCAATTTTAAAATTCATTCATGCTATTGCATATATCAATCGTTCTTTCTCTCCTTCTCTCTGTAGTATTTCATACTATGAATGTACTATAATCTGTTCATCCATTTACCTGTTTTAGGGCATATGGGTTATTTTCAGTTTGAGAATATTATGAATAAAGCTGATATGAACATTTGTTTATAAGTTCTTTTGCTATTGTGTTTTTCCCCACTGACTTTTACATAAATTTATATATGCTTGAAATACTTCAAGAAGTATAAGAGGAGATAAACATGATAGAGTTACAACTCCCTTGCTCTGGTTGTTTTAGCATTTTTTCTCTGTTTCTAAAGATGGCATGATGTTATCCCTTAGGTATTGGGGATGTGGCAGTGTGCAATTTGTTTGGTAGTTACTGTGTTGGTTACCCAGGGCACATGGGAGCGGCTAAGTATTTTTGGTGGTTGTTCTACTTCTTTTTTACTCATCTCCCTCCTCTGTGACATGGTTGGTAATGTCATGCCTGAGTGGAGGGAGGAGGGTGGACTGTATTCAGTGCTTCCTTGAAGATCACATTTTAATATTTCTCACCGGGAGATTTTTCTGCTCTTCCTCTCTTCCGTACTCAGCTTTAGCTCCTATTACAAGCTTTTCTTTATTGATCCCTTGGTGTTTCCTTAGCCATTAGCCTCCGCAGTAAAGTTACTGGGAAAAGAGGCCAGAAGAATCAGCTGTAACAGTTACACATTTTAAACCTTTGTTTTTACCTTGACGCACAGAATATGTGAGATCAGACTATAGTCCACATAAGAAATGGGAATCAATGGATCAATGATTTACTTCCTCTCCATATTCTGGTGAAATTCCAACCTTTTCTCAAAGTTGGGTTCCCCTTCATTTAGTTCCTTTGTGTCTTTATAATCACTTGAGTTCTTAGCTTCTGACTGTCATGTCACCCTGAAATGCCTCCCCTCAGTATTCAAAATCTCAAACATAGTGATATTCTTGGAAACTATTTAAACCTTCTGAAAAATAAACCCTGAGAAAGCCCAGCAGATAGAAGAGCATTCAGACTTTCAGTTGTTTGGTATGAGAGATTCTGAGCATTCAGACTAGTGTATCACAGCAAGGTAGTAATTACTGAGCTCAACAGCCTATTGTTGGGATATTAAATTAAGGCCAAATAAGATACCTAACCAAACTGCCTCTTAAGTATAGTGACTCACAGACCTAATTGATGTGAGAATCAAATAAATATTATGGAACTTCTTTAAGGGGAAGAGATTCCTTTGAATTTAAGTTTAATTTAATGGAATTTATTGAACCCCTTCCAAATTTTCCATAAATTGTCCAATAAAAAACATGAAGTCTTGAACAAGTTTAAGTCATCTTTTAAAAACAGATGGTGAAACTCTTTCCCTTCCTGCCTACCACATGAGACAGGGAATGTAGTGCTGTAAATTCCTCTATAATTTTAGCTCTGAGACCTGGGTCTGGGGGAAAATGTCTAGGTAAAGAGTCCAAGCTGGCACCGAGCTGCCCAAAGCATACAAGGAGGTAGGCTTTTAGAGTTTTTACGGGGGTGTAGTTGAATGGTGGGACTTTGCTATATAACTCATTTAACACATCGGTCCCAGAGTAAATGTTCATTCAGTCAGCCTGTGATTTTGTTTTCCTTATGACAGAGTGTTGGTTTGGTGTTTCCTTTTTTTATTTTACTTATAGGTTGCTTTCTGTTATGCAAGGTCAGTTTAGAAGGGTTTTTAAACCTATTAGACAATCCTGATTGTCTAATTCTGCCACTACAACTAGATCCCTTGAGAGGATTAGTGGAGGCCCTAGCATGACGTGAAGCATACCATACAGAGTATTTGGCATCACAGAAAAGAATTTGAATTCCTTCTCTGCTACATCTAGAGGTATGTTTTTGATTAAATTGTTAGCATGTTTATTCTTTGCTTTCTCACTTTAAATGAGAGGATAAAAATATTTTACTTAAAGAAATGTTGTGTGATTAAAAGAAATAACATATGCAAAGAGCTCATATAATAGGTGCTCAAAATAGTTTACTTCTGCCACTCTATTTTTTAGAAGGCCACCTTCTAGCCTTTTCCTCTTGAAAATTATTACTTTCAGATCGAATGTGCCTCTAAGTACATTCCAGAGGCAAATCTTTTTGAAAAAAGGTAATGTCATTATAGGTCTTGTAATTTTACAATTTTTATGTGCAATGTACAACCCTCAATTAAACTAAAAGTCATGCCCTAGCCAGTTTGGCTCAGTGGATAGAGTGTTGGCCCTCAGACTGAAAGGTCCATCAATGTGTCTCTTTAACATTGATGTTTCTCTCTCTGTGTCTCTCCCCCTCTCTTCTACTCTCTCTAAAAAATCAATGGAAAAATATCCTCGGTGGGGATTAACAACAATAAAGACTATAAGTCAGTCTAACCAGTTTGGCTCAATGGATAGAGCGTCGGCCTGAGGACTGAAGGGTCCCAGGTTCGATTCCAGTCAAGGGCATATACCTTGGTTGTGGGCACATCCCCAGTAGGGGGTGTGCAGGAGGCAGCTGATTGTTGTTTCTCTCTCATCAATGTTTCTAATTCTCTATCCCTCTCCTTTCCTCTCTGTAAAAAAACCAATAAAATATATTAAAAAAATAAAAACTATAAGTCATATGCTCTGAATCGTGTTCCTAAATGGTTAGAGCACTGGCCCTACACTGAAGGGTCACAGGTTCAATTCTGGATCAAGGACATGTACCTGGGTTGCAGGTTTGATACCAGGTCATTTCAGGGCATGTGTTGGAGGCAACCGATCAGTGTGTCTCTCTTGCATCCATGTTTCTCTTTTTGTCTCTCTCCCTCCCTTTCTCCCTTTCACTTTCTCTAAAAATCAATGGGAAAAATATCCTTAGGTGAGGATTAACAACAACAACAAAAGAACCCAACTAAAAAATATCAACAAAAACTACAAGTCATATGAAATGACAAGGCAATGTGAAAGAAAATAGAAAAAAAAATCAGGCAACAGAAAGATATATACTTATCTTTAAATAGTGGAATAATCAGATGTAACACTTAAAATAACTATTCTTAATGAATCCAGACTAAGGATTTTATAGAGCCTGATTTATTATTACAATTCCAAAACAGGTTAAAAAATTGTAAAATAAAATATCTGAAATCGTGAACTCAATATGTGGGAGTAAAAACAGACTAGATACAACAGCAGAAGAAAATAGTAGCTAGAATATAGACCAGAATAAAATAATCTAGAATGAAACCCAGAGAAGCAAAAGAATAGAGAAGATAGAAAAACAAAGACATAGAGTATAAAGTAAGAAGGTCTCACATGCATCCAACAGGAATCATAGAAAAAGAGAGAGAATAGTGCACATGCAATGAAGTAAGGCCTGAGAATTTTCCAAAACAAATTAAAGACATCAATCCTTAATTTTAACTCTATACATTATAGCCCTAGGCATTATCTGGTTTCCTGGGTGGCCATCGAGGGGCCATACTATCCTATATAATAAAAGGCTAATATGCAAATCGACCGAACGGCAGAATGACCAGTTGCTATGACGTGCACTAACCACCAGGGGACAGACGCTCAATGCAGGAGCTTCCCCTTGGCTGTCAGTGTGCTCCTGTCAGGAGGGCCACTCAGCCAGAAGCAGAGCTCATGGCTGGTGAGCACAGCAGTGGTGGCAGGAGCCTCTCCCGCCTCCGCAGCAGCACTCAGTATGTTCGACTGCTGATGGGCCTAAACCGTCAGTCAGACATCCCCCATGGGCTCCCAGACTGCGAGAGGGTGCAGGCTGAGCTGAGGGACCACCCTGCCCCCAAGTGCACAAATTTCATGCACCAGGCCCCTAGTATAATATAATTTACTAGTGCTGGAGAATTAGCTGCTCATGAGTTGGACTTAGAAAAATAAGAAATGGGAAGTATCTGGGAAGATAAATCTCCCCTCTGTTCTTTCCTCCTTGGAACACTCCTAGGTGTGGTTCATTTTTGCAACCCTTGTAAAGAAGTTACATACCAGAAAGTAAACTCAGCTATTGAGTACCCTATTATGTCTCTTGGCAGATTGCTGTAATAGCCAGTATGGTAATGCAATTCATTACATTCCTTATGTATTTTCTTTCATGATTTCCCTTTTTTTTCATATTCATACCACCCTGGTTTTGCACTTCTCAATGTAATGGCATTTTAATTCATGTCACTTTGTCTGCTTTCTTGAGGACCTAAGCTGAGGAACTCTATGAACCACAGGAAGTATAAATTGTAAATATATATATCAAATATAAACATATGATATAAATATATATATATCATAGTATAAGTTCTGGAAACCAGGAAAATATATTAAAGACAGATTACTTTCATAAGACCCACATTGTTACATAAGACTATGCAACAGAAACAATGGAAGCCAAACTACAAGTAAATATATTTTACCTTGCTGAAAGGAAATACATAACAACTTAGGCTTTTATGAACAACAGCAAAATAGAATTCTTTATGGACAAAAGTGAAATAAACATATTTTAGAAAACAACAGTAAGAAAATTAATCAATGACAGACCAACATTAAAGAAAATATAAAAGTTTATTTTCAGGTAGAAGTAACATGATCCTACATAGAAGTTTGGAAGTAGAAGAAAAAATAAAGAGCAAAACATTTGGTAAATATGTGGGAAAATTGCCCTAGCTGGTTTGGCTCAGTGGGTAGAACGTCGGCCTGTGGACCAAGGGTCCAGGGTTCAATTCTGGTCAAGAGCAACAGGTGAAGAGTAAAAAAAAATATCTAGGCAAATCTATATAACTATTGTCTGTGTAAAACACTATATAAATACTGTTTATAAAATAATGATAATATTTTGGTGATTTAAAATACATATAAAATTTAAAATAGATTGTTCAGAGGTGGATAAATTGCAATAAAGTTTTCTATTCAGTTTGCATTGTCCAGGAATAGGGCAAAAGTACCTATTTTACTCTATTAAATAATGGATGTGTATTATAATCCTTTGAGTCACTACTCAAATAATAGTAAACTAAGAAATATGGAGTATGATGGAAGAAACAATAAGAAATCAATATAAACAAAGGAAAGAAAGGAGAGGAAAATGTTACAGAACCTGTTTGGAAACAAAGAAAGTTCTATAAATGATAGTAGATTTTAACTGTTTAATAGTGATCTTATATAGGTAAATGAGTTCAATGCTCCAATTAAAATACAAAGATTGTTAAATAGATAAAGCAAAAGCACCCCAACCATAAGCTATTTGTAAGAAATGCCTCTCAAATATAAGAATGCAGATAAATGAAAACTATTGAAAAAGAAATACTGAAAATCATTAACCAAATGCCATATTTTAGTTTTATAGACTAAAAGCATTTCCAGAGAGAAAGCATATCATGATTAATAGTAATAAATGTTTGACCTCACCTAGAAGATGTTATAATTATAATATATATTTTAAAATATAGCCTCAAATATATAAAATAAATGCTGACAGAAATAAAAGGAGACATAGCCACATATGGAATCATAGTGGAATATTTCAAGATACTGCTCTTGAAAATTAACAAATTAAATGGATAAAATTAGGTTGTTTAAATAAGTCATGAATCAAGAAAAGATTAAAAATGGAAATTATGAATCTTTTTAATTAAGTGATAATAAAAAAACATCTAAATATTGTGAGATGCAGGTAAAACATAATTAAAGAGAAATTATAGTCTTAAATGGACATCTTGAAAAAGAGAATAAAACCTGCAAAGCAACAAGTTAAGCATCTATTGCTAAAAGTTAGGAAATGAATAGCAAATTAAGTCCCAGGAAATGTGAAGGAAAAAAATAATAAAAAGCAGAAGTTGTACACAGAAACAAACATACATTAGAGAGAATTTACAAAGAATAGACTGATGCTTTGAGAAGATTAATAAACTTGACAACACTGATCAAAATCATATGTATAGGAAAAGTCTAGAAAAAAAAGAGAGGGAAGGTACAAAAATCCTAGAAAAATAATACGCACAAATAAACAATATCAGAAATAACAATGGACATTATTAAACATTCTGTACACATTAAAAATAAAATATTTTTATATATAAAACCCTAATATGCAATTGACCAAATGGCAGAACGACCAGAATGACCGGTCACTATGATGCACACTGTCCACCCCAATCACCTGATCGGGGCTTGCCGGCCAACCTCCTGGTCTCTCCCCCTGGCCAGCAGGCCCGGATCGCCTGATGGGGAATGGGGAAGGGGGGGTGGCGGTGGATGCGGACAGCGTCAGGCCAAGGTGGGTGCGGGTGGGGGGTGGAGCTGGCTGCTGGCACCTGGGAAAACCCAGGTGCCAGCAGCCAGAGGGAAGCCGGTGCTGGCAGCTGGGGAAAGGAAGGCCTAACCTTGCTTGCACGAATTTCATGCATCGGGCCTCTAATAAAATATAAAACTGTTGTTAAGAACAATTAGATACCAATATACTTAAAATAAAATGAAATGCACATATTCCTAGAAAATTATAACTTACTGAAATTGACATGAAAGATAAAATGTGTGTAAATGCTATAAATATTAAATATATTGACTCTTTAATCTAAAACCATCCTTACATAAGGAAGGATATGTTTTTCTTGATTTTAGAGAGAGAAGAAGGGAGAGGGAGAGAAAAAAAAATCAATGTGAAAGAGAAACTGATTTGTTGCCTCCCACACAGGCCCAATGGTGGGATCACACCCAAAACCTGTGCCATGACCAGGAATCAAACCCACAACCTTTTGGTGTACAGGACGACACGCCAACCAACTGAGTCACATGGGCCAGGGCTCTACCAAATATTTTTAGCAAGAAATAAAAAAGCATATATTGAGTAGGAATATAAATTGTACAGCCACTTGGAAAACTACTGTTTGTTATTTTCCACTTATGACCCATCAATTTTATTCTTAGATCAATATACAACTTGTGACACCAAGCGACATGTAGCAAGATGTTAATGGTAGCACGACTCTTAAAATCCCTAACCGAAAATAACTCAGATATCAATCAACAGTAGACTAGATCAAGAAACTATGGGATATTAATACAAAGAAATGTTAGGCAGCAATGAAAATAAATGAATTATAGCTATTTATAGCAAGCAACATGTATACATTTTATGAATACAATGCTGAGAGAAAAATGTCCGTTATAAAGGAATCCTAGTATATACTGTATGATTTCATTTATGTAACACTCAAAACAGGCAAAATTAAATTATAATGTTAGAATTCAGGATAGTGAACACTTTTGAGGAGGAAGAAAGGGGAACTTTCTGTGGTGCCTACAATTTCCTATTTCTTTGACCGGGATAGTGCTTGCATTAGAATTTACTTTATGAAATTTTATTGAATGGTACCTTCGTTTTTGTGCACTTTTATGCATCTGTATTATAAGTCACAATAAAAAATTTTAAGTAGCACATTAGAAATAGTCTTAGGTGTCTTTCAAAATATACAAAGGACACTTCTTGTTTCCTTATAGTTTCCACATTTTATTTTCTCTTTGCTTATAATTATAATACACAGCAAAGAGGGCAACAAACAGAAATCTTTGTTAGAACTACTGACCCATGACTTACACAGATTATTTCTAATTCTCACCAGGTTTCTTCAGGTTGGAGTTATCACCATTTCATAAGTGAGGAAAATGAGGCTCAGAAAAAGCTGAGTGATTTCCTCAGAGCATTCTACAATACAAGGTGGGGGCTAAGCGGGCTCTGGAAAAGTAAAACTACAAATACACACTGAAATGAGTCAGAAAGCAATAATAATGCATTCGTCTAGTTCACTATGTATGCCATGTTGCCTAAATGTATAATATGTTAAAAATAAATTGTGTATTTTTTATCTTTAGAAGTTCAGTTTGGGTCTGTTTAAAAAAAAATCTTCCAGGTTTCCCTAATATCAAGCTTTTCTCTGCCTTCTTGAACATATAACATACAATTATAATAAATGTTTCTATACCCTTAACTACTAATTTTATCATTGGGGTCATTGCTTGGTCAGTTTCAATTGATTGTTCTTTCTTCTCATTATGGGTGGTATCTTACTGCTTCTTTGAATGCCTGGTAATTTTTTATTGGACGTTAGTTTCCTTTTTGGGAACTAGATATTTTTTTATTCCTACAAATATTTTTTGACTTTATTGCAAAATGCAGATAAGTTGCTGGGATGCATGATCCCTTCAAAGCTTGTGTGTAAGCTCTGTTAGTCAGACCAGGGTAGCCTTTCATCTAAGTCAAAACCCTTCTGAGGATTCTACCAGGGATTATGAGGTTTTCCTATGCTGACTGGTGGGCATACAAATAAATCCCATGCCTGTGGGAGCTTCAAAGATTTCTGCCTTCTTCTTGTGGGCGGTTCTTTCCCTGGTCGGAGACAGTTTCCTTAGAGGCCTGCACTGATCACTTAGTTCAAGACTCAGGAAGGACCCTCTCAGATAGCTGGAGCTCTCTCCCTGTGTAGCCTTTCCTTCCCAGGGCTCTTCTCGTAACACTAGAAATTGTAGGATCTCCGTCTCTCTGGACTCACAACTCTGTCCTCTCAACTCGGGAAGACCTTTCGGGTCTCTGCTTTGGAAAATCTTTCTGGGCAGTAAACTAGGCTAATCAGAGGACTCACTTCTTCCGTCTCCCTCTCTCAGGCATAATCATCGTGTCAGTGTCTGAAAATAATCATTTCATGTGTTTTGTTTTTTCTTTTGTTGTTTGTTTTACTGTTTGTTTCAGGCTGTCACGTAAAGCCAGTGCTTGTTATTCTGTTTGGGCTGGAGGCAGACATACAATATGTTTGCTTTGGTCTAATCTCCTTCTGTTTTCTACAAGTGAAATAAATCTAACACATGTGTCTGTGTTACACTTACTGGGAATGATATCAGAACTACCTCGAGGAGAATCTGAGGTGACAAGTCATAAGGTAAAAATTGAGTGTGCATTCACGCTCAACTATTTGGATCCTGGTTACACTACTCCCTGCTGCTGTCGAGCTGGGAAGTTAATCCTTCCTCTAAGACATACTTGATTGTCTCAACATTTTTTTTTCTTTTCACTGCAGAAACAGGCCCATTAATCATCCTTTGAATCGAGGTTATGCAAGGCCAAGCAGTTCCAACCTGCAAACGGATGAAGTTTGGCAAACACAGTCCCATTTCCAGAACAGCATTTGAGCACCATGCACCTGCCTGTACCTTCACCTGAACTCATACTTTGCCAAGTCCACTTTGTCAATCTTTGCTGGGCTGAGAGCCAGGACTAGGATGCCTTCAAACCTGAAACAAGCCTCCTTGCTTGTGGAATCCTGCATGCACTTACTAGTAAAGGTGTCACAACATAGACCCATGTGGCCCTTAAGTGAACCTGATGGGTGAGCCCACCTTTCCTTTCTGTCTCTTCTCCCAGCTTCAGAGTGCTTTCCACCTCCTCCTTCAATGTCCAGTGCTTTTGCCGGCTGCTTGTCTGACATTGTTCTTAGTTAAGTTGGGTTATAGCAAGTGGGGCTGGATTTATTAAGAAGAAAACTCTAGTTCCTGTTTGTATGTTACCTACTTAAAAAAAAATCTTTATTGTTGAAAGTATTACATATGTTCCCTCCCCCCCCATTGTCTTTTTCTAGCCCTCCCCCACACCCTACCCCAGGCCTTCACCACCCTATTGTCTATGTCCATGGGTTGTATATACTATCTAATAAAAGAGTAATATGCAAATTGACCATACCTCTGCTACACCCACAAGCCATGCCCACCAGCCAATCAGGAGCGAGTATGCAAATTAATCCAACCAAGATGGCTGCGGCCACGGAGTGAGCAGGAAGCTTGGGTTTCCTGGGTAATGGAGGAAGCCAAGCTTTCTGCGCACCCTGGCCAGCCTAAGCCTCCACTCAAGGCTACAAAATTTCAATTATAGAAGATAAATAAATCCCAACAAAAATGGCTGTGGCCACGGAGCAAGCAGAAGGCTTGGCTCCGCTCAAGGCTACAAAGTTTCAATTATAGAAGATAAATAAATTTCAGATCCCAGGGCCTCCGCTTGGGTCACTGGGGGGGCGTGGCCAGCCTGCAAACCACCACAGGCCCCTCACCCAGGCCACCCCATGCCCCAAGGGAACCCCCACCCTGAACCGGGACACCCTTTAGGGCAAACCAGCTGGACCCCACCCGTGCACCAGGCCTCTATCCTATCTAATAAAAGAGTAATATGCAAATTGACCATCACTCCAACACACAAGATGGCTGCCCCCATGTGGACATAAGATGGCCACCACAAGATGGCCAGCAGGGGAGGGCCGTTGGGAGGGACCAGGCCTGCAAGGGAGGGCAGTTGTGGGCGATCAGGCCAACAGGGGAGGGCAGTTTGGAGGGACCAGGCCTGCAAGGGAGGGCAGTTGGGAGCGATCAAGCCTGCAGGGGAGGGCAGTTAGGGGTGACCAGGCTGGCAGAGGAGGGAAGTTTGGGGCGACCAGGCCTGCAGGGAAGGGCAGTTAGGGGTGACCAGGCCTGCAGGGGAGGGCAGAGAGGGGTGACCAGGCCTGCAGGGGAGGGCAGTTAGGGGTGACCAGGCTGGCAGAGGAGGGAAGTTGGGGGTGACCAGGCCTGCAGGGAAGGGCAGTTAGGGGTGACCAGGCCTGCAGGGGAGGGCAGTTAGGGGTGACCAGGCCTGCAGGGGAGGGCAGTTAGGGGTGACCAGGCTGGCAGGGTAGCAGTTAGGCATTAATCAGGCTGGCAGGGGAGTGGTTAAGGGGTGATCAGGCTGGCAGGCAGAAGCAGTTAGGGGCAATCAGGAAGGCAGGCAGGTGAGCAGTTGGGAGCTAGCAGTCCTGGATTGTGAGAGGGGTCCCAGATTGGAGAGGGTGCAGGCTGGGCTGAGGGACACACACCCCCGTAAATGAATTTTGTGCACTGGGCCTCTAATATGCATATAAGTTCTTTGGTTGATCTCTTCCCTCCCACCCACCCTCCCCACCTTCCTTCTGTAGTCTGTACCTACTGAATAGATTACCTTTACCAGGGAACACATTGCCTGAAACAAACTAAAGGGAGCATTTCTTAAAGAGGCCAAGAGGCAGATACAAATCCTTTTCACATCCCTTTTTATCAAAGTATCCGCCAACTCCACTCTTTCTACATCGAAAGCCAGTGTTATTCTTATCTGCAGTCTCTAAAGTCTGATCTGATATCCCACATACATTTCCTTTCTAGATCATATTTTAATTATCCACTTATTGTGGGCTTACTCTGTGCTTGGCTTTGAGTAAGAGATTTCACAAGTTCTTCAGAGATCATTAAGCTTCAAAGACAACTTGGCAAAGTGACTATGTTAATCCTTACTTTGTGGATAAGAACACTGACACTCCAAGAGGTTTAGTGATTGTTGAAGTCCTCACAGTAAGCGATAGAGTCAAGAGTCTAACCTCCATCTAGTTTTTCCCACCACACACAGTTCAGGGGCAAAACTAATTAATATGAAGATTCATACATAGGCTGTGTGCATTAAGCTGCCCACTTCTGCTCAGCTGGCCAGTTATGAGATCATGATAGTTACAAAGCACAGGATTATATACACAGTTTGCCGTTAGATACATACACAGATCAAACCACGTTGTTCATGGTGCTTTGATCTTAGCAGGGAAAGGTCTTTTCTGAATCCAGAGTAGATTGTGAGGCATGCTCCCTGGAGGTGAAAAGGGAGAGAGAGAGGTGATATTAGTAAATGTTTTAAAATGGGATGTGGAGAGAATATTTGATGATGTAACACAAAGCTTTATTACATTAAAAGTGTAGTTTGACTTTGGTAAATATGACAACAAGATGACTGTGTTGTTCATTAATGTATTCAGCTTCCTTATTGAGCATATTCTATTTTTTAATGCATGAAGAAATCTAAGTGCTATGTTAACCTTCTCAAGTTCCACTTGCCTTTTTACATTCATTATTTTGGAAGCTGATGTTTGCTAGGGACAAAGGAAGGAGGGGAAATAATATATATTTGCATGGGCTTTAGTTTACCCTCCATGGCAGTGTTCAGCTCAAGGAAATTCCTGTGGGAATATCTGTAAGAAAATGTTGTAGGAAGATGGTAGATTTATGGACAAGGCCATGTTATATTTTTTCTTAAGTTGAGGTGGGAAGGTAGAAAGCCCTACAAGTATTTTCTTCTTCTACATATTGCCCAGAAATTTACACAAGTAATATATTATGAAAGTAATTCAAATAAAGCAGACATATCTCAGAATGATGACACCACACCTTCCTATCCCTATTCTGCCTGTCAACTTTGCTTTCTTCTCCAGAGGTCACCTTGCTAACAGTGTGGAGTATAACATTCCAGGCATTGTTTTTCCTAGCAACTCACAAACCACACACACACACACACACACACACACACACACACCTGTTACAACAGGTGTCACTCAATCTGACTTCATTATTCATTAACAAGGCATCAACACAGTGTTGATTCATTCATAGCTTTTACTGTAGAATCTAATTATGTATCTCTCAAAGAAAACTCAGGAGTTCTGATGATAAAAGCTCTTGGGAGATTGCCAGACAGTTCAGGCCTAGATTATTCTACCAATTTGCTTTTATAACTCAGTAGGTGATTTAACTGGTCACAGTATCTTATATCAGTTGTGGCATTTGTCTTGCCGCCCTTATATCTTAGTGATTTTCTAGCCTCCATGTCACTGCAACTGCCATTGTTGATTTGGAGTAATTGAAAATATAGTTGTAGATATCATGGCTTACTGTGTTTATTGTATTTTTCAACAGTGTGGACCATTTCTAGAAAGTGACTGTGATGAAAGTTACCAGCTCGGCTCAGACAGGGTCCTCAGTCCCTCCACTCTCCAGTTGTGTGACACAATTCTTTCCTGTGCTTATGCCCCAATCCTTAGACTCATCCTTGATTTTTCTTATTTTCTCATACTCCACACGCAGTACATCTGAAAATCCTCTGTCTCTACTTTCCATATATAAACCAATTTAACCGCCCCCATGACCACTTCTTACCACCTTCATTTTTGCTACTTTAATTCAGCTACAATGGTTATTTTTCATAACTTCTATTTTTTGTTGTTGTTTAGCTTTTTTGTTTCATAAGAATTTCTAAATGATTTTTGAAATATTTTTAAAAAATATTTTATTGATTTTAGAGAGAGGCAAAAAATGAGAGAGAGAGAGAGAGAGAGAGAGAGAGAGAAAGAGAGAGAGAGAGAGAGAGAGAGACATTGATCAGCTGCTTCCTGGAGGCCCCCTATTTGAAATGGAGCCTGCAATCCAGGCATGTGCCTCTACCAGGAACCAAACTGGTGACCTCTCTATACATGGGATGGGATGATGCTCAACCAACTGAGCTTCACCAGCCAGGGCTGAAGTATTTTTATGATGCTAACACTAAATTCCTTGTCAGATAATTCTAACATCTGACTCATCTCTTCTTGAAATCTGTTGATAGTATTTCCTCATTCTAGTAGAGATTGTTTTCTGATTCTCGGTATGATGAGTGACATTTGGGTGTCTTGGGCATTTCGTACATTATTTTATAAAACTCTGGATTCCGTTTACTCTTTTCTATAGCAGGCTTTCCCACTGTTAGGGAGTAGCACAAGAGCTGGGTGGGTATGTATATTCACCTTCCCATTGTGCAAATGTGGGACCCTGATTCACACTGCCTTGTGGCATGTGGGTAGGGGAGGAGTTCAGTTCCTCCACTGGCCCCTGTGACACCTGCCAAGGCTACTGTGGCATTGGCTCAGACTGAGTTTTTCTCTCAGAGAATCCAGCGGCACTAGGGGAGGAGAGAGGTAAGTGCCAACTAATGCCACCTTTTTCTATCACCTCCTTCCACCATTGCTGTCAACTCTCTGTTGGGCCCTAGTGACTCTGGAGTGGGAATGGGAAGCAGAGTGATGATAAGCCCCACTTCCCATTGCCTCATTAAGTCTCTTTGCTGCCAGGTTGGAGTGAGCCTCAGTGTATTTCTGGAGCCCACTGATACCACTTGAGCAGGGCAATAAAAGTACCCCTCTATTTTTTTTCTGGAAAGTGGGTAAAGAATTACTTACTGCTTGGCCCTGCGGGCACCACTGGATGGGGAGACTGGAGCACCACTGTGTGATGTCGCTGTGCAGGGGATGAGGGAGGTAAAGTGGTGCTGGTTTGGGAGGTGAGAGAAGCTCCCTTTCTGGCCCAACTAAAACTGTGGGAATGTGTATGATGGGTGGCTTTTCTATTGGTGTTTGGTGTGAATAAGGTAAACATTTTTGGCAATATTTACCTTGGTGTGAATAAGGTAAATATTGCCAAAAATGCTTTCTGTACTTTTAGGCCACACTTCTCCTGGTATTTCCACTAGGACTAATAGGCTTTTCTGCAGATTTTTAAAGGGATTCTGTACCTGTTAGCAGTTCCGGTTGGAGGCTTCTGCAGGACCTTTATATCCTTTATGTCTGGGATATAAAGGAGGAAGTAAGGAAACAGGGAACTCACCGCAAGTCCCAGGATGCCTGAATAGTCTGCCTTCTTTTCATCTTTCAGGGTCCATCTATGATTGTTGTTGGCCTTATGTGGATGGTGGGAGGCATGATCTTGGAGGAAAGGGACTAATTTATGTTGGTCAGAACTGAAAGTCATCAACAGGATCTTTTGAAGATACTAAGTTTTTAAATCATATTAGATCTAAGCCATAGGCCTGGGATGGGACTACCGGCCATGGCCCACCCAGGTAGGAATTTGTGATCAGACCATCCTGTGGTTACTTTTGGCCACTGGGAATGTCCAGTCTATTACATAGACCCTTTTCTGTTCACAATAATATTCCCATTAAATAAAATGTTAGCTGTTGATTTTTCATAAGTGCTCTACATCATGTTTAGGAAATTTTTATTTTAAGCTTGTTGGGAGTTTTTTTATTAGTCGTGTATATTGAATTCTGCCAACTATTTTTCTCCATCTGTTGAGATAATTATGTTTTTTTGTTGTTAATCTGCTGAAGTACATTGATACATATTTGAATGTTTAACTTTTCATTTCTGGCACAAACCCCAGGTAGTCATAACATATTATACTTTATAGATTTATAGGATTTAATTTGCTGAAAATGTAAGAATTTTTGCATGCATTTTTATTAGAAATATTGGTCTGTATGTTCTTATTATTTATTTGTCAGGTTTTAGTATCAGGGTTTTCTTTAGATATTACTTGGTTATACATTTGCTAACTTTTATAGACCTCAGTGCCCATAGCCTTATTTCTATTTCTTGTTTCAGCAGGTCTTCTTTTTATATATTCCTACCTTGCCAACAATAATTAAAGCCTCTGATAGTTAGTAATTAACTTCAAGGTCAAGAATAAATTAGTATACATTTAAATTACAATCTTTTGATTTATAGTGGCCCAAAAATGAAGGTAATTAAATGTTACAGCATTAAATTGTGATCAAATCTTTAATGATGAATATTCAAGTAGTTCATTTAAATAAAAAACTGAAATAAAAAACTAAAAATTTACAGGAATTTTTAAATTATCATTTCCACATCATTTTTTTTTTCTTTTTAGATTGTTCTTTTCTAGGGAAACACTTTAGTGACCATGAAGAATGCAATCATGGAATACACCTAAACTTGTTCCTATTTTTCCTTCCCCTACTAGTTTAACTTAACTAAACTATTGAGAACCAATTATGCAAATGGTGATAATTAATTTGCATCCTTAGACAAGTGCAAGTGTTTGATATCTCTAAGGAGAATGGAAGAAGGGGAAATAAGCCCTTATTATTGGAAGAAATATGGTTTGCAAAACAAAAGAATGCAAATATTGATTCCTTGATCCTGACTCTGGTACCACAGGAGATTTTGCTGTCTCTTCTGCTTGGACTAATTCTACATGGTGCAATTCCCTAGATCCTTAAATGCAGGAATGCCTTAAATTTGATATGTAAATCAGGTGATCATTAGAAACCATTTTTATTAGAAAAATAAAAACTAGGTATATGATTATCTGATAAAATAGAGCATCAATCTTGCATATGTTTTAAATTAAAAAAATACTTTTGCTCATAAAAAGATTAATGTGATTTTTAAAAATTTCAGGTAGTTTTCAATAGCATTCATGTTTTCAAGGCTATTCTTTTCTTGAAACAGCCTGATTTGAAGTTTCCCTCTCTGGGTAACTATTTTCCATCTCCGTTCTATGCCTTAAAGTATATTAGATATTTAAAGGGATCTAAAATGCTCTTGTGCAAGGTGATGTGATCAGTGGGGTGCTCTCCATGTCCCCACCTGTTCCACGATGAGGTGTCGTGGAAAACTATTTCTGTGGAATTAAAACCCCGAGTTTCCAAGGTCCCATCTCCCTCTGTCCCGCCAAGGAAAAAGTCCTCTTGTGTCTTCACCAGAGCTTGGAGTAAGCCGCTGCCCAGAGCTTCCGCTCCTTATTTGCCCAGTCCAGTCCAGCGTCTGGCTAGGTCAGCTTGTGTTCCCAGCTGCAGTCCATTATATGTGGGGTCCACATGGCGAGGCCACATAGCTATGGAAGCACACAGCAAGTGATGGTCACAGAGCAAGCAAGAAAGTGGAGTGCAAACAGCGAGAGAGAGAATTCCCTTGTCTGGGGGATTTAACCTTACAAAATTTTCCATGCTTGGAGTGGCTCCGCCCACTAGCCAATTATCTTAATTCCCTGGCTACATTGAGAGGCAAGCACCTTCCCTACATCATCCTGACTTTACTGCGCATGCACCCATTTCCCCCTTAGTTTGATTCCTTCCCCTAGTGGTTTTCAGGGAATGGACAGGTGGTTCCTGGGGAGTATAAAATTGCAGCTTCCTGGTGAAGCTGCCCAGATGATCACGCTTATAATGTCTGGCCTTCTTACCTTTGCTCCTTCCGATTATTAAGAATAATAACTAGCTAGTTACAAAGGTAACAACGTGACAGTACAGTATAACTTGAATGAGAGCACTAGTATCGCATTATCACAAAATGAGCTGCTACTGAAACTTTGCACTCTCCGACCTTTCTCAAGTATTTCAGTGGTAAGGCAGAGAGAAGAAACTTTTCCTGCTGACTTTTTCCTCTTCTTCCATCCACTAACTGAATGAGGAAGCTACAGGGGTTCCCTCAGACTGAATTTTCCAGATAACTGAGCCCTAATAGTTTTCTGTTTTTCCAAAGTTGTTCAAAATTTTGGGCTTATCAGTTAAACTTTGTTTTCAAGTTATTTTTGGACCTTTAGAAAATGTATTTTCTGTCTTTTCATGGTATTTGAGCAGAAAATTAGGTGTTACATGTGCCAATCTTTATCAAACATACACTTCAATCATCACAATAACTCTGGATGGTTATGTTATCTAGACCATTTTTTTTGGGGGGGGGGAGGGTAAGTAGATGAGGAAGCTGCACTTTGGAGAGATTAAGTGGCATATCCAAGATCACACAGTTAATTGATAGCAGAGTGCATACTAAATCCTAGGTGTACTTGAACTTATAACCCATGCTCTTGTTTTGAGCTAAAGTCAAGATAGCCAAATGCCAATTTTGAAGAATTTTCAGTAGAGATGGAGATCATGCAGTGAACAGTGGTAGATTCATTTAAGATACTGTGAGGGCTTATTCAAAAATTTTTGCAGCATTATCTAAAATGATAAATGTTCAAATATGGCAGATACAGGAATGACTAAAAAAGGAATGAGTGTTCTTTTTCTATTTCAATGAATTAGTGGAATCTGTTTATCAAAACTTCAGAAATGTAAGTGGAATCTCTGGTTTTTTTTTTTTCCTACCCAATTAAAATTCCATAAACCTTAAAATTGCATTTAAAAAAATCTTCTGGCCATAGCTGGTTTGGCTCAGTGTATAGAGCATCAGCCTGCGGCCTCAAGGGTCCTGGGTTTGATTTTGGTGAAGGGCACATGCCGGGGTTGCGGGCTCGGTCCCCAGTAGGGGGCATGCAAGAGGCAGCCAATCAATGATTCCCTCTCATCACTGATGTTTCCATCTCTCTCTTCCCCTCCCTTCCTCTCTGAAATCAATAAAAATATATTTTTAAAAATCTCCTGATTTTTTACAGGAAAAGGTGGCAATGTTAGAATGGAATTAAAATATTCTGAAATCATTGGGAAAGAGTAAGAGCTACCCCAGATATCATCTTAAAAATCCCTTTCTTGCCCAAACAATAGCTATTAATAGAATTTTGTATTTTTTATACTTAAAGAAGAATTTAACAAAGAGTCTTCTTTAAAAGAAAACGCTACTGTTATTTTTTAATCATTAGAAAGGTTGATTTTGTTACCCATTGTCTTGTAGAAAAATGGAATTGTAGATAGGATTGGTGGAAAAAATGAAGAAAATTACAATTTTTCTTTTCTCTCTGTGCATGTCTTTATTGCCTAAAGCATCTTACCAGCCTTTAAGTATACCTGGCAGTCACAAGCTCTGTTTGCTGTGAGATTGAACACTGGTTCTCAATACATGTCCTAAGAGCATCACATTGTGTAGAAGGCTCTGGATGTCTCTCTCAGTACCTGGGGGAGCCCTTTGAAGGCTGCTATAGTTGCTACTGATGATGATGATTCACACCTGAAATCCTTTGGGCAGATGGAGCCAGCTCATCCAGAGGGGCCTGCGGGTGCCTGAGTCACCGCTATCTTGACTCCAGAAAGCAGCCTAATTCAATCCTACCGAACCAGAATGATGCTCGCTACACCAGAACTCAATCCCTTGCTTAGCTCTCTGCTTTTTCATCTTGCTTCCTTCATTGCTACTGGTCTCTCCTGAAAGCACTCCTTTCAAAAATAGCTTGCAGAAGAATCCTAGTCTCAGGATGTGCTGTGTGGAAACCAGACCCAAGAAATGTGGCCGTTTAACCCACAGAAATGATCTCCCTTGTCTAAGTTTCAAGAGCATGCCTGGGTTCAATTTTGAAATATATAGGTGCCTGCGTTGCCAATAAGATTGTTGGTTGTGTTCTATTTTTTCTTTTCTCTGTGTTCTTCTTCCATTGATAGAAGAATACTGGTGTTGTGTATTATAAGTATTATAAAAAATTTTGTAAGGTCCTGAATGTGGAGAGAAAATGCTCATATTATGGGTGTTTTTGTGGAAATTACTAAAAGAGTATGCACATGGTAATCACCTTCTTTCTTCTTACGTGTTTTAGAAATAATTTTATAATCACTTTCTGTCTTTCCCAGATTTTATTGTCTCCCACCCATTCCTCCTGGGGGCAGCTTCTCACTGTGTTTTATGTGTTTGTTGGTTTCACCAGACTGGTAATATAACAGATATGAAACAGAAGCTGATTCTCCTCATCCCCTCCCGATGTGGACAATGTTAATTTATAACAGAGCTGTTTTGCCATTAATGGAAAAAAAAAAAAGCAAACAGCTGGTTTGATGGAAAATCTGCCCTAATCCCTGGAGAACAGGGAGTTCAGACGTGATATAAGCTGACAGAGGGTGAAAAATAATCTTCAGGCGGATAAGTTAGTGCAGCTAGGATGTGCAGGACTGGATGCCATTTGCCAGAGAAGAGAATACAGTGTATCTTGTGGCCACACGGTGCTCTAAGAAAAGGTGACATTGGGAAAAGGTAGTAATCAGCTTACCATTGTTTACAGAAATGAAAGAGTGCTAAAAATATAGAAATGAAGGTTTGGATATATCACATGTAAAGGAGGATCATCTGTTTAGAATCCTTCTAAGATTATTGTTCTATCTCAGTTGATATTTTCCTAAACACCAGTAGAGGCCTCCAGACACTTCTTTAAGTAAACAAACATGCTGTTCACACACAGGGGAGAGCATGACACCCATTGTGTGCACCGGGGGAATCAGATGGAATCTCTGATGAAGTTGATTTCAGTGAGTCGGCTATAATTAGAGGAGTGCTAACTTTTGTTGTATAACCTGCCCACATGCCCATAAAAACAAACAAACAAAAAATGAAACTTGACTTAGAATAGAAGGAGGTCATAATATGTGAAACTATTGTAATTTTAGTTCACATTTAATTAATTATCACAATGTGGGCATTTCTCTAATAACAATTATTATGTTGTCAGTAAGACAGTTCTCTCAAGCCACCTAACTTGCTCAGTTTTCTTGGAATCAAGACACTATAGATGGAGGGATGGAAACAACTCAAGGTCATTGGCGGACCCCTATCCTGGGCAAGGACCACTTTTTTGTCTCAAGTTTTGAACTATGCATAGTCCTAAAGGAAAAGTTTGCTAAATAGTTAATAAAAGCTTTACAGAAAATATAACTAACTCATAAAGAGCCTACTAATGAGCAGTCTACAGCACTTACATTTGTAAATATTTGTGCTTTTATATGTGTGGTTGCAAATAAGCACCAAGACCTACATGGCTCACCTACATGTTTACCCCCTAAGTTTTAATGAATAATCACAATGAGAAGACGCAAGTCCTCTAGTGCCCCAGGAAGTCTGCCACTTCTGAAGTAAATCTCATCAGATTCTGCACATCGCTGATGAAATCCGCTCAGCCCCGACCTCTACTCACAGCTTTAAGAAACTCCAGCAGCTTCTCTATGCTGGGCACTTCTCTGACTGTACCTTTAGAAGTATAAGCACCTTCATTTTGCTGCCATACTAATTGATTTTAGCTAATTAGGAGCATTTTGGGGCCCTAATTTGATAAGAAAGTGTGAATGCATTTTCCCTCACAGCAGGTTTATCATTTGCTGGGGTTATAGGAGTGTGTTAATTAGGCGTAATTCTTCTGTCCGGTTGATGGTTTTTAAACAGCAGTCACCACACAGACAAAAACAGGCAGAGTAGAAGCTGGGTTTTGGCCATTGGTGTGATTTGTCAGCTGAGGTTAGTTACCCCTGGAACAGAAACCTAGTGGAGGTGAGTATGTATATGCTAATGAAGCACCAAATATGTTCTTTCTTTTCACAAATGTTCCTCAGAGTTGCGGTCTTCCTGTCCCCCATTTCCGAAGCTCTCAGGAGGCTGCAGAAACGCACGTCTCCTTTCCATCCTTGCCACTCTCCCCCGCCCTTCCAGCATCCAGTTTGGTGTTCATCTTGGCGCTTTTTAATTTTAAAGCAGAAGGCACAGGTTTTGAAATTCACTGGCCCTGAAGTATTTGCTGAAGATCTTTTGAACAGTTTGGGCCCTGGGATTTCTTTGTTCAGTCTCTTCTGCTGAAGGCAAAGCTGGGCTGGACTGTCTGCTGTCTGCCGGGAGCAGTGAAGCAAAAGGAAACAAACAACAGATATTGAGATTTCTGTTAGGAGCCTGTTTGTAGATGGAGCCCATACAGTGTCTTCTGTTTATTTGTGAGGCTTTTCTTAGGGAATGCATAAAGAGGAACTTGAAACAAGCAACCCTTTAGGAAAGGAAGAAAAAGGGATGTTTGACAACATTTTGGGTTGTGAGGCTGAGGAAAATGCTCATTTACATAATGTGAATTCTCTGTTAAGATACAGTTGCTCTCTAAGGCATGTGCTTTGTTGTGTCCTTTGTTTTATAGCTTTACACTAACCATTTTCACACTTGTCTCCCATCCTGCCTGTGACCAATCTAGAATTAAAAGGACCAAATAAAATAATCTCTGAATGTCCTCCAGTTATTCTGTTCTACCCTTTTGATTCTGAAGATCAAATCTCAAATATTGGTCTCACCACCGAAGACCAATTGAATTGTTAAAACTTCCCTTGGTAATGTCTGCAGGTGTTCATAACTACTTTTGAGTCATGGAATATAACAGGGGGGAGGGATGCCTGGCTCTCTGAAAGATTCATCTTGATAGATGGTGTGGTGGAGGGGGAAATTGCTGCTATTTCCCCTCTTAGTTCTTTTGGCTGGTCTACTAATCAAATCTATGTGAGACAGATTAACAGGAGAAAATAACCAAATTTAATTATGTATATACATACAGGGGTTCCATAGTAATATGGGGTCTAGGACAAATAGGGTAGTGAAGGCCTATATGCCATCTTGAGCTAAGGAGAAAGTGGAGGTTGAGGTTTGTTACTTCAGAGGGGGAGAAGGCAATTCACGTGGAGATAGAAAAGCAATGTTTGGTAAGGAAATGTCTGCTGGGCCACCTTTAAGGATGGGACACAGAGAGGACTTTGATGAAGTGGGCCTTGCTAGGTCCCCCTCTGTTAACAACACACTAGTTTATATTAAATGTTAGTTGTCATGATGATAGCTCCCTTCCTGGCAGGTCCTCTATCTGAACCTTTTAGGCAGTTAGCGGGGAGATCAAAGGGTTTTTTCTGCAGTCCTTTGTTTCTTAAAAATAACCAGCTTAAAATAATCAATATAGCCCTGACTGGTTTGGCTTAGTGGATAGAGCGTCGGCCTTTGGACTGAAGGGTCCCAGGTTCAATCCAGTCAAGGGCATGTATCTTGGTTGCGGGCACAACCCCAGTAGGGGGTGTGCAGGAGGCAGCTGATGGATGTTTCTAACTCTCTATCCCTCTCCCTTCCTCTCTGTAAAAAAAACAATAAAATATATCTTTAAAAAATAATCAATATAAAAAAATGTCATATTTTGGTGTGGCAAACTCTGCTTCCTTCACTGGAAAGAATATAATATTTTGAGACTCCATCTGTTGGTTAGAAGCTGATTTAATTGGTCTTTGTGAATCTTAGCTGTCGTGTTTGTAAGATGCAGATAAGAATGCCTATCTTCCAACATCGTTGTCAATATTAAGTATGTTTTTCTTTTCTTTTGTCATCCTAGTGTTCATAATGACCCTTCTTAATTTTAAAACATAAGTCACAACTGTTTAACAATGGTTGGCAAACAAGCTATTCCATTCTCTCTTTCTAGAGCCTGGAGAAGACATATAGAAATGATACCTTGCAAGGGGAAGGAAAAGAAGGAAGAACAGGTCATCAGATGGCTGAAGGAGAAAATATATTTGGTATCTGCCACATCTTTGCATCCTTCAATGACACTTTTGTCCATGCCACTGATCTTTCTGATAAGGAAGCCATCTGCTGTGTGACTGATTGTTATTAATGGTGAACGGCACCTCAGTACTTATGGTAAGTTTGGCTAAGAACTCAGAGTCAAGAACTCAAATATAAGTGAAAGTTTATTTAGAAAATCACAGAGGTAGAAGTGAGCCAGCTGGGCTGTGTGGATGCAGGAAACAAGATACAGAGGCAAAAGAAGGGCCCTTGGAGTTTATGAAAAAGAAAGCAGAGGTATGTGCCTTGGGGGAAGAAATGGGGAAAGAAATGCACAGGCATGTGAAAGAGAGATTGAGGATGTCAACTCCATCCCCTCCATAACACCTGTGTTTACCTTCTGTGGACAGGAATCCTCAAATCATTGTTTTCTGTTAATAAATTGTCTTTGTGTTAGCTAAAAAAAGAAAATAACAATGGTTCGTAAATAATATGCTCAATAAACATTTGAATATCTGCCATCATCTCACGTATTTGTTTATATGATTACTACCTATGGGCCCCCATTAATATATAAGCTCCATGAGAATGAGGTAAGTGTCTTATTCAACACCGTCCTCCTCTCCTTGTATGTGGCAGACACTCAGGAAACACTGGTTGTTTCGATCAATGAAATGTCAGCTATATGGTAACTAATGTAAATATTATTGTTATTCTTTGTGGTTAAAATTACCTAGTTAAAATCCAACATAAACACAAATATATAAAAACAAAAGCAGTATTTATGTTTGTATTTGAAGGAAGGTTTAAAATGAATTATGTAAGTGTCTATCTCAAGAACACAGGAAAAGAGCAAAGCCAAGCCAAAGAAAGTAGAAAGAAGGAAATTCTAAAATTAAGGTCAGAAATCAATGAAATAGGAAACAAATATAAAACAGAAAAAAAACTAACAAACCAAATTTAATTTATTAAAAATACTACTATAGCTAACAAGTCTTACCCAGAGAAAAGGAAGAAAACAAAATATTACCAATGTCAGAGATTTAAAAAAAGGTCAATGTTAATATGGATACTAAAAACATTAAAAAGGGCAATGTTGAGAAAACTTTAGGCATCTATCTGTAAAGGAAATAGAAAAATTTCATGAGAAACCATTAACCAAAAGCAATGGAATCTAAATGATTATATATCTTTTGATGAAGTTGAATATATTGTTAAGAAAACTTGCCACAAGAAAACTCTGAAACCAAATGGCTTCCTCATAAATGCTTCTTAATATTTATAATAAGAGTGAGCTTTTACCATTCCAGAGTAAAGAAGAGGAACACTTAACACATTTTTTACTCTAGCATAGCCTTCATACCAAAGTCTTACCAGGACAATAAAAAAAAGGGAAAATTAGTAACCAAAGATAGATATAATATTTTTTAAAAACCAGATAATATAATATAGCAATATAAAAATTATATATAATGTATATATAACTATTATATATATATATCATATTATATAAAATAATCAAGAGCAAAGAATTGTTATTAGAGACCAAGACTAAAATATCCATACTCCTTGTATTCCCAATTATTATGTATGGCTGTGAAAGCTGACAATAAAGAAGGAAAAAAATTGATTCATTCAAAATATTGTTGTAGGAGCATTCTACAAATATCCTTAAACCTCCAGCAAGATGAACAAATGGGCCCTAGAGAAAATTAAGCCTGAAACATTGCTGGAGGCAAAAACGACAAAACTGAAGCTGCCCTACTTCAAGCACATTATGAATCATGAGGAGGCAGGTTTGTTTGGAAGACAGTAATGCTGGGGAAAATAGAAGATGGCAGGAAAAGAAGAAGAACAAATATGAGGAGGAGACAAAATGGCGGCAGAATAGACAGATGTGTCCTGAGCCTTGTCCCGGAGCAAATAGAGGAAGCAGCTGAAACGAGTGGAATCCAGCCCGAATTGGCGAAGGAGGCGCAGCTGGTGAGACAGTTTGCAGCTGGGAAGGGCAGAGATCCCCCCGATAAAGGTAAAATCAAAGATCTAGGCAGTAGAATCTGCCGGACCTCTGTGCCCAGAAGGTCGGGTAGAAACTACACAGCACCAAGCCGCGTCCCTGAGGACAGGCAAAGCGTCTGACTGAAAAAAAAAAAAAAAAAGGGTCCATGGGACTGCAGGAGGTAGGGGATTTTAGACCTTGGAGTGTGGATTTGGGATCTGAGCTCTAAGGCAGCCCTGAAGAGCTGCCGGACTGCTCAGTGCCAGCAAGAGAGGAACTTGCAGAGACGCGGTCCCTCCTCACACTGGGGCCTGCGCCTTTCTCCACTGAACCTAGTTTGTAGGACCTTTAGGATACAGACAATTACCTGTGGCTGAGGTGCAGAAGAAGGAGTGGGGTTGTGGAATCGGGGGAGAGTAGGCAGCGGACGGTCCAGGAGAGGTGGAAGCAAGTCTGGTTCTGAGTCATATCTAAGCCCCGGTTGCCATTTTCTCCTGAGAGATAGCCCCTCCCTCCAGTCTCCAGGGAACCAATATAGCCACACCCAGATCCCACACTAATTAATACCATGGAATCTGAATACTCCCTGAGGCCATAGGATCTGCCCTAAAGAGAAATCTTTAGAAGTTAGGCACGTCAATTACACAGCTACACTGCCAGGGCCCTTCAGAGTGCTTCAGTGTGCCTCGCTGGCAAACTTACCACAGGTGCTTCTGTGAGCCACCACTGGGAGTGAGCGCCTATCCACCACAGGTGCAGCAGCGAAAGCTGAGTCTGCCCACCCCATAACTGCAGAACTCTGGGCATCACAGTCACACCTTTCCAGAGTGCAGGCCCCCTGAGCCACATCACCCCAACAGACAGTTCCTTGGTGCCACTGTGAGTCCCCACTGGGCACACGTGATTTCAATTAAGGGTGCAAGACAGCAAAAATTGGGATGCTCCCCTCCATGGCTGCTGACTTCTAGACACTGCAGTTGTGCCTCTCAAGCTCGCAGGCCTACATTAAGAGAACCCAAATAGCTCAAGTAGGGAGCTACACTAGATTACCAAGCCCAGGAAAACTGAGAGATTACACCAGTAGCACCATCACCAAAAGAACCTGGGTAGCAAAGCAATTGGATCTACAATTAAAACATTACAGGAAAACATGGGGAGACAAAAAAGCAACTCCCAAAGGAAAGAAAAAGAGGAATCACCAGAAAGGTAGTTAAATAAAATTGAGGCTAGCAGCTTAACAGAGAAAGAATTCAGAGTAATGGTTATAAGGATGTTTAAATGGATGGATGACAAATACACACAACTCAATGAGAACTATAAGGAGCTGAATGAGAATGTCACCAACATGAAAAGAAACCAAGAAGAGATGAAGAATGACATAGCTGCAATAAAGAACACATTGGAAGGCTTAAACAGTAGACTAGAAGAGGCTGAGGACTGTATCAGCGAATTAGAAGACAAGGTAGGAAAAAACACACAAACACAGCAGCAACTGGAAAGAAGACTTAAAAAGCAAGAGGAGAGCCTAAGGGAGCTTTGGGACAACATAAAATGAAACAATATTAGAATAATAGGGATACCAGAAAGAGAAGAAGAGAAGCAAGGAATAGAAAACCTGTTTGAAGAAATAATGACAGAAAACTTCCCTGATATTGGCAAGAAAAAAACTATGCAAGTCCAAGAAGTACATAGAGTCCCAAACAAGTTGAACCCCAAAAGACTGACACCAAGACACATCATAATTAAATTGGTGAACACCAATGACAAAGTAAGAATCTTAAAGGCTGCCAGAGAGAGACAGAAAGTTACCTACAAGGGATCTCCTATTAGAATATCAACTGATTTCTCAACAGAAACACACCAGGCCAGAAGGGAATGGAATGAAATATACAAAGTGATGCAAAGCAAGGGTCTGAATCCAAGAATACTATACCCAGCAAGGCTATCATTCAAAATTGAAGGTGGAATCAGGAGCTTCACAGACAAAAAAGGGCTAAGAGAGTTTATCACTACCAAGCCAGCAATGCAAGAGATGCTAAAGGGACTGCTGTAAAAAGAAGAAAGAGAAAGGCAAAAAGAAACACAAACACTTAGGAAAAATATGACAACAAACATGTACTTGTCAATAATAACTTTAAATGTAAATGGATTAAATGCACCAATCAAAAGACATAGGGTAGCTGAATGGATAAGAAAACATGACCCATATATTTGCTGTCTACAAGAGACCCACCTCAGAGCAAAGGATTCCCACAGACTGAGAGTGAAGGGATGGAAAAACATTATTCAGGCAAATGGAAATGAGAAAAAGCTGGGGTTGTGATACTTATCTCTGATAAAATAGACCTCAAAGTAAAGGTCATAACAAGAGATAAGGAAGGCCACTATATAATACTAAAGGGAGCAATTCAACAAGAAGATATAACTCTGGTAAACATATATGCACCCAATGCAGGAGCAACCAAATACATAAAAAAAACTCCTAGAAAATATCAAGGGAGAGATCGACAACGATACAATCATAGTACCGTGTTCCCCGAAAATAAGACATCCTCTGAAAATAAGACCTACTTACAGGTTTCCTTCTGAGTGAAATATAAGGCATCCCCCGAAAATAAGGCCCAGGCTCTGTCTCAGAATGAAAATTAATTTACCGTAAACTGGTCGCTAGGGCCGTCCTGACTGGCGTCTAGCAACCAGTGACGTTATGCGTAGTCCTGACGTCACTGCTGTGTGGAGGCAGAGCGGGGCGGAAGAGAGGAGGAGACTTTTGCAGATGCGTGTAGAAGAACAGGAGGATTAGAGCGGACGGGACGTGGCGAAGGTGGTGAGTGCTGGTCTGTCTCTGGTGACACTACCTGATGCTCGCGGCCGCCTTCATGATGACTGAAGGTTCTCAGTCAGTGGCAGACCCTGCTCCAGCCCAGATCCAGGCCCCAGCAAGCCCAGTGACAGTCCCCAGGCAGGCCCCAGGGGGTAAATGTCTGATAAAGGGGTAGGGGGGATGTCTGGTGAAGGTGTTCAGTGGCACAGGGGTGGAGGGAGGGGGACCACTTAAAATGACACAGGAGGATCAGAGGGGGCAATCAAAATGACACAGGAGGATCAAAAGGGGTTACTAAAATGGTAATCCCCCCTCTGATTCTCCTGTGCCATTTTGATTCCCCCCTCTGATCCCCCCTGTGTCATTTTGAGTGATCCCCCTCCCCCCACCTTGATACCCCAATTCCTTTTTTTTTACCCCTAGAAATGAGTGCAAAAAGAAAAAGCTACTCCGTGGAGTACAAGAAAGGAATCGTGGAAGACTCTTGGGGCCAAAATCTTACTGCTTTCTGCAAAGAGAAGATGTTGAGTATCCGATTGGTCCGAAAATGGCGAGCAGAGTATGGTAACCTCATTGAACAAGTGGACAAGGGAAATGCTAAAAAGCGCAAGTGTGGATCAGGTCGGCAACCATTATTTTCCGAGCTGGAAGACCTGATCTGTGACTGGGTTGTTGACAGGAGAGCAAAGGCTTTGGTTCTGAATAGGGCTCAGATTCAAGAATTTGCCCTTGCAATGGCACCACAGTTTGACATAGCCCCCGAAGACTTCAAAGCATCACAACACTGGCTGGATAATTTCCTTCAGCGAAGTGAACTGTCTTTAAGAAGATCTACCAAGATTGTTTAGGTTGGAAGATACTCACGTTATTAAGCGAGCACTTGCATTCAAGTCCTTTACTGATGATGCTGACTTCTCTAAATACAATCTTTCCAACATGATTGCTATGGATGAAACTCCAGTGTTTATGGGCCAATCATCTCAAACAACAATTGAACAGCGGGGTGCCTCCTTAGTGTACATTCCCTCCACTGCTTACGAAAGTGCACGTGTTTCCTGTATTTTGGCAATTCGTCTGGATGGCACTAAAATCCCACCTTTAATTATTTCTAAGGGCAAGAAGGAAAAGATTGAACGTGTTTTGGGCGTTTTTATTCTTGAAACTGAAAAAGCCTGGGCCACACAAGCAGTTATAAGGAAGTGGGTCGATTTAATGCTGCTGCTTGTTATGTGAGGGAGCCAAAGAGGTCTGCTAGTCTGGGATGCAGCCAGCACTCACCGCGCTAAAGACATGAAGACATTTCTTCACGAAAGAAAAATAGATCAGATAATGATTCCCGCAGGAATGACGGCCTATCTCCAGACTCTTGATATTGCAATAAACAAGCCATTCAAAGACAATTTGCGCATGGAAATTAATGACTACATTGAAAATAGAATGGAGAGAAATCAGCGTGGAAACTTTGTGAAACCCAAACTGCAAGAAGTTGTGACTTGGGTGAAGAATTTATGGGAGAAAATCACTGACAGTTGCATTGCAAATGCACTGCGAGCAGGCTACCTTGACAAGAAGTACTCATTTAAAGACAGTGCTATTGCTAAACATGAGAGATTTGGTCCACTGATTCTGAAAGAAATGGAGTCACAAGAAATTCACCAGGAAATTCAGGAATTGGATTGTTATGATGATGTTCCAGAAGATGATGACATGATTGTCATTGAATAAATGAGTAAATTCTTGATACTGTAGGATTCACAGTTTGTCTGGTTTGTGTTGACAACTACCGTACTACCATACCGTATACAGGTAATAAATTTCCTTTATTTTCATTTAACAATAAATGTGTACCGTATTCTTCTTCATGGAAAAATAAGACATCCCCTGAAAATAAGACCTAGCATGTCTTTGGGGGCAAAAATTAATATAAGACACTGTCTTATTTTCGGGGAAACACGGTAGGAGACTTTAATACACCACTGACATCACTGGAGAAATCCTCTAGACAAAAAATCAGCAATTCTAAATGATGCACTGGATCAAATGGACCTAATTGACATCTTCAGAGCATTTCACCCCAAAGCCACGGAATATACGTTCTTCTCAAGTGCACATGGGACATTTTCAAAAATAGATCACATACTGGGTCACAAGCAAAGTCTCCCCAAATTCAAAAAGATTGAAATCATATCAAGCATTTTCTCAGACCACAATGGCATAATATTAGAAATAAACTATAATAAAAACATTCCAAAAAATTCAAACACTTGGAAGCTGACTAGCATGCTATTAAACAATGATTGGGTGATCAACGAGATAAAAGAAGAAATTAAAAACATCCTGGAGACCAATGACAATAAAAACACAACAATGCAATTGCTATGGGACACAATGAAAGCAGTCCTGAGAGGGAAGTTTATAGCTCTACAGGCCTACCTCAAAAAACAAGAAAAAATGCTAATAAATCATCTAACTCAACAACTCAAAGAATTACAAAGAGAGCAACAAGAAAAGCCCACAGTGAGCAGAAGGAAGGAAATAATACAGATCAGAGCAGAAATGAATGACATAGAGACCAAAAAAATCAATACAAAAGATCAACAAAACCAAGAGCTGGTTCTTTGAAAGGATAAACAAGATTGATGAACCTCTAGCCAGGCTCACCAAGAAGCAAAGAGAGAGGACCCCAATAAACAAAATCAGTAATGAAAGAGGTGAAATAACAACAGACCCCACCAAAATAAAAAGGATTATTAAAAAATACTATGAACAACTCTATTCCAACAAACTGGACAACCTGGAGGAAATGGACATATTCCTAGAAAAATATAACCTTCCAAAACTCAAACAGGAAGAATCTAAACATCTCAATAGGCCGATAACTATGGAAGAAATTGAAGCAGTCATCAAAAACTTCCAGCAAACAAAAGCCTGGGGCCAGACGGCTTCACAGGGGAGTTTTACCAAACATTCAAGGAAGAACTAAAACCTATCCTCCTCAGACTATTCCAGAAAATTCAAGAGGAAGGAACACTTCCAAGATCCTTCTATGAAGCCAGCATCACCCTAATACCAAAACCAGATAAAGATAACACAATGAAAGAGAATTACAGGCCAATATCCCTCATGAATATAGATGCCAAAATCCTCAACAAAATTCTAGCAAATCGGATCCAGCAGTACATCAAAAAGATCATACACCATGACCAAGTAAGATTTATCCCAGGAATGCAAGGATGGTACAATATCCACAAATCAATAAACATGATACATCACATAAACAAATTGAGAGATAAGAATCACATAGTCATATCAATTGATGCAGAAAAAGCATTTGACAAAATCCAACACCCTTTCTTGATAAAAACTCTCAGCAAGGTGGGAATAGAAGGATCATACCTGAACATAATAAAAGCCATATATGACAAACCCACAGCCAACATCATACTCAATGGGCAAAAACTAAAACCATTTCCCCTAAGAACAGGAACAAGACAGGGATGCCCACTCTTACCACTCCTGTTCAACATAGTGCTGGAAGTATTAGCCATTTTGATCAGACCAGAAGAAGAAATAAAAGGCATCCAAATTGGAAAAGAAGAAGTAAAACTGTCCTATTTGCAAATGACATGATACTGTACATAGAAAACCCTAAAGACTCCATCAAAAAATTACTAGACTTAATAAATGAATTCGGCAATGTAGCAGGATACAAAATTAAGGCCAAGAAATCTATGGCATTTCTATACACCAATAATGAACTTATAGAAAGAGAGACTAAAAAAGCAATACCACTTACCATCGCACCAAAAAAATTAAGATACCTACGAATAAACTTATCTAAGGAGGTAAAGGCCTATAAGTGTAAAACTACATGACACTGAAAAAAGAGATAGAGGAAGACATAAACAGATGGAAGAACATACCATGTTCATGGATTGGTAGAATCAAATCATCAAAATGTCCATACTACCCAAAGCAATCTATAAATTCAATGCAATTCCCATTAAAATACCAATGACATATTTCACAGACCTAGAAAGAACTTTCCAAAAATTTATCTGGAATAAAAAAAGACCCCAAATAGCTGCAGCAATCCTGAGAAAGAATAACAAGGTAGGTGGGATCTCAATACAGGATATCAAGCTGTATTACAAAGCCACTATTCTTAAAACAGCCTGGTACTGGCACAAGAACAGACATATAGATCAATGGAATAAAATAGAGAACCCAGAAATTGACCCAAATCACTATGCTCAATTAATATTTGACAAAGAGGCACGAACATACAATGGAATCAAGACAGTCTCTTCAACAAATGGTGTTGGGAAAATTGGACAGATACATTCAAAAAAATGAAGCTAGATCACCAACTTACACCATACACAAAAATAAACTCAAAATGGATAAAGGATTTAAACATAAGATGGGAAATCATAAAAATACTAGAGGAATCCACAGGCAGAAAAATCTCAGACATATGCCGAAGGAACTTCTTCGCTGATACTGCCCCTAGGGCAATGGAAACTAAAGAGAAAATAAACAAATGGGACTACATGAAAATAAAAAGCTTTTGCACAGCAAAGGAAACCATCAATAAAACAACAAGAAAGCCCACTGCATGGGAGAACATATTTGCCAATGATATCAACCATAAGGGTTTAATCTCCAACATTTACAGGGAACTCATGCAGCTTAACAAAAAGAAGATAAACAACCCAATCAAAAAATGGGCAACTGATCTAAATAGACACCTTTCGAAAGAAGACAGAAGGAAGGCCAAGAGACATATGAAAACCTGCTCAAAGTCACTAATCATCAGAGAGATGCAAATCAAAACAACAATGCGGTACCATCTCACACCTGTCAGAATGGCTATTATCAACAAATCAACAAAGCACAAGTGCTGGCGAGGATGCGGAGAAAAAGGAACCCTTGTGCACTGCTGGTGGGAATGCAGACTGGTGCAGCCACTGTGGAGAACAATATGGAGTTTCCTCAAAAAACTGAAAATGGAACTCCCATTTGACCCAGTGATCCCACTTCTAGGAATATATCCCAAGAAACTAGAAACACCAATCAGAAAGGATATATGCACCCCTATGTTCATAGCAGCACAATTCACCATAGCTAAGATTTGGAAACAGCCTAAGTGCCCATCAGCAGATGAGTGGATTAAAAAACTGTGGTACAACTACACAATGGAATACTACGCTGCGGTAAAAAAGAAGGAGTTCCTACCATTTGCAACAACATGGATGGAGATGGAGAGTATTATGTTAAGTGAAATAAGCCAGGCAGAGAAAGATAAATATCACATGATCTCACTCATTTGTGGAATATAATGAACGGCATAGACTGATGAACAAGAACAGATCCAGAGACTGAGAAACGTCGAACAGCACGTCATACCTCAGGGAAGGTAGGGGAGGGTGGGGGTAAGGGGGAGAGATCAACCAAGGGACTTGTGTGCATGCATATGAGCCTAATCAATGGACACAGACAACAAGGGTGTGGGGCATAAGTGGGGGGTGGGGGGTTATGGGGGAATAATTTGTGTTTTTGCCTCCCTGACAAAGTTTATATAAAGTTAGAAAAAGAAATTGACACTTAGTTTGAAATTGAATTGCCATGGCCTAGAGCAAAGAATATCCTTACATGATATTATTCTACAATGTCATTATAATTTTAGATATTTTACAACAGCATATTGTACAATTATCCCAAACTTAAAAACTTATTCTTGGAATGTTTGGCAGCAATTAAAAATAAAAAAAGGGACATGAAACGATATAACCCCTTTCAGAAAGAATTAGGGAGCTGGGAAGGCACTTGAGCGTTCTATATTGGCCCCTCCTGCCTTTTGTGCCAAGAGGGACCCTCTTCTCACAATCCAATTGCCCTCAGCTGTTGCCTGAGCTTTCTGTTCATGCTGAGCTTGAAGCCTCGTGGTGGCTGGTACCATGGATCTGTCTCTCTCCCAATCGTGTGAGCTGGGCCCTCCCTGGAGAAGAAACCTGAATTCCCCGAGATATGTGATCAGTGCTGGGGCCCCGCCAGCAGGCCAGGGGATCCCAAGGCAGGTGCTGGGCGTGGAGGCCACGGGGGCATAGGCTACCAAGGAGACAGAACTGAACCTCACATCACCCTGCTTTGGCCCCAGAGGATGACTGGTTAGCCAGAGACGGGTAAGATTCCTCAGGGAAGGAACAGCCTAAGACAGGCACAGTCGCAGAGGGGCCATCAGGAGAGAACTTGGGGATCAACAGAGGTGGGGCACAGACCCTCACCCCCCCAACCTTGCAGGGGCCTGAACCCTCACCCCGTCTGAGGAAGGTCTCCTGCCCCCATGGCTGCTTTGCTTCCCACGCCCAGCTCATATCGGGACACAGGTGACAGACAGTGACTTGGCCCAGCTCAGATTGGGACCCAGGTAACAGACAGAGACTTGGCCGACAGCAGCTGCCCTATATCTAAATCCAGCCTAGCACCAGGAATGCTCAGGGCCTACTCAAGAATGCAAATAATCCTTTCCACTAATATTTACAGGGTAAACTAAGATTGTTGGTAGAGTATTAAATTTGACAGTAAAATAATAATCAAGTTTTCAGATTAATTTAAATAGGCTAATTGAAATAAGTGAATATTCAAGAAAATTTAATTGTACTGGACAAAAAGCTGTTCCTAAAGTGGTAACTAAAATTTCTATTGGTAGTTCATCTTATGGTAAAATTCCTGAACATGCAATGAAACTAAAGCAGTCATATTTTTGTGCAAAAAATTAAAATTTAAAGTTATCAAGACTACATTATAAAATTTACAAAAGCCTCCATTAATCAAAAAAGGGGGGATAGTAGGGTAATATCATGTAAGGAAAAATATCCTATAAGTAAATTACATCTAGAAAACTTTTACTTACAAAATTAATTTTCATTTCTAATGCTAACAGCAAGACACCCATGAAAAACACACATGGTGTCTAAATAAGACAAAGGAAAATCGTTTGGGCAAAAATAAAAAGGATTCCAAATCAATTATATAGAACAGATTCCTTTATTAACTTTTGGTCGAGAATATGTTTGTATATTTTCAGAAAACAACTCCAAGACCATGTGGATTCCTGCAACAGAGAGGAATTGACAGGTCTGCTCCAACCATGAAGACAAGAGGAGAAACAGTCCAGAGATGGAAGACGCTGATAACTCCTTGCCACGCTAGCAGTCAGCAGCTGTGCGACGCAGCAGGTTGCCTAGGACCAAACCAGAGAGGGTCGGACCTGCATTGCCACCATGTGCCCACCATCCAGATATCATTGCTGACATGTACACTTAAGGAACTGTTTGACATTGAAACGGGGACTCAGAACTGTTAGACATTGAAATTGGTACTCAAACATTTTTTGTTATTATACGTTTATTTCTAGTCTGCAGAGGCAAGATTTTTTAAAGGAAAGAAAAGGGGAAAAAATAGATACAGAGGCAAAGAAGCATTGAACAGACTGTCAAACTACAGCGGGAAGGCAGAGGAGGTTGGGGGGGGCTGTAAGAGATCAACCGAAGGACTTGTACGCATGCATATAAGCATAACAATGGATAAAAGACACTGGGGGGGGGGGCAGGTAAAGGCATGTATTGGGGGGAAGGGGGTCGGGGGGAGGTCAATGGGAAAAAAAAAGGAAACATATGTACTACTATTTGTAATACTTGAAACAATTAAATAAATAAATAAATAAATAAATAAATAAATAAATAAATAAATAAAAAAGAACAAATATGAGATGGATTGACTTCATAAAAGAAGCTATAGGCATGAGTCTACAGGAGCTGAGCAGGGCTGTTGAGAACTGGACATTGTAAATATCAGTCACTGATAAGAGTTGCCAGGAATTGGAGCCTACTCAACTGTACTTAATATACAACATATAAATCTTCATTATCTATAATAATAAAACCATAATATGCTAATTAGACCAGACGTCCTTCTGGACAACCTTCTGGACGAAGTCCAGGCTGCGAGGGAAGCCCAGGTTCTGGGTGCCAGAGGGAAGCCGGTGCCAGCAGCTGGGGGAAGGATGGCCTACTCTTGCACAAATTTTGTGCATCAGGCCTCTAGTATATGTATTAATGGGGCTCATTCTAGTTATCGAAAAGTGACTTAACATGTTAACATTCAGATATCAATCAATACCACAACTATCTTCATAGCAGCACTATATTTAAATTTATATACTATATAGCTATGAGAATAAATTTATTATAATTAAATGCAAAAACATAGATGAATATCACAAAGATAGTACTAAGCAAAAGAAGCAAAACAAAGTATGATGAGTCAGATAGTGGCTGAGCTTGGATGGAGGTAGTAGTGCCCAGGGGGAGGCAGGGGTGAGGCTGGAAATGTTTTCTTGATGTTAGTGATCGTTACTTCGATGGGTTCAATATTGAAAATTCATCAAGATAATCAATTATGATTAGTGTACCTTTCTGGATAAATGTTTATACTTCAAAGTAATTTAGATGAAGCACACACAAATAAATCTAATAATACAGCCTAATACTGGGCCTGTAAGCTTAGCATTTGTGTTCATGGTATATTTCTGCAGATTCCCACTGTGATCACTGTAATGTCAAATAAATCATGTTTAGTATAAGGTAAGAAGAAAAATTAAATAAACGAATGCAATAAGAACAAAGTTGTTTAGTCTGGACAGCAGGTGCTCATATAAATGTAGAAATAGATGAGTCCATAGTACTATTTCACTTCTTCTCTTCAGAGTTTACACTGTAATAATTATTTAGTGCTAAAAATACATTATCATTTTTAAGGTCCAAAGGTAATTTTATTGCATAGATATGTTAAAGTCCATCTAAAAAATACCCTTCAGCTCAGCTGGTGTCGCTCAGTGGTTGAGTGTCTACCAATGAACCAAGAGGTCATGGTTCCACTGTTGGTCAGGGCACATGCCCAGGTTGCGGGCTTGATCCCCAGTATGGGGTGTGCAGGAGACACCCGATGGATGATGTTTATCTCTCATAGATATTTCTATCTCTCTATCCATCTCCCTTCCTCTCTCTAAAATTCAGAAAAAAAAAAAAACACATTAAAAAAACACACCTTCACCTGAACATTTTAGGTGGTTTCCAAATTACTGCCATTCTAAACAGTGCCTGCATGGACTCCTTTTATAATGACTAAAGTGCTCTGCTTCTGACAATCTGTCAGGTATGTTCCATTCCACCATCACTCACTGCCAGGTGCACACATTCACATGGCAGTAAGAAATGTCTCCCAGTGCACACACAAGAATCTTCATTATCCCAGAACTCTTCCAAATGGCATCTTATCAGTTTGTTATAAAAGAACGTTCCTGGAGTATAGTTCTGTTCAGAAATCTTAGAAGGTCTATGTAAAGAAACTTTGAACTCTGCCATGTTATTAGCTGAGGAGATTGGGACATCATGGTGCAGTTGCCCTAAAAATTTCCTATAATTAACATTGTGCATATTTTTAAATCTAAAATGAAGTGCTCTCTTTGTGAGTATAATTTAAGTTCCTAGTAATGCCTGTATTTCTCAGGTTTTCTTATTCCAATAAAACCACATTCTTTTTTTTTTAAATAAATCTTTATTCAGATTATTACAATTGTTTCTCCTTTTCCCCCCCATAGCTCCCCTCCACCCAGTTCCCACCCCACCTTCTGCCCTTACCGACCCCCCACTGTCCTCATCCATAGGTTTATGATTTTTGTCCAGTCTCTTCCTGAAACCCCCATAACCCTTTCCCCCTGAGAATTATCAGTCCACTCCCTTTCTATGCCCCTGATTCTATTATATTCACCAGATTATTCTGTTCCTCAGGTTTTTAATTCACTTGACTTTTAGGTTCACTTGTTGATAGATATGTATTTGTTGTTCATAATTTTTATCTTTACTTTTTTCTTCTTCCTCTTCTTTAAGAATACCTTTCAGCATTTCATATAATACTGGTTTGGTGGTGATGAACTCCTTTAGCTTTTTCTTGTCTGTGAAGATCTTTATCTGTTCTTCAATTCTGAATGATAGCTTTGCTGGGTAGAGTAATCTTGGTTGTAGGTTCTTGCTATTCAACACATTGAAAATTTCTTGCCACTCCCGTCTGGCCTGCATAGTTTCTGTTGAGAAATCAGCTGACAGTCGTATGGGTGCTCCCTTGTAGGTAATTAACTGTTTTTCTCTTGCTGCTTTTAATATTCTCTCTTTGTCTTTTGCTCTTGGCATTTTAATTATGATGTGTCTTGGTGTGGTCATCTTTGGATTCCTTTTGTTTGGGGTTCTGTGCGCTTCCTGGACTTGTAAGTCTATTTCTTTCACCAGGTGGGGGAAGTTTTCGGTCATTATTTCTTCAAATAGGTTTTCAGTATCTTGCTCTCTCTCTTCTTCTGGCACCCCCATAATTCTGATGTTGGTACGCTTGAAGTTGTCCCAGAGTCTTCTTACACTATCTTCAACTTTTTGGATTTTTTTTTTTTCTTTTTGCTTTTTCGGTTGAGTATTTTTTCCTTCTTTGTATTTCAATTCTTTGACTTGATTTTTGTGTTCCTCTAGTCTGTTTTTGGGTCTCTGTATAATATTTTTTATTTCAGTCAGTGTATGTTTAATTTCTAGTTGGTCTTTTTTTGTATCTTTGAGGGTCTCGTTATATTTATCGGCCTTTTCTAGGATATTCTTGAAAAGCCTTATAACCGTGGTTTTGAATTCTATATCCAGTCGTTTGTTTTCCTCCATTTCTTTTGTTTGTGATCTGTTTCTTTGATGCTGCATTTTCACTGCTTCCCTGAGTTGGTAGGGTAGATTTGTGTGCTAGGTTTCCTATATGGCCCAGTGGGTTGGCCTCCCCAGTTAACCTGAGGTGGACACTCTTGGTGCACCCCTTTGTGGACTGTGTGTACAGCCTTGTTGTAATTAAGTCTTGATTGTTGTTGGTATCACTGGGAGGAATTGACCTCCAGGCCAGTTGGCTGTAAGGATCAGCTGTGTCTACGCTGGGAGAAGTTCGGTGCTGGAGACAGCCTTATAGGATTAGACTTGCAAAATTGCAATAGCCTCTGTGCTCAGCTTGGATGGGGTGGAGTCTCAGGGCGGAGCAGACAGTCTTGGCTTCCCGTCAGCCTTGCCCTTGCGTGCACGCGCGTGCCTTCAGACCTCTGCCTTCCCCGGCTCCCAAGTCTCTGGCCGAGAGTCCAGATTCCCCCCACAAGAGCGTGGGTCCCCAGGGGCTCGCCTGGAACTGGGGTTCAGTGCAGTCAGAACTGGGGCTCAGTGCAGTCAGTAGCCTCTGACTCCCTTCCACTAGGGAAAGCCTGTGGCAACCTCCGCAGCCTTTGTGAGCACTGGCACGCGCGCGCCTTCAGACCTCTGCCTTCCCCGGCTCCCGAGTCTCTGCCCGAGAGTCCAGATTCCCCCCGTAAGAGCGTGGGTCCCCAGGGGCTCGCCTGGAACTGGGGTTCAGTGCAGTTGGGTGCTTCCTTCCCCCTTCCGCCAGAGAAAGTCAGCCAGGCTCTCAGCCGCCCTTCCTCTCTACGCGCACAAAGACCCTTTGCCGTATCTCCAGTTCTCTGTGAGCTTTTCTCTTTCCTTCTAGTTGTAGAATTTTCACTCAGCCAGCTTTCCTGTGGTTCTGGATGGTGTCCGTTCTGTCTTTCAGTTGTAGTTTTGAAATTGTTGTGCGAGGCAGCAGTTTAGGTGCTTACCTATGCCGCCATCTTGGTTTCTCCCCTAAAACCACATTCTTGTTGAAAGAAAAAGGAAGAAATAAAAAGAAATAGGCATCTAGCTCTGAAAACATACTGGTTCCTCATTTCTCCCAACACTGTGTATTTTCATACTAGTAAATTAACATTATATGTTCAAAGTGATAGGTAGATGGTCATAATTCATTAATCCATAGTTCAAAAGCAAGGGTGAAATGTCTTTCTTGCCACCATTTATCTAAATGAGAATAAGACTGTGATTCTGACTTCACTGCAATGAGATTGTTTATAAAAGGAAATAGCTCTTCTTCACATGAGATGCAACATTTTCACTGGTGAATACAGCTGAGTCTTTGTAATGGCTCTAAGACAAAGACAGTAAAAGGAGATAAATCTATTGAGGGAACTGCATAGAACAAACCTGGCCAAAGACTAAAACCCTGTAAAATTTGATTTGAGTCAAGCAGAGAGAGGAACTTCCTCTTCAAAATACATGGTAGATAGCATCTCATTTCTTTAAAATGTTTAGGCAAGATAAGCCAATTCAGAATGATATCCAGTGTCACTTTCCCAGGAAAATATGTCTCGGGGGATGATTGATTCAATAGTCTTGTAATAAGTAAGTGTAAAGGAGTCTTACATCCACTTCTTTCTCTTTAGTCTGTTGTTATTTTACTTTATTTATAATGAACCCAACTTGCTTGGAAGTGTAATTAAAAATTCATAAAAGCAAAATGAGTAAAAAAAATGTGTCATTGCTGTAGTGTACCCCCATCTTACAAAGGACGCCTCAAGAAGTTGAATTATGGAGTCATTTATTAAAAGCCGGCAGCATACGAGGGAGCAAAAGCGCTCCAGACATCGCAGCCCCGAAAAGCTCGCCACATCTGGCTTATATGCAGAATATCACAAAGGTATGGATTACATCTTTGGGCTTGGAATGAGGAACCTGGTTTGTGAAAAGCATTTTCACAGCAACAAAATTGAGCAAGCTAGTTACCTAAAGTATCTACGAATCACTGAATCAACAGAAACCCATTATCTGGGACCACCGGGGCAATTTAGAAAAATTGTGCTGTCCAGATTCTGGGACCACTGAGTCAACTGGAATGCATTATCTGTAGCTACTGAGGCAATTTAGGGTCTGTTCTGATTCTGGGGCCACTGAGTCAACCGAAACTCAGTTATCTGTAGCTACTGAGACAATTTGGGATAATTGAGCTGTCCTGGTTCCCAGAAGAATGTGCTTCAGTAACCAGTGAGATCACAATCAATGGGATATTCAAACCACTGTCAATGGAGTATTGGGATAGCATACATAAGTTCAGAAAATCAAAATATCTTTCTATTGTTTTAGCAAACAAATAAGTACAGAACCCAAACAGCAGTTTCTACCTGAGATGATTGCTACCATACTTCATCATCATGCATTTTTGTTTTCTCATGCCTCTGAGAAAAAGTTGTTATTGACTTTGTACTCTAACTTTGAGTTGCTGTCACTTGGGGGTAATTTGCTCTAAAAACCTTACATACTGACCTGAGACATTTGCTGATGAATGTTTTTTGTTTTCTTCCTTTGAAATTGTTGACAATATTAGGCTTTCCATTATATAGGAGAAAGCTGCTTCAAAATCCAAAGATAAGTGACAACACAGTAGGATAAATGTGCAAATTATTCTTCAAATAAAATCTTTGAAAAAACGAACATCTGTTTGAGACTAGAGCTATTAGAGGGAATGTTCTGCACAAACAATATGCCATGCAGAGTAGTTGTACAATAATGCAGTGAAATTGTTTAATGAACTCATAAAAGAGGGAATCTAGTAAAGGAAATGTATGCGGTGCACTCTGGAGATATTTGACAGTCTTCAAGAGCAGATGTGATTATGACTATAATTATTTTAGTAAACTGAGCCATAATTTCTCCTTCTGTTGGAAAACAAGGTAAAGTATATTATGAATCCTAAGTAGAAAAAAACTTTTAAACATAAATAATTCATGCAAATTTTGACTCTTGGAGCTGCAGCATTGCTTTCATTTTCCTTTTTCATTGAGGTGTACCTTTGTAAATACAGCTGAGCAGAGTATGTATTCAATATGTAACTAGTTGGATTATATGTGTACTTTGGGGAAATTGTTTTAATATTTTGTAGACATGACTTTCACCATAGATTTGGATGCCATAAAACAATATCATTTTGTCTCTAAGAGTACCAAGTATTTATAAGATTTTGGTGTGTAGTGGATTAGAGTAATATTATTTTATTATCAGAAAAACTCAATCAGAGACCCTAGCCTTCAGTGTTGAACATGAAGGCTATATGGCCTTTAAAATGTTTTTTTTTTTAATTGTTTGAAGTATTACAAATAGTAGTACATATGTCTCCTTTTTTTTTTTTCTTCCCCATTGACCTTTCCCTGGTCTCCCCTTCCCCCCAGTACATGCCTTTACCTGCCCCCTCCTCCCAGTGTTTTTTATCCATTGGTTATGCTTAAATGCATGCGTACAAGTCCTTCGGTTGATCTCTTACAGCCCCCCCCCCCACACAACCTCCTCTGCCTTCCCACTGTAGTTTGACAGTCTGTTCAATGCTTCTTTGCCTCTGTATCTATTTTTCCCCATTTCATTCCTTTAAAAAATCTTGCCTCTGCAGACTAGAAATAAACATATAATAACAAAAAATGTTTGAGTCCCAATTTCCATGTCCAACAGTTCTGAGTCCCCATTTCAATGTCAAACAGTTCCTTATGTGTACATGTCAGCAATGATATCTGGATGGTGGGCACATGGTGGCAATGCAGGTCCGACCCTCTCTGGTTTGGTCCTAGGCAACCTGCTGCGTCGCACAGCTGCTGACTGCTAGCGTGGCAAGGAGTCATCAGCGTCTTCCATCTCTGGACTGTTTCTCCTCTTGTCTTCCTGGTTGGAGCAGACCTGTCAATTCCTCTCTGTTGCAGGAATCCACACGGTCTTGGAGTTGTTTTCTGAAAATATACAAACATATTCTCGACCAAAAGTTAATAAAGGAATCTGTTCTATATAATTGATTTGGGATCCTTTTTATTTTTGCCCAAACGATTTTCCTTTGTCTTATTTAGACACCATGTGTGTTTTTCATGGGTGTCTTGCTGTTAGCATTACAAATGAAAACTAATTTTGTAAAGTAAAAATTTTCTAGATGTAATTTACTTATAGGATATTTTTCCTTACATGATATTACCCTACTATCCCCCCTTTTTTGATTAATGGAGGCTTTTGTAACTTTTATAATGCAGTCTTGATGACTTTAAATTTTAATTTTTTGACAAAAATATGACTGCTTTAGTTTCATTGCATGTTCAGGAATTTTACCATGAGATGAACTACCAATAGAAATTTTAGTTACCACTTTAGGAACAGCTTTTTGTCCAGTACAATTAAATTTTCTTGAATATTCACTTATTTCAATTAGCCTATTTAAATTAATCTGAAAACTTGATTATTATTTTACTGTCAAATTTAATACTCTACCAACAATCTTAATTTACCCTGTAAATATTAGTGGAGAGGATTATTTGCATTCTTGAGTAGGCCCTGAGCATTCCTGGTGTTAGGCTGGATTTAGATATAGGGCAGCTGCTGTCGGCCAAGTCTCTGTCTGTTACCTGGGACCCAATCTGAGCTGGGCCAAGTCACTGTCTGTCACCTGTGTCCCGATATGAGCTGGGCATGGGAAGCAAAGCAGCCATGGGGGCAGGAGACCTCCCTCAGACGGGGTGAGGGTTCAGGCCCCTGCAAGGTTGGGGGGGTGAGGGTCTGTGCCCCACCTCTGTTGATCCCCAAGTTCTCTCCTGATGGCCCCTCTGCGACTGTGCCTGTCTTAGGTTGTTCCTTCCCTGAGGAATCTTACCCGTCTCTGGCTAACCAGTCATCCTCCGGGGCCAAGCAGGGTGATGTGAGGTTCAGTTCTGTCTCCTTGGTAGCCTATGCCCCCGTGGCCTCCAAGCCCAGTACCTGCCTTGGGATGCCCTGGCCTGCTGGCGGGGCCTCAGCACTGATCACATATCTCGGGGAACTCAGGTTTCTTCTCCAGGGAGGGCCCAGCTCACACGATTGGGCGAGAGACAGATCCATGGTACAGCCACCACGAGGCTTCATGCTCAGCATGAAAAGAAAGCTCAGGCAACAGCTGAGGGCAATTGGATTGTGAGAAGAGGGTCCCCCTTGGCACAAAAGGCAAGAGGGGCCAATATAGAATGCTCAAGTGCCTTCCCAGTGCCTTAATTACTTCTGAAAGGGATTATATCCTTTCATGTCCTTTTTTTTTTTTTTTTTTTTTTTTTAAATTGCTGCCAAACATTCCAAGAATTAGTTTGTAAGTTTATTTGGGATAATTGTACAATATGCTGTTGTAAAATATCTAAAATTTTAATAACATTGTAGAATAATATCATGTAAGGATATTCTTTGCTCTAGGCCATGGCTATTAAATTTCAAACTGGCTGTCAATTTCTTTTTGTAACCTTATATAAATTTTGTCAGGAAGGCAAAAAACACAAATTATTTCCCCATAACCCCCCACCCCCTACTTATGTCCCACCCCCTTGTTGTCTGTGTCCATTGATTAGGCTCATATGCATGCACACAAGTCCCTTGGTTGATCTCTCCCCCTTACCCCACCCTCCCCTACCTTCCCTGTGGTATGACGTGCTGTTTATTTTATTTTTTTTTAATTTCTGAGGTCAACCAGTTTGATTTGAAGTGGATTCATTGACCACATATTATATTTCAAGTTTATTTGATATTTCTATGCAAACTGATTAGATATGCACTTCTCTATTATTTTTACCCTTCTCCATTTGGGAAATTGCATATTTTCATATTCATAACTCTAGTTAATAATTTCAGGAATGTTACATTTTCTATATATTGCCTTTATCACTCTTATTAACTGAAATTACTGCTAGAAGGAAATTAATCAGACAAATTAGGATGCTTATTCATGAAACCTAGATTATAGTAAACCCCAAGATTAAGACTAATGAAACAATTACTTATTTAATCATTATTAAAAAAGAGCACATTGCTCAGATATCTGACAGTAACCGTGGCAAGCATTAAAAGTAGACAAATGAATGTATTTTCCTTGACTGCTCTTTTATGAAAGTAGGATTATTATCACCTGCTGGGAGTTTGATTTCATATTCGACATTTTCCCTATAAGAAAAAGTCTCTTACTAGAAAATGATAAAGACCTAATGTCTCCAGTAAATTTCTGTTCCTTGAAACTTAAGCTATCTGACTCTGACTTTTCAAAATGTAAAGATGTACTAGTATGTGAGCCCAGATGGTGTTGCTCAGTGGTTGAGTGTCGACCCATGAACCAGGAGGTCACATTTAGATTCCCAGTCAGGGCACATTACTAGGTTGTGGGTTCCATCCCCAATATGGAGCGTGCAGGAGGCAGCCAATCAATATTTCTCTCATCGATGTTTCTATTTCTCCCTTTCTCTCTCTCTAAAATAAATAAAAACATGTTATTTTTTAAAAAGTGTATATATGAAAGTTTTCATAAGTCAAGGCCATAGAGCTTATTATGGGCACAATACTGCTGCTACATTATAATAATAAACACTATATTAGAAGTATAATATTCACTTAAGGTATTTCTTAAAACAAATTTAAAATGTTTAATTTAACTTAAGCATGTATTAAAAAGCAAAACATGCTGCAGGACTAATAGTGAAATTCCATCATCTCCTCCACGTGTCATTGCAGCTAGCTTCCCCGCACCCACGGACAACCATGTTCAATCGCCCGCTTTCAGGTCTTCTGGTGATTGCCTTAATGTTGGATGGCTTTTCTTAATTCTCAACTTTATTATTTTCCCATTGATTTTCAGAGAGAGTGGAAGAGAGAGGGAAAGACAGAGAAATACCAATGTAAGAGAAACACATTGACTGGTTGCCTCCTGCACATGCCCCAAGCAGTGCCTGGGCTAAGGAGGATCCTGCAACCTAGGTATATGCCCTTGATTGGAATCAAACCTGGGACCCATTGGTCCTCAGGCTGTTGCTCTATCTACTGAGACAAACAGGCTAGGGCTTAATTCTCAACTTTAGACATTCGCATAAACCTAGTGATTTTCTGCTTTAATAGCTGAAGATGTTATTCACACTACTTCTCACATCTTATTTCCTCTCCATCTAAAACAGTTCTAGATTAGTAACTTTATTAGCTACTTTTGAAAATCTAAATATTATATTAAAAACATCAGTTTCTTGTTCTATCAAATCTAGACACCGTTTCTTGATTCTGCATACTGTAAGGTGAGAATTTAAGCATTCTTAACATTTCCTTATTTTGCTTCCCATCATTCTTGGATTTCTTAGTAAAATATAGGATACACAGTTCAATTTAAATTTTATATAAACAACTAATTTTTTAATATCAGTATTCCAAACTCTGTATGAGACTTAATTTTATACATACATATATGTCTGTCTGCATGTATGTATATGTGTATACGTATATACATATATATTCATTTGGAAAATGGGAAGCTACATAAGTGATATTTGATTACACTTGAGAAAGGATAATTTATTTGGGGAATGTGAAAAACAAGACAACCAATGTATCTGTATAACCCCCAAAGTCTTAAGAGGTTAGGGGTACAGATACTTCTAAATTAGCCTTAGAAGATGAAGCTGAAATAAGGAAGATTGGTGAAAAGTTATATCTAAGGAACAGCTAAACTCTCAGATCACTAAGCCTTCATAGGCTAAATTCCAAGTCCCATTCCAGGACAGGAAATGAGGTTTCTATTTCTGGCAAGTTGATCTAGGGAGACTCTTAGCTGGAGGAGAGCAAGCAAAACTAAGCACAGGGTATGGCCTTTAATTGGAAACAAGAAAACTGAGTGAAAGTCTATGTTCTGTACTGTCCCTCTTTTCCTTTTTGGCTCTCAGAATGTTGATGGCAGCACAATTTAGAGGTAGCCTAGAGAATTTTTATCCTGAGCTCCAAAGACTGGTTCAAGACAAAAGGTTTCCATAAACTATCGTTAGGATTTCTCAAGTGAAATAGTATGGTCCCCACTTTATGACTCATAGTAAGAGCCATCAATCCACAGCTTTTTTTATTTTCTTCTCCAAACAGAATTTTAGGACCTCCCTTTTAAATATAAATTTCCAGCCAGGGAAAATCAGATATCAGAGTCCCTAAAGTAGAAGGCAAAGACCAAAATCAACAAGTAGGAAAGGCAGAAACAAAGCTGATAAAGGAAAACAATAAAACTTTTGTAAAAAGATACAAGTAAAGCCCTAGGTGGTTTGGCTCAGTGGACAGAGCATCAGCCTGAGAACTGAGGGTCCCGAGTTGGATTTTGGTCAAGGGCATGTACCTGGGTTGCAGGCTGGATCCCTGCCCCAGTTGGGGGACACATGCGGGAGGCAACAAATTGATGTGCCTCTCTCCAATCTATGTTTCTCTCTGTCACTCCCTCTCCTTTCTACTCTCTCTAGAAATCAATGAAAAAATATCCTCAGGTGAAGATTAACAACAACAAAAAACGCTACAAGTAAAGTTGTCAGTAAGATAAGGTATTGCATTTGATAACAGAACAGGCTACTTACCCAGAAAAATAAATCCATGAAAATAACACCAACACTGGAGAAATGGATCATGGAATTTCAGAACAGAAGGGATGAAGAAAATAAATATTTAAAGATCTGTGAGGGGGGGAGGGGCAGAAGAGGAGAGAAAGAGAGGAGAGGAGAGAATCTTACCAGATAGTTCAAGTATCAACAACTGTAGGGAGCAGTTATAGGGTTAAGCCTGGGACTGACCTGCTGGCAAAGTCTCAAACAAGTCCCAGCTTGGAGGGCACAGCCCTCTAAGCATAATTAAGTTTGATCTTGTGACTGCTCCCTAGATCTTTTCTGGGTAGCTAATGGGCTGTGGGAGGTGCAGCAAGTGCTGCCAAAACAAGTGAAACTTACAAGAACATTGTAAATTACATTGTTTACCTCTGACTATAAAATAAACCATCAGCTTGCAGTCTGGTTCTGTTTTGTGGCCTCAGCCAGGCACAGAAGATCCACCTAGACCAGGGGTGGGCAAACTTTTTGACTCGAGGGCCACAATAAGTTCTTAAACTGGACCGGAGGGCTGGAACAAAAGCATGGATGGAGTGTTTGTGTGAACTAATATAAATTCAAAGTAAAGGAGCGGAGGGGAGAGCAAGAGAACCCTCCACTCTTTCGGCTCCGCGGGCCAGATAGAACAGCCGAATGGGCCGGATCCGGCCTGCGGGCCGTAGTTTGCCCACGGCTGACCTAGACCCAGCTTATTCTCTTTGTCTATCTTTTTCTTCATCCTTCACCAGCCCTCCCTCAGGCCACCCAAACCCTTGGCTGTGCTGGCGTGACACAAGTGGCACCCAACGTGGTGCTAAGTTTGGCCCAAGTGGCACTCAATGTGGGCCTGAGTGTGAGGGAACTGCAATTGTCCGGTGAAAGGATGCTCCAGTGAAGCATGTGCAGAAAGCAAAAAGGAAGGTAAGGAGTGCAGTTTAGTACTAGATAGGTGTAAAACATGGGAAATTCAGGATCGCAGGGAAAGAATGTATGCATATCCATGCTTAAGGCTATGCTCCAAGCAAGGGGCTGTTCTGTGAGGTATGAACAGCTTTTTGATTTTTTGGATTTTGTAAGTAAAACCTGCCCATGGTTTTCTGAGGAAGAAAAGGTAAATATAGAGGCTTGGGAGAAGGTAGGAAAACAACTTTGCGATCATTATATAGCTGAAGGTCCAGAGGAAATGCCTGCCTCTACTTTCAGTCTGTGGTCCCTGATTCGGGACTGCCTAGAGCCCGCTCCAGAAGGGGAGTAGAGGAATGTGGCAGGGAAATGCAAATCTTGGCCATATTGGGTGTTAGTGGCCAAATTGGGTGTTAGTTATTACTTTGGAAAGCGAAAAAGAAAGAAAAAATTTAAGATCTGTCTTTATCTATTAAGCATGAAAAGAAATTTGGCCAGATCTGTTGCTGAAACGTCCCCCGAAGTAAGCAGGATGTGGGGGAAGGGAAACACGTGGCGAGCAAATATGGAAGCCCACTCTCCCAGTATGCTAATTTAAAGTTTCCTTTCTCGCCATGAAAAAGTCTTAAAAATTTAGAAATGTATATGGAATTTCTGTGCTCGTGGGAAGAGAACCTAGCTGTAAGACAGAATGCACGCATGGTCCGATTTTGGACATTTAGATTGTCTTCAGCTGGAATCTCTCTGCAAAAGCTATAGAAAATGAGAAACCCAGAATTGGTTATTTTTCCTAAGAAAAAAAGGCGAAAAAGTCTTATCGAAAGAAATTCAAGCTAATTCCAGCAACAGGATTCCCATTTCCATAATAAAGAGTAGTTTTCAAAATGCTAATGAACCTTGTTAAAAAAGTTAACTTTTAAGGCCTTCAAGAAAGCCAGTAAATTCTCTGTTACAGAATTTATCCAAAGTAAATGCCTTAAAATAATTGGAATTGGATTTGAATCTCAAAAAATTGTTGAAATATAGATAAAAAATGTATTAATTATAAAGATCTAAATAGCCCAGGTAACTGGCTACGCCCTTTGTTAATGGAGGAAGGGGTAGATGCCCTTTCCAGCAGACAGGTAATCTAGTTTCCTGCCAGGAACCATCTTTGAAAAATGTGGTAATTTACATTCGAATAAACCAAACCTGGTTTTCCAGAGCTACTGGCAAATAAAAATTAAAGTTTAAATTTGCCTCATAAAAAAGCTAGAGGACAGAATTGAAGCTATTAATTGATTATGTCTTGTATTTTTCTTAGAAATATAAAGTGTTATTAATCTAGAAAATGCTAAATATATTTGACCTGCCAGCTTTAAAAGTTCAAAGTGCAAATTAAATTGGGAGAAATTATATAGTTGTGGTAATTAAATGCCTAAAGTATAAGAACTTATTTTTGAGAAAATAAAATGTTGTGTTTTCTCTAATAATTAGGAATTCAAAATAAGTTGCTTATTATTGGTCTAATTAAAAAAGAGGATTAATTCTGTGATCCCAACCAAAATTTTTCTATGCAAAAACTAGTTTAAAATCTAATTGATATCTTAAGATAATTATAAGATGTATTTTAATATTTAAATCATATATAGATGTTTGTTTGATGGTTTTTTCCATATTGAAATTTCAAGGCTTTGACAGAGATGATTCTTGGAAAGCTCCAAGGGCCCAGAGTTAATACAAGAAATTTATTCTCTCTTCTTAAAGGAAATCTTTTTAAATTTAACAGATCTAATATACTTGAAATTGCATGGAAAGCCTTATCAAATAAAAATTAATAAATATACTTTAAATGTTATGAAGGTTTTGGCCTCTCAGAAGGGCAAAATGAAATAACTAAATATTTCTTGGGAGCAAGCTCGTCAAATTGTTAAGCAGTGCTCTCAGTGTGTAATTCATTGCCCTGTACAATTGTTGGGGGTTAATCCTAGGGGTCTTAAACTTAATCAAATTTGGCAAATGGATGTCACCCACATACCAGAATTTGGTAAGCATAGATGGGTACATGTTAATGTAGATACCTGCTCCCGCTTTATCTTTGCGACTCCCCAAACAGGAGAGAGTGCCAAGCATGTAATTAATCATTGCCTAGCTGCCTTTGTGGTACTAGGTCCTCCCTTAGAGCTAAAGACAGACAATGGACCCACATACACTAGTTCTGCTTTTCAACATTTTTGTCAGCAATATCAAATTTGCCATAAAATTGGTATCCCTTACAACCCTCAAGGTCAAGCAATAGTGGAAAGAGCAAATCGTACTCTTAAAATGCAATTACTAAAACAGAAAGGGGGAGACAGATGTTATGTGTCACCTCAAAACAAACTTAGTCATGTTCTTTATACTTCAAATTTTTTGAATTGCAATGCAGAGGGTCATACAGCAGCCGAAAGGCATCGGGCCTCCTGTACAATAGCCTCTGCGGGGTTAGCCAGATGGAAGGATGCATAAACTGGACAATGGTTTGGACCAGATCCAGTAATGATGTGGGGAAGAGGTTGTGTTTGTATCTTTCCAGAAGGAGCAGCGCAGCCAATTTGGGTGCCAGAGTGTTAGGTGCATCACCACATGGACCGAGAGAAGCTCCTTGTCCCATCGTTCAAAAGACTGAGAGTTGCCCTGATGACAGCAAAGCAGAAAAGGAAGATGATGAAGGCTACGCAAGAGACCAAGATGCCAACATGGGGTCAGCTGAAGAAGTTAACAACTGAGGCCCAGCAGATGGCAGAAAAGCAAGAAGTGGAAGCTACTCCCTCAATCATGTTTCTGGCTATGCTAGCATTGGTTAGCTGCCAGTCTTCTGCAAACTCATGTGCAGCCAAGTCCGAGGACTCTTGAGTAAATCAGCAAAAGAAACTTTCATTTAGTAGGAAAATGTTACTGTAGTTTGATTTCTCTATTATTGTTGTGTTGCATTGGCATTGTTTTATTAATAGCCATGTCTGGGTTTTGCATTTGCATTGTTTTGTTATCGGGTGTTGCATTGGCATTGTTTTGTTAATATTTTAATGGTCAGAACTTTGTTCTTTATGTTTAAGTTTTACTTCCATTATTTGTAGCTTAAAATTAAAAGAAGGGCGAGATGTAGAGAGCAGTTATAGGGTTAAGCCTCAGACTGACCTGCTGGCAAAGTCGCAAACAAGTCAGAGCTTGGAAGGCACAACCCTCTAAGCATAATTAAGTTTGATCTTGTGACTGCTCCCTAGATCTTTTCTGGGTAGCTAATGGGCTGTGGGAGGTGCAGCAAGTGCTGCCAAAACAAGTGAAACTTACAAGAACATTGTAAATTACCTTGTTTACCTCTGACTATAAAATAAATCATCAGCTTGCAGTCTGGTTCTGTTCTGTGGCCTTAGCCAGGCACAGAAGATCCACCTAGACCCAGCTTATTCTCTTTGTCTGTCTTTTATTCATCCTTCACCAGCCCTCCCTCAGGCTCGCTGAACCCTTGCCTCAGCTGGCACGGCACAAACAACTTTCAATTTTTTACAATAGAAACATTGAAAGCTAGAAAACAGTAAAGCAATGTGTAAAAAATCCCGAGGGCAAATAATTTCCAACTTAGAATACTGTACTCAGCTAAACTATTCATCAAGTGTGAAGGTGGAAATAAAAATGTTTTTAGACACTGTTTCAAAAATGTACTTCCTATGCAACCTGTGTCTTCAGAAAACCATTGGAAAATGTGTTAGTAACAAAGTGATGTACACTAAGAAAAAGTAAAACATGGGATCTGAGACACAGGGGCCAAACAGAAGGAAGATGAAGATAATTTCAGGATAATGGTGAAGGAAAGTCTCAGGAAAATAGCTTCTCAACAAGGCCAAATTAGAGAGGAGAGAATGTTCTAGTAGTTACTGAAAGCTTACCTGATAAGTATAACCATATTTAAGTATACTTTTAAAGTTCTGTTTGAAAATTTAAACTAGTGTTAGTTACTTATAAAGCAGTACAAATAGGAAAAAATGCAGTTACTAACTTCAAGAAAAACATTATTTTTACAACAAATATTTACAATTAAGGGAACATAATTATAGCATACTATCTGTCTGAGCTTTTAATAAAATTTACAGTCATAATGTACATATTAAATATTAATTTGGTGAAATGGTAATATAACTGGATTGAGAAGATGGTAATAAAGAGGTAATATGCAAATTGACCCTAATGCCCTCACATAAGATGGCTGCCCCCATGTGGTCAAAGATGGCCGCCCCCATGTGGTAAAAGATGGCCGTGCCCTTGTGGTCAAGGTGGCTGTCATAAGATGGCTGGCAGGGGAGGGAAGTTAGGGGTGATCATGCCGGCAGGGGAGGGTAGTTGGGGGGACCAGGCCAGCAGTGGAGGGCTGTTGGGGGCAATCAGGCCTGCAGGGGAGCAGTTAGGAGTTGATCAGCCTGGCAGGGGAGTGGTTAGGGGGTGATCAGGCTGGCAGGCAGGCGAGCATTTGGGAGCCATCAGTCCCAGATTGTGAGAAGGATGTCCTACAGTTGGACATCCCTCAAGGGGTCCCAGATTGGAGAGGGTGCAGGCTGGGCTGAGGGACACCCACCCCCCAGTGCACGAATTTCGTGCACTGGGCCTCTAGTATATATATGGAGAGAGAGAGAGAGAGAGAGAGAGAGAGAGAGAGAGAGAGAGAGGTGGAGGTTTGTATAACAGAGTCAAATCCTCTTCTTGCATTATTGGAAGGCATTAGATAATATAAAAACTGAAAAATGAAGATATATTTATATAATATTTTATTTATAAACAAGAGGTCAATACCAGAAGAAATGATTGAAAAGAGATAAAAATTATTACTTGTGCTGATCAAGACTTGGGAGCACAAAGAAATGGAGGAGAAAACAACTTTTTCTTTTGTGTATATGTATTACTTTGATATTAAAAATGAACAAACATATAACAAATACAATGAACGAATAGACAAGAGTGTTACTTGCTCATTTCCTTATAGAAAAGAAAAGAAAGAAAGAAATTAAGCCACATGAACCCAATAAATAAAGAAAGCATCAGAGAAGCTGCAAGTATGGGAACAATGGACACTTTATAGCTCAGAGGAAAGGTGATATTTCTCTGGAGCAATTCCTGTATTGTAATTTGTAAACTGATAAGAAACAGGAAGTGAACCCTGAATGTGGTAGGATTCCTTCTTTGTACTCACAGCCCTAAGGCCTTTGTGGGGAGCAGCAATAGCTTGTGTAATGTATCCTTGTTGGGAGTGGTAAGGCAGACACCACCAGATTACTTCTGGTTGTAGGAGCCTTAGACCCAGAGGACTCAGAGACTGGATGCATTCTTCCTTCTTGAACTTGGTTTTTAAAAGCCTAGGAAATATATCACCACTGAAATAATAACTTCACGCTTCCCTTTGCAGCCCAAGGCAATTCTTCGGGACTCCCTATTTAGAATGACTATGAAGCATCACAAAAAGACCTGGCTTTGGGGCAAATGATAATAACCATAAGAAAGGAAGTGTGTGTCGGGGGGTGTCTACATATTTTTAGGGCTACTATGGGGTAAGCCTTAAGATACCACCACATATTCTAAGTCATATAAATTCCCAAGGCATTGGGATTTACACACATATGGCAAAGAAAAAGAACTCTTAGATTTTCAGGAGATAACACAGCCTTACTAAACAGGTGCTGAGCCGGATAGAATTCAGTTTTTTATAGGGGTAGGAGGATACCACTAGCAATGCAAAGTTAAACTCCACTAATAAAGTTATGGAGTCCAGATCAAGTAAGATGATGGTTTCACTGCACTTTGCCTAGGTCATACCACATTTGGAATGCCAAATTGGATCTGGCCAAATTGGGACACAGGCTGAGTAAAGGAACAATGACAGTGAGGAGAATCAATTAGTTTGTATGAGGAACATAGGATCAATCAGTTTGTATAAGGAACATTTAGAAGAACCAAGGATTTAAGTCCAGATAAAAGAAGATGTATTGAAACACATTATGGCTACTTTGCTATAATTAAGTTCTCTTGTATACAAGAAGAAATGGATTTTATTCTGGATTATTTCTGAGACTGGAATTGATGCAAAGGTAAAAGTTATAGGAAGGACTTGATGGAGTAAATTCTGGTAAGTAGTGAATGGTAGAATATCATGTCTTACAAATTACTGACCCTTCATCTGAATTGTTCAAAGAGCAACCAGATGATCATCAAGCGAGCACTTTGAAAGAATATTCCCACAATGGAATAGAGGTTGGACCAATTGCAATTTAAAGTCTGATCTAGGTCTGATATTCTAGGTCCTTAGATCTGTCAATCTTGATATTCATTCTTCAAGCACTGATTACTTAAAAAATATTGACCATCTCCTATATATCAGGGAACAAAATAGTCATTGTCCTATCTCGTGTAATGCTAAATTCAGCAAAGAGGCTAATAATTAAGCAGATAATTGCATAAATAATTAATTTAAAATGTAATGAATACTATGAAAAAGTAAAGACTATTATGGCAACCTATAACACAGGATCTAATCTAATTTGGAGAGAGTGGGAAAGCTTTAAGGAAGTGATATTGAAACTGAGACCTAAAAGCTGACTTAGTCTCTAGGAAATTACTTTAGATTCAGATTCAAGGTCCAGAAAATTTTTTGGATAGAAAACTGCACATATTGAAACAAAAAAATTCTACCTTAGTACTCAACCACTCTTACATATACCCCTTAGCACCTCCCTTATTTATTGATGTGATATCGGGTGAAGTTTGCTCTTTTGTTTTACAGGAAGTTGTCTTTGCTCATAGACTGGTGGATTGGTTTGGATTTACACTTAGAGACCGCTTTTGAATGATTTTGTTGTTGTCTCTGACTGACACCAGGACCACTACTCTAAGTTTATTGTCACTTAAATGATTCAGATTCTGAATTATAGCCATAGAGGCAAGTGGGATTGCATTCCTGCCTTTGACTTTAGAGTTTAAAATACTGTTGTTTAAATGCCACCTGCAAAACAAAGAACTAAGGAATGGCTCTAAAAGTAAATTAAACTGTCCTTTTCCTGAGTGTATTTCAAAAACCCACAGAGTAAAATCTGTCATCTAAATTAAAGATGGGTTTTCACAAAAATTCAAAGAGTCTGACGATATGAAAGGAGTAGCCAGGGCCTATGAAGTGCTGGTAAATAATTACAATCTGAGATTTATTGGTGACTACTCTTGTGTTAAAAGGTTGGCTGACCAGATAAAACCAGGCATTGGCTAGAGGGAGGACTCCTGAGCCACTCAATCTTTTGAACTTTCTAAGGAGTCTTCCAAGGGGAAAATCAGCATTCACAGGCTACATAGGAATATCTTTACATAGACCTCATGGATTCAGCTCGCTTCATTTGACAGTGTCTGATTCACTGCCTGAGAAATGTTATCATGCTTTAGGCCTTAGGGATATCCATCATGCCTGCTAAGAGCTGAATGGAACCTTCCTATGTCTACTTGGCATGTTATTGAATCTACAATGTCAGCTTCAGATCAATTCAGAAATACAACGTTGTACAAATGGCATTTGATATGGACCTCATCGAGGACCTTGTAATCAAGAAGTGTCACCTAAAACATGATTACAAGGACATTATTATGTTTTCATGGTACTGAGTAGTTTTCATAGTGTTACTCAAGGTAACATACTCAAACAGTGGCTTATGTTTAATACCCAGAATAGTGCGGCCTCTAAGTGTGGCAAGCATACAGTAATAGCCTGGGTCTTACTAATAATTGAGCTCACAAATGTGGCATCCAAGTTATTTATATAAATAAATATAAATATCAAATTGTCACACTTAAAATTGAAGCTGAGCATTTAGTCAGTGAAAGCTCTTATCTTCACTCCAAAATTTTGATTTTAATATTTGAAAGAATTATTTATTTGGCTGCATAAATACTACCCTAGGAAAGATAGTTTATGAATGAAACAAACTGGTCACTTTCATTTATCATAAATAATATTAATAATAAGGTAAAATAGGAAATATGGAGAAAAAATTTAAAGACTTATTTATCTCAGTTATTTGAAGGTTCTAGATTTTTGTCTTTGAGCAATTCAAATGTACTAGTAATCTATGAATGTCAGAAGACATTGCAATAACAGATCTCAAGATTGAAGAATAAAAACTACTTTAAAGTGCTGGGGGCTAATTCCAGCAGGTCATAAATGCAAGAAGTTCATCAAAAGGTTGGTGTACCTTGAGGCTTCAGCAGGGCTGAAGATACATATTATTGCCTGCTGGAATAGCTGAAAGCATTTCCCCTAACCTAAAGATTTGCATATATTATTGCCTGCTACTGGAATAGCCGAAGGCAGTTCCCACAACCTGACAATGCCTACTGTATACCAAACCTTACCTTTGATATGTATATCTGCTTTGCTTTAGGGCAATTTGTGTTAATAAAAAGTTAGGGGTCCGGAGATTCAGAGAACTTGGTTACTGAAGCTAGGTCTCCTCTGGCTCCCCAAAATGCTTTCCAAATTTATATTTCATGTCTAGTCTCTTTATTAATTTACTTGTGGCCCCTTCTCCAGATTCCTGAACCCTTCTAGATGCTGAGAAATACCCCAGCATTAAAGTAATAGAAACAAAATTTTATTAAAACAGTAAGTTCATCAAAGTATCTGTTATATAAAAATTATAACTTCTGGATATAGGTATATATAAACTGTATAAAAATACTCTCACTCTCAGTCATTTATTCCATGTTGTAAACATGGATTTCTCAATATATATTAAATACATTCTCAATATTCTGTTGAAAAATAACAATAGCTCCCATTTATTGAGGGTTTAGTATGTTCTTGGCATAGCTTAATTGGCATAGCTTAATTTGGATTAAGGTGTTCTGAGTTCAGAGCCTGACTTTTAATCACAAACTCTACTACTATCTACATAGTAGCATAACTGGCTGAAAAGTGGTGAATTCAGGCAACTTGTCTTCTCTACACACTCTCCAACAAAAGTTTCAAAATTGTGTAGACAGTGCTGCTTATTTTACCCCCATTCACTGTAAGTAGTATCACAAGTAGTGGTCCTGTGTGAGCCATGAATATTGAGAATTCCGGAGGTAACACATGGACTTCCATGTGACATTGGTAGGTTAATTAGGACTGAAGTCTACTCTTCTTTATTTCAATTGCCTCTTTCTTCTAGTTGCTATTAGACTTGTAGACCTGGTGGATGGTGACTTGTAACAGATAATTAGAAAATTTATAAGGGGAAAATCATAAGCAGACCTTTTAGAAGCAATTAGGTAATCAAGGCTAGAAACTTTAGGATGTGGACTTTCTTTTCTTAACAGTCTTTACCCTGAAATGTGTCATTCCTCAAGTTCTTGTAGTTTCCAGAAACATGATATAATTTATTTTCAAAGATCTGTTTGCTATGTTAGATGGGGTCAAGAACCTTGGGAGTGAAACCTGGCCAATATGGATCAGTGGTTGAGCATCAACCTATGAACCAGGAGGTCATGGTTTGATTCCTGGTCAGGGCACATGCCTGGGTTGTGGGCTCCATCCTCAGTGTGGGGCATGCAGGAGGCAGCCAATCAATGATTCTCATCATTGATGTTTCTCTCTCTCTCACTCTTCTTTACACTCTGAAATTAAAAAAAAAAAATCCTGGGGAGTGAGGATGACAGCCATGTGTAGAGAGAAAGTGACAAGAGAATCTGGCAGGTTAAATTAGGCCCAGCAGAGAAAAGTGGAAACTGGAGCAATAATGTCATGTTTAGCCAAATTACATAAATTACTAAAGTTCTTCATTTTCTGGATTTTTTTTCCCTTTCCATGGAATAATTCTACAATTTTTGAACTTTTTAATATATTTTTATTCAAGTGGCCTTGATTGGAAGTTTACCTTTGGTATTTGCATTCTTGTGCAGTTTTGAAGTTTGGTTGCCCATTGATTGAATCTTCAGACTTAAATGAACGGTTGAAAGAATGAGGCAAAGTTGTTATTTCTCACCCTGGCACACTTTTCAGATGGTAATATGTAGTCTGATGTCCTTGGGCAAGGAAACAATTTGTCTGGATTTCACCAGTGCAAAATCATTTTTGATTAGGCATTATGACCGATTTCTCAATTTCCATAAGGAATTTAAAGCTCACTCTTGAAGAAGGGAAGGGTGACAAAAATATTTGAACACTCATATGAATGTGTTCCAGATCCAAAGACTAAGTTCACGTAAAGGCCATTATTTTGTTCATCTTTCCTTAAAAATGTCCAAGTTGATGGGTGTGTATCATTGTAACATAGAATCCAAAGGCAAAAATAAGAGTCCATATGCTCAGCAACAGTACAGGTCAGTGGTGCAGTGTCTGCAGTGTGGAGAGACTGAGAAAGTTTCTTAATCAAAACTTCTACTGATCTTTGATGTCTGCTTATTTATTATCTGTAGAATAGCAGCCTCTTCCTGTTTGATCTCCCAGAAGCCAGAGCCTGTTTTTTGTGGCGTTTGATTATAGAAACAGAGGTGTCCTCACAGGGAGCCCAGCTGGATGTATCCTGCTTTCTGCCTTCGTTCCTTTCATGGTAGGAGAGAAAGGAGGAAGAAAAGCACGCTGTAGAATTGGTAATTGTTTGTGCTACTGGCAGAGCCTCAAGTGGTATTTATTCGGTTACACTCACTTTCAACCAGAGGATTCATTTTTGCAGCAGATGGAAGGTGGACAGCATATAAATGTTCGGATTAAACACATTCTAATACTTTTAAATTATGTCCACTGGTCTCTGTTCTACAACAATGTTGTTTATAGACATATTTTCTGCCCTTACATTGGTGCTTATTTAGAATAATTCGTAAAAAAAAGTAAGTCATTTCTTTGGTTGTAGTTCCTTACCAAATATTTGAATAGGCGTCAGTTGCCTATTAGGATGGAAAAGTGCAGAAGTTTACCGTTTGGCCTTGTTTCAAAAACTGTTAGGCTTTAACAACCCTGGTAATGTGTTCAGTCTCTTAAAGGTTATGGGACTGATATTTCTCTCCTTTTTCATGGGAAGAGAATTAGATTAATTGTTAGGATGTCACTGGAGAATTTTTGCTTAAGGGTTATTTTTGAGTTTATTCCTGGAAAAAACTGAAACTGGCAGGAACAAGGACAGTTTACTATTATTGATGACTGTTTCCAGGAAAGTTTGGCCAGCCACGCCACATGGATTCTTCGTCTCTATTGTAAGTTGCCTAAAGTGATGTCCCCCCCGTGGAAATTGTTACAACTTGCTTTTATAATATTGGCATCTCTAAGCTCTTCATGGTACAAGGAATAAAATCTTGAGAAGGAGGCTGAAAATATATAAATCTCTTCCACAGTTGGAAGATCTAACTGTCCTTATCACATGAACTGGATGGAGGGAAAAGCCATTCCAGAAGTGAGAGCAGTTGTGTGTATTCAACCTTCTTAATGGGTCTACTGAGATGGATTTGATATTTACTCACATCTATAAATTTAAAATGATAGTCTTAATAAATCAGCAATTTATCATAATAATTAAATACCTGAGACATTCAAATTAAAATAAGGATGGCCTTATTCATTCATTTCTTCATTGAACAAATATTTATTGAGCACCTTGTAAAGGCCAGACACAAAGTGTTTGTGAGACAAAGTGAGCAAGATAAACATATTTCTACTTGAATGGAATTTTACCTTATGAAGTAATACAAAACAACTGCAGCTTTTTTTCTTTAATGTTATACTTTATATTACAAAAGTGAGCACTTGGGTAACTTTCAGCAGGTCACACAATCAAGATATTCTTTTGATTGTGATTTGCTTGTGTTAATCTATGCATGTGCTCTGTTTCTGATTTACTTGTGATAACATTACCTATTCTTTAGACTGGTGACAGCTTTTGTTTAAAGTTGGGCACTGCAATAATGTTAATTTATTTATGAAAAATTTAACTCACATCAGTGACTTTGTTTTAATAACTAAGCTAATCAGTTGCAATATTAATAGAATTCCTTTCCTGGCCTTGTTGAATTTAGAATTTATTAGATAATCATGATTATAAAAAGGTATATCAGCCTGCTCTTTTTAAATTTATTTGTCCCTTTTAAGAAATTACAGTCTGGAATTTTGCATACATTTATTGTGCCTATTGCAATGAGTCTGGAACTTATTAGTCAAATAGTTGATATAATTAATTTGTTTCAGGTCTGAAATGAGAGGCAAAGTTTTGATAGCTTACAGAGCATGACAGCCTTATTGTTCATTCCATTTCCAGATGTTATTATTGCTAAAAGTACATGTGATCACAACCATAAGTATATAATATATTGTCCATTCTAATTTACTTTTATGATAATGTTTAAAAAGCATACACATATGTATATGTTCAAAGTGAGGTAAGAACTCTGACAATTATATGGTGTCTGCAATTAATATAAGCCAGAAATTCTCCATATGGTATGTTATAATAGTGACTCTTTGACTAGTTGCTAGCTCTGCTGCAACTAATTATTTCATTCAAATAAAATATCAAAGGTTGTGAATAATTTAATTTTTAAAATAACTTAGAAAGAAATCAAGGTTACCCTTATAATAATTTCATTAATTATTATGCACTGTATATTGTGATTTACTTCTTGAAAGGAAGAGAAAGAAACGGAATTGCCTATAAACCTGGGTTTATAAGCCTGTGGCAGGGGTTGCATATGTGACTTGTATTTGCCCTGTGCATATGGTGGAAGCATGCGTGATAGACCTTGGTCCAGGCAGGACTGGAACACCAGTGCAAGATTGGTTTCTCCAATTGTCCTACAACCCCTATCTCCACCCATATGCTCTCAATTCATATTTTTCTGACAGATTTATGTAATTAGTTTTTATTATTCACTATTTGGACTCAGAGGGGAAAAATGGCTGAGAAAAAAAAATTCCTATTGCAAACAGAAGTCATTTCATTTATAAAGGTCAAACTTTCTAGTTCTCTTCAACCCATCATATTTACCTTTTGATTTAGGTAGATTTAACTTCTTTTGGTCTGATGGTCCTGTGCCTTTATAGTAAGCTGCCTCAAGTCCTTTATGGAACAGGTTACTTATTATTTATAACTGTCAGTCTCATCAGGAAAATGGAAATACTCATTAAATATTTCAAATAAAGGATATTCACTACAGATAATTAATAACATAGATGACAGAAGAACTAAAAAGCCAACCAGGGGAAATTACTACTTTGGAAGAGAGAAGGAAATATTTTATTATCTTGATCATCTACTCAGCCCAAATCTACTGCCAGTACCTCCTTTTGACCACACCTTCCATGAAGCCAACATACGAAGACCTGGACACAGACTGCAGGGGTCGGTTTCCCTGTAACACAGAGCAGAAGGGTAAAGAATGGGTCTGTAAACAAACAGGCCAAAGAAGAAATGGGCCAATCAATCAATACAAATCATCTTTTAATTATATTCACAATTTCTTCCAGAAAAGTAAACTGACAACTGCTAAAATAAATAAATAAATAAATAAATAAATAAATAAATAAATAAATAAATAAATAAAATTTAAAACTGTATCTCTTGATTAACTTGCAGCAATTTTAAGTCTCAAATTACCAAGAGGTATACTGTAATCTTAATTCATTTACTCTTTACCAAAGCATTGTTAGTTAAACGTAAAATCAGAGAACAGATTTCTGTTAGAAAAAATCATGTAAACTTTTTTTCTGAAATGTTTACTGAAAAGTTAGAAAGATATCTTGCTAAGTTAGTCTAAATTTTACTTAGAATCTGGTGGTTCTTTGCAGATGGTCAGTCCAGCACAATAAATTTTTATCTGCTAAGTTCATAATTTCTATGGTTATTAAATATTTATTTTCAGATAGATATCAATTAGTTGGACTTAGAGTTTGAAGATACCCTGGAAAATAGAGATGTATATATAAAATTAGTCTGGATTTGCAAAATCTTAATACTATATAACAGAGTAGGTGTTCATGTCTAGAGATTTTCAAAATAAAAAGCAGGAAGTTGGAATGATTTTCAGAGCTTATATATAGGAAAATGTACCACGTATTACATTAACAAGAAAAGACACACATTACAAACTATTTGTGACATATGGAATTTTTGTAAAATTTTATGATTAAAATTGAACCTTGAGTGACTATCATCACATTTATAGCAAAGCTTTGGAGACCCATACAATAGTTTTCTCCTTGGATAATTAGCTTGCTTAGGACTTTAGTCCTATCCTGACAGAACCCCCAGATCTTTTTCACTTACTGGGAGGAGATGATACTGTCATGCCTTTTAAATGGAATAAAGCATGAACACATTCTCCAGGAAGAGGAATATTTTTTATTATAATCAATCTATTTTGCTAGAATTATATTAAAGCAAAATTTTAACTACAGTTGATATATCAAATGGCTTTATTCTCTCTCTGTCTTACCTTTTTTCTATCTTCCTTTTTGCAAGTTATATACACTTGAGAAAAATTATTATTTTTATGTCTAGTTTCAAGGTAGTTGACAACAACTTTGATATTTTTGTCTAGGTTTTTTTGTAAAGAAAAATTATCCTAGACATTTAGAATTTTCCTATCAAATACTAATTCCATGCAAGATAATTCACTGTAGAGGATAGGAAATGTTCCACTCTGGTCAGCTTGCACTATGAAGTGGGGTGATATTAGTGCCTATCTTGCATTGCTCTGATAGTTAATTTTTGTGAAGAACTCAGAATAGTGCTTGGAACGTGGTAAATGCTAAAGAAGTTCTAGGTGAATAAGTACATAATTAAATAAATCCCTGTTGTGTCTGTCATATTAATTCCCATCTCCTTTCCAGAGCTTATTATATTCACTCTGCTTGGATTCCCACCTGTTTTCTATTTATCCAAATTCTGTGATTCCTTAAGGCATGTTCAGACCCCACCTGTTAAGACTTTTGTGACAATGGGAGAGTCTACTGACCTCATCTTTTACTCCATTGCACTTATGCACAAATACAATATGTGTTTTATTTAGACCTTCCCATTAGTTCTTAACCAGGGAGGGCACTGGAATTTCCGAGAGAGATTTTCAAAAATATATATCTCTGGGCCCAATCCCTAGAAGTTTTAGATTCGGTGAGTATTGACTGGCACCCCAAAGTTGCACATTTTGACTTAAGCACTCTAATAAAAGTGCTATAAGGCCTTATCAAGATACACTGATAAAAATGATCTCTTGTCAGTATGTGCATTTCCTTTCTCAATGAGATTATAAATTTCTTGAGGACATGGACTGTGCCTCGTTTTTCTTGTGTATCTCCCCACCGTGCTGGGAACACGGTCATGACTGACTAACATTCTTTCTTGTTTGACTGCAAGATGTCTATGAGTGGAGCCAGTATATGCATTGTCAAGGAATCTAGGTGGCTCATTCAACTATTGTCAATATTATGCTGTGTAATGAATATACACAAAACTTTAGTAGCATACAATAAGCATTTATTATGTTTCTAGAATCAGCAGAAATAGGCTAGGCATCTCTGCTGGCTTGTTCGCATATTTGGAGGGTCAGCTGGCATCTGGCTGGACCCACTTAATTGTCTGCAGTTCAACAGCTCACTCAGGCTTCTGTGAGCTGGCTCTGTTCCACATGACTTTCATGCTTCTGGGGCCATCTGGCCAGTCAATGCAAGTTTCTTACGGAAATAACAGAGGACAAGAGGACAAGCCCAGATGCACAAGCCCATTCCAAGCTTCTATTTGCAATGCATTGGCCAAAGCAATCCACGTGTAAAACCCATTCATGGGAGGAGGGTACTGCACAGTTACATGGCAAAGACGATAAATTCAAGCAGGTGGGAAGAACTGGGGTGTTATTTTCTCAATCTCTCACAATGGGGCTCTTGTTAATGTCTCTTCTGCACAGAGCTGATTCTAATACCTTACTGAAAGTCAACTCTTGTATGTAATCCTGATCAGGATTTTTAAAAACAACCTTACTATCCCTGAGTAAGCAAGAAACTAATTTTATTCAAAGGAAAAAAAAAGTTGCAAATACACAATCACACTAATGCCACTTCATTTGCCATTAAATAGAAAGCTATCTTCTGTATTTCAGACTTGACATCACCCAGATAATGATGTTTATTAAACTAGAACATCAAATGCAGAAAACAAAACATTTGTTGTTCAGTCAGATTATCTTCTACTTGAACAAGGTCTGAGGAATTGTCACCATGATGTATTCGAATTCAGGAAATTAAACCAAGAACTGTGACTGGAAAGATGTAAAAACACCACAAATTTGCTTTGAAATAATACAGCATCTTGTCGTCACTTGCGATTTAACCAGTTTCCATCTTTATTACCTGTGGTGCTGCTTAGTGGACTGTTGCAAAGCGACCCATGCAATCTGTTGTGGAAATTCAATTTAATATTGCCAGAGAATCATTTTGGGGCTGAAAAAGAGATTGTGTTATGTGCCACAGCTTCCAGCAAGGCCATGCCATCCCTTTGTCTAAGGGAACTTATATTTAAAGAGCCAGGAAATCATAACATTGTATAAGCAATTATATGTTATGCTTTTATATAAACACATATAGTATTCATCACCAAAATAATAACTAAGTTACTATGACCATTTTTCTAAATTAACGTGCTAGTTTTCCATACTCGATTCTTTACTTGCTCCTAAGGTAGGTACTTCATTAACTTCCAGTGAGCGAATCTGATCACCAATACCAATATTGCACATACTGCAGTCTGGGAAATTGCTCTCCAGTCCTACATTGTCCTTACTGTATCATGGGATTTTAGGCAAATCAGTTACCTAATCAACATTCTTATGCGTAAAAGCAGATAGTTTGGATAAATGACTAGCAAGGGTCCTGTAGCCAAATCACAGATAAAGAATCTGAAGTAAACTCTGGGTCAGATTCATATCTTTGTTCCTGTAGGAGAAATCTGTATAGCACCACCCTGTTAGGGTAGGTTTGTCTCCTATTAAAGGTGTTTTGCTAAATTTTGCTTGGTGTTCCTGTTTAATAGAAAGAATGTTAACCTGTAGGATAAAGAAAATAAAAGGCAACACATGGGTGCTAAGATGTGGGCTTGTGCGATATATTCAGTGGAGTTCAATTTTATCACCTTGCATTGATGGAGAGATTTTTAAGTCATAGCAATAGAAATAAATGAGGTAAATGGGACATTGATATAACCAGAAAGTTTCTTCTGAGGCTGTCTAATTGCTAGAGGAGAGAAAAGCCGAGGCAAAATAAAATCTTTCTCTGACAGTTGGAGACATTTCAGAATGTGATGATGATGGAGCCAGAGAACAGGACCATTTTCCTGGAAAGTCAGGAGTGACAGCATTCCACAGCTTAAGGGCCTTCTCCCTCTTGCTCACATAGAGACACATATGCCCAGTTGCTCTCTAGGCAATACAGCACCACTAGGAGCAGGCTGGTCACAAAGCTAGGTCCTCGGGAGATGGAGGTTACAGGCTCCCTTTTACTTGCTCAAATGGAAAATCCTGTGGAACTAACATTATAGTCTCTCTTTTAATCACAAAGAAGGAAAAAAAAATTGCTTTAGAATCTGGGTAAAAGCTTTAGTTGCCCTAGGTACTTTTTCACAGAGCTTTGTAGCTAATGCCATTTGCTGCAAAGAAAATTTAGCAAGCACTTGGGCAAGCTAGGCTGGGCCTGGGACACCATACAATTAAGAGAAATTAGCAGGATGGTTCTACAGGAGAATGAGAGAAACAACAGCTGGTCCTGCACTTGGGACCAGCCCATATTAACCTTGCGGGGAGCGAAGGTTATAATTGGAATAAAGCCAAAAAATTAATTATTTTAAAATCTCTGCTTTCAACAGTTTCAATCTTGGTGCTTTGTATGTGGATAAACAGTCAATGCTTAGAAAAACACAGAGCTATGAATGTTTAATAGCCAAATGATATTTTGATGTCAAAGCCACTCATATGTACATGCATTTTTAACTTAATTTGACTGTTGCAGTGGGACAAGCTAACATTGAAGCACAGTTATTTTCAGGTCTTAGGAGTTTAAAAATTCAAGCGGCATGGTATCGTTTTAGGATAAAGTAATAAGGTCAAAGTCATTCTTATAATGGCAAAAAGGAAACAGCACAGAAATATGGATAATTAATGCCTACATTTATAATTTGGTATTCTTGTATTGCAATGATCACCAACATATTCTACAAGAAAAAAGGAGTAACATGTTTTTTAGGAGACAGCCTGTATATGAAGAAAAGTGTTCTATTTAATTTGCATATGGAAAATTTAGACCTTGTTTCCATAAAAAAAGAAAAATTGTGACTGAATAGAGGAGAACTGTTGGTGCAGGAGAGAACACCTGACGGTGTGACTCATGCTTTGGAACACTGTTTTCCTATCTCAAAGCTGGCCTGAGACCTGCCTATTGCTGGAATGTGTTGAATTAGATGACAGCTTTCAATTAGATAGGACCATTCAGTCTACTTACTCTCCATCTGTATCTCTCCATGAGTAATTGCTCCATCAGAAGGATGCAATAGCCATAATTATTTCCGTTATCCTAAAGAGATGTTTCAAAGTCAAAAAGAGAAGGCTAATTTCCAGGTATCAGACCATTTTCCCAATGGAAATATTCCTTTCATTTTGGTTAGACATATTTGCATCTGCTTCTAGCTTTATTGAGTGAACTTTATTTTCTCCTTGGAGAGCTAAGTTCTTTCCTAACTGTTCCGAATTAAATAATTTCCTCAATTTCAAAAACCTTTCTAGCTTTTTTAACTAGCCAAACTGTCTACATTACCTGACTAATGTACATCTAGGTAATGTATGCTACCTAAAAATATGCAGTAAAAATGCCCAGCATAAGCATAATGGAAACAAATGGGAAGAATTCCCATAATATGAGGAATTTTAATGGATTTAGAGTAAAAAAAAATCAATGGTCAAATAATTTATCCGAGAGGCTTAAGGCCATTGCCATCAGACTTCTAGATCTCTCTACCTTCTGTGGTATCTTCCTGGGAGACAGCTTTTTAATTGGGTAACTGGTAAATCACACTTTTATTTTGTTTTCTTGGAAACCATCATGTGACAATATCCACCCTCATTAAGAAGTTTCAAAATATCTCTGTGGTTCCTACTACATGGAGAAAGGAGAACTGATTTCACATGACTCAGCATATGTTGGGCCTTACTTGTCAAAATAAGTCAGGCACATATGAATACACAATCTCTACATTTTGGACCCTCAGCCTTTAGTATTTATTTATTATTGAGTTTTAGAGAGAGAGGAAAGAGAGAGGAGAGAGAAACATCGATGTGAGATAGAAACATCGAGGTGAGACACATTCGTCGGTTGGTTCCCATATGTACCCCAGCTGGGGATTAAACCAAGACCTTTCACCCTTCAGCACATGAGATGGCGCTCTAACCAACTGAGCCACACCAGCCAGGGCTAAGCCTTTTATCTTTTAGAGATAATCATAGACCAATCTACTCAGAACTTTCATTGGTCAAAGTAAGTCATATTATTGCACTCAATTTTTAAAATATGAGAAAATGTTTAAACCCCTTCCTCCCCCTAGGAATGAAAGTTTATTGTGTGTATATTCTTAAGTTATTTTTATTTAAATATAGTTGGTATACAATCCTATATTGATTATATTACTTTCAGGTGTACAATATAGTAATTTAACATTTTTATACTTTATAATGTTATCACCCCACTAATTTTAGTAATCATCTGTCAGTATGTAAACTTACCACAATATTGTTGACTATATTCTCCTTCCACTTTTCACTCATTCCTCCACCCCTTTCCTCTGGTAACCATCCTGTTGTTCTCTCTTTCTATGAATCTACTTTTGTTTTGTTTGCTTATTTGTTTTTGTCTTTAGAGTCCACATATAAGTTAAAACATATGGTATTTGGCTTTCTCTGCCTGATTTATTTCACTTAGCATAATACCATCTAGATCCATCCATGTACTAGCATTGATAATGGCAAGACTTTATTTTTTATTGTTGTGTAATATTATATTATATATTATGCACACACACATACATACACACACATACACACACCTTCTTTACCTAATCATCTATCGATGAACACCTAGGTTGCTTCCATATCTTGGCTATCTATATATATAAAACCCTAATATGCAAATAAACCAAAAGGCGGAAAAACCGAACAACCAGTCGCTATGACATGCACTGACCACCGGGGGGGGGGGGGCGTGTGAGGAACATGGTGGGCGTCTGCAGCAGAAGGCAGAGCACAGAACATGGCGGGCATTGGCTGTGGCAGGATCGTGGAGCAGGTGAGCAGGGGTGCCAGACCAAGGCGGGGCACCGGTAACTGTCAGCAGGGTGAGCCTCTGGTGGTTACTGAAAATTCTTTGCTTCCACATGCTGTGGTCCCACCGGGTGCTTGCACCTGCTGCTGGCACCTGGTACTAGCCCTGATTGCTCAGCGCTGTCAGTGGGTGCGAGTGGCAGCTGCTGGCCACAATTGCCCCTGAGGGCTTCTCCACTTACCCTTGCTCCTGAGGGGTGATCGGGGCCAGAAACCGCCTCTCACATCCACTGCCAGTGCTGGCCCTGCTCACACCCGCTGCTGGCGTTGGCCCCAATGGCTCCACACCAGCAATGGTGCGAGTGGGCTGGCACAGTCAGCATGTGGGAGCAGCGGCAGCAGGAGCGGGGCTGCTGGCAGACAGGGGACTGGGGGCCACGGCAGGAGGGGCAGGGCAGAGGTGTGGAGGATGGGCCAAGACCCACCCCTGGGCCCACCGCAGCCTTGCAGCCCACAGTTCCTTTCAAGGTGCACGAATTCGTACACTGAGCCCCTAATTGTAAATAACGCTGCAGTGAACACAGGGGTGCATATATCTTTTCACATTAGTGTTTTCTTTGGATAAAAACCCAGAAATGGAATTGCTGGGTTGTATGGTATATGTATTTTTAGTTCTTTTGAGGAATATCCATACTGTTTTCCATAGGGGCTGCGCCAGTTTGCAGTCCTATCAAGAGTGCACAAGGATTCCCTTTTTTCAACATCCTCGCTAACACATATTATTGGTTGACTTTTTGATAATAACCATTTTGAGTGGTGTGCAGTGGTATCTCATTGTGGTTTTGATTTGATTTCCCTGATGATTAGTGATGTTGACCACCTTTTCAGATGTCTGTTGGTCATCTGTCTGTTTTCTATGTAGAAATGTTCTATAGCCTTTGCCCATTTTCTATTGGACTCCCTGATCTCAAACTATACTACAAAGCTATAATAATTAAAACAATATAGTACTAGCACAAAAACAGACACATAGGTCAAAGGAACAGAATAGAGAGCCCAGAAATAAACACTCACTTATATGATCAATTAATCTATAACAAAGAAGGTAAAAATATACACTGGTATAATGACAATCTCTTCAACAAGTGGTGTTGGGAAAACTAGACAGACTCATGCAAAAAAAGAAAGGAAAGAAACTGGGCTACTCTCTTATACCATATATAAAAATAAACTCAAAACAGGTTAAAGACTTAAAAATAAGGCTTGAAATCATAAAACACAGGAAGAAAACATAGGAAGTAAACTACATGACATTAGTCTGAGTAATATTTTTTTTTTTGACACATCCCCTTGAGCAAGGAACCAAATAATCAAAAGCATTTAAAAAGCTTCTGCACAGCAAAGGAAACTTTCAACAAAACAAAAAAGCAACTTACTGACTGGGAGAATATATTTGCAAATTATATATACAATAAGGGGTTTATATCCAAAATGTGTAAGAAACTCATACAACTCAATAACAAAAAAATAAACAATACAATAAAAAATGGGCCGAGGGCATGTTTGAACCCTTTATATCAGCCAAATCTGGCTCAGAAACTGTCTTTCCCACAGGGCTGAAACTTCATAAACCTTATACTGAGCCTTTCTCAGACTAGCTGGGCACATAATTTGCTATCAGACAATAAGGAGATTATGAGAAAGCCTAAGAAGTTCTCAGGAATGTGGTGCTATTTTAAGGCAAGGCAATACACAGCATGAGAGAAAATGAGTTTGAAAATGAATGTAGGCTTTTAAACAATACAGGCAAAAGGTGTTAACAACTTAAAAAATAGGTACATCTCAATTTAAGAGTCTTCCTATCTTAGGTTTATGTTTATAATCAAGGATATGCAGCTCTTATTCCTCACTGAAAATAAAAAAGTTAAATCACCTCTTGAATATAAAATGCAGACACAAAGCTTGGAACTGCCAGATCCTGGGGTGGTTGAAATGTGGGCTTCCTGCTGGTTCAGGTGCATGTCTTTGTGCTTTTTTGGGTTTATTGTTCACTCTGAGCTTAATGGGTGCATTCAGGCAAGTAATGAAGAACAACATCAACATACAAACAATTCATTGAAGTCCGAAGATATGGCTATTTTATATTATTCAGTAGAGTAAATTTTCAACTTATTTAGAAATACATAGGTCAAGTGGCACCTGGAACACTGTAATTTTGACACTCATGATATAAGCAGCTGCATTATAAAACAAAATCTTGACTTGATGACATTTGTGACGGTGGGTATAAAACTTTTGTCTCTCTACTTGCTAGAGGAAAAGATGAGAGCTATGCAGTTGTGGATCACAGGGCCCTCTGGTGTGAAATTCATCCTAATGAAGCTTAATACATTGGGTGGCCTAAAGCTTGGGCTCCTAGAGCAAATGGTTTTAATTTTCACTCTCACTAGCCTTGGTTAATGGGGATGAACATGGGGCAGGAAGGCAGGTGAAACCCCCCTCCCCGCCACGCTCCCCCTCCCCGCCACGCTCCCCCCCCACCATTATCCAAGAGTTACCTGATCTAAGCAAATCACTTTCTTTTTTTCTATAGTATGTTATAGAGTTTTCAGGGCATGTGTGCATATATATATATATATGGATTATGTAATTTTCTCTTACAATAAACATCCCAGTGGTTCTCACTTCCATTTCTAGATAAGAGACTCTGTTGCTTAGAGAGTTCAGTGGGAAGAAGGTCAGGGATTTTGACTTTAAGCCCCAATTTTTTTTTTTCATTATAGAATAGTGATGCACTGGGCCTCAGAATACTCATTTAATCAAGTATAAATGTACTTATACTTGCCAACTTTAATTGTGGGGATGACAACTTTAATTGTGGGGATGACAAGAGATAGTTGAACTTTAAATGTTGTGACTAGTCAAAGTATCATGCAATTGTAAAATAATCATCTTGCTTTTGTTAAGCCCAATAACTCTGTACTTGGACCACAAAGCCTTCTTCTCCATATTCTTCTTTAGAAAATGTCCAACACTGATGCATGTGTAGAACCCTGAAATTCTTTATATGAAACATTTAGGAATGAGCTCCCTTAAAGGAAGAACGGAGAGTCATTAAAAGGCAGCCAAATAGTAACTCTGAATTGGCCCTCTCTCAAGATGGTCATCAATTACAATTTTTTTTTTATGATGACTTCTTGGTTCATTTCAATGCTGTTCTATTTTCTAATTCATTGATAAAGATGATCCTCTTGCCTTAGCCAGTTTGACTTAGTGGGAAGAGTATTGGTCTGCAGACTGAATAGTCCTGGGTTCAATTCCAGTCCAGGGCATGTACCTCAGTTGCAGGCTCCATCTCTGGCCCTAGTCAGGGAATGTGCAAAGGAAACCAATCCATGTGTCTCTCTCAGGTCGATGTTTCTCTCTGTTTCTCTCTCTCCCTTCCACTATCTCTAAAAATCAATGGAAAAATATTCTCAGGTGAGGATTAACAAAAAAAAGATAATCCTCTTACTAGGTTCTGCCACATAGTGTTATGATCTTCAAGGCCAAAAGTAAAAGCAAATAACTTTTTTTTATATTCCACAATGTGTATGGCTGAGATTTTTTTCAGGTATATAGAGTAAGGGTTGGAAGACTTTTTTTTTTTTTTTTGGTAAAGGACAGACATTTTCAGGACATATGATCTCTGTCACAAATACTCAGTGCTATTGTTGTAGAGTGTAAAAATAGCCATAGATAATATGTAAGAAATAGAAAAACTATTGTTAGCTCATGGGTCATACAATAACAGGTGATGGGCTGGATTTGGTCAGTGGGCCATGCTGAACACTGGCCTGGAGGCCCAAGAGAAACATTCATTGCTACTGTACACACTACTTCACTCGAATGATTTTTTGAGTTGGAAAAATATTTCTAGGGAGTCCATTCTCACAACACAAACTTTCCGCACTGTCAGCAAAGGCAGTATTTTACAGCAGGGGTATAAAATTTAGGTGATCATCCTTGTATAGGGAAAGTAGAAGTACTTCCTCATCAGGAAGTTAAAAACTTCTGTTTTACTGTCAAAGGAGGGAAATGAGTTGGCACAAGCTGGCACAGAGTTTGCAAAATCTTGGGACAAAGATACTCTCACAGGCTTAGTACATTATCACTCTCAATTTTGGTGTTCAATAAGTATATGTTGAGTTAATTGAAATTCCCACAAAGTTCCTAAGTTCTTGCTTATTGTGTAGAATGAAGTGGACATGGACTATAATTGTCTAATTAGAAGACAAGGTTAATGAAATGAACCTTTAGTAGCAGTCTTTACTGCTATTTGATGAAGAGTGATTATGAAATACTTAAAAGGCAGTGAGCTTTTACAAAAGGCCTACTCAGTAGGGCAAGGTGTGCACAATCTATACTAATAAAAGGGTAATATGCTAATTAGACAGGGTCGACCGGACATCTTCTGGACATATGACTTCCTTCTGGACAAATGCATGGTGGTGGGGGACAAGGCAGAGGCAGTTAGGGGTGATCAGGCTGGCAGGGGAGCAAGCCGTTAGGGGTGATCAGGATTGTGGGGGAGCAAGCAGTTAGGGGTGAGCTCAGGCCGGCAGGGGAGGGCAGTTAGGGGTGAGATCAGGCCGGCAGGGGAGGGCAGTTAGGGGTGATCAGGCCAGCAGGGGAGGGCAGTTAGGGGCAATCAGGTCAGCAGGGCAGAGGGGTTAGGGGCGATCAGGCAGGCAGGCAGGCAGGCAGGCAGGTGAGCGGTTAGGAGCCAGCAGTCCCAGATTGCAAGAGGGATGTCAGAATGCCGGTTTAGGCCTGATCCCTAAACCGGCAGTCAGACATTCCCCCGAGAGATCCCAAATTAGAGAGGGTGCAGGCCAGGCTGAGGGACCCCTTTCCACTCCCCCCCCCCCCCCGTGCATGAATTTTGTGCACCAGGCCTCTAATATCTGAATGATTAGCTATTATGAGTTTGATAATACCCATGACTAAGCTAATCTATGGCTATAAATTGGTTATCTATGGAACCTGCTAAAATCTTTTAGTTCTTCAGTGTGTAGTTTAACCATAATGAAGCACTAATTATTGCTGTGTTCTATTATCTTGGAGGCTCAGACATATTCTAAACTCCTTTGCCTCATAGTCATTGCCAAGATATGTTTGTCCCTAACTAATCTATATTTTTTTATGTGTGCTACTTTTATTTGTTCAACTGAATCATAATTTTACTAGCGGCCTGGTACATGGATTCGTAAATACCCCCTGGCAACCTGGGACCCCCTCATGGATGTTGGAAAGCCAGTTTTGGCCCAATCCCCACAGGCCAGGCCGAGGGACCCCAGTGGTGCACGAATGCGTGCACCAGGCCTCTAGTATGCATATAAGATCTTTGATTAATTTCTTCGCACCCTTCCCCTCCTCTTCCCTCTAAGATTCATCAGTCTGTTCCATGTTTCCATGCCTGTGTGTTGAGCATCTTCCCCCTGGTGGTCATTGTGCATTATAACTACCAGCTGGTCAGCTGGTTGGCTGGTCAGCCGGTCGCTTAGGCTTTTATATATATAGATGGGGGACAGAATCATATTACATAAATAGGAGCAGCATGAGGTTGAGAATAAGAGTGTGGATTCAGACTGCTGGGGTTCAAACTTGGCTTTGACATTTACTAGCAATGCAACTTAGAATACATTACACAGTCTCTGCTTTTAGTTTATTAATTTGCAAATTATAATAATTAAAGTACTTTCTTGATTGGGTGCATTGCTTTGAAAGCTAAATAAATCAGTGCATCAAAGGCACTAAGAATAGTTGCAGACTAAAAATACACCTTTGGATGCTAGTCTGATGCTATAAAATCCTATTTATAAGCTATCAACTTCTCTGATCCTGATCTCTCCATTGAACCCTAAGTAAATTACCCAATTATCATGCCCACAAAACACACTTGACTTTTTTCCTACTCCAAATTTATTCTACTTTAGCCTTTCCCATCCAATATAAGGGGCAGTTTTCTTCTTCCAGTTATACCAGCTAAAAAGCAAATACAATTCTGAAATCATCTTTGAGTTCTTTCTTTTCCTCACATTGCACATTCTAGCTATTAACATATTATGTGAATTCTAACAAAATATATCTAAAGCAAACCAACACAATACCTTATCTATCATCCTAGCCCATGTTACAGTTACCTTTTGCTTATGCTATTATTGCAATAGCCTCCTAATTGGTCTTCCTGCTTCTGTCCATGGTCCCTTACCATCTAATCTCCATGCATTGCCAGGGTCTGTATTTATAGTGCCTACACAGTTTCTGGCACAAAGTCAGCAGTCAATAAATAAACTAAATGAATGTTTGGTTGAAATATTTGAAAGTTAATTGACTTATAACCTTATGCTAGACATTGAAATAATTATATTCAAAGTATTGTAAAATTCTAAATGGTCTCTGCCTTTTAAAAATGTCATAATAAATAATTCCTTTATAAATGAGCATAGAATGAGATAGCAGGACTGCATAATTTTGAAGTATCCATCAGACTAAAATTCTAAGACTGAGTCTAAGACATGGCAAAAGCCATAATGCTGATAATAAGGCAGGCAAATTAACATCAGGTGAACCCTTTAGAAAATTCTTAAAAAGTATACCAGATTTGGAAGGTTCAGTTTTGTGAGCACTGAATTGTGAAAGGTTGATTTGTGAGTCCTGAATTTGTACCAGATATGTAGATTTTATATTCACACCAACTTAAGACCTATTATTGTATGAAAATAAAAAATAAAATAAATCACCCACTTAATCAGATCTTTAACTAGGAAGTTAAAGTAGAAAAATATTTGATGCCAAGTTATATATTTGATGCCTAATTCTTTTTGTTTTTTTGGAAGTACTGTTCTAGCCTATGAATCTTTTATTTAGGGATCTAAAACAAATGTACTTGTTTGGTATAATTTCTTCATACTGTAAAGCTGTTTTTTAAGTTCATATTTAACTGCTGGGAGACAGGCCCAGGATGCTTTTAATATTAATCCCTATTCCTCTCACTTCTCTGTAGTGATTGTGTGTGATTATATATGTACCACCTCTTTATCCACTCATCTACTGATGGGAACTTAGGTTGCTTTCCTATCTTGGCTATTGTAAACAACACTGCAATGAACGTAGGGATGCATATGCACATGTCTTTTTGGCTTAGTATATATTTTTTTCCAGATATATACCCAGAAGGGGAGTTGCTGGGTCATAAGGTAGTTCTATTTTTTTTTTTTTAATTTTGAGGAACCTCTGTAGTGGCTGCACCAATCTGCATTCCCAACAACAGTGCACAAGGGTGCCCCTTTTTCTGCATCCTTACCAACACTTGTTGTATGTTGATTTATTGATGTTAACCATTCTGACAGGTGTGAGCTGAAATAAATTAAGGCTTTTTTTTCCCAGCTGCTCCCCCTGCCCACATCCCCAGGCATACACTGTTGACATTATTACCTCTGCACTTCTTCTTGATGGTTGTTCTTCCTACTTCTCAGAGTAGTGGGCAGAAAGTTCCATGGTCACAGGGAGTCAAGGCCAGATAGAAATGTAAAGGAATAAGTTCATGTCAATACAGCTTGCACAAGGGTATACCCTAAAGGTTTGAGGTGGTTCAGGAAAAGGTTCGGGATGGTTCCTTTTTGTCTTCCATTGACCATCAAATCTATTATTTCTTCTTGAGATTTTTGGTAAAGAGATGGCAGATGAGGAAAGTTGGGTCATAAATGTGTGAGTACTGCAACTGTTAACCGCAAAGCACACTTGATTCACAACTATTGATCTAAAAATAAAATAGGAATAATCCGAATGTAGGTTAAGATAGGCTATAATCTAGATTGCTTTTTATTACAGTCTTTGGCTACCAGTGATCCTTTTGCCTTTCCCTTAGGGAATAGGAAAGAAAAGACAGGAAATCCTACATTTCAGAGAAAGACAAATACAATATGATCTCACTAATATGTGAAATTAAATAAATTGATGAACAAAGTTAATTGATGAACAAAATGAAACTGGAAGCATGGACACATTAAACAGAATGGCCTGAAAGGAGGGGCGTGGGGGGAAGATAAAGAAGGTGAAGGGATGAGCCAAAGAACATATATGCATACCCCATGGACACGGACAGTAGTTTGGTTAAGACCAAGGGAGGGGGAAAGGGGTGTGTGGTGGTGGGCAAAGCCAGGCGGGAGAAGGGGGGGCGTGGAGTGGGACACCTGCAATTATGTCAACATTAAAAATATTAATTAAAAAAAAGAATCTGTATAACATTTAAACACAGTGCTATCAGGCCTGTGATAGCCATCTCCATGTGCTATCATAAGTAGCTGGTGTTGCCTTGGTAACACTACAACGGCAAACAAGGATGTTTTCTGGGTAGCTAGAGGAAATGTGGCTTTCATGCTATCTTACACCCTCCTGTCCCCAACCCTCTACCATGGATAGAAAATATTTTTTTTCCCTTTTGCTATGAATTTTCACCCTTGAGTAGAATGAAGTGAGCCACTATTTTTCTAGTCTGTTTATTTTTATGTTCTACATTATGCAAAGTTGGAAATTTTTGTTGAAACAACCACTCAATTTAGAGAATATGATATTGCATATTGAACTCTATAATCGCCTGTTGTGTGGCATTGCTGAGAATACACGAGGGGAAATTCTGTTGTGTGAAATCTCAGGGATAAGACAATTCTGACAAGATGAGCTTAAACGAGCTTACCTCATGTGCTCACACAGCCAAGTCCAGCACTGAGGTTCTCAAAAGCAGAAAAGGCAGATGAGGAATGGCTCTCTTGAGACAAACTTGGAGCTGTTGTAATCAGAGTGCAAAAAAGTAAATTTAGAGCATTTTAAAGCACTGTTTAACCAGTGAAATAATGTGATGTGAAGAATGATAAAGGATAGGCAAACATGGGTTTCTACAATTTCTCTGAAAGCTCCGCTTGAAGATTACAAATCATTATTGTCTTGTAAAAGAAAATATGTATGTTAAAGTTCAACTGAGAAAGGCAGATGGAAGGAAATATAACATGCCCAAGAGAGCATTCATTAAAATGTTTAATGATGAACTGTGGATGCTTTTCATGAGACAGTGACACTTACTCTAATATACAGAGAGACCAAAAAAAAAAAAAAAATCCTCAAAGGCAATGTTTCTTGACATCTTGACAATATTTCTCACTTAAGAAAGACTAACTATGAATGGAAGGGTTTTTTAAAAAAATGAAATAAATAAGATATAAATGTATATTCTTATAGCTTTCTTGTTTCCTGTTTTCTAAAGGAAAATCAGATGCTTGGTGGGATCCAGGGGTAAAGGGGTCAAATTTTGATTGGGAAACAATGGTTGGGAACGTAGGATTGGGTGGAGAAAAGCCTGAATGATCCTCAGTTTACAAGTCTGGGTCAAAGCCTGTGACTGGAGAGAAAATGTCCAGAAGGGAAGGAACTGGCAACTGTTGTTACAGAAATACTTCTACCCAGGATAAAGCCAATTTCTCTGCTTGCTGAACCATGACTTACAAAAGCAACATTCAGTGTTTACAAGCTTTGTTTCTCAGTCAATCTACTGAGAGCAAGCTTTGTGATTCTGAAGAGAGAAACAGAGAAAAAGATTCACTTTTGGCACCTAAAAACACATGTCCCTCGTTAACTCAACTGAGACTGTCTGCCAAAGAACAGAACTCTCTGTCTATGGAGACGGAAAGGTTGTGGAAAAAATAATATAGTGATGGGCAGCAATGATAGCAGAGGGGAAAGGAGGGGGTCCATGGAGATGAGAAGGGATAAGGGAAAAGAGAGACAAGAAATTAATGGTTTCAAAATTTCTTGTTTGTCCCTTCATCTGTCTCCTCTCCACCTATCACTTCATGATCCCTGTAGGTCTATAGATAAAGTACCTTAATTTGTGAGCATCTGTTCACCTGATTTGAATTCCAACTCTCTAGGGGGAATTTGGGATGCAATGAACTTAAAATGAGTTGCAGAACCATTAGTCACAGCAGAGGTTGGGAGGGGGTCTCTTGCCTGAGGTGCTGCTTGGAAAAAGACCTCTGGCACTCCTGGCTTTCCTAATTAAATGTATCAATCCTGCAGATGGTAAAATGGTGTATGTATTTTGTTTACCATCAGCAAGAGAGCTTTCAATAGATAGGTGCAATAAGAATGACATTCGTTGACAAAAGAGAGGGTCCCACTGGAATCTGTAAACTTAAACCAAAATAAATAGTACCTGAAAATAATTTTTAAAAGGCTATATGAATCTTTGACTTATGCGAAAAGATTGAGAATCATAAAAAGAAACATGCTTTTAAAGATATTTAAAAAGGAGGAAAAGTTTTCTAGTTCAACCCTAAACGCCCATTCTCCTCCAGAATCTGTGAATTTAGCAAAAGCCAGACACGTACATGATTCCTAAAATTTTCAGGAAAAAAATAAAAACTCATACTACAGTTATGATATAATTTATTAACCCAAATTGGAAATTTTCAAAACTGCAAGGAGGCATTTAAAAAATAATTAAATTAAGACAACATACAAAACTTAGGACTGTCCTAAGAAAACTGGACAACTTGAAGTATTGGCTAACCTACCTATACCTTCATCCTATAGAAGTACATACACAATTAGTTCTGGTACCATTGCTGCAAATGTTTCTACAGATCGGAGGAGAGCCTGTCACGTTTCCACTCATTGTCTAACTGTCCCCCCACATTTTTTGGTCAGAAAATTGAGGTCCAGGACAGTTAAGCAGCTTTCCCATGGTCTCATAGGAACCTGTGCACCTTGTTGCTTAGACATATTCTTCCCATAGCTCCTAGATTCCCAGGAATATTTCTTATTGCCTTCCTGATACTAATGACAACTACTAGTATAGCTGTAATAGACCCCAGGGACAGTTTCAAGAATGTCATTTCTTTTCCCTAGTACCCTCTGCTTATAAATTACACTAGGCCTCAATGATTGTCTGGAGTGCTGTCATGTTCAGAGTGATATTCAACTATGAAGTTATTTATTTATTTATTTACTATTAGTAGGAGATTAAACTAAACATACCCTTCAATATACCCATGAAGATGAAGCCTTTGAACAAACCAAAAGTAAGGAATTGTGGCTGTCAATTCATTATTGTTTCCAGGTGGTGTCTTCCTTTTGTACTTCCTCTTCTTAAATGGAATTTAATTTTGTTAGTGTAGAGAGAGAAAAAGGAATGACTATCTAACATTTGTCTCTCTAGACTTCTCAACTTCCTCCCCCAGAAGCAAATACTAAGAATGACTTCTAAAGGACAGAGGGGCCAACTAGCAGTAGAAGCACAAGGGGGGATGCTTCTCAGTCTTGAGGGACAGATTTATGTCAACACAGAGATTCGAAAGCATTCAGGCGAATATTAAAAATCAATAATTTTTCCAGGATGGGAGTTTTGTTTTAAGAAATGGTCCTGAAGAACCCTGGGTAATGCACTAAGAAGCTAGACTTTGTTCTATGTCCAGTGAGGAATGACTGAAGGATTTCAAGTAGAGATGTATACTATATATCATTTAAGAATAAACTCAGGTGACTTTGAAAAACCTAGATTGTAGGCGAGGGCAGTACACTGCAACATAATGCCTGAAGACCAGCTAAGATGCTCTTGCAAATGCTTGAATAAGGGAGGACAGAGCTGGGCCAAGGATTTTACTGAGAAGATTTATAAAAATGGATGATTCAGCAAGAGATTCAGTTATTAAATCGATGGAACTAGTTTTTCACAAAATACAAATAACTAGTGAAACTATATTGAACCACTTAAGGGAGGACTGTGTTATGAAAAATTGGAGAGAACAACTAACAAATTTCTAGGTATGGAAACAGGGTAATTGATGGCATCCGTAACAGTAAGATTTACTGGAGAAAGGAGTATTAGTTGGGCATTAGTAGAGGTAATGAGTTACATATAAATAGATTACTTTTATGTGTTATGGGACATACGACATAGATGTCTAAAACCATAAGAATCATCTCCCTCCTTTAAAAAAAAATGAAGATACTAAGATTTAGAGGAATGAAGTGAATTTAGGATGATTGCCAAAAATTATACAGAAGAATTAAAACACCCACCTCCCGAGATTCAGTCCAGAGTTTTGCTGGGAGCATGTCTGTGCCAAAATGTACCATATCTCGCCCTTGTTTATTTGGTTGGTTAAAAGGAACATTGGTTGAGTTAATAACATTTTAGTTCCTGGAAAGACTTTGCCTGAGTGTTTACCTTTTCCTAAGTTATTGCCTTGTAGGCTAGCTGTGTGTCAGCATTAATCGTCTGCATTAAGACTTTGCATACATTCTGCTTTGGGAGCAGAGTTCCATAAAGAAGATGACACATTTCTGTGATGTCACAGGTTCCTTTCCTGAGAGGGTTTTCTAAAGGCACTAATAATATTCAATCTGGATGTCCCCATTTCCTCTTTTTGTTTTATTCTGAACAGCTGTGCTGGAAGCAAGCAGAGGAAGTATCCAAAACTGGATGTGATTAGAATGGCTCTTGAACTTCCCTTTCCAGCATCTGTCTTGCTAAGGGGCAATTCAAGCAGGAGGCAACCTCACAAATAGCCCTTTGTCAGAGCTAACAGCATGTTTTCTTGTGAGAAATGTTCCTTTTCTCAATGTGGGGTTTCAAAACTGTTGGTCATTAAAAGTGGAAGTGTTTGACCCTCACTGGAGTGCGTTAATGGTGGCAACGTCACCTGTTCCTCAAAGTGAAGGCAGATGTTTGTGAGAGGCGGTGGATATTGAGAGAAAGTTTTTTTAGGATTACATAAAAATATCATTAATAAAATATTAATTTTGTTTTAAAAGAAACAAAAAGCCCATGGCTCGTTTTCCAGGCTTCAGGGAGAGCTATCTATGAGACTTTACAGAATATTTATCACAGGCTTCTAATGTCTATGAATTCAACATGATATTTATGTAAAGTTATGGTGACTCAAAGCAATTTCTTTGGTTATTTTGTTGTTTGAAAGTTATTAGAAGATGGCAACATCCTGGAGTATTTATTAGGTTGAATTTTAGTCAGTGGTCTACATTTTCACAATACCGTTTTTTAAATATCAAAGCATTTTCCAGACATTGAAATTGATGTCTTATAGTGGTTTTGCTCAGTTTGGGTGAGCCAGACACAACTCCCACCTTTTAAGATGCTAGTTGTGACCTTTATCTTGTAAGTTTCATCACCTCTGGCCTCTTACACTCAATTGCTGCTTAGACAGGAAAATTTGTGTTGTTGGTGTTTTTTGTTGCTGTTGTTGTTCTTATTTGATTTTGTTTTATTGATTGTGGTTAAGGCAAAGCAAGATGTCTATGTTTATTTAATCCAGAGGTGGGTAATGTCTGGTCCATGGGTCATATCATTTGGCCTGGCCCTGCCAAGGCAACCAAAGTGGGATTCAAAATTCAATAAACCTAGGAGTATTTTTTTCATAGCAACGTAATTTTTAAGTTGATAATTTTGTATGGCCCGAGAATGATGTTATAAATATCCAAATAGCCCTTGGCAGAAAAAAAGGTTCTTTTTAATGGATTAAATAAATCCATTGCCTTGTTGTCTGTTGTCTTTGGAAAAATTCTGTACCTAACCACTCCCCACCAAACACACATACATGTGTATATCTATCAAGAGGCATGTCTCTACTTCAGGGGATATAGCCTTTTTTTTTTTTTTTTTTTTTAATATAGTCTTATCCTCTAACAAGTTCTCTAACTTGAGCCACACAGGTCATTAGTTCCATGATTACTAGTCAGTGAAGTTTCCCACGACCTGTTTCAGGACCTAGTGGTGAGCATGGTGACCCTGTACTATCCCCACTGTGAGTGACATGCTTGCTGAAATGTGCACCAGGGGCTTTAATCTCCTTGATCACATGAGGAAGGGAAGTGGTGGCGGGGGGCGGGGGGAGCTCTGGGACTAATTCCCATAGAAGTTTACTTGTTTGGTTGCTGGAGCACTATAAGGCCAATGCTCCTCACTTCTTTCAGAAATCCCAGCTGCAGAGGGAGTTGCTGACCACAACAGAGGCTGTTGCCAAAACACTCTTGGAGTGCTGCTAGGGCCCAGAAAAAGTTGCAAATAAGCAGAAGTTCTCAAAAAAATAAAAAAGGAAAACTAAACTTATGGTAAAGTTTTAAGAAAAAAAAAAGGAGTTTTATCTACAGTTATGTCAATATAAACACAGTTTGTGGTTTAGGGACTAATTCTGCACTATTGTTCATATTGTTCATTACCCCAGTCTTCATCATTACCCCAGCATCATTCAAGGTCATGACTGCATCTTGAAGCAGTACACTGATACATCCAGCCACATGCTTTGTTCCTCCCTGTTGCCATACTTCATTCACAGCCTGGGATTCATGATATGTTTAGACCAGGGGTGGGCAAACTTTTTGACTCGAGGGCCACAATGGGTTCTTAAACTGGACCGGAGGGCCAGAACAAAAGCATGGATGGAGTGTTTGTGTGAACTAATATAAATTCAAAGTAAAGGAGCGGAGGGGAGAGCAAGAGAACCGGATAGAACAGCACGGCTGGTTTAGAGTCACAGGAAACTGAAAACAACAGGTGTGAAGGAATTTTCCCAAAGAAAATAAATATCTAAATGAACAAAACAAGGACATAGAACAGGTGGGATAAATAGTAAGAAATAAGTAATATAGTCAATTTAAAGTTTATGTGGAGATGTAAATAGCTAAAACAATTTTGAAAAATAATAAAGTGGGGAGAATCATAACTGATTTTAAGACTTGGTATATGGCTATAATAATCAAGACTGTGAGGTGTTGATAGAGACATATACATTTAGATTACTGGAACAGAATAGAGAACCCAGAAATAGCTCTACACAACTATGACCAATTGATTTTTTTACCAAGATGAAAAATGGGTATCCATAGCCTGACCTACTCCCCAATAAAAAAAAAAAAAAATCTAAACCTCATGCAAAAAATAACTCAAAATGAATCTTAGATTTAAATGTAAAACATAGACCTATAAAGCTGGGATAGGAGAGAACGGGATAAAATCTTCAGAACCTGAGGGCTGGTGAAGAGTTCTTATACATGGCATCAAAAGCAAGATTCATGAAATAAATATATTGATAAATTGAACTTCATCAAAATTTAAAACTTTTACTGCATGAAATACCATGTGCAGAGGATGAAAAAAACACACCCTGTAAACTGGGAGGATATATTTGCAGACCATATTTCAAAGAACTCATACCTAGAATATAGAAGAATGCTGAACCTCAACAGTAAAAACAATCTACTTAGAAAACAGGCAAATGATATAAAGCGCCATTTCACCAAGGAGAATATGTGAATGGCAAATAAGCAAATGAAAGATGTTCTAGCCATTAAGTGCAAATTAAGACCAAAGTGAAACACAACTATATACCTACTAGTGGCCCAGTGCATGAAATTCATGCATGGGGGGTGGTGGCCCTCAGCCTGGCCTGCACCCTCTCCAATCTGGGACCCCTCGAAGGATGTTCTACTACCAGTTTACAGGGATCAGGCCTAAACCGGCAGTCGGACATCTCTCTCGCAATTCGGGACTGCTGGCTCCTAACTGCTCACCTGCCTGCCTGCTTGCCTGCCTTGTTGCCCCTAACCACTCTGCCTGCTGGCCTGCTCGCCCCCAACTGTCCCCCGTGCCAGCCTGCTCACCCCCAACTGCCCCCCCTGCTGGCCTGCTCGCCCCCACCTCTCCTCCCCACTGGCCTGCTCACCCCCAACTGCCCCCTGCTGGCCTGCTCACTCCAATGGCTTGGCCCTCCACCAGCCTGATCACCCACAACTGCGGTCCCATCATGGCCTGATCACCCCCCAGCGACCCAAGCTCCCAGCCCCTCCTTTTTGTCTTTTTTTATTTTTTTTCAGCACCTCCTTGAGCAGAGGCCAGGGCCGTCTGGAAGTATCTGGGATTTATTTATCTTATATAATTGAAACTTTGTAGCCTTGAGTGGAGGCCAGGGCTGGCCAGGGCAGGTGGAAGCTTGGCTTCCTCCATCGCCGGGGGCAATCCAAGCCTCCTGCTTGCTCCAGGTCCGTGGCCGCCTCCATCTTAGTTGGGTTAATTTGCATACTCGCTCCTGATTGGCTGGTGGGCGTGGCTGGTGGGTGTAGTGGTGGTACGGTCAATTTGCATGTTTCTCTTTTATTAGTGTAGATTAGAATTGCTAACATAAAAAAAATAGTGACAATACCAAATGTTGGCATGTATGTAGAGAAATGGGAAGTCACATACAGGGGAATGTAATATGGTCTGTGGACAATATTGTGGCAGTATTTTTTTTTTAAAATTAAACACACGTACCATAACTGGTATCAGTTGCATTGCTGGGCATTTATCCCAGAGAAATAAAAATGTATTTCCACACAAAAATATACACATAATTGTTCTTAGCAGTTTGGTTTGTAAGAGCTCCAAAATGGAAACAACCAAAATATCCCTGCATAGGTGAATGGTTAAACAACCTGTGGTCCAACCATATAATGGAATACTAAAATACAAAATGGAAGAAACTATCGATACATGCAACAACTTATATGGATCAAGGGAATTATGCTTATTGAAAAAAATCTCAGAAGATTGCATACAGTATGATTCCACTTATATAACATTGTCTAACCAACAAAATTATGAAGATGGAAAATAGATCATTGGTTACCATGGGATAGGACTGGTGGAGTGAGGGGTGGCTTTGACTATAAAGAGGAGGCCTTTGACTATGAAGGAAACCTTTGTAGTGATGGAAGAGTTCTGTGTTTTGATTGCAATTGTGGGTTTACTAACCTGCACACCTGATAATTACAATGTCAAATTCCTTTGAATATTGCACTATTAGTGTAAAAGATATAAATGGAATGAAAGGTACAAAAGCCCTTTCTGTACTATCTTTTTAACTTTCTGTGAATCTATAATTATTTCAAAATGTAAAGTTTTTTTTTTTTTTAAATATATTTTATTGGTATTTTACAGAGAGGAAAGGAGAGGGATAGAGAGCTGGAAACATCGATGAGAGAGAAACATCGATCAGCTGCCTCCTGCACACCTCCCACTGGGGATGTGCCCGCAACCAAGGTACATGCCCTTGACCGGAATCGAACCCGGGACCCTTCAGTCCGCAGGCCGACGCTCTATCCACTGAGCCAAACCGGTTTCGGCCAAAATGTAAAGTTTTTAAAAAATGCACAAATCTATCAGTAATTACATTAAATGTAAATGGATTAAATGCTCCAATTATATGACAAAGATTATCAAACTAGATTTTGTTTTTTTAAAGACAAATCTTGTATACAAGAGATATTTTTTAAATGTTAGTATACAGAAAGTTTGACTACAAAAGGATGGAATTGCTAACCTAAGAAATATGGCATAACTATGTAAATATCAAACAGGGTAAGTTGAAGCAAATATAGCTTATGAACAATCGCATGATTTAGGTCTGTTCTCTTGAGTAGTTTTCTGGTGTTGTAGAATTAGCCAGACCATAATATTACTGTGACTGAGATAAAAAACAAAATAAATTCATGACTCACTAATGAAGGAATAGAAACATCTCATGAACAGACACACAGCATGTAATCATTTACTTTAACAACTACTTAATTTTTAAGTAACTTAAAATTGTTAGTGTATTTTTGTGGTTCATCCCATGACTATTTCATAACACTCTACCCAAGTTATTCCATATGCACTGTTTTGTTTTATTTTATCATTAAGTTTGCTTGTTTTTTTCTTCCATTTTAGTAGTATTCATGTTTTGATTTCATAAATATATTTATTATTATTCTTCTTCACTCTCCTGGCATCATAAAACTGTTCAGAAAATATTTTTTTTTTTTTGCAGAAAATAGCAACGCTATTAAAATGCAGAAAGTAAATGGATCTCTCTCAGAAGAGGAATATATAGTGAGCATCTAGAGAAGGAACTAACAACCATTTTGCATGTTAAAAATCAGCTTATTCCATTTAAATCTTTCTCATGGATAAACTTTCTTTTTTTTTTTTCCTGAGAAACTCTTCAATAATGATCCCCCATGAAGAAATTTCACTTGAAAATCACAGCACTAAAAATTCCTCTGAGATTTAGATGCCATTTAACTTTATCTTTATACTGCTTGAATACTAATAGCTGCTTGCTCAACTCAGGGGCAAAGTGTTTACTATTATTATCATGAATAACTGCAAGATAATGATTAATCAGATCATTTTATATTCATATAACGTTTTATATTTCACAAGGCAATTCTCATAATCAGTTTTATATTTGACCTTTGCAACTGTGCTATGAGTTATTCAGAGCAGGAGTTATTTTTCCCATTTGCAGAAAAGGAAACTGAGGCTCAGTGGAGGGGGTTACAAGCCTAACCCCAAACCCATACAACATTCAGTGGTGGAGCTTAGTCTCAAACACAGTCTTCACAACTTCCAGTCCAGAGCTATTGTTACTTTGTCATGCTGCCTTCCCTGCTTTATTGATAGAAGTGCACTGAACCCTGCTGCTGCGGAAGGTTTATCTCAGGAAGTGTTGCACACTCCTCCCTTTGTCATCTTCCTTATTCTATGCACGAGCCTCAGGTTTCCCTTTCCATGGAGCCTATCTAGTGCATGGAGACCAGGCTGCTGTAATCTGTCTGCTGTGAATTTGTCTTTCCCCAGCAAATGTATATGATTGTTTCTGCAACAGCATGTGATCCCATAGCAAATTCATGGCAGACTGTTTACTGGTTATCTTTGCCTCACTTGAAGCCAAAATGGTTCAAGTCCAAATCAGGTAGAGGTCAGTGCCAAGTACAACCCACAGGAAAAGCTCTAACTTGAAAATAAAATTGGCCGTGTTATCAGCATTGAATATTCTGATAACATTTCACTGATGAGATACAATTAAAGACTGCTGAAGAACAAAAATGAAAACAAAATGTTGGTTTTATTTTCAATAAAAAAAGACAAGTATATTTGGATTCACATCATAGTCTAGTTATTAATTTCATCACCATAAATGAAAAACAGGACTATAAAGATGTTAAAAGCCAATGAAAACATAGCCAAAAATAAGTGGGAAGAGAGTGGAAGGAATGTAGAAAAATTGTATGCACGGGGTATGAAGAACAGCCATCTTCAGAAGAGCTGTTTTAACTAGGGAAGATGGAGTCTGCAGTCACATGCATCTCAACAATCCTTGTGCATTCAGAGCCTGGAGCCTGCTTGAAGTGAGCTTGAGTTTCATAACGACCAGGATGGAGCTCAGCTATTTCTGGATGATGGGATTCATCTGGCATGGCAGGGCGGCCTTGTGCACACAAAAACACTTCAAGTCATTTTTTCTCTGACTAATTTATACATTAAAAATAAACTGCCTTAGAAGGCTTTGCTTTTTTGGATGACTTTTGGAGTGTCTGCTGTTTTAACTGTGGTGCAGTAGAGTCTGCTCCGTTGTACACAATCAGCCTTTGATATCCTTAGAACTTAGACAAAGTCAATCTGAGAACTCCAAAGAAGACAGGCAGGGAAGAAATTTAAGAAAGTAGGGAACAAGTTTTAATAAAAGATGTTGAGATGTTTTTGAAGGGGAATTTGGAAAGAAAGGAGATTTGGTCGTGGGAGTATGAGGGAGAGTGGCTTAGACTAACCACTGCCTAGATCCCTTCTTTCGCTTGGACTTTGTTTCTCAAATTTCAGTCACATGCTCTTGATTTTTTTCCAATATCAACCTTCAACTGTTCAATTTTTATTTAAGTTATTTCTCTTAAACAATTTTTTTTCTGTCATGTCATAAATTGAAAATCAATAATACCTGGCTTAAATAGAAATGTGTAAAAGAAAATATAACACAATTTTATTCAATGTTAGCAATATACTATTGTTTGCCTTAAATTCTAAGCTTGAAGACTTACCTTTTTGTTATCACTGGAAAGAGAGATTAATGAGTGTTGGAGAAGCTTTATAGTTAGGTCATCATCATACTGATTGTTTCCCTTTGATGTAGTCAGTTAGTTTAAAGGGAAATTGAAAATTAAATAACTAATGTTCTTATTTTGTGAATAAATAGTACTGCTACTGTTTGGTTTTTTATTATTTGGTCTTTGTTTGTTTTAGTTGCAAGCAACAAAAATCAATACCAGGAGTACACGGAATACATGACGTAAACAGATCACTGTAAAGTCATTTCCAAATACCATTACAGTACTTGGGTGAATCAGCTCCATCCTCCACCCTTCCCCACACACAATTTCCATCTCAGTGGTAAAAATTCAAAGATCCAAAACAGGAAGCTTTATTGTTTTACTAGTAGAGCATGTCTCCATTTTTTGAATGGTGAGGACTGGGAGCTTGATCAACAATTCCACAGAATGTATGTGATGGGTGTAAGATAATTAAGTTAATGTGTCAACTTTACTGGGCCATGGGATACCAAGGTATCTGGTTAAGTATTATTTCTGGGTATGTGTGTTAGGGTGCTTCTAGAAGAGATTAACATTTGAAATGGTGGACTAAATGAAGCCAATGGCCTTTTCCAATATGAGTGGGAATCTTCCAATCTGGTGAGGGACTGAATGGAACAGAAGGATGGAGGAAGGTTAAATTTGCTCCTTGCATGATTGCTTGACATTTATCTTCTCTTGATCTTGGTGCTCATGGTTCTCAGGCCTTCAGACTTGGTTCCATTGGCTCTCCAGCTCTCAAGACTTAGAATAACCACTGGCCTTACTGGGTCTTCAGTGTGCAGAATTCTAAGAATCCACAATCATCTGTCTCATAATAAGTGACTTTAACAAGGATGATGTCTAAAAGTCAATATATAAGGTGAAGGCCTGTGCTGGGGGGCAAGAGCAGGCTGGGAGAGGTCAATGGGGGAAAAAGGAGACATATGTAATACCTTCAACAATAAAGAATTTAAATGAAATAAAATAAAGTAATTATTAATAGGTAAAAAATAATAATAAAAGTCAATATATAAAAATGAACTTTTCTATATACCAGCAAGAAGCTTTAAGGGGAGCTGGGCCCTCCCTGGAGAAGAAACCTGAGTTCCCGAGATATGTGATCAGTGCTGGGGCCCCGCCAGCAGGCCAGGGGATCCCAAGGCAGGTGCTGGGCGTGGAGGCCACGGGGGCATAGGCTACCAAGGAGACAGAACTGAACCTCTCATCACCCTGCTTGGCCCCGGAGGATGACTGGTTAGCCAGAGACGGGTAAGATTCCTCAGGGAAGGAACAACCTAAGACAGGCACAGTCGCAGAGGGGCCATCAGGAGAAAACTTGGGGGTCAACAGGGTGGGGCACAGACCCTCACCCCCCTAACCTTGCAGGGGCCTGAACCCTCACCCCGTCTGAGGGAGGTCTCCTGCCCCCATGGCTGCTTTGCTTCCCACGCCCAGCTCATATTGGGACACAGGTGACAGACAGTGACTTGGCCCAGCTCAGATTGGGACCCAGGTAACAGACAGAGACTTGGCCGACAGCAGCTGCCCTATATCTAAATCCAGCCTAGCACCAAGAATGCTCAGGGCCTACTCAAGAATACAAATAATCCTTTCCACTAATATTTACAGGGTAAACTAAGATTGTTGGTAGAGTATTAAATTTGACAGTAAAATAATAATCAAGTTTTCAGATTAATTTAAATAGGCTAATTGAAATAAGTGAATATTCAAGAAAATTTAATTGTACTGGACAAAAAGCTATTCCTAAAGTGGTAACTAAAATTTCTATTGGTAGTTCATCTTATGGTAAAATTCCTGAACATGCAATGAAACTAAAGCAGTCATATTTTTGTGCAAAAAATTAAAATTTAAAGTTATCAAGACTGCATTATAAAATTTACAAAAGCCTCCATTAATCAAAAAAGGGGGGATAGTAGGGTAATATCATGTAAGGAAAAATATCCTATAAGTAAATTACATCTAGAAAACTTTTACTTAAAAAATTAATTTTCATTTGTAATGCTAACAGCAAGACACCCATGAAAAACACACATGGTGTCTAAATAAGACAAAGGAAAATCGTTTGGGCAAAAATAAAAAGGATCCCAAATCAATTATATAGAACAGATTCCTTTATTAACTTTTGGTCGAGAATATGTTTGTATATTTTCAGAAAACAACTCCAAGACCATGTGGATTCCTGCAACAGAGAGGAATTGACAGGTCTGCTCCAACCATGAAGACAAGAGGAGAAACAGTCCAGAGATGGAAGACGCTGCCTTGCCACGCTAGCATTCAGCAGCTGTGCGACGCAGCAGGTTGCCTAGGACCAAACCAGAGAGGGTCGGACCTGCATTGCCACCATGTGCCCACCATCCAGATATCATTGCTGACATGTACACTTAAGGAACTGTTTGACATTGAAACGGGGACTCAGAACTGTTGGACACTGAAATTGGGACTCAAACATTTTTTTGTTATTATACGTTTATTTCTAGTCTGCAGAGGCAAGATTTTTTAAAAGAAAGAAAAGGGGGAAAACATAGATACAGAGGCAAAGAAGCATTGAACAGACTGTCAAACTACAGCGGGAAGGCAGAGGAGGTTTTTTTTTGGGGGGGCGGGGGGGCTGTAAGAGATCAACCGAAGGACTTGTACACATGCATATAAGCATAACCAATGGATAAAAGACACTGCGGGGGGAGGGGGGTCAGGTAAAGGCATGTACTCGGGGGAAGGGGAGGCCGGGGGGAGGTCAATGGGGAAAAAAAAAAAGACATATGTACTACTATTTGTAATACTTCAAACAATTAAAAAAATAATTAAAAAAAAGAAGCTTTAAGGAAAAAAAAACAAAAAACCCTTTACAATAGACCATATGTATATGTGTATGTATATGTATAAGTATATATATTTGGCAATTTCTGATCTATATATGTGTATATATATATATATATATATCAGAATAAAATATATATTTATATGTATATTATTGAGAAAAAGTCAAGAAGTAAACAAATGGAAAGATAAATCATATTTATGGATTAGAAGTCACACTATAAAGACCAGAAAGACAATAATGTGTATATGGATACCTGATTTATAATAAAATGATATACAGGCTGATGGGGAAGGATGATTTTTCAAAAATGGTATTAGTTTAGCTAGATATTTTAACCAAAATACTAAAAATATGAACAAATACAGAGGAAAAAAGTTAACCCCTATCTTATATCATATACAAAAATTAACTTCATGTTTAGTGTAGTTCTAAATATGAAACACACTTTGATGCAGCTAGCATAGAATAATTAAGGAATACATTTTAATGTTCTTGGGATAGAAAAAGTTATTTTAAACATGACAAAATGTATCAACCAAAAGGGAAATGGTCTCTATATTTAACTACCATAAAATTAATAATTTCTGTTCATCAAATTTTTGCCATTAAGAAACAGAAAAGCGGTACACATAGTTGGGGGAGGTACTTGTAATTCAAATAATAGCAATGGGTTTAGATTCAGGATATAAAGAATAAGAAAGTCTAATAGAACAATGGGCAAGAATCTTGGACAGGCACTTAGAAAATAGATAAGTGGTGATAAGCAACTTTCTCAGTAATGAGGAAAATGCAAATTAAAATTACAGTGAATAATGTCCAACAACTGGTCAATAGCTAAGCAGATTGCAGTACATGTCTAAAATGAAATACAGCTTAGCAATAAAAAGGAACAAACTACCAACACACATACCAACATGGATGAATTTCAAAAGCATGATGCTAGGTGAAAGAACAAAGACACAAAACACTACATACCATATGATTCTATTTATGCAAAATTCTAGAAAAGGCAAAATCATTGTCACAGCAGATCAATGGTTACTCAGAAGTGTGAGTCAGGAAGGGGACTGGTTGCAAAGGGACATGAGAAAACATTCTAGGATGTTGGACATGCTGTATATCATGATTGTTTACTTTTGTTAAAACTCACTGACTTATCCTATCTAATAAAAGAGTAATATGCAAATTGACCATCACTCCAACACACAAGATGGCCACCCCCATGTGGTCAAAGATGGCTGGACTCATGTGAACACAAGATGGCCGCCACAAGATGTCCAGCAGGGGAGGGCAGTTGTGGGCGATCAGGCCAACAGGGGAGGGCATTTGGGAGGGACCAGGCCTGCAAGAGCAGGCAGCTGGGGGTGATCAGGCCTGAAGGAAAGGGCAGTTGGGGGTGACCAGGCCTGCAGGGGAGGGCAGTTAGGGGCAACCAGCCTGGCAAGGGAGGGCAGTTAGGGGTGACCAGGCGAGCAGGGGAGGGCAGTTAGGGGCAATTGGGCTGGCAGGGGAGCAGTTAGGCATTGATCAGGCTGGCAAGGGAGTGGTTAGGGGTAATTAGGCTGGCAGGCAGAAGGGGTTAGGGGCAATCAGGCAGGCAGGCAGGTGAGTGATTGAGAGCCAGCAGTCCTGGATTGTGAGAGGCATGTCTGACTGATCAGGCCTAAACGGATTGGAGAGGGTGCAGGCTGGGCTGAGGGACACCCCCCCCCCCATGCATGAATTTTGTGCACCAGGCCTCTAGTTCATGCCATAAGAAATTAGAAGCAATGAATTACTGCACCAATATGGATGAATTTTTAAAATAGAATCTTAAAGAAATAATTATACTAAAAATAGGTAAATCTAACCCCCAGTGTTCTAAGTCAGGATAGTGGTCACTGTTTGGTGGAGTGAAGGAGATAATGAATTGGGTTGGGGTGGGCTTGTTCTTATGAGAGCTGGCAATGTTTAGTTCTTTACCTGGGTGGTGGGTTTGTGAGTAATCACTTTGTGATGAGTTTCTGCATAGTGTATTTGTGTTTTTGGCACTTTTCTGATAATTATGACAATTGTCTGGCTACTGAAAAGGTGGGAAATAGGGACATTATTAAATAGGTGATTTTGTTTTTGTCCTTTTGAGATATAAGATACTTGAGAAATATTACTTTTTTCATGGGAATAATTCATAGAGAGAGAAAAAATGGAAGGGAAATGGCTTGAAGGGATAATGAATAGTGTGCAGTTTCTGAGGAGAGAGGATCTGTAGTCTAGCTGAAAGGATTGGCCCCAGATTAATCAGAGGGCAGAGAGAACATGTGCATATGTAAGTTTGTGGGTGGGGAGTAGAGGGAGTTCCTGTCTGATAGCTTCTTTTCTCTCTAAATTAGATAAAGGTAAATTCTTGAGAGGAAGAAGAGAACTGAACAGATTGCAACTCAAGAAATGTAGAGAAGTTTGAAATATTAATTGCAGAGAGAGGAAGGTCAAATTGACCTGTCAGTGTTATAGACCCAAACCAGCTTGGTGGAATAAACATATATTTGATGTCTTATGAGAAGAACCTCTATTCTGCACTCAGACTATAGCAGTATATAGTTTGGCCTCTTTAGCAAGATCATTGTTCTCAAGGGCCACGTAGGTTATACATGACATCACTATAGCTTTAAGTAAGTAACCACAACTGGTGCTGGGAATAGCTCACAGAGTTGGAGTCACAAATGGGATCTGTACCTGGTATGGGCAAGGAGAAAAAAAGATCATTTGCCAGTAATCACAGATTTCATGACAATGGGGTATTCTTCAAGTACAACAATGGATAAAATTAGAGGAAACATCCTCATACCTGAGTTATTTGTCTAAGTTACAAGATTCAAAAACAAACACCCATAAAAGTACATGGGTATCTAGAAATAGCTAGATATGGATTTTATTTTGCAAAATGCTGATTTCAAGTACAAAAGGAAAAGTGTGAATTAATTAACATAAACTCATTCCAACTCTCCAAAGGAAATCAAAGCAATTGTTATAGAAGGGATTTGTCAGTAGTACTATTTTTGTAAGTGCAATCATGTAAGATTGTTTTTAATAACATTTAAACTAACCTTGCACATTGCAAGGGATATAGTTCCTTTGAGGGCAATTATAGTTACTTTATCAAAATAAAGTGACATCTAGTTCAAACTATTGGTCATCAGTAGAAGAGGTGAAAGATTACACTCCATTAAAAATAAGTAAGAGGTAGCCAAAAAGTTTAAATAAGATCCTTATTTAAACTTATTATTAGTTTTATGGTTTATTTTATTTTTTAAAGCTTATGTGTATTTTCTTGGTGTATGTAACAAGAGAAAGATAAAAATAAATATTCAGAAGAATGATAGGCAAAAATATAAACACTTTTTTTTTCTTGTTAGCTCTTTCTTGTGCAAGATAAGAAATAGAGATATGGGAGAAAAAGAGGTTTTGAGAGATTTGAAACAAAACATTTACTTTTAGGCTCAGATGAAGAGCAAAGATTGGTAGACTGACCCACTTGAAAGGGCCTTGATACCAACTAAAGATTTATGGTTAATTATTAAAAAGCAATATTATAATCAATGTTTGTATATATAATTAATGATATAATTAAAGGACCTTAGACACCCAATGTGATCTTTGAGTCCATTTTGTTAACTGGATTTGTTTTATTTCATGATAGTAGGATGTGATTATTTTTTAAGTTAAACAATAAAAATATATAAATGAAAAGTTAATATTCACAACTCTCCTTGTCCCACATTAAAGTAAATAATGCCAACTCTTTGTGTCTGTATTTTCAGATATGTTGTGTTTATTCAATCGTATGCAAATTTTTCCTGAATATATGTTTGTGTGTTTAAAAACAAAAATGGGAATTAGCTTATCAAATTATTCTGCAATACTCTTTCACTTCTAAACAATATATTTTTTTAACTCAAACTGCATGTAAATTCTTTTAGTTCTTTTTCAAATTTTTTTCAATTACAGTTTACATTCAATCTTATTTTGTATTAGTTTTAGGTGCAGCCTAATGATTAGACAATTGTATACTTTACAAAATGTTCTGCCAATATTTCCAGTACCTACCTGACACCATACATAGGTATTGCAATACTATTGTTGACTGTATTCCCCATGCTGTACTTTACACCCCATGACTATTTTGTAACTACCAATCTGTACTTCTTAATCCCTTCACCTCTTTCACCCAGTCCCCACTTCTCTCTGGCAACCACCAGGCTACTCTGTGTCTATGAGTTTACTAAACAATATATTATGACCATCTAGTCCAAAAAGTTGATATCATATAATTATGTTCTTTGTTATTAATAGTTGCATTATATTACATAATATTTATACATACCATAACTAATACTATTACTTTCTAATACCAATACACATTCAAGTTATGAATTGTGTGTTCATCATTCCCTGGCTTTTCTTTAAAATTTTTTAACATATGTGTATATCCTATTAAAAAAATTACGTATTTTTGAAATTTTTATATAAGATGTCATACTATGTGTATTAGGGTTCTCTGGAGAAACAGAACCAATAGGATGTGTGCATATATATTAAAAGAGATTATTTTAAGAAATCGGTTTATGTTATTGTTGGACTTGTTAAGTCTGAAATCTGCAATGACCCAAAGAAAAGTTGATGTAGCAGCTCAAGCCCAATAATAGCAACTTTCTTTTGGGGACCTCAGGCTTTTCTTTTAATGTTTGAATGAGGCCCACCCACATTATGTGTTTTACTCAAAAGTTGACTGACTTAAGCATTAATCACATATAAGTATTAACTCACAGCAACTTCTAGACTAGTGTTTGCTCAAAAACTGGGAACTAAATATGGTATCAGAGGAAGAATAGACACACAGACCAATGAAACGAAATTGAGAGCCCAGAAATAAACCCACACCAATTTTTGACAAAGGAGCCAGAAACATATAATGGAGAAAGAAAGCTCTTCAATAAATGGTATTGCAAAAATTGGAAAACTTACATGCAAAAGAATAAAACTACTGCTATTTGACACCATATACATAAATTAAATCAAAATGGATTAAAGACTTAAATATAAGACCTGAAACAATAAAATACATAAAAGAAAATATAGTACTAAACTATAGACCTTGGTCTCAGAAAGTTTTCTGAACTTGACCCCAAAGGCAAGGAAAGTAAAAGCAAAAATAAATGAATGGGATTACATCAAACTAAAAAGTTTCTGCACTGCAAAGGAAACCATCAACAAAAAAAAGTCAGCCAACTGAATGAAAGAAGATATTTGGAAATGATACCTCCAGTAAGGGGCTAGCATCCAAAATACATGAAGAACTTAACAACTCAGCAACAGCAACAACAAAAAATAATCCAATTTAAAAAATGGAGAGAGCCTGAACAGATGCTTTTCCCAAGGCATACAAATAGTCAACAGATAGATAAAAAGATACTCAACTTTACTAACTATAAGGGAAATGCAAATCAAAACAACAATGAGATAGCATCTCACACCTGTTATAATAGCTACTATCAGTAAGGCAAGAAATAAGTGCTGGAAAGGATGTGGAGAAAAAGGAACTCTCATACAATGTTGATGAGAATGTAAACTGGTACAGCCACTATGAAAAACAGTATGGAGGGTCCTCAGAAAATTAAGAATAGAGCTACCATATGACCCAGCAATTTCTCTTCTAGAAATCTACTTGAAAAAATTGAAAACATTTATTCATAAAGATATACAGGGGTGGGCAAAGGGAGGGTCACAGTTGTTCATATGGAAAATAATACAATAATTAATCAATAAGAATACAAAAATAAACTGTATTTTACATACAACTGTAAACCTGTTTGCACATCCCTGTGTGTACCCCTATGTTCATTACAGCATTATTTATGGTAGCCAAAACATGTGTCCTTTGGTATATTATTGGATAAAGAAGAGTGGTACATATATACAATGGAATACTACGCAGTCATAAGAAAGGATGAAATACTGCCATTTGCAACAACATGGATGGATCGTGAGAATATCATGCTAGGCAAAGTAAGTCTACTGTAAGATGGAAAAAGTCAACAACCATATGATTTCATTTGTATAAAGGATATAGAACTGAGAGCAACAAATGAACACACAAAACAAACAAACTCATAGACATAGACAACAGTATAGTGATTACCAGAGGGGAAGGGTGGTGGGAGGAGGATAAAGAGGGTACGAGGGGTCAAATACTAGTATATGATGACAGAAGGAGGCTAGACTTCAGGAGGTGAGCACACAGTGCAATATACAGATGATGCATTATAGAACTGTACACTTGAAATTTATGTGATGTTATTACCAATGTCACCTCAATAAATTTAATTTAAAAAAAACTGGGTACTATAGCCTCACCAACTTGACACATAAAATTAACCATCACTCTATGTGTATTTCTCTGGGATTTGCTTTTCTCATTCAGCATTTCATCTTTTTAGATCCTTTCAGACTCTAGTTCTAGTTCATTCAAATTTTCTACTAAATAGTATTCCATTGCATGAATGTATCACAATTAATTTATCCATTTGTTTCTATTGATGAACATTTGAGTTATTTCTTTTTGTGTGTGTTACAAACAATGTTGCTATGAACATTTCAGATTATTACTCCATGTTCAAGTACAAGAGTTTCTTCAGATTATGTACCCAGAAGTAAACTTTCTGGGTCAGAATGCTATGCACACATTCAGTTTGATGATAATGCTAAATTTTTGTTCAAAGTGAAGTGCCAGTTCACACTCCACCAAAAGCTGGTGAAAGTTGCTCCCTACTTTGGTTTTGTCAGACTTTTTAAAATTTTTTTTATTGTTTAAAGTATTACATATATTAGTACATATATCTCCTTTTTTATCCCCATTGACCTTCCCCCAGCACCCCCTACCCCCTGTCTCATGCCCTCATCCCGCCACCCCAGTGTCTTGTGTCCATTAGTGTGCTTATATGCATGCATACAAGTCCTTTGGTTGATCTATTTCCCTCCCTCCCCAACACTCCCCAGCCTTCCTGCTGTAATTTGACAGTCTGTTCGGTGCTTTACTGCCTCTGTATCTATCTTTTTATTCATCAGGTTATAATGTTCTTTATTTTCCATAAGTGAGTGAGATCATGTGGTATTTTTCTTTCATTAACTGGCTTATTTCACTTAACATAATGCTCTCCAGGTCCATCCATGCTGCTGCAAATGGTAAGAATTCCTTCTTTTTTTATAGCAGCGTAGTATTCCATTGTGTAGATGTACCATAGTTTTCTAATCCACTCATCTGCTGATGGGCATTTAGGCTGTTTCCAAATCTTAGCTATGGTGAATTGTGCTGCTATGAACATAGGGGTGCATATATATTTTCTGATTGGTGTTTCTAGTTTCTTGGGATATATTCCTAGAAGTGGGATTACTGGGTCAAATGGGAGCTCCATTTTTAGTTTTTTGAGGAAACTCCATACTGTTCTCCACATTGGCTGCACCAGTCTGCATTCCCACCAGCAGTGCACGAGGGTTCCTTTTTTTTCCACATCCTCGCCAGCACTTGCTATTTGTTGATTTGTTGATGATTGTCATTCTGACAGGTGTGAGATGGTACCGCATTGTTGTTTTGATTTGCATCTCTCGGATAATTAGTGACTTTGAGCATGTTTTCATATGTCTCTTGGCCTTCCTTCTGTCTTCTTTTGAAAAGATTCTATTTAGGTCCATTGTCCATTTTTTTATTGGATCATTTATCTTCCTTTTATAAAGTTGTATAAATTCCCTGTAGATGTTGGAGATTAAACCTTTATCAGTGATAACATTTGCGAATATGTTCTCCCATATTCTTGTTGTTTTGTTGATGGTTTCTTTTGCTGTGCAAAAGCTTTTTATTTTGATGTACTCCCATTTGTTTATTTTCTCTTTAGCTTCCATTGCCCTAGGAGTGGTATCGGTGAAGAAATTGCTTCGGCATATGTCTGAGCTTTATCTGCCTGTGGATTCCTCTAGTATTTTTATGGTTTCCCGTCTTATGTTTAAGCCCTGAATCCATTTTGAGATTATTTTTGTGTATGGTATAAGTTGGTGGTCTAGTTTCATTCTTTTGCATGTGTCTGTCCAATTTTCCGAACACCATTTATTGAAGAGACTGTCTTGACTCCATTGTATGTTCATGTCTCCTTTGTCAAATATTAATTGAGCATAGTGGTTTGGGTCGATATCTGGATTCTCTATTCTATTCCATTGGTCTATATGTCTGTCCTTGTGCCAGTACCAGGCTGTTTTGAGAACAGTGGCTTTGTAATACAGCTTGAAATCTGGTATTGAGATCCCACCTACTTTGTTCTTTTTTCTCAGGATTGCTGTGGCTATTCAGGGTCTTTTTTTATTCCAGATGAATTTTTGGAGAGTTCTTTGTAGGTCTGTGAAATACGCCATTGGTATTTTACTGGGGAGTGCATTGAATCTATAGATTGCTTTGGGTAGTATGGACATTTTAATGATGTTGATTCTACCAATCCATGAACATGGTATGTTCTTCCATCTGTTTATGTCTTCCTCTACCTCTTTTTTCAGTGTCCTGTAGTTTTCCGCGTATAGGTCTTTAACCTCCTTGGTTAAGTTTATTCCTAGGTATCTTATTTTTTTTGGTGCAATGGTAAATGGGATTGCTTTTTTAGTCTCTCTTTCTGTAAGTTCACTATTGGTGTATAGAAATGCTATAGATTTCTTGCGGTTAATTTTGTATCCTGCTACATTGCCAGATTCATTTATTAAAACTAATAGTTTTTTGATGGAGTCTTTCGGGTGTTTTATGTACAATATCATGTCATCTGCAAAAAAGGACAGCTTTACTTCTTCTTTCCCAATTTGGATGCCTTTTATTTCTTCTTCTTGTTTAATTGCAATGGCTAGTACTTCCAGCACTATGTTGAACAGATGTGGTGAGAGTGGGCATCCCTGTCTTGTTCCTGTTTTTAGAGGAAATGGTTTTAGTTTTTGCCCATTGAGTATGATGTTAGCTGTGGGTTTATCATATATAGCTTTTATTATGTTGAGTTATGATCCTTCTATTCCCACCTTGTTGAGAGTTTTTATCAAGAAAGGGTGTTGGATTTTGTCAAATGCTTTTTCTGCATCAATTGATATGACTATGTGATTTTTATCTCTCAATTGTTTATGTGATGTATCACATTTATTGATTTGTGGATATTGTACCATCCTTGCATTCCTGGGATAAATCTTACTTGGTCATGGTGTATGATCTTTCTGATGTACTGCTGGATCCGATTTGCTAGAATTTTGTTGAGGACTTTGGCATCTATGTTCATGAGGGATATTGGCCTCTAATTCTCTTTCATTGTGTTGTCTTCATCTGGTTTTGGTATTAGGGTGATGCTGGCTTCATAGAAGGAGCCTGGAAGTGTTCTTTCCTCTTGAATTTTTTGGAATAGTCTGAGGAGGATAGGTTTTAGTTCTTCCTTGAATGTTTGGCAAAACTCCCCTGTGAAGCCATCTGGCCCCAGGCTTTTGTTTGCTAGAAGCTTTTTGATGACTGCTTCAATTTCTTCCATAGTTACTGGCCTATTGAGATGTTTAGATTCTTCCTGATTGAGTTTTGGAAGGTTATATTTTTCTAGGAATATGTCCATTTCCTCCAGGTTGTCCAGTTTGCTGGACTAGAGTTGTTCGTAGTATTTTTTAACAATCCTTTGTATTTCGGTGGGGTCTGCTGTTATTTCACCTCTTTCATTACTGATTTTGTTTATTTGGGTCCTCTCTCTTTGCTTCTTCGTGAGCCTGGCTAGAGGTTCATCAATCTTGTTTATCCTTTCAAAGAACCAGCTCTTGGTTTTGTTGACCTTTTGAATTGTTTTTTTTTGTTCTCTATGTTGTTTATCTCCACTCTGATCTTTATTATTTCTTTCCTTCTGCTTACATTAGGCTTCTCTTGTTGCTCTCTTCTAAGTCTTTGAGTTGTTGGATTAGGTAATTTATTACCATTGTTTCTTGTTTTTTGCAGTAGGCTTGTAGAGCTATGAACTTCCCTCTCAAGACTGCTTTCGCTGTGTCCCATAGATTTTGGATTGTTGTATTTTCATTGTCATTTGCTGCCATGATGTTTTTAATTTCTTCCTTGATCTCTCTGGTAACCCAGTCATTGTTTAATAGCATGCTATTTAGTCTCCATGTGTTTGATTTTTTTTTGGATTGTTTTTATTGTAGTTGATTTCCAGTTTTATGCCACTGTGGTCTGAGAAGATGCTTGATATGATTTCTATCTTCTTGAATTTGAAGAGATGTTGCCTATGACCCAACATATGGTCTATCTTTGAAAATGACCCATGTGCATTTGAGAAGAATGTATATTCTGTGGCTTTGGGGTGAAATGTTCTGAAGATCTCAATTAATTCATTCTGGTCTAGTGATTCATTTAGGATTTATGTTTCTTTGCTGATTTTTTGTTTAGAGGATTTGCCCAATGGTGATAGTAGGGTATTAAAGTCTCCTACTATGATTGTATTGCTGTCAATCTCTCCCTTGATATCTTCCAGGAGATTTTTTTTTTTTTATGTATTTGGGTGCTCCTGTATTGGGGGTGCATACATGTTTACCAGAGTTATTTCTTCTTGTTGGATTGCCTACTTTAGTATTATGAAGTGGCCTTCCTTATCTCTTGTTATGTCCTTCACTTTGAGATCTAATTTGTCAGATATAAGTATTGCTACCCCAACTTTTTTTCATTTCCATTCACCTGAAAAACCTTTTTCCATCCCTTCACCCTCAGTCTGAGTGCGTCTTTTTTTCTGAGGTGGATTTCTTGTAGACAGCAGATATATGGGTCGTGTTTTCTTATCCAATCCGTTACCCTATGTCTTTAAATTGGGTCATTTAATGCATTTACATTTAAAGTTATTATTGATAGGTATTTATTTGTCACCATTTTTATTCTTTACCCCTGTGTTCCTTCTTTGCTTCCTATTTCTTTTTTTTACAGCAGACCCTTTAGCATTTCTTGCATTGCTGGTTTGGTGGTAATAAATTCCTTTAGTCCTTTTTTGTCTGTGAAGCTCCTGATTTCACCTTCAATTTTCTATGATAGCCTTGCTGGGTACAGTATTCTTGGATTCAGACCCTTCCTTTGCATGACTTTGTATATTTCATTCCATTCCCTTCTGGCCTGATGAGTTTCTGTTGAGAAATCAGTCGCTAGTCTGATGGGGGTTCCTTTGTAGGTAACTTTCTGTCTCTCTCTGGCTGCTTTTAAGATTCTTACTTTGTCGTTGGTGTTTGCCAGTTTAATTATAATGTACCTTGGCATTGGTCTTTTGGGGTTCATTTTGCTTGGGACTCTGTGAGCTTCTTGGATTTGTGTGGGTTTTTTCTTCCCTAAATCAGGGAAGTTTTCTGTCATTATTTCTTCAAACAGGTTTTCTATTCCTTGCTCAGTTTCCTCTCCTTCTGGAACCCCTATTATGTGGATGTTGTTTTGTTTTGTGTTGTCCCAAAGTTCCCTTAGGCTCTCCTGCTTTTTATTTATTTTTCTAGAAGCTGTTCTACTTGGGTATTTTTTCCTACCTTGTCTTCTAGCTCACTGATGTGGTCCTCTGCTTCTTCTAGTCTACTCTTGATGCTTTCTATTGAGTTCTTTACAGCAGCGATGTCATTTTTCATTTCTTCTTGGTTCTTCTTCATTTCCTCTTGGTTCTTACTCATATTGTCAAATATGTCTTCCATTCTTTTCAGCCACCTTATGACCATTTCTCTGAATTCTTTCTCTGGCAGGTTGCTTGCCTCCATTTCGTTTACTTCCTTTTCTGGTGATGCCTGCTTTTCTTTCATGTGTGGGCTGTTTCTTTGTCTCCCCATTGTCTCTCTTCTCTGGGTACCTGGTTATATAGTTCTCTCTCTCCTGCGTTGATTTAAAGGCACAAAATACAACACAACCAGGTATAATGCACAAGGCACTGAACAGAAATGTATTCACGATATTAATAACCCCAAATAAAGGTGACCACCAGAGAAAGGCAAATTAGAGGATAGGAGAGAAAGAAGGGGGGGAAAAAGTAGTGCAAAAATGAAAGGAAAAGGAAAAACAAAGTAAGAAAGAAAGAGAATGAGAAAGAAAAGGGGAACAAACTATATATATGGGGAGAAAACTCCAATAGAACAGCCACTAATCCCAATAAATGCCAGCAACAAGCACCTGGAGATGAATACAAACTGCAAAACTCAACTAATATCAAGCGAGGCAAGGGAAAACAGAAGCAAAAAAAAAACAACAAAAATAAAACAAACAAAAAAACCAAAAAAGAATAAGCAAAAGAATCTCACAAACAAGCATAAAAAATCGATATAATCAACATTCAAGCAAACAACAACAAAAGGATAGAGAGAAAAACAAATTTTTGGATAGTGAAGCCAGAGAAGAGAGAGGTGTGTATGGACTTGGAGCAGGGGATTGGAAATTAGATATATAAGTAGGGTGAAATTTTAACTGGGGGTAAAAAGAAAGAATAGGGAAAATCTAAAGCAAGAAAAGGGTAAGAGAAACAGGACAACAAAAGGGGGAAAGTTAGGAAGAGAGTGATGCCATAAAGGTGGAGTTGAAATAGAGTAAAATGATGCTAAAGGAAAGATGAAAATAGAATGTATAACACTAATCCCAAAGCAAAATAAAGAGAAAATAAAATGACATTTTTTTTAAAAAAGGTAAAATAGTAGTAGTAATAATACTGATTGAAAATAAAAATGTAATAATTAAAAAGGTAAAATCAAGTGAGGAAAAAAGAAAAAAAATTAGTTTCTTAAGTAAAAGATAAAAAAAATAGAAAAATAAAAAAATGAAAAAATAAAAATAAAATAAAAATGTGCAGTAGTGAAGGTCATTCACTTCCTCTATTGTTCTGTTTGGCACACCTGTTTCCCAGTCAGGACAGTATTGCATTTCCCTGCGTTCCACTGCCCCTCAGTGTTGTAAGCCAGTCCTGATTTTTAAGCAGGCAGTGTGTCTTATTTTCTTGTATTCCTTTATTTGTGATTACGCAAGAGTCAATTTGTGATTCAACCCCTGGGTGGCAGTGTTTCTGGATTGACCTCTGGGTCTATAGGTCCTCTCTAGCCTCTGCTTAGATCCTGCTTTCCCTGTGGCACTCAGTACCGGTTTGTGGGAGTGGTCTGCCCCTGAGCTGGTTCTCCGATGGTCACTCCCCACTCTGATCCCCAGGTTCCAGAAAAACAACTTTCCCCTGCAGTCTCCCAGGGTGTCCCCAACTGGGTGATCCTATGTATTGGGCTTAGCAATCAGAAGCAAGGATTTAAAGAGGAAATCACAAGTGCTCAATCTCTGGGGCTTCACGCGGGGCTGCGTGCAAGTCTGTGCAGTCCTTTTTTACCCCCTTGTGTCCAAGCAGCTGGCATCTTTTAAAATTTCTAGGCTGTCCTGAGCCAGATCAAAATGGGTTGCCTTTTAGAGATCCCCCTGTCAGCAGCTCTGAGGACCCCCTTCCACATTCACGGATCACGCCAGCCCCAACAGCCACAGATTTTTCTAGGTGAAGACTTCCCCCGGTCCTCCAGCTCCCGCAGTGCACGCGCTTCTCTGTCCTGCCGGGACCAGAGACCTCACCTTATCCCAGGCGAAATCTGACCTTTCTGTGGTGGAGTGTAGAGCTCTTCTGAATCCGTGTGTTTGCGCCAATTGGGGACCGGTGTTCTGGGGTTTGTAGCTGTTCGGTGGGTGCCATAGTTGCAGATTTTCAGGCTTCCGGTAACATCTACTTTCCCCTTCAAGATGGTGCGGTCTCCGCATCCAAGCCGGTGGTCCCTGGGAGGGGACCCAGCAACAGTGGGGGCTGCCTGGTCAGGGGAGCCCAGTCCAGCAGTCCCCCACTTTCTCCTGGAGTATAGCTGTCCCTTAACTCACCAACAAACACTCCCTGTGCGACCCTCAGCTGCTCTTTCTATCTGCTCTAGGACAAGGCTCGGGGTACGTCCGTCTATTACGCTGCCATTTTTTTTCCTTGTCAGACTTTTCAATGTCTGCAAATGTTACAGTTAAAAGTAGGATTTTTGCATTTTCTCATTAAGCCTATTAAATACTAGCTGTATCATCACTGTAAAATCACAAGCTGTAAAGCTCCTGCCAGCTCTAATTTCTTCTGATTGCAAATTCTTATCTCAAACTATTCAAATAGATAATGTTAGAAAACAAAATACACCCACTTGCTGTGCTCCAACACTAAAGACATTTAGTTTAACTTGCTCAGGATGTTCACTGGGTTAATGAGCCAGGGTATAAATCAGGCACTTGGGTGTCAGTTTTTGAATAAGGAACCCAAGAAGTATGGCTATTTTTACACAGGACAGTGGAGTAGGAGTGGAATTACAGTTTGCCTAAAGGCAATAGAGTGATTGCAACTGAGTGTTTCATGCTAAACAGATGTTACAGTCACTTGAAATATTACAGTCTACTCTGGGCTTCATTCTATTTCACATTTCCTATCAGACAGCTGTAATTTGCAGGAGCGCAGAGCAGTTGGATAGGGCTTGAAAACTTGAGAGCTTTGCTTCATCAAATGTTGGTTTAAAAAAGCATTTTCTAAGTTTTTTAAAAAAACCCACAATTTTATCAGATCATTATTATTTCAAGGAGGGCTAATTTAATAATCTATTTTTTAAAATGAAAGCCTGTGCTATTCAGACTCACAAAAACATCTACTCAGAGAGCAACATTTTGCCTAATTTTTGGACTTTAAGGCCAATAAACAATTCCATTTCCATCTGTTACTAGTGCCAAATGGAATTTGTATTAGAAAGTTGCCATATGAATAGTGAGATGGGTATCAACAACTTGGCAGAAGAAGTTGTCTAAAAAAGCCTACTACTCTGTTCAACAAGTCTGCTTAGAGATAGATCAGGGTTGGTACACTTCTCTCTAAAGGGCCAGGTAGTAAATATTTAGGCTTCGGTCTGTCGCATCTACTTAACTCTGCTGTTTGGCATGAAAGCTGCCATAGACATCACATAAACAAATGGGTGTGGCTGTGTTCCAATAAAATTTGACTCAAAAAACAGGTGGTGAGCTGGACTTAGCTTGCAGATTGCAGTTTGCCAACCCATTTTAGATCAGTAAGTAAATGAAATTAAGTGTGAAGCATAATAAAACGTTTGTTTGCATATTCTTTCTCTGCTTGCCTCTCTGGTATCCCTGTAATATGAGATACTGCCTGCCATCCCTCCTTATCATTTATTCAGAAGATAATTACACTGGACTTTGTGTTGAGCTATTGGTACTGCATTTGGAAAGGTTAATGCATTCTCCCAAAGTACATAGTGCATTTCATGGAAGTGTTCATAGGAAAGTTTTGACTGATAAAATTAGTTTATTTATTGATTGAACAGTCCTTCCCTCAGGTGGGAGAAAGGAATGCTTAGCAAGGCTAGTAATAGCTACAGATTTGGCAGGTGTTTAAGCTTGTAAACCAAGGGCCTCTGGGAGTGGGCGAGCCTTTCCCCTCACACCTGTGGCCTGCTGGCAATCCACATTCCTCCCACTGCCCACCATGTGCCAGCTCCAGGAGGCAAAGTGCACACATTGTGACATATCACAAGCTATTCTCCTGCCTCTTACAAAATCTACTGAGCATAGAGTGAGGACCTGCACCAGCAAGTTCTACTTATGTATAATAATTATGGACTTTCATGATGAACCATGATGTGTGTGCTTGGGGTGTGGCATGGAGGGAAAGCAGTGTTTCCTTTCATTTCTCATGAGGCCATTATCTTCTTTCCATCTCCGTACTTCTGCTCTAGTGCAAGTTACCTTCCTCTCTCTTAGACTTCCAAAATCCTTTCCTGATTATTTCTCTGGGTCTTCTTACCTCATAATAACCTGTTCACCACACAGCAGCCAGAGTGACCTTTTTAAAATGCCGTTCTTATCATGCCATTGCATGACTGCCTTTTTGTTTTTTTCTTCACACTGCTCTTAGGAGAAAGCCAAAATCGTTATTTTGACTTTCTCTCAAGACTGTGTGTGCACTGGCCCCAGCTCCCCTCTGCAACCTCACCTAACTCCACTCTCTCCCATGCTCTTGTGTTTCAGTCACATTTGCATTGTTTAGTTCCTTGAACTAACCCTCCAATACTGGCTCCCACCTTCGAACCTTTACCTCTTTACAGATGCTATTATACTCTTGATCTTCTGTGTATAGTTTTGATTTCTTAGATTGAAAAGATCTCTCGTTTGCTATATTCTGGTCCATGAAAAGTCATTTTTTATAGGGTCTCCATTTGTTCTAATCATCATTATAAGTCTGATATGTTACTTATGAAATTTATAAATAGTTGTTTTTTGGCAGTAGTCTGGAAATGTGAAGGAGAAATTCAGTAATTTTTAACTAACAAGATACATATCCTTAGTCCTATGAAATACCAATTAAAGAGTCCTTGAAACAAGTGTTTCCAATAGCAATGACTTCCAAAATTGGGAAATCTGGAAATTTCCATGATTAATTGGGTTGGAAAAACTACTTTCATGTAAAATATGCAAAGAATTGACTCAGATGTAGGTGTATGTTTATTATGATTTGTCTTGTACTTGTCTTAATTCCTTAACCAAGAAACAAACATGTTACCCAACCCCCAAGCTTCTCCAATCAACAAATGTGGGGTTCAGGCTGCCCTGTAGCAGCATTATTTACAAAAACCAAGACATGAAAAAAAACACCTATGTATTCATCAATGTAATATATATATTACAATTCACCCATAAAAAGAAAGAAAATTCTGCCATTTGTGACAGCATAAATGGACCTTGAAGGCATTATGCTAAGTGAAATGTCAGACAGAGACAGACAAATACTGTATGACCTCATTTATATGTGGAATCTTTTTTAAAAAAAGCTGAACTCAGAAACAGAAAGTAGACTGGTGGTTATCAGGAGGTTGGGGGTGGGGAAAATGGGAAGATGTTGGTTAATGGGTTCAATTTCCGGTTATAAGGTGAATAAGTTCTGAGATCTAACATACAGCGTGTTGGCTATACTTAACAATAATTTACTATGTAGTTTACAATATACTTGGAAGTTGCTGAGAGTATAGGTCTGAAATACAGGGGTGAAAAAAATAGGTTTACAGTTGGAATACAATTAAAAAATATAATATTTAATAAATAATAATACAAGAATAAACTGTATTTTGCATACTAACAACTGTAAACCTACTTTTTCTTAACCCTGTTTCTCATCTCACACATACACACAAAAGGTAATTATTCAAGATGACAGATGTTTAACTAACATTATTTTGGTAATCACAATATACAGGTAGCAAATTCTCACATTATATATCTTAAACTTATGTAGTGTTATGTGTCAATTTATCTCAATAAAGCTGGAAAAACAAAAATTTAAAAATCTAAATTAAATCATCTAAATGGATATGTTTAAACCTATATATAATATCTTAGATATAATTGCATTGAACCTAACAGTTTCAAGATCTCTACAGAGATTAATTTAAACATCATTGAGAGAAATTATAAATGAATGGATATAATCATATTTTATTTATGAGAATTCTATATCAAATCTATCTACAAATTCAAAGAAACCCAAATGAAAATCTAAGAAGAATAATTTCATGAAAACCGATTAACTCCAAAATAGATATGTGAAAAAGAAAACCAAGAACAGCAAAGAAAATCTTGAAGAAAGGCTCAAAATTCGGGACTAACAAATATAAGATCCAGACTCATAAAGAATCGAGAGAATGAAAACTCATCCATGCATGCAAAAACTCTTGGTTCATGACTAAAGTGGCTCTGCAGAGCAAGGGAGAAAGAAAAGTATTTTAAATAAGTATTATTTGGATATTCATATAGAAGAAATAAAATTTCACCATTATTTCAAACACAAACAAAATTAGTTCCACTTGAATTATAGATCTGATAAGGGTAAAATCTAAAAATAAAAAAAAAATAACTTAAGATGATATCTTTCTGTTGTTGGGGCAAAAAAAAAAAATAATAATAATCCCCCAAATGTAATAACCATCTAGGAAAAGATTGCTATTTTGTCAACATGTTAAAAGTAAGAACCTCCATTTATCAAAAGACACCATTAAATGAGTGAAAAGGTAAATCAAAGAGGTAAGATGATATTTACAACATGTATAATATATAAAAGGATCTTTTTCAGAATATATAACGAATTTCTTCAAATCAATAAGGTCGACAACCCAATATAAAATAGACAAGAAACTTGAATATCTTAAAGAAGACATTCAGATGATTGATAAGTATATGTAACCCCCCAAGCCCCCCCCCCCACTACTGCATTAGTCGACAGGACACATAAATTTGAACCTCCATGTTTTCTAACTACACACCCAGGAGAGTGTCTTAAAATTAAATGGACTGATCTTACCAAATGGTGAAGAGGTGGAGTAATGAGAACTCTCATTTATTGCTGATGGGGTTGTAATTTGGTCACCTACTTGGGAAGATTACTTGTCATCATTTACTAATATTAAATAGGCTTATACCCCCACAAAGCAAGCCCTTTTTTTTGGAATGTTTTCTGCAGAAATGCATGCACATATGTATCAAAAACATGTACAAAGATATCCATAACAAAATTATTTGTGTAACACCCCCAACTGTAAGCAATCCAAATGCCCATCAATAGTAGAGTGATTAAAATTTTGTACATTTATAAAGTTGATTACCTTTCAGCAATGAAAATAAATGAATATATAGATGTATGTATATAAAATGGATGTTTTTCATAAGAGATGCTCCTATCCATGATGGGTATAGGGCATGTGGATACTTTACATGTGGATACTAAAAATTCTACTGTAATTTTTAGCAGTAGACGCCAGGAACAAAATCATATGTGCTGTTCTATTCAATTTATACAATTTTCACAGAGTGACAAAATTAACCTGGTAGAAATGAGTCACTGTATTTATTACCTTTGAAGAAGGAGGAGATATTACTGACTCTGATGGGGCAATGTGAGGTTTCTGGGGGCTGATAATGTTCTATTTCTCATGTGTCCACTTTGTATGCTCATTTTGTGATAATTTTTCAATCTTCACACTTATATATCCTCTTTTTAATATTCAGAAATATTTAATATTCAAATAGAAATAGAAACAAGTATCTGAATTCTAGGTTTTCATATTTCCCGTATGGGTGTCTAATTGTGTACTAAGTAGATGGAAGTAATTGATTGACCTTGGGTGCTCAGTAAAATGATGGCACGTTTCCTGACATTTATGTTTGAAGGTTAAATTTGAATTGCGATCTGCATCATAAGCTCAAAACACTGAGTGTGTGCTGGTTTTCAATGTTTTTCTATTATTTATGCTATTCCACTCCTTTTCTATTTCTTTTAATCAATAATTTTATGAAATGATTGACGCAAGGACCTAGAAAATCTTCATGTAAACTGAATTGATGATTCTTGCCTTGCTGTAATAGAGGACATCATTCTTCTTTTATAATGCTAAATGCCAGTCAAAGACAGGAATATTTATACTTTTGAGCACAGCAGTCGGTGCTGTTACAGGTTCAGATTATTCCTCACATCCCTTAAAGGTTATGGTCCGGACACGAGGCTTTTTTCAAGGCATACATCATAGTTGACTGTCTGAAGCAATTGCTAAATCAAATAATCATTTTCCCACAAATGCTTTGAAGCCTTAAAGAAAACTATTCCTTTTATTGCTGAGATAGTTATAATTTAATTATAATTCTAGATCTAAATTTAAAAAATATAACCTACTCCTACACATCCAAATTTCCCAGGGAAAATGATCCTTTATAGTAATTTAATCCAGGTGGATATGTTATCTGGATTGGAAAAAAGTTTCTTCTATTACAATGCATCTTTGTCAAATTATAATCCTATATAATAAAAGGCTAATATGCAAATCAACCAAATGACAGAATGACCCGTTGCTATGACACGCACTGACCACAAGGGGGCAGACACTCAACACAGGAGCTGCCCCCTGGTGGTTAGTATGCTCCCACGGGGGGAGTGCTGCTCAGCCAGAAGCCAGGCTCACGGCTAGTGACTGCAGCGGCGGTGGCGGGAGCCTCTCTTGCCTCTGTGGCAGTGCTAAGGACCCCTCGGGGGATGCCCAGCTGCCAGCTTAGGCCCACTCCTCAAGGGTTCCCAGACTGTGAGAGGGCCCAGACCAGGCTGCAGGACCCCCTCCCCCAACCCCCCGGTGCACGAATCTCATGCACCGGGCCTCTAATCCTATCTAATAAGGAGGGAATATGCTAATTGACCATCACTCCGTCACAAAGATGGTTGCACCCACAGCTGAGGCCAAGTTACCATAAGGAGCCTTAACGAGCAATTAGCAGGGACCAGAGGCTACACCAGCCGTGGGCAAACTACGGCCCGCGGGCCGGATCCGGCTGTTCTATCCGGTTCTCTTGCTTTCCCCTTCGCTCCTTTACTTTGAATTTATATTAGTTCACACAAACACTCCATCCATGCTTTTGTACCAGGCCCTCCGGTCCAGTTTAAGAACCCATTGTGGCCCTCGAGTCAAAAAGTTTGCCCACCCCTGAGCTACACCCTTCTCCGCCCCCATGGGGCTTGACAGGGGACCTCAGGCCATGTCCCCCATCTGGCAGGGCTTGACAGGGGACCTCAGGCTGCACCCCCCACCCCAGCACTGGGCCAGGGGACCTGAGGCTGCATCCCCCTGCCTGGCTGGGCTTGACAGGAGACCTCAGGCCATGTCCCCCAACCCAGCACTGGGCCAGGGGACCTGAGGCTGCACACCCCTGCCTGGCTGGGCTTGACAGGGGACCTCAGGCCGTGCCCCCCACCTGGCAGGGCTTGCCAGGGGACCTCAGGCTATGCCCCCCACCCGGCATGGCTTGACAGGGGACCTCAGGCTGCGCCCCCCACCTGGCAGGGCTTGACAGGGGACCTCAAGGTGCGCTTCCCATCCTGATGCTGGGCTAGGGGACCTCAGGCTGCTCCCCCGACCCCAGCGCCAGGCCAGGGGACCTCAGGCCATACCCACACCTGGTGGGGCTTGACAGGAGACCTCAGGCCACACCCCCCACCCAGTGGGGCTTGATGGGGGACCTCAAGGTGTGCTTCCCATCCTAGTGCTGGCTAGGGGACTTCAGGCCGCACCCCCTGCCCCGGCACCAGGCTGGGGGACCTCAGGCCATGCTCCCTGCCCAGCGGGGCTTGACAGGGGACCTCAGGCCGTGCCTCCCACACCAGCACTGGGCCAGGGGACCTGAGGCTACACCCCCCACCTGGCTGGGCTTGACAGGGGACATCAGGCCATGTCCCCCAACCCAGCGGGGCTTGATGGGGGACCTCAAGGTGCACCCCCAGTGCTGGGTTGGGGGAACTCAGGCCACACCCCAACTCAGCGGGGCTTGATGGGGGAACTGAGGCTACACCTCCCCTCCTGGTGCTGGGCCGGGGACCTGAGGCTGTGCCCCCCTGCCTGGCGGGGCTTGATGGGGGAACCTCAGGCTATGCCCCCACCCAGTGGGGCTTGACAGGGGATCCCAGGCCATGTCCCCCACCCGGCAGGGCTTGACGGAGGAACTCAAGGCATGCCCCTGCCCCAGTCTGGGCTGGGGGACCTCAGGCCACGCCCCCCGTCCTGGTGCCGGGCCTGGGGACCTGAGGCTATGGCCCTTGACCAGCAGGACTTGACAAGGGTGGGACTAGCCAGGTCTGGATCTAGCCCAATGGGGGGAGGGGGAGGCCGTGTCTGGGTCTCACGCGATTTTTTTTTTAAAATATATTTTATTGATATTTTACAGAGAAGAAGGGAGAGGGATAGAGAGCTAGAAACATCGATGAGAGAGAAACATCGATCAGCTGCCTCCTGCACACCTCCCACTGGGGATGTGCCCGCAACCAAGGTACATGCCCTTGACCGGAATCGAACCCGGGACCCTTCAGTCCACAGGTCGATGCTCTATCCACTGAGCTAAACCAGTTTTGGCTCTCACGCGATTTTGAGGTGCATGTGGGTGGGCGGGGACTTGACCCTGGGCCCCATGGTGAGCCCCAGATTCTGACGGGAGGAAGGTTTTCATATACATTTTACTAATTTTCTTTCATCTCTGACACTTCTATTATAGAGAAAGGGCAAAGAGCGATATTAAATTATTTCCTCTAGTTAATCCTCTTTTAATGTGCACGGATTTCGTGCACCGGTCACTAGTATGTATATATATATATATATATATATATATATATATATATATATGTGTGTGTGTGTGTGTGTGTGTGTGTGTGTGTGTGTGTGTATACACACACACACACACACACACACACACACACTAGAGGCCTGGTGCATGAAATTCGTGCATGGGGTGGGGTGACCCTCAGCCCAGTCTGCACCTTCTCCAATCTGGGACCCCTCAAGGGATGTCGGATATGCCTCTCACAATCCAGGACTGCTGGCTCCCAACTGCTCTCCTGCCTGCCTTCCTGATTGCCCCTAACCACTTCTGCCTGACAGCCTGATCACCCCATAACCACTCCCCTGCCAGCCTGATTGATGCTTAACTGCTCCCCTGCCAGCCAATTGCCCCTAACTGCCCTCCCCTGCAGACCTGGTCCCCCCAAACTGCCCTTCCCTACAGGCCCGGTCACCCCCAACTGCCCTCCTCTGCTGGCCTGGTAACCTCTAACTGCCCTCCTCTGCAGGCTTGATCGCCCCCAACTGCCCTCCCTTGCAGGCCTTGTCCCTCCCAACTGCCTTCCCCTGCTGGCCATCTTGTGGCGGCCATCTTGTGTCCACATGGGGGCAGTCATCTTTGACCACATGGGGGCAGCCCTCTTGTGTGTTGGAGTGATGGTCAATTTGCATATTATTCTTTTATTAGATAAGATAGAGGCCTGTTGCATGGGTGGGGTCTGGCTGGTTTGCCCTTAAGGGTGTCTGGTATCAGGGTGGGGGTTCCCTTGGGGTGTGGGGTGGCCTGGGCGAGGGGCCTGTGGTGGTTTGCAGGCCGGCCACGCCCCCCAGTGACCCAAGTGGAGGTCCTGGTATCTGGGATTTATTTATCTTCTATAATTGAAACTTTGTAGCCTTAAGTGGAGGCCAGGGCAGGCCAGGGTGGGAGGGAAGCTTGGCTTCCTCCATCACCAGGGCAACTCAAGCCTCTGGCAGGCTCCAGCTGCATGGCTGCCACCATTTTTGTTGGGATTTATTTATCTTCTATAATTGAGACTTTGTAGCCTTGAGCGGAGGCCAGGGCCAGCCAGGGCGGGGCAGGAAGCTTGGCTTTCTCCATCACTGGGGGCAACCCAAGCCTTGTGCTCTCTACAGCTCCATGGCTGCCACCATTTTTGTTGGGTTAATTTGCATACTCGCTCCTGATTGGCTGGTGGGCATGGCTTGTGAGTGTAGCGGAGGTATGGTCAATTTGCATGTTTCTCTTTTATTAGATAAGATATATATATATATACTGAGTGGCCAGGCTATTATGTGTTCAGAGATCATAATAATCTGGACACTCAGTGTATATAAAAGGCTAAGTGACCATCACGTCTGAAAAAACCGAACGGACGACAGAACAGGCTGTGTGGGGTGATGGGCTGGCAGGGGTGTTAGTGAAGGGAGACCAAACAGCTGAACAGCAGGCTGCATGGGGCGTCCAGGCAGGCAGGGGGGTTCATGAGGAGCAACCAAATGACCAAGCAGCAGGCTGCATGGGGCAACCAGGCCAGCAGGGGTTTAGTGAGGGGTAACCAAATGACCAAGCAGCAGGCTGTGTGGGGCTACCAGGCCCACAGGGGGGCCAATTGGGGGTGACCAGACTGGCAGGGGGGGGCAGTGAGGGGCGACGAGGTTGGTGGGGGGCAGTTGGGGGCAACTATGCTGGCAGGTGGTGCAGTAAGGGATGACCAGGCTGGCAGGGGGGGGGCACTAAGGGGCAACCAGGCCAGCGGGGGGGGGGGGCAGTTAGAGGCGACTAGGCTGGTGGGGGGACAGTTGGGGGTGACTAAGCCCAGCAGAGGTGCAGTTAGTGGCGATCAAGCAGGCAGGCAGGTGAGCAGTTAGGAGCCAGTGGTCTCAGATTATGAGAGGGATGTCCAAGGGGTCCTGGATTGGAGAGGGTGCAGGCTGGGCTAAGGGCCCCCCCGCCGTGCACAAATTTCATGCACCAGGCCTCTAGTTTATATATAATATACCATAATTTATGTAATTCAATATCCCAGTGATGTGCATTTATGACTTCCAATTTTTAATTAAACAATGCTGCAATAAACATTCTAGTGTCATTTGCTTTGCATATTAGTCCTGTTATTTGTTTACAAGAATTTCCTCAGAGTGAAATTTCTGGGTCAGTTGGTATGCACATTTTCAAGACTTTTTCAGTAAATGTTGCCAAATTGTCTTTCAGAAAAGTTGTAACAGTTTTTATTCCCACCATGACTTTAGAAGAATGCTTATTTTCCTGTTCCCTCTCATTAACTGGGAATGTCATTAGTCTTCCTCATTAGTTTTAATCAGTTTCAATTTAATAAGAAAAATTTGAATTTTGAGATTTTGTTTTAATTTGCATTTCTTTTGTTATTATGAGGTTGAATATCATTTTATATTTTATTTCTTCTTTTATAGATTATTCATGCTCTTTGTCAATGATAACAGCTTTCTTGATTTCATATACGTCACAAGTAATTTTCCCAGTTTGTCCTTTGCCTTCACGCCTTCTTTCACATATTATTTTGTAAGTTGCTTCTAAAACCCTTCTGAATGAGGTGAAAGATGAGTGGATATGCACAAGGACACAGAATTAGTACATAGCAGAACAGCAATTTGAATCCAGGTCTGTCTTTTTGCATTGGCCATGTCTTTACTCTGTATTTTCCCCCAACACTTGATTGTCTTAAACCTGGCCTACTGGTATATGTTTCCCACAAACACAAGCAGTGTTTGAAAATGTGTTTCTTACAATCTAAGGGTGATATTATTCTCTCACATACTTCTCTGGAGTTCTGGATTATTATAAATAATGTAATTTCTCTGCACATTACACAAGATCAAAACCAAAGTGGCTGACACAAGCTACTTTGATCATCATGCGGTACAGTCTCCTTTCTGTGCTGTGGAAAGGTGTTATTCCCAACTTCAGGAATCGCTCAATTCAATTAACATATTTGTGGATGTACCTATATACACAGCTTTAATTTTAATAGAGATGGAAAATAATTGCTCCTGTTCTTACCAACTCAACAAATACTTCCATAAAACTTTTATTTTGTAGTAATAGTTAATATTGACTGTATATCATCCTTCTAAGTGCTTTATATGTGTTATTCATCTAATCCTCACAATAACTCTTAGCTGTAGGTACTATTATGATCCTTTTTTTTTTTTTTTTTACAGATGGGGCTATTTTGACTCACAGAGAGGTTAAGTAACTTGCCCAAGATTGCACAGTTTCTAAATGGAGGATACAATAGGGATTCAGACTGTCTGTTTGCAAAGTATGTGCTATTTACCACTAGCCTGGGCTGCCCCCCACCACACAGTACTTGCACCATAAACACAGCCATATACAGTCTCACTATATGGTGGTGGGAGAAGCCCACAAATGCCACCTCAGTCCCCATACTAATTGCAGAGAAATAATTCATTCAGCCTGGATTTGGGAAGCCACAGAATTCAGAATATCTTTTCTAGAGAAGAAGTACCAAAGAAAATTAATGGAAAAATGTCAGCTTTGCAACTTTTTAATGCTGAAAATGCAATACATAAAAATAAAAATTTTAATGTAACTTGTTTTCCAAGGTCTGTCAGCCTTCTGGACTTAACAATTTTCTTTAATTCCCCAAAGAAAATGTCTCAAGCTCTCATCTCACATGCTATGAGAAGGCCGGGGCTTCAACATTTTTAAAGAATTCTTAAGAGTTTGTATTCTTCTGATGATCTCTTGTTCCAAATTCCTCATTCTGACTCATCTGCCATAATTGCTCTCTTTCCATTGACCTTTTCCAAAGAACCCCTAGACAGCCTAGTGTGCATAATCCCCTTTTACTGATGGCTGAGTGTAAGTGAGGGGAAAGACAGAAACCTAAAAATTAAATTTTATCCAACTTTATGTTTCAAGTTTGATCGTGGTCCTAATATTCCACAGCCTCTATGGCCTGGAATCTCTCAAGGACCATCTGTCTCCTTAGGTTCCAATTTCTGTCAAGATATGGGGATTCTAGTCTCTACAGAGACCCTTCTCCTTTCTCTTCCCCTTTTTCTGGCACTCCATACCCAAGTGGCCCAACATCCTGTTAGCTTACGCTAAGAAAAAAGTTGCGTCTCTCTTTGCCCCTGTTCTATGTTATCCCCAGGAGACCATGCTAGGTACGGTGGTGGGGGAGAGTACTTATCTTACAATGACCAAGAAATTTTCCCAATCAAAACCGTTAGTTCCTTTCTATATCAAGGAGGTCATGTTAATTATACCAGATGACCAAGAAGTGGCAAGTATATTAGATACTTGGTAAAACATATGCACTACAGAAAGTAAAAAATAAACCCTATAAAGATTTAGGGGCCCAACACATCAGAAAAGGTTTTTAGAGTCCAGTGGTCTGGGTCATGCTAGTATAGCCAATCCAACATAAAAGACAAAATGGCCCCAGCTGGTTTTGCTCAGTGGATAGAGTGTCAGACTATGGATTGAGGGGTCCCGGGTTCGATTCCAGTCAAAGGCACATGCCCAGGTTGTGGGCTCAATCCCCACTGTGGGGCATTCAGGAGGCAGCCAATCAATGATTCTCTCTCATCACTGATGTTTCCATCTCTCTCTCCCTCTCCCTTTCTCTCTGAAATCAATAAAAATATATTTTATAAATAAATAAATACACACACACACACACACACACACATATATATATAAATGACAAAATATTTCCTCTTATTTCTCCCAGTGCTAAGAAGGAAATAAAGTATCTGGTAGGCCACTTTGAGTTCTAAAGGCAGCATATTTCATACTATGAACTCCTCTACTCATTTATTAAATGGCATGGGAGACTGCAAGCTTTGAGTGGGACACAGAGCAGGAAAGGGCATGCAGTAGATCCAGAATACGGTGAAAAAAGCCTCACCCATACAATACAGCAGAATCCAAGATATTAGAACCATCTGTGGTGGGGAAACACGATGAAATGTTTATGATAAGCCACAGTAGGAGAACTACAGGTATGCTATAGTTCTAGAGTAAAGTCATACCATCTACAGCAAAGAATTATATGTCATACACACAAACAAACAAACAAACAAACAGCTCTGGGATGAGCTTGAAGCCTTCATGTAACCGAATCATCTCTCCACTCCCTCTACCTATTGCCCTCACTTTCGCACAGGTGCTGTTGGTGTGAGCTCTGTCCAGTCCACTTTCTGCAGCCTATCTCCATCTCAAATCTGCTTTCTGAGGAACCTAAGAAAGGCATGCACTCACTTTTGGAGGTTACAGTACCAAACTGGGAAACCAATAAAAATTTCTATGAAGCAAATTGAGTTTAACAGGGAAGAGGGCGGGGCTCCAAACCTTTTTTCAATTGAGGTGATGATCTAAGATATCATGCAGCTGCTGAAGCCTCTGCCCACATCACTTTTTTTTCCCTGCAAGGCTTTTTTGTGTCCTGGGGCTAGAAATGCCCAGGAGTTAACTTTACCCTCTGGCTTCTACAGGTATGAATCCTCTTCCGTTTTTCCTTCTTCTAAGAAACAGCCAATAAGATTTTTAAAAAAAATCACACTTAGGATAATAAACCCATGGGCTATACTTGGTAACAAATCAGCACTCATTTTATTGGAGTTGGAAGTTAGCTGGATTCTGTATGTAAGGGAGAGTCATATGAAAAAATTCAAAGACAGAATTAAACCACCCAGTGTGTATTTCAGTGGATTTCTCTACTGGATCCCACTAAGCCTTTCTCATTAACATCCCATAATAAGTGTGCTTAGGGAGAGTTTAAACTTGTATTTTTCCCACAGTCATTCTGAAAGGTTGAGTGTAGAGTAAATACTCCCCTTTGAGGTAGTAAGAGGCAGAGTTCAAAGAGGAAGGAGATTGAAAAGAGGATTGCTAGAGTCCGACGATAGCAAGGTGAGGAAATAAAAGGCAAGGGCTTAAAAGACTCTTCCAGTGAGCATGGTTTCGTGCAACCCAGAGAAAAAGAAGGTTAAATGGATTAAGATGCAGTTCACAGGTCTGATCACACCCGACTGTGAAGCCAGGTATTTCTAACATACAATTCCTCTTGAATTCTCTTTTCTGAGAACCACTGCTTGAGAAGGCATGCCAGTGGAAAAGCCATCAATGGGCCACAACCAGATCACTGGGAACTTAAGTAACTATTGGGTGTTTAAATAACTGCTACTCAGCCCTGCCAATCCAACTGTTTCCTGGAGACGTCTGTGCTGTCCAAGCATATGAAATGCCCTCTTTTCCCCAGCCTGAAGAGCAAAGGCCACAGCACACTGGGTGTGACCATCTATCCATCTGGGATGAGCTTGAAGTGGAATGGATGTCCTATCCATTCCACTATTTCGGCTCTCTTTCCCCCTGCCCTTACTCAAAGTGCATGAGAAAGAAAGGCTTCTGGATCCCTACCTCCTGGAGACCTCCATGCCACCCCTTGGTGGTGGGAAATGGGGCAATATTTGGTTGGTGCTTGTAAGTCTTTTGCCAAACCTTGGCCAATGGGAGATTTCATAAGCCAAGTGTTTCCTAGATTAGGGCAGCCCCAACAACATCGAATACAACTGATAAACCACAACCAAGCAATTTCTCACAGAGAGCTGTGAGGTCTCTGCAGGATTCCACTTCATCAACCACTTGCTGAACATGAGCTGTTTTAGCCCCTGAGCCAGGTACAAGGTATATATTTAAACAACAACAACAACCCTGGAAAATATTCAGGTCCCCAACCTTATGGTGGTGGAAGAGGACTCGTCTTGTGAGTCAAGCAAAGAGAAGAGACGAGAGAAGAAAAAAGTGTCTTCTGGGGGAGTTTTTGTGAGAAGGTACTAATCAGTGAAATTACTTTAAATAAATTTGCTTGATTGTTTATTTTTATTTTAATGATTTTTAAAAAGGAAGCACAGAACCTACATTCAAAAGGTTCAGTCTGGCCTGGCCAGAGTGGCTCAATGGTTGAGTGTTGACCTATGAAACATGAGGTCACGGCTCAATTCCTGTCAGGGCACATGCCTGGGTTGCGTGCTCAACCCCCCAGTAGGGGGTGTGCAGGAGGCAGCTGATCAATAATTCTTTCTCATCATTGATATTTTTATCTCTCCTTCTCCCTTTCTCTCTGAAATCAATAAAAATATATTAAAATATTTTTTAAGAATTAAATAGGACAAAATAAAGAGCTTAGCACTGTGCTGGGCATGTCGAACACACCCAATATATGTCAGCTATTATTATAATTATTCAGGATAGGAGTAGATAAGTACTGACTGAGAGTGTAGCAAAGACATTTTAGTATAATGTGCTAAAATGTCCAATGCCAAAGTAATCTGGATTAAAGCCTTAGGATATTATCATTGTGCGGACTCACTGCCTATTCATATGTTATCTGTTGATATGTTATCACTTCACTTCTGTAACTGGTTGAGATCCCAACAAGTGCAAAGAAGCAGAGAGGAAGTAAAGTTTCCAGAGGTCTTACACCCACTCTGGACAGGAGCATTCCCTATGTACCTGCTGGTGAGAAGTGTAAATTCAGGAAATCACGTGGGGATCCCACATGTGAGCAGAACAAGTGTCCTCACCTTGGCTTAATTTTCATCTTATCCTAATCTATAAACTGATTTTATATTAAAAAGAAAACATATATGTTACCCCCTAAGAGATAAAGTATTTACATTTTAATGATTACCTATTTTTGTGTGTACTCTGTTTTAACGTAAAGTAATTACAACTTATTAATATTTTGGGTTTATTTTGATAGGACTCCCAACACTCTCAAAATCACACTACAGGGCCATTGCCTTTTGCACCTACATCTTACCCATGCTGACAAGCCCCAAATGCTTCCAATTAATACATATGAAGAAATTATCAAATGTATTTATTTTTTTGAAGAATTTGAAGACTGCCAGAAATAATGAGATAATGTAAGAAGTGCAGTTCTAATATTTCAATGATTGGTAAGTCAGTGAACATTTTATTAGTTGTTCACAGGGTACATGATGCTTATATTAACTACTAGTGACCCGGTGCATGAAATTTGTGCACATTAAAAGGAAATTAATTAGAGGAAATAATTTAATATTGCTATTTGCCCTTACTCTATAATAGAAGTGTCAGAGATGAAAGAAAATTAGTAAAATGTATATGAAAACCTTCCTCCCGTCAGAATCTGGGGCTCACCACGGGACCCAGAGTCAAGTCCCCGCCCACCCACATGCACCTCAAAATTGCGTGAGACCCAGACACGGCCGGCCCCTCCCTATTGGGCCAGATCCAGACACGGCCAGTCCCACCCTTGTCAAGCCCTGCTGGGCAGGAGGCATAGCCTCAGGTCCCCTGGCCCGGCACCAGGATGGGGGGCATGGCCTGAGGTCCCCCAGCCCAGACCGGGGCAGGGGCATGCCTTGAGTTCCTCTGTCAAGCCCCGCTAGGTGGGGGACAAGGCCTGAGATCCCCTGTCAAGCCCCACCTGGTGGGGGGGCGCGGCCTGAGGTCCCCCGGCCTGGCACTGGGGCGGGGGGAGCAACCTGAGGTCCCCTAGCCCAGCACCAGGATGGGAAGCGCACCTTGAGATCCCCCATCAAGCCCCACTGGGTGGGGGGTGTGGCCTGAGGTCCCCTGTCAAGCCCCACCAGGTTGGGGGCACGGCCTGAGGTCCCCTGTCAAGCCCTCCCAGGTGGGGTCATGGCCTGAGGTCCCCTGTCAAGCCCCATGGGGGCGGGGGAGGGTGTAGCCTCAGGTCCCTGCTGACTGCTCGTTAAGGCTCCTTATGGGAACTTGGCCTCAGCTGTGAGTGCAGCCATCTTTGTGATGGAGTGATGGTCAATTAGCATATTCCCTCTTCATTAGATAGGATATATATATATATATACACACACACACACACACACACACACACACACACACACACACACTAGAGGCCCGGTGCATGAATTCGTGCATGGGTGGGGTCCGGCCAGCCTGGCCGGGGAAGTGGACATGGTTGAACTCCTGGTAGAGGGGACAATTTGCATATTAGCCTTTTATTATATAGGATATACAATGAGTGGCCAGATTATTATGCATTCAGAGATCATAATAATCTGGCCACTCAGTGTATATATAGATTATATATATATATTTAATATAGAAAGTAGGCCATACCATGTTACTATGTTTAATGAAAAATTATCCTATCTAATAAAGAGGGAATATGCTATTTGACCCTCACGCCATTGCAAAGATGGTGGCACCCACAGACAATAAGGAGGAAATATGCTAATTTACAGCCACGCCCTCAAACATGGCAGTGCCCACAGCCACAAGATGGCGGCACCCAGTTCCCTCAGACCCACCGGGATGGCAGGCGCATGGCAATGCTGGGCCCGCCCCCAGGCAGGCCTGGCCTTGCTGTGTGCCTGCCTCCAGAGTCCCCTCAGTGCCCCAGCAGCCCAGGGCCGGCCTGAGGTGCAAGCAAGCCTACGATGGTGGCTGCCCAGTTGCCTTGGATGGTGGCTGCCCAGCCACCCAGGGCTACCCAAGGCTCAGGTAACCAGGACCGGCCGAGGCTTGCGCTGCCAACAGTAGCAGCAGCAGAGGTGTGATGGGGGCGTCGCCTTCTTCTGATCGCTGGGTCATCTCCCATCCCTGAGGGCTCCTGGACTGTGAGAGGGGGCAAGCTGGGCTGAGGCCCCCCCCACCCCCCCCGTCCAGTGCATGAATTTTCATGCACCGGGCCTCTAGTTAGATTATAAAGTTGTATGTATAGTCCTGTCCTATTTTTTTCTAAACATGTGTGCCCATGCACAAAAAATGCAAAAAATGTAATGCCTCTATTATTAATGCTTATTTTTTGGTAATGAGATGATAGGATTTTTTATTGTTTGTTTGCTTCTTGTTTAAACTGAATTTTTTACAAGAATCGTGGATTACTTTAGTAATCAAAATATTAAAACTATTTATATTTTGATTTAAAAGGCCAAAAAATAAAAAACCCAACTAATAACCCAAAGGTATAAACTTCACATTACTAACTTACATAAAATTCACAGCAACATAAAAAATATTCACCAGTTGACTCACTCCTCTAAATATCTTACCTTTCCAATCTAGAAGGAATACAAGCCACCTTTAAATATTTTTTTTAGGTAAACTCTGAACTCCCTGATGAAGAAACTGCTATTCAATTATGCAGAAACACTTTTTTTGCTCCATCTTCATTAACATCATTATTTTCCTTGCTTTCTGTATATTTTCTCTGCACTTCCCAAGGTGGAGAATAATTCACTAAAAGACAGAACTTTCATGTCTGTGATGGCCTCTTGTGTAACTCAGCTCGTTCAATGAAACAGGATACATACAGAGGGAGAATCTTTAAAATTAAAAGAAGTATAACTCACTTCCTACTGGAATTTTAATCCTCTCATCAGGGCCACTAGTTCACAGACTTGCTAGAGTCCAGTGGCCTTTGATCTAATTTGCCAGGAGTCCTGAGCTCAGAGACCCTGGATCCTGATAAATCCTGCACAGGCCATATGTATCTTATTTACGGTCTACAAATGAGAAAGCAGGGTGCTCTCAACCCAGATTCAGAGCTGTATATGGAAAATTTTACATGCTCAGACAAGGTGGTTATCATTTTATTTATTTGAAAAAGTTAGAAAGACATAGCATTTTATAACTCAGAGGTTTTCCATACACTGGGTTTATAGCTGAGTAGTTTATAGAGAAGGAAAAGCTGACACTGAAAGAATAAATTCAGTCCTTTTCAGGAAAATTACTTCGTGTAGTCAGTACTAGTATTATTGATGCTTTAATTTTTTGAGGTGATGCCTTAACTGGGCCATAAAGAATTTAATAAAGAGAAGCCTTAAAATAGCTTGGATTTAGAAATTGTAGTTTCAATTTTATTCATGTTTCTAGGATATTGATGATTTGTTACGCACCAAAGGAATTTATGAAAATAAATTTTGTATGCAACACATCTTTGCCAACATTTATATAAAAATATTCTGTAGCTTAAACTCAATCTATATATCTGTGAGAAGTTGTATTGATTTTTAGATATAAATAAAGAATTAACTTAATTCTAATTATTCTTAATGTAGCCATGCTTCACTAGTGAACAAATTTCTTTTTTAAAAAAGCCAAGCATTGCCCAGCTGGCATGGCTCAGTGATTGAGTGTTGACCTATGAACCAGGAGGTCAAGGTTCAATTCCTCGTCAGGGCACATGCCCGGGTTTGCGGGTTCAATCCCCAGTGTGGGGCATGCAGGGGCAGCCGATCAATGATTCTCTCACATCATTGATGTTTCCATTTCCCTCTCCCTTCCTATCTGAAATCAATAAAAATATATATATTAAAATAATAATAATAATAATAATAATAATAATAATAATAATAATAATAAATCCAAGCATTTTTGTGAAATCGTGCAGGATGGAAAACATTTGCCAACCAAACAGTGAGTAACCACATCTACAGTCATTTGGAATATGAGGTGGGTGCTGAGTAGTCCCTCCAGGAAAGCCCAGAGTAGAACTGCTACTCAGACACAAAACTATTTTTTTAACTGAACTCTATGCCATTTGGTGCAGCAGATTTGGAATGGCAAATTTGCTTCCATTTAACTTAAAAATTGTTTTGAGCCAAATTTGTCATTTCTATCTTAAAATCAATATTTATTCTTTAACAAGTTTTTCCCCCCAATATTGGCTGAATTGAGGTAGGTCTTTAGATGAAAATTTCTTTTGTAAATTCTGTAAGTTTTTAGAACTTTATCTCTCATTCTCCAGCATGGATTAACTATCGCTACAGGTTTTTAAGTTAAAATTTTAGTAGTGTTGTGAAATGTAAAAAACTGAAAGAACTTTTTCTTCTCTGCTTAAAATGTACGGTAGGCTTGTGCAGCTTTTCTGAATTCTCCACTGACCTCTAATCTTCTGGCATTTGTTTGTTTATTTGTGGCAAGTGCAGCTTCCTTGTTTGGGAGACAAAGTTCATAATGATTCATGAGAAACACATTTAGGTTTCTACATCTTGCTGCAGGGCTATCTTAATGGTTATAGATAAACTAAATTTTTCTTAAAGACCAAGAGAAAGAAAGAGGAAGGAAAGAGTAGCTGGGAGATAATATTTTGGATTTTCCTGATACATGTAATTCTTGGACAAATGATTAATAAGTTCCTGATAAGTTCCAAATATAGAGTGACTTGTTTATTCCCTGATTCAACACATGTTTCCATTAGCTATGCAATCAACAGGATGTTTTTCTTTTGCCTTTTCCTCATTTCTGCATCATTGTCAGAAATTTTGTTAAAATAACCTTGAGATGAGGTTAACAATAGAGTGTCTTCTTTAAGTGAACTGACTTTGTCTCAACAGGACTTCTCCATTTTAAATCTGTAGACATGAGGGTTATGGTTCTGCAAACTGAGAATAATGTGTATCCTGCTCTTGGCACCAACTTTTAGAAACCCCATCTCTTAGTGTATGATTATTCTGGTTGAGTCCATGTGCTAAGTGGTTGGATGAAGTGGGAAAAAGTTGGAGTGAGCCCAGGGAGAGAGCAATGTCATTTATTTTCAAATGCATTGGCTACCTAGAAGATACACACAATTCCAAATAACCAGGAAGAAACTGTTGGACAGGGACTTTTATGTATTGGTGCCCCCATGACTGGTAACTTCTTCTGTGGGGCTATGGGGTAAAGCAGAAACTTCAGCTTACTGCTGCTTTTTCTCTGCAACTCCTAGGGAAATATACTCTACGTACAAAGCAAACGCAATGGTTTTTTCCCTCCAAGATAATGACAAAACAGTAATGATTTAATAGTTCTATCTATAGTTTGCAAACACACTTCTCCAGTTTAAGCTATCTTTCTAACTAAGGGCATGATGAAACTCTAGTTTGCATCTGTAGGTCCTCTATCTCAAACAAGAAACATATATTAGACATCTGCTATGTATAACATATCATGGAAAGATTTAAAGACAATTAAGCTATGTCTCTGTCCAGAACAAATTCATAATCTAGACAGGGAGATATGACAGACACTGTGTCTGGGGTCCCTAAACCACTCCCCAGGTTTGGTGATTTGCTAGGAGGACTCACAGAACACAGTATATAGTATTATGCACAGCAATGGTTTACATAGTAAACTTAGCAAAAGAAAAAGGCACATGGGGCAAAGTCAAGGGGAAACTAGACATAAACTTTCAAGAGTTTCTCCTGTGAAATCACCCAGGGTGTGCTTAATTCTTTCAGTACTAAATTGTGACAACATGCGTGAACTATCAGGGAAACCCATTAGAGACTCGGTGCCCAAGATTTTCATTGGGGATTGGTTAAGTAGGCACCATCTGCCTAACACATACCAAAATTCCAGACTTCTAGAAAGAAACCAGATGTTCAGCATAACTATAGTGTTTACAGTTTAAGCACAGTGAATCGTTCTTATGAGTTAGGAATGGGGGGAACGTTCCTGAAATCCAAGTTCCCAGGACCCAGCCAGCAGTCAAACTCTCAAGCAGGTTCTCCTAAGGATAGCAGTGCCAGGCCTGTTGTATTCCTCTTTTCTGCCTAGATAAAAAGTATTCTAAGCATTAAGTGAAAGATAAAATGTGAGGAAATATTGGCATAAGGAGAGTAACAGACCAAAGGAATAGAATAACAAACCAAAAATAGAAAAGAAACACGAGGTTAACTTATTTGGGACAGAGGTTCCAGGGAATTCAAATGGGAAAAGAGCAGTCTTTCCAACAAATGGCACTGGAATCATAGAACATTTATATGCAAAATAATGAATCCCTCCTCTTACCTAGTACCTAGTACCATGCATGAAAATAAACACTAAATGTGTCATAGAGCTCAATATGAGAACCGAAACTATAAAAATTCCTGAAGAAAATGTGGGAAAAGTCTTTGTGACCTTGGGTTAGGCCAATATTTCTTAACACTGAAAGCATGAATTACTAAAGAAAAAAAGATACATTGGACTTCATCGAAATAATAATCTCTGCTGTGTGAAAGTCATAGTAAGGGAAGTTGAAAGGCAAGAAACTAGACTGGGGTAAAATATTTGTAAATACATATTTAATAATATGTGCATATTGTATAAGACAATTTTTTTTAAATTCACAATCCAATAATAAGAAAATGATGCAATCAAAATGTGCAAAATATTTGGCTTCACAGGAGAAGATATAAGCCAGTGATTCCACTTCTGGGAATTTATCTGAAGAAACCTAAAACACTAATTGGAAATAATATATGCACCCCTATGTTCTTGAAAGTGTTATTTACAATAGTCAATATTTGGAAGCAGCCCAAGTGTCCATCAGTAGATGAGTGGATAAAAAAGTTGTGGTACATTTATACAATGGAATACTACTCTGCCATAAAAAAGGAAGAAAATTTTATCCTTTGTGACAGCATGGATAGATCTGGAGAACATTATGCTAAGTGAAATAAGCCAGTCATAGAAACCATATAATTTCACTCATATGTGGAATTTAATGAACAAACTGAACTATTGAGCAAAATACAGAGACTCATAGATAGAGAGCAGACAGCTCTGTGTGTGTGTGTGTGTGTGTGTGTGTGTGTGTGTGTGTGTGTGTGTGTGTGTGTGGAGGTGGGGTTGGGAGTGGAGAGATTGATAAAAAAAAGAGAAAGATCTCATGGACATGGACAACAGTGTGGTGATTGCGAGGGGGTAAGAAGTGTGGATGGAGGTGGAAGAGGGTATAAAGGGAATCAATAGTGATGGAAAAATAAAATAAAATTTAAAAAAGTATTAAAAATATTAATAAACACATGAGAAGTTCTTAATACTGGTATTATTAGTCATTTAGGAAATACAAATTAAAACTAAATTGAGTTACTACTTCACATTCACTAGATTGGCTAAAATGAGCCAGAATGACATTTCTATCAAGTGCTGTGAAAGATGTAGAGTGACTGGAACTCAAGCACATTGCTGGTGAGATTATAAAATGTACAACTTGAAAAACAGTTTGGCAGTTTCTAATAAAGTGAAACTTATGCATACCGTGCAGTCCAGGAATCCAACTTCTAGTTATTTATCCAAATGAAATGAAAACATATATCACACAAAGACCTGTAAGTAAATGTACATGGCAGCTTTATTTGCAGTTAAAAAACAAAACAAAACAAAACAAAAAACACACAGAAGAACCCAGGTGTTCATCAAGTGGTGAATGAATTAAAAGGAAGAATCCCTTAACCTTTGAGACAGCATGGAGGGACCTGGAGATTAATATACTGAACAAAAGAAGCCAGTCAGAGAAAGACAAATATCATATGATCTCACCCATATGTGGAATCTAAAGAACAAAATAAACTGATGAATGAAATAGACCCAGAGACAGAAGCATGGAGCAGACTGTCGAATCTCAGAGGGAGGCAGGGTTGGTTGGGAGGGTGGGAAGAGATTAACCAAAGAATTTATATGCATATATGCAAAGCCCATGGGCATAGACAATAGGGTGTAAAAGCCTGGGGTAGGGGGGCGGTTGGGAGGGCAGTGGGTGCGAGCTAGATGGGTCAATGGGGAAAAGAATGGGAACATCTGTAATACTTACAAAAATAAAGATACATTTTAAAAAGTGCGCTTTATTTACACAACAAAATATTACTCAGTAGTGCAAAGGAATTACAAATAGACAAAATAACATGGATAAATCAAAGAAGCCAGACACAAAAGACTTCATAATATATGATTAGATTTATATGACTTTGTGAAACAGTCATAATTTTTGAGTAGAAAATGAGATAAATTGTTGCCTGTGGCGAGGTGAAAAGGGATTGATTGCAAGGGAGCATGAGAGAACGTCTTGAGATGCTGAAAATATTCTGTCTTGATTGTGGTGGTGGTGGCATGAATACATATATCAAATACAAAATATAAATATACGAACTCATCAAACTACTTTATATTATTCAAATTTATATTACACAAATATGTATTATATAAATAACCCCTCTATGAGACAGATTGTAAAAAGTGTGTGGTTGTCATACTGTTAATTTACAAATCAGTTGCATGGGCCCTTGGTGTTTGAGGAGTTCAGAGCAGGGAGGGATCACTGTGAACCCTGTGGTAGAGGGGATTTCTATCCAGCAAATGAACTTGAGTTTTCCTCCGAGGAAATGTGAAACACTCACAGAGGCAAAGCAGGAGAGAGAGGGCATTTCACCTCTTCTTCCTCCAACTTTTCTCCATACTCCTAGAGAGATTGTTCTGCCTCTGATTATCACACAAACTCAGGCCTCTCACTGCCCTGGTGACAAGTCTTCAGCTGTCCCCCATCACCTGGAGGTCCAAACTCCTCAGTGACATGCACAGTGCTGAGGCCTGGCTCCTGTCCACCTGGATCTCCATTTCCTAAAGCATTTCCTTTGCTTCCTGAATTATCAGGAAGTGGATGTTTCCAGCCAGCGGTGCTGCCCAGGGCCTGGTCAGAGCAGCAGTGTGCCAACCTTTGGGCCCTGGAGTTTGGGAAGGCAGACAGGCCCAAAATGCCAAGTCAGAATTCTTGCTGGGGAGCGAGACAAATTTGCTAGGCAAGAATTCAGGGCAGTCAAAAGAGACAATGAATCCTGCTTCTTGGACCTCTAGAAGGGGTTCTGGCTCAGAACCTCGTGGGCAGGAACTTTCAAAATAAAACAAAGGGACTGGAGCCTCAGTGCAGCCGTGAGCTCCCAGGTGAGTGCTGAAGCTTCTAGCCTAGGTCAGCATAGCAGAGAGATTTAACCCACAAGAGGAGGCAGTAGAGACACAGTGGCTAAGAGCACAGCCCTCATGTCTCTGAGCTCTGCCTTTCCACTTTCATGATTATGCTACTTTGGGCAAGTAACCAACCCTCAAAGCCTCAGTTTCCCAGATATGGAAATTAAATGCAATAATGCATATACAAGTAGAAACACAATGGCTGGCACATAGCAAGCCCTGAGGTAAATGGAATCCGTGCGTGTTAAGAAGAGGAAGTGAAGCAACTCAAGTTCTCTCTACTCCAGCAGGTAGAAAGGTGGGGAGTCCTTAAATCTGCCTGTGATGAGTAGGAGAATGTGGCACTCAAATGAATGAAAGGTTATATCTAGTCCTTGTGCAGCTAGAAATGAAGGACACAGAATAATGGCAACAAAAACTTGATGAATCACTTCACCTCTTTGGACCTCTGTTTTTCTACCTATAAATCTGGATTTGGTGATATTTCACAAACCTTCTAGCTCTAACATGTTGTGGCTCTATAAAATGGGAAGGCTTGTTGAATTATGACAAAAGTACTCTTTCATTTTATATGACCTTAGGAAAGAATGATGCTCTCAGATGATCTGACATTTTCCAGCTCTGACTTGCCTCATTAATTCAAGATTGAAGCAATAACAGATGGGATTGACAGTGACATCGAAATTAGCACATAAATGATAGAAATCTGTTAATTTGGTATAGCACACCCATGTCTGCTCACAAATTTTGGGACAATAGTTTAGTTGGGGAAAGTTTCTTCACTGGTTAAAAGCGCATAAATCAGTTTGGCTTACATTAGAATTTTCCTAATGAAATTTAAATTACTTGAGAAGTTTTCATTCAAGTCTAACACATAAAGTAGGAACTCAGTAAATGTGAGTCCCTGTGCTTTCCCCTTTTCTTTCTTTTTTTTTTCTCATTTTATACTAGCTCCCAGCCTAGTGGTTTGGGGTCTACAGGACAATTAGTTTACATGACCTGTTGCTTTGCTGAGCTCATCTGTAAAAGGAAGGGAAGTCTCAGAATGAGCTAAAGTGACTAAAAGTCCCTTCACAGGGTTCATCTGGGATCTTCAACTCATCAGAACTTTCCAGTGGAGGCTGTGAGCTAAAGCATGGACAATACAACTTCCCTAAACTTTGCAAGGGCTGGTCTGCCAAGAACTCAACTTCAGTTATACTTTTACTGCTTCAGGAATCAGTCAGTTGCCTTTAGATGCTTTTCATAAAAATTAGATACCAATGTAGTTTTCTAACAGCCAAAGGAATTTACTATAAGCATGGAACAGTAAAGAAGACTTGATATGAAGAACTTGCAAAATGAATTTTATCTGGCTCAATAGTGTCCATTGAAATTATAGAGTAAAAATCAAGAAAAAGAAGTCCTGACCTTCCTCTAAGCTGAAGATTTTATCACTATATTCACAGGAAGTTGGCTTAGGAAAATCTTTTATGGGCATGTGGTTATGTATACCAAAATAATATTGGCTATAACATAAGAACATAGCTAGTGCTATTAAGTAGCTAGTGGGGCATAATGATGCTTATTAATAATATATATGGAACAAGCTTGACCACAAGACAGAAAACGGGATTTCAAATACCTCTTCCATCAACTGCACAGGGGACAGAAAATGCAGATGGTGGAGAGAAGGAAAACTTGGGTAAAAAAAAAATATCTGCTGGACCAAGTAAAATGACCAAAACTTTCCCAGAGATCAACAAAAATCTCCAGGAATTCCATATTTTGTATAAGCATGATGGAAAGAAAAGCCTTCCAAAAGAGAGTACTTACCGTGAGTTTTGAGCACTTGCAGATGCAAAGATTAAAGATTATGCAAATATTATTGCCAGGGACCTGAAATGTGGAAACAACCACCCATCACAAAATGAAACACTGCAGACCTGAAGAGGATCAACAATGACAGAAAGGAGGTAACATGGGGTATGATGTCCTCACCCTGTGTATTGACCTCACCTGTGGAGGAGCAAGTTGAGGTCAGGACCAGTGCACCGAGTGATATAGGTAGTCATGATGACAGTGATCATGTTAATGAGTAGTAAGATGGAGATCTCACAGGGGAAGGAGATCAAGTACTCTGAGTGAAATTTCTAGAAATGTAACTCAACTCTAAAGAAACATGTAATTAGTAGCAGGAATTCTTAAATAATGCCCTTGGAGCTGTTGTGTATAGATGAAACAAACCTATGAGCATTCCTGAGTAATAATAAATGTTCTAAAAATGTTCTCTAGTTTTACAAAATGTCATATGTCAATTTAGAGGCAGAGATAAATGCAGGGATAACAGAGAAGGTATCACCAGTGGTTTTCCTTCCCTACTCTGCCTTTAGACTTTGATTCTACATAAAATATTGAACAAATACTTTAAATATATCTGTTTCAAGTTGAACCAAAGTATAAGTCTGTCTGAAGTGCCCATGTGCCTCTGTCTTGTTCATGCAAAATGCAGACAGCCCTTAATTTAAAACTTGACATGAGTTACTCAAAACAAACAGTGGATCATGTTCTTGAAGATCCCTTTGTTAAAGATTCCCTGGAGATCTTTTCCACTTTGGCCAAGGTGCAGTCTCCCTGATTTTAAAGTCAAAGTTCTAGCACCTCCAAAACCCAATTCAGATAAAAAGCACTTTTATAGACTATTTCCTTCTGGATAAACTACAGTTTCTATTTGTGTCTCATTGACTCTTTGCTACTTATCTTACTCTCAAAACATCAAATATACTATAACTGTCCTGATCCATCAGCATCCCTTTAAAAAAGTGGTTCATAAATACCTTGACAATATCTTACCTAGAAGAGATAAATATCTGGTGGTCAACCTTTTCCATCTATTTTCAATATCTAGTTGAAAAAAGCAGTCCTTAATAAATCATTTGTTACTGAAAACACAGAGGTTTTAGTAAATGTATGCTATGGACCAATCTGGTGTGTGTTTGTATGCACTATCTGTGTGGCCCTACACATTATAAGAGAATATTAGCTTGTATACAGGATTATATGTTATAGAACAATGTCCTGAACAACTGAAAATAACATACTAATTTATTATATTTAACTTGATAGTGTATTTCAAGTTACTTATAGCTGCATAGGCCAGCCTTTGAATTTCAAAGACTAACAACAAACCTACTTACTCTCAAATGACCTCAGCACCCCACCTTGACAAGATTGCCTGCTCTCTGGGTGCCAGGCATTCAAGATGACCAATATATGGCCATATCTATGATCTTCCTGTCTAGATAAGTTAGGAGGTTCCTGCTAGGCATATGACTGTCCCAAAAGCTCCAAAAGAGGAGGAAGGGTAAAACCAGGCTGAACTATGACCAGCAAGAATACTGAGAAGCTCCAAGAAGTCAATATTAAGGAAAATATAAGTGAAAGCCCGTTCTCCACAAGTGACCAGTAGGAGGCTTAATCCTCTCTCTGGTCCCATGCTTATGATCAACAAATGCAGTCTTAGCAAGACACTAGCTTTTCCTACCCCTACCCTATGTAGCCTGCATGTCAAGATATCCTCACATTACTCTCCCACTTGATGGATTTCTGAAAATGAGAAAAATAATTCAGGGTTATTTATACAATAAAAAGATTGATTAAATTAGATATCTGCCAAAGAAGTCCACACCCATGGGATATGAGGAAGCAGGAACATAGCTGAGTTCTGTTCTTTTATGCTTTGCTAAGATCAATCTCCGATGAGTATTTCTGTTTAGAGAGTTTTAAGTCCTAGTTTTGACTAGGAAGTTAATAACCCCAGGGGAGGAAGCAAACTGGAGTGGCTTCACAGAACACTCTGAAATTAGACTGACTAGTTTTAAATCCAAACCCTAACACTTCCTAGTTATCCGACCTTGAACATGCACTTAACCTCAATTTCCTCTCCTTTAAAACTTGGATACTCTTAGTACCTGGCTCTTACAGTTCCTAGTGAGGATTAAAAACAATAGTTCATAAAAGATGTTTAATATAATTCTGGGCACATAAGAAAAACTCAATATGTGTTAGCTGCTAATATTATTTTCAAGTTGGCAATGGGTATTTCTTGTTTTGATGGTCAGATTCCAATTGGTGATTCAAAAATTTCACTACCTTCCCTTCCAAGTCACTGTCCTTGATTCTGAATGTGGGAAGTCAGAGTCATGGAATGGCCTCACAGAGAATGGTGCTATGTGGACTTGAGTGTGAGCTCCAACGAGGTGCAGAAAAAAGGAAGCCAAGGATTAGACACAGGAGCATCTTTCCACTGGTCAGAATCAGACCACAGGGCCAAGACTGTCCTGGGAGTGGGACTGTCCTGTTAGTCTGTGAAGCCCCTTGCTCCTTTGATTCCTCTTTCTTGTCTGACTTCAAGATGTCTTTTGTCAAAATGTCTGTGAATTTTCAGAATATGAGGTGCTTGCTTTGAAAAAATTAATGGCAAGAAGCACACACTCTCCTTGAAGAATGATGTTTTGTTATAAATAAGGGACCGTGACATTAGATGACAAGTTTTGCTTTTCATGCAGAAATAGACATTGCCAATGACATGATAACCTATATAGGAATGAGAAAATACAGTGGATTCTTGTTATTTGTGTTGGTTGTGTTCTATAAAGTCACTGCAAACAGTGAATTAGCAAACACTGAACCATTTTTCCCAGGGGAAATGCAGGGTTAGGTTTCTGTGAGCCTCTAGCTATAACATTTTCATCAACCAATCAATACAGAATCCCATTTTACATGTGTTTTTGTTTAAAGACACCTGATTTAATGCATACTGTTGATTCATTAGTATTGAACTCATGGCCAATAGCACTATAAGTCATGTTTGAAGCAAGCTTATCTAGTACACATTTTTTTTTTCTTTTCTGTGAGAACCATCACAGCCTTTTGGCACTTGGGAACACTAGACAGCACTCAGCACTATCTGGAGGGGGAGGTATGCATGTTATAACAATGTAAATGTAGAACTATTATATTAACTTAATGTAACTTCAGTTAGAATTGTAACAGTGTTTAATTGGATAAAACATTTTTAAAGTTCAAATGGAAAGATAGCTGCCTGAATAGCTACACAATTTTGAAAAGTAGGACTAGAGCAGGTGAATTTGCTTATTTAATAAGTAATCAAATTATAAAATTGTGGTAATAGGTATTGTTTGGACATTACACAGAATATTTAAGAGAAATAGAATGATATCTGATCATATGTCAAAATTAATACATAACAAAAAGATCTTTCAAATACATAGACAAAGTAAGGGTGTGTATGCTTATTCTAAAATAAAAGATGGTTTTCCTTTTGAAAAGTATGTAAAGTGAATTATTAAAAATTTCAAGGAAATCTAGGAGACTACATGACAAATTAGAATTTGGGGAAAACTTCTTAACCAAGTTAAGATGTTCAGAAGCTATAACAATATGTATGAATATTTTAACTACATAGAAATCTAAAACTTTTGTGAGGAATCTATTGCCATAAATGAAGACAATAGACACGTGGTAAGTTTAACTACAAAAATAAATCAACATAGATGGTAGATTAAATGTTTATATAAATAAATGATATATAAAATGTTTTAAAAATTAATTGGAAAATGATGTGCAAACATAATAAAAAGTGAGCAAATAATGTGAATAGGTATTTCACATAACTGCTTACGGATGCTATAGAGATATAGCTAGAATTTAAGCTGTAAATGTAAACTGTACAATGGCAGGGGTGAATTTTTGCTTGTTTTGTTCACTGCTATATTCCCTGTTGTAGAACAGTGCATGGGAATATAATAGGCACTCAATATATATTTCTTAAATAAATGAAAGATCATATACAGTACAAGATTCACCAACTCTGAGTAGCTTGGATAATATAAAGTAACAATGAGTTATAACTTTGTATCTATTAAACTGGTTACAATTTTTAATAGTTAAGACAACTACTATTATGTTAAGAGAAGGTATTTTCATGCATTGTTTATGAAAATGTGGACTGTTAAAGGCAATTTGAAAGAAACCTGGTTCCATTTATCAAAATGTATAGTAATACACATACCCTTTAATTCAGCAACCAAATGCTGACCACCTCCCAGGAAGAGAGGAACCATCTATAAGGACAGACAATCTTATGGATAGATGTATATGTGCATGTGTTTTCTGTGGATGTGAAGAATGTTCCTTCATGCATCAGATGAAACAAAAACTATCTATGTTGAAAAGAGCATAATCTAAATCATCCTTATAAAACAAACCATAAAGAAAACTAGGTTGAAAATCAGAAAAAAAGCAAATTAAAGTTTAATAAAGTAAAAAAAAAAAAAAACTTAAAAACTGGCATTAACATTTTACCTTTTAACAGGGTTTATTTCTGGAATGTTTTGGATGATAAAATTGCCCCCAAAGCTTTTCACAATGGCATGTTTATTTTTAAAAATTGCATTGAATACAATAAGAATTATGTTTTCCAAAAAGAAACAAGCATTCACATTTGTAAATATAAATAAAACACTATGGCTTAGAAGGTTTAAGCTATGGTTTAGAAATCAGAAGAAAAATTAAAGATGAAAATGTGAATCATTTTCCACTGTAGCTGGTGAAAACACATATAAAAAATACCACTAAGTTAACTACATCAACATTTTTTTTATATGTTCAACACATTTTAGACATTAGATCTTGATAGGAAAATTTTCAGAAACTTACTTCTTTTGGGGTTGAAAAAATTTAATGTTATTTTAGCAAAACAAATAAGCTTATCTACAAAGAATATGCCTGAGATGGATTAAATTGACATGAGACTTCTTAGAAAACTTATACTCAAAATTACACACTTGTTACGAACAAGAAAATTCAATTTAAAAATTTGTGTTATTTATTGGCATAGGTTTGTGCTAAAAAGTTGAAAATAGGATACATAATGAACATAGCAATCAACATTGTAAACAGATTTTTTTTTGCATATCTTGACCCATTCTTGAACTGAATGCACAATATGCTAGCTTGCTGTCCTATATTGAAGCTAGATCCTAATGTAATGGTGAAGGCATTTTTAAACCATTGGAAAAAAACCAAATTTGTTCATGTTTTCCCAAGAAAATTCCTTCCTCTGCTCTTCAGTGGAAGAAAAGATCAAAACTTTCTTTGTAGGTTTAATATTAACCTAAATAAATAACTGACAATCTAACAAAATCTCGTGGATATTTCTAAGCAAAGAAATTCATATTAATTACAAATGTTTATAATTTGATTTTATCATTCATTTCTAGTGAAAGCCTGTTGTATTACTTTCCTGTGGCTGCTATAACCAAGTATCACATACTTGATGACTTAAAACAGAAATTTATTTTATCACAGTCCTTCTCAAATCAGTCTTACTGGTGTCAAAGGGGTTATGGTCCTTCAGGATGCTTTAGGGAAGACTGTTCCTTACCTCTTTCAGCTTCAGGTGGCTGCAGGCAATCTTGTTTGTGGCTGCATCACTCCAATCTCTGTCTATAAGCTCACGTTGCCTCCTTCTGTGCATCAAATCTCCCTTTGCCGCTCTCTCATAAGGCAGAACACTTGCTATGGCATTTAGAGTCTACCCAGCTAATCCAAAATAATTTCCCCATCTCATGATCCTTAGATGAATTATAACCACAATGCACTTTTCCCAAATAGGGTAAATATTTACAACTTCCAGGGATTAGGACATGACATCTTTGGAGCCATCATTTAATCCACTGAGTTTGTCTTTGAAAATTTATTTCACAAAGAAAATTCAGGCTCATTTTCCTATGCTGAGGTCAGTTTTGAGAAATAAAAATAATTTGTTGAACTACATTTCAACATTGGTAAATATTGAATGTAAAAAACATTATACAGCCGAAACTGGTTTGGCTCAGTGGATAGAGCGTTGGCCTGTGGACTGAAGGGTCCCAGGTTCGATTCCGGTCAAGGGCATGTACCTTGGTTGCGGGCACATCCCCAGTAGGGGGTGTGCAGGAGGCAGCTGATCGATGTTTCTCTCTCATCGATGTTTCTAACTCTCTATCCCTCTCCCTTCCTCTCTGTAAAAAATCAATAAAAATATATTAAAAAAACAAAAAAACAAAAAACAAAAAACAACATTATACAGTTGTAGACTTTATGAAACTAAAAATTGATTTATTTTTTCTCAATCAACACTGATAATATGAGTGAAGAAAATTGCTGAAATGAAGGGCAAAATGGTACTCAAAAAACTAAATGTGAAACAGTTGGAATACCAGGTTCCCAAAATATCTTTAAGTAATTATCCTAAACATAAAAAGGAACACACATGGATTCTTTCCATGTTCAAAGTATATTATCTTTGTGAACAGCTGTTTTACATTATGAAACAGAATAAAAAAAATATCATTCCCAGTTAACATTTTAAGGATGAATTGCTTACTGCCTATCATAACTTTAATATTAGATCTAAATGAATATCTTGATGCAGCAGAAAATGTCTAAGGTTTCTAGTTGAAAATCAATATAATGACAATGAAGAAAGAAAAATCCAATAGCCAACTGCAAAAAGGCTAGGAAATGGAGGCACACAAAATAGTTGATTCCATTACTGTCAGGTTAAAAGTTGGTGAGCATAGAATTTATTTAAAAATACATCTAAGAATAGATAACTAGGAATGATAGAAAGAGAATGGAATACAAGTCTCATAAAAAATAAACAAAAATTAAGTGATGGGGAAGAGAATTGGGAGAATGTGTGAGTATGCTATCTTTTAAGGATAAAACAATGTTTAAAGGCAGGGCATATAAAACTGTAAAAAACTCCAACTGTTTAATATTGTCATAGGTATACATTTTAATTTTAGATATATTTTAAAAACAATACCTATTACAGTGCAATAGCATTTTTCAGAAGTGTTGGCATTTCCTTCAGTGTCACATGCTTCTTTTTTGCTTTTAAGTTCTAGAAATATTAAGGATAATATATTTATTTAAAATAACATTTATTTTATTATCTTATTTTGTAAAATGATTTTGGTTTATGTATTTATCCATCTATCTTTCCATTTAAGTATATTTCTAAGGAAAATGTTTGTTTTGATTCATCAAAGTTAACTGGTTATTTTTAGATCATGGGATTTAAGAATTTTCATTTTTAGTTCTTAGTTTTGCTTGCAATGAATTGTTTAAAATAAGAATCAATCATTTTTACTACAAAAGCAAGGTCACTATTTTTCAGAAATGGTGACTTCTAAATTTGAAAAGGGTGCACACATATGTGCAAATACATATACAAACAGACACACATATATGCATAATAAATGTGTAGGTTTTTTACTGATACAAAAGGATTTTTGGAGCATATATGCAAAGTAAAGAAGGGTAGCTACAAAATGATCTACTTGGGGATTTTAATGCATACATATGAGTGTGTTTTGTGTTTGTGCATTTTATGTGCCTTTATAAGCATTGCAGCTATTTGGAAGACTTCAAACTGTTGAGTGGTTTTCTCTAGATGTTAAATTTATAGGCAAATAGTATTTTTTTTCTCATGATTTTTCCAATTTTAAAAATTAACATGAATTTATTGTGCCATTAAAATATTTTTTTTGCAAAAGCGTCAACTTGTATTTTCTGGAGACATTCAGGAAAATATCTATGGTTTTTGAGAAGTAATCAGTTTCCTACCTACTTTATACATAAAAACTTACAGATAAATTAGGTAAATTTACCTGATTTCCTGGTGTCCTAAAATAATGTTTTTACAAAAGCAAGGTGAAGCAAAAATTGCAAATCAAATAAACCTATTAGAGCTCTCAGAAAATTTCTATTTTCTTATGCTTTTCTTATTAGGAAATGTTTTAGCTAATATGAATAGACAAGGTAATTTTCCTAGCTGTTCAGTGCCAAAAATTTTATGAAATCTCATCAGGCAAACCTATTTGTTCTGCTTTCACTTCTATTGCACTGTGGTTTGCATTATTATTTACTAACTAGATTACACTCTACTGCTCTCTTCAACTACTTCCCAGCTTTTTTCATGTGAAGAGTTCTTTTTTTGTCAAATGCTAGCAATTCATTCATTCGATTTCTGTGTAGAGGATGAATAGCTACATAGCAATCTGGAAGCCACAGAAGAATGTCAAAGGTTTTTCTTAATCTGTTTTTACAAATGATTATAATAGCTGAGAAATAAGTCAAGGACAGGAAATCACCTTCTCCAACTAGGAATTTATTGTCCATTTAGGTCTACGAAACACTTAAACCCAGTGGGGATGATTACATTTTTGTTTATTTTAAATTTAGAAGACTTAGAAGAGACACAATAGAGAAGCATTTAGAGTATTGTATGAACATTTCTAGTTCAGACAACTGGAGTTTTTAATGGAATTTTGCTGTAAAGAGATCTATAAAAATATAGACATGGAAATAATTAAATGAATTTTATTTCAAATTTGTTTTTTCCTTTGAAAGGTTTTATTTGTGTATTTGTTAAACAATGATTTATTTAAGATGATATTATATCAAGTCAGATATGGCCTTACTTTCCTCACATGTGCCAAAAAGCAGTAATACAGAAATGCATCGAAGAGGTATGAGGAAGAGCATTTAATTTCTGTAAGATTGCTTTTCATGGGTGAAAAGTATTCTTGGAATAAAAATTTTTTTGATGTTGTAAATCCTCACTCAAGGATGTTTTTTGCATTGAATTTTTAGAGAGAGTGGAAGGGAAAGGGGGGGGAGAGAAAGAGAGAGAGAGAGAGAGAGAGAGAGAGAGAGAGAGAGAGAGAGAGAGAGAGAGAAACATCAATGTGAGAGAGACATCAATGTGAGAGAGACACATTGATTGGTTGGTTGCCTCCCACAGGTGCCCCAACTGGGGCCAGGATTGAACTTTCAACCTAGGTACATGCCCTTGACTGGGAATGAAACCTGTGACCCTTCGATGCACATGTACAGGCCAACACTCTAATCACTTAGCAACATGGGTCAGGGAGGGATATGACATATATTTAAGTATAAACATATATGCACATTGTCTGCCTTTTAATATTTCAAAAATTGGTAATTCTATGAACTCTAGGCTACGTTATTTTTTTGCCCAAAAGAATTTCTTCAAATCTTCTTAACACTGCTTTGCCTCTTGCGGTTATTGCCCCTACCAGTTCTAAACCTGCTTTAACCAGCTTTGCACAGGTGTAACCTAAAAACAAATGAACAAACAAACAAACAAACAAACAGACATCTCTTGGACCCACACAATGTACCTATATATCACTTTCTGCCCCAGGGCTTGTCCAACTCAGTGATGTGGGATACCTATGGAAATTTACCTGGCACTCAGTCATGTGCAACGGGGGGTTAATGCCAAAAGGTCACTCTTGACCAGTTAAGGTGGAATGCAAAGGAATCCAAAATGTAAATGTGCTCCCCTTTCTTCACTCAAAGGACAGCTCAGAGACTCATCGAATAATGCTCCCCAGAAGGTCTGATTGGCACCTTGCAATTGGACTACTGTTCAGGCCTGGTTAGTTCCCCTTTCTCTTACTCTTGCCCTCCGAAATCACTTGCTAATTAAAGAACCTGCATACAAGACTTTGGCTCAGGCATTGTATTCAGAGAAATCCAGGTTAAAACAGGTACCAAAGCACCCCAGAAGGCTATTAGAATGGGATTTGGAACTGACAATAAGGACCGGTTGCTGGTTGCAAGTGAGTTTTTCACATATTTGACAAAAAACAACAAATATTACTAATAAATTATATACCAGATACATTTATAATCTACCAATAATAAAAGTGTACCAGCTATGCTAGAGAAAACAGTGAGTTGCCTTTCTATTTTCTCTGTGCAAAATATTACAGAAATGTCATATAATGAAGCAGCCCAAGTATGCAGTCATAAAAGTAAGATTAATATTATGTTAGAGCTGTGGTTGAATATTATGTAATTCAAATTTTTTGTTCATAGTGATTCTATTTCAGGGATTGTAAGTAATCTGAGATAGTCTAATTTGAAGCTCAAATTTAATTATGATGATGTCATTTTTGCTGAATTCAAACCAGCAAGAATATTGCCCCAGGGGCTGTAAGTTAACTGTCTTGCAACTATGTAGGGTTGTTAGATAATGAAGCCAATACCAAGCAGGCAATGCCTAAAAAGTGAGAGAGAGAAAGAGAGAGAGAGAGAGAGAGAGAGAGAGAGAGAGATTTGAACCCTAGTATAAGCCATATCTGAAACCACTGTTCCATTACATGAGGCAATAGTTTCTTTCTTTCTTAAATAAGTTTGAGCTGGGCTTTTCATCACTCGCAATAGAAAGTAAAGATAGAAAAGCATCACTGTTCTCTTGAACACAGTGTAGACAGAGCTTCTGACTTTTTGGTAAAAAACAAAACAAAATAAAACAAAACAAAACAAAAAAAACCTTATCTAATTATTCCCAGTGCTATTTCAAACATGGCCCATGAGATCCCAAGTAAATCTTACTTATTATTCTCTATTTCTTAGCTTCCTTGTCATTGCCTCAGGGAAAACTTTTCTGATTTTGAGTAGGTTATTTCCCCTGATTTGCATTCTCATAGCACCCTGTATTTATATTATAGATGATAGATAAATTTGTTTTCCAATGTCTTTCTCCAAAGACTTTAAGTTCCATGAGAGAGGCTTGGTGTGTACTGTTATTTTCAGAATGATATCTCTAGTTCTGAGCTCAATGTCTGGTATGGAAAATATACTACAGTAGTTCCTTCCTTACCCATGGTTTTGCTTTTTGAGGTTTCAGTTATCTGCAGTCAACCGCAGTCTAAAGTATTAAATGGAAAATTCTGGAAATAAAGAATTCATAAGTTTTAAATTGTGCACTGTTCTGAGTAGTGTGATGCAATCTCACACCACCCTCTCCTTTCCACTGGATGTGTGAATCAGCCCTTAGTCCACCATATCCACACTGTATACACAATCACCTGGTAGGTGTCTTGGTTTTCAGATCCACCATTGAGGATTCATAATAGCCCCAACACAAGGCTAGTGATGCTGGCAATTCAGACATGCCAAAGAGAAGTCACAAAGTGGTCCAAGTTAAACAGTGAAAGTTCTCGACTTAGGAAAGAAAAAAAATTATATGCTGAGGTTGCTCAGATCTACATTAAGAATGAATCTTCTATTTGTGAAATTGTGAGGAAGGAAAGAAAAATTTGTGCTAGCTTTGCTGTCACACTCAAACTGCAAAAGTTATGGCCACAGTCCATCATAAGTACTTAGTTAGATGGAAAGGCATTGAACTTCTGGGTGGAAAACATGAACAGGAAACATGATCTAATGAAGGCCATGTGTTGCTCCAGAAAGCATCAAGCTCATACGTAGATTTCAGCAAGGGATCCCCAGAAATAAGTGATGCCAAGCCATTTACTGTAAGCAAGGGATGGTTACACAGATTCAAGAATAGGTTTGGACTAAATAGTATAAAAATTAATGGAGAGAGAACACATCCACATAACTTTTTTACAGTATATTGTTACAAGAGTTCTATTTTATTATTTATTTTATTGTTAATCTCTTAATGTACCTAATTTGCAAATTAAGCTTTATCATAGTTACATATTTATAGGAATGAACTTAATATATATTGGGTTAGGTACTATTCACTGAGGACCTTAGACCATGTCACTTATGTATAGAGGACTACTATACTTAACTGAGAAAATAATGCCTGATGGAATGATTGAACTAATATAAACAAAAAAAGCCAAAATCTTAGAATTCCTCTCTAAATTAAGTACATGACTATGTACATACACATATACATTTATATAAGTATATGTGCATTTATATAAGACTAGAGGCCCGGTGCACGAATTCGTGCATGGATGGAGTCCAGCCAGCACTGATGGGGGTGGGGCTGGTGGGGGGAGGGGCATCAGGTGGTTGGCGGGCCTTGCCCTCAATAGGGGTGAAGAACTCCTTTAGCTTTTTCTTGTCTGTGAAGCTCTTGATCTGGCCTTCAGTTCTAAATGGGCTTTTCTGGGTAGAGAAGGGCAAGGTAAGAAATATTCAAAGTGACAAAGAGCAAGGACCTGCAGCCAGGGTGACCTTCCTTTTGAAAGGACACAGCTGCTCTGGGGGCGAGGGTTCCACCTCCCTGAAACCCGGGTCTGTCTTTGCATACGGTGCGTGGAATCACTGAGGCCTATTTGAGAGTTACCAAGGCTGTGAGCATGATCTCAGAACAGTTAAAAAAACCACGTTCATGAAGGGATGTTATGGGTTCTCTCTCATCAAACAGCCCACACGTGTCTGTGCTACACCAACAGGGTTGCTTTAACACTGAAACCTCCATCTGCAAGCCACCCGCCTCCAGGAGCTGGCGGGAGGTTGAAAGTGGCGACCTGGCAGATGTCAGCAGCTGGGGGGGGGGGGGGGGGAGCGGGGGGGGGGATGACAGCATCAACAGTGACTTCAGAGCTTGTTGCTATTTTGTTTTATTTTTATCTCCTTTTCCCTTTAAACCTCTCCAGGTTGTGTGCGTTCCACAGAGGAGCAGCCTTTGCAGCCTCTTGGGTGGAGAGCAGCCTTTGATCTGGGTTCACACACAGCCGACAGAGTCCTATTTAGAAACACGTGTAGGTCTTGCATTATTTGCGCTATTGCCGATAAAGAGGGTTTTAGATTCTGCATGTGAATGTTTCCTGCTTATCCATGAGGACAGGAGGCCGAGCGCAGCCACAGGCACAACCACAGTTATTCACTCACTCACAGGACTCCGTCCAAGGGCAGCGATGCAGGTGCTTGGCACACAGAAGGGGCTGGGGAGCAGGGTTGGGCAGCAAATGCAGAACACGGCCATCTGGGACCCTGCTTTTCCCAGACCTTCTGTCTCATCCAAATCTTCCCGCTCTGGGTCTGTAGTGTCTTCCTCTTGAGGCGATTCAGGCATCTGTGGGACAGGATGTTTATCACATGCTGTTTCTCTGTGTGGGTGGTCAGCAGGGGCGAGGGGCAGAGTTCCTGAATCAGGCTTCCTTCAGCATTGTGGTGGTGGGGGGGACAGCATGAAGGTGCGAACACAACCTGTGCGGACTCCTTGCTGAGTGCTTCTGTATACCTTCTGTATACCTGGTGGGCGTCTCCCCTCAGAAGGGGTGCCGACAGCTCAGTTGCATGCTCCCTCTGTCCCTGACCAGCAGGTAGAGGGGGTGGGGGGGCTGATCTGGCCTGATCAGCTGGTTGACTGCTGCAGTGCGCATCATAGCCACCAGTTGTTCCCATCGAGCTGGTTGTTCTGCCATAATGGTCGCTGGCCTTTCATATACATAGACTAGAGGTCCAGTGCACGAATTCGTGCACGGGTGGGGTCCCTTGGGCTGGCCAGCAATGCCGGCCAAGGGGAGGGCCCACAGGAGGTTGGCTGGCCAAGGCCCGTTGGCTGTGGAAGCACACTGACCACCAGGGGGCAGTTCCTCCATTGAGCATCTGCCCCCTAATGGTCAGTGCATCCTCATAGCGACTGGTCCACCGATAATGCAGTCAACAGGGCATAACGGTTGCTTAGGCTTTATATATATAGATTTGTATATGTGTGTGTATATGTGTGCATACACACACACAGAAAGACAGATATACACACACTCATTTTAGAATGTAGAAGGTAGATTTATAATAGGCCTGAATCCTATGTAACAGCCACAGGGCTTAATATCCCTTCCAAAACCATTTGATCTTAGAGTAGAGCAATTAGACAAATGGATGACAGAAAAACAGGAATGTATGCTCTGAATGCAATCAGCAAGTATCTCTATTATTTATGTTGAATTATTGTGTTTCTATATAAATTATAGAAAAATGCTTATACTATCTTGGCTTAATATGTGTGATGAGGATAGCTCAACATTAGAGATAAGAATAAGTCAAAAAAGATCCTAGGGTAAAAGGATTCAGAATGAAGCAAAGTGACCCCCTCAGTGATTGTGGATATCAGGGGATAGAGTACCTTAGAAAAGGAGATTAACTGCCTATAAATAAAAATTGACTATAATCCAGGGAAGTGGGAATCCACCCCATCTCTATTGTAGTAGCTAAATAAAATTTCTGTGACTTTTTCTGGCATACCTATACTTAAGAAAAATCCTAAATTTGAAAATAAGATAAAATAGAGTAAAATATATTTTTCCAATGACATACTTGAAACTGGGACATTTTGTTAACAAGTCCGTCCTTGGATTATTTGATTCTCTTGGAGAATATAGTGCTGAAGCTACATGTTACTTGGAGATCTTTTTCCCATAGAAAAGGTCACCCCAAAGTTTAGTCTTATTGTCCCTATTAAAACTGATTAAGCTTTGTAATTTACCTAGACAACTAATGTTCATGTTTTAAAATGTATACATAATTAGTTCCTCAAATGGTTTTTGAACCAGTTTTACCATCCTACTGGTCACACAATTAGTGAGTTAACAATCATTAGCTACATGTCTTTTGTGTAAAAGACGTTTTTATTTTTTTTTTAAGTAATCCTTTGACAGAATCCATGCTCATTTATGCTTATTTAACACATCAGTTTTAAGCTATTAATAAATACATTTTGACATTCTCTTTTATTTTACTGACTACATGAAAAAAAGCTTGTTTTTATTGCTTTCCTTTAAAAGACTGGAGCTACTTTATTTTACTTCTTTCGGATGAGTGGACTTTATAAACTGGTTCTTCCATGTAGCAGAGCTGTCTGTTCTCTTCTCATTGAGAGTGGTTATGTTTCACAAGCAATGTCTACACTTATGTAATAGAGTTTGACACGTCATATGATCCTAATGGTCCTCAGGTACAAGCTGTAGTTGTTGGCGACTTCAGGTGTTTGGATACCTTCAGCTTCTCCTCCCCACCCCTCCACTTTGGCAGTCGTTTTTAGCTTTTTAAACCAGTAGGCAGCTCAAGGAAGTGAATTAGTAAGTATTTAAACCACTTCTTTCTAGAAATTATGAAAGCAGTGTGAGATATGATGGGGCACCAACATGGGTGAGTTGTTACCGAGGCGGGAGGCCCAAGGGGATGGTAATAACAATGTCTTCTAAAGCCATCTCTTTGGCACCTCTGTCCCTGTGAAGCCAGTATACCATCTGGTGGTTAGGCACGGTGCCATTTCAACAGATGGGATGGAGTAGAGGAGGCTCTGAGACCATGTATTACTATCAACCACGGTGTTGGGTTTTCAGTAGAAATATTCAACCCACTCTTTTTCACCTCATCTTTCAGTTCCTCGGTAGAAGGAGATGATATTTCTTTCCTTAAGTGGGGAAAAGACAAGAAATGGGTTCTCTTGGGAATCTGGCATTATCAGAGTATGAGCTGGTGCCAAATCTTACACATGCTACATTATTCACACAGCTTAGCGAACTGACTCTTTTTTAATATTTTCCTTTCAAATCAGTTTATAACAGCCTAGTTTGAGCCTCATAATTTGGTACGTGTATGGGATCTTGGGATGTGATTTAGAAATAAAACAGATTGAGTCACATTTTCTCCCTTTTGCTGTCCTAGAAAGCACTTGAATTGAGAAGGAGAAAGCTATCAGTCATTGTCCATTTGGAAGATTTTTAGTGGGCGCTTAATTTAGACATAATGGTATGTTGTGATTTAAAGAAGTAAATTACGCAGTTCTTGCCATCAAGAAATGCATCAGTTTGTTGGGGAGATAAAACACATACCTAAGATGACATTTCTTTTTGCATTATAAAAGTAATTAATAACTAAAACAGAGCATTTGGAAAATACAGACATGTGGAAGAAAATTAAAATCATCTGTAGCCTCCTCATATAAACTTGGAAAATGCTAACACTAAACAAATGGTAAAATATAATTTAAAAATAGAGACTTATTAACTCAAAGTCAAGATTTTTGTTAGGGGAAAGTAAGGGAATGTGATATAAGACTATTACACAGAGGGTTTTGAAAGTATATGTAATCTTATTTTTCTAAAGTTCTGTTATATGTTCACTTTACTATTTATTATACACAGTTTTACAGAATTTCTGTATGTATAATAATTCCACAATTGGAAAAAAATTAGTTCTTGATTAAAATAAACTACAACTAATGGTTTTGTATAATGTTATTTCAAATAATAAATAATATAAGGGTATATGAATCATGAGAATTTCTCCAAGAAGCTAAACTTAGATGTACAGACTCAGGTTGCCACTGCTACCACTGACTATAGGAGTCTTGGACAAATCATTTAAAATCTCTAATATCAACAGTCTTATTTTTAACCTAAGAATAATTCACGATACTTTACCATGGAATTGTAGTTAGGTCCAAAGGAGCTACCCATAAAAAAAGAACAGAATTTTACCATTTGCAACAGCATGGATAGATCTAGAGGGCATTATACTAAGTGAAATAAGTCAGTCATAGAAAGATAAATACTATATGATTTCACTTTATGTGGAATCTAAAGAACAATGTAAATGAACAAACAAAACAGAAACAGACCCATAGATATGGAGAACAGACTGATGTTCTCCAGAGGGAAGAAGGGTGGAGGGATTGGGTGAACAAGGTTAAGGTAGTGGGAAGTACAGATTGTTAATTACAAAATATTCATTGGGATGTAAAGTACAGCATAGGAAATATAGCCAATCTATTGCAATAGCTGGTGCCAGTTGGGTACTGGAAATATGAAGGGGAACACTTCGTAAAGTACATGATTGTCTAACCAGTATGCTGTACACTTGAAACTAATACAACATAATATTGAATGTAAGCTGTAATTTTTAAAAATTTAATTCAATTGAATTAAAAATAAAATAAAATAAGCCAAGAAAAAAAAAAAAGACTCTCAATATCTTCAGGGCAAAGCAAATGTCCCAGAATTATAGTTGATCAATATACCTAATGGCTGTTTTGCTAAAAATCAATTTCTTGTGAACTACTTCACTAATGGATCAATTTTCAAAGTACAAATTCACTGAATTGCCCAAATATTCCAATTTGCTAGTGAATTGTTTTGATAAGTATTAATATTTTCCTCATGTGATTATATACATGAATATTATAGCATTAGTTTAAAGAATGTTTAATTAATTGAAAATCAGCTAAAATTAAGTGCTTTAATTCTCTCGAATTCTGGCATAGTCTTTTCCATAGCAAATATAATTTAAATTACATGGAATATTCTTGAATATTTAAGAGTTGAAAATAATACTTGTTCAGTACAGTCAAAAAATAATATTTTCAAATGTTTCTGAAAATAAGGTGAATTTGGTCAATTAGGTGAATTTTGGCAAATGGGTTAGTTACTAAATTGGTATTTTGGAGACTCTTTTTTTGATGAGTTAGCCTGCTTCTTTATGGCAGGACTGGAATGAATGCATTGTGTTTTACAGCAGGATAGAAAGACCTGGAAAGGAAATCAGTATATGGGAGAGGGGAATTAGAGACAAAGGACATTTGAAAGGTTTAGTAGGATGGATACTGAGCCAAACCACTGGATTAGGTTGTCAGTCAGACTCACACAAATTAGAGATTTAACCAGTAGCAAGTTTTACTAATAATTTTGAGGATACAGGTAACATACAAGATCTAGATGAAGTAGAAAGAAGAAACATCCCATATGGTTCTTTGTGTCCTTCCTTTGGACATTGTGCATGCACATCTGGCCCAGAATAATAAATGAGTCTCAGTGAAGTTTGTAGGCACATTTATGCAGTAGAGAATGTTTAAGTTATGGAACATCTCCATTCGATATCCACAGATATTTGTTTCATTTACGTGGCATACTCCAGGCATCATGATTCAAAACCTTAGGTCCTGGGTTTATTTACAGCAGGAAATCATTAGCCTAGGGATATCTTGCAAATGGCATTCTATAGATTAGGTATTATCCTCCTGACAAATCTCATCAACGCCTATTTAGAGCTATGCACTGCTTAAGGAGGAGGATAGTGCTGAGAAATGCAGCCTTTTTTATTTTAATATTTTTATTTTTCCCATCACTATTTATTCCCTCTATGCCCCCTTCCACCTCCACAACCCCCTCTCCCTTCTATCACCACACTATTGTCCATGTCCATGAGTTCTCTATCTTTTTTGCCCAATCTCTCCATCCCCAGCATCCTTAGGCAATTTTGTCATTGTGCGAACATCATAGAGTATAATTACACAAACCAAGACGGTACAACCTACTACACACATAGGCTATATGATATAGTTTACTGCTTTTAGGCTACAGCATGCTACTACCCAAAACAACATGAGATTAAATCAGTACAAGAGAAAATGATACAATCAAGAGACGCAGTAAACATGATTTATATGAGGCTGCTGCCAGCATAACAGAGCATACTGTTTTACAGCAAACTGTTTTTTTTTAAATAAATAGAAAGAGTACGCTTTCAAATAGCAATAAAAAGTATAGTATATTAAATGCATAAACCAGTAACAGTTGTTTATTATCATTACCAAATATTATGTATCTACATAATTGTATGTGCTATTCTTTTATATGCTTGGTAGCACAGTAGCTTGTTTACACCAGCATCATCACAAACACGTGAGTAATGCATTGCATCATGTAAGGCATTTCGATGGCTTTAGTGTCATTAGGTGATAGGAATTTTTCGGCTTTATTATAATCTTATGGGGCCACCGCCCTATATGGGATCTGTCATTGACCAAAACGTTGTTATGCGAGGCATGACTGTGCATATAGGTGCAGTTGACAGGCCTCAGGCCAGACCATTGGCTTTCTGTCCTTCCTTCTGACACTGGACATGCACATCTGGCCCACATGCACTTGGGGTAGCCCACTGAAAAGGGAGGAAATGATTGTAAGCCATTTGAATCCTTCCATTCAGAAATTGGGGTGAATTTAAAGGTACAATATTGTAAATTATGCAAAATAAAAAGCAAACATACAAAAAAGAAAAATGGAAAATCAAGACAATTAGAAGCTCAAAAAAAATGTAACAAAATCATAGTGATTAGCAGCTCTTCAGAGAACAATATTTATGTAGCCATAAAAATTTAAACATATAGGTTATAGGAAAGAATGTAAATGTGTAAATATACATGATATAATTTTGGAATTAAACAGTAGATGAGTTGAAAGAGTATGAATGATAAAATGTTTATCTTATACAATGAAGTCGAAAGTTATTCTCCATATTGGGGGAAAAAGAATAAAGAAACTATTGTATTATTTTAAGTTATAAGGTGAACAAATTTTGATCTAAAATTAGCAATAAAACTCAGTTGAGAGGATTGATTGGGTGGCAGAGAGAAGGGGTATAAATTCATGTACATTTTAATTTTAGAACAGTTAGATTTACAGAAGAATTGTGAAGATAATGCAGAGTTCCTGTATACCCCACACCCAATTTTCTCTATTGTTAACAACTGTGTCAGTATGGTATGTTGGTTACAATTTATGAAATAATATTAGTATGTTAAGTCCATACTTTATTAAGATTTCCTTAGTTTTTCGCTAGTGTCATTTTTCTTTCTTTTAAAAAAATATTTCATCTATTTATTTATTTATTTATTTATTTATTTATTTATTTATTATTTATTTAGTTAATCCTCACCTGAGGATATTTTTCCATTGATTTTTAGAGAAGTGGAAGGGAGGGGGAGAAATACAGAGAGAGAAACATTGATGTGAGACACATTGATTGGTTACCTCCTGCACACACCTGGCAAGGGGGGGGCCAGGGGTTGAGCCCACAACTGAAGTACATGCCCTTGTCAGGAATCAAACCCAAGACCTTTGGTACAAGGACCAATATTCTCACCACTGAGAAAAACTGAGTAGGGCTCCTAGTGACTATTTTATGTTATAGAATGTCATCCAGGATACCACATCATATTTAATGATCACATCTCCTCAGGCTGCTCTTGAAGGTATCAGTTTCTCAGATTTTGTTTTTGATGTCTTTAAGAGTTTTGAAGAGTATAAGTTAGGTATTTTGTAGAATGTCCCTTAAGTAGAATTTGTTTGATGTTTCTCTCATGATCAAACTGGCGATAGGAGGATGACTACAGAGATAACGTGCCATTTTCAACACATCATACATATCAAGGTACATACTAGGAACATAGGTTGTCACCACTGAAGTTGGCCTGTCATGTTACTCCACTGTAAAGCCACTGTCTTTCTACCCCTGTCCTTACTGTCCTCTTCATAAATAAGTCACCATGTGCAGCTCATGCTTAAGAAGTTGGGAGTTATGTTCCCTCTCCTTGATGTAAAACCTACATAAAATATTTCTAATTCTTTTTATTCTTTGTATTTTTTGTATTCCTTGAAGTGTTGCCTTTTCTTTTCTTTTTTCTTATTCAGAGAGAGAGAGAGAGAGAGAGAGAGAGAGATTCCCCACACTAGGGATCTAGCTTACAACTGGGGCATGTACCCTGATGGGGAATCAAACCAGCAACCCTTTAGTGCATGAGATGAAGCCCAACCCACTGAGCACACCGGCCAGGGCTGAAGTACAGTCTTTCAAGAAAGTCACGTAATTGGAATCATACAGAGTGTAGCCTTTTCAGATTGGCTTCTTTCACTTAGTGATATGCATTTAAGATTTACTTATGTCTTTTTTTGTGATTTGATAGCTTATTTCTTTTTATCTTCTGTACCACAGTGTTTTTATCCATTTACGTATTAAAAGATGTCTTAGTTGCTTCTAGTTGGGCCAATCAAAAATCAAATACAGATGCTGTGAACATTGACATGCTGGTTTTTGTGTGGACATAAATTCATGTTTTCAAATTAGTTGGGTAAATGCCTAGAAACACAATTGTACTATCACATGGTGAGACTATGCTTAGCTTTGGAAGAAACTGCCAAATTGTCTTCCAAAGTGGCTGTACCATTTTGTATTCCTACCAGCAATAAATTAGAGTTCCTGTGGTTCTGCATCCTCACAGCAATTGATATTAGCAGGTGTTTTTTTGTTTGTTTGTTTTTCTTCTGGATTTTAGCCACTCTAATAGGTGTATAATAGTTTATAGAGGACAATTTTGTATTGGTGCCAAAAATTCAAAATGTGAATACCATTTGACAGATCTAGAGATGTGCTTGCAAGCATATATAAATGTCTTTAGAAGTATGCTCCTAAAGCAAGTCATAGCACTATCTATTTGAGTAGCGTTCCGTTTGCATAAAAATATATATGTAAATGCATAGGTCATATTCCTAGGGGGATAGAAGAAATCAGTACTAGCGATTTCCTCTGGGGCAAGAAATTGAGAAGCTTTAAGTTGGAGTTGTGATGAGGAAGGTAGCAAGGAAGAAACAGTTACTTATTATCTTCTACCTCCTTGCAGTGTCTCAATTTAACAATCATGTATTGTCTTTTTAATTAAAAAATTCAAAAGCTTCACATTGGCTTCTAAAAATAAAAACTTTTTCTTATGACCTGAAATAGTAGATTAAGATTATTGGCAAAAAAAAATCACAATTCACCATTTGCATTTTAAAAATTAATTTGAAGTGTGCTCAGAATTCAAATTATGATTTTAATAAAATTCATGTTAAAATGATAAATGGCGATATTTTTAAAAAGCATAGCATCTTTCCACCTTCTGAGACTCTCCCACCTTTACCCAGAAGTTCCTTTTAATATCTGTGGTGAATCCCAAATCAGACCGGTCATGTTTAGAGTTTGGAAAGCATTTGAAGATTGTTGGATAAATGGCTTAACATGCAGATGAGCTTTGAGAAACCTGACCCAATCTACTGAATGCAAAGAATTCAGTATAAAGTATCTTATAAGAAAGTAGATTTGGGAAATCTCTTTAAGAAAACATTAAAGCAATGCGATCCATTAAGGAAACTTTAGACCATATCAGTCAGTGATCTATTTGGCAAACTGACATGTTCATGTATTTTTAATAGAGGTTACATGTACAAGGACTCACTGATTTCCGATTTTCAGATGAGCTCAACAAATTTAATTCTTGGTTTCCCGCACTGACTCTTCCATCAAGGCCAATTATAAGAGAAACCAGCCAAAGATGAGAGGTTAGGTCTCAGAGGGATTTAATGAGTTGCTTTTTAAAAATTTAGAATTTCAGGCAGTAGTAAATATTAAAACTTAGTGAGCATCTCAAAATCCTGCCTATTTCTCCCAGCAGCCTTTACTGAGTTCTGGAAGTAGTTGAAACAGGCAAGGGAATTCGAATTATTCCAGCTCGAACCTGCACACTGATTTCCACACAGTACTTTTTATGTGTTGCAGTACTCATAAAAAGTGGGACTTTGTAAGTGAAAGCAATGCTAACAAAAAATAATAAATAAATAAATACACATACAACTAAGCAACTATTACTAATTTTTCTCTCTTCACTTTCTTTTTCTTTTTTGGCCACCAATTTTTTGAGAAAGATAGCTTTTCAAGTTACAGTGGCACCAAATAAAGCTGATGAATGAAAATGTCACTGTTATAGGCCAAACTGTGTCCCCTCACATATTTTAGCCCTTACCTCCAGTACCTCAGAATGTGATGATATTTGGCAAGAGGGTGGGCCCTAGACCTCTGACTACTGCCATTATTTGGTTTGTTAATTTATTTATTTTTTTATAGTTGGCATACAATATTATATTAGTTTCAGGTGTCCCACATAGTGATTAGGCATTTATATACTTTACAAAGTGATCACCTTGATTAATATAATCCTTTATGACTAGCACCCTTATACGAAGAGAAGATTGGGACATAAAAAAAGAGACACAAGGGGCTCATGCACAAAAAATAAACAAATAAAATAAAATAAATTTTAAAGACTATGTGAGGAGATAGCAAGCCATCTGGGGACATAGGCCTGAGAAAGAAACCAACTCCTGCTAGCATCTTGATCTTGGACTTCCAGCCTCCAGAACTGTGAGAAATTAAATTTTATTGTTTAAGCCCCCAGTCTGTGGTATTTGCTTATAGAAACCCTAGCCCACTAATATATTCACATGGAGTTCAAGGTCCTTAGAAAGAATTCTAGTTGAGAGTCAGAGGGGAGTATTTACTCGTAAATACCTAAGAATGAAATATATATATTTTTATTTTTTTTAATTTAATAAATCTTTATTGTTCAGATTATTACAATTGTTCCTCTTTTTTACCCCATAGCTTCCCTCCACCCAGTTCCCACCCCACGCTCTGCACTTACCCCCCCCACTGTCCTCATCCATAGGTGTACGCTTTTTGTCCAGTCTCTTCCCACACCTCCCACACCCCTTTCCCCCCGAGAATTGTCAGTCCACTCCCTTTCTATGTCCCTGATTCTATTATATTCACCAGTTTATTCTGTTCATCAGATTTTTTTATTCACTTGATTTTTAGATTTACTTGTTGATAGATATGTATTTGTTGTTCATAATTTTTATCTTTATCTTTTTCTTCTTCTTCCTCTTTTTAAAGAATACCTTTCAGCATTTCATATAATCCTGGTTTGGTGGTGATGAACTCCTTTAGCTTTTTCTTATCTGTGAAGCTCTTTATCTGACCTTCAATTCTGAATGATAGCTTTGCTGGGTAGAGTAATCTTGGTTGTAGGTTCTTGTTATTCATCACTTTGAATATTTCTTGCCACTCCCGTCTGGCCTGCATAGTTTCTGTTGAGAAATCAGCTGACAGTCCTATGGGTGCTCCCTTGTAGGTAACTAACTGTTTTTCTCTTGCTGCTTTTAATATACTCTCTTTGTCTTTTGCTCTTGGCATTTTAATTATGATGTGTCTTGGTGTGGTCCTCTTTGGATTCCTTTTGTTTGGGGTTCTGTGTGCTTCCTGGACTTGCAAGTCTATTTCTTTCACCAGGTGGGGGAAGTTTTCGGTCATTATTTCTTCAAATAGGTTTTCAGTATCTTGCTCTCTCTCTTCTTCTGGCACCCCCATAATTCTGATGTTGGTACGCTTGAAGTTGTCCCAGAGGCTCCTTACACTACCTTCATATTTTTGGATTCTTTTTTCTTTTTGCTTTTCCAGTTGAGTGTTTTTTGCTTCTTTGTATTTCAAATCTTTGACTTGATTCTTTTGATCCTCTAATCTGCTGTTAGATCTCTGTATACTATTTTTTATTTCAGTCAGTGTATGTTTAATTTCTAGTTGGTCCTTTTTCATATCCTCGAGGGTCTCACTAAATTTATCGGCCTTTTCTAGAAAATTCTTGAAAAACATTATAACCGTGGTTTTGAACTCTATATCCAGTAGTTTCCTTTCCTCCATTTCTTTTATTTGTGATCTGTTTCTTTGTCTCCTCATTTTGGCTACTTCCCTGAGTTGATAGAGTGGCTTTGTGTGCTAGGTGTCCTATAGGGCCCAGTGACTCAGCCTCCCCATTTACCTGAGGTGGACACTCTTGGTGCATCCCTTTGTGGGCTGTGTGCACAGTCTTATTGTAGTTAAGCCTTGATTGTTGTTGGTATCACTGGGAGGAATTGACCTCCAGGCCAATTGGCTGTGAGGATCAGCTGTATCTACGCTGAGAGAACTTCTGTGCTGGAAATACCCTTATGAGACAAGACTTGCAAAAGCCTCTGTGCTCAGCTTAGATGGGGTGGAGTCTCAGGGCAGAGCAGACAGCATTGGTTTCCCATCAGCCCTGCCCTAATAGGCCCCTGTGTCTCAGTGTCCCATGGTAATCGCTGCAAGCACCTCTGAGAGAAAGCTGCCCTCGAGTTCCTCCTGCTGCCAGACAGTCCAGTTTCTCCCCGAATGAGTCTGGGTCCCCAGAGTCTCGCCCAGAACTGGAATTCAGTGCAGTCAGGAGCTTTTGTCTCCCTCCCACTTGAGAAAGCCAGCCGCACACTCAGTTGCCAGTCCTCTCCGTGCACGCGCCTCGGTACCTCTGCCTTTTGCAGTTGCTCTGAGTCTCAGTGTGCTTTTCTCTTTCCTGACAGTCCAGTTTCACCCCGTATGAATCTGGGTCCCCAGAGTCTCGCCCAGAACTGGAGTTCAGTGCAGTCGGGAGCTTTTGTCTCCCTCCCGCTTGAAAAAGCCAGTCGCACACTCAGTTGACAGTCCTCTCCGCATGCGCGTCTCAATACCTCTGCCCTCCTGCAGCTCCTCTGAGTCTCAGTGTGCTTTTCTCTTTCCTTCTAGTTGTAGAATTTCCACTCAGCCAGCCTTCCTGTGGTTCTGGATGATGTCCGTTTTGTCTTTTAGCTGTAGTTTTGAAATTGTTGTGCGAGGCAGCAGTTTAAGTGTTTACCTGTGCAGCCATCTTGGTTTCTCCTGAAATGTATTTTAGAAGAGGATTTTCAAGGCAACACAGGTGATAAAGCAAGTTTGACTTGTTACCCTGGCTCAATTCCAATAATTACAGGCTGTTGTTGTTCCTTGTGATTAAGCTCCTATCCCAGTGGTCGGCAAACTCATTAGTCAACAGAGTGGCAAACCGCGGCTCGCGAGCTGCATGTGTATCACGAGCCGCAGTTTGCCAACCACTGCCCTGGGCCATCTTGAGGGAGGAAGGAAGCAATTCATTGTGTGGGGTGGAGGTTGAGGGGGTGAGAGCAGGGCACCTCAGCTTGCAGACCGTTTTGTACTGGGCATGTACTCTTATGCTCATGAGAGCCTTACACAGAGAAACCTAAGCCCAGCCACTTCCACAGACAAAGCCAGAGCCAATAATGGTCAATTCCCCAAACCACAAATGTATCAATAACAGCAAAGGCCCCTAATCATGATACTTTCTAATTATAATTTCCTGAATGGATGCTCCACATAATTTCAACATCTGAAGTTTAATACTTACAAAAAACATGCTACTTATTTCATCAAAGAAATAAGTAGCATGTTTTTTTCATCCAATCTGTTCCTAAGAAGCTTACAGTATTGGTATCTGATATTCTCAAGTTCAAAGCTAAAACCAGATGAAATTTTTCAGTGTTACATGACCTTAATCATCACACAATCCTGGTAGATTTAAAAGATAACGATCCCTTTTGAATTTTCTTCTTCCAAATGCTAGAATCTTAATTGTCTATACAATTAAACTAACAGTGAAATGAATTACTTAGAAATGAGACTGTGATAGGAAGACTAAAGGAGAAGCCATACACGGTTAAGCTCTGAAGCAGGATTACATAGCATGGTTCAGTCAACTGTTGGGAAATGCAGGAATTAGGTTTATGTCTTGCCCATCTCAGATGGAGTCATGTCCTCCAGCCCCATCACAAATGTTGGTCAGGCCTGGCCAGTGTTGCTTACTGGCTAAACTTCAACCCATGAACACAGAGGTCATGGTTCAATTCCTGGTCAGGGCATATGCCTGATTGTGGGTCCCATTCCCAGTAGAGGGGGTGCAGTAGGCAACCAATCAATGATTCTCTCTCATTATTGATGTTTCTATCTCTCCCTCTCCCTTCCATTTCTCTGAAATCAATAAAAACATGTTAAAAACAAAAACAAATGTTGGTTAGTTTTAAAGATCTTGATTGAGTTCAGGGTAGGGAACCAGAGAAAAGTGACTATAAATTACTTTTGGAATACTAAAATGCTTTACCTTAGCTAAAGCACTTTTGTACGACCATAAGTAATATGACTGTCTTTACAGACACACATCCAGACTAGAATGAGCAAGCATCATTGGCGTGTGACATCAGGAAAGTTGTGGTTGGGGTGTGGGCTGAGGAATGACTCAGGAACCTTTGCCTGTCTGGGCAATCCTTGCCTGACTCTGTCAGGAGTGCTACATTTATTGAACACTTACTACACAACTAAGCACTTCATGCACATTGTCTGATGTAATCATCAGATGAGGAAATGTAGTTTTCAAATTTGCTCATAAAACTTAGATAATTTGCCCAGAATGACTCATCTGGAAAGTTGGGGATCCAGGCAAGGCACCAAGGTCTATCTGCTCCAAGTTGTACTTTCTTCATTATTGTGCTCTATAGAGCTTTGTCTTTCTACTGTGATCATTCAATTTTTTAAAAAATATTCCTTTGAGCAGCATTTTTAAGATCACACATTCTAATGTACATGTATGTCCCTAAGTAGATGCAGCATACCTTGTCTCAGCCACTATCAGTGTATTCCAACTCACTCATTTTTATATTTATGATTAGGTTTCTATTTGGGGGACAAATAGCTTAAATAATGAAAAGTAGTAGTTAACTCCACCAACAAATGAAAAATGTCTTCATTCAAGTAAGATATGTATTTATATAATACTAGAAGCCCCGTGCACAAAATTAGTGCACGGGGGGCGGGGGTGTCCCTCAGCCCAGCCTGCACCCTCTCCAATCTGGGACCCCTCAAGGGATGTCCAACTGCCCGTTTAGGCCCGATCTCTCTCACAATCCAGGACTGCAGGCTCTCAACTGCTCGCCTGCCTGCCTTCCTGATTGCCCCTAACAACTTCTGCCTGCCAGCCTGATAACCCCCTAACCACTCCCCTGCCAGCCTGATTGATGCCTAACTGCTCCCCTGCCAGCTTGTTTGCCCCTAACTGCCCTCCCCTGTAGGCCTGGTCACCCCTAACTGCCCTCCCCTGCAGGCCTGGTCACCCCTAACTGCTCTCCCCTGCAGGCCTGGGTCCCCCCCCGCAATGCCCTTCCCTGCAGGCCCAGTCACCCCAACTTCCCTCCTCTGCTGGCCTGGTCACCCCTAACTGCCCTCCCCTGCAGCTTGATCACTCCCAACTGCCCTCCCTTGTAGGCCTGGTCCCTCCCAACTGCCCTCCCCTGCTGGCCATCTTGTGGTGGCCATCCTGTGTCCACATGGGGGCAGGATCTTTGACCACATGGGGGCAGCCATCTTGTGTGTTGGGGTGATGGTCAATCTGCATATTACTCTTTTATTAGATAGGATAGAGGCCTGGTGCATGTGTGAGGGCCAACTGGTTTGCCCTGAAGGGTGTCCCGGATCAGGATGAGGGTTCCCTTGGGGCATGGGGAGACCTGGGCGAGGGGCTTGTGGTGGTTTACAGGCCAGCCATGCCCCCCGGCAACCCAAGCGAGGCCCTGGTATCTGGGATTTACTTATCTTCTACAATTGAAACTTTTTAACCTGGAGTGGAGCCAAGCCTTCTGCTCGCTCCATGGCGGCAGCCATTTCTGTTGGGATTTATTTATCTCCTATAATTGAAACTTTGTAGCCTGGAGTAGAGGCCTAGGCTGGCCAGGGCTGCTAAAGCTTGGCTTCCTCCATCGCCGGGGGCAACCCTAGCCTCCTGCTCTCTCCAGCTCCTTGGCTGTCGCCATTTTTGTTGGGATTTATTTATCTTCTATCATTGAAACTTTGTAGCATTGAGTGGAGGCCTAGGCTGGCAAGGGCAGGCAGAAAGCTTGGCTTCCTCCATTGCTGGGGAAACTCAAGCCTCCCTCCTGCTCTCCATGGCCGCAGCCATCTTGGTTGGGTTTATTTGCATATTTGCTCTTGATTGGCTTGTGAGTGTGGATTGTGGGCGTGGCTTGTGGGTGTAGCGGAGTCAATTTGCATATTACTTTTTTATTAGATAGGATAATATTAATGGCAAGATACCTTAGTTTGGATTCCTCCAGAGCAAAACCTAAGATGAGGATTCAGTATAAGGAATTAGTTAGGAAGGTTTAGAAATACCAGTAAAGGAGTGAGGAATCGACACCAGGAAAGCAAGGGGCCAATAAAGGATGAGGTATTAACCATCTACCATGGTGAGTGAATGGAGCTAATCCTGAAGGGATATGCTTCAATTTATCTCAACTTACCTCCACTGAGGGGCAATGGAACTACATATTCATACAGCAACTCCTGAGTCATAGGTGGGGGCCAGTTCTTTGGGAATGACTTCCCTGGTGACTCCAGCCGCCCTGTGCTGGGAATGGGTGCCTGTAGGCACAGAGATGCAGATATTGGCAGTTGGATGTTAGCTAAATGTTCTGAAGGATATGGGCAGGGCAAGGACAACCTCTGCTCCTAAAGGAAATTATTTGTTTTTATGTGCTAATTATAGAGACCTATGTTTGATTAACTGACCATAACTGTGAAAATAACAATCAGCTGAGCTTTGGCTGGTGTGGCTCAGTTGATTGGAGCATCGTCCGGTATACCATACACTAGAGCAAGCATGTCAAACTCAAAGGCTAACACAGGCCAAATAAATGAGGAATGCAAATAAATGAGGAATGCGACCTGGGGGCCGCGAGTTTGACATGCTTGCACTAGAGGGTGGTGGGTTTGTTTCCAGGTCAGGGCACATACCCAGGCTCTGGGTATGATTCCTGGTGGGGGTGCATGTGGGAAGTGACTGATGGATATTTCTCTCTCTTGCTATCTCTCTCTCTCCCTTCCTGTCTCTAAAAATCAATTTAAAATAAAAACAAACAAAAAGATAATAATAATCAGTTGAAATTTAGAAGGTTAAGTTAAAAAGAAACTGTTTGGGTTTCTGAAGTGGATGAAGGCAGGGGAGGCTCCATTCCATTCCAGATATATGGATGCAGCAGCTTTACCAAACCAGAACCATAGGAAATTAGCCTCTGATTGACAAAGCCATAGACCTTCTTCCAGAATTTAAATACTGTACCCAACCCCTTCAGGTCAGATATTTAATTTTTAAGGGTTTTAAGATAAAGAGAGACAGAGAGAGGGTGGAGAGAGAGAGAGAGAGAGAGAGAGAGAGAGAGAGAGAGAGAGAGAGAAAGAGAGAGAGATGATAAAAGTCTTAGAAGTATTTGTTTGTGGGCTGTTGCAACACCGAGCACACTGGATAAGATGTCTACTGGCTGGTGGAACCAAGGCAGAAAAAAAATAAAAGAAAAATACATGTGAGTAAATATTAACTCTAATGTCAGCAGATAAACAAGGACACCTTAGAAGAGAGGAAATTTACTCATCTATACTGGATAGGTAACTAAAGAGAATGGAGTCAAGGACTGATGCAGTGCAGTGTGAAAGAAAACTGCATTTCTGCACCCCCAGCTGTTTTCTCTGCTTCTCATATCCAGCTACTCTGCCTTCCATGTTCTGGATCAAATACAGTAACCATGCTCCCACCTCAGGGCCTTTGTTCCCATTGCTGGGTCACTCTTCCCCTAGACACTCCCTGCTCATTTCTCCGCTCCTGCACATCTTTGCTCAAATGGTAGCTTCTCCAGAGGCTGTTTTTGATGACCTCTTTTGACATTAATACTTCTGGCATTTCGTGACCCTCATCGAGGGCTTATTTTCTCAAAACTATTTAGTACTTTCAAACATACAATATGTAATAAAAGGCCAGAGACCATAATGACGGGAATGATCACTCAACCAGTTGCTATGAAGTGCATTGACCACCGCTTGGTCCCTCCCTCCCCGCTCCCCCGCAGGCTCTGATCCCAGCATGGCGAATGGGGAACCACGGGAAACCGGGTGGGTGGTGGCGGGGTGGGACTGGGGACTGGCAAGTGGGCGGAAGATGGCCCTGATTGCAGGCTAGGCCTAGGAACCCTACCCATGCACGATTTCGTGCGCTGAGCCTCTAGTATAATATAAATTTATTTTTAAGCATCTAACCCTCTCCACATGACTGAAGGGTACATGGATGTTTGCCTGTTGTGTTCAATGCTGTATGCCCAGCACCAAGCACATTGCCCAACATATAGCAGGCCCTCGGTAAGTATTAGCTAAATAAATGTTCTAATCAGCAAGGATTTAATTGGGAACATCAGAACACTTAGTGTTCTTAGTGAGAGGGAACTGGGGCCTAAATAAGATTCAGTTCATTGAACACAGGCAACAGATTTTAGGTATCAGAACAGACAGACTGATTTGAATCATAGATAGCCTAAGGCAAAACCATCAATCTCCCAGGGCTGTTTCCCCTTGTCTACAATAGGTATATACATCCTTACATTACACGTTACTACTATAGTTACTGAGGTAACAAATGCACTGTCAATGTGGTCTGCTGGGGATTCAAAAATGAGCAGCCATCATTATAATTAATATTAATAATGTATCTGGTTAAAAATAGTATGTTGATGTCATTATATTGGTTCTTCTCAAACAATCCCTCTTGTTAGTTTTGAAATTCGGAGTTCAGAGTTTATTGATTCTGGAAAGGCTGAAGGGTGCCAATCATTGGGAAAGAAGGCTCCTTATAACATCCAGCCAAGGACTGTTACATAATGAGAACCCTGATAAAGACTTTAGACATAGAATTCTGGAGCAGGGCCTGATCTTAGCATATTTTCCAATGTTTACAAAACATGATGCTAGAAACCTTGCACTTTCAGAACTCTTTGGGTCTGCCATGCCACCATTCAACCACTCTGCTCTTTTCCCTTTCCCCCTAACCTCCTCCCCACTAAGCAAGGGTGACTTTCCTTTTCAGACTTAGGTGACTGCAGAAGCATCAGCCAGATGAAGGCTCAGTCTTCTTGCAATCAAGGAAACAGGTTCCTAGCACTCTCTGACCTGGAAGTCATTCACTAGAGCTGCCAAATCTTCTTTGGACTATGGAGCAATTATTTTGGTTTCTAAATCCTGCTTGATTTCATTGAACAAAGAATCTGGCTTATTAACAATAACATTCTTAGGCGAATAGGAGACAATGTCAGTAGGGATTTTTAAAATGTGATTGGCAGTGAAAACCCTGCCTTTGGAAAAATAATAGCAATTTCACTGGCCTGAGTTCTTTAGGCCGTGTAGGTCACTGTGTGCCACTGTACTGAAATTGTCCTTCTACAAAATTGACGCTGGCAGCTAGCCGTCAAACCTGAAATGTTTCAGGCAATAGAGCTGCTTTGGAATCTTGCCCACATACCAGCACATATCTTGATCTTGAGAAAACATTTCCAGATATTCAGGAACTTTTCCATTGTTCCTTTCAATGGCCCCCAGAGGACGCATAGGGTACTCTAGACCTCTTGACGCCCACGTAAGCTTCCCATGCTGAGTGCTGGCGGCTCAGCACTGAGCTGCAGTCACTGGAGACTGTTATTGGAACGCTTGTTCCACAGACATTTTTGCTTTCTAATATTTTAAGGGTGAAGAAAGGGCATGAGAATTTTGCTGCATTGAGTGGAAATTTAGGCATGGGGTTCTAGCCTGCTCTGTCATCATAACGATGTCGTCAATATAACGTTGTCCCTAATGCATTCTGGATGAGGCACTAAGTGCTGGGGAAAGAGTTAAATTTTATATGAACCCAGAGTAATGCTGTCACCTGTGATACCTTTCTCTTGTCAGCCAACTTCTTAAAGTTAATCATTTCAAAGACTGGCAAATGGTGTGGCCCGATACAGTGTTTATCAGATTTGCCAGCTCTGAACAAGTCATTTTTCCCACAGTATGTTCTTGAACACTAACTCTATGAGATGCCACACAAAAAAATGAAGGTCTGCTAAGGCCAAGTGACTTTAGAAATTATGTATAATTTAACCCACTTGTGTAAACCTGTCATATATGTTAGTATATTAAATGACCTAAAATGGGCTACCAAAAACAAGTGTTTCACTTGGCTTATTCCTGCATTTGCCAAATTTATTTTATCATGATTCCCTTTCTCTTCTGTTAAATCTAGTAACATTCTGCAGAACTAGAAGGTATTTTGGGAACCCCAGCTTGGGTGACACTTTTCTGAATAACATAAACATAGGTAAATGTTGTTCAGATGGTAGGAACCTGCCTCCTTGAAGTCAAGAAGACTGAGCCTTGTTTTTTGCAATCCTCAAAGGGCATTGTTTTAAGCAGGGGTCTGCAGAACTTTTCTGTAAGGGGACATGGAGTAAATAGTTTAGACTTTGTGGGGCATATAGTCTCTGGTAAAATTACTCAACTCTGGTTGAGTGTGAAATTAGCCATGGACAATACCTAAACAAATGGATGTGGTTGTGTTCCAATAAAACTTTATTTACAAAAACAGATAGCAGTCTTAATCTGGGCCGGGGCTGCAGTTTGCAAACCCTTCTTCTAGAGCCGCAACCCTTTAATACAGTTCCTCATGTTGTGGTGACCCTCAACCATAAAATTATTTTCGTTGCTACTTCATAACTGTAATTTTGCTACTGTTAATGAATCGTAATGTAAATATCTGTGTTTTTCGATGGTCTTAGGCACTACAGCAGTGGTTCTCAACCTGTGGGTCTTACCAATTAGAAAGGTTGAGAACCACTGTTCTAGAGTAAGGCAAGCACCTTTACTTTACAATTCAGTTATCTTACAATTCAGTTATCTGGTGCCTTGAGAGTAAGATAAAAAAGGATGTGTGGTGGTGTTCTATTTTCAGGAGACTGAGTTTGGTTCACTTAGATCTGTATCTAAAATTCTTCTCATGGAATCACAACCAAGAGAAACTGGTGTCCTCAGAGAAGGTTCAGAACTTGTCTGCTCTTTGCAATAAAAGAATACTGCCTTGATAATTCGCTTTAATTTCCCTCAAATAGGCAACTAGTCATTTCTTAGTAAAGAGAGAGATTTGCCAGCAGGACTCCAACCATCCTGTTGGAAGTGAAGTAAAACAGGGAGGTGTTTAGGAAAGAAAATCTGCACCAAAAACTAGAAAATATACCAATCCTGAGGTTATTTTAAGTCAAACCCACTGCAGAATCAACAGTGTCCATTATGCACAAGGGACCACCCACCCGAGGAGCATCCAAAGATAATAATCTCTGAGAAAGGGGACCACAAAAATGCGGATGCTGAATCTCTGGCAGGACCTTGTTGTTCGTGTTTAAAGATTGTCCCCTAGATACCAAGGGCATTTCACTAGCTTATGCTGGCAAGGTTTCTGTTTATTGATTCTTTATCTTTGTGTGACTGTTTTTAACCCTTCCCAGAGCAAGCATTTTGATTCTCTTATAATATCACAGGAAATATGATAAGGGGGGTGGAGAAACTTTATGAAAAGCCTCTAGACTAACAGAATAATGGGATTTTAGTACTGGGAGTAATCCAAAAAAAATACACAATCTAACTATATTGAAAAGATCACCTAGGCATTGTGCCCAAGATACTAAACATCAGTGACCCAGCATGAGAGCCAGGCCTCCTGAGTCAGCTGAAGGCTGTGTTGCTGTCCTTGACCTTGGGAGGGTTGGAGTGTCAGGTCCCCGGATGGGCTTCTGTTCTCAGCATGGATGACATGAACATATCCCAAAGTGGGGAATATCATAGACAGCACACACAGTTGTTTCCACTCTGTTGTAAATCATGTGCATGCTTTGAAAATAGTTAAGGCTTAGGGACTAGGATGCACACATTCTCAAGGAGCAGGGGCATTTGGGCTAACTCTAAACTTGGAAAGAAAATCTGGCTGTGCCTGCAACACTATAAACCTCCAGCAGGAGTTGGTTTACACAATGGGGAGATGGTGCTGCTGGGAACTTGTAAAGAGTAAGTTCTGAGTGAAGGTCCCTGGGGTAGAAACAGGAAATGGAGAAGTTTGTGTGTCTAATACTTAGGTCACAGAGACTAATGTTTAGGCTTTCTGCAGGAAGAGGCCAAGAGGAAATTTTTCACAAAAAGACTTTAGGAAACTTGGACTCTAAACAGTGCACACTTGAGGTCTAGAATTTTGTTTCACCTTTAGCATTATGAAAGTTCAAGGGCATCCAGTGCACCTAGATGGTTTTATAGGTCTAGGTAGCCCAAGGAGATGACATGCAGACAGAGAAACTGTTTACATGGAGATGCTGGTGCCTTTAAAGTGGTCACTCAAGTAAGCTTGAGGCATCAAGCATAGATTTGTCCCTGTGACCTTGCAAGAGATACCTTGGGAACAGAGCATAAAGAGATTTGAGAGGGGAGGACTCTAAGGCCACCCCCCGGCCCCAGATGTACACATGGGGTGATGGAGCAGCAACACTGGGACATTAACATCAATAGGTCCCTGTTTTTAGCCGTAGGCGACATAAGTCTGGGAACATTTTGGTTATACTTGGCAATATTAAGTTTTAAATTCCCCTTAGGAATTTTAAAGTACTTTTCCCAAATAAAGTAGCAACTTTAACTTTCTGCAAGTCATGATTCACATACTGTTGTTAAGCAAGAAACCCACTGAACTAAAACTTAGATAATTTTCATGCGATCAGTCTCAGGGAGGTATGTTTTGTCTGCTGTCATGTGTTTGCTCAGTGTAGCGAATATCCTGTGGTTAATGTCCCTCTCCTATTTACATTCTAGGTCCTTTCACCTCCACCCTCAAAGGCTTTGCTTCAAAAGCAACACTGTCTGTAGATGGGCTGATAGCACAAGCATCTATGAAAATATAGAGAAATGTTATCTTGCTCAACCAATGCAAGAACATTAAGCTCCCCTACTCTAGCCTTTTAGAATGTTTACTCTAAGTAGTATATGCAAATAAATTTATCTTTATCTCATCCAGCTTAAACTCCCTCCTACTTAGAATGACTCTTCCTCCACAACTTCATTGGTACCCTTTGGTGCACTTAAAGGATATTATGGGTGCCCTTGGCCTTCCCTCCAAGATGGAGAATCTTCCCAGTTAAATCTGTCCACATTTACACCTACATCTTATGCTTATTATTTCATGCACATTCTCAAGGATGTGCTAAGCTCCCAGAGCTGTACATCCTCAGATGGCTGATTATATGTTTACTACATGGCAGATCTAGGAGATCCAGTCCCAAGGACAGCCTTCCAGCAGCTGAGATGAACTTTCCCATTTAAAGATTAGTTTTCAAAAGTGGAAGGTGTGGATGTGCAGGCAATGCTGCCACAGTTCTCATGCTCATGGAAAACTGGGCTTTCCTCACCCCTGAACCCTGACAGTAGTACAAATGCCACACCTTCCACGCCTTGTCCTCTTTCCCTGGCTTTGTATTATGCAATGGCTGTTCAAGACTTGCCTCAACCCTTCACTCAGGCCTAACGAGTCCTACTCACCATCCTTTGAACAGCCACATGCAACTCCGCCTCCCACCTTTTGGTCACAATTTCACTCTCGGTGAAATTTCCTCCCAAACATCTACATACTTACCCCCTTCCATCCTCCCTCCAAGCCCCATTTTGAGTCTTACTTTGTAAGTCCTTTCCCAAACCTTCAACTCAAGGGTGTCTCACATTCTTGAAACCTCACCGAACTGGCTGTCTGTCTCAGGTGGAATTCTCTGAGTTCTCATTTTGCTTGATTACTTTTTTATTTTCCACTCTGCACTTCCATTTGGCATTTCTAGTGGTTATGGTTTATTCTCACAGCTAAGTTGTAAAAAAGTTGGTGTATGTGCTACTCTTCTGGGTTTGCAAAGTGCCTTAAGGTCTCATTCTGCTGATCAGAATGTTCAGTAGGATATGAGACACAGAGTTGATAGTGAGCATAAGTTGAATGGCAGCCTCCATATTTTATACCACTCAGCTGGAAGATAAAAACTCCAGATGTTTCTTTTGTAAAATGCTCCTGATTTCTTAGAATTAACTGCTATTTTAATATCATATAATACAAATGGAACCAAGTCATTTGCTCATATTCAATTAATTAATTCTTCTAGAAAACAGTGTGCCAAATATTGTGTCATTACTGATGTGCAGAATTGTGATGAGAGGTCCTAATAGATTTGATTTCCCAGTTTTCACTTGTTTTAATCATAAGCAAGTTGCTTGATTTTGCTTCACCTCAGCTTCTCTGTCTCTGTTTGTAGTGTGCATTCATTAAGAAATCTAAATGATATGGTATAAATCAAAAGGTTTTTTTTTTTTTTAAAAAAAAAGCATTTTACAAACAGCAACCATTTCTTGAATTCATTTTTCTCTACCAGACTTTATGGAGATACAAAAATGAGAATTTCAAAATCTGCAAATTCAGGGAAATCCCTCTTATGAGATAAGAATTTTTAATCTTTGCTTTCTTACATAATATTCTAATGTTTGCTTGTCAGTGTTTTCTGTATATCCTAGGTGAATTCATGCTACTCCCTAATGCCATTCTTTACTTCTAGGAAAGCAGCTTAATTCATCTGTATCCCTTGTTTGTCATTATCTACGAAAGCATAGCTATGGCCTGATAACTCCATTTGTAGGTAGATACTAAGCAGAAATGTACACATATTCACCAAAAGACATGTACTAGAAAGTTCATAGCAGCTTTATTTATAACTAGAGGTCCAGTGCACGAAATTCGTGCACGGGGTGTGTGTGTGTGTCCCTCAGCCCAGCCTGCACCCTCTCCAATCTGGGACCCCTCAAGGGATGTCCGACTGCCCGTTTAGGCCCAATCCCGATAGGATCGGGCCTAAACGGGCAGTTGGACATCCCTCTCACAATCCAGGACTGCTGGCTCCCAACTGCTTGCCTGCCTGCCTTCCTGATTGCCCCTAACCACTTCTGCCTGCCAGCCTGATCACCCCCTAACCACTCCCCTGCCAGCCTGATTGATGCCTAACTGCTCCCCTGCAGGCCTGTTTGCCCCTAACTGCCCTCCCCTGCAGACCTGGTCCCCCCCAACTGCCCTCCCCTGCAGGCCTGGTCGCCCACAACTTCCCTCCTCTGCTGGCCTGGTCACCCCTAACTGCCCTCCCCTGCAGACCTGGTCCCTCCCAACTGCCCTTCCCTGATGGCCATCTTGTGGTGGCCATCTTGTGGCGGCCATCTTGTGTCCACATGGGGGCAGCCATTTTGTGTGTTGGAGTGATGGTCAATTTGCATATTACTCTTTTATTAGATAGATAGTCTAAACTGGAAATTACCCAAATGTTAACCAACAGTAGAATAGATTAATTGTGGTATGTTCACACAGTAAAACACTAAACAGCACTGAAGATAAAACAACTACGTTGACACAACCAACATGAATGAATCTTGAAAAGATAATGTTGGATCATAGGAGGCAGACACACAAGAGTACATACTCTAAGATTCCATTTGTATAAAATACAAATAAAGGCAAGCTCATCCATGCTGTAAGATTCTATCCTTAACAGGAAAGGAGGCAGTAATTGAAAGGGGCACAAGACGGTTTTCAGGGGGCTGGTTATATTCTGTTTCTTGGTTTGGGTGCTGGTTACAGATGTGTGCTCAATTTTGCAAACTCACTGAGCTACAGATTTATGATGTGGGGACTTGCCTGTATATACATTATATTTAATACTTAAGAAAAATCTTCAAGTATGTGCTGATTAGTGTTTGTTTTGGAACAGCTCTGCACTCGTTGGCAGGACATCTAGATCTCCCTCTTCTTCTCACCTACCCGCACTGGCATCTCAGAAATAATTCTTGCCTCACCTACATTTTCTTGAGGCTCCTGACAGGAGAAAATAGCATGTCTGTCCCTCTCTGATTTCCCTAGTGGCTTATTTTAAACTCCCTACTTGGCTTCTTTTAGCATGTGTTTCAAGATTGCTTACCTTGTGTTTTATTATTTTTTTTTCTTTTCAATTTGCTCATTTTTAAAAATGATGCCTCTTTTTCAGTTGCTCCCATTTGTTTTTTTGTCCTTGACTATTGTTAAGGTGCCTCTTTTCCTTTGCTTTACTTGTGTGTTTTTTCCCTTTAGAATGCCATCTTTCCATTCTCACTCATTTCTCTGTCACTTAGGCGTGTTCTAGATCCTAGCTTTTTGAATGGTGCACCCTGGTGCCAGGTATGGTCCAACCAGCGACTGAAGTCTCTTGGCTGAAGGAGCATGTTAGTTCCTTGTCTAACTGTGTACATGAGATGATATTTTTACATTTCTGTGCTTGGGCTTCTCTTTACCACACCTGGAGCCATTACGTATGGTGTGAGCAACATTGAAATCTGCTCAGACCAGATTGTGGTCGGCAAATTGCGGCTCGCGAGCCACATGCGGCTCTTTGGCCCCTTGAGTGTGGCTCTTCCACAAAATACCACGGCCTGAGCAAGTGTATTTTGAAGAAGTGGCATTAGAAGAAGTTTAAGTTTAAAAATTTGGCTCTCAAAAGAAATTTCAATCGTACTGTTGATATTTGGCTCTGTTGACTAATGAGTTTGCCGATCACTGCCTTAGACTGTATTTATAGCCAGCATATGGTGGTCCAACATGCAGAGTCTCCTTCTCCCTGGGAAAGGGATCCAGGCAGATGGGTACTTCCAATATCCCCTGCTTCTTCTATCTTGCTCATCATTCATTATCTCTTGATCACACCCAGATCTCTCTGTTTTAGTCAGTTAACTTAAAACATGGCAATGTCTCCATAATTAATCTTGTTGTTGTGCCTCGACAACTATATTTCCATATAATATAACGTGCACAAAAATATCTTCTCATAATGACTGAATCCACAGAGATTATATATATATTTTGTTTTATACTTAGCCCTCCTGCTCAACGTCTGCCCATGCCTTTTCTACTTTAGGAGGTCCCTAACCTCTAACTGTGACAGGTAGTGCCATATTGACTACAATTTTTCCAGTAAGTAGAAAAGATAAAATCTTAATGCTAACCAACCAACAAACTTCAGATTTATACTATAACATATATTTTATCTGTAAATAAATTATATATATATATATATATATATATATATATATATATATATTCCTTCAACTGGCTTCCTAAGTATAGTTGATCTTGACCCCATGGATGGAAGTTATTAATACTTTTTCTTCCTTCAAATTAAAGTAGGTTGGGTTCAGCAATGTATTATGATATTTAGATGCATTTTGTAATTTTATCCTTGAAACAATCTTACAAAAAAGAATATAATGTGTTTATAAAATCCTTTCTGATTCTTGCTGGAAGGCTGGGTGAGGCCTCCCCTGAGGTAGCTGAGATAGCACAGAAAGAAGACCAGACATTTCTTCTCTAGGAGTTGGCCTGAGGGGTGTGACCAACCAAATGCTCTTGGCAGGAATGTGGCTTCTAGAGCAAGCATCCTCAAAGAAGCATGGACAGGTAGAAATTCACTGTATTGGCAGATTTAGTGTCCAGTGCTCAGGGCTGGTGGTGACTGACAGGGATCCAGCCAGGCAGTCCCCTGGGCTCCATGTGTGTTCTCACATGCCCCGTTTCCCTTACTTTCTTTTTGTTTCCCACATGGATCTCCAGAACTCAGCTAATTCTGTGAACTACCTTCCTTCCAGTAAGTCCATGTGTGGTCTCAGTTCCTGATTCAGTTTTGTTGCTTGATTGACAGGCCCAGCAGATACTAATACTTCAACAAGGCATCTGATGTTCACAGATGTAAATTACCCAACATTCTACATCAGGTGCCATCTAAGTCAGAAGTTAAATTCCAGTTTACTGGCCTCCAAACTAGTTCTTTTATTTTATGATACAAAGTCTTTTCAAAATTTTTATTTTATAAATATTTTATAAATATTGTCAAGTTTGTGAGCCCCTCATCAATATGCTCTGTGGAGGAAGACCAGTACCAGCATTCTAGCTACAAAATCCAACTGCCAGGTTCTTTATTACCTCTCAGTAAACTGAACTGACTGCTTTCTGGACATGCCATGGTGATTCCTTTACACTGGTAGAGAAAATCATGCTCCTTGCTTTGCCTCCAGGTGAACTTGGAGCATGTTGTGTGCTATTCTGCGGCCACAGATCCCTCTTCAAGAGGATAAAGATGGTGCATGGTCAAGATTCTGTGCTTTGCAGGCCTGCCTTGATACTCTGACTCGCACCTTTGTGAGGATGAGGTTTTTGTTTTCCTCAATGCGGAAAATGAGTCATTAGTATCAGAAGAAAAAAAAAGTGTCTTAAACTATGTTTGATAAAGGAATTGTGCTTTGTGTGTGTTTTCCTTTTTGTGCAAGTTTGTGTAGGTGTTTCTGGCCCAAACATTTTGACATTCTGATAACCTGCAGGACTGGGAATGCTGCAATGAAAGAAATGCATTGTGGAACTGTGAAGAATGCCCTATTCAGGTCTGAAGTGGCACCATCTGTGTGTCTCTTAAAATGTGGGTGCCTTGAAGAGCTTTGTCCTCAAGAGAAAACTTGGCTTCCCACACACTGCCTAACAGTGGTGATGTTGTGTGAGATGTTTTCCCACGTGCCCACCCCTGTGGACCTTCGAGACCCTGACTTACAGAGGAGGCAAGTTTCATCTAGTTGCTGGAAATAAGAACACACTGCCTGATAAAGAAGGCAAAATCCCAGCTGTCAAAGCAAGATTTCCAAATTAAGTGAACAAGGGCCCTTCTCGTTTGCATATAAATAGGTCAAAATAATCGCCCACAGGCAGGGGGAGGGCCTACGTGGCCAGAGAGGACAATTTTTTAAATCTGTCTTGTTTGTCTTCCTTAGTCCTTTCAAATATGATGGGAGTAAGAGGTTACTAGTTGGAAAAGTTGAATGTTATTCTAGGAACTGTCCCAAATCTTCCAAGGATGCTCCTACTACCGCATTACTCAAAATAGTTTTCATTTGTAACTTAAGACTTTTCAATAATAAATATATATTTAAACCCCTGTATCACAGTCAAATCTCCCAAGGGACTATATTTAAATTTTATTTTAAAAGTATTAGGCATAGATATTAATAAAATTTAATTATAATTAATGTTTCTTTTTCTACTGTCTTAAAATATAGTTTTTTTTAAATAAAATAGTTCAGCAGCCCCTAAAACTTAAAGATAACAGATAATATATGATATTGATTGTCTAATTGCAATTTATTAATTTTGAAATGTGTAGGTATTCCCAGAACACATTTAATACCACCAACTCTCCTGAATGAAAATTCACCAAACACAACCAAAGGATCCTGAATGAAGAAAGCAAGTCACTTCTCCAACTTCTGACAATAAGGTCATTGGTAGAATTTTCAGTTATAGGTCTTTGTGTTGTTATTGATATAATAAATGTTCTCCTTTTGTCTTTGTTTAGGATTAGAAACACCTAGAATAATTTTTCTTGATTAATCCTGAGAGCTTCAGGAGATGTCTCTGTTTGAAACCCCCAGCGAGGCCTGCTGTCATGTTGCTGGCCTGCCCCCCCCCCCCCCCCACCACTCCCCAATCAGAGCCCTGTGTTCCCAGGCACTTGGTGTCTGTTATCTGCATGTCTTTTGAACTGTTGCACAGCATTTAGGGTGGTACTTAGCACACAGCAGGGGTGCCCTATTGCCAGTGACAAGCATTTACATACACACTTCCCATGCTAACTGAGGAGATGAAGAGCAATCATGTACCGTGTTTCCCTGAAAATAAGACAGTGTCTTATATTAATTTTTGCTCCCAAAGATGCGCTAGGTCTTATTTTCAGGGGATGTCTTATTTTTCCATGAAGAAGAATACGGTACACATTTATTGTTAAATGAAAATAAAGGAAATTTATTACCTGTATACGGTACGGTAGTACGGTAGTTGTCAACACAAACCAGACAAACTGTGAATCCTACAGTATCAAGGATTTACTCATTTATTCAATGACAATCATGTCATCATCTTCTGGAACATCATCATAACAATCCATTTCCTGAATTTCCTGGTGAATTTCTTGTGACTCCACTTCTTTCAGAAGCAGTGGACCAAATCTCTCATGTTTAGCAATAGCACTGTCTTTAAATGAGTACTTCTTGTCAAGGTAGCCTGCTCGCAGTACATTTGCAATGCAACTGACAGTGATTTTCTCCCATGAATTCTTCACCCAAGTCACAACTTCTTGCAGTTTAGGTTTCACAAAGTTTCCACGCTGATTTCTCTCCATTCTATTTTCAATGTAGTCATTAATTTCCATGCGCAAATTGTCTTTGAATGGCTTGTTTATTGCAATATCAAGAGTCTGGAGATAGGCCGTCATTCCTGCGGGAATCATTATCTGATCTATTTTTCTTTCGTGAAGAAATGTCTTCATGTCTTTAGCACGGTGAGTGCTGGCTGCATCCCAGACTAGCAGACCTCTTTGGCTCCCTCACATAACAAGCGGTAGCATTAAATCGACCCACTTCCTTATAACTGCTTGTGTGGCCCAGGCTTTTTCAGTTTCAAGAATAAAAAGGCCCAAAACACGTTCAATCTTTTCCTTCTTGCCCTTAGAAATGATTAAAGGTGGGATTTTAGTGCCATCCAGACGAATTGCCAAAATACAGGAAACATGTGCACTTTCGTAAGCAGTGGAGGGAATGTACGCTAAGGAGGCACCCCGCTGTTCAATTGTTGTTTGAGATGATTGGCCCATAAACACTGCAGTTTCATCCATAGCAATCATGTTGGAAAGATTGTATTTAGAGAAGTCAGCATCATCAATAAAGGACTTGAATGCAAGTGCTCGCTTAATAACTTGAGTATCTTCCAACCTAAACAATGTTGGTAGATCTTCTTAAAGACAGTTCACTTCACTGAAGGAAATTATCCAGCCAGTGTTGTGATGCTTTGAAGTCTTTGGGGGCTATGTCAAATTGTGGTGCCATTGCAAGGGCAAATTCTTGAATCTGAGCCCTATTCACAACCAAAGCCTTTGCTCTCCTGTCAACAACCCATTCACAGATCAGGTCTTCCAGCTCGGAAAATAATGATTGCCGACCTGATCCACACTTGCGCTTTTTAGCATTTCCCTTGTCCACTTGTTCAATGAGGTTACCATACTCTGCTCGCCATTTTCGGACCAATCGGATACTCAACATCTTCTCTTTGCAGAAAGCAGTAAGATTTTGGCCCCAAGAGTCTTCCACGATTCCTTTCTTGTACTCCACGGAGTAGCTTTTTCTTTTTGCGCTCATTTCTAGGGGTAAAAAAAAGGAATTGGGGTATCAAGGTGGGGGGAGGGGGATCACTCAAAATGACACAGGGGGGATCAGAGGGGGGAATCAAAATGGCACAGGAGAATCAGAGGGGGGATTACCATTTTAGTAACCCCTTTTGATCCTCCTGTGTCATTTTGATTGTCCCCTCTGACCCTCCTGTGTCATTTTGATTGTTCCCTCTGATCCTCCTGTGTCATTTTGATTGCCCCCTCTGATCCTCCTGTGTCATTTTGATTGCCCCCGCTGATCCTCCTGTGTCATTTTAAGTGGTCCCCCTCCCCCCACCCCTGTGCCACTGAACACCTTCACCAGACATCCCCCCTACCCCATTATCAGACATTTACCCCCTGGGGCCTGCCTGGGGACTGTCACTGGGCTTGCTGGGGCCTGGATCTGGGCTGGAGCAGGGTCTGCCACTGACTGAGAACCTTCAGTCATCACGAAGGCGGCCGCGAGCATCAGGTAGTGTCACCAGAGACAGACCAGCACTCACCACTTTCGCCGCGTCCCATCCGCTCTAATCCTCCTGTTGTTCTACAGGCATCTGCGAAAGTCTCCTCCTCTCTCCCGCCCAGCGCTCACCACTCATTCCGACCTCCGCTCCGCCTCCACACAGCAGTGATGTCAGGACTCTGCGTAAGGTCACTGGTTGCTAGACGCAAGTCGGGGCGGCCCTCGCGACCAGTTTACGGTAAATTAATTTTCATTCTGAGACAGAGCCTGGGGGCCTTATTTTCAGGGGGATGCCTTATATTTCACTCAGAAGGAAACCTGTAAGTAGGTCTTATTTTCAGAGGATGTTTTATTTTCGGGGAAACACGGTAGCCTCTTTTTGCTCTTCTTGCTGAGTCTGGATATTTGCTTGACTAATCAACCTTGAATTTTCATTCCTTAAATCTCTACCAACAGATTTCCTAGATTATGAGCTTTGTCATTTTGGACAAGGTATTAAGAACTATAGACTGTAGTTTTCTTGTCTATATAATGAGAGAGCTGTCCAGAATGATTTGTAAGAACTCTCCTGGATTAAAATTCTAGGATTTTGTGATATCCATGCCTTACCAGATAGCTATATCAACCTGAATGTTCCATTGGCATATTTAATTCAACAAGTCCAAATGCCTCTTCCCCCATCTCATTCTTATCCTCATTTCCTTGGAATCTTTTTTTTTTTTTTAAATGCCCCTTCTCCTATGTGTTCACATGCAATCAGATGCTTGACTCTCTAGTTATATCTCTCTTTCCAGTTATGCACACTTTCGTCCCATTAACACTGAAACTATCTGATTCAAGACTTTATGACTTCTTTCAATAGACTTTTAATTTTCCTGTCTATAGTTTGCTTTCCAAACCTACTTACTATATGCATTGTTGTTGGATCATATCTCAAATTGATTGCAGCATTTCCTTCTGTGGGTTTCTGTTACCTATACTAGAGGCCCAGTGCACAGATTCGTGCACATTGAAAGGAAATTAATTAGAAGGTGGCCAGCGGGGTGGGACTGGGTAAGAGGGGAAGGACATGCCTTGGAGCCAACCTCTTGTCGTGCCTCCCCAGCCACATCTGGGGTGGCACCGTGTCTCTAAGGGCATTTATGGAGTGAGTGGGGTCCCTCTGGCAGGTGGGATTCCTAGGCCTGGCCTGTGAGGATTGGGCCAAAAATGGCAGTCTGACATCCCCTGAGGGGTCCTGGAGTGCAAGAAGGCACTCTACAAAGTTACTGTTGCTCAGCAGCTCCTGTGTGGAGCATCTGCCTGCTGGTGGTCAGTGCGCATCATAGCTACTGGCCGGTTGGCCAGTCAGCTGGTCAGCCGGTTGCTTAGCCTTTAATACATATAGAGGCTAAGCAACCGGCTGACTAATAGATAGTTAAGTAGATAAATGTTTGTATCCACTATCCTTAGGAACAATATCCCAAACTACTTCCTGGTATTTGCATCCTCTTCCCAGGATATTTCCTGTGTTTCAGCTAACTAATACTCCATGCTATTTCATAACATACCAAATATCCTTAATCCAAGCCTTTACCTATACCACTCACTACAACTGAAGCTTTCTGTCCTCTCTGCCTCTTAAATTTTGTTTATTCTATATTTATATCTCAATTGACAGCTTGTCCATAAAAATGTCCAGATTTTTAAAGTCAGATATAATCATGATTTTCTTTGCATTGCCATAGTATTTTGTGGACTTCTATGATTATCTTCATTATGGAAATTTATAAACTTATCTTTCTTTTAAACAAGCTTTTAAATACCCTAAGTTCTGTTACTGTGTCTTATTCATATTTTATTCTTTGAGGATTCTTTCTTAGTATTGTGTACATAGAAATTAAAGAAGGATTTGTTGAAAGAAATTGAATTTAAACTTAAAGTATTGAATGATTATTTGGTTGCAAGTTATAGATAGATGCCCACTTAAAAAAATAAAAGAAATTCTGAATAAGAATATATTTATGCTTCCAATACTGTGTATGTTACATCATTTTCTTTCTTTGTCTTTCTCTTTCCAGACTATCAACTTGTGTGTCCAGGGTAATATAGCCCAAGTGATGGCCTCCTTGTTCAAACCTCCCACAGAGACAAACTTCTCTAAGTTCTAAACAAATTCTCAGAAAGAAATTTAATTAGTTCCTCAGTTCAGGTATCTAACTCTGACCCCACAGATTGTTAACAGGGGAACTAGTCTTAGTCAGCCAGCTGCTCTGTCACCAAGAGCATGTGAAGCAAATTCTGACACAGGGACAGAGACAGGGCAGAGAATCAATATTAGTTATCAGAGAGGGGCACATCAGTCCAGTAATGAGAAATCTAAATTTGACCCTGTATATATACAGGCTTTCAGAATTATTCTAAACTTCATGTAGACCTACAAAGAGATTACAGCACCTGTATTGTATCTTCCATGTGACTCACTGGACCTTTCTGCCTTATTCTACATGGTGCACTGTATCTTTCTCTTCAGTTATTTGCTGTATTTAAGTTATAGGTCTTTGTGTTGTTATTGAGTCTTAGGGGAGAGGTATCTTTTTAAGTCTTAGGGGAGAGGTATCACTTTCAAGAGACTTAAGTGACTCTTTGTACATGGTACTGTCTGGAACTAAGTAGATAAATGGTCAATTATGTGTTAGAATCTTACTATCAAAAGAGCCACCAACCTGGATTGCAAGAGACTGTGAATAGTTAAGATTCAAAATAATTTGCTGCCCCAACCTTCTATAAGAAGCAAGCTGAGAAAGTGACAGAGCCTCCCCCACTAAAAAAAGTGCATTGCCAATGCTATCCTTATATGTGGCCAAGAACCATCATGAGAGAGGAAGACCCTCTCAGAGAGTGAGAGGTAAATAACCTGAGGAGCTCTTTCCAGGGAGCGAACCCAGAGTTGAATCACGGAACAGTTCCTGTGCCCCAGAGAGATCCACTTGCAAAGTTGGATGCACAATATCAAAATTGCTGTAGGCAGATGTCTGCTGTGTTCTCTTCCTCCTCCTCCTCCTTTTTCTTCTTGTTCTTGTTCTTGTTCTTGTTCTTGTTCTTGTTCTTGTTCTTGTTCTTATTCTTATTCTAATCCTCATCTGAGGACATACTTACAGAGAGGAAGGAAGAAAAAGAGAGAGAGAAATGTCGATCAGTTGCCTTCCATACATGCCCAAACTGGGGATCAAACACACAACCCAGGTATGTGCCCTGATGGGGAATCAAACCCAGAAGTGTTCAGTCCTCAACCAATTGAACCACTCCAAATGGGCTGATCTTCCCCTTTCTTAATGGGACTATTTATTGTGGTTCTATTGTCCTTTATTTAACTATTGTGTATGTGTGATGGGGAGGCAGGAAACTTACTTTAACTTCACAGTCGTTGCCTCAAAGGACCCCCATTGGGCCCTGACACAGATAATATTATAAATTCTGGACATTGAGCCTATTGTGGATTGGAGTGGATTTGGGCACATCTTTCTTGGAGAAGAGGAGAGTGTATTTTATTCAAGGAAGGGACAGAAACAAAACTTTTTGACTAGAGGGCAGAATGGGTGTGTCACATGAGGAAAAATACTGTTCCTAGTTATTTGCTGCCATATCAGAAGATAGTTTCCTCCCACAGCTGACTCTCAGGCTTGGCCATGGACAGAGTCATTGAAATGAGAGTGGGATCAACATAATTCCCTGCTGCACAGAAGCTGTAGATGGTATCTCATGGGCCTACCGTTGCTGTTTTTCTCTGGCACAGAACAATCTGTCCTTGATAGGAGCGTCTACTTCAGTTTGGCTCTTGAAATGAAGACAACATGGTCACGGCCATTCTCAGTGTGTACAGGACAAGTTATACGAGTGAGAAATAAACAGTAGTTGCTATAAGCCATGGAGATTTGGGAATTTTGGATATGGCAGCATAAACGTTGGTGATACAACCTGGCTTATAAAGTATTTTATAAAATAGTTTATAAATGTGAAAATTCTTCTAGATTTGCCACTTCAAAGAGTACTAAAGCTCTAAAATTCCTGAGAGATGAAGAAATGTAGTTTTCAATTTCTTTTATTTATCTTTTCTTCTTTGTCTCTTTCTTCCTCCCTCCCTCCCTTCTTCCTTTTTCAAGCAATTGAACCATGTTTAACACAATCTCATGAAGAAGGTCACTGTGTGAACTGTTCTGGAAATAGAGGGGGGAAGTGGGGAACGGGAGGAGTGGGCATTTCTCTTTTGCTTCCTTTTGGACCTCTCCCCACATTTGATATGTTGTAGGTACAGTTTTTAAGTCCCTTCAGGAAAGACTGTTAAAAGGGTTTAGGGTGCAAGAAAGTAATGTGCACACAGACTCCCATTTTTGTGAGCCAGATGGGAGGCCATGAAGTGCAGTGGACTTTGGGAATAGACAGGGATGGGTTTGCATCTTGGCTTTGCTACCTATTAAAGGAGACCTTGGGTTGCTTATGTCTCTTCACCTGTAACAAGAGGACTCTGAAACCTGCCTCAGTGCAGCAGGGTGTTTGCATGAAAGGTATTATTACTACTTGATCCTTGTTCTTGATCCTGTTTGCTTTTTTTCTTTTTCAACATACAACGCATTGCCAGAATCTTGGAAATTTTATCAGAAAAACATGTTTGAGGTGGCTTATTCCTCAACTTTATTTCCTAGGGGTGGATCCTGGCTTGTCCGTGGTCACATTGATAACACTGGAACCTGGGTTTCCTGTTCCTTATATGTATCAACTGCTACTGAGTCTCTAAAGGACTCTGGGTTTAGTCTTGCAGAAAACCTTGCCTTAGCTACTGAAAGTTCCTCCTTATGGTAGAGTGAACAACTGGTAGGTTTCCTTTTCCTTCATTCCTCTCACATTCCAGGACCCAAATGTTTCCACTTAGCTCAGCAGAACCCAGCAAAGCATATCAGAAACTGATGAAACGGTACTTTGTAATTGATTTTGTGAAAGAGCCAGTTCCCCATTTCCCTGAAGTCTTTTCCCACCCAAATGACAGACAGTGGGTACTATAACATGAGGGGACTGAGACCAGCCACTTAAATAACAGCCACCGCTTCTCTTCCCTGGGGTAAGAGAAATGGGTGTGACATTAGCATCAAAGATTCCTCTAGCAGCAACAAGAGGGCCTGAGAAAGAAACCTGCAGAGAAATGTGGTTGTCAGTTTCATTAAATGTGGTTGTCAGTTTCATTAAATGGGTGCATGACTTGCATGATTTGGACCCCAGGTGTGTCCCTGAACTACTAGGCTTCTTATTCATGTAACAGCAAGATTTTACTTCCAGGGAACAGTGGCATTTGGGTGTAACCAGTTAGGTATTACTTTGGCATTTCCCAGCTTGCCATTTTAGCAAAGCCCTCTGGGGCTGAGACGTTTGCTCAGAATAAAACCACTTACATCACATGTTCTTTAGAGGATGCAACCTCTGCCTGCTAGGTTTTAGCACAATGCCCCAGAAAGTAGGGAAGCACTGGGTTAAATGCTGCCTTGCAGACTGTCCATGTCCAAGTTTGTTTGTTGATGTAGAGAAGACAATACCTAGGCATACCAGTTTAATTTCAGCACATTCTACTATTGAAGTGAGACTGAGACTCTGGCATGGGAATACACACTCAATTAATTTTTTTATTCCATTATGAAAGCTGGCTGGGGTCCTGATAACTGGTCAGTGATCTTCCTCTAGAACCAGAGACAATTTCCTGACACACCCGGGTGTTAGAAGCCGCCCATTGCCTCCACTAGAAGAGAGGTGTGGACAAGGAACCCAGAAGGCAGGTCAACCTTGAAGCTCTGAAAGGTCAGAGCCAACCACCCACTGTCTAGTTGAGACAATGGTAGCTAAAACAACTTCCACCTTTTAGTTTTATGTAAATCCTTGCTGATTGGCTATTATTGGAATTGCCTGCCTAAAGGCTCTGGGTGTATCCCATAGTCTTAATAAAAGGGATAGCAAGGCCAGAGCAGGGTGGAGTCCTTCCCCTTGAGTTGGGCTCCTGCCTGGTTCCCAATATTTCCAAATTAACATTTTCTAGTCTCTTTCATTTGCATGCAGCCTCCTCCAGAGTCTGAACCCTGAAACACGCGGGTCGTGGGGGGGGGGGGGGGGACACTTGCATCCGGGCTGGTGTGATATGTGTGCACCTCTGGGTCTTAGAGCAGAGAGATGATACTGTGCCTGGCTGTGATATGGTGCAGTGAGGTGCCAGCTGGGTGCCCATGTGAGTGAATTGGGAGAGTGGCATGATGTTCCTCTCTTCTGAGGCCTTGCTGGCAGCTGCAATGACGAGTGGCTGCCTTCAGGTTGTCATCTCACCTTTGACCTCTGAGGATGAGACCACTTTGTTTAGAGTTCTAAGCTATGGAAAAGAGATGTGAATGGACAACCCCACAAGAAGTAAATGTTGCCAAGTTCCCCATTATGAGCATGCATCAGTGCTTCCTGAGAAAACCTAATTATGAGTTTGGAAGAGTTCAAATACTCTTTTTTTTTTTTTTTTTTTTTTAATTTTACCATTTAACTTACTTCAGCAAGCCTTTGTCTTATCTTCAGAAAACATAAGAAAATATTCATACCTCATTACTGGTTTTAACTAATAGACAGCGGGGGTTTGAAAACTATTTCCCTTCACACTTCTAAAATGATTGAAATAATCATGAAAGGCTCAGCTCAACAGATTTTGGGAGGTACCCTATAAAACTTATTTTTGATTGGCTTTCTTTTTTTATTGTCCTTGCTTTTTTTGCAAAGCACTATTTTATAATATAATTCTATATGCTTTCAAAATATTCTTTCATAGCGCATAATTTGCTTTTATAATATACTACAGTTTACTGTTGCAGCTCTCCTCTGAGAGCATTACTACCCACATTCTAGAGGACGTGCAAATTCTAGCTCCTGTACCTGAGGATCGATTTGTGTTGTGTTGAATGGTGCGGACATATGGGTTCTAGGCAGCTGCAGGTTAGTGTGCTAGACAGCATATTGGAAGATGACAGGGATTGTGGGCCATATAGTATTGCCCATAGTCTAGAGTTTCAGTGTGGCGTTTCTCACTACGGGGACTGCTAAACACCAACTAGGTCATTTATGTCCATTTTTAAAAAAATGTCAGTTTCATGGGCATGTTAAATTAAAATAGTCCCCATGGATAAATCCCAGAAATCTGATTTTTCTTTTTAACAATTAGTATGATTCTTGTGAATAAAGTTTGAGAAAAAATACCTACATGTCATTGACTTAAAATACAAGAATACATCTTAATTTCCTAAACTGCTGAGTGGCTTGGGTGTGGCTAACAATAGAGTGTAGTACTGGAGGGTTATGCCAGAGAAGGGACAAAAATTCACCTGGTACACGTGGTACATTTTCCTGGTAATTCAAATTAATTCAAGGATTTGGGAAGAAAATGAATAAATTAACAATAGTATGTTATATTTTAAAAAATGAATATGGAGCAGAAATATGTGACTCACATGATTTAAGTTAAAATGACTTCAACGATATATCAAGTTTATGGTAAGCTTTTTGAGACTTCTCCCCAGACATCCTGGTGTAGCTGCTCACTCTTCTCCTATTAGTGATACTTTGCAGATAAAGAGTGAAATCCACTGTTGCAGGGAATTTGAGTGAGCATGAGGAGAAATAATAGCAACTGATCTTTTGAAATGTATAGCAAACATGTATGAGTGAAAACCCTCAGACAGTTTTTCTATATTCCTCACTTATTAGGAAAGCAAGTGTCAGGTACATAAATTAATATTCAATTTTTTAAATGTTTAATTTTTGAGTATGCCTGGGAGACATTTAGATGCAATCCAGGATCATCTGCCTTCTACACCTATGGCATTTCCCAAAGGTAACCAGCCAGCTCCTGCAGACTGAAGGTGTGCAGAGTTCTCCTTTAAATCAGACGCCTCCCCCTCTCTTTAGCTGGTAACCCTTCACCAAGTTCTTAGAATCTACAAAGTAACTTTAAATGACCTCCCTCTGCTTTGAAGAGGTTGTTTCAAAATGCAAACCTGGTGTCTTTCCAGTTTCTTTCACAGTTGCTATCACCCACACAGAAACAAGTCAGACTACATCATATTGCACACGTGCTGCGGCTCTGTCCTTACCTTTCCAAGCTCACTTTCATCCGTGTCCACGTGTTCCTTTTATTCCAATTATAACAAGCTTCTGTAAAATCATGCCTCTTCACCACTGCATGTGCTGTTCCCCACCTGGTGTATGCCTCTTTCTCACTAATAAACTCAACTTAAAATAGTCTTTTCTGCCCTAGCCAGTTTAGCTCAGTGGATAGAGCGCCAACCTGGGGACAGAAGGGTCCCTGGTTCTATTCTGGATTCTGGTCATGGGCACATGCCCAGGTTGCTAGCTGGATCCCAAGTAGGGGGATGTGCAGGAGGCAGCCAATCAATGATTCTCTCTCATCATTGATGCTTCTATTTCTTTCACACTCTCCCTTCCTCTGAAATCAATAAAAATATATTTTATAATAAATAAATAAAATAGTCTTCTCTGAAGTGGTGTGTTTTATTTCTGCCATGCTTCCACCCCCAGCTACTAGCTGTAGCTTTTGCTATCTCATCTCCATAATACCATGAAAACGACTATTTCACAGAAATAAACACTCCGTGTTCTAAATAGTGAGCCTGTTCTGCTGAAAGTTTCTGAAGGCATAGCTGCCTGGAATTAGCCTTTCTGTCTTACACAGTGAGCCCAGAAATAAGGTTTAACAAATACTGATTTAAGAAAAATTAAAATATGCTAATTATTTTAAATCTACACATATAGGAAAATAGAATTTCATGTTAAAATATTAGGCGTGGAATGGTCTTTTGGAAGCAGACTGACTTAGGTTTTAATTTTACATTTTCTGAACACTAGCTTTATGATTTGAGCAACATAATCTCTCTGAGTCTGTTTTCTCACCTATCAAATATTTAAAAATAATACATGTTTGCAAGTCTTCCTTCCTCTTGAAGTTTTGGGAATAGTTTGAGGAGGATAGGTGTTAGTTCTTCTTTGAATGTTTGGTGAAACACGTCTGGGAAGCCATCTGGTCCAGGACTTTTATTTGCTGAGAGTTGCTTTATTATTGCTTCAATTTCATTAGTTATTATCAGTCTATTCAGGTGTTCTAATTCTCCCTGTGATTGAGTTTTGGAATGTTTCTAGGAATTTGTCCATTTCACCCAGGTTGTCCAGTTTGTTGGCATATCGTTGTTCATAGTATTTTTTTACGATCCTTTGTGTTTCTGTGCTTTCAGTTGTCATGCTGCCTCTCTCATTTATGGTTTTATTTATTTGGGTTCTCTCTCTTTGTTTCTTGATAAGTCTGGCTAAAGGTTCATCAATCTTGTTTATCCTTTCAAAAAACCCTGGTTTCATTGATCTTTTGTATTGTTTTTTAGTCTCTATGTCATTTATTTCCACTCTAAAAAAAATAATAATACATGCTTTATAGGCTTATAGTGAAGATAAATAACATGCTTTAAAAATTTAGCACAATATTTGCTACAGTAGTCAATAAATGTTAGTTTTTTTTTTCCTTCCCTTCTCCAAAGACTTGAATTAAAAAAATGCTGTTTGTTTATTTAATCCCAGGTCAACCATAAAATTAATTTAAATGGAAATCTAAACACCCCAGTTCCCTAAGCATTGTGGTTAATCGTTATTGCTGTGTATGTTCTTATAAACAACAAAGGCCAAGGGTCTATGTCTGTGCTGATCTGGAGTTGGAACAGCTAAGTTCCAGGTCACATTTCTTTATGATACATGGGAGCATCCACTGCCTGGCACACTTCCATTATTTTCTGTAATCAGATCCAAGAGCTCACAAAATAGTTACCATAATTAAACCTGTCAGAAATCTGTAATATTTCTGTATCTGTGTATAAACAACTTTGCACAGCTGGCTTGGGACTGTGATACACTGGGAAATTTCTTCATCCAACGTGTTTCTGAGCCCACTTCCACCCATGGGTACAGGAAGAACCAGTCAGAATGGAATATTAATCTTGACCACTTGGGAACACCAAGTAGTTCAGAAGTTGAAAATTCTCCACACATAGGCACTTAATTATTTTCCTTATGAGTTAGCATAGGCTGTGTTTTGCTCTGTTTCATTTTTAAATGGAAAGACTTCATTTTTCAAAAGGCTTATGAATTTCCAAGGGTTGTTTTTTTTTTTTTTTTTTTTTTTTTACCATATTAGTCTTCTAGATGAGGTGGAAACTTGTGTGAGAACTTCAGAGAAGTAGGACCATTCAAAATGGGAGTTCTGGGCTCTGAGTCTCATTTGAAAAGCGAAACACTAACGTCATTATGCATTCAGTGAAAAGTAACCCTGTGACTGTGAGACAGTTTGGAGATTATGAGTTTTTATTTTTTTTTTAAGAGACTGAGAATATTCTTGCAAATGAGTATTATGAACAACTAGACAAATTACAAGCAGTCAAAGAACTTGCAAAGCTAAGATTTAACTAGAGAAAGTGAAAGCAAAGGGAATAGGAAGATGATCAAAGAAAGCTGAATCTACTTACCATTTTAGCCCAAACATTTTGACCCTGACATTTGAGCCTCATGTGATTCTGGACCAAGGGAGATTGCTCACACTTTCCTTCTGGATTGTTCTAAGAAGCAAATATCAACTGTCACTATTTTGCTTAGAAATGTGAGCTATTATTGTAAGGTTCTAGGGAGCAACAGAGGCATGGTCTTATTGCCAGAAGCTTCAGTGTGCACTGGGCTGACTGTCATAGTCCAAGAGAAGTTGGGACTTCATTCCAAAGACCTTTTATATGGAGGCATACAACATATAAGGGAACTTTCCTCCAACTTGTGCAGGTTTGACCAGAAATGAGAAAAGTGCAGCCAACTTGATTTATTCCTTAATGTAAAACCAAAGTAACTTCTTGACCATATCATCTTGTCAGGTGTAATACAAAATACTTTTTTTTATGACAATGATTTTTTTTCTACAAGGAACTGAGGAGCACATTCTTTGAGAAAGTTTTATATTTGTCTTTCCAATAATTCTTTTTGAGCTTAAATGTTATAGTTAAACACTGGAAAGAGAAGGCACCAGGGTTAAACCGGCCTGAGAACTTCATGCTCTTTGACAGCCCATTCTGAGTGAGGCTCCACTCTGAATGATAGCTTAGACCTGGAGCTCCTGGTAACACATGCTGTTGGTTCCATTTTATCAGACAGCAGCATTTACCTATCTCATCCATTTACATTTGTAGATGCTTTATGTTCATACATCATTGTATCTAAGCACTGAACTGAGATAACAGGGAGCTGCTTCTATGCACATCCCTCTCTCTACCCCCTCCATTGACAGGAACATTTCCTCTGCATTCATTTATTTTGATTACAAAACTATAATACATGCACAGAATTAAACATTTAAATGCAGAAACAGCATTAAAATAAAAAAATAAAATCTCCTTCCAACAACCACTGTCTTATAAGAGGCAACAAATTTTACTATTACTGATCTTTTTTTGTGGTTATATTTACAGCACTGAATCACATATTTCTAATTTGATTTGTTAACTCATCAATTTTATAGTTTATTTACTAGCAATTATGAAAGATGAAGAATCTAGCTCTATTTCCATCTCTTCATTCATTCTCCATCTGTTGTTAATTTTTTTATTATTGGGGTGTACTTTACAATTGTTAAGTTTATATATATATATATATATATATATATATATATATATATATATATAACTTAACAATTTATATATATTTCTTAACCCTTCAATTTTAGCCAGAATCCATTGACTTCACTCTCTTAGATAAGGAAATAAATGCATGAACATTTTCTCCTACTTCTCTTCCTCTGTCTCTCTCTCCCAAAATTGGTTGGCTGTACCATTGCTTTTCCATTGCCAAAACTTATTTCATGCATTCTGCTCTGTAACTGCAATGAAATTTTCTACTTTAAATTAATTGAGAACCAATATGTTTGTATTGCAAGAATCAAATAGTGTGATTATGCTCATAGAGAAAGAAATATAATTCTGTGCTTTCAAGCTCTTCATTTGACTGACAATATTTCAAGTTTCAAAGTCAAAGGGTTTCTTGCTCTATACTCCATAATTGATGTAAAGCCATGCCAAATTTTTTTTCACTTGCTATTTGTGTGATACCTTTCTTGCATAACTTAAAAAAAAATTATACAGGAGACGGAAAAGAACAATTTGCTCTAGATTTTCTGCAGCCACTCCATTAGTAATTGTCCTGCTTAGAGCTCATTTCTGCTTTCTGGTTTTGGCATCAGCTGGCTTTGCTGGGTACCAGCAGGGGTGGTAGCTGCTCTTCTCGGTCTGACTGACTCCTGTGCATTTTCAAGATACTGTGTTCTTTGTTGGGATCTATTTATGAACATGATCCCATCTACATTCTTTCTTCTAGGAACTTACCAAAACTTCTAATCTATTGATGGATCTTGTATTAGTTTGGGTTCTCTAGAGAAACAAGAACCAATTGTTCCGCTGGTGTGGCTCAGTTGGTTGAGTATTGTCCCATGTACCAGGAGGTCACTATTTTGATTCCTAGTCAGGGTATTAGGGCAGATACCTGGGTTGTGGACTCAATCCTCAGCAGGGAGCAGGCAGGAGGCAGCCAATTGATGATGTTTCTATCTCTCCCTCTTCCTAAAAATTAATAAAAAATAATTTTAAAAAGAACCATTAGGATATCCATCTATCTATCTATCTATCTATCTATCTATCTATCTATCTATCTCCATCTATCCATCTATCTTACTTATTTATTACAAGGTACTGCCTCAGATGATTATGGAGTCTGAGAAGTCCCAAGATATGCAGTTGGCAAGCTGAAGACCCAGGAGAACCAACAATGTTGGTGCAAAGTAGAAGGGAAAGAACTGGAAGATACACCTGATAAAGGGTTGATATCTAAAATATATAAGGAACTCGTACAACTTAACAAAAGGAAGACAAATAATCCAATTTGAAAATGGGCAAAGGACCTAAATAGACACTTCTCCAAAATGGACATACAGATGGCCAAGAGACACATAAACAAATGCCCAAAGTCACTAATAATTAGAGAGATACAAATTAAAACAACAATGAGATATCACCTCACACCTGTTTGAATGGCTACCATCAACAAATCAACAAATGACAAGTGCTGGGGATGATGTGGAGAAAAGGGAACTCTAGTATGCTGATGGGAATATAGACTAGTGCTGCTATTATGGAAAACAGTATGGAGTTTCCTCAAAAAATTAAATATGGAATTGGCATTTGACCCAGTGATCCCACTTCTAGGAATAGATCCTAAGAAATCCGAAACACAAATCAGAAAGAATATATGCATCCCTATGTGCATAGCAGCACAATTTACAATAGCTAAGATCTGGAAACAGCCCAAGTGCTCATCAGTAGATGAGTGGATAAAAAAGCTATGGTACATATACACCATGAAATACTACGCAGCTGTAAAAAGGAAGGATCTCTTACCCTTTGAGACAGCGTGGAGGGACCTGGAGAGTATTATGCTAAGCAAAATAAGCCAGTCAGAGAAAGACAAGTATCCCATGATCTCACTCACATGTGGAATTTAATGAACAAAATAAACTGACCAACAAAGTAGATCCAGAGACATAGAAGCATGGAACAGACTGTCCAATATTCAGAGGGAAGGTGGGGGTGGGTGGATGGGTGGGAATAGATCAACCAAAGAACTTGTATGCATATATGCATAACCATGGACACAGACAATAGGGTGGTGAAGTCCTGGGGAGGGGGTGGGGGTGGGTTAGAAGGAGTCAATGGGGAAAAAAGGGGGACGCATATAATACTTTCAACAATAAATATTTTTTTAAAGAATTGAAAGAATATTCAATTAAGTGTTAATTTTATTAAGTACATACTAGTATTCATAGAAATACTGCAGGCAAGACTTCTTAAGAATAGCTTTTCCCCTGGTAACACTAAGAAGAAAAAATATAATGTAGTCTTTGGTACTTATTCCTCACATGCTCTAAGAATGGCTATGGTAAAAGCTTGGGAATTAGGAGCATGGGTGGTGTAAGTTTCAGTCTGAGTCCAAAGGCAGGAGATTACCTATGTCCCAGCTTGAAGACAGTTATGCAGAGAGAGTGAATTCTCCCTTGCTCAGCCTTCTGTTCTATTCAGTCTTTCAACAGATTGAATATGGTCCACCCCCTTTAGGAAAGGCAATAGTCTTTATTGAGTCTAACAGTTCAAATGTTAATCTCATCCAAAAACACACCCAGAGACACACACACCCAGAATAATCAAATATCTGGACACCCTGTGTCCTAGTCCAGTTGACATATAAAATTATCAATCACAGATCTCTTTCTAATTTTCAGTTCCATTATATTTTTAATGACATTTGCATGGGATTTTGGCAGAAAAACACAGTCCATCCTTTTGAGCCAGAATTTTTGCTGACTTCCTGGTGTTAGTTCGGTAACTAGCAAGATTATTTATTTTTCTGGATAATGTCTGCTGGTGCTGAGCCCACTTTCTCCTCTGTAGTGACGGGTCTGGAAATTTCATTCCCAAACTCTCTTGCTGACTGGTTCCTATTAAGTTCTGCAAGTAGGAAGCATTTCAGTAGGGTTACAAGAACAATGAAGGGGGGAGTCTTTTTGCTTCTGGTTCCAGCTGGAGCGGTGGCCAACGGTACAGGTGGCTGTGAGTTATTCCGACCTCCAGCAGTGTCTCTGGCTTCTGGAGTAGCAGGGGGTAGTCATGGGGATGACAGATGACCACGGACTCCAGGGGTATTGGAGACAACCTCAGCAGCAAATGCATATTTCCAGACTCTGTGTAGTGCGCCTTGACCCTCCCCTTTACTCCACCACCCAACTAAAATATTTATAAGCAATATCTTGTATTATATTCACATTTATTTGAAATTTTCAGAGAATTTCTGCTTTCCTGTTTGGACTGTGACTAATAGGCTAAATAACATTACATTTCTTGAATTTTTTTTGAGATAATATGATATGTTTTTAAATTACAGCACCAGCTCAAAGGAAAAATTAGAGATGATCATTAACTTCTATTTATTGTTTATTATTTTCTACTCACAATAACTGAGGTAAATATTATTATACTCATTTTATTGATTGTAGCACAAGTTTGGGTATGTCTTTTTGGACAAAAATTACACAGTATAACTGACTTCCAAACCAGATTCCACTCTTCATCTGAGAAAATCATATCAATGTTCAATATAAATCCTAACAAGTTGAGTTAGCATATGAGTAGCTGGAAGACCCCTTTACTTTAATTTCCTTTAACAAATGAGAATCAATCTAATCACTTTATATTCTTACTTTGGAAGATTGTTGGGTGGGCTTTGATTAAAATAGTGCAGAAGAGTCCAGAATTCAGCAGAACTCTTCAGTGTAGACAATTCAGATGATAGATAGGCTGGTTATTCTAAGAGTTTTTAGTCATTAATATATGTTCAAAATATGTTATAGATATGCATGATCAGAATACTGTATTAGGGGAAAAAAGCAGTTTCTTAGGGGATTTTGCTTTTTCTATTAAAGTATTCAGAGGAAGCGGTAGGGGGTCAACTTGCATATCTTCATACAGAGGCACCACTGCATCCAACTACAAACAGCGAACAAGCTTTCACCTGCTGTGGTGTCAGATGAAGGCTCGCCTGAAACCATTCCCATGCTGCGTTAGGATGACATGTCCTAACTGAATATCCTCTAGGGAGAAAGAAGACCCATTGAGGGAAGGTTTATTCCTTGGGAAGGTTTTTGGAAATGTCTTTGCAGAAAATTACCAAGCATGTATTCTAGTTATAGCACTTACTATAGTAGATTTAATAGGTTGCCACTTTCTCTTTGAATTGCAATGTGCCAGTAAAGTTGTTCTTGAGTAAAGAGCTCTTACAAATGTGAAAAAGAATAGCACACTTTAGACATTTGTACACCTGCCCTTGCATCTCTTTCCCTCTACACACAGCCATATACCCTAGATCTAAGAAACATCAAGCTCGGCTCAAGGAGGGAACAATTTTCTTATGCATTGCCTGGTTGCCTTTGCTCTTTCTCTGCTTTTTGACAATCCTCCTCTCGCGGGACTGGGAGAGCCAAGGTAAGTAATTAGAAGTGTAGAGCAAACATACACTGACGTGCTATGAGAAGAACACTAAGCCCCCGAGTCATTGCTATTGGAGTTGACTGTAGAGCATCAGGAGCTATCACGTCCAAACACATGCACCAGCTACCACTCTGTTTAAGTTTAATATGGCACCGTGTGTCTTATTGTTTTACTTAGAAGGAAAAGGAAAATTCTTTCTTCTCAGACAAATAATAAAGCACTCTTGATATGTTTGCCTGTGTGTGTGTGAGCAATAACCACTTACCATGTAAGAAGAGTTGTCTCCTATTGTCAAAGCCTGCATTTCAGCCACAAGCATCACATGTGTTCTGGTGGGCGCCCTGATGGTTTCCATTTTCACAAAGTCATGTAGCAAGAGATTAAGTTTCAGTGTGACTTGAGTTTTGAAGTTTCATTTACCCTTTTGCAGATTTATAGGGTCACCAGTGTCAAAAATGGGAGTACTTCTAATAGTAAGTTTACAGCATTAAGAAAATAAAATAGAAAAAAAGGAGGAAATATAAGGGCTATGCAAGCTAATGGTGCATTTGCCAGGTGTGTTTTTCTATGCTTTTCAATTGAAGAGGGATGCTGAAGTTCAGTATATGTCTGGATCAATACACTTATCCAGCCCTTGTTGAGTTTTCTCTAAAATCAGCATAATAGCTTTTTTAAATGGAAGCCTTAATTTGCTTGACAAAACTTTTATTTGAAAACATACTGTGCTTAGTTAGTCGAGTTTTTCAGAAGCCTTCTAGTTATTTTTAGTCAGATCTATGTAAAATTTATTCCTTGAGAACTATAAAATTCCTGCAAAAGGTAGTGGGAACAGATAATCATAAATAGCTGAAACAAGAGATTCCCTATGACAAGCAGAATGGTAGAGCTGGACAGTTCCTGAAAAATTACATATTCTGACACTTTCATTTTGCAGATATAATAACTGAGGCCCAGCAGGGTTAAGTGGCAATTCCATATCACCCAACATGTAGTAGCAGAGCTACATCTTATAGCCATATTTCAAAATTAGTGCCTTATTTAGTGTTAGTGTTTCTGCAGTTCTTGAATTGGCTGGAGGGAAAGTCCTTGAAACTTGAGATGGAGAGCTGCGGGACCTCTATGTGCAGGAATGTCAAGTGCAGAGTGTCCTGGATACTAACCACCATCATTCATGTTCCCCTCCCTTCCAGGTTGCCCCAGTGAAAACACATGCTTAGTCTATGAGAATTTAAGTTAGTAAATAATATGTCTTAATTCCCTTGTATAAGAAATAGAAGCTCTGAGCATGGCAAACTATTTCCTATCCCAAAAAGACACATGTTGTAGAGTTTGTGAGTAATATAAGGGTATAACAGACCACATATCTGAAATCAGAACTTTTATTTCTCTATTTACTTAAATTATCCCATAATGATTAGTCTCAAAAAAAAATGGCATTATGGAAATTTCCGTACAAAACAAAATCACGCCTTAGCACCTTTCTACTTTAATCTCATGACAATAGCCTTTTCAGTTACAGCATGTAGAAGCTGTCGGCTGGATGATGTTAGAATGCCTTGTTCATCAAGCGCGCTCAAATAAGAGTCTGTGAATACAATTCACAGTTAGGAAGGAGGGGTAGAAGGACGCTGGATCAGCTGTTCCCCTCCATTTCTGTGTGCACACGTGTGTGTGTTTGAAGGAACGCTCTTCTCCATTTCAGTTCTGTGCTTATTTTCTTCAGACACCACCCGCAGAAGAGAAGTGCACATCTTTAGGCCTGTGGTTTAGAGCCAAAATATTTTCCCACTCAAGTCTTTAAATTACTCAGCTGAAATGCCTGGTTCTCAAATCTGCTTTCCATATAAACAGCAGGACAGGGGGATAGAAGTGGATGCACTGGGTTAAAAAAAAAAACAACTTCTGTACTTCCCTAAAGGTCTTGGGAGTCAAGTTCATTGTGAATTGGGTGCCTGTAAGATGGGGGAAAGCACAGGCTCCAGAGTGTGAATTAAAAAGCAGAATGTCAACTTCTTCCTTTGTGCTGAGTTGAGCTCCAGCGGGTAGGAGGAGGAGTGCATTCTGAACTCAAAGGTGCATTCCTCCTTCCTGTCACATTCCAAGCCAAGCAAAACTATCCAGGCTGTGATTTCCATAATGCAAGGCTAAAGGTCCTTGACAATCACAAAGAAGAGAGTTTTCTCTCTTCACTTATGTTAGCTGGACCCTTTCTCCTCTCTGGACAACTTCTGTGAAAATATAGCATTTGGAAGAAGGCATAGCTTCCTTCTTTTTCATCTCATCCCCCTTTTCTTCCCTTTGCAAGTTAATTTCTCCCTATAGATAAGAGACAACGATTGAAGGATTTGGCTGGGCACTAATTGAGGGAAGCAGTCCAAATGCTAGAAAACTAGACAGAGAAGATTAGAGCCCTTTGGGAACCTGCATGCAAAATCTTCTGCAAGAAAGAGCGTTTCAGCAGATCCCACAATGAGTTTAGGTGTGTTCCTTCTTCTGTCACCTCATCTAACTTAGATGGGCTTAAGCAAAAAAGCATATATATTGCCATTTCTGCTTCTTTCTGTCACACATAAGTGCAAGGAATGAGTTTAGACTTAAATGGGAAAGTGCTTACTTAGGATGGGAAAGTGGCGAAAGTCAGGTAATTTGTCTAGCTAATCATTTTCAAGTCAGAGATGAAAACCAACTGATTCTTCTAAGAACTCTAACATGCAAACTAATTTTTCCAAAATTGTATTTTGGGGCAAGTATGAACAGAGATTATGATGATGAGATGCAATTTTAATTTTCCTTCAGTTATGAATCTCTTGTGATGGGTCGGAGCAAAGGTAGTGCAAGGGGTGCACTACCTGCCGTGGAACAATTCCTCCTGCTCCCAGCACATCTGTCTAAAGGTGTAAGGTTGCTTGTTAAGCTCAGAAGCATATCTAGGGATCTAATTAAAGTGCACTGGCCTCCTCGCATGTTGACTTGGAATCACTGGTGGAGCAGAAACTATGTGAACTTTATGGAATTGTGTTTAACTCTCACTTGCAATTGTAAAGGGACCTCCTCTTTTACTCCTACCTTTATTAATAGACACATGTATTTTGGTCCTCTTACTATTTCTTTTTATTTCAAACTTTTTATGTAAATGACTTTGGTTTTTGTCATATTGGTCTGATTCTCCTGAAGTTGCTTTTATGTCAGCAAGATGTTAAGACTGTGTGATGGACGACATGTTGAAGAAAAGGTACTTGGCTAGCTCATTCCTTATTACTTCTGGAATGCAGCAAGCTTCAGTTTCATTCAATAGAGTTTACACAGCTGTGCATAAGGACAGCTTATAAGGCCTTGGAGTTCAATCACTCAGCAAAATAAATCAATCAACAAATATTTATTGGACATCTCTGTTGGTAGAAAAAGGTATCTAGAGTTGGTGCTGGAACATTTTACTAATCTACCAGGAAAGAATTTAAGTTAAAATTTTTTAAATAATTATCAAATATTATAGATAATTATTTAGGATGTGTTCAGAATTGTTAGCTATGGTTATGAATAGGTGTGTGTGAAATTGTGCATGTTTTGTGGAGTGATAGACACAAAGTCTAAAGAAACTTGCAATCAAATATCAATATTCCCGCCTAGCTGGTGTGGTTCAGTTGGTTGAGCATTGGTTCATACACCAGGACATCACCAATTCGATTCCTGGTCAGGGCACATGCTTGGGTTTCAGGCTCAATCCTAGTAGGGGGTATGCAGGAGACAGTTGATCTATGATTGTTTCTCTCTCATCCATTTTTTTTATCTCTGAAATCAATAAAAACATATTTAAAAAATATATATCAGTAGTCCCAACTGCATCCACCAAATAGAACAAACTGAATATAAATAACCAAAAACATAAAAAGACTCTTTAGAAATACAGATTGATGTCTTGGAGTGAATTTAACTTCAGCTATCCACTGTACAGCAAGCATGTCAAGCCTAAAGGTTAACACGGGCCAAATAAACAAGGTTTAAGTTTATGTGGGCTGCAAAAAAACAAAAGCTTCAATTTTCATAGAAACGTAGGTTTATTTCAGTAGAGACATGCTGAATACAAAGGGCTGAAATAAATGAGTAATCATTAACATAAAATAATAGAACATTTTAATAAATATTAATGTTTTCTTGTACATAACTTACCAGACACTGAATAACTGCACAAATTAATAAGCATAATGAAAGTAAACCTATTTTTCTTTTTTTTTTTTTTTAATATATTTTATTGATATTTTACAGAGAGGAAGGGAGAGGGATAGAGAGCTAGAAACATCGATGAGAGAGAAACATCGATCAGCTGCCTCCTGCACACCTCCCACTGGGAATGTGCCTGCAACCACGGTACATGCCCTTGAGTCCACAGGCCGACGCTCTATCCACTGAGCCAAACCGGTTTCGGCAAACCTATTTTTCTAGTTCTCTGAAAGCAAAGTATTTCCTGTTGCTCACACCAAACAAGTAGTACAAGACTAATGACGTGGCAATGGGCTGCTAAAACATTCGCTGCTCTACTATTTGTAATACTTCAAACAATTAAAAAAAAAATAATAAAATAATAATAATAATAATAATAATAATAATAAATAAAAATCAATGGGAAAATATCCTCAGGTGAGAATTAAAATAAGTAAATAAAAATAAATAAGTAAACATAATTAACAAGAAAAAAAATAAAAATAAAACATTCGCTGCTAGTGTTAGTGGAGAGAAATGGTGCGCCTGCACATAAAGCATGTAAGGGAAATGAATGCAACACGATTATAGTAATCAGTCATCAGTGAACGTTGTAGTTCATTATTAATAATTATGTATAACAGGATATTGTAAAAATTAAGTTACAAAATTTTTTATTAAAAGCAAAAATATTTGCTGTGGGTCACATGCAGCCCATGGGCCTCACGTTTGACATGCTTGCTGAACAGATAAACTTTGACTAGGAAGTAAAGCAGATAAAAGAACAGCTGCCTTATGGGAGATTGACTCACTGGGTCAGCATAGGAGCATAGCACCGAGCCAAACTACAAACTCCTTAAGTCTATGTCAAGGTTCTCAAGAAGTGTTTGTGCTGCCTGTGGTCTGGAGGACACATTTTGGCACTTTGCCAAGCAGCTTAAGGATAGTGTTGAGTCTCATGTCAAAATAACAGCTGCCTCTTGAAGTGTTACTGTGCCAGGCAGAGCTCTAGACAGCTTAGGTACATTTTCTCATTGAATTCTCACAACAACCCTTGGGAGTAGTTCGGCTTGACTCTATTTTATAGACGAGAAAATGAAGACTTAAATAGATTTAGTAACTTTCTCAGTGTCAAACAGCTAATAAGTGGCAGAGTTAGGATTCCACTCTTGGTCTTACCTGAAATCCATGCTCATGCCCACAACACACACCTGCATCAACTTGTAAGAACTTACCCTACTTTACATCAAGTCGGATTTTATGAGCAGGCTTTTTAGGTTTATGTAAGAGTAAAGTCTAGTGAAAGCATTTAGAAACATGATGCATCTTCACATGAACTTGCTGTCATTTCTCTCCCTTCTTCGTGTTCCCCTATAACATATTTCACTTCTGTATAGTTATTTACTTTATGTGTTTTTATCACCCATGACTGTATTTTCCTCCTCTAGGCTGTATCTTAATAAATACATACCTATTGAATGTAAGGATGAATATTTCCCAAACACTGAGAGCTAGATTCTTACGCATCATCAACAATATTAAATATTTTTTTTCCATTTACTGTTTGGCCACAAAATGAGATCAATGACAATTAGGTTCATGGCAATGTCTAATCTAACTTTTGGCTAATGAAAAAGCTTCTTAAAGGTGGCAGAGAGCCATATCTAAATTCTTTCTGTGTTCTAAGCATCATATTTTAGTGTTTTACAAATAATATGCTCAAAATTATTTGTTGAATAATGACTTAATCATTATTACCTAAAAAAATTATAAACATTTATTCCATAACAAAAACAGGAAGGCACTAAGTTAGGCAATGAATGGCCTGCAGGAAAGCACAATAACAACAGTGTTCAATGTTCACCATGTGTTGAGCACCAGCTGAGTCCTTTCTTTTCATGCAGCGTTACACAGAATCCGCCACAAAACCTCGAAGGACCTGTGCCTACTTCAATGTTGTGGATGAGGAAAGTGATTTCTGGGGAAGTTAAGCAAAGTTATTTCCCCCAGATCTCAGAGTTAGTAAGTGACAGAGCCTGGGTTCAAAGCCAGGCCAGCTATTCTAAAACCCCAAAGTCTTACTGGTGGTAAAAATCTTTTTACCGGGCATTGAAAATGTTATTTGTTCGGGAAATTATCAAAAAAGATCCATAATTAAAGGTGTTTTCTCTTCAAACATTAAATCCACATGAACTGACCAAACTTTTCCTGCAGAGCCACGCTTTGCACATGGGCCATTCCCTCGGAATCCTATGATCTCTTTCTTGCACAAACCACACCACCGAGAAGTGTCTGCAATTTCCAGTTTCAGTTGCTATCTAGTAGAGCCAGAACTTAAGGACATTTGACAGACAATTTTCAGCACAAAATCTTTCCAGATCTCTATGATTTTTTCTTAATCTGTTCACTTGCTTCATCAACATCAAATCCTACAGCATTTTTTATTATTTATTCATTTTTATTTTTTTAAAACCACCTCTCTTGTCCAGCCGGCATGGCTCAGTGGTTGAGTGTTGACCTATCAACCAGAAGGTCATGGTTTGATTCCAGGTCAGGGCCTGATCCCCAGTGTGGGGTGAGCAGGAGGCAGCCATCAATGATTTTTTCTCATCATTGATGTTTCTATCTCTCTCTTCCAATAAAAGTATATTTTTTAAAAAAATAAAACATCTCTTTTTCTTACGTTTTTAAAAAATCTTCAACCTAGTTCTCACACAAAAAAATTCTTTGAATAACTATTTAATCGATTTATTCATAAGATTCAACTGTGCAATTAAAAAGCAAAAATTATGTTATAAAGAGCTCTGAGAATAAAAGCAACAAATTGTGATACGCAAATAATTCTACTAGTGGGACAGGAGTGGACAAGAGAGCTGATAACTGTGAACATTCAGTCTTAAGACTTTAGTTAATGCTTTTCAGAGACAATAAGACATTGATTGAGTAGAGTTTACTTAAGCAAACTTCTGTTTTACTCACATGTGTGTGTGTGTGTGTGTGTGTGTTTTAATAAACATTGATATACATAATACAATGTGACAATCACTATCCTAGTGCTTTACTAATATTAACTCATTTAATTATCAAAACTACCTCTGGCTACATACTATTGTAATCCTATTGTACAGAGGAGGAAGCTGATGCTCCGAGAGGTTATCTACCATGTCCAAGGTCATTCACTTAGTAAAGGGGGCAGAGCCAGGATTTGGTTCCAGTACATGCTCTTAAGCCCTTGCCTTTCAAACAAAAGTCATTGTACCTCTTCTCACAAAGCCTGCAATTCAGACAGAAAGGTGAATCACAGGCTTTGGGAGAAGAGGTACAATGACTTTTACTCCCCATACAAACTTGCATACAATAATTACCTCAATGAGGGTCCAGGAGTTCACAAACATCTTGTCTAGTAGTGTTCACTAGAAACACATGTGCATTTTCAGTTAGCATTTATAGAAGCCAGTTTTCATTTCTTTTTTTTTTTTTTAATCTTTCCTTCCCTAAATTATAATAATGAACAGGGGCCTTCCATGTTCTTTTGTTAAGCCATTTTCTCTTATCTCTGTGCAACCATTTCCTGTATATGTTTTAATCTTAAGGCTCCCAGGTCCTGGAGTGGTAAGCAGACCACTGGGGGCTGGCAGGCCAGAGTAGCCTACTAAAAATTCTCTGAAATATTTCCAGGAGGAGTATCTTAATCCTTTTACCTCTATCTCATAGATTACACACAATAATCCCCACAGCTTCCTGAGATTTGGGGTTCAAGATCACACACCACTTTTCATCTCCCAATCCAACTACAAGTTTTAATCTGAGGCAAACATTTTTACTTTTGATGCCACATAAACTACTCTTTATTTATTGGTCTATAGGAGAGGGAAACTGGATCTGAATTCTTAACAACTTTTGACTGGCAATAAACTCCTTCCCTCAGAAAGTGGTTTTGAACCTTCAGAACACATGTATAATTTGAATCAAAGAAAATGTTTGTGCTGCATTTTAAAAATCACTTAATATTTCTTTTAAGTAGGCAATATTCACATGGTTCAACTATTAGAAGTACAAAAAGTTCTAGCCCATCTCTGGGAAGCACATACTATTCCCTGTTACAAGGAACATTTTTAAAATAAATATTTAAATGGTCTGAAATGTGCTAATCAATAAGATGAATGGCTATGAATAACTCAGATGAATATTTAATGTCACATATAAACTAAAATATTGCTTCAAAACATCAGGTTAACTAGAATCTTATTAGCATCCTATTAATTCTGAGAGTACAAGAATAAAAATTCTAACAAAAAAATACAAAGTCCTGGTCCAGCATCTAGACTATGAGAGATTACTTTTCTAACCAGAACACATATTATGGTGCATTTGTTTGTTATCATAATAGATTAGATGGTAATAATTTTATAAGGGAAGATAAAGAAACAGTATAATATAATGCTACCTCTAAGAAATCAATTTTCAATCTTGTATCTTGACTCAATTATAAATATAATCTAGGTTCTTTTGAAATATGACAAAGATCCTTAGAACTCTGCATGGAGGTGTTTTAGGATAAGAAAAAGACAAAAGTTGTTTCAAGTTGGAGTAGTAATAACTATGTCCATAAATGGGACTGACCCTTCTCTAACCACAGCACCTAGAATTATTTAATGCATTAGCACATCATCTGTTGTAATGAAAAAAATCACATAAAGAAACAAAACAACAACAGCAATAGCAACAGCAAAAACAATCATACAATGAAACACCTGTTGCATGAGTTTTGCTGAAACATCTATGTATTATCATTTAGGAAAAAGATATAAAGCAAGGACTGGGTCCTCATTCCAAGCTGATGTGGCTCAGGTAAATCTCATCAAGGTTTTCATGCACACATTAAATCAAATGTTTTGTTTTTAATGAGAAAATCTAGGTAGGCACTCTTAAGAAACCAGATTATGCTCAGTTCAGTGATGAACTTGGCTGTTTTCACTATGTATTTTCTTTTTCATAAGGAGACAGCATTCCATTTGGTGTTCACAATGGCACAATCCTCAGGTAGAACATGCTATAAGATGTTTATAAATCTCCATTGTGAAAAAGAATGTGATAGACAGTAATCATTCATATTTTATTTTTTCGGAAAGGACATTGGACTTCATAAGAAGAACCCTCAATGTGTTTATATTTAGTTTGTGAGTCAAGGCTACCTATACACAAAGGCAAATTGAACTTATAATTTAATTATGATCAGTCATCCTTATTTGGGGAATGGGGGGCAAGAAGAACATCATTGAATTGCACAGAGAATTTTCCAAACTCATGTTATCCTTGCCCACACCCAACTTGATTATTTTTAAAATAATACAATTGCTTGAAGCAAGATTAGAAGGTATGAATTCCATTTCCTTTAAATTTTCCTGCTTTTCTTAGCTGCTGGCCACTGAAAACAAGCAGCAGAGAGGGAAACCAGGAATAGAATATGCTTAAAGGATACACAAACTTGATTTTTAAAATGCTTCTGGATATTTGATTAGATTAGCATAATGCGTCTCCTGTTATAACTACAGCATTCTAAAAAATCATATATTCTGGGTGTTGCTGATTGCCAGGTTTAAAATAAGAACTTGTCTCTGGGGTTTGACGCTATGATGACATTTACTGTGGCCATCATTATCACCATCATCCTCACTATATAAATAAAGTCAGTTTGTCCTGATATGTATGATCCCAAGTTAGGCCTTGCCCAGGCTGAATGGCCCCTGTCTATTAACAGTTATGTTTATGTTAATAGGATGATTTTCATGACTCCAACAAACTGATATTATCATTTAGGGCCAATGACCCCTGGTGATTAGTAGAGCGGTCCATCATGTTTTATGCAAAAGCATGGTTTATTTGAGATGAAACATATGAAAAAAGTCAAACAAGTGGTAGCAAATGAAAACAAAAACTTAAATAGCTATCAAGCACCTAATATATGTCAGGCATCCTTTTGGGTGTGACATATGAGGGTGAATGAGGTCTACACTGACCCTGGTCTCAAAGAGATTATACACCATTGGGAGAAAAGGGAAGTATAAGGTTTCTTATAGGGAACATGTAAAGACCTGTGCAAATGCATAGCAGGAGATCTGACTCAGGCTGGGCAGGTGGGGCATCAGGGAAGGCTTCCCTGAGGAAGTGCTGCTGACTGAGACTTGAGGAGTCTGTAGGAGTTATTCAAACACAAGAGGCTGGGGAATGAAATGGGAGTTCCAGGAAGAGTAACCACTGTTAAATGCACTGAGCCTAAAGGGAGCAGGGGTGTCCCCGGAAATGAAAGTTGCTCAGTGTGGTGAACACAAGGACAGGGGAGGGATGAGGCAAGAAAGGAGGGCAGGGTTCAAAGAAGATCATTCAGAGACTTATTCAACTTATTCGTTATTTTGGACATTATTCTAAGAGCGATGAGAAGGCACTGAAAAGTTTCAGGAAAGAAAATAACATTATGTTTGCAGTTTTAAAATTTTACAATGACTAGAGTAGAGAGAACGGAATAGTGATAGGCCAGTTAGTTAGGCAACAATTACGGCAGTCCAAGTGAGAGATGATGGAGGCAAGGAGGACAGAAAACAGTAAGTGATTTTTAGAAATACATGGTAAAGACCTAGACTTATCAATTCCTCTGGTGAATGATAGCTGTAGCAGGTCTGAGACCAAAGGATCAAGCCCGAGTTTCTGGTTAGCTCACCAGAAGATGACCCAGACTGGGTTCTATTGTGAGAAGATTGTAGTTCTGGTGTTGGCTGGAATTCCAAGTGGATCTATCCAGAGGACTGTTGGATGTAAGGATCTCAAATTCCGGAGGCAGATCTGTGAAAAACTGTAGAATTGAGAATTATCAGCACATAGCTTTCCAAATAGATGAGGCTATCCAGACAGTGTGGGATAAGAGAGAGAAGCAGTTGTGAACAGAATTTTAGGGGAAGAACAGAGGAGGGGTCCAGGCCAGAAACCCAGCCACATTGCTGCAGTGATTGGCTGGCCCCAAATGGAGTTATAATTTCCATGTGGAAGGTTCCCTCCCAGGACCAGAAGGAAAGAAGACATCCTTATCAGCACAGAGACGGCACAAGAGAAATCTTCAAATGAACCGTTCTCCATTAGTTTCTTCTCATATTTGACCTTCCGACCATTTGACAACCTGCGAAGCCTAAAACTGGTTTCCTTTGTCCCATCCTTTTTCTACAACTCAGTTGTCCTTTGTAGAGAAGCTACAGAAACTGGAATTCTGAGTTGCCATTTTGAGCTGCATCTGGTTTAGGTTTCTCCCATGTGATGTGCACATTAATGAACCGTTTTATCTTTTTTAACACAAGGTTGAAAAGGAGGGATCAGAAAAGTGGACGAAAAATCTGAGACGGTGAAGAGGATGGACTATGGAAGCTAAGAAATGCGAGCATGAAGGGCAGAGCATGCCATGATGCAGAGAAGTCCGAGCGACTGAAACGGGTTTACTGCATTTGACAGCAAATAGGTCACTGGGGACCTTGGCTATTGCAGTCTCAGTGAAGTGGTGGTAGCAGCAACCTATGCCCAGGGGCTAAAAGGTAGGAGGTGATGGAATGGCGACAATGAGAACAAGCAGCACTTGCAAGAAGTTTGCTTGTGAAAGGGAGGCGAAAAGTAAAACACATTTCTTTGCAAAAATAAAACTCCTTATAATATCAATTAAACTTATGTTTAAAGTATAAATGGTTCTAAAAAACACTTCAAAGGAAAGGCCTTTCTCTCTAATTCTTAAGAGTTTGAATTTGTGCCAATGCTTAATATTCAAAATTCTTATTTAGCATATTCCTTTTAACTTATTCCATTTCTCTTAACGGGAAAAGTCAAATGCTTTTTCCAAGGGCATATTTCCCTTCACAAACATGTGGTTTTCAACCATTTTTGTCATAAAAAAAAAACACACACAAAAACGATTTACACAGCCAACAAAGAAAGAGTACTCCAACAGCTCAACGCTAATGAGAGGAAAGGTTTTGTGCCTTTACACCTCCTCTAACAGCTTGCCTCTTATTCCACTGGAAGCAACTGAGCTACCTTAAAGTCTGACTAGTTTAGCCTTCTTGGTTTACAGATAAGGAAATACCGGTTAATTGGTAGATGCTTAGAGAGTTATTGGGTGTCCAAAGCATAGAATATACAAGTGAAAGAATGTCTGCATTTCCTATCTCTTCCCATTGAATACATGCCTCTAATGTTGACGAAGTTCCTTTCTAATCAGAAAAGTAAAGTTTTTAAAAATGAGATAGATTTCTTCTCCTTCATGATAGTGGTAATTATTATGATCACTTGAATTTTACATGAAATGCCAATACTTCTGTAATGTCTGCTCATGTTAAAGACCTCTCTATGGGATCAAATACAAATTACCTCATTAGTGCTCCATAGAATTAGACAGGAGCTTGTTCCCCTGTTAAACTAAAGCCACTTTAACACTTCTCTTTGACAAGTTAACCAAGAATTTAAATAGACATCTAAAGGAATTCAATGACTCCAAAAATTGGGTAGTTTCTCTAAAAGTGTTGGACAAAAACTTTGCTAAACACTGTAGAATTTGGAATAATTCTGCTCCATAATAAGAAGCCACTCTAAACATTAAGTCAGAAATTTGCTCAAAACCCATCTGTTGTTGTGGTTTAAAATAAGATAGTAAATACTGTCAGAAGGAAAACTGGAGAAGAAATGGTTGAAAAATAATACTAGAGCCAAAATGAGAATCTTGGCTGTTACAAGGAGTAGATTTGGTGGAAATATATCAATATAAATTAAACACACACACACACACACACACACACACACCGTTAGTTGCAAAAATCAGTGATACCCTTTTTTACAATTTTTTGGAAAAATGTTTTTATGTGTCTCTTTCAAAAGAACTGGGTCCAAATTTCCCACATAATATTAATTGAACCTGGGAGTGGTATGTTTTATAAAATCAACAATGATATTTTTATATTTTAGTAACAGCTTCATACCTGTTTCAAAATTTTGGGATTGGCAAAAATTTGATGTGTTTTACTTGTCTTCTCCCTGTGTGTTTTTACTTTGGTTATATAATTTACCTGCATATACCTATTTTCTTATCAAGTCTTTATTAAATATAACTTTCTAATAAAAAACAGTGTGCAGAGAAAAATATTTATATGAGCCGACTAACAGAAAAAATACTATTCAAATAAATAATCTCACAAAAGTCCACATACTGTAAGGAAATGAAGTTATTTTCTAATCATTAAAAGTATTAAATTAAAAATGACAAAACTTAAAATTTAATCATATAAACATACTAAAGAAATAAGGCTCATTTTGGAGGATTAATCATATTGAATCTGTATCATTCAACTTAAAGTTTAGAAGACAAACTGGAAAAGGAAGGGGCCTGGGAGTGTTCTCGCTTGTTTTGTATTGTTTTCTTAGTCCAATGTATTAAAGGATACTAAACAGATATTAAGTTGCAATTGACTATTTTTCATTTCATTTATTTATTTATTTTAAATATATTTTTATTGATTTCAGAGAGGAAGGGAGAGGGAGCGAATCATTGATTGCCTCTTTCAATGTCTCCTACTGGAGATCGAGCCCACAACCCAGGCATGTGCCCTTGACTGGAATTGAACCTGGGACCCTTCAGTCCTCAGGCTAATGCTCTATCCACTGAGCCAAACTGGCTAGAGCTATTTTTTAAAGGAATGCATGTTGACAACAAAAATTCTTGTTTATTTGTTTTTACTTTGTTTTAGAATATGAATGGTGTAGCCTAGAAGCATATATACTTTGAGAATTGAGTAAGTAATATAAAACTAAACCATTTCACAGAAAGTGCTAGTGACATTTTAATATAAATGAAAATGTCGTATTAAAGGAGTTCTATCATGTCTTTGTTATAAAATATTGGCCTATGTTGTACACAGATTTAAAATGTCCAAAGTGTTTTCAGTTGCTGTATCTTTTTTATTATAATAATCTTGTTGTGAAGTAGTCAAAAAGTTATAAGAATCAATTTTAGATGAAGATTGAGGCTTAAAAATTAAGTGTTTAAAGAGCCCACCTGAATATTAATATAATGTTATTTGCATGTACCATTCTGACATTATTCTGAAAAGACTTATATTGCTTCTCATTTAATTCTTTCATCCTGATTATATTTGTTAGATCAGGATACAGCTTCATGCAATGAAACAAAATGAAATAAAGCAAAATATATCACTTTATTGTTAATATTGATTAATTATGCTTTAAGGCAATACATTATTTTTAAAATATCAATATTACACCATAAAATAACAACTGTAGTCTTCATATTTTTGTTTACCCACTCATTAGCATTTAGCCTGGATTGGGGCCACTTATCTCAGGATAGGGGGCATAGTCCCTTTTGAATGTAGGCATTAAAGAAATGTATTATCTGTGGAGGGCTTAAAATCCAGTTGCAATAAGAAATCAAACTGCAAGTAAGTCTTCTCATTATTACCTGTATACTCTAGGAACGCTAACTAATGTCAGTGGTAAAATGCTCCCCTCTGCCAGGGTAGACTGATCCCACAGTTCTAGGCTGTCCCACTACCCACACTCCACTGTCATATCCCATGTGTGACATTTGGACTTCTTTATCAGCACCCACCTCAAGATAATCTATGTTATATAGTTTAAAGTGGCAAGTACTATTTTTTTCCCTTTAATTTGCCATGGCAGTGAGAAGGTGAAACTCATGTGAAACACAAATCTCTATATTCTGTCTTCTCAATGGTAATGTTTTCTCAAAGATATGCCTTTAAAAAATATACCTGTATATTAAAAATAGTTACAGTCCATACTACTACATATATAACCACTAAAGTTTACAAATGTGACAGAAAAAATAAAGTGAATGAAAGATGCAGAACTCAGGTTGATGGCCATTCTGTGCACGGCTTATTTCTGCTATAAAAACCACTACTTGAGGAGAAAATGGGCTTCAAGAAGTCAAGTGTGAAAAATATGATGAATAAAGATTTGAAAGTCTGTGAAAGAACAACCAGACCACACACACACACACACACACACACACACACACACACACTCACTCACACAATTACATTGAAACTTAAATGAAATTACTAATGTAAAGCTAAGTTAAGTTAGTTATACTTTTTTTGGTATAAAGTTAATTACATACTGATATTATAGAAAATTATTAGGAAAGTATCTTGATTTCATGAAGCAGTGGACAATGTCTCTAGTTTTACCTATGGATAAAGGAAAAATGTGTAAATTGGAAAACTTCTACATCGAGTAATAATAGAATATGTGATTCAACCAACACTCCTGCTAAAGACGACTTGCAAAGCTGGACAAAATATTTAAAAAAATACATTTGATGACATTAAGGAATTAACAAAATAGTGTAGAATTACTGAGAAAAGATCTGGCAGAATATTGATCCCCACGGAAGTAAAGCCTGTATCTTGGAATTGTTTTTCACCTAAGTACACTTACTGATTTTGCAAGAGTAGCTGAGAGCCTAAAAGAGTTAATGGTCTATTTCTAACAATGTGAATGGATCTTGAGGTCATTATGCTAAGTGAAATAGGTCAGACAGAGAAGATAAACACACTGTGTTTGTAGGTTTAAAAAAAATGTTGAACTCACAAACATACTAGAATGGTGGTTACCAGAGACTGGGAAAAGGGGCAATGCTGGTGGAAAAGGGGAAATGTTGGTCCAGGAGTACAAACTTCCAGTTATAAGATGAACAAATTCTAGGGATCTAATGTACAGCATGGTGATTGTTGTTAATAATACTGTATAATATACTTGAAAGTTGCTAAGAGAGTGAATCTTAAATGTTCTCACTATAAAAAAGAAATGATAATTATGTAGTCAAATGAAGGTGGTAGCTAATGCTCTGATGGTAATCATTTTGCAACATACAGATATATCAAATCAACACATTGTATATCTTCATTGCACAATGTTATATGTCAATTATATCTCAATAAAGCTAGAGGAAAAAAGACTTACAGTGCTTTTGAATGTCTCACTAAGCTAGTGAGATAGGAATTAGAATTTCAAGAGTTGGGAGCCCTGATGCAAGCCTTTTGTATATAGTTGGAATCATGAATGGTGAAACCCTAGGAATAATAGTAAATTTCAAGTAGACAGATTATACTGGGGCCCACAACGTAATTCAAATCACCTAAATTTCTGAAATTTGATTGATAGAATGAGAGATACAAAGCAAGATGAGTATAATATCATTCAGACCTCAAATTATTTCTACTAAGAACTTTTACTAATCAAATAAATAGAAATAGACCAAAATAACTAGGCATAAGAAGAGATAAGCTAACATGAATAGACACCAACAGAAATAACAAACAGAAACAGAGCCACAGGGACTCCAGATAATGGAGTCATCAGATACAAAATTTAAAGCAATTATTCTTGCTACTTTAAGAGGTATAAAAGACAAATTAAAATTTCAACAGAGATCTGGAAACTATAAAAAAGAATCTAATTATGATTGTACTACTGAAAAATATAATAACTAAAAATAAAGTTTAAGTGAATGGGTTAATAACCAATTGCATTCAACTGGAGAATTAGTGAACTGGAAATTAGAAAGAAAATTTAAAAATGAAGCATAGGGTGGAAAAAGAGTAAAAATAAAATAGCTGATATGGGATATAGAGGTATGGTGAGAAGATGTAATATATGTGTATCCAAGTTCCATACACAAGGAGAATAGGAGAGAAGCAGCAATTGAAGAAATAATGGCTCTTAATTTTCCAAAATTGATGGGAGACAGTAACAAATCTCAAAGCAAGATAAATAAAAAAAAAACACATATAAGAAGATCAAAGCAAAGCTGCTGAAAACCTAAAACAGTAATAAAGCCTTATAAAACAAACAAAATAGCAGATTGCTTTTGAAAGAGCAAATATTTGACTGACAGCTAACTGCTCAACAAAAATGCTATGAACTTGAAGAACATGGAAGTACATTTTTAAAACCTGAAAAGAAAAACACACACACACACAAATGCTGTCATAAAGTCTTGTAGCCAGGAAAAATAACTTTCAAAAATTAAAGTAGAATAAAAATATTTTTGGGAGGAGCAAAATATCTTTTAAATAATCATTTATAGGCCTATATTAAAATAAATACTGAAGAATTTCTTTTTCCCCCAAATCTTAGATGATAAGATTTGGGGGAAAAAATGATAAATATGTAGATTTATCAGAGTAAATTAATTTTCAAATTAACTTAAAAAATTTTGTGTGTGTGTGAAATCAAGAAAGGTAATTAATCCATGTATTAAATAACAAAGTAAAATGTGAATTAGAAGACATATTAAAATATAAGACAAATATCCCTGCCAATAATAAAAGAAAATAAAAAAATTATAAATTTTATGTCAATACTGAATATTTAGAGCAAATTGGCATATTCCATGAAATATAAAACACACCAATATTAAAATAGAAAGAAAATCTAAATGATGTTATTATATTTGAGAGATTGATTTTCTAATTAAATATTCTTTCACAAAGCAAGCCCCAGTCAAAGATTGCTTCTCTAATAAATTGTACCAACTACTTAAGGAAGAAATAAAACTAATCTTAGAGAATGGCAAAAGAGGAAATATTCCTTAACTCATTTTTAGGTAGTAACAACCTTGATCATAAAGTTTTTCAGGGATAGTACAAAGAAAATTACTGGCTATTCTTACTCATGAAGTTAGATGCAAAATTCCTAAACAAAATAGCATCTGATCAAATCTGATAATCTACACAAAGGATAAAAAAAACCAGGACCTGGATTTTTTTCCAGGAATTCAAGGTGGGTTTTACATTATAAAACCAGTTAATGTATTAGCGATATAGGCAGAATAAAAGAGAAAATTATGTCATTAGCTTAATAAATGCTAAAAGAACACTTGATAAGTATAACATGCATTCATGATTAAGAAAATAGACACTTGGCAAAGTGAAGATAGAAGAAAACTTAAACTTATCACAGCTATCTGTACAAACCAATAGCATTCATCATGCCTACTGCCAAACTGCTGGATTTTTTGAGATTAGAAAAAATTACTGTTGCTTGCTATTACCACTTCTATTCAACATTATGGTCCTACTCCGTAAGTCAAGAAAAAGAAATAGAAGGTATATGAGTTAGCAGTAAAAATTTTAAAAAATATATTTTCAAAAGAATTTGCAAAATTCATTAAAATTCATAAGTGAACTTTTCAAATATGCCAAATAAAAGTACCAAAAATCAAGTGTATTTTTATATACAAGAAAGAAACAAAAAAATAAAATTTAGAACATATATACCACTTAAAATAGCATCCAAAAAAGTTTCAAATATCTAGAAATAAATTTAACAATCTATGTAGTGCATAAAACTTCCAACAAAAATCATTAAATATGAATAAGTAATTCTATCTAATAAAGAGTAATATGCAAATTGACCATACCTCTGCTACACCTACAAGCCATGCCCACCAGCCAATAAGGAGCGAGTATGCAAATTAACCCAACCAAGATGGCTGTGGCCATGGAGCCAGCAGGAGGCTTGGGTTTCCCTGGCAATGGAGGAAGCCAAGCTTCCTGCACACCCTGGCTGGCCCTGGACTCCACTCAAGGCTACAAAGTTTCAATTATAGAAGATAAATAAATCCCAACAAAAATGGCGGCAGCCACAGCGCTGGAGAGAGCAGGAGGCTTGGGTTTCCCCAGTGATGGAGGAAGCCAAGCTTTCCGCCCACCCCCCATGGCCTGCCCTGGCATCTGCTCAAGGCTACTAAGTTTCAATTATAGAAGATAAATAAATCCCAGATAGCAGGGCCTCCGCTTGGGTCGCTGGGGGGTGTGGCCAGCCTGCAAACCACCACAGGCCCCTTACCCAGGCCACCCATGCCCCAAGGGAACCCCCACCCTGATCCGGGACACCCTTCAGGGCAAACTAGCTGGCCCCCACCCATGCACCAGGCCTCTATCCTATCTAATAAAAGAGTAATATGCAAATTGACCATCACGTCAACACACAAGATGGCTGCCCCCATGTGGACACAAGATAGCCACCACAAGATGGCCAGCAGGGGAGGGCAGTTGGGAGTGACCAGGCCTGCAGGGGAGGGCAGTTAGGGGCAAACAGGCTGGCAGGGGAACAGTTAGGCATCAATCAGGCTGGCAGGGGAGTGGTTAGGGGGTGATCAGGCTGGCAGGCAGAAGCAGTTAGGGACAATCAGGAAGGCAGGCAGGCGAGCAGTTGGGAGCCAGCAGTCCTGGATTGTGAGAGGGATCGGGCCTAAACGGGCAGTTGGACATCCCTCAAGGGGTCCCAGATTGGAGAGGGTGCAGACTGGGCTGAGGGACACACACCCCGTGCACAAATTTTGTGCACTGGGCCTCTAGTATCAAAGATTATCTAAACAGAATGATAGATTATAGTTATTATTTAGAAGACTCAATATTTAAAGATATCAATTCTCTCATGTTTTTTTTAAAAAATACTAAAAACAATCTGACATTATTCTCTTGAATTTTTTTTTACATTACAACATTGAAAAATTTTTATTGAGATGTAATTAATATATGACAATTTATTAGTTTCACCACATTAGGTGTATAAAATAATGATTTGTTTGCTATATTATTGTTTTTGAAACATTAGTGTTTTAAAAAACTGATTCTGAAATTTGCATGGTAATGCAAAGGAACAAGAGTAGGCAAATTACTCTTAAAGAAGAAAAGGTGTGAGATTTTGTTCTCTCACCTGTCAAGTCTTACTGTAAAACTGCAGTAACTAAGACACTGTGATCTTGGCACAAAGTTGACAAGTAGAATAGACTTAAGAAATCAGAAGCAGTCCATATTACGGGAATTCTTGATTTATTACCAAAAGCAACTACAGAACAGTGAGAAACCGTGGCTTATTGCTTAATAGTCCTGGGGATATGTTGGATAAATGGGTAATATCAATAAATGGAACTTGACTCCACTTACCTAATGCCATACAAAAAATTAATTTTAGATTCATTGGACATCTATATGTGAAAAGGAAAACAAGGTAATGTTTCTAAAAAGTAAAATAGAAGTTTATCTTCATAATCTGGTTAGGGAAAGTGCTTACAATAAGAAAAATTCATAAACAAATTAAAATTAAGAACTCAGTTCATCAGAAGACACCACAAGTAGTATAAAAAAAAAAACTAGACATAAAAGAAGAAAGGCTGTTGATTTAATTTATATAAACTCAAAAAACAAGCAAAACTAAACTCTTGTGCTTAGGGTTATATACTTACGTGTTAAAACTATAAAGCAGGGGAGGTTGGGGGGGGCTGTAAGAGATCAACCGAAGGACTTGTACGCATGCATATAAGCATAACCAATGGATACAAGACACTGGGAGGGGGGGCAGGTAAAGGCATGTACTGGGGAGAAGGGGAGGCCGGGGGGAGGTCAATGGGGAAAAAAAAAAAGGAGACATATGTACTACTATTTGTAATACTTCAAACAATAAAAAACAAAACAAAACAAAACAAAACAAACTATAAAGCAAAGCAAAGACTTCCATAAAACCAGGGTGGAGGTTACCTGTGGGTTGATGATTGGGGAGAAGTTTCTATTCTCAATGTGGAGGATTATACAGTTGTTTACTTTGTGATAATTTATTAAGCTGTGTGTTTTTGTTTGGGGCACTTTTCATTATGTACTTTATATTTCACAATATAAAATGTTCAAAACAACAAAAACGTGTGGACTGGCTGAATGGCCATAACAAAATAGAATGTATTAGTGGATCAATACCCACTTAGAGGTGTCTGGTTGCATTCTCAGTTCTCTATTTTTAATCTTAAACTGCCAGTGTTTTGGCTCAGGCTTCACACGACATGGAAGGAGCCACAGTAATGAAATTTTCAGAAGCATGAAGTCAAGATGGATGACAGACTCAAGATTCAAAATGGTCTTGACAGATTTGTCATTCTAGCCCCAAACCAACAAGACGAAATGTATCAGGGATAATGTACGTAGCTCGCCAAACAATGGCTATCCCGGGTTAGACAGGGAAGGCCCCAGGGCTCCTGCTGCCAAGAAGTATTTCACAAGGCCCCTGCGGAAATGTCAGACAGGGCTTCCGGACTCTGAGCACGTGGCTCTTGCATTCAAAGGGAATTGAGAATGTCCACTCAATCGTGAGAACATGTAGGACAGTTAACACTAGGAAGGACCAGCAGAGGGAACACCAACGGGCACACACAGCGCTCAGGAACAGCAACCGCAGAGCAGCAGCGGCCCACAGCTCAGCCTACCACCCGCAAAACAGGCAACCAGAACCTGGGAGCAGGGCGAGGCTCAGTTCTTCACGCAGCTGCAAAATGATGGCTCTCTGAGAACAGCAGAGTATCCTGAATCACAGCTCAGACCCCACATTACAGTCATTAAAGGGCAAAGGAAAGGGGATTTGGAGAAACAGAGCTGGCTACCTCCACAAGGCTGGCAATCATGATTGGAGAATGTAAGTCTAGGTAATATAATGTTTATAGTTCTACAGGACCTAAGTCCCATCTTTCTTGTCAAATCCCCTGGTTGTACCCATAAAATGTGACTTCCAGGTGTTGTTAAATACAGATACCAGAACCTACCTGACTGGGCAAGCAAGACTCTGGTGCTCCAGGTGAGCAGCAGTGCTTCAAGGGTTCTGTCAACAGCCTTGCATCCTTTCTGGCTCAAGTTAGGGATGCTCATAAATCAGTTGTTCCAGCACAGCATAGGTGAGGATTAGCCCAAACACATCGCTGCTGCTTGGCTTGTCTGACTCCCAACTCTGACAAGGCAGAGGCTGTGTCTGTGTTAATTCCTTCCTGAACCCCAGGGCCAAATCCCAAGTAACACTCAATAATTACTGATGAAGGAGAGAAGGAATGCTGGCAGGCAGACAGGTAGAAAGGAAGAAAGGAAGGAAAAATCAGGTAAAAAGTCCTTCAATTTATGACTGGCCATACCTTCAAAGTAAGACGACAGACAGCACAACATGACTAAAGCAAACATATTGTTAGACCACAGCAATAGAAGCCTGGAATCTAGACAAAGGGAGTGAGAAGTTCAATTCCAATCCAGTGAGACCTCAGCTGCAGCTTTGAGTTCAACCCTCAGCTGCCACACTAAAAAGCACATCAAAAAAGTGAAGCCCAGGATGGAGATCTAAGGGCTGCAGCGAAGGCTCAGGAACAGTCAAAGAGACCAGAGCTTTGTGGCTTGGACAGGAGAGGACATGAAAGGATCCTGTCCCACATTGGAAGGGAAAGGCTGTCATGTAGAAGGTACAGACATGTTTCCCAAACCTAACTGTGCACCCCCTGTCAGAACTGTGCAAAAGGACTGATGCCTCAGCTACTCAGACCACCTGAATCAGAACCTCCATGGAGGTGTCTGGACTTCTTTTTTTTTTTTTTTTTTGCATAAAGCTCCCTAGATCACTCTGATGTCAAGCTGGTGTTGAGAACGTGTAGATTTATTGTGCTTGTCTAATTGAAAGTCTTAGGACCAATGCATAGAAATTATAGGGAGATATGTCTGAGCTTAAAAAAAACAATAAATAGTCTTATTAACAATAAATATTCTGCAATAGAATATCTGGGTAACAAAGTCGTTTTTGAAAAGCCTTAGAAATATTCAAAGAGAGTTTAAGAAACAACAACAACTTCTGAGGATCCAGCGGAAAAAAATCTCTGTCCCTGGAAGGTCACTGTAGAGATCTGAGGTCCTTCTCGAGGTTAAGGGTTCTTGAGGCAGAGCTGCCTCACTCATCTATCTGCAGGTCAGATTTCCCGCCACCTTGAGCTCTCAAAATGCAGGCATTCAGATCTTGGCTGCAAAATTTGTATCAATGCAAGCTTGATTATCTGTTCATCTTCCAGCCTGCAGCAGATTCGGAGTAAATAAGAAGGAAGGATGACAAGACTATTGGAAGCCACAAGTGATGATAGTCACAGAGTGAGCATAGAGAGGGAAAGCAGAGGAAGGTAAAAAGCAAATAGAAATTTAAGCATACAGTACATTCATAAGTGTTCAAAATGCCCCAAATCACCTAAAAATGTTTCACTGACTGATGCTGGGTTTTCCGTTTTAAGAAGATAATTTTCACAGAATAGTGGAATTCGGGGAAAAGAACCAGTAGAACAATTTACTTCATCTTACTTTCCTTTTTTTTTTTTAATTTTTAAGGAATTATAATAATCATGGAGAAAAGTATCATGGCAAATGTATACAGCTCATTACATTTTAAAAACTAAACACAACCAGTGTAACCAGCATCCAGATTAGAAAAAAAATTAACCCCCCAAAATCCCAAACAAAATAAAGATTGTTTTCAGAAACCAAAAGCCCCTCTCCTTCCTGCTTCTAATCACTACAATTCCAAGCCTCCCAAAGACTGTGGCTGTCCTAACAGTGGTCTTTGTACCTCATTATACAGACTCATAAAGTATGTGCTCATAATATTTTGTGTCAGAGTTCTTTTCTTAAACTTTGTTTTTTAAACAATGACTCCCAGGATATGACAATGACTTGTTACACAAATCATGACAAAGCTATTTTTATTTTCTCTTTTAGAAAGTTTTTTCTGTACTAGGTAGTCCTTAAAACATGTTTTTATCTTAAATGTTATCTCAACCATATTAATAACGAAAGACACAAAGATACAAAAACAACAAAATTTACATTAAAATAAGTAATTTATTATTATATATGAAACAGGTGACCCGAATGTCAAATTTTGTCAGTTTGGTCTCACATAAAGTCCAGATGTAGATAAATTAATGTTCGAAAGTGACAATTTCATTTTTATTTTCCCCATGCCTCCACAAAATTGATTTCACCTAATTTGTCAATTTTCAGAAAGCTAAGTTATCTTTATGGATGTATGACCTTAATAATTAATTCCCGTCTCCGTGTAGACTAGTGGCATGTCCTTGAGGCTATAAAAATGCCACAAAAACAAACAAACAAACAAACAGAAGTAGTAGATGGCCCTGGCTGGTGCAGCGCAGTTGGTTGGGCATCATCCTGTGCACCGAAAGGCTGCTGGCTGGGTTGCAGTCAGGGCACATGTGGGGCTGTGGCCTCCATTCCCAGTGGGGAGCACGCAGGAGCAGCTGATCAATGTTTCTCTGTCACATCAATGTTTTTCTCTCTCCCTCTCCCTTCTTCGCTCTCTAAAAATCAATAAAAATCTTTTTAAAAATTAGCAAATGGAGTGCAGAATGCTAAGGCCATGGTCTATGCCTTAATGATTTAGTATGCCTTTACTAAAAGTGGGGTGACTTCAACCACACTTTTGCTGTCATTTCCCAGTGGAATGGTATCTTTTGGTGTTGGTTTGGTTTGAAGTTCTCAGTTTTACTTTAGTGCTCCTATAGTTCAAAACCCAAGTGTTAACAATGCATTATTTTGGAGACAACCTGAAATCAGGAACAGCAGTTATCCCTCGAAGGTATAAATCAGAATATATTTATTTACAATAAGAAAAGAATCTCTAAATCAGTGGTTCTCAACCTTTCTAATGTCGCGACCCTTTAATACAGTTCCTCATGTTGTGGTGACCCCCAACCATAAAATTATTTTCGTTGCTACTTCATAACTGTAATTTTGCTACTGTTAATGAATCGTAATGTAAATATCTGTGTTTTCCGATGGTCTTAGCCTCTACAGCAGCGGTTCTCAACAATTTTAAGAATGTCTAAATACACATGTCATTTAGAGCAGCGGTTCTCAACCTGTGAATCGATATTTACATTACGATTCATTAACAGTAGCAAAATTACAGTTATGAAGTAGCAACGAAAATAATTTTATGCTTGGGGGTCACCACAACATGAGGAACTGTATTAAAGGGTTGCGGCATTAGAAAGGTTGAGAACCGCTGCTCTAAATGACATGTGTATTTAGACATTCTTAAAATTCTTACAGAGAAATGTTTGAATTAATAATGTTCTGTTTCGCCTGGTGTTTTTGTCCTGTTTGGGAAGTATAGGTGAATGTGATGTCCTGCAATGCTCTTTTTTAGGTCTGTGATATCTTTTTCAGGCTATTTCTTTATATCGAGGCCAAATCAGTGCTGCACTTAGCACAAACTACAAGTTTGGTTACTTATTGATTTAAATTAATTTGGTAAGCATTATATTGCACAGTAAAAGGAAATTAAAAATTGTGTTCTCTCTAAATCTAAGAACACAAGTTTAGAATAATAACGCTGGATAAGGCCTATGAAAAAATCTATAGGCCTATTTCCCAAGAACAGTTAGAACATGTACAAAGTGTAGGAGAGTAACTTTGGCACATAATTGACAGTTGAATAATATTGAGGAAAAGAGCCAATCTTGTTATATAAATAATCGAGTGAAAGGAACGCGCAGGAACAATGCCATCTCCATGCTCAGCTCAGAGGTCTCATGTGAAGACAATTAAAAAGAAAATTATTTGCTAGTTGGAGTTAGCCTTTACAGAAACTGTGTCTGTGCAAGGTCTAAATTCACACTTTATAATTATGTCAGAGGTCTATCTAAACATGAAGTTTGTGGATGTGTACTTTTATAAATCACTTTGAATCATTTTTTCTGTATGAAACACTCATTTGAAAGGCATTTAAGGTGACACCTTTCAAATCTATTTTAAGAAATAGTTAACCTTTGGACAAATAATTAAAATTAATGTCAGTTGGCTGTTTATTACCCCAGGATGCCCCGATTTTCTACTGAGACATGACAGGGGAATCTAAAATTATCTCAAAGCCCTAACCGGTTTGGCTCAATGGATAGAGCATCTGCCTGCGGACTCAAGGGTCCCAGGTTTGATTCCAGTCAAGGGCATGTACCTTGGTTGTGGGCATATCCCCAGTAGGGGGTGTGCAGGAGGCAGCTGATCCATGTTTCTCTCTCATTGATGTTTCTAACTCTCTATCCCTCTTCCTTCTTCTCTGTTACAAAAATCAATAAAATATATTTTAAAAAAATAAAATTATCTCAAAGATTTCACAAAAGTTGTAAATCTATACTGATTTCAATTTGAAAAAAAAGAACCCATCTTTTGAATGTGGGAACCTTTTATGGACTGAACAACACTGCCTGCGTTACTTGAACAGTAGATTTAAATTGTGGGACAAAGTTTTTTATTTTTCTTTTTTTTTTTTTAATATATCTTCATTGATTTCAGAGAGGAGAGGAGAGGGAGAGAGATAGAAACATCAATGATGAGAGAGAATTATTGATCTGATCTCTGACTGGGGATGGAGTTTATTCCCTGACCTGAATTGAACCACAACCTCTTGGTTCATAGGTCTACGCTCAACCACTGAGCCACACCAGCCAGGCTGTTTTTTTTTCTTCTTTTTGATGAATGCACATTTCCTGGTTTGGAAAGTGGCACGTACTGGAGGCAGCAGACCTCTGTTGGCACAAAGCTATGGTAGCTTCAAGGAACAGGCCTTAGGAAGACCCTAGCGCCAGTCTTGAGGATGAGGTTATTTGCAGTCCATTGCACACTTGCTTCCTACCCAAGGGCTTGTGTGCTTGCGAGCAGGAATGCCTCTGCATGCATGTGCACGGTGCACACCATTTCATTCAGTGCCCCACCCATAAAATGCTGACAGAACTGCCATCAGCATTCCTCATATTCAAAAACCGAGGCTTTTGAAAACCAGTTGGGGATTCGAAGGTGAACAGCTGGGCTTGGGAAAATGGGGGGGAAAGGAAACTGAACAATGATTCCTCTTTGCCATCTCCCCAAAGCTGGTCACACCCTTTCTCAACCCTGACCAGATCCCCTTTCCTACTATCACCACTTGAGATGTTGAATTTCCACTGGAGAAAAAAAGAAAGGAGCAGGAGGAAATAACTGAAAGGTCGATGGGGGAGCAGAAGAGTGAATCTAAATCTCAAAGGGAAAGTAAGTGGGACATAATTTCCACTGGTTTCCTGTTCCTCTGTTGCTGAATTACTGGTGGGAGCGCTCAGAGAAGTGCCAAGTAAGAGGATCATCCCCTAACTCCTCAACAAACAGATGGAAAATCGGGGAGGGATAAAGGAAGAAAAGACACATTAACAATCGAATTCCAGATGGGAAAGGATGAAGAAAGGCAATTGGCTTTCCTTCTCAACTACTCAGGCTTTTTCCTGAGGGAGGAAAAGGAGGCGGCTCCGCCTGGCCGCTGCGAGTCAGGGCAGACAATAAACCATCAGCACAGTGACAGCCCGTCATTACTTTCCAGCTCGTGACCAACATGAGACCCCCGAGTGGCAGAATTAAAATTCACAATCCCATCCATGAAAGGATTTTCTGTACCAGATGTTTTGTTAGAGGTCTTTTAAAAAAAATAGCCTAACGTGTTAATACTGAAAATAGATGCATGTAATTTGAGAGTAAGTATAAAATACCGTGTGTATTAAATTAATAATGTTTCATTACTCACCTATCACAGAGTCATTATTTTAAATAACCATATTTCATTTCGGTGGACAGAGTGTAAATGAGTATGTATTTTTATGCAAAGTGGACCTGCATCATTATTTATTCATGAGTTTTAAAAGGATCATTATTTTTGACAGACAGCTCCTGTCAAAAGATTTATGCATAAGAGCTCATGTTTCCCCACAATAATCATCAATCAATAAACTTTAGAACCTGGTACTTAAAATTCAGTGTTACAGAGATGCACATTTTCCTCTAATTAAACACATGTTTGCATTGGGAAAATAAACTACAACCTCAGTTCAATTACATATAATCTGAAATATCAATATTGCGTGTGTAGGGTGCGTCACGGTTTTAGTTTGGGAATGTGCCTTGTTACATTTTAAGTGATTGCTTTGTTTCCACACACCAGACTCTTATTCTGTATCCCTGTGGGGCAGGAGAGGACGCTTACAAGATTTAGCTTTTAACGCTGTAATTGGCTATCAGCGGCGGTAGTTTTCTGAGCAGGGATGCCATCCCTCCCTGCTTTAGACCTTGATTTTAAAGGACCCGGGAGGGCATAAACCAGGCATTTCAGTGGCACAGAACGTAGCACATACCTTTTCGTATGGGGCTTGGAAGTCAGTTCCGAATGCAGGTTGAGATGATGTACAGATAACATATAATTACAAAACAACAAAACTGTAACGGAGACGGATGACAAGGCTGAGGGAAGGCAGTTTCTGAATCCTCAAGAAGGACCAAAGGCAGTGAGTTACCAGTGTGATGCAGCCTCACTGCCCAGAGGAGAATTCATAGTGGCGATGCAGCCTTTACCCTAAAGAAATAATTGAAAGGCTTGAAAGTCTCCTGGGACCAGCTGTCCTTACAGAATTTTCATAGACATTCCATTAATGTGCTTTTACCAAATCACTCTGCCTCCTGATGAACTGATGCTACTCAAGACTGGCATTATCTGAAACCCTCCTTTGAATAACCTGAATCAGAATGCCTGAATTAGACATAGTTTGCTATTTGGCAAAGCCCATTTTCACATCTAGATTTCTGGAATTTAGATGATCTATTCTTGTGATATATCACTTTCCTATCATATGCTCAACACCTAGCATCCAATCTCTCAGGTTTGGAATTTGGAAGAGGCACGTCCATGTCTCCCACCTGCCCCACGCAGGCGCTAGCGTCCTGGCGCAGCTCAGCACAGGGAACTCTGCGGGAAAGCACTTTGAACCTTTGTCTGGGAGATATGCAAATCCTCCTTTCAGGGCCAGCTTTCATTCTGCCACTAAACAGCTCAGCTAATGAACAAAACGTCAGGCCTTTCCCTAGATGGGAGAGGGTGGAGAGAGGGAAAGGCAAGATGGAGGAGGGAGAAGAGGCAGGCAGGCAGAGGAGACAGCAGACCACTTTGGAGCAGCTGGAGGGAAGAAATGAGTGATTGGCGAGGGCAGATCAACCAAGAAGAAATGGGATAGCAAGCCCATTGAACAGTTCAGAAATGATGATACCCTTATAATTTTCATTTAATTAAAAGTGTAACTTTAAGAACTATCCGCAGAATTTCCCTACAGGAAATAAGTTTCCTTATATTTTTCATTTGCTTAGAAGTGTCACTTTAAGAGATACCCACAGAATTTCCCTCTAAGAAATATTATCAATTTAAGAATACATTAAAGGGTGAATTCAGTTACTTACCTAAGGCTCTCTGGGTAGAGCTGGAATGAGTTGATGGAAAGAGGTAGAGAAAGAGAAAGTGGAAGTATTCCCAATGGAAAATGAACAGTTTGGGAGCAATCTCAGAAGTACAGATATGAGGTCAATTTGGGGAGTTGAAGGAGGAACCCCAATGCTAGAGAATCAGAGACTTTAGGAGAAAAATCTGCCAGTGAGAAAAACTCTGAATTAGGAATGTCTGACAGACAATGAGCTGAGTGGTGGTTATTATTCTAAAGAACAGACTTGCCCAAGTGTTTTGGGAGAAATGAGGAAAGGGGTCTCTGCTTATGTTTGTATTGCATAAGAAAGGATAGCTAGGGAAGGGAAGTTTGAAAGTATGCAGGAAACAGAAATGAGAGAAGAGAGGACAAATAATTAAAATTATTATATAAAGCTCAACTTTATATTTGTCAGCTTCATCCCGGTTGCGAGAAAGAGAGAGAGAGAGAGAGAAAGGAAGAGAGAGAGAGAGAGAGAGAGAGGAAGAGAGAGAGAGAGAGAGAGGAAGAGAGAGAGAGAGAGAGAGAGAGAGAGAGAGGAAGAGAGAGAGAGAGAGAGAGAGAGAGAGAGAGAGAGAGGAAGAGAGAGAGAGACTATAACAACATAAGCTCCAAAAATTCTGAGAAAGCTTTCTATGGAACACAGGATTGGAGCTGTAGGTAGGGAGGGAAGCCCATTTTATTTATGGGTGTGTTTTTTTAATTGAAAAAGACACCGTTGTCCAATTATATTACAAATAAAGCATATACTTTGAATATTATTGTGACACAAAAGAAAACATTTTCATTTTTGCATATTGGTTGTTTGGCATTTCTTACTAAAAATATGTTGTTGGGAATGTTATTGTAGTTTATGTTTTGCAATGAAGTTTAAAGTCATTATCAACTTGCTGGGTAAATTTCTAAGAGACAGATGACCATTTTAAGAACCATGAAAGCTATCAGATATCAATAGATGTAAAAGGAAAGGAGCTTCAGGGCTCTGAGCTGCCCAGGACAGCTGGTCATTTTCCAGGTCAAAAGCAAAGTTCCACTCCCCCTTCATTAGGAGAAAACAATTGAATTTACGAAGCTGTTTAATGTGCAGTTGGGAAGGGACCTAGAGAATCAGAATTCCTGAAAGCCTCAAGGATATCGATTTGTGTTTATCAATACAAAATAAGCTTTCATGCCCTGTTTTTGGGTCTGGTAGTTGTTAGCGATATACATGAAACAAATAAGTGTAAACATATCTACTTTAAATCATTTAATTATTTTGGGTTGCTGTAAAAGATACATGTGCACATGCCTTTGACACTCTCCTGAGGTAGGGCTATAGTCAATAGCCTTTTCTTTGAGTTTGAATTGGTTTCATGATTTTTGTTGCTGTTGATGTTGTTGTTTCACAGAAATCTTAATCATAATCCACTCTTTCCCATGTTAGTGGCTTTAAAATGGAGAAAATAAAGACACTTGCTCAACAATCTGAGTGTTGCAGCCACCTATATGTTTATATTTTCTGCCCATATTTTTATTGGTTGTTTTTTTTTTCTTCGTAACTTATTTAAAAATAATTCTTTGCAATTTTTTTAATGCAAATAGAGCAAATATACTCAACATAATGCAAGTATACATTTTTAAATACATTTTCTCCAAGTGGGCTCATCTTTGTAACTGCTAGCTTAGATCAAGAAATAGAGAAATACCCCAAAGTCCCTCCTGTGTCTCCTCCTAGTCACTTTCCCATCAACCTCCCCCAAAATAACTACTATTCTGACTACAATCACCATAGATGATGTTTATCTTTTATGTAAGGGGAATGATATAAAATATATTCTTTCATGTCTTGCTTCTTTTGCTCAGCTTTATATTTGTCAGCTTCATCCCTGTTGCTAGTTGTAAACATAGTTTGCTCTTTCATATTGCGCTGAAGCAGTCCATTATATAACTAAACCACAGTTTTGTTCTACTAATAATAGCCATTTGGATCACTTCCCATTTTGTGCTATTGTCACAGTGCCACTCTCTACATTTCAGTACATATTTTTTTGGTGAACACACTGTGCCTTTGTCCTGGATAGATACCTACAAGTTGAATTGCTGGAACACAGAGTATATAATTTTCATCATTACAGATGCTGTCAGTTTTCCACAGCGGTTGTGTTCATTTCTACCCCCATGGTGTATGAGAGTTCTAGCTTCCTTCATTAGCACAGTCATTGGCATGGCACTGAAGTTGAAATTCACATTTCCCTGATAATCAAGGAGTTGGGTACCTTTTTGTATTAGTACCCTCATGTGTTAAATGCCTGATCAAATTACCAATTTTCGTTACTTTTCTTATTGATTCATAGATTACATATAAATTCAGTACTGATTGGCTTACTTGGATAGAGAATCTAAAAGCAATTAACAAAGTTTTTAATAGAACAAAAGCATCTGTTTTTTTGCTCTCATATTTTGGTAGTTTTCTTTATATTTAATAATTTTCATAATTATAATAATGAGAACAACTCTAATAAGCCCACGGGACTGTAAGTATTCAGTTTATCTATTGGGAGCAAGGAGGTGTAGGCAGGTAGAACAGTCTCTGGACAGGGAAGTGTGTGCCAGGAACATCAGCTGACATGCTTTGGCAGTGGTTCTCAACCTTTCTAATGCAGCGACCCTTTAATACAGTTCCTCATGTTGTGGTGACCCCCAACCATAAAATTATTTTCGTTGCTACTTCATAACTGTAATTTTGCTACTGTTAATGAATCGTAATGTAAATATCTGTGTTTTCCGATGGTCTTAGGCTCTACAGCAGTGGTTCTCAACCAGTGGGTCACCACAGGTTGAGAACCACTAGCAGGGTCGCCTAAGACCATCAGAAAACACAGATATTTACATTACGATTCATTAACAGTAGCAAAATTACAGTTATGAAGTAGCAACGAAAATAATTTTATGGTTGGGGGTCACCACAACATGAGGAACTGTATTAAAGGGTCGGGGCATTAGAAAGGTTGAGAACCACTGGCAGTATTTTAAAGAGAACAAGGGCTAGTTTACCTGGCCAGTTCTTTGAGTGGAGATCAGTCATCCAAAAACATCATAAAGGGTCACTCAGTATGGGAATGATCTACAGGAGAAATGGATTTTATCTCGTTTCTGCTGTTTATAACTCTATGAAGACAGACACTGTGTTTCCTTTTCCCTCCTTTATCAGAAACTCAAAACATAGTGTTTAAGAGCGAGGAATGTTGTATCTTAAGATCATTATCATTCATCTATTTGGGAACTCAGTTCAATTACCTTCCAAAGTTTTAGTTTCCTCGCCAGTAAAATGAAGATAATAATACAATGGACCCTCTTATCAACTGCTTTGCTTGCTGTGGCTTGTTACTTGAGGTAAAACTGCACTCCAAAAATATTTAAATGGAAAACTCCAGAAATAAATAATTTCTAACTTTTAATTTGTGAGCTATTCTGAATAGTATGATGAAACCTTGCATCATCCCACTCCATCCAGCCTGGTACATGAATCATCCCTTTGGTCAGAGTGTTGAACACAGTGTGGGATACACTGTTATCCCTAAGACAGTTTATTCTGTCTCTTAAACACACATTTCACAAAATACTGGAAGTTTCACTGATATCCCCTCAGATTTCCTGCTGTCCTAACATGATATCTTTAAAATGCAGAATACTTTGCTTTAAAACCAAAGGGTATTCACCTTAGGAACAAAGGAAAAAATTTACAGCAGGAAGAAGACATCTAGGAAATATCATCTGGACCTAACCCACTCCTACTTCCTACTTCCTTCATCTTGTAATTTTTTAATATTTTTACCTGCCTGTTTTGTTTGTTTGCTTTGGCTAAGCTTTTTATTGAGTCATAATTTACATTTAATAGAATGAACAGATCCACGTAACCACTGGCCCAATCAAGAAAGAGAACATTTCAACCATCCAGGAAAGTTCCTCCATGTCTCTTCCAAGTCAGCATTCCCACAGACAGTTACCATTCTGATTCTTATCACCACATCTTAGTTTTCTTGTTTTAGAACTTGACCAGCCACAACGTTAAGTGTGCCTCACAGTCTGTTTTTCTGCTCCCCCTTACTTCGCCTTGGTGAAGTCTCCATTTACTTATCTGAGATCCTTCATACATTACCCTGGCTGGTTTGGGCTCTGCTACCCTCACGTTACCATGGAAACTTCCAATAGCATCTCCCTTACTATGGGGTGGAAAATGCAACAATCTCTGAAAGCCATCATTATACTTCATCTAAGGTCCCTTCCTGACCACAAGGATCAGAGTCCTTACATTCTACCCAGAAACATTTGGTTTTATGTCTTTTTGTAAGAGAGAAAACTGCCGTGTATCTTATATGTGTTACATTATGGAGTCAACATCGCAAAGAGGAAGTAAAATATTTGTCCTTAGGTTTGTGCTACCAATCCCTTTGGAAGAAATTGAAAATCATTACATCAATTGCCAGCACCTTTGTACATCAAGCTATACCTACAGACTAAAAAGGTAAAGGTGCAATATGTAATATTCAAGGTCAAAGTTGGCTCCATTCTTTGTGAAAGGCTTAGGAGTAGATGTTCCCAAATGTGTGAGGTACACCTTCCCCAAAGTGTGCAGAAGGGGATGTATTAATTGTACCAGTAAAATATTAGGGCTTAATACATACTTATATTTTACCTCACCTTTTCACAATTAATTTTTGCATGTGTAGGTTTTAAAATGTCCAAACATAATGTTACAAAAGGACACATTAGATCAATGAGATAAATCAATCAACAATAGGGAGACTGGGGGAGTGTGGGCTCCCTAAAGTCAAACAGAGTTTGGAATGAACAGCTGGTGACCCCAGATGTGCATGTGCTGCCTTATCTGAAAGCTCATTTGTCTCCACAGGGTTGAGTAATGAGGTTCCTTGGATGCTATTTACTCCCTAAAGGATTTCTCTCTCCCTGGTGAATTTTGAAGCAAATACATACCTTAAATATTTTGCTATAGTGCATTGTTGCCTGGCAGCCATAGCCCTTAGCTGAGAGCAGAGGGGACCATGGAAACAATTTGGAGAGGCATAAAGTCTTAAGTTTCCCCATGATCTGTACTCTAAATTTTAAGAAGACCGTCAGAGTCTTATTTTCTACAATTAATAATGATTGTCAAATTCTTTGTAACAACCTATTTCCCCATGTGCCATCCAGCTTCCCCATCATCTCCTGGAAACCCCTTCATGGAATTTACTAGTTCTAGCATGGTTCCCTAAGGAAGAAAAGGGAGAGTTAAGCCCTGAGGACAACTGCCTGTGGAGAGGAGACTTCAGGAAAAAGGAACCGGAAATTCTAGAGAATCGATAGACACCTTAGACACCTTAGACACAAATGCACCTGGGTGGCCAAGGACTGGTTTCCTTAAAGCACCTAATTGGCATCCAAAAGAAATGCATAGGCTTTATTTGTAAAATAAATTCATAAAATATATACTTTGTCCTCAAAGAACAGATTTATCAAAATACCTAGTTATTCTGACATGAAGAGGTATTAAGAAAAGTTGTCTTAACATAGCTGTTTACACAACTAAGTCTCAAACAAGTTTTAATTAAAGTGCTAGAACTTTTAATGCGATGTGTTCTCTATCGTATTAAATATATGACAAAAAGGCAAATACTAGTAAGTACTTCTGATTAAACTAAGTGAAATGTATAAAGGATGTGTAATATTTTATCTAGTTCTGGTAATAGTATAATAATGATGATGATTATAATAAAAAAGACATTGGTAATTGATTTCATTGCTGCCGATAGATGTATCTATTAAACTTTATGATCTTACATGGCAAACATAACAGATTGGAAATGCAGAGTCAATGGCCAGGGGCAGCATATCATTGTAACCCCGGACCCAGTTTTTCATTTATATCATGAAGCAACGTTAATTCTTCGGCTCTTGACACAGAAGAAGGAAGCAAACCATCACCCGGAGTCCTGGGAATTGTAGAAGTCTCCAATAAACCCACTAGGAGGTCACCCCTGGCTCCTGGCGCAGCTGTACTTCATGTGATCTGCACTTACATGTGTCCTGAAAAAAAAAAAAATGGCACTGAGGATAAACTCCCTTGCTTTATCTACATCTTGAGATCAATAAAAAAAAGCTCTATGGGCTTCCTTTCCATTCTTTATGAAAAACTTTTATGCTGCATCTAAAATAATAAAGTAACTCCCCCCTTAAAGGGGAAAGTTTGTTTGCAATTCAGAATTACTTTTGTCTTATTCAGACCAATACAAACATTTATTAAATAACACAATTGTCTTCCGGGGCATGCCTAAAGGAGAACATGCAATATCATGTTGGGGAAAGATAGTTATTAGAAATTTGTGTCTGATTATACAACTCCCAGACACATTTATGGGTTATTACACTCCCTGCATCTCTTACAGCTGTAGCAAAGATAGGCATGAATGACTTCCCTGGTGGCACATGCAACTTTAGGGGGCAATGAGTTTGCCAGGTCATTTTCACTAATGGTCTTCGGGAAGAAGGTTTTTGAACATGGCATGTTGAAAGCAAATTTGATCCAAACATGCTATGGCTCTCAGAATGTCAAGCCCTTTGCAAATTCAAGGCACTCAAGACAGCCCCGCATGATCAAAAATGGCACCAGCATCAAGTAATGCCAACACCCGCAATTAGGAAACCACAGATGAGTAGGGACACGAGGGGCTCTAATTTCCCCTTGCCTGGGATCTCTGTTCTTGGTGACATCTGTCATGTTTCATTGACATTAATACTTTTGGAGGTTGTCACCATCTTCTTGGAAATTGCATTTCTGACCTGAGCTCCCCAGGCACATTGTCAATTTATCTTCGTTTGCAATGGGTCCCTAGACAGACTCTGAGGGCTCCCACAGATGGAGCTTTTACATTTGAAGAAGGGTGCAGAGCAGTGACTCGCTGCGGCCATGCAGGTGAACACAGACTTGTAGGGAAAATACCATTAGTTGATACATAGGTAAATCAATGTCCTAGGAGCCAAGAAAGAAAATATGGCCGTGATGCTTAGAAATTCCTTCCCATCACTGTTCAGGAAATTAGGATCAAGGGAAGCAGTCCCATACTTTGGAATTTTAATCTAAGAGATTTTGAAATGCTTTATATAATTTTATGTCTATGTTAAATGGAAAAATTGAATGAGTATGATCAAAGCAGAATATCTCCTATTATTTTTTAATTTTTAAAAATGTAGCTCTTGTTCATGATTGCAAACATGGCATTTTTAAAAAATATACTTTATTGATTTTTACAGAGAGGAAGGGAGAGGGATAGAGAGTTAGAAACATCGATGAGAGAGAAGCATCGATCAGCTGCCTCCTGCACACACCCCCACCAGGGATGTGCCCACAACCGAGGTACATGCCCTTGACCAGAATCAAACCTGGGACCCTTCAGTCCGCAGGCTGACGCTCTATCCACTGAGCCAAATTGGTTAGGGCAAAACGTGGCAATTTTTAGGGGGCATCGTGGTGAGAATTTGAGTTGGACTAAGCCAGAATAAATGTATATATTTACAGAAACACTTCACATTAAACAACATGTTGTAGGGAAACCATTAAGTGGGGAAAGCATCTTTATAGCTATTAGCATTTAATATAAACCAGAGACTAATAGCTTCTATCCCCTGCTTTCTCATAAAGAGGTAGAATTACTAAAGATTGAGATAACATTTTCTTTTTTTTAAATATATTTTATTGATTTTTTACAGAGAGGAAGGGAGAGAGATAGAGAGTTAGAAACATCGATGAGAGAGAAACATCGATCAGCTGCCTCCTGCACACCTCCTACTGGAGATGTGCCCGCAACCAAGCTACATGCCCTTGACCGGAATCGAACCTGGGACCTTTCAGTCTGCAGGCTGACGCTCTATCCACTGAGCCAAACTGGTTAGGGCAAGATAACATTTTCTTGATAATATTTTTCTCTGTAAAAGAGTTTGGACATCCTAGAAGTCAACCAAATGCAGATACAAGTTTGCTCCTGGTTAACAAATTCAGGTAGATAAATTTGAGAACTAAGTAGTAGGTTGATGAAATTTTTTGGTTTTTTCTCTTATTGCTATTGCAAGTCTTTTGAGAAGGCATTCTTGAGCTATTTGGGTTCAGCCTAGAGTGCTCATTAAAAATTACACTAAGGATGTATATTAAGAGCATAATTTTAACACTTTTTTTCCCCTCTTACCTAATAGAATCATGTTTAACACAATGAAATCTTGATGGATGATCCTAAGTAGTTAATCAAATCTCATCTTTCCATTAATCTAATTTTATTGTCATAGATGTGGTCTCAGCAGTTTATCTTTAGCAGTAATCAGATTTCATTTTTAATCCAAATAAGTTCAACTGGGTTTTAACTTCGACACGTTTTCCTTGTTCTGCCAACATTGATCTAGAGAAGATTAGGATTCTACAAGGACCCCTTTCAGCCTCTCTTGCATCGGCATTTGTCTAATTGCTTCTCTTTATGTGTGATATATTTGTCCCATAACATGCCTAGCAGAGGTAGGAGGTAATGACAAGTTTGAAAGCTAATGGCAAGGTAGAGAGGTAGAAAGCATTTAGGAACCTGAGGCGAACCAGGCAAGTTCCTCATGGTAAACCAGGGGATATATTAATAATTACCTCATAGCGCTGTGGTGATGATTAAATGAGATGGATGCTCGACCCAAAGAGGACATTGAGAAACGGTATTACTCTCATTCTTCAGTTCTAAAGGCTGCAAGGTGAGGGGAAGCTGGTGTTGGCAGATAATGTTTAATAATTCTTCAGAGAAGAAGCTGTAATGTTTAGAGAGGAAGTTCTGAAGTGTCTGCCCCTTACCATCTGGAAAACTAGTGGTGTGGGTGAGCAGGCTACTTAATTTTAGGGGGGCAGTATTATGGTGGACAGAGGAAAAGGCAGGGTAGCAAATGCAGGCTGTGGGCAGGAATGCTAATGGAGGGGAAGGAGATCTACTCAGAGACTTGGGGGAGCCAGTGAGGGAGCGATGGCCACCCTCCTGCAGGCTCACCCTCTCGAGGTGGACCAGGGCTCACAATGCCCACTATGAGTGACTTTCATTACAACAGAATGAAAGAAGGAGGATGCCAATCAAAAATTGTCCTGCCAAGTGTCACCCTTTTCAAGTGCACTAGGGTAGGTATCCTCTGCTTCATAGTGCTTGTTTGTTTTAGAGTTTCACTGTCTAACACAGTAACTACTAGGCACATTGGATTTATATTCAATTACAATTTCGTTTCCACTGCCCCACTCTCCACACGTAAAGTGCTCAGTAGCCACATGTGACTGATGACTAACCTTGGAAGGTGCAGGTTTAGAACAGTTCCATCCTCACGGCCGGAGCTTCGTGGACAAGCTCTGTTAAAGGGCAGAAGGGACAATGGGTGCAGGCTGCAGAAACACCAACGCAAGCATTGCAGTGGGTTAATCCCAGCTCCAGCATTGACTTGCTGTATGCTTCCGGCTGGTTATTGAACCTCTCTAAACTTGATTTTGTTCAACTTTTAAATGAGGATTAATAATGCCCATCTGGCAGGCTACTGTGAATACTAAAGGTATGAAAAGAACCTAACTTTGTGTCTGACCCAGAGCAAGTGCCAAATAAATAACATTTGTTATTATTATTATCAATAACAAATGCTGAAATAAATAAATGAATGAAGGACTCCAAATCATGAAAAGCGAACTGAGTCATTTCTGGTACCACAGCATTTCAGTTTTACTACAGTGGCTTTATTTGTTTCCCCAAATGCTCCTGGTTATAATGGATCTCTAGTTCTTCATGTCTGTATTATATAGATACCTCTGCAATTAGATTTGGAAAGCAAGGGGAAAATACTAATATAAGGCAATAGGTAATTTTTCATGAGGAAATAAAAGGCCTACATGTAAAGGTTAAATATCTGTTTTAAATGCATGATAAACCCTAAATATGAATGCTCCTTTCCTATCAAAAATGTATTCTTTTGTGCAGTTATTAATTTAAAATTAGTTTCCCCCCCTACTTAATATACAAACTATACTGTGACAAAAGTTGGCCCCAGGCAGGAAAAAAATAAATGGCCAGAATCACTCATTATAATTACAATGAAATAATGCTTTCTAGAAAACAATTTTTTCTTTTGTTTTCCTTATTCTGATAGGAAACTGAAAATTGAAGCTCTTTCCAATTCATCCTTTCGTTCCACTTCAAACGCATTCCTGACAGCCATTTAAAACGTCTTTCCCCCGACTGAAATTAATATTTTTCCGGACTCATTTTGAGAATAGCAGCTTAGTTTGTTGCCTGATGCTCTAGCAACCAACCTAATAATAACTATGATTGTATAACAAAGCCAGTGGGAGCGTGCGGGGACAGAAAGAGCTGCTGATCAATAATTCACACTGCTGGGCTGTTTCTGTTGGATCATCAAACAGTCATACTGCATTTGTCTCCATGCAGGCTCTTTTCCTGGAGGATGGCAAATTCCTTTGCAAATGTCTCTCTTCAGCAAACCTGGAGATCTTTTGCCCTTTACAGCTCTGGTTCCTGGACTCCGATCCCAATAGCCAGTGATAGGTGCAATTCCTAGTCCATCTGCTCTGAACCGAGGCTACGGCCACGTTATGAGAACATTACTGACTGGCATGTAGTCAACATTATGCTTGAGAACCACATTTGTCCCGCTGGTGAGAGCTACGGTTTATGAATGAGTGGATTTTGATACTGGTCAGTTAGAAGGTACTTTATTGCAGCATCTGTCACCCAGCAGCAAACAATTTTTCTATGTTCAGCTCCTTTTCCTTATTGTACAAAAGCTGGCTAGTGTAAGGGTGTGTCAACAATTAAAAGCTCAATAAGCACACCATTTAAAAAATGTTTTCTCAGTACATAGGTGTGGGTATATGATGCATTGAATCAAAATTGCACATAATTTATAATTAATAATAATAAAGTTATCACTTGTTGAACTGTTATAATGTCTCCACTGCTGTTCAAAATGCTGTCTTAGAGTTTATTCAATATTGGGACAAGCTTTCTAATTATTTGAGGTGTCCAAAAATAGAATAAACTATTCTGAGAAATAATTCCATCTAACAAAAATCCTCTTATATTGTCTGAAAACTGTAAGGCGAGGTGATATATGTAAGTATGACTGATACCTGATACCGTTGTAATTAGCTAGTTAGTAATTAGGCCAGATGTTATAGGCATGTTCCCTGTAAAACACTGGGGAGAGGGGAATGGACAAAGGGAAGACAGACACATGCCCAATAAAGTTGGGGTGACAGGGAAGATACTTGTCTGTCAATTAAAACCCAGGGACAGAGCAAGTGTGGCCATCGCAAGCATGCAGAAATTTGTGATATTTAATTCTCTGAGCAAAGAAGTTCTTGCTTCCTTTGGCACACTTGGATCATGGTTCCCACCTGGCCTCCTGGCGCTCTCCTGTGTGGCCCACGGCCACGTGGACTCCCACATACAATGGACTAATGGACTGTAGCTGGCCTGACGCTGTACTGGATCAGGCTGCGAAGTGGAAAGGAAACTCTAGACACTGGCTTTGCTTCTAGCTTTACGGAAACCCCAGCTACACTTCTGTGATTGGACTAAAGGAAATGGGACTTTGAAAACCCAGGAATGTAATTCCATGGAAATAAAGCTTTCTACCATATCTCATCCTCCTGTGAGGGCCTCCAGAAATTCTTTATTCCAGCGGTATCCCAAGAACCCCACTTCCACTGATATCATTATGTGGCTCGCTGAGCTCCTAGAAGATTTTTCAGAAAACAGGTCAGGGTGTTTAGGTAAAAATGTAGATTACAAGTTCCTGGTGTTAAGTCCTTGATTTCAGCAAATCACACCCCTTAAAACTTGGCTGTTTCTTGGTGTGTGTCTTTTTTTTGCTTCTGGAATATAGAGTTGATTTTACAATGTAGCATGTGTCAAGCCTAGCAGTAACCTCTTGAACAGTATAAGCAAAATGAAGTAAATTAAAGTAACCAGACAGCCCTGGGCAGGGAGAAAGCCTTTGGCAGAAGTCTTGGAGATGCCTGACAATGGAACGGAAGAAGCCTTTGGATCTGGGCTCCCTTCCTGGACGAGGGCTCCAGGCCTGAGACAACAAGCTGCACATGAAGCCCCATCAGTGACCCTTGACAACTTGCCGTCCAGAGCGCATGGCGGGCGCTCCTGAGCGCAGATTCCAGGGCCAGCCTGCGAGGTTCATTCAAATCCTTGCTCTGCCGAGTCCTAGCTACCTGACCTCAGGCGTGTCTCCTTATCTTTCTGCACCTCTGTTTTATCATTCATAAAATCAGGGTGATAATTACTGTATTTATCTAATAGGCAATTAAGAGCATTGAATACCTTACTTGACATAAAGCTCTTGGAACAGTGCCTGCCATTGGTTTCTGAACTGGCCTGATTTTCTCTGGTTTCTGTCTCGGCTTGGCCTCTTCATTTCACCAGGGGTGATGATGGGAACCATAGCTTGGACTTCTTTATAAGTATGGCAGTCAAATATATTTAGGGATTGAATTTAAATGCAGTTATTGTTTTGTCTTCAGAACTATTTTCTCTCAACTTAAAAGGACCCTATTAGCTTATCTGTTTAAGAGATCATTAGAAAATGTTCTAGGTATAATCACCCAGGTGTGATGTGATTGTGATGTGTGTGTTTGTGTGTTTGTAGTAGAGTGAGGGGGGGTGGGGGGGGGAGGCGGGGAACTGAGGTAGGAGAAAGAGAAAAACATATAAAAACAGAAGTAAGGCAGATAACCAAGCTGTGAAAATACTCTGTACTGGATAAACATAGACAGAGCTGGTATGAATATTCCTACTTGAAACATTGGTGAAATGGGGTTGGCTTGTTTTTAACTTTTATAACTGAGGTTTTGATGCCAATAGTTCCAACCAGTTTTGGGGACAGGAGAGTTGTGTTAGTGGCAGGATCAGAAAAGCAGGTGAGATATTAAGGGCTAGATTTTAAACAAGTCAAACTGTTTGTAACATAATTTCACCAGGCAGGGATTCCATGATATGGACATACCCACTAGGTGAAGATTCATAGTCCTAGACTCTTCCATGAAGCCCACCCTGATAAATGCACTCCTCTATTTATCCATGATACCCTGGGAACAGATCTTTCTAAAACACAGTGTTTTTGACATCATATTATGCTTACCTGTTTATGCTTCTTGCCTTTATTAGATAGCAGAAGAAGTTTCTTAAGAGCATAGTTTGTAATGGATTCCCTTACCAGGCATAGTATGTGCTCAGTGTTTGTAGAATGCATTGTATGTCTATTCCCAACCTTAGGCTTTATGCACATAATGTAGAGGACAGAGATTTAAAGTTAAGGAGATAAGTGGCTGTTAGTACTAAGTTTAAGCAACATAATCTTTCTGAGATGTGTTCATTCCAGACGTTGTTTAAGGCAAATCCCTGCAAAGGGCTACTGAAAACAGGGCTCCCTGGACATTCTGAGGTTCTCCCACATAGACTTTGGGATGAGGGCCTGCATGACTGGTTGGCCCTAAATGCATAGGTAACACTGTTAAACAAAGTAGGCTGGCCTGAGTAAATTAGGCATTGTGCTCATGCTCAGTTTCGCCATGCTGCTGTGAGAGGTCCTTGGATACTTCAATATAACACTCTTTGTCCTTCGTATGTCCTCTTAGAGGAGACGTGGCCTCAAGTGAACCCTTTGATCATTTCTCTCCTCCACCCTCAACAGGGGCACATGCTGAAAGGTTTCCTCCATAAAGGCTTTCCCATCCCCTGACCCCTTTCTTCCCCCGCTCACATCAAATCTACTTGATTATATAAAGGCTCTGTATAATCTGCTTGATTATATAGAGGCTCTGTCTGGCATTTAGAGGTAGAGGAAGGCATCCTGTGGCCGGTGGACAGGCCGAGGAGAATGCGATGGCAACATTCACATAGGATACTGTCTCTCTGCTTCCACGGGAAACATCTTTACAATGAACCTTTATTTATTAGCATAAAGGAGACTTTAATAGACTGCTTGTAGTAGATGCAGATTCTCAGGGTGAACTCCTGTTTCAGGACAGCTTGGCTGGAGCCGCTGAGTAGCTTCTGGGAGCAGATTGAGGACAGGATGATGACTTCCCGTCTCAGCTGCGATGCAGCGCCAGGGAGAGTCTGGGGCAGGTCTGTTTTTATGGGGCCTGAAAGTAATCCAAGATAGAAGTGCTTAGCGTTCTATTTTCCATCAAAAGGCATCAACACTCTACACGTAGCCAGAATGAATTAGAGGAAAAGAAACCAGAATGGGAATGTTTGTTCTCAGTGACTGAACAGTAATTAAAAAGGAACAGGGTAGCCTTGTTGGAAGTTACTCTGTAATAGTGGAGCGGCATCAAGGCAACAAGCAGGAAGTTGACAAGAGAGGTGGCAAGATAGTATTTGGAATGCGTTTGCAAGTGTGTTCCATGTTAAATGTGAAGCAAGCTAGTTAGTCCAAGACACCTCACAATCAATCCCAGAGATAAGAGTATATATGATAAGTAAATTAAATGATATGAGGTGAAACGAAACTAGAGTTAAGGCAGCAGAAACATAGTGGTTGAAACAAGCAAATTCTTGATCCAGCCTGCCTGGGTCCAGATTCTGAATCTGCTACTTATTATCTGTTGTCAATAATGATTATCTGTGCTTTGGTTTCTTCATCTGTAAAATGGGAATGATAGTAATAGTACTTTTCACAAAAACTCTATGAGTTGAAATATCCTTTAAATATATCGACATATCAGAAGAAAAAAAACCAAGATGGCGGCATAGGTAAACACCTAAACTGCTGCCTCGCACAACAATTTCAAAACTACAACTAAAAGACAGAACGGACACCATCCAGAACCGCAGGAAAGCTGACTGAGTGAAAATTCTACAACTAGAAGGATAGAGAAAAGCTCACAGAGAATTGGAGGTACGGCAAAGGGTCTTTGTGCGCGCAGAGAGGAAGGGCGGCTGAGAGCCTGGCTGACTTTCTCTGGCGGAAGGGGGAAGGGAGCCCCCGACCGAACTGAACCCCGGTTCTGACTGCACTGAAACCCTGTTCCGGGCGAGCCCCTGGGGACCCACGCTCTTGTGGGGGGAGTCTGGACTCTCGGGCGGAGACTCAGGAGCCGGGGAAGGCGGAGGACTGAAAGTCAGCGCGCGCGCCAGTGCGCACAAAGGCTGCGGAGGCTGCCACAGGCTTTCCCTAGCGGAAGGGAGTGAGAGGCTCCTGACGGCACTGAACCTCAGTTCTGACTGAAGTGAGCCCCAGTTCTGACTGCAGTGAACCCCAGTTCCAGGCGAGCCCCTGGGGACCCACGCTCTTGTGGGGGGAGTCTGGACTCTCGGGCGGAGACTCAGGAGCCGGGGAAGGCGGAGGACTGAAAGTCAGCGCGCGCGCCAGTGCGCACAAAGGCTGCGGAGGCTGCCACGGCTTTCCCTAGCGGAAGGGAGTGAGAGGCTCCTGACGGCACTGAACCTCAGTTCTGACTGCAGTGAACCCCAGTTCCAGGCGAGCCCCTGGGGACCCACGCTCTTGTGGGGGGAGTCTGGACTCTCGGGCGGAGAATCGGGAGCCGGGAAGGCAGAGGACTGAAGGCACACACGTGCGCGCAAGGGCAAGGCTGACGGGAAGCCAAGACTGAGACTCCACCCCATCCAAGCTGAGCACAGAGGCTATTGCAATTTGGCAAGTCTAATCCTATAAGGCTGTCTCCAGCACCGGACTTCTCCCAGCATAGACACAGCTGATCCTTACAGCCAACTGGCCTGGAGGTCAACTCTTCCCAGTTACACCAACAACAATCAAGACTTAATTACAACAAGGCTGTACACACAGTCCACAAAGGGGTGCACCAAGAGTGTCCACCTCAGGTTAACTGGGGAGGCAGACCCACTAGGCCAAATTGGAAACCTAGCACACAAATCTACCAACCCAGGGAAGCAGTGAAAATGCGGCGTCTAAGAATCAGATCACAAACAAAAGAAATGGAGGAAAACAAACGACTGGACATAGAATTCAAAACCACAGTTATAAGGCTTTTTAAGAATATCCTAGAAAAGGCCGATAAATATAACGAGACCCTCGAAGAGATGAAAAAGGACCAACTAGAAATTAAACATACACTGACTGAAATAAAAAATATTATACAGAGACCCAAAAACAGACAAGAGGAACACAAAAATCAAGTCAAAGAATTGAAATACAAAGAAGCAAAAAACACTCAACCGAAAAAGCAAAAAGCAAAAAAAAAAATCCAAAAAGTTGAAGATAATCTAAGAAGACTCTGGGACAACTTCAAGCGTACCAACATCAGAATTATGGGGGTGCCAGAAGAAGAGAGAGAGCAAGATACTGAAAACCTATTTGAAGAAATAATGACCGAAAACTTCCCCCACCTGGTGAAAGAAATAGACTTACAAGTCCAGGAAGCTCACAGAACCCCAAACAAAAGGAATCCAAAGAGGACTACACCAAGACACATCATAATTAAAATGCCAAGAGCAAAAGACAAAGAGAGAATATTAAAAGCAGCAAGAGAAAAACAGTTAGTTACCTACAAGGGAGCACCCATACGACTGTCAGCTGACTTTTCAACAGAAACTATGCAGGCCAGACGGGAGTGGCAAGAAATTTTCAATGTGATGAGTAGCAAGAACCTACAACCAAGATTACTCTACCCAGCAAAGCTATCATTCAGAATTGAAGGGCAGATAAAGAGTTTCACAGACAAGAAAAAGCTAAAGGAGTTCATCACCACCAAACCAGTATTATATGAAATGCTGAAAGGTATTCTTAAAGAAGAGGAAGAAGAAAAAAGGAAAGATAAAAATTATGAACAACAAATACATATCTATCAACAAGTGAACCTAAAAATCAAGTAAATTAAAAACCTGAGGAACAGAATAATCTGGTGAATATAATAGAATCAGGGGCATAGAAAGGGAGTGGACTGATAATTCTCAGGGGGAAAGGGGTATGGGGGGGTTCATAAAGAGACTGGACAAAAATCATACACCTATGGATGAGGACAGTGGGGGGTAGGTAAGGGCAGAAGGTGGGGTGGGAAATGGGTGGAGGGGAGCTATGGGGGAAAAAAGGAGAAATAATTGTAATAATCTGAATAAAGATTTATAAAAAAAAAATAAATAAAAAAAAAATAAATATATCGACATATCAGTAGGTGTTATATGACTATTTGGTAAATAAATAATGAAGTCATCTAATACTTCCTCAATATTTTATTATACATTCTCTGGAAGAAAAAAAATATTTTCAAAATTGAAGGACATATTTTTTGTTTAATGAGCATGTATATTATTCTTTGGTGCTGTGGACATGTAGAAAGGCATATAAAATCTGGATTCTGATCTCAAATAAATTATAGTCTATAGGCCATACAGCTCTAGGGTGGATTAAAGTAGGTTTATAGTTGTGAGTACATGAAACAGAGTTTATTCTTGTATTGATATTTATTATTGTGTTATTTTCCATATGAACCTACTTTTGCCCCACCCTGTAAAAAAGTTGAATATTATTAATACAAATATAAGTCAAACATGTGAAAACATGGACTTGTGAGATTCGTTTCTGCATGTGCACACAGACGTAATTGCGATAGGAAGTCAGGAGAGGAGACGCCTTTGCTTCTGGGTGGTCACATCGGTTTGTTTAGGGAACATCCCGTAAGAGTGATCGGTCCACCTGAAGCGGCCAGGTTTCTATCAGAGAGTAATTTGCATAATGAGGACAACAGAAGGCAGGCTTTGGGCTGTGAAATATACCCTTGACTTTATTTAAGCCTCTTTTTTTTACTAAAAAGCAAATATTACCTTGGTCATTCACTCATACGTATCCAGTAAGATATACATACATACTTTATTTAGTAATAGTGCATTTTATGCCAATACTTTTCACCCATTTGTGAGCACAGAAAAAGATTTACTGTTAATCTTCACAGATTTTCTTGTATTCCATCCAAATAAGTACATTTTGTTCACATATCTGGCTTTGCTTTCCACACCACCACCAAAATATATATATATATGTGTGTGTGTGTGTATATATATATATATATATTTTTTTTTTCTGGCATACAATATGTTTGGAATCTAAACATGCAAAAAAAATCAGTTATGGCTACTTGCAAATAGAAAACCAAATAATCAGTCATGCACAAGACAAATAGAAATGACATTTGTCCACCAATATCTGCGTTCTTCATATAATTAGTAAATCGAATGCTCCTGGTAGAGTCAGGAGAAAGCAGAGGCACTGAAGAAAAGACCTTGTAGTTTCTGTTATGCAACTGACTCCTCTCTCTCCCACCTCTCTGTATCTCCCTCCTGCTCCTCTCCCTCCCCTTCTCTTCTTTCAAGTTTGCAAATCAACATTTTTATTTTATATTCTGAAAAGTTATCATAGATATTAAGAATGCAATCTGAGTTTCCTAGGTATTGTCTTCATGCTAATTCCTTAATCATGGCAGTTATATATTTTATATATTGCTTCTTTATAAGTTTGACTTAAGACATATCAGGTATTTCTTAAGGCTTGTCTGGCTAGTGTGGTATAAACACCAGTGTGTATCAGCACCAATAAAATCCTTTGGCACAAATGTCCCCATGACATTGGACGATAGTCTCCAGGGTTATACACCTAACCTGAAGACTAATCTTGGTGGAATGACTTAATAGGCTTAAAATGTCATGCTTTGTGCATTACAGCCTTAGCGGGATTAAAAATGCTGTGTTTATTTTAAACTCCACATGTCCTATTAAATTACAGTCAGCTTAGTTACTTTTTCCTCTCCTTCCAGGATATTACCTTATTTTTAAAAGAGATTTTTGAAGTGAAATTTCTCATGTCAGGATTAATTAAATACAGGGCCACCAAAGCTAAACATAATGGAATGAGGGAGCATACTGTCAATAGAGCCAAAATGAAATGAAGAAATGGTAATGACCTAGAAACAACAGTGGTAAATCACTTAAGCCAAATCATATATTTCAAGTGCTGGATATTCCTACATTAGTATTTATTTGGAGTAGATTCTCTAGAGCAATATTTCCTATAGTAGTTCCGATAGAGCTACCCCATGAAAAAGGTTCCCACTGTTAAATAAGATGGAAAATATAAAATTATGTCTCTACATTTTAGAAATTTATAATGTACATTAGCCAAAAAACTCCTTAGAGAAGTCCTACAGTTGTGTGTTTTTTTTTAAGATATAATTAGTATACCATGGTCACCATTTTATTTTTAATTTTATTTTTACACTTGTTTTAGGGCCCAAAAGGAACAAATAATTTTATCCATGACAAGTATGGGCAAATATTCTTAACAATATATTGTTCCTTTTTCTTCTTTCTGAACTTTCTTTTACATCCCAGAAGACACATTCTTAAACACATATATTCATATACACACAAAAAAATAAGTTTATAATATAGAGTTAAGAGTATTCAGCTATTTTAGAGAAAAAAATAGCAAGTTTAAGAAGAATTCATACAAATAGTCACCTCAATGCTGAAGAATTAATCTTAAAGTTTATAACTTATTTATTTTTTTTGTTTTAGCATTTTTATTGAGATATAATTTAAATTTTACCATTTAAAAGTGTATCAGCAGCTGTGCGACGCAGCAGGTTGCCTAGGACCAAACCAGAGAGGGTCGGACCTGCATTGTCACCATGTGCCCACCATCCAGATAACATTGCTGACATGTACACATAAGGAACTGTTTGACATTGAAACGGGGACTCAGAACTGTTGGACATTGAAATTGGGACTCAAACATTTTTTATTATTATATGTTTATTTCTAGTCTGCAGAGGCAAGATTTTTTAAAGGAAAGAAATGGGGGAAAAATAGATACAGAGGCAAAGAAGCATTGAACAGACTGTCAAACTACAGCAGGAAGGCAGGGGAGGTTGGGGGGGTGCTGTAAGAGTTCAACCGAAGGACTTGTATGCATGCATATAAGCATAACCAATGGATACAAGACATGGGGGGGGGAGGGCAGGTAAAGGCATGTACTGGGGGGTAGGGGAGGCTGGGGGAGGTCAATGGGGAAAAAAAGGAGACATATGTACTACTATTTGTAATACTTCAAACAATTAAAAAAATAAATAAAAATAACAAAAAAAGAGAAAGGGAAAATAAATGCAGGAAATCTTTGAAAAAAATAAAAGTGTACACTTCATTAAATTTTAGTACATTCACTATGTTGCTTATTCTGTACTAGAAGCCCAGTGCATGAAATTTGTGCATGGGGGGCGGGGGCACGTGGGGTGTCCCTCAGCCCAGCCTGCACCCTCTCCAATTTGGGACCCCTCAAGGGATGTCCGACTGCCTGTTTAGGCTTGATCCCAGTGAGATCGGGCCTAACCACTCCCCTGCCAGCCTGATCGACGCCTAACTGCTCCCCTGCCGGCCCGATTGCCCCTAACTGCCCTCCCCTGCCAGCCTGGCCTCCCCCAACTGCCCTCCCCTGCTGGCTTGATTGCCCACAACTGCCCTCCCCTGCAGGTCATCTTGTGGTGGGCATCTTGTGTCCACATGGGGGCAGCCATCTTTGACCACATGGGGGCGGCCATCTTGTGTGTTGGAGTGATGGTCAGTTTGTATATTACTCTTTTATTAGATAGGTATTTTATATAAATGGGATTGTACAATATGTGGCCTTTTGTGGCTCGCTTCTTTCATTTAGCATAATGTTTTCAGGGCTCATCCATGTTGTAACAGTACATTCCTTGTTATAACTAAATAATATTTCATTGGATGGGTATACCACATTTTGTTTATTCTTCACTTGATGGACATTGGGTCTTTTGTTGTTGAGTTGTAAAAGTTCTTTATATATTATAGACACTAGACACTTATCAGATATAAGACTGACAAATATGTTCTTCCTTTCTGTGTGTTGTCCTTTACTTTCTTGATAGTGTGATCCTGCAGTAGATTTTTAAAGAATATTCATTGACATTTAACCCCAATTTTTTAATACAATTTGATACCAATGGAAACACCTTGATAGATGTTGTGATAGGCCACTGTCAGATGTTCCCTTTTCTTGGATTATATATATAAGGGCCCTAGCAAAGGAAATTGAGCTATAGAAATACAAGAACGGACAGAAGGGTTCATATTTCAGTATGGTAAAAAGATCTAGGCAGTCACTGTGATCTGTATATAACATATTAGAACACAATTTCAGATTATCTTAAAAATTTTATTGTTTTATTAGTCCATGACAATGAACTGATATAAATGTGGGTGGACTATATTGCCTTGGTTATTCTATGAACCATAGGAGAAAAGGGGTTGAATCAACCTTCCATGCTATATAGCATGGCTATATCTCTGCCTTTCTCAACCTAAAAATCCCAGTGTGAATAGGGTGAGAAAATGTCAGGGACAGCAAAAGATGAAATAAAGAGGAGAGAGAGAGACCTTTCCAATATATAAGACTAGACCTGAGAACCCTCAGGAGAGAATTCTACTCTGTAGAAGGGGCACTCCTTAGGACTTTGGGTGGGATGATTCAGGCCGTTACTTCAAACCAATGGGAGCTGCAAACATAAAGGGAGCTCCAGGTATTTTACCTCTATCTATCAACCTTACAACAACTTTGCAAGGTAGAATGCTTTATTTCCATTTTACAGTGGAAAATATGACCATCAAAGAGGCCAGTGATTTGCCCAAGGCCAGACAGATAAAGGGTGTGGCTGGGACCACATGCCATTTAAAGAGAACAAACCAATTCTGTCTTAGTGTTCCAGACTAAGTTTTAGGATATAGTCCATTTAGAGAATAAACTATTGTCCATTATCTGATGTGCCAGGGCAACCTAAGGCAAAGAGCAATCACTTTGTCCTCATTGGTCCTTACAGAAAAAGAATTAATGATGCCCAGGTGCTCCTTCTCTGGCACCCAAGACACTTACTTACAGTGCTTACTAAGCTAACAGGATGCTAGGTGATGTTTACAAGTCTGTCTTTCTTTCCCTGAGAGTACAGAGACCATATAATCTTGTCTCCTTTGTGTTATTGGAATTTAACACAGTGCCTGACACACAGTAGGGCTTTCTAAACACTTTAGCCAAAAACAAATAATAATAATAAGCAATTGCATGGGTAAAAGATACATAAATAGTGAGAACTAATAGTTATGCAACTCTTACTATGTGCAAATATTATTCTAAATACTTTTCATCTTTTTACTCATAGAAACCATATATCAATAAATAAGTACTACTAAGTATTTCTTTGGGCAGATGAGGAAATGGGTCTATAGTCCATGCTCTTAGCCACTGCACTAAGTGGCCTTTCCTCAAATGTGAATCAAAAGCTATAATGGAATATTAATCAGCCATAAAACAGAATGCAATCTTACCATTTGCAACAATATGGGTGGACCTAGAGGGTATTATGTTAAGTAAAATAAATCAGACAGAAAAAAACAATGTGATTTCACTTATATGTGGGATCTGAGAAAACAAAGTAAATGAACAAACAAAACAGAAACAGACTCATAGATACAGGGAACAAACTGATGGTTGCCAGATGTGAGGAGAGTTGGAGGAGCTGGGTGAAAAAGGATTAAGAAGTCAAATTCGCAGTTACAAAGTAGTCATGTTATAAAGTACAGCGTAGGGAATATAGTCAACTAGGGGCCCAGTGCACGAATTCGTGCACTTTGAAAGGAACTGTGGGCTCCAAGGCTGCAGTGGGCAAAGGGGTGGGTCTCGGCCCATCCCCCACACTCCCACCTAGCCCCTCCCACCTCCACTGTCTGCTGGCAGCCCAGCTTCCACCACCATGGTGCTGATGGCGCGGAGCTATTGGGGCCAGTGCCAGCAGCGGGTGCGAGCAGTGGCTGCTGCCCCAATTGCCCCTCAGGAGCAAGAGGAGGTAGAGAAACCCTGAGGGGTGATCAGGGCCGGCAGCTGCCACTCACACCCTCTGACGGCCCCGAGCAATTGAGGCCAGGGCCGGAACCAGCAGTGGTTGTGAGCAGCTGCTCCAGCACTGGCAGTGGGTGCGAGCAGGGCCAGTGCCTGCAGCAGGTGCGAACCAACGCCGGGTGGGACCGCGGCGCGTGGGAGAAAAGAATTTTCAGTAACCACCAGAGGCTCACCCCAGTTACAGCAATCAGTGCCCCACCTTGATCTGGCGCCCCCACTTATCTGCTCCACCATCCTGCTGCGGCCGACGTCATAGTGACTGGTTGTTCTGCCATTCAGTCTATTTGCATATTAGCCTTTTATTATGTAGGATACTGTTGTAGTAAGTATGTATGGTGCTAGATATGTACTAGACTTATAGAGGATCACTTTGTAAGTTATACAAATGGCTAACCTCTATTCTGTACACCTGAAACTAATATTGAATGTCAACTGTAAAGGGGGAAAAGTGCTTATTTACAGTTGCCATAAAATTGAGAGGATTTAGAAAGAGTCACCTCCCAGCCCATCCCTGAGGTCCTCTTGCATCTGTGGTCCTTCGCAGATGCATATCCGACTGGTGGTGGTATGAAGAATGCTGAAGAACAGGTACTTTGCTTTCCCCTTTCCTTTCCTCCAGGGGTGACTAGCACAGTCTGAAGAAAGGCCAGGGGCCCTGCAGACATCACCTGTGACACCAAGTTTCTGGGGACAGCGCAGAAGCCAGAGTTGGTTCCAGAGAGGTCGGATACCCAGAATGGTCAAAGAAGGGGTGGCTCAGGTGACTCAGCAGATGGACAGCACCCTAGCAACAGTGACCACACGTTTTAAGTGTACGTGCTCTGACCCTGAAACTGCACCTCCTCTTTCAACTCACCTTGACATTGTGTCCTTGTTTGATATGCATGTAATAAAATGCAGGCCAGTACTACTACTTAGCTAGGGCCAATGCTAACTGGAAAAAGGGGTTTAAAGTCGTCCAGGATTATTCCTGTTCTTAGGAGATAAGGAAAACACATGTTCAAGCATCGTTCTCCTAGTGATCTTCTGAGGACTGCAGAATGAATCTGGGTCTGAATTTCTTGAGGCAGGCACAGCTGATGCTCTTTCCACCCTGACATGCTGCTGATGACTGCAAGTGTGCTGATTTCTCTCTCACAGCACCAAAAGTTGAGCCACGTTTCAGCCCAGACATATATCCCTGAGTGTCCAGGTTCTCAACTCATCATTGGGATTATAAATCCAATGATTCACTATTACTTAGTTGCACATGCCAATCACCTGGGAAGTTTAAAAATACAGATGCCTGCATCCCACCCTCATGCAGTCCAGTTCTGATGTCCGGGGATGGAGATTGGGTAAAGGGATTTTTAAAAATCTCCCAAATTATTCTAATGTGCAGCCAAAGTTGAGATCCACTGCCCTAGATGGTAATTTATAAGCTGCTCAGGCCCAAATTAGCAGTTTTACTTTACCTAACCTATTGACGAGCAGATTCCTGTATCTTGCAAGAATAAGGTCTCAATAAATACATAAATAATAATTCTTTTCTTATTACTCTTCACCTGAGGATATTTTTTTCCATTGATTTTCAGAGAGAGTGGAAAAAAAGGGGAAAGACAGAGAGAGAAAAACATCGATGTGAGAGAGACACATCGACTGGTTGCCTCCTGCACTTGCTCTGACCAGGACTGGGGATCCAGCCTGCAACCGAAGTATGTGACATTGGCTGGAATAAAACCCAAGATCCTTCATGCTGGCCCACACTCTAACCATTGAGCAAACTCGCCAGGGCTCAATAAACACTAATTCTTATTTGCCATAACTGTGCATGTGTGTGTACACACACACACAAACACACACACACACACACACATACACACACTGTGCATCACAAACCCACAAACTATAAGTTAATAAAGTTACAGGAATTTTTTAGTTAATTGAGAATCAATCTCAAATTCTCTTTAAAAAAAAAAATCCTAATTGAGCCCTGTCTAATCAGTGGATTAGAACACTGTCCTGATACAACAAGGCTGCAGGTTCAATCCCTGGTCAGGGCACATACAAGAACCAACCAATGACCTGGCCAGGTGGCTCGGTTGGTTGGAGCATCGTCCTGTACACCAAAAAGGTTTCAGGTTTGATTCCTAGCCAGGGCACATGCCTCGGTTACCGGTTCAATCCCTAGTCCTGGCACATAGGGGAGGCAACCATCAATGTTTCTCTTGCACATCAATGTTTCTCTCTTTCTCTCCCTTCAAATCAATAAGTAAGAAATTTAAATATCAAAATAACGTTTCTTAAAAATGCCATATCAAATGGACAAAATCAATTCTTCCTTGGATATTTAGGTGTTTAGGATCCCAAGCGCCCCACCCTTGGTCCCAATAAAGGCAGAGCCTGAGGCTCTAGGACCATTTTAGTGAGTAATACTGTCTCTCTTCTATATATCCATAGTAAGTAGTAGGAGGCTTACATATGAAAATTCAGGCTTTACTCAAAGGTATTTTATTTGATTAAATCTTAGTTATGAATTTATTTTTTAACAATATGCCTCTTATCTCTCATAATAAAAAGTCATGGCTGATTAGATTAAAATAATGCTTTATTGTGGCCTAGTACTTTCACAGGAGACTCTGCTCTTGCATATATGCTCTCTGTTTAAATGTAAGAGAAATTGTATAAATCATGTTTTGATTAATGGATTCATCTTTGTAGATTTGCAGGTATCTATATCTATATCTATATCTATATCTATATCTATATCTATATCTAATCTATATCTATATATTTCTATTGATTTTTAGAGGAAGAGGAAGGGAGAAGAAGAGAGAAAGAGAAACATCGATCCATGTGAGAGCAGAACATTGATTGGCTGCCTCCTGCACACCTCCTACTGGGAATCAAGCCTGCAACCTGGGCATGTGTCCTGACCAGGAATTGAACCAGAAACTATTTGGTGTACAGGATGCTCAACCAACTGAGCCACACTGGCTAGGGCACAGGCATAGATATATAGATATCCCCTCTTTTTTCCCCCATTGACCCCTTCTACCCCACTCCCGACACCCTCCAGGCCTTCACTGCCCAATTGTCTGTGTCCATGGATTACACATATCTATACTAATAAAAGGGTAATATGCTAATTAGACCAGATAGACCGGACATCTTCAGGACGTCCTTCCGGACAAAGCCACAGTGGTGGGGGCCGAGGCAGAGGCAGTTAGGGGCAATCAGGCTGGCAGGGGAGAGCAGTTAGTGGTGATCAGGCCAGCAGGGGAGAGTAGTTAGGGGCATCAGGCAGGCAGGGGAGGTTAGGGGTGATCAGGAGGCAGGCAGGTGAGTGATTAGGAGCCAATGTTCCCAGATTGTAATAGGGCCTAACCAGCAGTCAGACATCCCCCGAGGGGTCCTGGATTGGAGAGGGTGCAGGTCGGTCTGAGGGACCACCCATCCCCATGCACGAATTTCATGCACCGGGCCTCTAGTATGCATATAACCTATTTGGTTAATCTCTTCCAGCTCCCCCTCCTCCTCTCTTCCCTCTGAGATTTGTTCAATGCTTTCATGTCTCTGGATCTATTTTGTTCATCAGTTTATTTTGTTTCATAGATTCCATATATAAGTGAGATCAGATGATACTTGTTTTTCTCTGACTGGCTTATTTTGCTTAGCATACTCTCCAGATTCCTCCAGGCTGTCTCAAATGGTAAAATATCCTTCTTTTTTACAACTGCATATTATTCCATTGTGTAAATGTATTACACCTTTTCTATCCTCTCATCTACTGATGGGCACTTGGCTGTTTCCAGATCTTAGCTCTTGTAAATAACACTGCTATGAACATAAAGGTGCATATATTCTCTCTGATTGGTGTTTCAGGATTCTTAGGTCCTATTCCTAGAAGTGGCAGTTCCATTTTTTATTTTTTTAGGAAACTCCATACTGTTTTCTATAATGGCTGCACCAGTCTGCATTCCCACCCTTAAAGGCCTTTGGAGAAACACCTTGAAGACGAAGGTATCCCATTACCTAAGAAGGTAATGGATATGTTAGGACACGTGGGAGGTGGATGGGAAGGGAGGGAAGGTAGGCTGTTGCAATACCTTGTGGTGTGAAGGTGCTTGGTATACCTAAGAAACTGGAAAAAGAATATTCTGACAGACTCAAACAATGAAACAGGCCATATCAGGCAAAGAGGCTAGAGAGAGACATACGTTCATGTCTGCTTCTCTGTGGAGGTTTGATCTGTTCACTCTGTTGATTATAAGTGCCTGACATTATTAAGCATCTTTGATTGTAATGTAAGTGCCTGCCATTAAGCCTTGGATTGCCAAGGCATCCATTTCGAAGTCATCCATCTCAAATAAATGTATTGCCAGCTGCATGGCACAGTTCTGGCTAAACAACTCACTAAGGAACCAAGCTGCCCACCCTTCACATTCCCCTCTTAGAATGCCCTGGGTAACCTAGATAACTGACTATTTCACCGATCCCATTTTTCCCTCCCCACTAACAAAAAGTGAACCTGCAATACCCTAAGCACCCCAACCTTAGACAGAGTTTTAGCTCTGGGCTCCCTCTCTTTCTAACTGTGACCTCACTGTGTGGTCCTTGGGCATGCTGTGTCCTTCACCTTCCTGGATTTGAGAGTAATAAGCCTTGGTTTTTCAGAGACCCCTGACGGTTGTTTCTGAGGTGAGTCTTGTAATCCTGAGAACCACAAGGGAAGTCCGGCCAGAACTTTGGTTGGCGAAATGTTTGTGGGGGCCCACCACAAACGGTGAGGGCCCAGGTGAGTATCCCAGGCCTTCCTAGCTGACCGCATCACTATTAATAGGCTGAAACCTACATGAAACACTGTTATAAACATCAACTCCTCTTCAATCTGTTTTGGCTCTGTGGTATAGGTCAACTATTTCCACAATAATTCTCTGTAATAAACCACCCAAAACTTAGTGACTTGAAACACAATTATTTGTTCTGTCTCACACATCTGTGAGTTGGCTTGGAACTGGCTGACCTAGGCTGGACTTGGCTCTAAGCTGCAGGTTGGGGCCAGATTTATTCTACAAGTCTCTCATCTTCACTTGGCCAGTGAGCCATCTGGGGTATTTTCGTTCATCATCATGGCAAATTTACAAGTGGATAACACCACCTACATATGCACATTGCAAGCCTCTGCCTGAATCATGTCTGCTAATGTTCCACTGGTCCAAACTCAAAGGCCCAGGAAGTGTCCTTGTCTGTAGAAGTAAGAAATACAAGGTGTTATGAGTTAGATGGCTAAAATCATGGATGTGGAGAGGAGTGGGAAGTTTGGTCCAAAAAGTTAATCTGCCATAACCACCAAGGTGATGTTTTGTTGATTAATTACCTTAGATTGTCCTGGTCATCCAATATCACCTTTGCTGTTTTCCTGTTAAGAGGTCAACATGGCCTTTGTTGACCCCGACATTTCATCTGGTCCTTGTCCTCATTTGTTGTATGAGTTATTCTCCTAAAGAAAGGTCAAGAACAGTAATTCCTATACATTTACTTAGGGAAAACATCTGGAGAGTTGTTTTTGTTCTTCAAATTTCATCTGGATGTTTGGCATTGGGTCAAAAGTATCACTCTGAAAAAGTTTAAAAAGTGAATCTAGTTAGTCTGTTACTTCCTCTCCACTTTATAATAATACACAAGAGTCTCACTCAAATGCCACCCCTGGGATACATGCTAGGAATCATGTTATAGAGGAAAGAGTAGGATAAATTTCCTCTGATGCTCATTCACAGTGAATTTCCTTATAAACCTAAACCAATTGGCCCACTTTAGAAATAATCTCACACCTTGTTTTGCACATTATAGTGAGGTTCTGATGTGCAGGAGAGCTTTGGCATTCTTTGATTTAAAAATCACAGTGTCTACTCTGGCCAATGACCACTGGGTCATGACATTCAATCATGTGTCATTTCTGTTGAGATACATATTTGAAAGTCATGTGTCACCATCTTGGTGCCACTGTTTTGTTCTCTAATTGCTGTCTCATATACTTTTCATAGGAAAAATTAAGTTTAATAGCAGTGTTTGCAAATTTGGAAATTTTCCAAGTGTCTTGGTTATAACCCATAGGAATGCTTGGAGTAAACAGTAGTAGTTCACATTCATTCCTCCTCACATCGTGAAGTTTTCTACCCCCAATCCTTGATCCCAATCTACATGACACTATGAAGCTTGGAAGGTCTGGATTGAGGGGTGGGAGGAGATGATATTTTTGTTGTTGTTTCTGCTCATATTGTGTTTTAGGTAGAAAATTTTAAAAAAATTAAAGATTTCATTTAATGACAAGATTTATCCCTTAATTCGCACAGTAGATCTTGAAAATTTTAACTCAGGGAATTTTTTTTTTAAATACCATAATTGGCTATAGAGATCAGTGGAAGATGAATTGGTCTTATTAGAGAGCAAATTATCTTATAGGAGTTTACCTGGTTTTGAGAAAAGCTGTAACATAAACAAAAGAAAAGGAATATAGAAGGTGACCTTGGGAAAAAGCCAAGCATGAATAAAACCTGAAAACTTTGTTCTTGACGTTAAGTTATGGCTCTTATAATGCTTCCAGAGAATAATAAGCCTGAATCCTGATGCAACTCAATAGGACCTTAGAGTCTGTCTTCTAACAACTCCAAGGCTATTCAAACAACTGGCATCTAAATTGATTGGCTAGTCTGCTCTGTTGCTTAGAAAAATAAATTTTCATTTTGCAGGCAGCCTTCCCTATTACCAAGCTCTGTTTCTGCTGCTCACACATAGTCTGTTTGCATTGCCTACAAATAACCACCCTCAATGTCAAAGATGTTCCTTTCTCCACTTGTTGAAGCATTTACTGAATATTTTAGGCCTAGAGGCCTACAAACCCCATCTGTCTAGCATAGCTCAATGCCACGGACATAACCCTGCAAGGTACTTCCTATTGCAGATGGAGAAGGGTAGATGGGACTTTAAAAATATTATTTTTCTAGACCTTTTCACTCCCAAAGCCACAAAAAGCCAGGCCCAAGCCTGGACATAGATACATAGTTGCTCCAAAAAAATGTACGTTTATATTTATAATAATAAAAGGGTAATATGCTAATTAGACCAGATGTCTTCCGGATGTCCTTTCTGACAAAGCCAGCATGGGAGGGAAGCCAGCTCCGGTCCCAGGTGCCTGCGGGCGGCCCGAGGAAAGCTGGCCCGTTTCAAGTGCCCATGGGTGGCCTGAGGGAAGCCAGCCCGGGTCCCGGGTGCCCATGGGCGGCCGGAAGAGGGAAGCAGCCTGGGTCTCGGGTGCCTGCTGATAGCTGGAGGAGGAAAGCCGGGGTCCTGGCAGCCCGGGTCCCAGTGCCAGAGGAAATCAGGTGCCGGCAGCTGGGAGAAGGAAGGCCTGCTCTTGCATGAATTCTCTTGCATCAGGCCTCTAGTTACTATATAAGATCATTATTATAATATGATAGCCCAGCTGACTCTGATGTTAACATGTAACAATAAAGTTACACAATTATGGCTTACTAGAGGCTCGGTGCATGAATTCATGTATGGGTGGGGTCCCTCTGGGTAGGCTGCAGGGATCGGCCAAAACCTGCAGTCCAATGCCGCCTGTAGCTCCTACCTGCCACTCCCGCTCATCCCGGCCCCACTGTGCCTGCCGCAGGCTCACACCTAATCAGTCCTGATCAGGAGAGGCTTGCCAGCCATTAGCCCTGCGTCTGGCACCCTCCCAAGGGGAGTGGCCTGTGGGATCAGGCTGAAACCGGCTCTCCAACATCCCCTGAGGGGTCCTGGATTATGAGAGGGCACAGGCCAGGCTGAGGGACCCCACCGGTGTATGATCGGGCAGGGAGGGACCGTGGGAGGGCTCCAGGGCATGTCTGGCCCATCTCATGCAGTCCCGATCAGCCGGACCACAGCAGCAAGCTAACCTACCAGTTGGAGCATATACCCCCTGGTGGTCAATGCTCATCATAGTGACTGGTCGACCAGTTGACTGTCTGCCCCCTGGTGGTCAGTGCAGCAAGCGGTTGAGCAGCCTTAGCATATCATTAACATATTACACTTTGATTGGTTGTTCAGTTGTTCTGCCACTCGGTCTATTTGCATATTATCCTTTTATTATATAGGATTGTTGTACTAGAAAGTGTTGGTGCTTCAAAGAATTAATTTCCAAGTTACCTCCAAACCAATATTTTGAAACATCCCTATGGTATATGTGAAGATTTTTAGTTGTGGCTTGCAAAGTTTATTTTTACAGAAGTAAATTATTTCAGGTTTTTAGATAGAACCTTAATGTTTAGAAAAGAAAATTGAGAATGCTATTAAAACAGATGAATGGGCCCAAAATGCCACCTGTTAAGATCACTTCTGACCCTATGATATACTTGGAAGGACAATTATGCAATTCTGGGGCTTCTGGAAGATAATTTCCAAATTTATTTCTGTTTACTACTAATCAAGATGAAAGCTAACTTTAATTCAGTGTTCTAGTTTCTTTTCTTTTCCTAGTTCTCCTGCTAGGTCCATATTCTCTTGAATTCACAAGTTGTATATCATTCATTACAGTTGGGTTGCTTCTTGAGATTTAAAGAAAAACACTTATAAACACCCAGTTTTTCACCTTGAGTATGTGAGTTAAATTTTTCTAAAGTATATTACATATTTTCTAATGTCCTTAAGCAGTATGCTAAATGAATTTTAATATTTCTTGGTTTATAATTCTCATATTAGAAATAGTAATATATGCTATTATACTTAATAATTAATATACTACAGTATAAAGGGCATGGACTGTGGAGTTCATGGTATACAATCCATTTAAGAGCTGTGTTCTTAAGCAAATAACCTATCTTACTTACTTAAAAACAAAATTTTTATATCAAAAATCATACCTAATTTGTAAAGTTAAATATAAAAATTGAGTAGAATAATGCCTGCTACATAATACTGGAACTTTTGAATGGAAAGTGTAGGGAGAATGAGTTGATAGCTGTCCATACTCCCCAATTAGAGACTGAATTTCCATGCGTATAGATCTATCAAATGAGATTATTTACCTTTACCACCATTCCAGGGCCCTTCTTGAGTAGGGCTGCAATACATTTCTAGCTAGTACCAATACAAAAAGCTGGCCCGTCTCTATTGCAGGTCAAGGGATTCGCTCATCTGTTGGTTGCGTATTGTGAACCTCTGAAAGGCCAGAGATGTTAGGTGATGGAGATGTAGTAACATAAGAAAGGAAGGTGACCGGCATAGAAAACTTGTTTATCAAGTTACTTGTTGCCCTTCATATCTACTGGGACCCATCTATTGTATGTGCCATTTCCATCAAACAATAGATTACTGAGGCACTACATGGGGGATCAGATGGAGTCATGTGGGCTCAGGTTACATAGCCACTCGACATCCTATGGCCAGGAGCCCAGTCTCTACTAGGCTAGGAGCTGCTTTGCCAACAATGAGTAGTTTCTTGCCACATCACATAAGTCTAAGCCTTGCTCTGGACTGCTAAGCGTCTCTGCCATGACTGTTCTTTGAGAATGGCATCTAATCATTATGGATACAGTTGGCTCCAATAGAGCTGCTGAACTTTGTGGGCCAAGTGACAGGGCCAATAGCACTGCAGCTAGAAGTCAAATGACCCAATTCTTGAATCCCATATGAAGAGCCTGCTTTTTAAGATTATTTCTAGACTTCAAATATCTTAGTGTAGGTTTTCTGGAAAAGCAGAGCCGGAGACAAGACCTTGCTTATAAGTCATTAGTTTTGGGAAGAAATCACAAGGAACAGAGGTCGGGACTGGGAAGAATAGAACTGGAAAGTAGGAAAAACCAATCCATGAGTTATTGTCTCGTTGCTCACACAATGGGCAACTGGGCTCCATCTTGGCTTAGGACTTTCTGAAGGTGAACTTCAATGTTGTCCACCTAAGGGCAGAAGAAGGGACTATTTATCCACTGACTCTGCCCTGTGGGTCAAGGGTGGCCTCCAATGGTGCTAGATCCAAGTTTGCTTATGTGTAAGAACAGGTGAGTGTGCTCCCTTGGGTGTTCATGTGGCAATTCCAGAGAAGGCTGAGGACTAAAAGGGATTTGTATGATGCAACTCAAGCAAGGGGCTTTCAAGTTATACCTGCTGCAGCTGGTCACTGCACCCACTCCTACAGTAGAAAGGCAAGGCAGACATGTACCTGAAGCAGGGAAGCAGTTTTCCCTAAACAAAATGGCTGCAGCTAGCCATGCTTCTTTAATAATCATAGCAAAGTAATTACGATTGCTTTTATATTTTTTGTAAGCATTACTTTCTTGCCATTAGCTATTATTTCTTACTGACACTTTGTGCTTTTCTTCTTTTTTTTTTTTTAAAAAAAAAGTATTTTTATTGATTTCAGAGAGGAAGGGAGAAGGAGAGAAAGATAGAAATATCAATGAGAGAGAATCATCAATCAGCTGCCTCCTGCACACCCCTTACTGAGGATCAAGTCCACAACCTGGGCATGTGCCCTTGACCGGAATTGAACCTAGGACCCTTCAGTCTGCAGGCCAATGCTCTATTCACTGAGCCAAACCAGCTAGGGCACTTTGTGCTTTTCTAGGGCAGGGCATTATTTTGAACTTTCACTAACCTTGTTTCTCTTCTAGCATGAGTTTGAAATCTGGTTGTATCATTGGTTAGGGTTATATGTAACTTGGGAATAAATAGGTCCTGAGTGGATGCCTGAGGTGATCTTTAAAAAGCACATGAGGATGTTAAGTAAACTTATTGCGGCCATAATTTCACAAGATGTATAGGTCAAAGCATTATGCTATACTTCTTAAATGTATATAGTGATGTATGTCATTTATATCTCAATAAAACTGACTTTTTTAATTTAAAAAATGACATAATTTTATGACTTTTGATATGTCTATTTAGCTTCATAGAGGCCCTTTATTTCCTTGTAATTTCTCATTCTCATGTTCAGGTTAAGTGAATGGTCAGAGTCAAATTATAAACTAACAGGGGCTATTGTTTTGACTTAACATGGGCTATTGTGACTACGTAATGTAACCTATTATTATTACTATTATTATTTTTAAAGAGGGAAAAATTTTAAAAGTTTCATATTATAGCATTTTGCTAATTACTTTAGCTTTATTTTGTTATTCAAGAGATATATCCAGTATGCATATATGAAATTAGTACCAAATTAATACCAATTAGTACCAATTGATTTTTGTTCAGGTTCATTAATTTTTTAAAAACAATTAAAGGGCTGTTAAGCCATATATAAGACAATGGATTATTAACAGAACTCCCAAGTATGGGATTCCTCATATATGTCCCCAGGAAAGAAAAATATTTATTTTGAAAATAAAAAAATAAAATCAAATATCTGCTTCCCCCAAAATGCTTTACAAAAAATGTAGTAAGGACAAAAATAATAATGGGGAATAATAAATAAATTCCATTTCAAATGACTTTTACCTTTGGTACAGGCCCTAATAGTTCAAATTAAGCAAAGATTAAAATGCAAATATTGCTTTTGTTGCTGGCTGGATTTCCAGGGTCTTTGAAATGTTTAGAAAACAGTCTACACATTTCATTTCCTTTTTATTTGGACAGCACATTGTTGTCACATTTCTTTGATTTGCACATCTGGAATCACTAAAACATACAGCTGGGAAGAGCTGCCAATGATATTTTGTTTTCTTGACTAAGAATTAGAACCTTGGCCTGACCAAAGGGTAATTATCTAGGTGTGTTAATGATGAAATCCTGAGGAGTGATGACAAGATGAAGACTCAGGTACTGGTGGCCATGGGCTCTGGAAATCAGTTTGTCACTATCCCTCTCTGAGTTTTATGAGATGCTGCTGATACCATACTGCCTTTGTCGAACCCCGAGTCTCATGTCCGCTCACACACACAGAATAAATCATGGCCCTCCCTCTCTGTGCTGCTCAGAGCCTTAGCCACACATGCAGGAGGTGAGAGAGAAGAGCTTGGCCCACTCCTGCCAGCAATTCACCACAAGTGCAGTGACGGGATGCATAAATCAACAGCGAAGGGCCATCAAGGAATCACCTTGGGTGGCTGGGGAAAATAGCAGACAAGCAGGTGGAGACTTGACAAATCCAGTGGATTAGAAGCAGTCCAGGAAAGCAAAGAAGAGAATGCTATGACAATAATTTTGTTCTGATATCTCTAAACTTCCCTTTAAAACAAATGAACATCTCATGCAAAGATATTCTGATGAATACAGGAAGTTAAATTGCTCAAATAGACTTCTTTTTTTGTCATTTAAGAAAAGGGAATGTAAATTGGTATACTTGGAAAAATTATTGGCAGTGCTTATTAAAATTAAACATAAGTACGACCCAACAATTTTTTTCCTGGCAACATAGAAATGAGTGCCTAGTTCCATACAGAGGAACGCACAAGAGTGCTCATACCAGCTTTATCCATCAGCCCCAGACTGTAAATAACCCAAACATCCATCAGCAGTAGAATGGTCAATTAATTGTGGTATAATCATAAAGTGAAATATTAAAAGCAACAACAAAAGACAGAATACTGTTACACACAACATGGCTGGATCTCATAGTAATGATAAGTAAAGGAAGTCAAATGCAAAAAGAGTACCATAGCCCCCCACATATTCACTGTTTCTCTCTGTGTGTTTTCAAGTACCCATGTTTTCAGTTACCCATAACCACGATCTGAAGATATTGAGTAGAAAATTACAGAAATAAACAATTTATAATTTTAAATTGCTCATTGTTCAGAGCAGTGTGATGGAATCTCATGCCATCTCCTGACCTCCTCCCACAATCCCCGTCCACCCAGAATGTGAGTCATCCCTTTGTCCTGCATATCCATGCTGCATTCCCTCTCCACTCTGGAGTCAGTTAATAGCCGTTTTGCTTATCAGACCCACTGCAGAAGCATTGCAGTGCTTGTGCTTACATAACCCTTATACCCTTATTTTACTTAATAATGGCCCCAAAGTGGTGTTGCTGGTACTTGCATATGCCAAAGAGGAGCCATAAACTTTATCATAGGTATGTATGTATAGAAAAAAGCATAGCATATATAGAGCTCAATGCTCTCCACAGTTTTAGGCATCCACTGAATATATTAGAATGTATCCTTAGTGGAAAAGGATGGGGGGTGCTCTGTACAACTATATGATTCAATTTATATGAAATTCAAAAGTAACCTAAACCAATCTACTGTGATTAGAGGTCGAATCAGTGGTCTTTTTGGAGTGGGAATTCTGACTTAGGGAGCATTGCAGGGTTCTTGAAGTGTTTAAATCTTAATCTTGGTGTGGCTTATACAGAAATATACATATGTTTGTTAAAATTCTTCAGGTTGTATACCAGATTTGTGTCCTTTACTGTAAGGTATATCTCAAGCAGAAAGAAAAAAAAAACATAGTGGTGAACTCCAATCCTATATAATAAAGAGTAATATGCAAATTAACCCTCATGCCCTCACAAGATGGCTGCTTATGACCAGGCCAGCAAGGGGGTTAGTGAGGGATGACCAAACAACTGAACAAGCAGGCTGCGTGGGCGACCAGGCTGGCTGGGGGGGGGGGGCAGTTGGGGGCGACCAGACCAGCAGGGGGGCAGTTGGGGGCAACCAGGCCGGCAGGGGGGGCTGTTAAAGGCGACCAGGCCAGCAGAGGAGGGCAGTAAAAGGTGACCAGGCCATCAGGGGGGCAGTTAGGAGTGACCAGGCGGGCAGGGAGGGGGCAGTGGGTGGTGACCTGGCTGGCAGTGGGGGGTAGTTAGGGGCAACCAGGCTGGCAGGGGGGGCAGTTGGGGGTGACCAGACCAGAAAGGGGGGGAAGCTGGGGGTGACCAGGCCAGTGGGGAGGGGGGACAGTTAGGAGTGACCAGGCCAGCAGAGGGGGGCAGTTGGGGGCAACCAGGCCGGCAGAGGGGGGCAATAAGAGGTGACCATGCCAGCAGGGGGCCAGTTAGGAGTGTCCAGGACAGCAGGGGGGGGCAGTTGGGGGCGACCAGGCCAGCAGAGGGGTGCAGTAAGAGGTGACCAGGCCAGCAGGGGGCAGTTAGTAGTGACCAGGCTGTCAGGGAGGGGGCAGTGGGGGGTCACCTGGCTGGCAGTGGGGGGCAGTTAGGGGCAACCAGGCCAGCAGGGGTGGCAGTTAGGGTTGATCAGGCTGGCACGCAGAGGCTGTAAGGGGCTATCAGGCCAGCAGGGGGGGCAGTTAGGGGTGACCAGGCAGGCAGGCAGGTGAGCGATTAGGAGCTAGTGGTCTCAGATTGTGAGAAGGATGTCTGACTGCTGGTTTAGGCAGGGATCGGGCCTAAACCGGCAGCTGGACATCCCCCAAGGGGTTCTGGATTGGAGAGGGTGCTGGCTGGGCTGAGGGGACCCCCTGCCCCCGTGCACAAATTTTGTGCACTGGGCCTCCAGTAATACATAATTAAAGTGTGAAATTACTATTGAAATTAACACTTTATGCCACTGTCTTATTTGAACAAATTTCCGTTGTGAGGGGAATTCTTAAATTAACTATGTAAACATTTCTGGACCCAAACAGCCAAATGAGTGAAGTCACTTGGAGGCTAGTGTTCCTGTTACACTGATGTCACTCTCTAATTGTTGAATACCCTTTTTAGCAGCTGTCTTCATGGGCTTGGGATGTTATTTAGAGTATACAGAAGAGGTCAGATGTTTGTCTTTTGAAAGTGTCCTAAGTTTTATTATATATACAAATAATTTAAAAGCACTTTAGACGGTACAGAGGATTTGCAATGTGACTAATAACATTCCTGTTGTTTTTAAATAATAAGGCATGCTTGACTTAAAAATGAGAGTAATTATTTTGTCTGGCTCCAAAAATTTTCCTAAAGAAAATAAGGTTTCTAAAATGAAAAAAAAAAAAAAAAAGGTTTCTAAAATGTGCAGAAATGTGTTAGCATCAAAGATAAGAGGTTCATAGCTCACCAAAGCTTCACATGTTTGCACAATCAGAATGAACTTGGCTCTTGGAACTCAAACAAGTCCAAATCCAGAAAACGAAGTAACTTCATATTTAATTCAGCAAATCTGACAAGAATTGACCATTGTATGCCCTTATTCTCAGGCGGTATCACCACCTTAATTTACTTTAAGGTAGGGAAGTAACCATGGGAGATTCATCTGTATTCCAGAAAAGGTCTCATCTCTATGTCAGAGATAAATGCCTCCTCTTTGCCTTCAAGAGGGCTGGGGTTTATAGAAGTGACACGTGTAAGTCACCTTTCTTCCAGTTTTCAAATCATCTATTTTATTTAATCAAGTCAATATACATACATTCTCTAGTCTCACATATTTCATGATTATCTTGCCATTCTCACTTTCCTATTTAAAAAGTGTGAGAGCCAATAGACAGGGTTGCCCATTTTACTACCTCCTTGCAGGGTGATAATGAAAGAGGTGCTTGATGTTTCTCAGTCTCCATTTCCATGTTTGTGAACTGATAGTGATATAATACCACCTTTCCAGTATTGGGGAGTTTTTAAGGAGCATTCTTGGCTAACGAGCAGGGAAAGGCCTCCTCTTTCCTAGGCCTACCTTAATTCTTCTGCTTTCATAAGAGGGGAAACTCCAAGATGGGCCCGGGAGGATTTTCTACAAGTTCTTTTAGTTTCTGCTCTAGATAACATTAGGTAATACTCACATATTTCCCACATTGGATTCTCAGTCATTTTTCAGTTAGGAAGCTTCTTTCTGAGAATTATATATATAACTAAGCCAGTAATGTGTAGACAAAACTGATACAGTTACCTTGTCATCTCTCTGAGGACAAGATGACTGACCTCCCTATTTTATGCTTGAGTGATTGATGATGATGACATCCATCCCATCTCATTTCTTATATGGGGCCCTGAGATGAGATGTCCTATCCTTCCTAATAGAAGTATGACACAATATCAGCATGTAGCAGTTCTCATGGCAGAGCAAGGTGTTTTGATGAACATCTTTCGTTCTCTCTTCTTAAGGTAACTTATAAAGCATTTCTATTGATGGAGACTAGAAGGATGTAGTACTCGTAAACATGTAATGCATTTTTATTCTGGGCTGTTTTGCTCATTTCCATTGTAGCAAAGCTTTAATTTCCTAGGCATAAATTCATTCAGGTCATTGACTCAGAGACCATCATTAATGAGGATTATTTTGGCTACTAATAGAAACTTGCCTTATTGTTGAGTTTACTTAATTTCTAAATCTATGATCTTTCCTTGCATTAGCTTCTTAAACAGAGTCAGAGGAGTTTGTTCCATTTTATTTATTCTAAATTAACATTACCCATGAACTGAAATGTGTTCAAATTCACCTTAGATTTTTGCAACCAAGGGTGACACTCCTGGCCACCATAAACATCAAACCAAAGGACATATAATATATAATTCTGAAGTATACTATCTGCCTTCCCACGAGAACAATACATTTCATGGGAATTTTATTGGCTCTAATGGGCACTAGGAGAACATTAGTTGGTTTAATTAAAATGCACACATGTAGCCCTAACTGGTTTGGCTCAGTGGATAGAGCATCGGCCTGCAGACTGAAGGGTCCCAAGTTCGATTCTGGTCAAGGGCAGGTACCTTGGTGGGCACATGCCCAGTAGGGGGTGTGCAGGAGGCAGCTGATCGATGTTTCTCTCTCATCCATGTTTCTAACTTTTTATCCCTCTTCCTTCCTTTCTGTAAAAAATCAATAAAATATATTTAAAAAATGCACACATGTAATTACTAAACCTGATGTTAACACTGTACAGTCTTTTATTAGGCTCAAGGCAGTGGTCCTCTTTGACAGTCAGTGTCCCTTGAAGGGATGCCCATTTTGGTTTGTTTCTTTAATTTTTGTTTTTAACAACAAATGCAATAAATAGAAGTTTAGGAGTCTCAGTTAAACCAGTAGAACAAACAACTACAGACATTGGTTTACACACAGAGATGTGCTGACAAGTTAAAGGGAGAAAACACAGCAGTATTGGTAACAATAAAGTAAGTCAACTCATACTTCAAAGGTAACAACTGGGCAATGTGACTTTTCTGGCAGAACTCACTCCTGGGCAGAGTTTTGACATTGTATGAGATTTATCCAATAAATCTCAAGGTACAGTTTTAGTCTTGCATATTCATTCCTTAGTTATTACTAACTCTTCCTGTATGAACCTGAAAATCAAGAGCCATAACTCAAGTTAAAGAACTTTCCATTTGTTTATTGTGAGATTCATCATTGTTATGGTTATCTGTACCAAGCTTTCATCTTGACTTCCCTGAGCAAGGGGCACTTGTGGGACTGCCCAGTTGCCTATATCAGTGGATGTCAAAGAGTGAGTGCCTTGCGGTACTATACCAAAGGCTTCCTTGTGGGTTCTCTCTATTCTTCTACATGGGGTTGGATTCTCTTCAAAGGAAGTGGACAAGGTTGCTAAGATTTATTTCAGTTGGGTGGCCTCAGGGTAATTAGGATATACTTTAATTACTAATGAGACATTTAGAGGTATGCAGAAACTTAAAAAGAAACTTGAACTACCTATCTACTTTACATGCTTCACATTTCTTAGCTTCCAAAGGGCTCAAAGACTGAACCTATCTTTCTCCATTCAATAGTCTAAATAATCGAGATGTGCAGTATAAAAATCAATTGCTTTGACATTTTCAGCATTCAAAATACCAATGAATATGACTGAATATTCTGCCATGATAATAGAAACTTTTGGTGTACTATTACATATTCCTTTACAAACTTTTTTTTTTACTTTTTTTAAATATAATTTATTGAGAGCTAGTTTAGGATGTATATGGACAAATTATAATTAGCATTTTATTTTTGTTAATAAAACAGTTGATCACTTCCAAAATGAACTGTATGATCTACTCTCTAATGATAGATAATGTCCAAGCATGTGGTTTGTTCTGTAGAAATATAAACTGAGAGCCCACATTTAATTTCCACATGCAGCCTTCCACACAAAGGACTGTAATACAGGCTCAGTCTCCTCCAGATTTCTGCAGAGGTTGATTTGCTTTCCAGAAAAGAAATATCTTGCATTTCAGATTCTAAATAATGCAGAAGAGCAGAGGAGCATAATGATTCTAGATAAAGGCTATTACTTGTAACTTTAGCCTGGGGAAGTAATAGCCTTTATCAGAAATAATAGGGTTATGGGAACAAAATTAGAAAAAGATTGACTGAAGGCCTTGGGACTTGGTATCCCTCTGAGTTATCCTATCTAATAAAAGAGTAATATGGAAATTGACCGTACCTCTGCTATACCCACAAGCCATGCCCACCAGCCAATCAGGAGCGAGTATGCAAATTAACCCAACCAAGATGGCTGTGGCCACAGAGAGAGCAGGAGGCTTGGGTTTCCCTGGCAATGAAGGAAGCCAAGCTTTCCACCAGCCCTGGCCTACCTTGGCCTCCGCTTAAGACTACAAAGTTTCAATTATAGAAGATAAATAAATCCCAACAAAAATGGCGGCAGCCACGGAGCGAGCAGGAGGCTTGGCTCCGCTCAAGGCTACAAAGTTTCAATTACAGAAGATAAATAAATCCCAGATACCAGGGCTTCTGCTTGGGTCGCTGGGGGGTGTGGCTGGCCTGCAAACCACCACAGGCCCCTTGCCCAGGCCACCCCATGCCACAAGGGAATGCCGACCCTGATCCGGGATACCCTTCAGGGCAAATCAGCTGGCCCCCACCCATGCACCAGGCCTCTATACTATCTAATCCTCCTATCTAATAAAAGAATAATATGCAAATTGACCATCACTCCAACACACAAGATGGCTGCCCCCATGTGGTCAAAGATGACTGACCTCATGTGAACACAAGATGGCTGCCACAAGATGGCCAGCAGGGGAGGGCAGTTGGGAGGGATCAGGCCTGCAAGGGACAGCAGTTGGGGGCAATCAAGCCTTCAGGGGAGGGCAGTTAGGGGTGACCAGGCCGGCAGAGGAGGGAAGTTGGGGGCAAACAGGCTGGCAGGGGAGCAGTTAGGCATCTATCAGGCTGGCAGGGGAGTGCTTAGGGGGTGATCAGGCTGGCAGGCAGAAGCAGTTAGGGGCAATCAGGAAGGCAGGCAGGCGAGCAGTTGGGAGCCAGAAGTCCTGGATTGTGAGAGGGTTGTCCAACTGCTCATTTAGGCCCGATCCTGGTGGACAAATTTCATGCTCCAGGCCTCTAGTTTTTCAAATAAAGACTCAAGAGACATCTCGAGAAACTGTTCCCAAATGGATGCTATTCTAGAAACTCAGCTCATATGAAACTATAGAGACTTTTTGAAAGCCCCTTGCTAGGAACCCTTGTTAAGGGCAGGGCCCTGAGAAGTTCCTCTTGATTTGGCTGATATGGTCAAGAGGTTGTGAGACATGCATTATGGCTGGTATGGAATCCAAAGGTGCCTAGTTGATTAGGCCAAACACAAATTCTAATTCCTTTGCAGTAATCTGATAAAAGGTGCATCCAATAATGTCCATGCTTCTCCTTTAGAAGTAGTTAACTTCAAAAAGAAGACCTCTCTGGGAGATTCCCTGAATTAATGACACATATTCTTTCAGACTCACATTCAGTAGAAGTCAGAGCTTCAAACATTACTGACTTCAAGCATTATGTTAAACTAGAGGCCTGGTGCACGAAAACTGTGCATGTGAGGGGGGGGGGGAGGAGTCCTTCAGCCTGGCCTGCACCCTCTTGCAGTCTGGGACCCATCGCTTTTTACCGACAGCCTGCTCACTGCTCCTTACCGCACAACTCACTACTCCTTAGTGCTGCTACGGTGGCAGGAGAGGCTCCCACCACCGCCACTGCGTTCGCCAGCTGTGAGCCCGGCTTCTGGCTGAGGGGTGCTCCTCCTGTGGGAGGGCACTGACCACCAGGGGGCAGCTCCTGCATTGAACGTCTGCCCCCTGCTAGTCAGTGCAAATCATAGTGACCAGTCGTTCTGGTTGTTCTGCTGTAACAGTTGCTTAGGCTTTTATTATATAGACTAGAGGCCCGGTGCACAAAATTCATGCACGGGGGGTGTGTGTCCCTCAGCCCAGCCTGCACCCTCTCCAATCTGGGACCCTCAAGGGATGTCAGACTGCCAGTTTAGGCCCGATCCCACCAGGATCGGGCCTAAACGGGCAGTCGGACATCTTTCTCACAATCCAGGACTTCTGGCTCCCAACTGCTCGCCTGCCTGCCTTCCTGATTGCCCTTAACTGCTTCTGCCTGCCAGCATGATCACCCCCTAAGAACTCCCCTGCCAGCCTGATTGATGCCTAACTGCTCCCCCGCTGGCCTGGTCACCCCTAACTGCCCTCCCCTGCAGGCCTGGTTGCCCCCAACTGCCCTCCCCTGCAGGCCTGGGTCCCCCCCAACAGCCCTTCCCTGCAGGCCCGGTCACCCCCAACTTCCCTTCTCTGCCGGCCTGGTCACCCCTAACTGCCCTCCCCTTCAGGCTTGATAGGCCCCAACTGCCCTCCCCTGCTGGCCTGATCAACCACAACTGCCCTCTTTTGGAGGCCTGGTCCCTCCCAACTGCCCTCCCCTGCTGGCCATCTTGTGGTAGCCATCTTGTGTCCACATGGGGCAGCCATCTTTGACCACATGGGGGCAGCCATCTTGTGTGTTAGAGTGATGGTCAATTTGCATATTACTCTTTTATTAGATAGGTTAGAGGCCTGGTGCATGGGTGGGGGCTGGCTGATTTGCCCTGGAGGGTGTCCCGGATCAGGGTGGGTGTGCCCTTGTGGCATGGGGTGGCCTGGGCGAGGGGCCTGTAGTGGTTTGCAGGCCAGCCACGCACCCCCAGTGACCCAAGCAGAGGCTTTGGTATCTGGGATTTATTTATCTTCTGTAATTGAAACTTTGTAGCTTTGAGCAGAGCCAAGTCTCCTGCTTGCTCTGTGGCCACAGCCATTTTTGTTGGGATTTATTTATCTTCTATAATGGAAACTTTGTAGCCTTGAGTGGAGACCAAGGCAGGCTAGGGCGGCTGAAGCTTGGCTTCCTTCATCACTGGGTGCAACTCAAGCCTCCTGCTCTCTCCAGCTCCGTGGCTGCTGACATTTTTGTTGGGAATTTATTTATCTTCTATAATTGAAACTTTGTAGCCTTGAGTGGAGGCCTAGGCCGGCCAGGGTGTGCGGAAAGCTTGACCTCCTCCATTACCTGGGAACCCCAAGCCTCCTGCTCTCTCCATGGCCGCAACGATCTTGGTTGGGTTAATTTGCATACTCGCTCCTGATTGGCTGATGGGTGTGGCTTGTGGGTGTAGTGGAGTGATGGTTAATTTGCATATTACTCTTTTATTAGATAGGATAAGTCTGAGATACCTGTTTAAATCCTACCAAAATGAGTTAGCTCATGCAAAGAGTAGCACAGAACCAGAAACTATTGTTCCTCTTCCTTTTCTCCTAGCAAGCACATGGGAAAGATGTAAGCATTGCTATTAAAATTAGCTTGTGCATGTAAAAGCACATCATTGAATATATAAGTATAGAATTTTAAGATAGTATTATTCTGCTAGTTTATTTTTTGTGCCCCACTGGACTAAAAAAATAAAAGCAATTGTTTAGCAGATTTTACCTGGGCTCTTCCATGTAATTACTAATCAATTTCATCAATATTATTCAGGCAAAATTTATTCAGATTGAAATCCATAATAATAATCTGATGTATGTACAAAATTTACATACAGAATTGTTCATCAGTATTTTATGTATTTATAACTTTTAAAATTAAAAACACTTTAATCAGATAAATGCAAATTAAAATGACAATGAAGTATCACCTCACACCTGTCATCAACAAATTAACAAATGACAAATGTTGGTGAGCATGTGGAGAAAACTGAACCCTAGTTCACCGCTGGTGGGAATACAGACTGGTGCTGCCATTTGGAAAACAGAATGGAGTTTTCTCAAAAAATTAAATATGAAACTGCCATTTGACCTAGTGATCTCAATTCTAATATATATATATATTCTTAGGAATATGTCCTAAGAAACCCAAAACACCAGTCAGAAAGAATGTATGCACCCCTATGTTCATAGCAGCACAATTATAATAGCTAAGATCTGGAAATAGCCCTAGTGCCTCTCAGTAGATGGGTGGATAAAAAGCTGTGGTACATTTACACCATGGAATTCTATGCAGCAGTAAATAAGAAGGATCTCTTAACCTTTGAGACAGCCTGGGGAGAACTGGAGAGTATTATGCTAAGCAAAATAAGCCAGTCAGAGAAAGACAAGTATCACACGATCTCACTTATATGTGGAATCTAATGAACAAAATAAAATGATGAACCAAATAGATCCAGAAACATAGAAACATGGAACAGACTGTGAAATCTAAGAAAGAAAGTGGGGATGGGTGGGTGGATGGGAAGAGATCAACCAAAGAACGTGTATGCATATATGCATAACCCATGGACACAGAATAGGGTGATAAAGGCCTGGAGCAGGGGCCAGGGATAGGCTAGAAGGCATCAATGGTGGGAGGGGGGGAAAGGGATAAATGTAATGCTTTCAGCAATAAAGATTAAAAATAAAAACTTTACTTGTTCAACAGCAGAAGACTGGTTAAAGAAAATTATAATGACCCTCTATAATTTAAAACCATTTTCAAAATAGTAATTAACAACTTAGAAAGGTAATCATGATTTATTTTTAGGTAAGAGAAGCAAATTACAAAATAGTAGGTAAAAAGTATATGTAAAAAAATACACGTAAACACACATACATATAGATGAGGAATTTTTTTAAAGACTTGTAAGAGTGATAAAAAACATACTAATAGTACAAAAATTTTTTACTTCTCTACTTTAATGTATTGTATATATTTTCCACAACAATTATTGGTATATTATCTTATATAATAGGAAAAATAATTATTACAAAAGAAAAGGATCAACACAGTGAAAATAATTAATTAAGCTGGACATTAGAGATTGTGTAGACAAAATACCTCTGGCTGATTGAATTTTCCAGTTTTTCATCAGTTGTTTTGATTACGTTGGCATAGACTCATTTGCCAACTTAGAAGCACAGACTTTCAGAAAGTTTAAACAAAGAAGATGTAGATAACAATAGTAGAGGATGTTAATTTTTCCAGTAGACCCCCTTATCTTGTGCCTCTCCTGCCCGGGATGAGTGTCTAGCTGAGGTTATCAACTTAGTCCGCACAGGGCCACATGAACGTTTGTGGTGGAGGTGGCCTGGTGGTCTTGTCAGTGGTGAGTGGTCTCAGACAGATGTCCAAGAATCCAGATGTTAAGGAAGATTACTAATTGTAAAGATAAAGGGATATTTCATATCATTCTAACAAGGAGACACAACAAAGCAATCATTAAAAATAAGTGGCTACAGAAAAACAATCATCAGAAGGGTATGCTTAAATCATTTTTGCATATCTTAAAAGATCAGACTCTAAACCACACACCAGGCATTTTTTGAATGTCCTCTTTCTTAAACTAAAAATCGAAATGATGTGAGACATTATCCCAAATCAGAAACTAAATTGTCCTTGGACTTTTGCCACATATTCACTTACCACCAGTAAATCATGGCTAGTTGACTTATCTTGAGTGGATTGTTTTTTGTACTACATTTCCTATTAAGAAAGACAGTGAACCTGCAAGCATTCTAGTAGGTGCTGATCTCTCTTTTATTTTTTTGTTTGCTATACTCATTTATTTTTATTTTCACTGCCATATTTTATTTGTTTATTTTTAAATATATTTTTATTGGTTTCAGAGAGGAATGGAGAGGGAGAGATAGAAACATCAATGATGAGAGAGAATCATTGATCGGCTACCTCTTGCACAACCCCACTGGGGATCGAGCCTGAAACCCAGGCTTGTGCCCCTGACCGGAACTGAACCCGGGATCCTTCAGTCCGTGGGCCAACACTCTAACAACTGAGGCAAACAAGGCAGGATTTCACTGCCATATTTTAAGCAACCTAGAAAATGCAGATTTTCTAAGGGTGGTCACAACACTCTCTACCAAGAAATATTGTAGACATTCAGAGTAAATGTGAAATCCTAGAGACCCTTTTTATGGTTTAAATTAAAATATGTTTTTATTGATTTTTGAGAGACAGGAAGGGAGAGAGAGAGAAACATCTATTAGTTGCCTCCCATATGCACCCCGACTGGGGATTGAACCCAAAACCTGGGTATGTATCCCTACCGGGAATTGAACCAGTGACCCTTCAGAATCATTGACCCTTCAGTGCATAGGATGATGCTCAACCAACTGAGCCACACCAGTCAGGGCCTTAGAGACCATTTTTAAAATACCATACCTGATCAAACATTGACATATAATATTTGTTCATTCTATTTTCTTGTCATTTTTGTTATCTTCAAAAAAACATATAAAGTGCATGATGATAGAGACTGAGCTGATAATCTCCAAGTGTCAATAGAACATGGCACCTCTCCATTCATTGCTTGCTTCTTCTGCAAGCATGCCTATAGATGTAGGCCTGGCCCTAAGTGCTTGGGGTGGAGCTATGCTTTCAAAGGACAGTATTAAGTATGACTGAAGAAATTTTCTGATCAAAGAGATTCTGTTTCATTATCTAAGGAAGCAGCATATTATAGACTAAATAAATAATAAATATAAAAAGGATATTTTTAAAAGCTGGCTTCAGACCTACTAGATAATTGACAGTATGTCTGGGGAAGCCATTTACCTACAAAATGTGATGTCCTTGTTATCCTATTACATGTATAACATTAGCTACATACTTCATCCCCAAGGCAACCTCTGTCCCCAGCATTCTTGATTTCTGTTGTGCAAGTCCACTTTTCTTTTAGTCCATAGCAGTTGCGAGCTTATAACATAGTATAGAAAGTATTTATTTATTATGTGTTTTATAGTCTCCTCCTACTAGAATAGAAGGCCCATGGAGATAGTGCTAATCTCTGTTTGGTTCATTGATTTACCACCAGCACCTAGGGCAGTACTTACCTCATAGAGGTGCTCATTACATTTTCTTAAGTGAATGCCTTATGTACAACATGCTCAAGTCAGACATTGTAGAAACTTATAGATATAAATCATTATTTTTTATAACAGAGTTGTTAGAATGAATTCTGTAATGTGACCTCCTTCATTAAGATTGCCAATACACTCTCAAGAAAGATTGCATAATTCTCTTCCCAAATTCTAGGGCTCCTAATTCTGGTGCTCTGTATTTCTCTTCTCTCTGAGCTGAGCTTGAGCATTGAGGATCAAAGCAAACCTCCTTAAATTACCACCTGCTTCAAAGTGTGTTGCGTTTTACACCAATGTCTCCCTAGAACTGGGTAGATTTTTTTTTTTTTTTTAATTTTTTTAAAAATATATTTTATTGATTTTTTACAGAGAGGAAGGGAGAGGGATAGAGAGTTAGAAACATCGATGAGAGAGAAACATCGATCAGCTGCCTCCTGCACACCCCCTACTGGGGATGTGCCCACAACCAAGGTACATGCCCCTGACCGGAATCGAACCCGGAACCCTTCAGTCCGCAGGCCGACGCTCTATCCACTGAGCCAAACCGGTTTCGGCGGAACTGGGTAGATTTTACAAAATGTTTAGGAAAGTGATTTCTTTCTTTGAGGCAATCAAAAGACTACTCTTTATGAGCAGTGGAATAATTTGTATTTGCCAACATTTTTGAGATACTAAATTGTGTTTTGCTTTTAGTGCTGTCAGGGAAACAAAACATATGGGCATCCATTCATGCATTTTTCTCTTTTTTCTAATTTTTAAGAAAGAGGCCAGGTCTTGCCCCACCTTTCTTCAGGTGCTTTCTCAAAATGCAAAATCTTTCAAATAATCTCTCCCCTGTTTGTTGTGATCACCTAAGCTTATTGTGGAGCCTATGTCAGACATTGCAGAGGAAGTGACAGGAAGGTGCCGAAACTGGTTTGGCTCAGTGGATACAGCGTCGCCTGCGGACTGAAGGGTTCCGGGTTCGATTCCGGTCAGGGGCATGTACCTTGGCTGCGGGCGCATCCCCAGTGGGGGGTGTGCAGGAGGCAGCTGATCGATGTTTCTCTCTCATCGATGTTTCTGGCTTTCTATCCCTCTCCCTTCCTCTCTGTAAAAATATCAATAAAATATATTAAAAAATAAAAAAAAAAGGAAGTGACAGGAAGGAGTTTTCATTGAGGAAAATCAGGATTGGATGTGGGTTGCAAATTGTCTAGGGTCTGACTGGCCATTGCAAGGACTTTAGCTCTTGATTTGGATGGGAGGCTATTAGAGGTTTTTGAGCTGAGGATGGCATGTTCTGACTTTCATTTTAACAGGATCACTCGGATGCTTCCTTGAGAATAATCTGAACTCCAAAGAATGTAGCGGGGAGAAGAGTCTTGGCAAGAGTCTTGGCAAGAGATGGCGGTGGCTCAAATCAAAGTGGGGGCTGCAGAGTTGGTGAGAAGTGGTCAATTCTTGGGAGAGGAGGCCTTTGGGTGCTACTTTTTAGCAAGAATTCGAGGTGGGAGTGTTTTGACCCATTTAAATTTTCAGTGGTCTGAACCCCTTCAGCATGCATTGCTGGGATGGGCGGGATTTGAGTGTAGTCTGCAGATGTGAACAGGGTAAAGCTGGCTCACACAGGCTTTGAACCCATGACCCTGATCTCATTAGCTTCTGCCCTAATCAATTTAGCTGAATGTGGGCCAAGAAACTACAGAGAGCCCTGCCCCTCTTCCATCACTTCCTACACAGTCTAAGCAGTGTCTGCCAACTTCACATAAAGTCCTTTGTTGTTGGAACAATATTAAATGTCTATAAAATGGATTTGGAAAACAAAGCGAAGTTTACAGAGAATTCTGCCAATACAACAGTGAGCCCTGTCCATCTTGGAGGCATGTAGCCATTCTCAAAACTTTATAGGTCCATTCCGTTAGTCTTTCATTATTGAAAACAATTAAAATTTTCTGAATTTGCTCACTTTTACACAAGGGCTCAATCACCTTCTGGGCACACAATTGTATATTCTAACAAGCTTACATGAGGAAAAGAAATACCATTCATTATGGCTCAAAGAGTAATGAGAGACAGAGATAACCCCACTTGAATAATAATTTTTAAACCCTTCTTCACCCAAGGCGCAATGTTCCTTCACAGGAGAATAGTCACATGGGGAACATGCCAATTATAAGGCAATTGGTTTGTTTTTCTAGCAGATTTGCTTTATTAGGAGTCCCCTAATGTGTTACACGTTCTGTTACAAAGTGTGACAATCTATGGTGCATTCTGGGGATTTCAGGAAAGGGAAAGATCTTGCGAATTATTATCTATGACAGAATTATAATTTTACAAATGATTAATCTCAATCATCCGTCTCTTTTTCCTCTTGGGTTAAGCAGGAAAATTATATCCTGCAAAATTAGCTGTCAAAATGTGAGCCTGTGGTTTTGGAGTCATTGTACATCAGGAAAATGAAAAGGAGATCTTTATTAATGAGCTGGATTAAATAAATAAAAAGGTTATTGTAGGAGACATGCTGCTCTGTTGCTACAATATGTCTCGTGATTTCCCAGCAGTCAGATAATATTTACCAAATTGAATCAGGATTTGATATGACTATTACTTGTTTCCAGGGATATCATATCACCTAAGTATATTTTCACCTATGACTTCCTTTTGGACTGGATGCCAATGGTAATGCATTGTATGGTTCTTTGTTATTCTATTATGCTGACTGTAGTTAAATATTTTGATGATAAGCATTTGGAAAGTATCTTAAAGTGGGGAACATTTTCCATCTACCACCAGACCAGAGCAGAAGTCAGAAAGCAGCAGTTTAGGGAAGAGGAGAGGACTTAAAAAAAAAAATTGAGAACCATGTAAACAAATTAAGAAATCCTGAAATCAGCCTTTTCACCGGACATTACTTTGCAACTTCAGTACAATTAAGTATTATAAGTTGGTATCATTCTTATGATCCATATCACCTATTATTTTGACTTGCATTACATATGTATATGCATCCTCTTCCCCCCAAGCTAGACTGCAAGTTTAATTCCTGGAATATAGTAGATGATCAATAAATAAAAAGGGCAGAAGAGAGAAGGGGATATTGAATAAAACAGATAATTAAAAATAACAGTGGCTCATAAGTTGGGCTGTCAAGATACCTAATCACATGTTAACACTAAAACAATTCACATCGTGTTACTTCTTTTAACTTGGAAGGAAGAGTCTAGAACTATAAGTTTTCCAAGCACACAAAATAAAAATTAAATAAAAGGGGGCCTGCTGGCATGGCTCAGTGGTTGAGTGTTGACCTATGAACCAGGAGGTCACGGTTCTATTCCCAGTCAGGGCACATGCCTGGGTTGCAGGCTCAATCCCCAGTAGGGGGTGTGCAGAAGGCAGCCCATCAATGATTTCTCTCATCATTGATGTTTCTATCTCTCTTTCCCTCTTCCTTTCTCTCTGAAATCAATAAAAAATATATATATTAAAAATTTTTTTTTAAAAAGGGAGATTCTGTAGTCTAATGATGTCCAGGGCTGCCTTCATACACAAATATGTAGCTACTGCAGTCTTCTCTTTGGCTTTGCCTGTGTTACTGTGATATTGTAAAAAAGTAGATGTCGCCTTCACCTTAGGTCTGATGATCTTAACCTCATCAGTATTTCTAGACATCAGTGTCTCATGGGGAACATGCTAATTATAAGCCAATTGGTTTGTTTTTCTAGCATATTTGCTTTATTAGGGGTCCCCTAATGTGTATTTTAAAGATGAACAAGTAACCCTGAGGGTCAGCCAGAACTGAGGGTCCCTGGCTAGGGAGTGTTGCTGCTTTTGTTTCTGTGGACAGGGCAGGAAACGGCTTGACTTGACTCCCTTTGCTCTTTACTTGCTCTTGTTTTAGTTGAAGGAATGAGGACCCCACTCAAGTTACCTTAATGAGAAAGGGAGTTGATAATAAGGACACATACATGCCAGAACTGGAAAACAGTCACAAGATGAGGCAACCCTAGATCTACAAGTTCTTTCATTATCCTGAGCCACATCCTTTCTTTCTCTAAATCTCTCATCTCTCTCTCTCAAAAAAAAAAAAAAAAAATTCCCAGCACCTGGTGTAATGTTTGCTTTTCTCTCCATTCTCTATGGAAATACTTCCTTATTCTTCATGCACTCATTTTATTTTTGTCTATGACAGAGCCTCTACTTCCTTCTAATTTCTGCTCTCCAGAACTTCAGTTTCTACCTGAACCATGAGAACTGCCCAGACTCTGCACCCACTGCTAGCTACCTCACTTCTAAGAGAGGATCTGATGGGTTCAGCTCATCTTTTCACCAAAAGCTACATCTGAGTTTGTTGGCTAAATACCTTTGGGACAGGTGCCCCCCATCCCTTTAACTTGGACTGGTAGTTGGGAGTCATGTTGGCCAATGTGTGCCTCAGAACGGTCTCTTTTAGAGGCTACCTGGTATCTTGTAGACTGTGCCTCAGCATCTGCCACTTAGAGTCACTTATATATATTTCTCCACATGTCTCATCTTCTAATTCATGAGCTTCCAAGGAGCTGTTGCATTTTTATATTACCAGTAGTATTTAGCTGCATACTTGGCATATTTTCTTTGTCTAATCCATGCTTTTGACATTGATATGTATAATTATACTAGAGGCCCGATGCACGAAATTCCTGCAAGAGTAGGCCTTCCTTCCCCCTGGCTGCCAGCACTGGCTTCCCTCTGGCAACCAGGACCCAAGCTTCCCTCTCAGCCCTGGCTTTGTCTGGAAGGTCGTCCAGAAGGATGTCTGGTCTAATTAGCATTTACGCTTTTATTATTATAGATATTTTTCTCCCCTTCCTTCCTGACTTTTTTTTTTCTTTCTTCCCTCCCTCTCACTGTCTATCCTTCCCTTTCTTTACCCTTCTCTTCCTCACTTCTTTCTTTTTTATTATCTTCCTTCACAACATGTAAGGACATTCTATGTTAGAGACTGTGCTGTGCAAGGTAACATCAAAATTGAAAAGTCATATTTACTACTATCAAAATGCTCACATGGGCATGTGGGAAAGACATCTATAGTAAGATCTTATGTTTAAAATAGCATGTGCTTGTCCTTCTGGCATATTTTTTTCTTCCTTATCTCATACAGCTTACTAATTCCTTATTACTTCATTGCTTTGGGGATTTTCCAGGGCAGAACACAGAAGAAGCAAATGTCAATATTTTTGCCTGTTGTAAATGCTTATACTCATGGAAGGGATGTTGTATGTGTCCCAGAGGGGAAATTCAGAGGGGTTGTTCCTCTGAGAACAGGAAAGAGGAAGAAAGTCTCCCACAGCTGGGAGGAAGTATGTGTGTGGGGTGAAAGTTCTCTGGAGGCGTGGTTATCTTGTTCTTTCCTTGGAAACATTCCAGGAATGGATCCCACAGCAAATAGTTGTATCCTGCAACCACGTGGGGCTCCCAGGATCCCCACAGCATTGGAGTAACAGAGGTCTTCTACCTGCAGCTGTCATGTGACTGGGACATTAAGCAGATCAGGAGTAAACAGTGTCCAGAGAATCTATTTCATATCTTCTGAGGGATATCAGATGCTGAGACTTCTACACAGCAATGGGCAAGGAGGATTTTCTATTGAAGAGTGAAACAGAACTTTACAATGACTGTGAGAAGGGGCTTAGGTGAATTTAAAGGAAAAAAAAATACTATTTCTTATAGGAATGAGTTTGGGAAACCCACTATATATGTAAACATATGGCTGTGATATAGTATACTAATTTCTAATGGCAATAATGACGACGTATTCTGGAACCACAGAGGGAGGGGTGATCAAACCTATTAGGGAAGCTTTTGCTTCTGGGGACCACCAGCATGAACTTGTGCCTCGTGTCTCTGACTTTAAGGATAAACCTAAGTAAAACAACAGACTAGAAAAAATAAACAACAGCCCTACGTGCTATGGGGCGACAACACGATGCCTTGTCATTCCCAAGTCATATCAGCAAGATGCCAGCTGCCATGTAAGGCTGGCTAACTTTTAAAACAGAAGGCAGTGCTCCATTCCTCACTGTTCTCCCAGGTATTTTGTTGTTCTCCTAACTCATTTGACCTCTTAGAATCTCATTCACGTTCCTCTGCAGGGAAATGAAGAAATGTGTCAGAGGAATCCAGGGCAGATTGAATTTGTATATAGAAAATTACTTATAAATTATCAAACACCTTATAAAAGTTACATATTGTAAGTAGTTTTATTAGCACTAAAAAAGTTGATCAATGTTTCCTCCAACTAAGTATCTCAGGTCTGTTCTAAAACCTCAAACAAGACCATTTTAATACATCAAAAAGCATTCCTTGCTTAAGTGTTGTCTCATTCATACAACTATATATTTATCAATAAATATATGGGACCAGGCCCTGGGTTAGGCATTTTGTATGCAGTGGTGAAAAATAGACAAGGTTCTTGCCCTCAATAAGATTATGATCCAGTACGGGAGGCTAATATTATACAAGTTTGCAAAATTGTGGAAAATGCCACCAAGGTCAAGAATAGAGTGTTTTAAGAGAGAATAAGGGGAGTGATCTAAGAGAGAGCCCAGGAAACACTTTTTGAGAAAGTGAGGGCTGGTTGTCATCCTGAATGATGAATTAGGTCCAGGCAATTAGAGGGAGAAGGAGAAGGGGAGGGAGAGGGAGGTAGAACATTAGAGCTTTCCAGGTAGAGGCATAGCAAGGGTAAATTTATTTGAGGCAAGAATGTTTTGGTGTCCTAAAATAGCACAGAAATAGTGTACACATTGTTCTTAAATGCCTCTATTGTTAGTCATTTTTATGAGTATTAACATTTTAAAAAACTTCCCAGTGGTATTCAAATCGTGGCTGCATGAACACTTGCAAAAATAGTAAGGGACCCGTGAAATAGAGGTGAGAATGAGAGGAGGTTTGTATTCTATATGGACTGATTTTATATTTTTTGTGTATCTAGTACATATGAAATTTAATGTTATATAATAGCTTGTATGGAAATTAGGCTGATTTAGGTAACTCGCTTTCATCTTCCACTGGAATATTTAATGTAATTTTTACTGTCAATAAACACCCAACTATATTTCTTCCCTTTTCTGTCTTATAATAACCAAAGTGTTGATATTGTTTACAAGACCTGTTTTCCACACTTGATTAGCTCCCTATACTTAATGGTTCACAGGTAGGACTGTAAGTTATAGTTTAGTGTCCTCATTGTCCCAATGATCAAATTTTATGAATTCTCACTACACTAAAATGAATAAAAGTGAAATCAAAATGTACATTATATACTGTTTGTGTTTATACTTCTGACCCATTTAGGCAGATGTCTTTCAAAGCAGCATAGTCTAAAATACAGACTTATAATCAACTAGAGGCCCGTTGCAGGAAAATTCCTGCAATAGGGCTTCCTGCAGCAGTCTGCTTTCCTCCCTTCTCCCCCACCCCGCCTGCTTCCCTCCCTTCTCCGGAGCCCCGACTGCTTGCTTCTCTGCAACTTCGCTCCCTTCTACAACGCTTGGCTTCCTTCTTCTACGCTGTCTTCAGTCTTTGCTCTGCTCCTGGATATGCAAATTAACTGCCATCTTGGTTGGGTTAATTTGCATACTTGCTCCTGATTGGCTGGTGGGCATGGCTGGTGGGTGTGGCTTGTGGGTGTAGCAGAGTGATGGTTAATTTGCATGTTACTCTTTTATTAGATAGGATTGACACAAAGCTTCTTTCCAAAATGATTAGATCCAGCCAAGCAGACTCCACTCTCTACTGCCTAACATTTCATATGTTCATTGCCTTCATTAATGAATCTAAGCATCACCATGGAATGCCACCCACCACCAATTTGTACCCATTTGTGTAGCCTTCTGGTTGCACTATGACTAGGAGTTTCTTTCACAGAATTTTCCTTGACATTTCTTTCCACTCAGCTTCAATTACTATAATTATTGAAAACATGCTACAAAAGACACCATTAGAGTTTGCTGCAATCATATGAGTGACACTATTTCCCCAATGGCCAAAGCTGGAGCAATTTGAGCAACGAAATAATGTAGTAATAGATTATAACCCGAAGTATAAATATGCAGGGATGGGTAAAAGTTGGTGTAAACCAACCACAGAGCTTATTCTTGTATTATTGTATATTTATTAATTGTTATATTGTTTATTATTATTAACCTACTTTTGCCCACTCCTGTATGTATGTGTGTGAGTATATATATATATATATATATTCATACTGATATAAATACACTTTTGAATAAATACATAAATGGGAGAAAGGAACAAATCTCCCTTAGAAAATAATTCCAAAACGTTCCAAAAATGAAATAAAACAAAAGCTCCAGTAAGTGGAGCTTAAGTTTGGGCTGGACTTCCTGATACTTCCTAAGAAGACAGCATGGAAAGGTAAAAATTGTAAATTTATAGTGAAGAAACCAAAAGACACTACTTTAATCAAGTGATCCAGGCTAACATCGTCAGCTATAAATCATATTCATATCGTCTACCTCCTGATGTGTCCAGATGAGAAGGGTACTTCACCACCATGGTACCCTTGCCAAAACCATGACTCTGGTCCAATATGAGAAAAGGTTTGAGATAAAGTAAAATTTAGAGGCATTTTACAAAACAAATGGTCATCCGAAGGCCAGTATTATTTAAACTGTTAAAAGCATTTTTTACAAAAAAAACAAAAGAAATGCCGGGGCTGACCAGCAGCCCCTGAATGACTGATGAGCAGGTTACTCCAACACAGTTTCACTGTGTGGGAGAGGGCTAAGGGGCTTGCCAGCTGAAGAAGCCAGGCTGCCTTGATTGCCTGCCTTGTTAGGCCTTTATTGGAATTTTTATCTTTGATACAATCAGTAGGGTGAGTAATCTTGGGAGGACACATGTGTTTACATTGTCCTCTAGGCAAGGGCATCCAGGGATTAAGCATAAGCATTCCAGTAAACACCCGGGGGTCTGCACGTACACAGACTTGTTTGGAAAGGTCAAGGAATAAATAGGGGCGCCGCCTTCGACACTCCCCTAAGTCTCCCCTAAGTCAGAATTCCGATAAACAGGGCAGGCGGCCTTCCACACACTTTCCTTTTCTCAGAATGTCCTCCTTATAATTTTCCAACCAAGTTTCTTGTGCTCCCCAACAAGGAAAGACTGAAAAACTCACAGACCAGAGGAAGCTAAAGGGGTGTGACAATTAAGTGTGAGGAGGGATCCTGGGTTATCCTGGAACAGAAAAAGGCCATTCCTGGTAAAACTAGTAAACTCTAAATAAAGCCTGGAGCTTAGCTAATAGTAATTTACTATTACTATTAGTTAGCTTCCTTTTTTGACAAGCATGCCACAATTATGTAAGTTATTTATAATAGGGGAAACTGGGTAAAGTATATACAGAAATACTGTAATATCTTTGCAGATTCTTAAAAAACTAAAGTTTTTTAAAAGCAAAGAAAAAAAATTAATATGATGTTATTTTGCTTCTGACAATTAGATTCTTTATTAATGAAAAATTTTACAAGGTAATATTAACAATGACTAACCTGTTTTGATTGCTTACATTGTGCCAGGCTGTGGCCTAAGACTTTACATAATCCTGCTTAATGCTTACAATGTATAGATGAGGTAAATACTATGACTATTCCCATTACACATGTAGATGAAAAGGAGCCACATGCTAACTTGACAGCGCAAGGAAGGCCTGTGTGGCAGTCTTGCAAACTCAAAGACCTAAAGTAACTACAAAGGATGGTCTGAAATGAAAACTTTAACTAAAAGCAGTTATGGTGGATAGTCATATCCTTGGCTGGTATCTTCCCTGACAAAGGTCAGTCTTTACCTTAACTGAGCCTATTGTCTTTTTGCATCTACAATAACATATCATTGGAATGTCAAAGTAATTTTCCTTTTTTCTGGACACCTCAAAGCACAGGCAACACTCTGGAGACCACAAATCCCCTCATTATTATTGAGTTAATTGTTGACTGTTCACTGTCCTGCACCTACCTAAGTAAAAGAAGTATGTGTCTATCATTTTACTTTTTATCCAATCCCAGTGGTTTCCCAGGTTTGCTTTCTCCTGCTTCCCTACTCTATTACTAATGGAGTTCATGTAATCCACTTACATCTCCTCTTTTGATCGTAATGTATAAAACAAGGTAAAAAACTGCCACTTTCCAGAGCACTATCTTAATACTTAGAGATTCTGCTTCCTGGCAATTGTCTACAGTTTGGCTCAAATAATCTCACAAAATTCTTTACAGTTTTGAATGTTTTCTTATGTTAACACACAGCTGAGACCATACTTCAGGTCTCACATCTCAGGAATGCTACAAAGCTTTCACAGGCCTTAGAATCATCAGAAAGATTACTTATTTTCAGTCCCATTATAGTTTTAGATATTGAAACTCAATAGTATTTAATTCATTAAGAATTGGCAAACTTTTGTTAGACTATTCAATTGTCAAGAACTATTCATTATGTTTTAGATTTCACATGTAAGTAAAATCAGATGGTATTTGTCTTTCTCTGTCTGACTTGCTTCACTTAGCATAATACCCTCTAGGTCCATCCATGCTGTCACTAATGGTAAGATTTCATTCTTTTTTATGGTTGGGTAATATTCCATTGTACATATGTATCACTGAGCAAAAATAAATGAACAAATAAAAATAGAAACAGACTCATAGATACAGAGAACAGACTAGTAGTTGCCAGAGGGGAAGGGCATTGAGGGAGTGGGTGAAGAAGGTGAAGGGATTAAGAAAGACAAATTGGTAGACACAAAATAGTCCCAGTATTTAAAATACAGCATAAATAATATTGCCCATAATATTATAATAAGTATGTATGTTGCCTAATGGGTGCTTGAAATATTGGGGGATTACTTTATAAAGTATGTGATTGTCTAACAACTACACTGTACACCTGAAATGATTACAAAATAATATTGGATGTAAACTGTAATACTACATAATAAAGAGGTAATATGCAAATTGACCCTCACACCCTCACACAAGATGGCCGCCCCGATGTGGTCAAAGATGGCCACCACAAGATGGCTGGCAGGGGAAGGTAGTTGTGGGCCATCAGGCCAGCAGGGGAGGGCAGATAGGGGCTACCGGGCCAGTGGGGGAGGGCAGTTAGGTGTGACCGGGCCGGCAGGGGAAGGCAGTTAGGGGCAACCAGGCCGGCAGGGGAGGGCAGTTGGGAGCAATTGGGCTGGCAGGGGAGCAGTTAGGTGTCGATCAGGCTGGCAGGGGAGTGGTTAGGGGGTGATCAGGTTGGCAGGCAGGCGAACAGTTGGGAACCTGCAGTCCCTGATTGTGAGAGGGATGTCCAACTGCTGGTTTAGGATAAACCAGCAGTTGGACATCCCCCGAGGGGCCCCAGATTGGAGAGGGTGCAGGCTGGGCTGAGGGACACCCCCTACCACCCCCCCCCCAGTGCACGAAGTTCATGCACCGGGCCTCTAGTTGAAAAATAAAATTTTAAAAATGTATGTGTATGCACATGCTGTAAAAATAAACGTTATTGTGCCTGATATTTTTGCCAGTACTCCACCATCACACCTTTGATTTCTATGAACAAGAACACTGGCTACTGTGTTGTATCTCCAGTGAGTAATTCTCCCCTGGTCTCACTCAGGGTTGTTCTCACACAGAGGGGTCTTCATTGTATACTAGCGCCTGACTGCATGAATGTGCTGCTTCTGGAAGATTGTTCCAAATCAATCATTCCTGATGTTGAAAATTTACATTTGAAAAGGCTGTTCTCCAATGCCTTGGACACAACTATCAAAACAGGGGAAAAAAAGTATAATGTCTGCTTCCATTGTTGTTGGGATGGTGGTGGTGGCAGTTTTTTGTTGTTGTTACATGAATCTAAATTGTCAATTTAAACATTTTCATCCTGAACTGACCCAATAAATTAATTATGTAATCTTTGTATAAGAACCTCTAAGGGGGAAATAAATACAATCAGAAGCACAAATAAGGGAAAGTTGTAGTGGGGGGAGGGAGAGAGAAAACAAGAATGAGTATTGGGAGGATAAAATAGATAAAATCATATTCACACCTATAATCTGTTCCAGCCCCCAGCTCACGTCTTTTGTAAGTAGCTTCTACAGCCTCTGAATGTGGCCAATGAATGTTCAGACTCTTCCAATATGACCCTGCTGTTTGTCTCACCAGGCTGTTTGCATAGCACGTAAATAAATAGAAAACTCACTTGATTATTTTCCATAACTATGCTAGCAAAAAAGAAAGTTAATGAAGGACACCGCAAAGGAGTATGGTGTGTTGAATAAAACACTTTCCCCAGGAATTGAAAGACGCCTCTGCATTGGAGATGCAGCAGCTTATCACTAATTCAGAATCTCCCTCCAGCCTCAGACTTTTGTCTTTCTTCTTCCTGGAAGCCGCACTTTCAAGCGCGATGGCTTGCTTTGTAGGCACTGTGCTCTGGCCAGCCTGAGCTCAGAGGAAAAGGAGCGAGAGAGTTCATTAGGGATATTTCATAGTCCCTCAGATCGCACGGCTTCTGTCTCATCTTCACAGATCACACTGCTCCTGGAGAGACTTTCTTTATTTTATTAGTTATCCTTGTACGGCCAGAAGTCTACAAAGAGAGCTCCTGCTCGCTGCCATTCACATCCGTGGGATGTGAGCACAATTCAAAGCCTGTCCTGCGCTGTTGTGCATTCACCGTTTGCAAATCAGCTTATTGTATTCTAAAATTCCACATTTTCTTGAAAATGCAGCATTTGAAGATGAAACTCTTATTCTAACAAAAGCATATTACTAAAAGGAAAAATAAAAAAAGAAAGAGATGAAAGAGAAAGCAGGAAGAGGGAAAAGAACAAAAAAAAACAAAGACCAATGGGCAAAGAATGATCAGGTAGGATTATATCTTCAAATCGGGACAGCTGACCTATGAAAGTCAAGTCTTGTTTGAGGTTTTAATTTTCTTCTAGGAATTTCTTTCTTTTCAGAAATCTCTCCTCAAAACCAATCAGCATTGCTAATGTATTGGTCTCTTTCCAGCCTTGAGAAGTCAAACTGAGAAAACATGATTAGCGCTGTGGACAATCAAGAGTCCAGAGACCGTGAATGGCCCCTTTTGGCTCTCACTTTTTGGATGTGGACCCTAGATTATAGCACATTCTTCTAATTCTAAGGTCTATTTTGAATCTATTGCTTTATTCTTAGAAAGCCATGGCCATTAATGATTTTATCACTGAAATCCATGGTTCCAGGTGGCCATTTGCCATTTTAACATGATCTGCCTGTTGAAAGAGAACATGCTTAACGTTATTTCATAGGAGCTATACAATTTTTGGACCCATCAAGGAATGCATCTAATTTCCTACTGATGAAATGAAACTTCCAAAACTTCAAAGAATGTCAGGATGAAAAAATGGGCTGAATTCTCCAATTCAAAAACTTCCCTGTGCCCAGATACAATATGTATTCCATTGCTTCTCCATTAAATCCCAGTCTCGCTAGGCCCAAGCTGATCTTTAGGCCAGGTAGGCTGGCCTAGGAATGCAGAAGCTGGTTACCTACACTTCGCTGCATGAAAAGGACAACTTTTCCAAATTTGAGCCACCCACTTAGGCTTTTGTTTCTTTGTCTGAATGGTTGCCAAATCTACATTCATATCCTTGGTTAGTATGAGGATGCATATGTGGAGACTACTTTGCACTCAAAAGTAGAAACATGCACGACTTTTAAAAAATATTTTGGAATTTAAAGGGCATTTATTCAAAGCAGCAGCACTGTTTTTAACTAAGGTTTAGGGACTTTCCTTTTCACCAGGCCACTGAAGCAATACGAAAGAGTTTTTACATTGTACCAGACCTCCCTGGGTTGCATAAAATCAACAAGTACTCCTGTGTGCCTGCCAGGGCTGTACTGCACAGTGCCAGGGAGCACTGTCAACACAATGTGGACAATGCCTGTGGAGTCTGCGATGGTAGTGGTGCCTGCTCTGTGCAAGGAATTGGAATAGGTTTTATGGAAATAAAGGTGGCCCGGTCCTTGACCTCAAGTCGTTTGCAGGCTCTGAATGGGAAGGCATGCCATATGGATGTATAAAATAAAACAATACTTTAAGAGCTAAGTTAAAATATATTAGACCATAACATATGTCACAAGACACCAGGGAATTCATTGTCAAATATTTGCATAAACAGTGAGTGGCTATGCGTCTCTATGAGCAAAACATGCCCCAGCCACTTGGGCACCCCAGGTAAGCATATTGGTGTCACACTCCAGTTCTAGTATGTTTATTTCAGTTCTGCTGCTTATTCTGTAATTTTTTTTCTCTTTACTCACTTGTACTTTGAAAGCCCGATCTTAGACTCTAAGCTTAATAGTCTACATTTCCAATTCTGTTAGTTTTCTCTGCAGCCAAATGTGCTTACAGTCTTGTTCACCCAGCCTTAATAAAAAGGATGTTTGCGCAGCAGGGAGGCACATTCTCATTTATCTTGGACCAGAAATGTGAAGAATGAAATGGCCTGATGGCCATTATCTTAACCCTATGTGACTGCAAATATTCTGAAGTAGCAGAGGAGACAATTGGACCACGAAGCCCACATTAAAGTTTGTTTTTCTCAGTTATAGGCTGCAGATTAAATCCCCAGTCACCTTTCTTACATAAGGCTTTTTTTTTTTTTTTTGGCAAAAAATAAATATGATTATTTTGTGTTCAACAAAAAAAATCACCTAACTTGAGAGACTGCAAAACTATGAGTTCAGAATTCTCAGTGGGAGTTATTTGGCATATTATTTTTTAAAATTCCACCCACCCTATTAAAGAGAAATGTTAAAGATTGTGACAAGGCTCCTCTGTTATGATGTCCTAGCCATCCTGTGGAAGGATGTCAGGCCATGGAAAGCTCTTTCTATTATTTCAAGTGACAGGATTTTCATATTAAGTTTGCTGCAAACAAAATTTTAAACATAAATAAAATGAAAAGGATGACTGTATTGGTCTGCTCCTCAAAGGATATATAAGCAATTCTAAGACTTTGATAAGAAATTATTTGAGAGTAGTATTAGAAGCAGTCACACACACACACACACACACACACACATATCACTGAAGAATAGTAAATATTTCTAAGCAAACTGTAATCAACAAAGCATAATCACCAAGTATCTTTAAGTAAGTGCTCTCTCTAATAACTACATCCTCCCTTAGGGAAGAGCTTTCCAGTGTTTTTGAACAGGCATATGTTTAGTTGATCAGTGGCAAGGACCAGCTTCTCTCCATTCCCCCTAAATTAATAGGTTGAGCACAAAATAATTTAACAACTCATGTTTCTTAGAATCTACTATGTATCTAAAACAGAAGGAAAGGATAGAGAGAGAGACAACCTCTGCCCACTGGTATCCTAAAGAGGAGATAAAACAATAAGTAAAAAGTCTACGTGGATCTCTGATAATAAAATGCCAAGTAAGGGAAAGGCGGAAGTGTAAACTGGGAGGCTATTTGGCCATGTAGATATAGAGTGGGGAAGGTTAGAAAATGGCAACATTAGGGGGGGAGTTTTCACCGAGGAGCTATAGCTTGATGAGAGATTTGAAGAATTTTACCTCTGTAGAGGTACAATTGTGGACTAAGTCAAAGTATGGGAAGAGTGAATCTCTCTGGGTTGTTTTCTACCAGGAACACTGCTGAAACACCAAATTCTCATCAGATGTCTTGGTTGTTGGATGGGTCACCATTTTGGAACAGGGGCGAGTTGGGGTCTCCTGGTCTCACATGTCCCACAAAGGGACTCTCCTCCCCTCCACTCAGGGGACCCCCGGCTCCTTTCCTGGGACTCTAGGTGGTGGATGTCACTCTTGCAGGAGGGTTGTACACTCCCCCTAACCCCTTAAACTTTAATGCCATTATAGCCATTCCATAGTTCTCTGCTTTAAAGGCAAATCTGGCCAGAATTGTTATAATCCAAGTACAGTACTCCCCTCTTATCCATGGTTTCTCTTTCTGAGGGTTCAGTTACCCACTGTCAACAATAATTCAAAATATTAAATGGAAAATTCCAGAGATAAACAATTCATACATTTTAAACTTGTGCCAGTATGAGTATTGTGATCTAATCTCATGCTGTCCTGCTTCATTCTACCCAGGATGTGAATCATACCTCTGTCCAGTGTAGCCGACTCAGTTATCGGATTGACTGCCACAATATCACAGTGCTTGTGTCCAAGTAACACTTGTTTTACTTAATAATGACCCCAAAGCTCAAGACTAATGAATTGGAATATGCCAAAGAGAAACCACTGCGGGTCTTGAAACATATTTTCTACAGATAAGGAGAGGGGGCTACTGTATAAACTGTTGAAGAACTGAATCAAGGTAAGGAGTCGAAGTCAATTTGAGAAGAGTGACTCACAAAATGAAAGAAAACAAAATCTCAAAAATGATGATTAAAGTGGACGTGGAGATTCCAGAATTCTGTATCCCTACCCAGTCCCCATGGAGGTTCCTGTCACTCTTCTGTGGAGTTTTATGGAGAACCAGCAACCCAAGCTTAATGACCAATCTGTTGAGCTGAGCCTTGTTGGTCTGAGTAGTGAGAGCTTGGGATCAGCACAGAAGGTCTGAAGGTCTACTGTCTAATGAGTAGTAGCTACCTTAGTAACCCCAGGCTCCAAAAGCCACATGCCAGAATTCTGGTTATATACTGAGTGTTTAGGAATATTTGATGAAACAATGAAAGAATGCTCTGAAAGAATTGAGTACTTTCCACACAGAAGTATTATGGGGGAAAAAACAAAAAACAAAACAAAAACATGTGGTCTTAATAGTTATCCTAGGCTCAGGACAAACACCCCACTCTGGTGGTTCAAAGGTTATCTTTTTACACCCCTTTTATGTATTGGGGCTTTTAATGAGCTACAGAGAAGCAGCAGCAATAGATCCTGTTCCCATGGGATTTCTGGAATCTACATGGCCACTGTTCACCTCAGCAGCCAGGCATTTGGACAATGTCTCAGGATAGCAAGCTTGGCATTGAAACTTCTGTGGCGTTCGTTTTGATGTGCACCAAGGCTGAAGTCCCAAGGCCAGCTAGGAGCTGTTTCTCACACTTGCTCCTTGTTTCTCAGTCTCCCTCCTGGGAGGGAGGACATTTGTTAACCATTAGGAAGACAGAGGCTTTGAACTGTGCCTCCCACCCCCAGTGGACAGTGGGCTCTGAGCCCTGGCAGCATGAAGTGTCCAGAGTACTGTGAGCTTCCTCTTTCCCACCCTCTGTGGCGAATGTGGCTGGCCCACAGCTGAGAATAGGGAAACAAACACAGTTGGCTAGTTCGCTGCCAGGGCCTTAAATGCTACAAAGCAAACCCCGTGGCTCTCCTCCCAAAGGTGAGAGGAGCAGGCTGAGGGTATTTCAACCACACTGAGTTTACTAGCCCTGTGATGTCTAGTTAAGGCTGTTGCTTAACTAGCTGCTCTGCAGAGAACAACATTGAAAAAGGAAAATTTTTCCCCCCAAAATTTTCTGACTTGATTAAAAATAAAATTTCAAATCTATTTTGGTTTGTTAAAGATATTTTTACCTTATTTCATGTTATTAAGTTTTTATCTTATTAAATATTTTTATTAAAACACATTTTCTTTTATTAAAAATAATGTCCTTAGTCTAGTTCATCATCTAGGCAACCGTGAAGAAAAAAGATGCTTAACAAAGGTTTGCTAATATCAGGATGAGTCAAGGGCTCAAAATGCAAGTCAGGTCATGGCAGCTACTTGGCATTCTCAGGGCTCCTTTCACCTGTTTCTTGGCTCAGGCGGCTGTCCTTTGATCCACGAGGTGGGGCAATGCAGAGTCAATCTCTTCACCATAGGAACATCTGCGGGATATGGCTGGCTCCACCATTTAACTTAGCTCAGTGCTCTTTCTCAGCATGTTGTGCAGAGCACACCCCATTTAGAAATGGAGTGAAGAAGCTGAGGCTCCTAATCTGAAACACAAGGGGTGGGGCAACAAGGAGGTGAGAGTGTGGATTTCCAGGAGCTCAGCCTGGTCGTGGAGCAGCACAGTGGCACGACCTTTCCACCTGGTTACCTGTTCTAAGAACGCTAGAGGGAAGAGCTGGGGCCCAACAGCCTGCAGGTTGAACCAGTCTTTCGAGAGAGGCTGAAGCACATGCGGCATCTCCTGCCAAGTAGGAGAAACACTTTATTGGAAAGATTCAAATAATGACTTTAGGAAAAAAAAACAACAACAACAACAACAACAAAAAACTTGAAAATAACTGCAGTGCCTACACTAAAATAAAGACCACCTCAAACACTGGTAGAATTTGAGAATGTTCAGGCCAGCCTCATGCAGATGTTCTCTGAAGAAGAAGATTGGATGATGGCCATTGTGTCTTGATTTCCTGATTTGCTCTAGTATAAAACAAACTGCATGCTTACTTTGAATTCTTGTTAATAATAAACAAACAAACAAATAGAAAGGAAGTTAAAGATTGCCATATGTCTAAACAATAGAGAGTGCTATTAAAATGCTTATGAGCCCTCAAAATAATTACTTCAAAGGGACTCCTGAACTTAGGTGAACTTTGTCATGAGGAGGTCAGATGTGTGGACAGAGACCCCCCATTAGACACGGACACCACACACAAACTTAACTGCCCTCTGTACATGCATCACTTATTTCCACCCCTACTCAGGGCACATTTCTGACTGACCTTGTGCAAATTACAGCTGCCAGCATATGTGGCCACAGACACTGGGAGGTGATAACCTTAGGAGAACAGGAACTCCTATAATAACCACTAATTACAGACATCAAACAAACGGAAACCAATTCCTTTTCTCTCCTTGGTTGGAATTCCTGGGGTTTAAAAGGCACACAAAGCACTTCCTTCCACAAATATAACCAGGGCACTAGTAAATGCATATCACTTATACTGATAGACAATGTTTATAAGTGTGTCAATCAAATTAAAAAATAAAATGCTAACAGTGCTGTAGTTGTTAACTGTCATTTTATCATCAAAGCTGTTATAGTCACGGTCCTGGGATCACAGCTTGAGGCTGGAAGGGGTCAGGGCCACCTCAGAAGCTGCCCCCTGGCCTGGTCTCACATGGTTCCCATGGGCCTGTAGTTCTGGTATTGGAAGCAGCATGCAGGTCCCCAATTACGCACACCTGGTGACAAGTGAGCCATGACAAAGCAACATATCCACCCTGATCTACTCAGAGACAAACCAATCCCTCCACCATCAGCAACCACCACAGCCTGCCTCACCCTCTTGGGGGCTCTGGGTGAGAAGTCAGGTCCCATGTTCAGCATCTGCCATTGCCCTCCCTCAGAGCTCCTGGAATATCCAACTCTAGAACCTTCCAGATTTTTTTTTTTCTGGCTGCAATGAGAACTCCATTGAAATCATTTTTAACTTCCCCTCAGGCTCTCTAGATAGAACTTGCTTATGTTCAAGTGCTGATTCATGATTCAGGGAGAGAGAACTATGGAATCCTGGTTTATGTCACAGTTGTCATTGTACTGTATTAACTGAATAACCTGTAGATATATTTGGCCTACACAACCTACCCAGTGTTTCAAATTTGAATTAACGTTCAATGTTTAAAAAAAAAGTCAGAGGATGTCCCATAAAATCAATTTATGGATTCTCTTAAAAATGTTGAATATTTGGCAACACTGGGCCTGCATTCTTGCATGGTGCCAATCAGCTGGAATCTATTTGACTCTCTGCACAGGGTATGCATCCTGTCCTCTAGATCACCATGTCTTCTCTGTGCCCCAAAGTAAGGCTGGGTGCTAAGGTGGAGTGACTGGAGTGATGTGACACCTTCACCTTCATTTCCATCATTTGCCTGGCTTCTATATGAATTTGAACTATGATTCTTGCTCTACGCCAGGGATGGGGAACATCTAGTCCACGGGTTGTATAAAGCCAGCAAAATCATTTGGTCTGGCCCTATCGAGGCATTAGGGGTGAGTCAATTAAATGTTTGAACAAATATAGCAGGCTAATTTTTAAGTTGATAATTTTGTATGGCCTACAAATGCTGCTATAAATATCCAAATGGCTTTTGGCAGAAAAAAGGTTCCTCACCCCTGCTAAACCATTCAGTCTCCTTCATACACCATTACCTGTTGCCCAGCTGCCCATGAGAGCCAGTCTGGAAATTTTAATACAGCCTTGGTGTCCTGCTCCACAGAACATCTCCCAGTTTGACTGCCAGAAAGGGTACAATCTCAGATTGTTGTATATCTTATTTTCTAACAATATCCATGAGACGTCTTTGAGAAGAAGTGGCATACCAGCCTTTACTTGTTCATGAAGAATCTAGATTTGGGTATCTAGTAAATTTGACAAAAACTAAAATTAATGTCTATGTATCCAGAGAGATTGACCAACTGTGTGCAGATGAAGACCCTGGATCAGAAATAGAATTCCTTAATTCCTCCAGATGAAAAAGGTTGCCCTAAGCTTCATAAGTAATTTAAAGAATCAGTGACAGATTTACTCTGATAAATACAGCTTCTGAAACACAGCAGGAGAGCAAGACAGAGTCTGATTCCTTCCATAAGCAGTGTGTGTGTGGGGGGGTGGGGGGGGTGGGAGGGGAGCTCAGAGCAGGGAGGGGCCTCTGGGGAAGTGTGATTCACAGAGGGGGCATCTCAGTTGAAGGATGAGCAGGATCTGAACATTTGGAAGCAAAGGGAGGAGTTTTCTGTACCAAAGTAACAATCTGAAAAAAAGCATGGAAGGGGGAAATGTGGGCAGTATACTAATAAAGAGAATAGCTCAGTGTGCATGGATTGTAGCTGACGTTCTCATGCTTAAAAATCATCAACAGTTTAAATTTAAAGATTCCTGGGTCTACCTTGAAGGTAGACACCTATCCCTTTTAAAATTAAATTTATTGTGGTGTTATTCATTAATAACATTAGATAATTTTCAAGTGTACAATTCTATACATCTGTATATTGCATTGTGTGGTTACCACCCAATGTTTAGTCTCCTCTGTCACCATATACTGGTATTTGACCCCTTTTACCTTCTTCAGTGCCCCCTTTCCCTTTGGTCACCACCATATTGTTGTCAGAATCACCATTACAAGTGGTTCTGTTGTGAAGGGACTACAGTCCACAGTTTGAGAAAAACTCACATTGTGTGTATTGTGGGTAGATATGAGAGAGGTGTTAGGGTCTGAGTTACAGACAGACTTGACTTCTGGCCACTAAGTTTATAATTTTTCTACTTTTCCTGGCAGTTTAGTATTTGATATTTTGACAAGGGAGAGAAATACTTTAAAGATGACATCCAAGTTTGGATTCTGGGGGGCCGATAACATGAGAGAGAGAGAGAGAGAGAGAGAGGAGGGGGCTGGGAATGGTCCTTGATTCGGCTTTTACCTTTAGGCTGAGTTAGCATATATTTTCCTTGTAAAGCCTCTAACACCATGTGCCATGGTCCAGATCCCCCTGGTGCTGGGCATACAAACCTTGCAGAACTCAGTTCCTCATCTGTGACATGGAGATGAAAATGGTATCTTTTCTGATCTGTTGAGGATCTAAATTGGGTAAAATTTCTGTAAGAAATTCTTTTCCTTGGGGGAAAAGCCAAATTTTAAAGTTCCTAGCTTGGCTCAATGGATGCTAGTACATCTATGCCACAGTTTACCTGTGTTTGCAGAATGTGCAATGATAATGCTCATTATCAAACACTAAGAGAAAAAATAAACTTGATACAAAATTATATATCTATATTAATTATAATTACTGCATTATTCACTATGTAGGAACTATAGCTGTATCTTAGCAGTGGTTTTCTCTAGTGATGAGATTGCACATAAATTTATTTATTCCTTGATTTTCAAAAAAATTTTTTGAGCATGTATTTGTAATCAGAAAAAAAAAAAATTTTTTTTCAGTCCCAGACCCTAAAGCCATTCAGAAATCAGTGAAGTTGAGGAGCAGTATACCTTTCTATGACCTCATTCTCCTTTTATTTCGACTTTTCCCACTTGAACACAGACCCATTTTCTCAATGAGTGTGTATGTGCAGTTTAGATAGAGTCCTCAGGGAAAAGGAAAAGAAAAATATTGAAATATATGCCTTGAGTTTGTGAAGACTAAGTCAATATATCTCAATTGAACCAGAAATCCTTCCAATATTCATACTGGATTTACTTCCAAATGTTTGCCTTTTTAATTGATTGTAGGTAAGTTGGGAGGGACACAGCACTTGAGCACAATAAACACTGAGGATGCTAACATTTAGAGAAAGAAATAGAAAGGTATTTTGTAGGAAAAAAACAATTTTAGTTCCAAAAGGGGGGCATACACATAATCAGCTGTTTCCTCCTCTTATTTTTTTTAACTTGTCTCTCCCAAGTAAATAACCAAGAGATACTTAAAAAGAAAACAATTATTATAATTAACACTCACCTCGTAATTCATAAATTTCTAATTTTTCTGATTTTTTTTTTTTAGGAGGATGGGAGGGATGAAAGGCAGAGAAGAGACGTGAGGTGTGACTTGTGTTGTATGCTGGACTTCAGAAGTGGAGCCTCCAGGATGTTTAACATGCTGCTCACAGTTTGAAGCCAGAGCAAGATCAAACTGCATACAAGCTATGACTTATGAATGTCAGTGGAGCAGACTTCTATGGCCTGGAAATTAACCAGATGAGATCTGTGTCTTCATTATGTAAGTTACTGAAAAGATTAGAATGAAGGACAGAGACATTTGGACCATAAAGTACAGCTAGTATATGTTTCAGTAGGTGGAAATCATGACCATTCAAACTGGATTTCCAATTTATTGATCACATACTCAAAAAATCTCAAGCCAGTGTTATAAGAGACAAAAGGATCCCTTCATGTGTAGTCCTACCTCTTTTTGTGTAGAAGACTGTGAGAGAGAACGGAAATCAGGGTTGGATAACAGAGAAAATGTAGCAGTGCAGGAGAATGATAGCAGTCTACTTTCTGCCAATAGGTTTCCAATGTAAATTGCAGAGTTGAATTTCAAACAATTGCCAAGAGAATACAAAAGTGTATAGTTATCTAAAGATGGAAGCCTGGTGTCCCTTTAGACTTTCATTCCAACTCCACACTTTTCCACCTGAACTTATTAAGGAAAACAAATAAAAAATACGTATGAACATGATCTAGAAGGGACAAAATATTTGTATGTTTGTTGAAATTAGTCCCCAACTTTCTTCCACTCTTCACAAGAGTGCTTTTACAAGAAATAAAGCATTTAATTTTATTTCAAAAGCCATTTATTTTCATACTAAAGCAAAAATAAGAACTAAGATCTTTAAATATCTGTCATCTGGAATGTTTGATGATTGAGGTCTTAATGCCTGTTTTGCTTTTGTTTTTATTTTTGGAGGTAAAAGATAGATTAGGTTGATTCAAATTGAAAACTATTTTAGTTTTCACTTTATCTGGCTGGCATAGGACTAATATAATTATTTCTTTAACAACTTTTTAAAAATGTTCATACTTATCTATCAGAAGAATAAACCTGTGTATAAAACAGAAATAAATCTATACCAATATATTTCTTGCTGATTTGCTTTCTTTTTGTTTTGATATATTAATATTACCATTTAAAAATACATAGCTTCTACTCATTTCATTTCAATAGTCTCCTATTTATCAAAACGTTACATTGCTCAACTTAGGCATAAACTCAGAATTTTAGCACCAAACTAGAGGCCCGATGCACGAAATTCATGCAAGGGTAGGCCTTCGCAGCCCAGGCTGTCTCTCAGCCCCGCGACCCCGCACCCCACCCACTGGTCATTCTAGAAGGTTGTTCTGCCATCCGGTCTAATTAGCATATTAGCTCTTTATTATATAAGATACTGGTAACCAGGAATAATGAATAAAAATGTAATAAAGACAAGGTTTAATGCCATGGTTTTCCTTCTATTAGGTTTATACTGAATGTTTTGGGGGTTTTACAAGTGGATATTCATGGCTTGCTTAGCTGATAAAGAGTATACAGATCAATATTTTAAAAGTTCAATACCATGTCAAACTGCAAAAATTCCAATGAAAATCTTTTGAAATGGCCATTGTTCTCTATGAATTTATGAACTATCTCTCCCTCAGAACTCTGCTCGTATTGAGTGTTGGTAATTTCATCCCTCAAACAGAGCTAGTTGGTGAAAATGATCAGGAATCATTGCATCCCCATGAAGTATTGAGCCCTGCAATCAGTACCTAGAAAGATCCAAGAAGGCAGAAAACAATATATCGTTTTTCTTTTCTTTTTCTCCAGGCTGATTAAGTTAAAAATGTGGAGAATGTGAAGAGGAATTATCTTTATGAGAAAAACAAAAATTCAACATAAACCCCAAATCAGATACCAGAAAGTTATTTTTAAATTTAAAATTTTATTTTATTGTTGACAGTATTACAGAAAGTTATTTTTCACTTATTTTTGTTTTATTGAAAACTACCTCAGATCAGATTCATCTTGAGAACACTAATGCATCAGAAAAAGTTCATAAGAACTCACTTATTTGGAAATCAGCTGTTTCCTGCTCTTATTTTTTTTTTAACTTGTCTCTCCCAAGTAAATAACCAAGAGATAATTAAAAAGAAAACAATTATTACAATTAACACTCACCTCGTAATTCATAAATTATCTTTGCAATGGCCTACCAGAGTTTTTCCTTCCTGATATGGCAGGGTTTATCCTTTTTAAATCGATTGTCAGGTATTTTCAGTGAAGGGAAGGGAAGAGAGAGGAAGTGAAAAATTAGGCAAATCTCAATCTGAAGGCACTTCAAAGACACAGCGGGGCCCAGAGGGAGGTCTTTTAGCCTCTCAGAGCTCTTCTCCTCCCACAAATAACCTGCCTGCTGCCTGTCCTCCTCCAAGAAGCACCCCTCCCCATGGATTTTGTTCCTTTTCTTCCCCAGGAGGGGATTGAGTCAAATATACTCCACAGGTTCTACATGGAAGAACTGGTATTCTGCTAATGGTTTACATTTTACATATAACATTGAATATCTGCAAAACACTGACATATCTAGTACTGTGTTTCTAATCAAGCAAATAAATAAATTTCAGGCTTTAGATAAAATGTGAACCACAAATCATCATTGCTACGGATGTGGCAATTTATTTATTTATTTATTTTTTTATATTTTATTGATTTTTTTTTTTTTTACAGAGAGGAAGAGAGAGGGACAGAGAGTTAGAAACATCGATGAGAGAGAAACATCTATCAGCTGCCTCCTGCACACCCCCTACTGGGGATGTGCCCGCAACCAAGGTACATGCCCTTGACCGGAATCGAACCCGGGACCCTTCAGTCCGCAGGCCGAAGCTCTATCCACTGAGCCAAACCGGTTTCGGACGGATGTGGCAATTTAGAATTTTTATTGGAGGTGGTATTATACGCCCTTGACTATTTTGCAATGACATTAAACATGTGCCTTTGAGTTTGAAACCCAAACCATTTTCTCACCAACATAGATGAATGGGATACACAGTGAGATAAACTTGATTTCACCCTTTGAAAGGAAGTGACACAACTACACCTTCTCTTTGCTTTGAGGCTTGAGTGTTAAGGAAGTACATCAATGTTTGTTTTCAGCTGTTTTTCTGCAGCATCCTGCTGTACGTGACATCACTGTCCTGTCTGCAGTGTGAAGGCTAATGAAGGTTATGAGACCAGAAATGAGGCCCATGTGAGAATAGATCATACACAGTCCTTCCACATGCATTGTCTTTCAATAACATAAAGGCATGAGTCAGTTGATTCATTTGCTTCCTGACCTAACCAATTGTCTGGCTCTCCACATTTCATTCTCGGTTCATTTGTGTGACATCATGGATTTCACCTTTACTTTGCCAAACATCAGCCTGCACATTTTACTGAAACATTAAGAGCCATTCAAACTCTAGATATTTAGGATCATATAAGCAAAACATCTCTTTGACCTCTAATATTACAGCTAAATTTTATGTCTTCATAGCAAAATGTAAATTCTTTGAATGGGTAAACATATTTTGTTAGGCCACCTAAGTTCACCACAGCCAAAGGGCCTGGGAAAGGAAAACCTTAAAATGAAATCATAAATGAAACTGTGTATTTTACTTACTTGATTTACCCTCTTCCTACTTTCCAGAACCATCCCTGCATTGGCTCAGGAGATGGTAGTTTCAGGAACCTGAGACATGAGCTCTTCTAACACATTGTCCAGAGGCGGCAACTACAGCCCAGAAAGGTGAGAGGCCTTGATTCAAGTTCAATTCAGGTCTAGAACCTTGTCCAGCTCAATCACAGGATTCTGATCAGAGTCCAATGAACTCAGTGTAACCTCACCTTTCAGGGTGGGGGAAGGGTGAGGAAGCTGTACCATTTCAAAAGAAGAAACGTTTTCTGAAGCACAGGAAAAGCATTTCTACCACCAATTAGAAAAATCACCCTTCAGGGGAAACACATTTTTTTTATTAAAGCCTTCCAGCAAACACTATTTCCTAATTAGTTCAAAGAACATAGTCACAGATGTGGCCCAAAATATGCTGCCTCCCTCAGAAGTTCTCATATCAATGGTTAGGATCTCTTTTATTTTATGACTGAGTTTCATGTTATGTGTGGGTTTTGTGTTTTGTTTTGTTTTTCCTTTAAGAAAGAAAGACTTATAACCTGAGAAATTTAAACACAAATACACTCACTGAAAACACATTGATAGCATAGCAGATGCTTCACACCCGAATATTGAAATAGATAAAGTAATACATGCAAGTCCAAATTGTTGGTGTTCCAGTTTGCAATACCTTTGACCTACATCCAATCCAAAAAACTAAATAAAATATTTTTTCTTCCCTGAGTAGGGTTGCCATATTTAGAAAACAAAAATACAGGACACGCACTTCAATCTGAATTTCAGGTAAACAAAGAATAATCTCTTGGTATAAGTATGCTTCATGTAATTTTGGGGACATTCAATTTAAAATTCAAATTTAACTTGATAGCCTATACCAGTGGTCAGCAAACTCATTAGTCAACAGAGCAGCAAACCGTGGCTCGCGAGCCACAGTTTGCCGACCACTGGCCTATACTTTATCTAGCAGCCCTACTTCTGAGAGAATCAGGCCCCATATTTCAGAATTTATAAGAAACTAACAAGCACGCACACATACAAATTGCACTTCACACTTCTTGGCAAACTTCCTTAGCTGTGGGGATTGTTACTGAGCGCTGATCCCTGGGAGAACTGCGGCCAGCCAGGATGTGGGCTCCACCTACAAACCTTGGAGGCTTGCACCTTGAGACAGTCTGTGAAAGAAAGGTATCAGAGGAAAATGTGCTGATAGAAAATGTTTGCTTGTTCACCTTTTTGCAAGTTTTTCTCTGCTGCCAAGTCCATTTACAAGTCTACTTACAAGTCCACTTACAAGTCCATTTACAAGACTTACGCTGGTCTTGGGCTACATATTGGCCAGTCTATGTCAGAGTTTGCCACAGTACATGTCACAAATTAATTCCATGTGCTATCGGGGGGATTCATATTCTCATATGACTTGTAGACTCTTTGAATTTTAGAGCTGGAAAAGCTTTATTATTTATAAAATTACATAATTACTTTATATCACAGTTGAGGTGGAGAATTACGCCCAGGGAGCTTAAACGGTTTGTCTGAGGACTCAGAGCAGGAGCAGGGCAGTACCAGGGGTGCTGACTCCAGGTGTAGGTCACTGATCCACCACTTGTTACAATCAGGTATCATAATTGGGATTCACATTTTTTTACTGTGAATGAGCTACAACTTGATTAACGTTTTCAACACTAAAGGCCCTCTTGTTCTCTCAATGAATTTGCTAGGTACCTGTGTAAATAATAGGAGTGAGGGCTACTAGTACTAATTTACAGCAGCTCATGGGCTTCGAACTCATATGAACCTACTCAGTTTCTGGCCAAAGTTCTCACTGGTAGTGAGGACTTAAGTAGGGAAGCTCCGAACCCCTCGGAGCATCTCTTTCTTCATCTGTGGAATAGGGTAGCTAAGCTACTTACCTCAAAGGACTGTAGTGAGGACGACATAAAATATGCAGGTAGAGTTCTTACTCAGGGCCCGGCACATAGTGAGGCCCCAGTGAATGTTGGCCACTGTTCTAAACCATGGCTATAGAGTTACATCCTGTTTTCCCTGAGCTCATATTCCAATCAAGAACAGCACACATAGGCATCTCTATTTAGAAAGAAATAGTTTAAGTATTTCCTCTTAGATCAAGGCATAATTTTCCATGAAATAAACAAAGGATTTGGGTTAATTATTCCACAACACCAGCAAAACAACCCATCCACATTATTAAGAACTCAAGTCAAACTTACAGAGTAGTGGTGTGGGGAGTCAGGTCACATGTTAATAATCTCCTCCCCCACTCCTCTGAAGCCTTCAAATGTCGCAGGCTGATTTTATTTGGGCTATTTTAACAACTGTATCCAATTACACCCCTGACTCATTTAAAGATGATTAAATGTAGCAAAAGCAAAATTACCGAGTCAGCAGAATTCGTTTTTGGCAGTGTCTCATTGCTCATTCCCCAATCTTCTTGCACTGCCCCGCACCCTAAACATTCAGTCCCTTTTTGTAGCTCTCATTCCCCAGCCCTGTCACCCTCGCACACTCTGACAAAGCACAGGCGCCTAAAGACCTCTCCCTACACTTCCCCCTGCATGTGCATTCAGTTTCTCATTTCCTACAGTGACCGATCACATTAGGCATTCTGAGGGGGAAAAAAATGAGCTAATTTAGTCCAAAATGTACCTGATTGATGGTCCAGCTAATTCAGCCAGTTTTGTTTTCTTTTTACTTTTTTAAACAAGAACTTTTTAGCCCAAAATACAGTGGATTTTTCTGAATTGAGGTGTACTTTGAGGTAAGAAAGGCTCTATGAGGGAAATTTAATTCACGTGGCCCCAGGAGTGTAACCCAAGTGTTCCCACGTTCTCCAGGCTTCAGGGATCACTCATCTATTTAATACCAACTGACGTGGAATGTGGCCAGTCCTGTTCAGCCATGAAATGTCAGCTTTCTCCCCCCTGTATTTCTGCAACTCCTACGGAATGGTGACATGATGGACAAATCCATCCTATAGGGAGTCATCAGCTCTTACTCTGATTTGCTGCTTTCCACATCTTGGCTGGATACCTCTTTCTACACCACAATTCTACTCCAGGCTACTGCCAATCTGCCTAACATGGCGAGGCACTAAATATTGACTCTGTATCTTCTTTGAATTTTCCAAAGCACAACAAACATCAGTTTACAGACTTTACATCATCATCATCATCATCATTATTATTACTACAGCTTGGGATGGTCAAAAGTGAATTGCAATGCAAAAGGAGAAAACAGAAATGAAAATTCAAAATCACTTATTCATAAAATTCAATCTCATATTTCTTCCAAAAAGATTTCCATCTCTCTTTTAAGCCTCTGTACCCCAGCCTGTCTCTCAACTTCAGCCTGCCACTGTGTTCCAGGATTCTGCTTATCCACTGATTATACAGGGATTACAGAACAAACCAGTGAAATATCTGCAAAATTCTTCCCCCAGTTGGTGCCAGACCCAATGGAGTAAGATGGGTTGTGGGTGCAAAGGACATATGAGTCAACCAAGAGAGAAACTGACTGGTGCTGGCTGAATTCTTCTCCAGGGATGTCTTAGGACAGTGGTCGGCAAACTCATTAGTTAACAGAGTCAAATATCAACAGTACAACGATTGAAATTTCTTTTGAGAGCCAAATTTTTTAAACTTAAACTTCTTCTAACGCCACTTCTTCAAAATAGACTCGCCCAGGCAGTGGTATTTTGTGGAAGAGCCACACTCAAGGGGCCAAAGAGCCGCATGTGGCTCGCGAGCCGCAGTTTGCCGACCACGGTCCTAGGGGAACAAGTTTACTTTTCTCAGAGTGATGGTTGGCTTAGGAAAATAAAAATCTTCCAGGATCCATTTCTGAAATGCATTTCAATGGGGGTTGGGGATTCTTGGGTTTAACTTCTCCTCAGAGGGGCTGTCCACCCTCTGTTTCCTTTTACTTCTCCCCTTTTGCATGGTTCTCAGAGACAAGTACACATTCCTTCACTTACTCTTCATTCCACAATTATATACCAAGCACTTATTCTATGTGTGGTACTAGTTGTTGGGGGTGGGAGGATGAAATAACATTCTTGGTCTTTCCTTAATGGAGCTTCAGTTAGCAGGGAAGTTAGGCAATAACACAACTAGAAGCAACTCTGAAATATTTGCAACTGCTGTGAAGGAAATAGCCATGATTCTCTGAGAGTCATTGGGGAGCTGTCCTTCAGATGGGGGCAGGAAAAGGCTTTATGGCCAGCCAGGTGATATTTAATCTGAGAAAGAATTGTGAAAAAGAACTCGCCATCTGAAGAGAAGGTATAGATATGGGTGTGAGTGTTGGAGGGAAGAGAGGTGGGAGAAAGAAGGGGAAAAGGAAAAAGCATTCATACCAAAAGAATAGCATGCACAAAAGGTTCTAAGGGCATTTTATAGGAACTGGGGGTGGGGTGGTCTAGGATGATTGGAATCATCCTAGTGAATCAGACCTTGGAAGGTTGCAGTGGAACACTGTTTAAGGGCATTCGGTGCCTCAGTAATGAGTTTCCATTTTATTGTAAGTGTAAAAGGAAGTGAATAAAGAAGGGGAGTGTAATGATCAGGATTGTGGTTTTTAAAAGATTACTCAGTAGAGAAAACAAATGGCTAAAGTGGAAATGTGGAGACAAGTTACTGAAGTCGTCCAGGTGACTGATGATCATGGTGAGAACAGTGGAGATGGAGGGAAATGGAAAGGCTCAAGATAAATAATGGAGGAAGAGTAGTTAGGTTTCGACGAAGTTGGGATATAAAAAGGGAGGAATTGATGAGTCCCAGAGGGTCCCAAAGGAAATTTCTGTCCTCTTGAAAATGATCACCAAGTGTATTCACAAGTAGAATTTTCTAAACTGTATGCTCTGGGTGCCTACATTTTATATTATTCACTCTCTACAGACTATACCTTGATAAAAATGCTTACCTGTGGTTCTGGCTTGGCAGCTGTGTGGACATCTGTGTCCTTTTCTCAGCTGGGGAGGCCCAGAGTAGGAACAGGTTTCAGTGAGGGTTGAAGAGGAATCGAGAGCTGTTTTTGGCTTGTGAGTTCTGACATCCTGAGAGTCACCTGAGAGGACCCATCACACGGCAGCTGTATTTATGCATCTGGAATTTAGAGGAGAGGCCTGGGATACGTGTTATGGACCCTTCTCATTTTCAGAATTTTACTGCTATATTCTGAGGAAAATCAGATAGGAAATAATAAACATACCTTCTGAAAAAACAAATTGTGAAACTTAAACACATTCATAAAATATTAAGAACTGTTCCTGGTTCATATTGAAATCCCACAGGTCTGATGGAACCAGATGCCCTATAAGGCTTTGTACTCTGTGTCACATCTCTGAAGTTCCCACAGCACAGAGAATACACATAAAGATCATTATTTAAAAACACACACACACACAAAAAGGCCTACACATGATTGGCCTAGACTTTGTTAGTGTTCAAAGCCTTTCACAAAACCACAAAACAATTGACGGTATGTGTAATTTCTGTCCCTCCCTGCCTGGGGAAAAAGTAATCAGAAAGAAACATTGAAGTTAAGCATTTCCAGACCTAAAAGATAAGGTGAGTTACTATGTTGACATTGTTAATTTTATATGTCCGGATTATCAATCACTGGGAACATAGCATGTATGTCTCCCAACCTCACACCTTTTTTTCTGGACCTGGAGTTGTATCATGGGAAAATGCAATTATCCAGATAATTAAAAAAAAAATATATGAATACTATATAAACTACTATATGAATGAATCAAGTAACTAGGCATTTTCCCCAAATTAATGAAATCATTATTTAGTGTTTTGATTATGTATTATTCTGCCTCACTGATACTGTCAGATGAGTGAATCTCAGATGATCCATTACAAACAAAAATAAAAATAGATATGTCTTGTGTTTACTTACATACATACAACAACACTTACTACGGACATGCAAATGCGACCATTGTGGGATGATGTTACTACAAAGAGTTGTTAGGAAATATAAACCCTGCTAGGAATCTGCTCAATGAAGAAATATGCTTAGAAACAGATCTGCCACCCACTGAACAGAGTACACTTCAAATCCGCAGGTTGTTATAATTATTTCCGAATGAGTTGACAGCAATCTGTGTGAGAGTCAAACACAACATTCAGGCAGCCTCTGACTTACTCATGGCGTGAGCAGCACCGCAATTGCTGAGGGGCTGGGAGCATAGTTTTCTAACCCATCAATGTCCAGTTTACACCAAGTCACTGCAGATACAAAAACATGTTTTAGATTCCTACATCCCCAAAAATTATACACATTATCTGTCAAAAGCAAGTTTGATTTAGTAGGTAGGAGTGCTAGGCAAGACACCCCAGGTGTTGGGGGTGGGGGGGGGGAAGGCAACCCCAAACCACTGACTGGTAGAAAACATAGAATGACTGGAGGGCACAAATTCAACAGGAAAAAACACAAGGGCCATCTGGATCCATAGAGCCAATGTGGCTGCCATTTCCTTATGGAAACCCACATTGTGTGCATACTTTAAAAGGCCAGTCACATTTTTTTAGAGAACAGAGTAAAATAACATAGATACTCAGTGCTTAGAGTGACAGGGAGCTTGCAATGCTGACTTATCATTAAAGAGGTAAGCAGCATTTATATTCCAAATGACTACTGGAGTTCTAAAAGGTAGGGCTAAACTAAAAGCAGCCCAGAGATTCATCTTCAGTGGTGGAAGACATGAAAACATTTAGTGGTCACACAAAAAGCCAGTACAATGTTGGGATAACTGAGCAGGGAGCTGGAAGCCAGACTGTGGGGGATCAAATCCAAGCTCAACCTCTTCCTAACTGTGAGCAAGCTAAGGCACCTGTCTATGTTTTAGTTCCCTGGTCTGCAAAATATAATTAATAAACAGGACTTTTCTCATGAATTCCTCCTGAGATTAAATGAGTTAATTCTTATAAAGCACTTAAAACATGTTTGTTAAATAAGTAAGCAATAAATGTTAGGCGGTATTATTTGGAGACCTAGAACAATTAGCTGAATAACAAGTTTCCCTCTATTATTCTCATGGACTTATTTTATCTTTTACAAGAAGTTAAAAAGAAGCCGTTTTATAAAAGTTTGTTCATAGTCACTTCAATTTCTACTGCAAAGCAAGGTTCAATGGATCAGCTGCTAGACAGTCTTATTCCTTCTCTCTGCTAATTGAACTTGAAGGAAATCTGCTGCCCTGTATTTTCTATTTCAGTTTGGAACTAAGATTCTAGAGTTACAAATATCACACAAGTATTTTTACCAAGCATGTGCTAAGCTATGTGTGGGGGACAAAGTGCAATAAAACTGGGTCCCTGTCCTTAGGCCCTTATAATAGATTGCATGGCAGCCTTGTGAGACTCAGGCGGGGTAGATGGAAAAGCCAAAGTGTGGAAAGTGCCCGGCCACACTGACTCACAGCACATGCTCAACAAACAAGAGCTCTTTCCACTGTCATTTACACAATGTTTAAAAGCTCTCTAGGACACACCTTAAATTCTTCAGTACTTCGCAGTTGGAGCATTGAAACTAAATCAAAAATTTTCAGTATGCATCTAATTTTTAAGCCTCAAGAACTTACTGCTCTTGTGATTTGAAGAAAAATGCTATTTTCCATTGTATTAAGGATTATTTCTTTGGTGGTTCCCCACAGGAGAGGAAATGAGGTGCATCTCTGGCCTATTATTTCATTTAATGGCTATTTTTTGCTTATATAAGATGGCTCCCCATGGAACAATTGTCTGCGTAATGAAAACTGACTCACATCATGATGCTTCCCCACCAGCTTTAAAAATGTCAACGTCACACAAATTTTGTGATTAAAGAATTTTACTAATATAGATAATATGAATCTGGTTCATAGTAAAAAAATAATTTTTGGTTTTGGAAAACTCACTTCTACAAGGCAGAAAATAAAATAAATATAAGTAGAAATCAAATGGTAAAATATTCCTTTGCTATCTCAAACTAGAATAAACAACTCATATTATAAGAATATTAAGAATCTTCTGTTCACAATCAGTCCATCTTAGGAAATCATATATGTTTCTATTATATAGATTAAAATAAAAACTACACACTTGGAATTTTCTCAATAAACAATATTGCAAAGCATAATTCAATTGAGAAGTATATGAATATTAATTTACTAGAGGAAATGTTTTCTTTATTCTAACATTGTATATATTCAATACTTCAAACTATTAAAATTTTATTTATTCTAACACTGTATATATTCAATACTTTAAACTTTTAAACTATTAAAAATGGTAGACTAAACATTCTATTGTGTAAAATTCACAAACAGGGTGATTATTTTAGAATGGTTACTGGTAGTCAAACCACCATCTCTGATTTTCTATTATTTTATGTCTAATGTCATAGTCCATTCATATTTTGACCCACTATAATTTGTTCATTTATTCATTAATGTAATAGATATATATCATTAGTATCCACCCTCTGCCTGGTGCTGTAGCAGGATCGGACTTGCAAAGAAGAATGAGACAGATGAAATCTCTCTCCCTCTGGAGCTGGTATCACCTAGTTCCCAAATATGGCTCTAAATTCCATGTGAAATACCTCCCTGCATTCAAGGCTGATGAAGAATAGTCAAGGTAAAAGCATTGGCAAACATTGTATGCACTGTTATATCAATACTAGATGCCCGATGAAAGATTCGTGCAAGAATGGGCCTTCCTTCCCCTGGCTGCCAGCACCGCCTTCGCTCCGGCCCGGAGCTGCCTTTCCGCCTTCCCACGCTGCCTAGAGGCCCAGAGCAGCTGGGGAGGTGTGGAACCCCTGCGTCCACCCTGCCCCCGGTCGCTTGGCACCTGCATATGCAAATTAACCTGCCATCTTTGTTGGGTTAATTTGCATACTCACTCCTGATTGGCTGGTGGGTATTGTGAAGGTATGGTCAATTTGCATCTTTCTCTTTTATTAGTGTAGATCATAAAAAGAAAAGTGATTCATAATAGAAACATTATTTATTAAACACCTGTTTGTATTTGTTCATGAACAAAACATTTTTTGTATTACCTTATTTTCCCACCTCAAAGCCTGATCAGTTATTCCATTTTAACACATAAGAAATGTTTTGCCTGTTGCCTAAGGTCACATAGTTGTTAAATGATAAAGTATGGATAGCAACACAGATTTGGGTTCCAAGTCTGCGTTCTTGATCACTATGCTCAATAAATTCTGCTTGATATAAGGGATTGTTGTAACACAATACATTGCTGGGAAATAAAGAAGCCCATCTAGATTAAAGGCTGATGAGATATTGAAAAAGCAGTAAGTGTTTGGAAGTTTTCTGTTAGAAAGTTTAGCCATAAGGCTGTAAAAAAATAAAATAAAAAAAGGACATCTGTAATACTGTCAACATAAAGATAAATTAAAGGAACAAAGAACCAAGGGTGGTGCAATGTGATCTTATGGATATGTGTAACTGTAATGCTTACCACATGGAAAAGTTGGGTGGCCCAGAGGAAACATTGTTCAAGAGGACTAGAAGAGGAGGCAACATTCCTAAGCTCTGTTTCACCTTGGTTCTCACCATTCCATTGCGTTATTTCATGGCCTGTTTTGAGTCATTCCAAGATTATCTAATTAGAAAGTTGGTTTCTCAATCTTTTGCCGGGTGCCTCCCATCATGAAAATCCCTTGTTCCCTTCTAAGGAAAGAAGTATGAAAATAGTCTCATTCTTTTCAAATCTTGAATAAGAATGCTAACAAGGAGGTCAGTAACACAAGAGCATGGTACTGGCATGGGACACCCATGGAACAAGTAGCCAACGCTTCATGAGTCAGTAACAGCTAGAGTTTGCCTCAGGGACTGTGCCTCCTTCAAGATGTCTGAATCCTTGCATCATTAGTATAGACTTCTAATTTGTCCATCTCGAATACCTTTAATAAGTTTCCTGGAAAATCAACTAAAATTATGTATAATTTGAAAGCAAAACAAAACAGAAAATTTTTTGAGCCATCATAAAAGTAGGAAGCTATGGGCATCAAAAACAAAGAGACATCCAGAGATTTTGGAAGTTATATAAGCAACAAATTTGACCTTTACTCTAAGAGCTGAAACTGGGAGATTTCCAGCTTTCATTCTGAAGGCTGCATAAAGCACAAAGATGAAGGTAATTTTTCTCCTGTCTCCCAGACTATTGCTCTGGACATGGAAAGAGCTCCTGTTATGCTCCTCTCACTGCAACCTCCCCACAACAAGGCAGAGCTACAATTAGTGGCCAAGAGGAGAGTGTGGAGAACAGTGGGCATGGGTCTAGGATTTGCCTTTCCGTTCCCATCACTCTAGAGGGTGTAAGGAACCAGCTAGAACTTCCCTCTTTTTTATCCTTCCTCGGAGCCCCACAGGATCTGATCAAGTTTGCTGACAAGTGCACTGCTGAGTCTCAGCACGTGCATGCCCCTGTCTAACACTGAGCACAATGGACTGTGGAAGTCAAGGACACAGAGTCATGCTCCAGATCTGTTCAAATTGCAGAGACAAGCCTGGGTGCCAGTCCTTTACAGATTGGAACAAGGGCAGCCAGCTGACGGGTGCTCTGGCAGGTACATTTACTTGGGTGCCTGGCAGTGTTTACACAGCCATCTGTATTTCCATGGGCCACACCCTTTGATGCCTGACAGGTTCCCTTGCAGGACTTCTGTATTTGTCAGTAGCCCTCACTGCAAGTCTTTGGACTCCCTCTACGTAACTATAGATGGAGAGATGAAGAGAACCAGAGACTACCAATAGCACTAATTGCTGCCACTGACTCAGGGCTGGCACTGCGAGGTCCTGACACATGTGGTAGGTACCATCATCCTCATTTTACTGATGTTTTAACTAGGCTCAGAGAGGTCTAGCAACCAACCAAAATTGCACAGTTAGTAGATGAGTAAGTCAGGATTTAGAATACTGCTCACTGACCCCACAGCCTTCAGCTTGCACAAGCCTCTGCCAGGAACTGTCAGCACTGCCTCTTGGAAGCTGTGAGCTTCCAAGGTGTCCTCCTGGTGTCACTACCTCCAGCAACCCATTTCACAATCCAGTTGTGGCGGAGCAATGCTCTAAGAGTCTCAGGCTAGAACCGCTCTTCCGGCAGGGTATTTGGTTAGCAGCTTAGCTACTAGTATGTTACAAAAACAGCCCAGTTACAATATTCACAGGAAAAATATTATTTTGCTCTAATTGAATAAGCACAACATAAGGTGAGGTGAGCAACCTCTAAGGCTTCATGCTCTCCCAGACGGAGATTTCTCATGAGTCAGGTGAACTGTACTGAATGTCCTTGGGGTCTTATAAATAAATCACTTTTTCTTTCTGATTGTGTTGATATTCAGCCATTACCAAGCAGGTCAATTCCTTGGCTTCTTGAGGCCATGGTATGCATTTCTGGAAACCCACTCATTTTCACCAATTGCCTTTTCTCAAAAAAACATGAAACTGGCTTGAATAAAATATATTGAATTATGTGTGGGAAGAGTGCTGAGAAAGCTGAACCGATGATGGCCCGAATCTGCTTGTCACCTGCTGTGGGTCTCTGAATCATGCCTTAAAGAATAAAGTATTGCCAGGAGTGTCTCGGATCAAGTGTCAAAAGTGTCCGATTTAATTGTTAGCATACGGATTTAAGATGCTGGGTTTCCCTGGTGCTAACACCTCTCATTGATTCTGGAGCATTTCCATTTGTTGTTTAACAAAACAGCCCCTCGGTATTTATAGCCCTATCACTCTAGAAGGGAAGCATTTGCAATTTGCACTTTCAATTTTAACTCTGGACTCCTTTTTCTTTAAACACCCTTCAAATGGGTGTCAGACGATAATTCAATAAATGCTTTGTCAGTGGTTGCACTTAGCAGTTCTCATCCCCATAGACCAACATTTCAGAAGAGCCCCCATGATGCTTTGCTAATTGAAATCTAAAATGATGAGTCTTAGTTAGGCCCAACCCCACCATAGTCAGGACTTGTGGGTCCATTTGTGTATGGGTCCATGTGTGCATGACTGCATGCTGCAACAGGAGACATATCTGATGGCAGATTGTATTATCTAAAAGTGGTCGCATCAACATGTATTTATATCCGATTCCATATGCTTTTCTTATGATGAAATGTTAGCATTCCTCCATGAAGATGGGGGCTCTTTGTTTCCTCCTCTTGAACTTAAAGGGATCTTGATAAATTCTTTGACCAACAAAATGTGGTAGAAATGGTGCTGCATGACTTGCGAGGTTAAATCATAACAAGCAATACATAATCTGCCTCTCTCTCTTTCCCTTCCTCGTTTTCTGTCTTAATGCTGCTCTTGGAACTCAGCCACCATGTTATCAGGAAGTCCAGGCCCCATGGAGAGGCCACAGTAGATGGATGTTCTGGCCAACAGCCCCAGCTAAACACTCAGCAGTTCCTAACTTCCATTCCTGTGGGACCCTGAGCCAGAACCAACCAACCAAGCCACAATTAAAACCACAAAAACTGTGAGAGATAATAAATGATTATTGTTATTTAAAGTCACTATAATTTGAGGAGATTTGTTATGATGCAACAGGTAACTAAAAGTTACCATTTCTCATTTTCCATAACAATCAGAATAAAACTATATTTTTCCTATTTTGGTATCAAAAATATTTAAGCAATAATTCTGAAAGGAAATTTTGTTAACAACGAACTTGTTAAAAATAATAATTAACAACATCAAGAGTGATTGATGGGTGATTATGATGTGTCAGTGTAGGTTCAGCAGTTGTAACAAATGTACCACTCTGGTGCTAGATGTTGATAAAGGGGGAGGCTATGCGTGTTTAGGGGCAGGGACTATGCAGGAAATCTCTGTACCTTTTCCTCAATGTTGCTGTGAACCTTAAACTGCTCTAAAAATATAAAGTCTTAATAAAAAAATAGGCACTAAATTAATAATAACAATAATTTTAAAAGATAACAGTGACTGAGGTCTCACTATGCAGCACTTTACGTGTACTAACATATGCATCATCCAAATAAAACTATGAGGAGGGCACTATTAACCACTCGGCTGCACTAGCACGAAAAACTTGTAGAACCCAGATACCCAGCAGCTCTCCAGGTTCTGGGATGAGAAAAATAATCCTGAGAGTTCAGCAAAAATAGGGAGGCCTGGCTATCTGGCAGGCAAGGAAGAACAAGCAAATCATTCATTCACTACATGAGCCAAGTCTCATTCAGGTACCAGTGGACTAAGGATAGACCAGTGAACTAAGTGGAAAAGCCTGCTGTCATGGAGAGCTGACCTTCCCGTGTACTGGACCATGTCTCCTCTCATTTCACAGGGGACCACTGAGATCCCACTGTGCACTCCATGCCGCTCCCTCCTGCCTTGCTGAGTCGTCACAGGCACTGAAAAGGAGTCAATTATGGAACATGCTAGAGTCATGAGCCAGATGACTGATGTAAAAGAGCACAGTAAGTAGAATGCAAAGCCAGATGAGAAAGAAGAGAGAGAGAGAGAGAGAGAGAGAGAGAGAGAGAGAGAGAGAGAGAGAGAGAAACTTTGGTAATAATGTCTGTGGGAAGGAGGAGGGCAGTGATTTTGGAGCACAGGAAACTCTGAGCATGGGAAACAGCATATCTGAATAGGGACTCAGTCCAGTCACGCCTGTGGACATCAGAGGCCACAGGGGCTAAATTAGAAAAGGAGACGGGAAGAATCCAAAGGAATATTTTGCTTACTTGGCGCCTATGCTCAGCCAGTGCTAATGGAGACACTAAGGGCTACAGAAATCACAGCCATTTCCGAGTCACCCTGAGGCTCCTGTAAAATAGCTGGTTCATATGAAAAATAGTCTGCAGTTTCTAGTCCAGTGAGTTCTGAGGATATGGAAGAGGAAGAATGAAGCTACTAACCTAAGTTCTCTTTAAGAAGATTCATGTGGCTGCCCACCATAGACAAACGGCAGAGTTTGCAGAGAACCAGGAAGCTGTAACTGCAGACCGACTCCGGTAGCTGGAGAGGATGTTTGTGTCAAGCCCTCCCTAGGCCCCAGGCTGGGTGCAGAGCCTGGTCAAACAACTGTTGGAGCTTCGTGACACAGAAACTCACACCAGCAAGGCGGCTTGTGAGGAAAGGACTGGAAGCACTGCAGGGCCCCCAGGAGTTCCCACCAAACCTGCAATGCAAGTGCAGGGCCAAGAGTTGGCTAACTGGGAAGCAGCCATGAGACTTGGTGGATTTCTCTGCTTTGTGTGAAAAACAACTATCTTCTCTTCATGCAATCATCTGGTGATAATCTGACTTCAGTAGCCTCTGAAGTTCTATTAAAATATTGGCAGTCTTTCATTACGACTGTGGCTAAAGGGAATAGATAAAGTCTGGGAATCTTCATGTACAGGATGTCCCAAAAAATTTATACATACTTTAACAGCTCAATTTTGAAAATGAAATGTATTTTAATAAACACTGCCTTTATAATTATTCAAAGTATTTTTGGGACACTCTATATATTTCTATTTTCTTACCAAAGAGTTTCCAAGATAAACCTGCTCTCTGCAATTTCCTCAAACTTCTTCAAAGGGCAAAGGTAAATGTGTTATAGAAATAAAAATGCCTCAAACTAAAACTGGTTGAAATGGAGATAAATCATGCAGAGAGTGAACTGTGTTTTAAACACATACACACAAAATAAAATATGCCAAGTCTTCAGAATCAAGAATCTTAATGTATATTAATATCATATACAGAAAAAGTTTAAAATTTGAAAAAAAAATACCGTTTGTTTCTCTTAATATCTATTTCAGGCTTCGTTTGCCCCAAATTAATGGGGAAACCTGGAAAGATAGGGGAATAACAGTGCTTATGGAACTATGGATAGTCAACCTAACACTAACCCAGCTCTCCACCGAGGCAGGAAACTTCTCTCTCTTCTTCTTTCTTTTCTGATGAAATAATACTAAGTTATCTTTGAATGGAAGCAGATTCTTTCCTTACATAATGAGATATAACTTAAAAAAAATGAGGTTACTCCTTAGAAGGTATATGGTTATATGATTAGGCAATTTTTTTTCTGGTAATAGAAAACAGAAAATTTAAAACCTCTATACAAAAACACAAACAACCTCAAAAGAGCAAGGAAAAATGTATTTGCCATATTTATGAACAATAAAAAGCTACATCTTTGTATTTATAAATAGCTTATTCAAATCAACCCAATAGAAACATGACTTACAATCCATTAGAAAAAGTATAAAAAGAATGTCAAGAGGCAATTTATAGAAAGCAATAAAAATATCCAGTTAGCATAAAAATGCTTGTCTTATTCATTAATAAGAAATGTAAATTGAATATAAGTAAGATACCATGTTTTATATTTCAGAATGGTAAAAAAGGTTTGAGGTTATCGTGTACTGTCAAAAATCTTCAAAATATGGGCTCTCACACATTGTTGATGAAATAATTTCATACAAGTTTACTATATTCCTATCTTGTGAATACCTATTAAAATATAAATCACATGTAATTTTTGAGCCAATAATTTTACTGCACACACTCAAGTAAGTTTACTGCTCAGAATTTCCTCAGGTATACATGAAAAGTTTATATAAATGTGTGTGTGTGATCTGGCTATATCTTTACACATGGGTGTTCATTGTAGCATTGCTTGCAAAAGACTAAAACTAGATACAGAGTTGAGCAACAAGAATTAAATGAATTATAGGACAATAGCATAATAAAGCAGTATACGGTAATTAAAAAGAAAGAGTTAAATGGAAACATCTCATAATGTACGTGAATAAAGAAACGTATTGCATGGTGTATCTAATATGATCCTGTTGCTATAAAATAATGATACAACTATCAGGGGAGAGAGAGATGCTGGTATAAGCAATGCTCTCCCCACTCTAAAATGTATTAGAAACTATCAATCAGTTACATTTGGAGAAAGCCTGGGAGTTGGGGTAGGAGCAAAGAAAAATTTTGGACGTTTTCATATTTTCTAGCCTAATAAATTTTTAATTTCATTGTACAAAATTGCCAACAGGGTTATCTGAGCAGGGAAATTATAGTCCAACTCTTATTTTCTTCTTTGTACTTCTCTGCAGGAAGAAAACTTACTATTAGCTATTATATTAACATATGTATATCTCTCTCTCTTCCTTGCATGTTGAGAATCAAAGTTGAATTTCTCCACCAATAGCTAGAATAGTCCATATAGTAATGGATTAGAGTTGGAGACGTCAGTATGAACTCCTGTTTAGCTTAACATAGTTGTTACATACAGAAATATTTCTAGGTAATACTCTGCAGCAGTGAAGAGGTACAGAAATCTGTATTTAAAAAAATGGTAATATCTCTTAAATGACAGCATGTAGAAAAATTAACTTAAAATAGATCACAGACCTAAAAGTAAAACTTAACTATAAAATTTCATAAGAAACCACATAAGAATAACAATCTTTTAACCCCTCGGATAGAAAAGATTTTAGACAGAACACAAGCACAAACCATAAATTGTAAGATATTATCTGTTAACCTAATGACTCAAGTACTGATGTCTGAGATGTGTGCAATGCCCTCTTCCCTCCTCACTCCCACTCCATTTGAGACCTTTGGATTTCAGCAGGGCGATCCCACCCTTATAAGTGGAGCCCAGAGAGAGAACTCTGCCTCCAAAGGTGCAGTGCAGGCTTTGTGGCTGGGGAAAGGCGGGCCTGGGTTTGGTCAGTAGAGCTTTTGGCTCCTGCCATCACGAGATACTCTATTCTCTAACAGGAAGATTAGCCCTGTCAAAGCATAAAAGAATGCAGACCAGGGCTTTTAACGAAAGAGAAATCTTATGTAGACAAGATGAATTTTCACCTCTCATAACTTTTGTCTTTATGGCATTAAAACTAGGAATTCAACTCACACAGAATCAGTGTCTCTTGTGAAAATGGTTCCTTTCTGGACAACTGAGTTCTTCCTCTGTTGTCTGGATTGTGAAGTCCGACACAGAACCCGGATGCAAAGACAGGGCACACATGCCCAAGGTGACCTCCCCAGAACCCCGACCTATTTCTTTCAGCTACTTGCCCATCTTTAAAAGCAACCTAATAGAATCAAAGGACGAGTTTTTAAAGCAGGTGTATTATTTTGAGTGGGCAGTTATTTAACTGCTCTTCTGTGGGAAATGTTAACATCATAAGCAATCCAAAATTATATAGTAGGTGTATTAATTGTTTCTCAAACTAATAACGTTTTTTTCCTCCCCTTCTCTTTCCTCCTCTCATTGAAGGTCACAGTGGTTTTAATTGTGTCCTCCAAAAAGATATGTTGAGTTTTCATCCCCAATATCTGGGAATGTGACCTCATCTGGAAATTAGGTCTTTGCATGTGTAATTAGTTAAGGACCTTGGGATAAAACCATCCTGGGTTTAGAGTGAGCTTTAAACTCAATGACTGCTATCTTTGTAAGAGGAGAAGAAACACAGATACATGGAGAAGGAGCCATGTGAAGAGAGAGAGAGGCTGGAGGGATGCAGCTATAAGCCCAGGAGGGCCAAGGATTGTCGGGAGACATCAACAGCTAGAAAGAAGCCAGGATTCTGCCCAGGAGTCTTCAGAGGGAGTGTTTCCTGCTGGCACCTTCGTTTTGGACTTTCCGCTTCCAGAACTGTGAAAAAATAAACTCCTGCTGTTTCAGTCACCCAGTTGCTGGTAGTTGGTTATGGCAGCACTAGGAGACTAATACGCTGGCCAATCCTGTAAACCCACCCAGATCACCAACAATATTTCATTTAGACCTGCCCCAGAGCTATGTCAGAGAAACAAGGCACTGAAATTAGAATCAAGAATTTTCCCCAAGTCTATCTTAAGGTGAAAGCAAATATCTGAGTGATAACACGTTGAGAAAAGACAAAGTCTGTCTTTTTATGAATTAGTATGAATTGCCCATCAGTACAGCTACTTTATCTTGTAAAGCTGGAGATGCGCACTGTCTTTGAATGAGCATGACCACTTCAAAGGAGGGAAACTGTTATACATGAAGACAAGTGCAGGAACTTTTTAAAGACATCATTGTTCCTAAAAGCCACACACAGGGAAAAATCCAAACGTCCATCAGCAGGATAATGATATATGAAATGGAATGTTTTTCTACATGAATATTCATAAATGACAGCTATCAGCAACAAACTGAATGACTTTTTCCAACAGAAGATTGAACCAAAAAAAGCAGCACAAGAATATATACAAAGTATGATTCCATTTATAGAAAATCCTGAAAATAGTCCTCAAAACTAAATTATATGGTTTGGAGATGCATTCTTGGGTAGTAAAACTATACAGCAGAGCAAGAAAGTGATTACTGTGAAATTTAGAGTAGTGATTCACTTTAAGAGGGAAAGTGAGTGGTTATAATTGGGAGGGGAGAGAGCTTACACACACTGGTGACATTCTTTTTATTAAGCTACATGGTGATTTCATGGATGTTTATATTTTTATTTTCTATACCTGTATTCATTATGCTTTCTTATATACAAAATACTCTAAATATTTTAAGAAACTAAAACTTTAAAAAAAATGGAAAAAAAAAGGGGGAGGGGGCGGAGAAAAGAATCCATAAAGCTATAGAAACAGAAAATGTTCTAATTCACCTTGAAGAAATGCATATGGTTCTTTCACATTATCTTTCCCCCTCTGGTTTCCAGCCTGTCAGCTAAACTCTTAGTCAAGGCATATCTACTGAAATCCAAGATTCTGGACAAGGAGGGGAATATGATGAAAAAGCTCAACAAATCTTAATTGTTGCCTTGAGGTCAGTCTATGTGGAGAATGCAGTATTTAGCTTTGCCACAGATTAGCTCTCCCAAGACTACTAGGTGGTAGCTGATATCGGCTGGAGACATGTAGGTAGAAAGATGAAGGCCAGCTATGTGCAACACTGCCATTTCCAAGGGCTTTTTAGAGGTCTCAGCTGAGCCTCACCCAAGCCCAGTGAGAAGACTTCACTCCTATTTCACTTGTGAGATTGGTAAGCTGCAGAGAAGTTAAGGAACTTGTCCCAAGTCACAAGTCATGACAGGGCCAGAATTGGAAACTAGGCTTTCTGCCTCCAAATGCAGTGACTTTGAGTGGAGTTCTATGGCGAATGTACTGACATCAGCACACATGTGGCAGGAGATGTGGTAGCCTGAACTGACTTGGCACAAATGTCTACAGCTCAGGCCTTCGGACCCTGGGCTGAGAGGTCAGTAGGCTTCAAGGGGTTGTGCAGAAGGACAGACATGGTTTCAGCTAATGACGGTACATCTGAGGACGTTTGCCTTTTTGTAAGCCTTGTGCCTATGGTACAATAAAAAGCAAAATTAATATTGCTTGTGATGGTTTGTACTGCTTGTGGTGGTTTGTACTATTTATCTTCCATGTGGTTGATATTCCATCCCCCCTAAATACTTTGCAGCCTCCCAGCCAAACCTTAGCTCTTTACAATCTCAAAGCAATGAATCGCTTAGTAAATTATTTCAGATAAACAGACATAATCAGATCTCTGTTTGGACTCCATGCTGGAGAAAGTGTGCAACCCCTGACTGTTTCATATTGCTGCCCTCAGTGCCAAAAACCCGACCGCTTGCAATACTGCTCCTGCCAAGAAATCCCCCAGGCCCTAGTAGTGGTTTCAACAGAGGATATATGAAAAGATTGAACAAATATCATCGTTTTATCCCCATTTCTGTCCTTTAAAGCTTTTGCAAACTTAAGCAAGCTGTTTTTTATGACATTCTCAATAAATTGTGAAAGTCTACTGAGACCATTCTGGAATTGCTACTTTGAATTTGGGAGATAAAAGGTAAAAGTTTGCATCCCCTAAATTCTTTGATAAAGTAACAAAATATAAACTCAAATGAAATAAAAACTAAGGTCCCAGTCAGCATCAAGGTGGATATGTTTCTCTTGCTTTTCCCAGTTGAATCTCTCATATACTGTGAACTGGAAACAATGAATTACCAATTCTGCCAAATGAATCTGGGAGACAGAGACAAGTCAAAGATAAAATTGTACATAAAAGAGCAAATTGGCTGAGGAGTTTGCTTATTATCTACTAGAGACCCAGTGCACAAAATTTGTGCACGGGAGGGTGTCCCTCAGCCCAGCCTGCACCCTCTCCAATCTGGGCCCCACATCCCTCTCACAATCCAGGACTGCTGGCTCCTAACCACTCACCTGCCTGCCTATCTGATTGTCCCCTAACCGCTTCTGCCTGCCAGCCTGATCACCCCCTAACCAATCCCCTGCCAGCCTGATTGATGCCTAACTGCTCCCCTGCCAGCTTGATCGCCCCCAACTGCCCTCCCCTGCTGGCCCGATGACCCCCAACTGTCCTCCTCTGCTGGCCCAATAGCCCCCAACTGCCTCCCCTGCAAGCCTGGTCACCCCCAACTGCCCTCTGCTGCCAGCCATCTTGTGGTGGCCATCTTGTGATGATGTGGGGGCAGCCATGTTGTGGCAGTCATCTTGAGACAATGTGTGGGCGGCCATCTTGTGACGACATGGGGCGGCCTTCTTGTGATGATGTGAGGGCGTCACGCAAGGGTCCAAGGGCCACCTAGGCTTTTATTAGTATAGGTTGAGCTGCATACAATGCTGGGTCTGGGCATAATTAACTCCCTATTCTTAAGAAAGGTCTGGCCACCTGGTGGGTATGTCAGCACATCATTAAGACCACCTCCACCCTTCCCTGAGAGTCACCTCCATAGTACAATTGCACACACCCTCGTCATCTAACATGGCCTTTTCATCATCACCATACTTCCACCTAAAACAAATAGCAAGAAGAAAATTAGTTGGGACCTTAGTATATTCCACTTGAAGAATTAGGAAACCCTGCATCTAGTTTTTAACTTTTAAATTAGAATAGCACATGTATCACATAATCCATATGTAAAAAGAGTGCATTTAGTTTATTTTTAAGAGTTCGGTGGAGTTTAAGAAAAGGCCATGGAGAGAATGGTTGTCATATTGAGTTAGAACCCATTATGCCTGAGGTGCGCCACTCTGGCAGACAAAGTAATATCCAAATTTCCTTCTCCACATTTTGACTGTACGTCTATGTGCAAATGAAGTTGCATTTGAGTTGAGACTATTCAAGGAAATTATGAGAAGCGAATCAGGATGGATTCGTAAACCAATCTCTGCAGAAAGAATTTACAAATTTTCAGATTTGAAGAAAAGCATCACTTGAAACTTCTGGGAGACTTGGAACTGAAAAACCTCAATTTACATAGCTGTAAAATTGAAATAAAGGGACTTCCTTCACTGGGTCGTAGTAAAGGTTTAATGAGATCTTATAAAGTACTTAACAAAAAGTTACATACTTAGTAATTGCTAAGTAAAAATTACAATTATATCTACATTATTTCCCAGAAACATTCATTTTGCATATAAAATTTCAGATTAATAGAGAGAATAATAGGAAAACTGCTACAGATGGGAATATTGTATAACACCCTACAAATCAACTTTTCTTCCATTATTGTAGTTATTGCTCACCAGTCACCTTGAGGTTCTATATTTCAACATTTCAGGAGAAGAAATCAAGGCCAGTTCCTCTGGGATTTCATAAACAAATAAAAAGCAAAAACATTGCCTTGCACTTCTTATTTATTTATTTATTTATTTATTTATTTATTTATTTACTAGAGGCCCGGTGCACAAAATTCATGCACGGGGGAGAGGGGCACCCTCTCCAATCTGGGACCCCTCGAGGGCAGTCAGACATCCCTTTCACAATCCAGGACTGCTGGCTCCCAACTGTTCACCTGCCTGCCTTCCTGATTGCCCCTAACCGCTTCTGCCTGCCAGCCTGATCACCCCCTAACCACTCCCCTGCCAGCCTGATTGATGCCTAACTGCTCCCCTGCCAGCCTGTTTGCCCCTAACTGCCCTCCCCTGCAGGCCTGGTCCTCCCCAACTCCTCTCCCCTGCAGGCCTGGGTCCCCCCCAACTGTCCTCCCCTGCAGGCCTGGGTCCCCCCCAACTGCCCTCCCCTGCAGGCCTGGGTCCCTCCCAAATGCCTTTCCCTGCAGGCCTGGTTGCCCCCAACTTCCCTCCTCTGCCGGCTTTGTCACCCCTAACTGCCCTCCCCTGTAGGCTTGATCGCCCCCAACTGCCCTCCTTTGCAGGCCTGGTCCCTCCCAACTGCCCTCCCTTGCTGGCCATCTTGTGGTGGCCATCTTGTGTCCACATGGGGGCAGGATCTTTGACCACATGGGGGCAGCCATCTTGTGTGTTGGAGTGATGGTCAATCTGCATATTACTCTTTTATTAGCTAGGATAGAGGCCTGGTGCACGGGTGGGGCCAGCTGGTTTGCCCCTGAAGGGTGTCCCAGATCAGAGTGGGGGTTCCCTTGGGACGGGGGGCGGCCTGGGCGAGGGGCCTGTGGTGGTTTGCAGACCGGCCATGCCCCCTGGTGACCCAAGTGGAGGCCCTGGGATCTGGGGTTTATTTATCTTCTACAATTGAAACTTTGTAGCCTGGAGCAGAGCCAAGCCTTCTGCTTGCTCTGTGGTGGCAGCCATTTCTGTTGGGATTTATGTATCTTCTATAATTAAAACTTTGTAGCCTTAAGTGGAGGCCTGGGATGGCCAGGATGTGCAGAAAGCTTGGCTTCCTCCATCGCCGCTGGCAACCCTAGCCTCCTGCTCTTTCCAGCTCGTGGCTGCCGCCATTTCTGTTTGGTTTTATATATCTTCTATCATTGAAACTTTGTAGCCTTGAGTGGAGGCCTAGGCCGGCAAGGGCAGGCGGAAAGCTTGGCTTCCTCCATTGCCGGGGAAACCCAAGCCTCCCTCCTGCTCTCTGTGGCCGTAGCCATCTTGGTTGGGTTTATTTGCATATCCGCTTCTGATTGGCTTGTGGGTGTGGCTTGTGGGTGTGGCTTGTGGGTGTAGCAGAGTGATGGTTAATTTGCACATTACTCTTTTATTAGATAGGATTTGTTTGTTTGTTTGTTTATTTATTTTTCATCTCCATTTATCCCCTCTATGCCCTTTTCCATGTCCCCCGTCCCTAACTCCCACAATCACCACCCTGTTGTTCTCTCTTTTTTCCTCTTTTTTGCTCAATCCCTCCACTCCTCTCACCACCCCCCCCCACACACACACACACACACACACACGCCAGAGCTGTCTGCCTGCTCTCTATCTATGTGTCTGTCATGAGTCTGTCTCTATTTTGCTTGGTAGTTTAGTTTGCTCATTAAATTCCACATATGAGTGAAATCATCTGGTACTTATCTTTCTCTGACTGGCTTTTTATTTCACTTCTTTTATACATCTATTGTGCCATAGTATCAGACATATATAAAAATTGGTTTCAACTAGATTTAGCTAATATAACTTCAAACTATATTTGTATAATTTTGATCATGACAAAAGTTCTTTGAATCATATTCTGACCACTTTGTCCAAGCAGTGCCCTATTCAAAGGAAGCTCTTTCATTATCTTTTTATGCCCTTTTATTTAAAAAAAAAAAGTAGAAGAGCAAGAATATGTCATATATCCACAGGCATCTCATGGGATTTTAATCAGCTATTATCTCAGGACCTTTTCCACCTGGGATGAAATAGAGGTGCAAATAATTTAGTGGCTTTTTTTGTTTGCTTGTTTTCAACAAGAACTTTATCCATTTACCCGCTGAATAGGTTAATGCTGATTTATTATAGAAAAACTGCTATAGCTATGATGTTTTGCTGTTTTCATGGGAATTGTGTGGAAATTCAAATGATTTAGTAGTTCCTTAAAATAGCAAATGACACCTATTCCAGGTAAGTATTGATGCCTCTCCATCCTGCCTGGAGTTTTCAGAAAGTTTATGTCTGTGATGAGAGATACTGACTTAATTGGTCTGCAGTGGAGCCTGAATGCTGATATGATTAAAGGCTCTCCAAGCATTTCTAGTCTGCAGTCAAAAATGAGAATTACTGTGGTATTACTGTTATAGATAGATATAAAACAAAGAAACAATCTTTAACCTCCCATCAAGAAGCTTCAGATTCTACTTAAGAAAAATATGCTTTTAAAATACATTGACATACTTTAAAAGGGGGTCAAATGACTTCATCACTGAAAAATTCCATATTCCTTTTCTCTTTCTTATTATCCTCTCTCATCTTTCTCTCTCTAGGAATGAAACAATTGAAGGCCAGAGAGATAAATAAATCATACCTTGAAATAAGAAGTAGAAAAGCCAAGGGCCACTTAAATAGTGTGCTTTGTTACAGATACCCTTCACTATTCAAAAAAGGAATTTCTTCTTGAGAAATGAAATATGCCGACCAAATGTCTAAGAGTAATTACAGATGCTCAGGGAGTGTGTTAATTGTGAAAATTGAGCGTTAAGAACCGATAGTGCTGGCTTTATTTAAGGTTCTGTGGATGCTCGTTTGTCCTGTGATAAAAGCAAAATCCAGAGTTCTCCCATTCGCTTGATCTTCATCTCTGCCTTCCCCACTGAGCCACATGGAGCTCTAACAGGAACCCAGTGTTGCTATTACCCTACAAGGAACCACACTCGCCTTGTGAATAGGCTATGCTGAGAGCTAGAGAAGGCCCAGTGGAGGAAATCTGATTCCAATTTGGGAATGAAAGTACAGTCCCCCCTGCCAGGTTTAAATTGAGAGCGTATTACTCATTTTTAGTTAATTTCTCAGCCTGCAGAATAATTTGGCACATGTGTACAGTATATGTATGTTCCCTCCTGAGGGACCCAGACCTTGACGGAATAGTTGTAATTGGGGGGGAGGGGGAGTTAATAAATGACAATCATAGTTAAAAAACTTATTTATGTAAGAAAATGCATGCATTAAAATTAAAAGGGGGTCATTAAAAACAAGAGAAGTGGATTAATAAATGTTTCTTGTCTCAGACTTAATTTTTTGTTAATGTCAAGGCCTGAAGCACCATGGGGGCGGGGGAGTGGAATGCAATGGTTCTCAAAACACATTCACTGAGAAGAAACACAAGTGAGTGTGGGAGAAGCCATCCTGTTCATGGGCAAACCATACCTTCTACCTATGTTTAGTCTGGTTCTTCTGGATAGACTTCTCATAGGTACACTGGAAACTTTGAAGGAAGACTTGCAGGCTTTCCTTTCTATCCCTGTCAAATGTATTCCTTTTTATTATTAATAACTGTTGCCATCTCCTGCATATCTGTAGTGTCCATGAATCACAAAAATGCATAATGATCAAAACTATAAATTCAGTAATGCTTTATATATTTTATCATGTTTATATATTTATATTAATATATATTCATAATGTTTACATATTCTATAATAATAAAAAGGTAATATGCTAATTAGACCAGACATCCTTCGGGACATCATTCCAGATATCCTTCCGTATGAAGCCGGGGCAGAGGGAAACCCAGGTACCAGGTGCCTGCAGGCGGTCGGAGAGAAGCCAGCCCAGGTCCCAGGTGCTAGAAGGAAGCTGGTGCTGGCACCTGGGGAAAGGAAGGCCTACTCTTCCACGAATTTCGTGCATCAGACCTCTAGTTGTTACATAAGTGTATGTACATATGTAATTAAGTACAATTGCATATATTTAAAAATATGATTCATACAACTCATCTAAGTGTCTCCATGTTTTATAGGTCATCCTTTTCTGTAATAGCCAAAAAAGATTCCCAGGTCCCCATCATAGGTGTCTGCACTATATTCAGCCCTTCCCACCATGTAGCTAAAGACCCCTGAGAAGGATGCTTGTCTTTTAACTCTATTCTGCTTCCTCACTCCTCACCTGGTCTGCATGGCTGCTGTTCTTTACCCCATGAATGGGACACAGGTTCCTGCTCTTCATCTGCTAAACTATTACTAAGAGACTACTGTTGTCCATACAACTTTCACTCAAGATTTAGGAGCATGGAATGGTGACATCACATCACAGCAAAGAAGGCAATTTAAAACTGAAGAGCCAAAAGCTCCATTCACTCATTTCTCCAGCGTTCCTTACTAAATAATATTTTCCTCCCAATCTCTGCCTCTCTCTTCTGGGGATCTAGCTTGGCTCCATTTGGCTGTGATGTGCTCTCTTTTAACCAAGAATTTCTCCCTTCTCCAATACCCCTCCTTCAACAAACCTTCTCCCTCCCTATCTCAGGCCTACCGACCAAAGAAATAGGATTTCCACCTACCCTGTCTTTGTCATCAGGGATAAAATGAAAATTACTGTTATTTCATTATATGAGGAAATTTTAATCCCTTCTTTGTTACTGTCCTCGGTGCTCTGATTAATCTAAGAAGCCCCATATAAGTATCTTCCTGCTGTACCAGAGAAATCTGTCTAAATTTCAGTCAACTTGGAACATTCCATCTTTCCATTCCTGTCACAAATAAGGCTGAGAATTATTGATCTGGTCAAAAACACTGCTTGGTGCACCTCTGGGCATCTGTCACAGGGTGCCCCAGTCAGTGGCCCACAACCTCCCAGCTTGCAAACAGCTGAGCTATATAGTCATAAAAGTATCCAGTGGGCAACTTTGGCCTTTGATGCTGTTTAGTTTGGTGAAAGCATTCTTTCCCCTACTTGATCATAAATTTTCCTCCTTTTCCTTCTTCTTACTTGCTTTCTGTATTGAAGCTAATAAATACTTACAGAGCCAGCAAGAAAGTGTTAAATCTCCCAGAGGCGTTTCATTTAAATGTACATCCTCACAGTCTTAAACCGAGAGAGCTTAAAGCAAGGGTTATCACTGGCTGTGGGTTATTAATCATCCGAAAGCCAGTGGAAAATATGTCAGCAGGGACTCAAGCTTTCCAAATCCTTTGGAATCATGCAACATAACATGACTTCCTATGCCATCTTCCCACACATCCCCCCGTTCATAGACTAGCTTACCTTAATAGAGACATAAAGGTGGATGGGATTCAAATAAAATCATGTCTTCCTCTTCCAATCCAGAATGCTTGTTTAATATCTCGTTTATGCTTCTTTCATTGTCCTTCAAATTGATCAGAGCACAGCTCCGACTCCCTGGTAGGTGCTAAATTGACTCCTACAAGGAAGTCCCAGCACCCAGGTCCTGCAGAGCTTTGATCAATTTCCAAAAGTCAGAAATATGCATCTCTCTTCTCCTGAAAAGAAGTTAAATTGCAAACTCACCAATTAAGGGGTACACTTACATTTTGGAATATTGCCAAGTAAATATTCAGTGACCAGCATTATATTGCAGTGGTTAAGATTTCGAATCAGAATTAGACCCCCTGGGTCTGTAACTCAGCTCTGACAGTAACCAGGTGACCCGGGCAAGTTATTTAATATGTCTGGTTTAGTTTCATCATATGGGAAATGGGAATAATAAAGCACCTCCCCTGTGGGTTTGTTGTGGGAACAAAATGAGACAATTCCAGTTTAGCGCTTAACACAGTGTACAGCAAGAAATTCAAATGTGACTCCTCATGTCTGTTCTCACCGAGGTCTCAGTGATAGATACAGATATTAAGGTGACTGGGAAGCTGAATTCAGATACTGTAAATGAAAGTGTAATGAATTGGCTACCCATCTCTAGAACTCCCAGCCTCCTTGAAACTATCAAAGGTAAAGAGAGGAGAATGAGTGTAACCACTTATGAAAAGATTTCTTTGGGGACAGCTGTTCTAAGTCTCCACCATTCCTATTCAGGAGGGTGGTTACAGTGTGAGGCATTGTTACCTTTTGATATGCTATTTTTTAACTTTGAAGTGAGAAAGATTTTCAGAGGGATCACTCTGATACCTTGATATACCTTCTCTTAGCCGGGAGAACATTGTGGGACAGGACTTGACTCCTGTTCCATTGATCATAAGGACTGAATAAAAAGAGATGAGCTCAGCCTTAACCTATTTGGCTCAGTGGATAGAGCGTCGGCCTGCAGAATGAAGGGTCCCAGGTTCGATTCTGGTCAAGGGCATGTACCTTGGTTGAGGCATGTACCAGTAGGGGGTGTGCAGGAGGCAGCTGATCGATGTTTCTCTTTCATCGATGTTTCTAACTCTCTATCCCTCTTCCTTCCTCTCTGTAAAAAATCAATAATATATATATATATATATATATATATATATATATATATATATATATATTTTTTTTTTTTTTAAAGAGATGAGCTCAGTGCCTGGGTGGCAAAGGAAAGACCTTGGTGCTGGGATGGGGGCATCTGCCACCAGTATTTGTCAGGGCAAAGGATGCAGCAACATTTCCTGTGGACCAGAAGCTGACTACTCAGGAGAGAGAGTTACCTGGTACTAATACTGACACAGTTGCCTGGGAGGGTAGAGGACCCCTGCAGCTAAAGCTGGGAAGAAGGAATGTCAATGTGTTAGAGGCTATGAAAAGAATCACATGCACCACCCAATATGCATAAGAAATGCATAAATTGGTTCAAGATTACTGTAAGAGGGTGGGTCCATCCAACCCCAGAAATGAGATTTAGAAGAAATCAAGAAAGTGTTCCAGAGAAAGATGCCAGATTATTCAACATTTGCCAGGTACAGTGGACTTTTCAAGAAAGACATTTGCTAACCCCTCATTTCTTTTTTTTTTTTTTAAATATATTTTATTGATTTTTTACAGAGAGGAAGGGAGAGGGACAGAGAGCTAGAAACATCGATGAGAGAGAAACATCGATCAGCTGCCTCCTGCACACCTCTTAGTGGGGATGTGCCCGCAACCAAGGTACATGCCCCCGACCGGAATCGAACCCGGGACCCCTCAGTCCGCAAGCCGACGCTCTATCCACTGAGCCAAACCGGTTTCGGCAACCCCTCATTTCTTTACCCCTCCCCAGATCATAGGTCTGGCCTCAAAGGGGCAGAACATGGCTAGCAAGCTGGTTGATTGTATTAGTGTTCTCCTAATAAATAGAGGCAATAGGATGTGTGTATGGTTAGAGATCAAGATAGAGATCGAGATAGAGATAGAGTTAAAGATAGAGATAGAAATAATTATAGCAGGTCCTTGAATAACATGATTTTGTTCAATATCATTTCATTATGACATTGGTGAGATGCCATAGGAACTTAATTCTTATTTATATCAATTAGCCTCTGTTAAAATTGGTTTCACTTTAACTAGTAGAACCTATGGATGACTTTAAGTGAGGTCTTACTGTAAACATATGTAAATAATCAATATATAGATATCTATCTATTGTGATCAATGGAGATAGAGATACATCTATCTGTATCTGTATCCATCTATCTTGGAGATACTTATTTTAAGGAATTGGCTCACACAACTCTGGAGTGTGGCAAGTTCAAAATCTGCAGGTGGCTGGCAGACTGGATACCCAGGGAAGAGGTGCAGTTTGAAGAGCCTAAAGGCAGTCTATTAGCAGACTTCCTCCTTGCTCAGGGGAGTTCAGAATTTGTTTTCTTAAGTCCTTCAACTGATTGGATAAGGCCTACTCACATTATGGAGGTCAGTCTACTCTACTCAAAGTGTGCTGACTTAAATGTTAATCTCACCTACGAAATACCCTCACAGAAATATCTAGAATAATGTTTGACCAAATATTTCAGTATCATGGCCTAACCAAGTTGGCACACAAAATTAACCACTGTAGTGGGGTGGAGGAGAGAGGTAGGAGCAGGAGAATGAAAGAGAAGAGCCAGTCACACCCTTTTCCAGTTTGCAGACATGTAGGGAAGGAGGAAGAGAACATTTGATGTTAAATCACAAAGTGAGTTTGATTATTATTATGCACTGGGTATTTTGATTTTTACATGAAAATCTCTGTATTACTTAAAAGTGAACTTAGGACAGTAGGAATGAGAGTCATGATCTTGCCTAAGTACTCATTTAGAAGCAAGGCTGGTACTAAAAATTTAAGGGTAGTGGGAGACCAAAAAGAACAAAATGAGTCTTTTGATTATTCCATAATTATATATGCACTAGAGGCCCGGTGAACGAAATTCGTGCACGGAGGGGGGATTCCCTCAACTCAGCCTGCACTCTCTCCAATTGGGGACCCCTTGCGGGATGTCCGACTGCCATTTTAGGCCTGATTACAGGGATCAGGCCTAAACTGGCAGTCAGACATTCCTCTCACAATCTGGGACCACTGGCTCTTAACTGCTCACCTGCCTGCCTGATTGCCCCTAACTGTCTCTGCCTGCCAGCCTGATCACCCCTAACTACCCTCTCTTGCAGGCCTGATGTCGCCCCCAACTGCCCTCCTCTGCTGGCCAATTTGGTTCTGATTGGTCAGTTTCTATGCCAGTCAGCATCAAAAGCTCTGCCTCCTAGGCAGCCATTGGCTCCCCACAGCACCCACCTTTGGTTCTCATTGGTCAGTTCTATGCTAGTCAGCATCAGAAGCTCCGCCTCCTAGGCAGCCATTGGTTCCCCACAGCTCCCACCTTTGGTTCTGATTGGTTGGTTCCTATTACAGTCAGCATCTCCAGACCTATCTCTAGGCCTGATCAAAGAGGTGGGGCTTAACAGCACCCCCCCCCCCCCCAGGCCAGGAGAGAAAGAAAAGCCTGGCTGCTGGAGAAGATCAGAAAGAAAGAGGGAGAGAAAGAGAGAGGTAAGTACACTGATCAACAGCTTCCACTGAGGCTGCAGATCAGACCCTGACTGACTTTCTGGGTCTCAGCCACCTGAGCAGTTAGTGTTGGGTCCCCAGGCTGCAGCTGGGCAGACCAGTGCTGACTTCCGGATGGTCTGTGTTTGGTCGAAGGCTCTGCCCATTCCCAAAACCCAGGTTTTAGGCTTGGGTAGCAAGCCCCCCACAACCCCCCCCCCCCGCCTCACCCCTCCGATTGCAGGCTCAGCCCCTCTGATGGCCACCGAGGAGGTTCCCAGGACCCAGGTATGTATGCAAATTAACCGCCATCTTTGTTGGGTTATTTTGCATACTCACTCTGATTGGCTGTGGGTGTAACGGAGGTATGGTCAATTTACATGTTTCTCTATTGCTAGGTAAGATAATACACAAGTGCCTGGTACATAGTAAATAGTCAATAAAAATTAACTATTATTATTACATGTACATTGACTATTAATATATATGACATTTTATTAAAAATAAGACATATATGACAATGACATATAAATGTAGCCTGACACTCTGAAATAGAGGCATACATTTCACTGAACTGCTTGATAGGTAGGAAAGAACACATTTTAAAAAATATATTTACTTCTCTTGTAAAATCATATTCAAATGACTGTGTTTCATGTTCTGGTGTTTCACATAAGTATATTTATTGCCTGAACTTTGGTCTGTGGTTGGATAGAACTTTGAAATTTAAATATACTCATGCCAAGACAAACACAGTTGCCTTTGTTGATGTTTATTATTGTCTGTAGCCTGGGGGCATTATTGACTCTTAGGTAAACAAATAATTAGCTTGCTCATTTGAAGTAGGAAGGTGTAATTAATGAATTTGCTTATTCCTTCTGCTCCCCGGCAGACAGCCAGCCCTTTGGGTCTTTGTTCTTCATCCTTTCTCTCTCTCTTTCTGTCTGTGTTTACCTCCTGTCTCTATATCCATTCACAATATACTGGCCTATTCTGCTAATATGTATTCCAGATAATATAGTTGCGTGTGGTATTCAGAGTAAGGTGATCATTCTAAGACAGTGGTCGGCAAATCGCGGCTCGCCAGCCACATGTGGCTCATGAGCTGCGGTTTGCCGCTCTGTTGACTAATGAGTTTGCCCACCACTGACATACACTCTTGATTCCAATAATTACAGGCTGTTGTTCCTTGTGACTAAGCCCCTATCCCAGTGGTCAGCAAACTCATTAGTCAACAGAGCGGCAAACCGTGGCTCACGTGCCGCATGTGGCTCGCGAGCCGCAGTTTGCCAACCACTGTTCTAAGACATCAGTCACTGACCCAAGACAGTTGTTCAAGCATATGTTTTCAGAAGTTATTTTCTTGGCTGTGCAAGAAGCTTTTTAAGAGATGCTTTTAACATTGATGATGAAGATCGATAAGAATAAATTTGATAATCAGATGTAGCAGGCTTGCATTAGGACAGAAATCAGCTCTATTACACAAATGAACATTTTCAGTTATAGCCTTAGTGGGTCTAATTTGGCCATGGCCTTCTTGCTCATTCTTTTCCTTTTTTTTAATGTATTATTTAAGCAATTTAGAACAAGATTGTTATATAAGTTTTTACCTACACTCTTAAAAATTTCTGCTAAGGTACTAGGTCCCAGTTTTTGTGTGTGTGTTTTTAAATATTTTGTTTATTTTAGAGGGTAAGGGAGAAGCAGAGAGAAAGAAAAACATCAATGATGAGAGAGAATCATTGATTGCTGCCTCCTGCACACCCCCCTACTGGGGATCGAGCCTGCAACCCAGGCATGTGCCCCGACAGGGAATCGAACCATGACCTCCTGGTTCATAGGTCAACACCCAACCACTGAGCGCACACCGGCTGGATGGTCCCAGTTGTTTTTACATCAAAATGAGATGTATGTGTGAACTCACAAGAACTGTGATGCAAAAATATTACCACAGTGGTCCACTATATAAAAACAGAGGTGAGCCAAAACCGGTTTGGCTCAGTGGATAGAGCGTCGGCCTGTGGACTGAAAGGTCCCAGGTTCGATTCCGGTCAAGGGCACGTAACTTGGTTGCGGGCACATCCCCAGTGGGAGGTGTGCAGGAGGCAGCTGATCAATGTTTCTCTCTCATCGATGTTTCTAACTCTCTATCCCTCTACCCTCCTCTCTGTAAAAAATCAATAAAATACATTTAAAACAAAACAAAACAAAAAAAAAACCACACACACACACACAAAAAACAGAGGTGCACTGTGAAGGGCATTGTGTTCAGAGTCTTACTTTCCTGAACAATAATGGGAAAGACTTGGCTGCATCCTTTGGCAACATGCTGCATGATAAATACTTTGTGGTCAGGATTTAAACAGTATTCCCTCTGGAAAATCAGGCATTCTCAGCAGCCTTATTCTATCAGAAAGATCTGCCAAGATGTTGAGAGAGGGATAGAAAGAATGTAAGTCTCTTCATTGACTTCTCAATGCTGTATAAATCAAAAGCTGCCAGCCCAGAGGAATGAACAGAGGCCCACAATGATGCAGGTAATTACTCTGGTAAATGTTAAGTCTCAGAAATTGAATTGTGACACTGTTCTCTTATTAAGCAGATGGTCCTCAGATTTTCTATTGATTCGAGTGGCTGATACCTTCTCAACAGTCTGTGACTTTTAAGCTCAGAAAAGCATTTCATTTAAAAGAAAATTAGGGTTTCTTTCATTAGCTCTCTAGGTATTAAGTCATAACCAATTGATACTTCTTGAATATCCACTAGGAGCTTATGATAGACATTAAGATAATTTAGATAACAGATTTACTCAAACCTCAAATACAAAATTCAGAAATGCAAATTAGAAATGCAGAAAGAAGACCAACTTATATGAAGATATAAAAAGAAATAAATGAATTTAGAAAGGAACATGTGTAGTGGTAAGAAAGAAACTATCATTTCCACTGTAGGATCCACTGTGACTGCATCACATTGCTCATCCTTGCTGCCAGACTTGTCTATATTCTTTTCAGATCCCAAGAACAATTTTATCACAGCCTCTAAGATGGTCCCCTTGCCCTTTTTTCAGAGGCTGAGCTCCCTGTGTCTCTGAAAGTTAATGAAAGGCAGATCTTCCTGATGCTTTGAGAGCTGAAAATGTGGTAAGATGGTGAAACAGATCAGAGTACTCCTTGCCAGTAGGAACCAAGCAAGTGATCATGCCAAGCAACAGAACAGGAGTCGGTCCTCTTTGGGTAAACAGGACATGCTTTCCCTGTGACCTCTGGCTGACCTCCTGAGGGAAAGAGCCCAAATAGTCAGCATCTCTGGCCAGTGAAATCAGCATCAGGGACATTGGAAGCTCAGAGAACTCCCTGGCTTTGGGAAGGAGCAAAGCAATGACACAGCAGTATTTAAAGGCTGAGTGAAATGATAATAATACTGCAGAGACTCATTCATTCTAGTCTGTTCTCCACTGCCTGTCACATTTCCCTATGGTAAATATCCATTAGACTTAGGGTCATTTGATATAAAACCAGTTATCCCATTGTTCTCAAATAGCAAGAGGGTATTTACAACTTAAAATACGTGATATATAATGAATACAGGGACCTTTTAATTTTAATTGCGTTCCTGATTAGAGAGGAGAATGTTGAACTGCCATTGTGGTTTTGTGGGCTTGTTTTCAGTACACAGAACTAGCACAATCACTGTGAACACTTTCTTATAAATACGATAAATAAATATGGAATGAAGTAGTTGGGGCCAAATTGGCATTGGTATCATTTAATTTCTACTTGGGTTTCCAGCTAATTAAATGAATGGATGCCTGTGCTAATTAAACTCACTTTGATAATGAGGCACTAAGGAATCTTAAATGACTGAATGTTAATGAATATTTCCCAAGTATGGGCCCAGTATCCTGAGTACTGCCAAATGGAAATTTCCTGTTTATCATTAAAATATAGAGTTCTTAAAAAAGTTCCACATAGGTCATCAAAACTAGAAGCAGAAGATTTGGTTTTGTTGTCTTTCTTTACAAGTCTGGTCAGGTTGATGAAATTTGAAAAAAAAATAAATTTTATTATAAATGAGGTATAATTGAACTTACCCCCTGGGATTGGGAAGGCCACACATAACAATGCACAAATTAAAGCCATAAACAGGAGAAAACTCTGCCTTACCCCGCTGCTGCAGATGGACAACCCACAGATGCCTACTGTTTTTGCTAATAACTTGAGGCTAAGGCAAACAAAAGGTCTGGGCCATTTTGGAGGTGTGCTTTCCACAGAGCAATGTACAAAGGTGCTGCTCTGGGTTTTTTTTTTGCTGGTAGATGAGCCTTATCAAGCATTTTTATCTGAAAACTATGATTACTGCAATTCTTGGAGTTGCTCTACAACAGGGGTGGGCAAACTTTTTGACTCGAGGGCTACAATGGGTTCTTAAACTGGACCGGAGGGCCGGAACAAAAGCATGGATGGAGTGTTTGTGTGAACTAATATAAATTCAAAGTAAACATCATTACATAAAAGGGTACGGTCTTTTTTATTTCAATAGTTTTATTCATTTCAAACATTTTAACAAGAAGAATGTAAACACTAATTATTATAATTTGAAACTTCAAAAAATGGAGGAATCATAGCACAATAACATACCTTATATTGAAGATGGCAAAGGCAAAATAAAATTGCCTAACAAAGGAAAGGTACAAAAGCCTTTCAAATTAAACTTAAATATAATAAAATAATTTAAAACTAAAACAAATAGAAAAGAACAAAATGTGTAAACAGTAAATTAAACATTTTCTTTAGTGCAACTTCCAAATTATGCCCGGGACGTAGATGTAGATGGCAATGTAGACTGGGTTGAAAGGTTTTTGGTCTTTAAAACATCAACTTCAGTGGGAACAGTGTTGTTGGTCTCCTTTTTAGCTAATGCTCTGATACTGTGCTCTCCAGGGGCGTGTCTCCCTACATCACCATGATAACGTGTCTACGCATTCCCAGGGTGATGTCCGGGGATGCGTCCGAGGGCATTACAAGGAGCCTCTGGAAGATTGAGTGGTTGTTCCTTCTACTGAATATCCGCCCACTCAGAAGAAGGAGCTGGGCCGTGTTTCCCGACGTTGCCATGTTAACACTGCTGCTGGTGAAGGAGCGGAGGGGAGAGCAAGAGAACCCTCTGCTCTTTCGGCTCCATGGGCCAGATAGAACAGCCGAACGGGCCAGATCCGGCCCGCGGACCATAGTTTGCCCATGGCTGCTCTACAACCTTGATAATTTGCTCCTCAGTCTTACAGTGCAAAGCAGTAAATCCTAACATACTCAAATCAAACACTAATGGTACATAGTGCATACGGAGGAGCCATTTATAGGGCATGCCTTATATACAGTTATTTATTTCAAATATTTCAAACACTCAAATATTTTAAGGATTTAAGTATTTATTTCAAAGATTCTACAAAGCCCCTCTTCCACAGTCTTCCTCAAAGGGGAAAGAAAGGAATTAGTGTTTCTTGAGCAAGGCCTTGTGCTTGCTCCCTATATATCACAATTCTATCACCAAAGTCATGGCAAATTGATGTGCAAAGACCACCTCTTCATTACTACAGGGGAAAAAACACACACATGTGAGACATTAGAAGTAAGCCAACATAGTTAACACAATACCAATCTATTTTTTAACTCAACACATTTACCCTCAGTTACTGACGTCAAACTTAGGTCTACCGTTGCAGCACCACGTTGAGGGAGCCTCTCTAACCTTGAATATCTCTCCCATAGAAGGTGGATGATAACCCCGCCAAGCAGGACTGTTGTGAAGATGAAGCTTGATAACAGGAAAAAGACCACAGCACAGTTCCTGGTGTTTAACAAATGCCACTTTTTTCCTTTCTGGCAGAGTCAGGAGTAGTCACCTTTTCACACGTGCAGATGTGGTCTTAAGTCAGTTTTAATTGGGCTGTCTAATATAAATAAAATGAAATGAATAAAATGAGCCATAAGGATACAAATTACAGAAAAAGGTTTGAGTGTCTTTTTATATACCTTCTTTAGTGAGTGCACAAGATGAAAGAACACTTTTTAGTAAGATACCTATGTTTTCCTTAGTAAAATTCAAACCCTCCAAGCTTAATTCTGTTTTATTCCAGCCATTCCCTTCACATTCCAAATAGGGGCAGGACTTGGAACAGCCCAGACAGAGGAAGGAACAGATCAAAGGCATGTTTTCTCCCTCTGGGTGCATTTCTTCAAAGCTCGCATAGCACATCCCATTGGTCAGAACTTAGTGATGAGCCTTGCTTAGATGCAAGGAAGCCTGGTTAGTATAGTTTTTATTCAGAGAAGCCATGTATCAGCTGAAAATCAGGTTCTATTAATAATAAAGTAGGATACAGTGTGTGTCAGGTGACTCTTTGACATAGAAGTCATTACAAAAATTCAAAATGAGAGGTAATGGTGGTTTGGCTTCTGGATATATTTTGAAGGTAGAGGCAAATAAATTTGTTGAATATAGAGTGTTACAAGAATCAAGAATGACTTCATGGTTTGGATATTTGAGCACTGAAACGATGGCGTTGCCTTTTATAGAGTTAGAGAAAATACAATGGGAGTAGGTTTTAGTGGCTAAACCAGGTTCATTTGGGGGCTTGCTGTTTGAGCTGCCTATAATACATTCAAGAAGAAATGCAATTAGACAGGTGAAATAGAAGAGTTCTAAGGGAAGGTCTGGACTCAAAAATTGATGTGAGAGTCATCAAGGAACAGAGGAAAATAATTTCAAGGTCTGAGCATGAGAAGCTAATGTTTAGAAATCTGAAGAATGGAGAAAACATCAAGAGATGCTGAAAGAAGCAACCAGTGAAATAGAAAATAGTAAGTGTGAGAGCATGAGGAAGTTCTCTTGGTGAGATAAAAGGCATCACTTGAAAAAGAGATAAGGGAGGATGTGCTGGAGGTTGGAGATTTGAGGATAGTAGAGAGGGTATGCAATAATCATTGAGGGATTGAACAATATATCTGTTCGTCTTCACCTTAGTAGTAGTATGGTAATTTAAAATTTGGGAGCAAGAGAGCTCAGAGAAGAAGAGAAAAACAGAACACTGGGGAGAGTTCTTATTTTTGAAACAAGAAGAACCAATCAATGGAACAGAGAGAGATCAGTCAAAGAACTAATCAGAAATATCAAGGAGAGAAAATGTTCAGGTCAGGACAACATGTTTCACAAGAGTATGGATTAGGGAGTCATACACAGATCTGACTCTATCTCTTTCTAGCTGTGTGACCTTAGGTAGGTAGGCCAGCACCACTGAAATTTACTTTCCCCATTTGTAAAACGGAAATAATAATTATACCTGCCTGGTAGCATTATTGTGAGGGTTATATGAACTATGGCTTGCAAGTGACACACTTGGCAAACTGAGATAATATTACCAACCCAGTATTATCAAGTCAGAATTGATGAAGAAAGGGAGTTGCCAAGTGGCCACAAACAACCCAAATAACATATGTAGAAATTAAAAGTACCATCTCCACTTTCTCTGTAATGAGATGTGTGCAGTTGCTGGGCTGATGTTTCTGGGTAACATATTCCAGTGCCCAGGCTCCCCACATGTCCTTGTTCAGCTTCCCTGAGTCATTGGAAATGATTTCGTGTAGATTTTTTAGGCTAGAGATAAGTCTTGGTTGAGACTCTCAATTCACTAACCCTAGACACCGTTTCTCCAGGATTTTTTTTCAAGATATTACATTTTCTATTGTGTAAATGGTTTGAATTGAGTTTCTTCTATCTGCAGCCCAAACCTTCTTTTCTGATATGCTATGGAAACAAGGCCCTCCTTGATCAGAAAGAATCTATTGAATTACATTGTATTTTTTGATAGTTTGAATAAAACAGTAGAAGTCTGATGTGTTTTTATTTTATTTTAACAAGTATATATAGAATTCTCAAAAACAATAAACTCCAATAGAGTTTTAGAGATATGTAAAAGTTAGATTTACTTTTTTCTGATACAACTGAACAAATTCTCAAAATACATCTTGCTGTTTCTTCATAGTTTCTATAATTACTGACTCATTTAATAAATTCAATACTTCCATTTTAATTAAAGTAAAATAATATCTACTTCTTAGAATAAACTTTTGGCTATTTGCTTCCGAGCTGTTAGTTAATTAATGATTTAGACATCTGGTTTCAGCTCTGAGATGTAGAAAGCTGTGAAAAATATCATTCCCACCCTTACATAAGAAAAAAGCTGGACTCATCAGAAAATTAAGTTCTCAGGGCAAACAAGTAACTCAAATATGGAGAGAGACCGGTGCCTATAGGGGTAAATAGAACCTGAGAAGTTACCTGTGGCAGACTCTGCCAGACTCCACGTAAAATGGTAGAAAGATACAGCTGAAATATTTTCAGAAATTGCTAGAGGCTGAGTGTGGGCTAGCATGAGAGTGGAAAGCCCCTGGGTGCTGCAGATCTAGGGGTACATGCAGATCTAGAGGTATGTGCAGATCTAGAGGTACGTGCACATTCTTGCTGGCACTGCTCATAGGAAAGATTTGGAAGAATCCTGAGAAAGCTTTTTTGTGGTGCTGACTTGGGAAAAGGAATGGCAGCTAATACCCAACTCTGCTCAAACCTATTTCCACCTAGCTGCACTACAGGACAAAAGGCTTAATTTGGGGGAAGAAGAATAATGAAAACTACACTGGTGGATATCCACTGAATCAGTGGGAAGAAAACGGAAAAAAAAGCATCTTTCCTAGGGGAGGAATAGAAATATCTGTGAGGTCCAACTCTGCAGCTGGAGAGGCCTAGAGCACCTGTGAAGGCCACTGTCCAGACCTAGAGACCTGACACTAAGCCTAAATCAGAACATCAGGGAATGCTCTCTTTTCCTACCACCAGGATAACATGCTTAGAGTAAGATACCAGTAGAATGCAGCTAGGAGAGCTTCAAGAGACTAATCCTTATTAGGCAAAGGGAAGACCCAAAGCCAAGGGAGGAAGAGACACTGAGACAACAACCACTATCAAACTAGCCCTTACTGCAAACATAAGCTATCTTTAAATGGATCTTAAGCCTGAGGTATACTTGGGACCATAAAAACAATAAAGCCCAAGCTCTGCTCAGCTCCTGAATAGATTAACACAAACCCTGTGCTTAAGGTCTAGTTGGAGAAAAGGCATGCTCATCTCCAGCCATAAAAAATACTTGCCCCAGTATCTATAGTTCTACACAAGATGTCTGGCTGTTAACAAAAATTTCTAAGGCATGTTAAAAGGCAAACACACACACACACACTCACAATACAAGAAGCAATTACTGGGATTGAATGTTGAAACTTTGAAACTATCAGACAGAAATTTTTAACTAATTATTATTAAAATGTTATTTGCCTTAATAAAACAAAGTAGAAAATTTGCAAGATCCAGATGAGTAATTCAACAGAGATATAGAAATTATAAAAAAGAAGTGCTAGAAAAAATTCAGTATAAATTCAGTATAAATATGAAGGCCTCCATCAGTAGACACAACATTACTTGATGACAGGATAGTGGAAATTACCCAAACTGAAACACAGAGCAAAAATAATAATAATAATAATAATAATAATAATAATAATAATAATAAAAGAATAGAGTACCTGATAGTGGGACAATTTCAAACTGAGTAATATATGTGTAATTGAAATGCTGAAAGAAGACAAGAGAGAAAATTAGGCAGAAGATATATTTGGAGAAATGATGGCAGAGAATTTTATAAAATTAGTGACATACATTAAATCACAGATCCAAGAAGCTCACAGAAAGCCAAGCAGGACAAATACCACACACAGACACATATTTAAATATATTCTAGTCAAATTTCTGAAATGAAAGATAGAGAAAAAAAATCTTAAAGTTAGCCAGAGAAGGGAAAAAGAACACCTTATCTACAAAGGAACAAACATAAACATTTTTACAACTTATCAGAAACTAATCATGCAGAAAGAAAATGTAACAACACAGCATGACCTCAAGTTTGAATAGTTATAATCTCACATGCCAATATTTTATAGATCTATAATAGCATATTTGTGACTTTTTAACTATGTAATTTTACTTTGCCCCTGCGACTTAACTTTTCATGGTCTCAATTTTCTCAACACTAATTCACATTATAATATTTATCTTACTCTTTTCTTAATACCCTTCTGTTTTTAAAATAAATATTGGCTAAAATATTACATACCTCGGCAATATCCAAGTTTCTATAAACTTAGCATAGGTATCAATTTTTTAAACACCTTATCTATTACTTGTATACATTTTGAATCCATTAAGCTACATAAAAATTTATGTAAAGATAACACCAGGAACTGGAAGTAATTTTCTGGAAAGCTTTGAGTACTGCCAACAAATGTTTATGTAATAAAAAAAGCCAATAGATTTATAAGATATTTTTATTTAAATGTCAAACTTGTAAACTTTGTGTTTTAGAGTATACTAAAGTTTGATTGCCTGACTAGTCAGCACGAAATCCTATACTCCTTACTTGCGAGTTACAAGGGCGTATTTGGAATGAAAAACTTTAAATTCATTTTAGGTACAGATGGTTGTTGTAAAGAATATTAAAAACGATCATGAAGCAATTGTCCAATAAACATACTAAAAACAATAAAGTAAATCTGGAACACACAGGTCTTAATAGCACATATCATCCATTGGAAGCACCAGTATCCTAGCTGCAATAAATAAATGGGTATTGGATAGAGCAGTTGTTAAGTTTTAATCAGAAATGCTAGACACAAACTGGGAATAAGAGAAGAGAACTTGGAAAAAATGTGTCATCCAACTATCATTGAGTGGCTGGTTACTACGTCCCACTCTGGAATTCTCTAATGCATGAAGTCAATCTTCCAGTTCTTCTGATTGATTTCAGTGTCCAAGTGGTAAAATATATACTTGGCTGTGCTCTTTGGCCCCTAAAGCTACCATCATGCTCCATTTCATTCATTAGAGAGAATAACAAATTGCAGCGAAGAGTGCTAGACATCAACCTGATTTCTCTACAGCTCAGAAGGATAACTGATGGGCTATTTCCTCTCCCTGCTCCGTGACATAAACAAATGCCACATGTCTACTTGTCTTTGCTTTCATTCTAGTATATGTGATTTGCACCAAAAACATTTTCTTGTGTGGATAGTTGAATAAAATCCCTTTTCATATGTCTGTACTTACTGCTGTGATAATATTATATTTATTTGTTCTTATTATCTCTCAGGCATAGTAAAACCATTTTAGAGATATTACTTCATTTAATATATACATTTCTCTGAAGTAGGTTATATATCATGACTGTTTCATGGATGAGGATAGTAAGGATTAAAAAAGTTAGCGTGGCCAGTATGGTTAAATGGTCAGAGTGTTGGTTCATTCACTGGAGGGTCATGGGTTTGATTCCTGGTCAAGGGCACATACCTGGGTTGAAAGTTCAATCCCTGGCTCCAGCTGGGGCATGTGCAGGAGGCAACAAAATGATGTGTCTCTCTCACATTGTTTCTCTATCTCTCCCTCTCCCTCTCCTTCCCTCCCTTCCACTCTTTCTAAAATTCAATGGAGATTAATCCAAGATGGCGGAGTAGGTAAACACCTAAACTGCTGCCTCGCACAACAATTTCAAAACTACAACTAAAAGACAAAATGTCTATCACCCAGAACCACGGGAAAGCTGGCTGAGTGGAAGTTCTACAACTAGAAGGAAAGAGCAAACAGCATTGAGGGGTACACAAGCGCTGAAAAGCTGAGGTATGGAGACACGCAAATCGGGCTGGCTACGGGTGACTGGGAGCGCTGCTTTTTTTCACCCCGAAGGGAGACAAGCTCCCAATTACTCCGAACTCCTTTCTGGGGAGACGCGGGGGACCCAAACTCCTACGGGGAGAAGCTGGACTGTGTGCCGTGGGGTCGGAAAGTGAGGGAGGCTTGCTTGCAGGGCTGTGCGCAGGAACAATTGTTTATTGTGCTGGGGCGCAGGACGAGGGGACACAGTGGGAGCCCCAGAGCCACAGAGCCGGCTCACTGGCAGCCATTGCTGTTTGCCACGCCCGAACCTAGTCAAGCCCTGAGACCCCACCCTGCACAATCTACGAACCCACCCAAGCTCCAAGCAGCGGCTTTAGCATATGAATGGCATGCCCTATCGCAGCTTAACCTAGCAAACTTGCAGCCCGGGTCAGACAGCTCCAAAACCTCCAAACCCCAAGCAAAGAGGAGAAAACTGTAGTTCTTGCTGTAGCTCCTGCTGGGTGGCCTCAGACAGTAGCTGACCTGCACCCCATTGGAGATCCAGAAGCCAGTGTACCTAGTGGTCAGTGTGAGACACCAGATTTCAACTCCTCACATCCATAAGTGATACATTCAAGAGGCAGACTCAGTGAGCACCAAAGCCCCACTGAAACAAGTCCTGCACCATAAGCGTGTCTCCAGCACAGCAGTTCTTCCATTATAGACACAGCGGGTCCTCACAGCCAACTGGCCTGGAGGTCAATTCCTCCCAGTGTACCAACAGCAATCAAGGCTTAACTACACCAAGACTTTGCACTCAGCCCACAAAGGGGTGTACCAAAGGCGTCCACCTCAGGAGATTGGGGAGGCTGAGCTACTGGCCCCTATAGGTCACCTACCACACAAAGCCACTCCATCAACACAAGGAAGCAACAAAATGCAGAGACAAAGAAACATGTCACGAATGAGAGAAATGGAGGAAAGCTAACTAATGGACGACACAGAGTTCAGAACCACATTTATAAGGTTACTCAAGAATCTTCTAAAAACCGCCGAGAAACTTGATGAGACCTCCGTGGAGCTTAGTGAGACCTTCAAGGACCTTAATGAGAATGCCAAAAAAATGGAAAAGGACCAGTCAGAAATTAAGCATACACTGTCTGAAATAAAGAATATACAGAAACTCAACTGTAGATCAACGTACCCCAAGAATCAAACCAAAGATCTGAAATATGAGGAAACAAAAAACACCCAACCAGAAAAACAAAAAGAAAAAATCCAAAAATATGAAGATAGTGTAAGGAGCCTTTGGGACAACTTTAAGCATACCAACATCCGAATTTTTGGGGTGCCAGAAGAAGAGAAAGAGCAAAATATTGAAAACCTATTAGAAGAAATAATGACAGAAAACTTTCCCTACCTGGTGAAAGAAATAGACTTACAAGTTCAGGAAGCACACAGAACCCCATACAAGAGGAATCCAAAGAGGACCACACCAAGACACATCATAATTAAAATGCCAAGGGCAAAAGACAGAGAATCTTGAAAGCAGCAAGAGAAAAAAGGTTAGTTACCTACAAGGGAGCACCCATATGACTGTCAGCTGATTTCTCGGCAGAAACTATGTAGGCCAGAAGGGAGTGGCAAGAAATACTCAAAGTGATGAACAGCAAGAACCTACAACCAAGATTACTCTACCCAGCAAAGCTATCATTCAGAGTTGAAGGTCAGATAAAGAGCTTCATAGACAAGAAAAAGCTAAAGGAGTTCATCACCACCAAACCAGGATTACATGAAATGCTGAAGGGTGTTCTTTAAGAAGAGGAAGAAGAAGAAAAAGGTAAAGATAAAAATTATGAAAAACAAAATGACATCAAATACATACCTACCAACAAGTGAATCTAAAAATCAAGTGAATAAAAAATCTGAAGAACAGAATGGACTGGTGAATATAATAGAATCAGGGACATAGAAAGGGAGTGGACTGACAATTCTCAGGGGGGAGGGGGTGTGAGGGGTGCAGGAAGAGACTGGACAAAAAGCTTACACCTATGGATGAAGACAGTGGCAGGGGGTAAGGGCATGGGGTGGGGTGGGGAATCAGGTGGAGGGGAGCTAGGGGGAAAAAAAGAGGAACACCTGTAATAATCTGAACAATAAAGATTTATTTAAAAAAAATAAATAAAATTCAATGGAAAATTGTCCTCGGGTAAAGATTAACCAAAAACAAAAAAATAAAAAACTGTCAGTAAATAAATCTGAGAAGGGATGAGAAAAGAGACAAAAAGAGATCCAGGAGGCTATGCTATCTTAGAAGCCAAAGACTACCGTTTAAAGATAATCTCAACAAGGTCTAATGCAAGAGAAACACCATGTAAAATTAAGCACTAAAAAGCAGCAAATGAATTTTGCAATCAGGAGATCATTGTTGACCTCAGAGAAGGCAAATTTTGTCAGACATTAGGGATGGACTTTGGTTTTAGCTGACCAAAGAGTAAATAGGAAATAAGTGGAGACATCAAGTATAGATCACTGCTTTATCTTTTTATTTTATTTTATTTTATTTATTTATTTTAGCAGTTGGCAGTTAACAAATGCAAACTGAGATGATATCTGGTAGGAAAAACAAGTGTGAGAAACTTCTATTTTGTTTATTTATTGAGCTATTTCGTTGTCTGAGTTTTCTGTTATGAAGGTTGCAGGAAAGAGAACGTTGACTGATGGGGCTGAAACTATGCATTGTAGGTTGAAAATCAAAGGAGGGAGAGGACAAGAAGCAGTGAGAAGTCAGACTGTAGTGAGAGGGGCGTGTAGCTTAGAAAACTGGATTGACATCAAGTGAGTGAACCTTTCATGGCACATACCAGGTTCAACACCCTCAGTAGCAGACTGGCTCATCTGTTTGTGTGTAGGCGAGTCATAGTTTAGCTAGAAAAACTCTTTCCAATTTATCTCCTGGATTAATCTGAGGCAAGTGGCACAGTTAAAAGATTTTTAAAGAAAACCTGGTGGCACTGTTTGACCACCTGTGTGCTTGTAGTTCTTGCTAATACCTCCTAAACCCCTTCTGAGCAAAGTTGGTTCCTGGTAAGGCTGCCCTGCTTAACAACCTGGGGGAAGATGGCCCCCATCAACTCTCCTGTGGGGTGCAATATTAGAAAAGCAACTTCTTACTCAGATTTCATTCAGTTCAAATGCTTAGCTCCTTGAAATGGATGGCTTTTGTTGGGACTGAGAAAATGTATTTATGACCCTCCTCTGACATTTTTAGCTCTATTCCTTGTAGATAGGTTGTTTCTGGCACATTCTAGTTGGGAAGAGCTGATAGTATGTGTTCAGGGGCCTTAGACAGTGGCAAGGAAAGCCTTAGATATGTTTTTCTATAAATAATGCTTTCAGGTACTGTTTCTGCATGTCAGGGGTTAAATTCTAGAGTCACAAGTTCAAAGGCCCTCATCACATACATATACATACCAACCATTGGAGCTTTTTGTTTAGGAAAATTATTTGGTCTAACCCAGATTGCTAATGAATAACTTCCAGATTAGAACAGGCCATGGGAGAAGTTGTCGGGCTCATCAGCTGAAAAATTGGTTTCTTAAAAAAAGAAAACTGAAGCTATTTTCAGATTTCAATTTATGTATGAAAATGGAAAAGGCAGCATTTAATTTGTTAATGGAAACCTGTTTCCTGCCTGAAGAGATCTGCGGAATAGACCTGATTCACTGGAACAAAGCAGGTCTTCAGGAGAGAAGTGAACGAAGTCACCTCCGCCTGAGGAAACAATCTGGCAATTAAATCAGCTACCTCTACAAATGACACACTTGGCTTTAGAGGAAAATTTAAATTTCTTTTTGAGTCTGTTATTTTTGATCATCCTTTTCCCATTTATTTCTGTTAATTAACATTTTACTATAATTCCATTTAGTAAGAGATGTTTAACATGTTACATTTTTAGCTTGAAAATTTTCAACAAGGCTTGGCATTTTTCACCTTCACATTCCCCACCCCCCACCCCATCCCCAGTCATGTCTGGCTTATCTTCTGAATCAGAAAAAAACAAATACCATCTCTTACCAGGGACACAGCAGAAATAGAATGATTGATATTACTTGATGCCTACTGGGCTGAATGCCCAAAGTGGAAGGCTGTGGATCCAAGGCAGACCCAGGAAGGCTGATCATTTGTATACTGAGTTCATCACCAGACAGCCCTTGCTCTGAAGCAAACAGATAGGCTGGATGTGTACTGAAACAAATACAGGAGAGCACAGTCTGTACAAGGGTCGAACAATGTTTTATCTTTCTTCCACTGTGACTGCTGAGCATCACGGTGCTTCTATAGCAAGAGTACATCCAAGCATGCACTTCAGTCACAAACAGTCTGGGTTTCACGTCTGGTTCTGAAGATAAAATTAAAGAGCTGTATATAATCGGAAGACGCATACTGTTTTATTAACATGGGCATATGTATAGTTTATGTTTCTATTAAATCCATCATATACATTTACTCACAGGAATAAAGAAAGGGAGAGAATAACAATAACGAATGAGTGTTTTTATTACAATTTCAACAGAAGTGGCATTTTCCTTCAAAGTACATAGTCATTTCCCTAGCATTACATAAGCCAACATGATGAGAATGGACAGCTGCTATTAAGTTCTAAAAACACACCAGAAAAATCTTACAAATATAGGTACTAAGTAAAAGGGACAAAATGAGCAACTTTGGGGCAGTGGCCAGAACAATTCACACCTGATTTAAAATTGTTTTGATTGATTTATAAAGATTATCAATTCATACCTCAAGGCATTTGTTATCAATATTATAAACTATTACATTATACATTAAAACAATGTGATATAGTAGGAGTGGGAAGGGCAGGTCCACAGAGTACTTGGAGAGTGGAGGTGTGTGTGTGTGTGTGTGTGTGTGCTGAATAAAGAGAGAGAGAGAGAGAGAGAGAGAGAGAGAGAGAGAGAGAGAGAGAGAGAAATACAGAGAGAGAATTATTCTTTTGTGAGGTTTTTTTTTTTTTTTTTTGAACATACATTTGTTAAGGTTAAAGGGAATTGGCAGAAGTACTAATAACTTTCAGGACTTGCCCTGAAGGACAAGGTGTATTTGAAGAGGAATCCTTAAGTCTGTTCTCTGACTTGTCAAGCAGTGGCCGGAGAAAAGACAAACAATCCAAGAATGTTGATACCCACATCAATTCTACAGAGGGAGGCAGATGATCAATTATTTTCTGATGCTGTTTGAACACAAAATAATATTCTGAAAGCAAAGGGACTGCATAAAAATATATTTTGAGAACACCTGTAACCATTTTTCCTAAGCCATGTATTACCAAACCTTTCATCATTAGTAGTAATTTTATTTGAAATTCCATTATTATTACTGTTATATGTGACTTCTCTTTCAACAGTAAACCTTAGCTTTCTCTAGTTTCACACACACACACACACACACACACACACACACACACACACACAGCCCTGAAAATCACCCTTGGTTCACATAGGGTTTCCTACTGAAAACATTGGGACAATGGCATTATGGTCCAATATAAGAAATTAATTGCATAAGTCTCTGTGTTTTTTTTTAAACCTTTATGGCCAACTATAAAAGAATACAATTTTTCTTGCTTTCTCTGATTTTCCAAGTCTTTGAACCAGAAAGGATCTAAGGAATTATCCACTCCACCCCTCTCTGACAAATCTTACAAATAAGAAAATGGAAGCTCCAAATTGTTAAGTGGCCTGCCTAATAAAACCTGGAAATCCAAATCTAACAATAACCCTTCTAGATGAAAACCCTTTGGTAGTTCATTATCTTCTACAGAATAAAGCATAAGCTCTTTGATGGGCTCTCCCTATATTTTCACTGTCATCACCCACCCCATTTCCCTACCACAAGTTTCTTAAGCAACTCAGAACTGCTGAGAGTTCCCACGGCACACTGAGTCTGGCCTCAAGGCCTTGCTCATGATGCTGTATTTTCCTGGATCACCCTGTTCACCTCCAGCTCTTCTGTCTAACTTGATATACCTTGTTCAAAACTCAGGATAATGCAGCACGCCTTTCTAGAAGTACTTCAGATTTGGTTAAGGACCTCTCTGTGACCTCATAAGACTGTGAATATCTTGATCACACTTCTGAGGCCATTATCAGGATCTGTGGATGGGATCCTCTTCCATTAATCTCTAAGCACTTTGACAACAGAGATTGTGTTTTTGCACCTTTGCATGCCTAGCAAGTGTCTGGAACAAAGTAGTTTCTCAACAAATTGATGGAACATCTATGGTTATTGCTAAAATAACCTTTTCTTCTCTATTCCAATCTATATAATGAGCATGGGCCTATTAGATTTATAGAGTGGTTGAAGTTTAATTAAAAATTACCTATATAGAGACTGTAGTTTTGAGAGCACTTTCACACACATCCTTTCAGGCTGATATTCTAGAAAGCAGATTAGTCCTCCTCTGTATAACAAAGTTGATGCTGTCACATACCCATGGCTGGGACATCTATGTACATGAAAAGCCAGTGTCCGTGATGACCGTGACAACCAAACGACCGGTCACCATGAGGGCAGGTGGGAGGGGCTGCGAGCCTGGTGGGGCAGCGGGTGGGTGGGCAGGGTGACAAACAGCGGTGGGCAGGTGAGCAGGTGGGCAGGTGGGCGGGGCTGCGAGTGCGGCGGGGCTGTGAGCAGTGGCGGGCTACTATTCAAGATTTCACGTTCTGGGCCCCTAGTGATATATAAATGAAATAATCCTTGTTAATCACTTGCAAAGTTCTTGACACATGGCAGTGTTAAAGTATTGTTGTTATTACAAGTTATTTTTAGAAATGTATACTGTTAGGCTTTCTCCTACATATTTCTGCCATTATATTTGAACCTGATTTAAAAGTTCAATATTGAAATTATTTTTCACTTTTTTTTCCGAAGATAATGATTTTCAAGATTCAAGGATAGCTATATCTAAAACTGAAAAATAGAACAGTATAGAGATTTTAAAAAATAGAGGAAAGTTTGTATACTTTAGACAATTAGACTAGGGGAGAAAATGTCAAGGAGAATCATGATCAATGCTTTAAAATAGCTGAGATCTTTTACATAAAAATAAGACTCATCTTATATACTAAATACATGAGTAAAAGGAGTGAATGGAAACAACAGAAGAGGATCTGGGTAATTACCAGTTAAGATTGGTTTATAGAGAATTCCTGTAAGTATGGACTCTTAATATGCTATAAAATACTAAAGAATAAGTAAAAATAAATGACTCAGCTTTATCATTGGTAGAAATTTATATTTTTTCAATTAAGTATTAAATGATTTGAACTTTAAAAAAGCATTGCCTATTTTCTGTGTAAGTCATAAAAAAAACATTAGTATAATGAAATCTAAACTTTTTAACTGTAATTTATAGGAAAAAATAAAAGCATAAGTAAAGAACTAGTTATATTTAGCCATAACTCACAATACTAAAATCACTATTTGCACTGATAAATATATCATAAATTATAATTTATTTAAAAAAATGGATAAATTTCATGGAGTGGGGAGTAGGAATTACAAAAAGAAGTATTACTTGTTCTCTGAGAACATATATCATTCTGAACTTCTGTTCTGGCTTTCTAGCAACTTCTAATTTTAAATTCCATCAATAAACGTAGCCTATATAACATAAAGCTCAGGTGGCAGTGTGAGTCTTTCTATCTGCTTTGGCAGACCTCTCATCTCTCTTAATAAGACTTGGGTAACAGATAAAAACCGATACAATTATAGTTGGTTATGAACGATTGCAGTCCTGGTTTATTCAGGGTTTTGTATTCCACCTCCTAGGGAACAAAAAGTCCACAGATTTTTATGCTTCTTGGGGTGGGCCAGTTCAGTTATTTGGACAAATGAAGAGAGAGGATTTTCACAATTGTTCTTGGTGGTTTTCCCAGGTGTTAGACTTTCTAGGGAAATCCACATATTCTCAGGGTAGTGTCTCAGTTTATCTATCTAATATCCTTACATCATCTGGTTTCAGTGCCTTTACAAATTCTTCTTTTAGGTCATATTCCAAACACCAGCCAATGGTTTATAAATATTCCCATGAGTATTCACAGATATTTTTTTAGGATTCTCTAAGGAGTAAATATATGTAAATCTTATTCAAGCTCAATAAGTCATATCAGAATGCAAGTCAGAGTAATGTACATAGATAGCCTTGACCTGTTCTTGGTTTTATTCAGTAAATCATTTTCAAATATCTATTCTTTAATTATTGTTACTAAGAAATTGCAACATAAACCCCAACACCTGATTGCATCATTCAGATGTCTTCACTGAGGTGGGGCACCACTCTTAAACTGAAATGGAGTTTGACTTGCCCATCCATGATTTACCAATTTGCAAATATACATACAAAGCTTTTAAATATTTTTTATAATTAATAAACCAGCTTCACTCTTTAGAGCTGTTTATTATTTTAATGAATTCACCCATTCAGTCTCTTGAAACAATGAAGCTGATGTGTCTGTCTGAACGTAATGACATTCATTTCTATATTCTTGGTGTGTTGTTGTTTTTTTTTAAACTAATTGTAAATCTCATAGCCTATAGCATACAACCTGTAGTGTCATCATGACTTTGTTAGCTTTGTAGCATCAATAGCTGGTTCATTGCCTAGCACATTGGTGTTGGATTAATTTGGAAGAATTCATCTGATACTAATATGAAAGAGTATCTCAACTGCCCAAGTTTAAAAAGCCTTTATGTTCTTGAATAAGATGAGCAGTTGATAGATTATGATTTGACAAGCGCAGAGACTTTTGAGGATGTAATAAAGGGAAAGGAATCTCTGTATTGGCACCAAGAGGAGAGAGGGAAAAGCAAATGAGTAGAGAAGGATGGCAGAGCATCTCTCTAAACCAACTTGAAATAGAGTCTTGATTATCAACAGAAAGGCTGAGAGTCTTAACTTAAAGAATTATCTATTTTTATTTATGATGTCTGTGTTTTGTTTTGGGTGTGTTTCCCAACCGATGGCTTGAAGGGTACATACTCGATTTTTAGATTCTGCTTATAAATTTTAAGAATGAACTTAATGCTTCTTTTTTTTTTCTTTTCAGTTTTACAGAGTGCACATTGACTGTACCCTTTAAGCAATGAATAAACTGGGCACACTAGTATTTTTCTTCATTTTCCTCCTTCCCTCCATCTCCGGATTTTGGTTATGTTATTTATTTAAATTTTTCTTATACATCTCTTATATCACAAAATAATGTACTTAAACATCTATTGCTTGATTTGTCTGCTTTAGGTCATATTAATCAACTCCCAATTATAAAAAATTAGAAATTTAGTCTAATTACATTGATTTTCACCATTTTGCACCTTCAAAAGTTTATTATGTTATATCCACATTTTCAAAGTTTTAAGCACTTAAATACTGATCTAAAACCACAATCCTTACGAATGCTAGATCTGAATAGACTGATTGTTTATGCCCAGACCTTTCCCACAATGTGTCCCGCTGATGCGCTGTAGCTGAGGGATGCTTCCACAGATTGTCCTCACCCTAAGAACTTGTCATTATAATAAAGGCATAGTGAGTGCATCAGAGATGTGCCCTACTCTTTAAGAACCATTCTATATCTGTTGGGATGAATTTTAGCTGCAAGTAAGAGAAATTAAACTACTAGGACATGCATTGTCTTAATGATAAAGAATCAGTAGACAGGTGCTTGCAGAGTGGTTATTCAGTGGGACAGAGACAGTACTAAGGGCTCAGATCCTTTGCATCTTTTCTGACTACCAAGTTTGGCAGGGAGAATAGTTCTGGAAACCATCCTACAGCTCCAAGAGTCATGTGCAGATAATAATGTGCAAAAGCAGTAAAGGGGCTCACCCATCTGTGTTCCTTTTTAAGCTGAACAAAAGTCTCCCAGAAGCACACAATCATGTCCACTTTCTAGAATTAGCTCTCTGTCAAACTCAGATCAATGAAATAGATATATCCCTAGAGATAATTAACTGGAAAAGCAGTAAAGAGTAACCTTAGCAATGTACTAGAAGGTAGAATGTAAACAGACCTTTTCTTGGAAAATTAAGAATGCTTCCTTCATTCAGGATTGAGCATTTCTCTGCTCTAAATCTTATAGAGACTAAAATTTTACTACACTAAGGAGATATACTAGTAAGAGTGGGCCAAATAATTTCATTCATCGTTTTTATTTTCTCTCTATCAAATGCAATATTTAAATATTCCCTACTCTGCTTCCATTCAGTCTCCTCCAGAAAGTAGAAATCTTGGTTCATGTGATCCTGGGACTCAGACCTGGAACATTTTGTGTAGTGATAGGAGAGGACAAAGTGGGGGTTGGTCTATACCCCATAGCTGGTCTTCTGTATGAAGATGAGTGTTTAGCAAAAGGAGGTCATATCTTTCCCCTTCTTATACCTTCCCTGGGACAGAGATTGAATAATGAAGATGAAATCTGCTCACAACCTTCCAATCCCATTAAACTTCCCCCAGGGGAAATACCATTAGACCTTAAACAAAGGAACAAGTCCCTCCCTAAATAGATTAGAGGACATATATCAAGCAAGCAGGCTTTCCAAACAAAGGAGCTCCAAGCAGGGTTATTTCTTTTCCTTCAATGCAAGCAAAGCAGGTGTTTTAAAGGAAAGGCTGCAGTGACCCCTGCCCACCTAGCTTCAGATAAATGGCTGTAGTCTCCGTGCACTGCTTTAACAATAGTAATAAGGATAAATCACTACATGACTAAAGCCATGTGTAAAGAAGTATTCCCTGACATCTCATACAGAAACACATTGAGAGGACATCGAGACACTACAGCAGTGAAAATCAGGAGCTGGGCCGGGGGTAGGGGAGGATGGACCTGTCTTACTTTGGACATTATGTTACTACAATGTCATTAGCACTCTCAATTTTCTGAGGCTGAGGGATATCCAGATTACATTTACAAGCCCAAGCAAAATAAGGCCTAGCCCTCAAAATTGATATTCACTCCTTCTCAAAAAAATTCTGCCAGAACAAACTTAAACCAATTATGGCCAAAACCCATTCTTGAGATTGAAGCAGCAACTGTGGGTGAAAGAATGAGTCTTTGGTGGTGACATTTATACTCCACAGCCTAAACTTGCCCATGACCCACACTCAGCAGAGGCCTAGGCGCATCGGGCACTGGCTGCTATAGAAGAGATGGACCTGTTGATTAACTTGATCAAAAAGTACAATTAGAAGGAACCTCAGAACTGCTCTGATATTATGATTGTGGGCCTGGAGTAAGTCATAAAAGCCAGCCAAATGGGAAATCTAAAAAATACAAAACAACTCCTCTCTATGGCAAATGCTTAGGGAATTAGATATATCAGCTAATTAAATCACAAATATGGTCTGTGGAGTATCGCTTTTTAAGAAATTAAATTTAATACTAAACATTATGGAAACATTAAATTTTCTTTTATCCATTTTTGATTGATATTCAAGAGGCTTTTTTTGATCTTGCTTTTTTTTTCTGTTCAATAATTGCTATCTTATATCTCTATAGGAGAAAAATAAAGCTTTTTGAATGTCTTAGGGGTACTTTCTACATTAGAAAGGCCCTAAAGAGGAAACAGGACACATTAACTACGGTGATTTATTTATTTTGAGCCTCCTTCATCATTCCAGTCCCTAAAACCTAATCAACAGAAACTACCCAATTTTAACATCTGCCAACATACTTCGTATAGCTTTATTGCCCTTAAATGGAGTCAAAACTCACAAAAGCGAAAGAAGTGTGCTTTTAAATTTTTGAAGTGTCTAGATAATTTTCTCATAGTATCACTACAGATCTATATGTACAAAGCTAAAGCAATTACATAATAAGATTAAGGGCTTGAAAAGTGAAATATAAGAGTTATCTGTTTCTATGGTGGCAGTCTCCATGGTACCTGGTTAAAAGAATAGATGCATGACCCAACAGGTCTGTTACCTCTAATTTACATCAGGGGTGCTAATTATGCTTTATTCAATTTAAATCAGAGTCCTTGTTTGAATCTTACATTTTAAAACAATTATTTCCTTATACAGTTCTCCTTGGGAAACAGGGACATTATTCTATCCATGACATGTGATTATTTCTAAACCACCAATTTAAAATGGCCCATCTCATCTCTTTATCTGCCCATTTCTTCTTTTTCTGTCTAAAGCAGCCTATAATAATGACTGAAGACAGCATGTAATAGTGATAGAAATACTATTCCCTTTAAACAATAGAACCCATTTAAGAGTTTTTATTTTACCACTGGTTACTTTAATTTTTTGTTCAATTAAATCCAAAGCTCATCATTCACTTTTACTGTGCATATGTTTTTAAGTTATTGTTAGTCATATGTGTGAAGTAAACATGGAGTGATAAAAATTCAATGAGATAACACACTAACATAAAACAATTTACTAAAATGAGTCAAAAGAAAATGATAGACATAACTATACTATTGCTATAGGAGATACATTGACCTAGATAGAACTAGAATCAGGATGAATCCTAGACCTACTCTAACATTATGGCAAAAGTCCTGAGATAACTTAGCCCCAAAGCACCAGGCACTGTTCTAAGAGTTTGCGCATATTACCTCATCTAAGAATCTTGATATCAATCTCATGAGGGAAGTTGTTAGCCCCATTTTACCACAGAAAGAAAATAAGGCTCAGAGAAGGTAAGTAACTTGCCCAAAGTTACACAGCTAGTACATGTTGGAACCTGAACATGAACTGAGGCTGTTTGGCTCCAGATTCTGCATTTTTTACCACTATGCTAGCTGCAATGTGTGATAATCATAATTCAATTAACAAGGGAGAAAAGAAGGTAAAAATGTAAATCAGCCCAAGAAAATGGATCCACTAAGGGAGTATTTTTCTTCCTGTAGTTTCAGTTACTCCTCCCTGTGCAACATTGATTCCAGGCCCCACCCATGATTTTTTTTTTTTTTAACCATGGATTCTCTCCAATTTGATCTTGTTTCTTCTCATGTTTATTCTTCACATCCCAACAAACCTCAACTTAGAGAAATCAAATGATCTCAAAAAATTGTCCTGAGGACAGAGGCACTTAATATACATTGAAGTTTGTCACAAGGAAAATAATTTTTTGAAATTTTAGTTCTATTTTCAGGGAAATGTGGGGATTGTGATATTTAAATACCAGGTAGATGGTCATGTTTTGTATTACTGGAAATGCACCTCAAGGAGGCAGCAGGTCAGCTTAGAAAGTTTTTTAGGTAGATCGCCATGAAATATATTGTTCTAACACTTTGGGGAGCAAAGGCTGTGCTATTAGCAATTCTGCTGGGACAGTAGGCATAAAGTGGGACTATGTTGGGATATCTCATTATAATACCTTTAGAGACTGAAGAGGCAGAAAGATGGTTGAAGTAAGAGAAAGAAATTACTTTTTCTCTTGATGGTGGCAATTTTTAAATTTATATTAAGTATGCTTGCACTGGCTTTCAGATTTGTTCATTCCCTAGGCTCATGATATCCAACTTTATTTATTATTACTGCTAGTATCAACTCATTGATTGGTAAATTGCTTTAGGACTGGTACTGTGCTGAGGATTTAATTTATATTGTATCATTTAAATCTCACAACAATCTCATAAAGTAGGTATTATGATTATATTTGTTTTGGAAATAAAAATAAGTTAAAGTGACTTGGCTAAGGTTACATAGCTTACAAATTGCAGAACCAAGGCTACATATAGATACGGTGCAAAGCCTATACTCTCAGCTACTATATTCTATGTCTCTAAAATTATTTGGTCTTCGAATACTCTTCAACATATATTGATTTTTCTCCATCAAGAGCTTGTAGGATGCAATCAGCCTTAGAATAGAATATATTGCAACTATAGTCTCACAGATAAATTTTTAATGAAAGGAAAAATTAAAAATATTTTTGCTACAATTAAAATATTAAAACGTTGAGCAAAATCACAAACATTCAAACAAAAAACCCCACAGGATTCATGGTATATGATTATTGAGAGACAACACACTCTAGAGTGGTTGAGTGACCCCAAAATAATGATTTGCATAACAGAGATCACATGGCATCTGATCATTTCTTCAAGTCAAAATTCCATAATTTAGGATTATATAATGTGCTTAGTTAATACCTTACACTTATATGGTACTGTTATATGAGGCACTGTTCTTACCACTTCACTTACATTCAAATTCTCCTCACAACCATCCAGAGATAAAACTATTATAAACCTAATTTTGCAGATGAGGAAATAAATGTACAGAGTTGTTAAATTACCCACCCAAAGCTAGTGAATGATGGAGCCAGGATTCAGACAGAGCCCATACAGCCCGGGTTGGTATTGGAAAGGATGGGGCCACGCTGACCTTCACAGCATTTTTCATGTGTTTGTTACTAGTATGTGCTGAGATATGAGATGTGTTAAAAGTGTTACAAAAATACATTCTTGCTCCATTTTATTTGTTTTCCAAGATACATATAAATATTTCTTTAAATCTTTAACAAGTAAAAGTGACTCTGTGTGTGAGGTGTATAAAAAAAGAGTAGAGATTATCCCAATAATAAATAGGATAAGATCGGGAATGAGAATCTGAACTGATAATTAAGCAAAGAGAAGGTTAAAAAATCATGTGCATAAATAACGCACTTGTATTCTTTCTATGGCCGTAATGCACATTTGACATTGCCAACTGAGCTTTGAGACTACGTTTTTGCTTTGAGTTCCCTGTTTTTATTTGTATTCCTCCTTGTGTTTTATGAGTCCAGCTTCAATTGTCTTGAGACAAACATCTGGATGTCGGGTCCTCAAAGTGTGGCCTGTGGATCAGCAATACCCACATTGTTGGGCCCTTGGGAGAAGGCCAGAATCTGTGTCCCCTCCCAAAGATTTGGGATCTGCTCCCTGGTGATTCTTATGCATATGAAAGTTTGAGAAACAATTGTCTACAAAAGCATGCTGAAATCCTTCACTGATGAGAAATAGTCTTCTTTTTACATTTTTAGGACTAATCAAATGGAGGAAAGGTCAAAGCCAGTCATCTCTTTTTGGGGAGGGGAGACAGTGGGAGGCAGAAAAGATGCTTGGATGAGAAATAATGCTCTGTTTCTTGTCTACACAATCACCACCCTCATATCAACCCCCATTCATCACCCACACACTCAGTCAACTCAAAGCCTGAATACACAGCTACATAGAATGATGAAATCCACCATGCTTGTGTCCAGGACAGGGTAATATGGGAGATGAAATCTCAGAACAGACACCTACAAGGGCATATTGGTAAAAGGAAGTTTTTCTTAACGCAATTTACCTACAGTAAGAAATCTGTGGGCTAATTAACTAGGCCAAATCTCCTAAAGGATTCAAAATGGAAAAGTGAAGTGGGATTGAAAGTTATTGAGTGTCTACTATGCCCGCTCTATACAAAATATCGTTAAGTCCTCACAATAAATTGATGAAGTTCTTATCTCCATTTAACAGGCTAGGAAATTGAATCACAGAGAGGTGACCTGCAATCACACAGTAAGTCGAGGCTGCCAGGTTCAAACTGTTTTTCTGACCACTAACCAGTGCTCTGTTGCCCAAAGCTGATAGTGTAAAGAGAGCTGGCAGCCAGTCTCATATTTCTGTTTTGCTTTAACTTGATGAGAATTGTTTCTATGCTGCACTTCGGGTGAATTATTTACCGTATATGGGATGTTCTACTTAAATATAAAACATAAAAGATGTGTAAGGTAAGGTCCCTGCCATGACTTTACAGTTTAACTGAGCAGAAAAGTTAACCTGCATGTAAAAAACCAAAGATGTATTAGGCTTAGACTGTGTCATTGGCTATTAATACAGAGGAATTCAGAGAGGAGATCAATTGAATTATTGACCTGAGAAATCTGTGACTGAGGGGGGCTTTGGGATAAAATCTAGGAGGATGCCTCACTCAGTGTGTCATTGAGTTTACATTGAGTGAATATGATTTTAGACCTTTAGTGCCATACCCTTGACAGAAGATTAGGCTCATTTATTTGTGCTTCCAACTAAAAATTGCATTTGGACAAGGATTCCATGACTAAAGTAATAAGAATAATTATTTTATTTTATTTTTAATGAAGGTGAGCTGCTAAGGACTGGAGGGAGTGGCACTTGGAACAGGATGATGAAATGGCATAGGAAAACGTAATTCCTTTCAAAATGTTGCCTAGGATTGGCCATGATCAGCATTAATAACATCTGTCACAAATCTATCTGTCACAAATGCTGAAAAGTCAAGATTAAAGACTCTGCTTAGTGGAACATTCAGTAAGAAAATTGTTAGGGCAAGAGTGTTCAGCCGAAACCGGTTTGGCTCAGTGGATAGAGCGTCGGCCTGCGGACTGAAGGGTCCCAGGTTTGATTCTGGTCAAGGGCATGCACCTTGGTTGCGGGCACATCCCCAGTGGGAGGTGTGCAGGAGGCAGCTGATCGATGTTTCTCTCTCATCGATGTTTCTAGCTCTCTATCCCTCTCCTTTCCTCTCTGTAAAAAATCAATAAAAAATATTTAAAAAAAAAGAGTGTTCAATCCTTGGCTGAATTCATACTGTGTCTGACTGATTTGACTTCCCAGGGCAATAAGTCCTTTGCGGTGAGGACAGCCTCACATTGAGCATATTTGAAACATCACCAGAGCAGTTCCTTCTGCAAAGCCCTGAGGACAATTAACCAGTACCCTTACCCACAGGTGTCATGTTGCCTGGGCTCCTGAAGGATATATATATAAAGGAATTCCTAGTGTGGTTATGCTTACACTGATTTGGGGACTGTTAGAATTTGGAACCTTTAAAGCATTGATCCTGAAAAGGAAAGAAACATAAATAAGGGATCGAAGAGAACAGCTACTGAGAGTCACCACTGGGGTTGAAATGCTTGTCCAGCTCATGATGTGGAGCATGGTACATGACTTCTCTATTCATGCGACAAACCTTCACTCTGTACTTATCACATGCAAGGCATAGAAAGATTACCTACCTGATGTGGATATTAAATTGGATAATGTCTGTAAACTCTTTAGCCTGATGTCTGAAACATAGTAAATTGCTCAATAAATGGTAACTATCATGTTACAGAAATAATCAAATGTATACTTCCATATCTTTATTTAAAAGTACAATCTATTTTTAAATTGAAATAATTGCAGAATACCCACATGCAAAGACATAGCCTACACGATCCAGATTTCTAACATAAAATACAGATCAAACTTCCTTTCCCAAACTTACATGAGCCAATTTAAATTTTTTTTTTGGTGCTGTACTGGAATTTTGCTGAATTTAATATTGCTCCAATAATAACAATAATATCATATTTATATGTAGCTTTAACAAACATTTTTCACACTCATTAACTCTAAATGAATTATTGCCAGTAGGCTTGGAAATTTCCTTGTTTTATAGAAATTTTGGTATGTAAAATTTATTTTAAATGAATTTGGCCTGAATCAGCAACTGAGGTACAACAATTAAAATGTCCAATTTAGAGAAATTCTTGGTAGCTTTCCAATATGCCATTAGTTTTCATAATCAAGCTGTTACATATCTTTTTTTTCATTATGCATGAGCAAATAGACTCCACTACACTCAATTTGAAGCAATTATTATCTGTGGCACAATATAATCAAAAGGCTACTTCTATTTGTTGAAGAATTCTTTGTTTGCCAAGATTATTAATAAAGGTATGCCAGGAGCACATGCAGTGCTGCTTGGCACTCAGCAGCTGGCTCTGGCAATGAGAAAGTAAGTCAGAATTCTTGATGCTTGTGTTTTTCAATATTTCTGCCAGTGTGCATATTGGAAAACATTTGACATTAAATAGCACTAATTGCCTTAATTGGCTTATGGTTAATAAGCCCACTGTACTGTTAGTGTCTAGTTAAAGCATTGAGTTTATTGGGGAAAGTTAGGTTATTATAATGCAGTGGTCCAGGTGTAACACGCAGAGTAAGACAGCTGAACTGCATGCACGACCCCTTGTGTGTGTGTGTGTGTGTGTGTGTAATAATGAGGTGTGGAGGGGGTGGAAGCCCCCTCTGATTAACCTGGGGTGAGAACTCTTCACACAACTGTCCCAGGCAAATAATTCCCTTTAGAAAGCACATGAAGGAATGTCAACCTGTGTTGACTACCTCCTAGACCAATCCATGAACAAGCAAAAGCTCTCACTTGCCACAGGACCTCTGTATATGAAATTGGCAGGACCTAGCTTTGCTTGCAGGTGGCTAATAACGGTAATAACACCTTCCTATATTATCATGACCAAAGTACATAATCGTGAGCCTCTCTTTATTGTCATTGAATAGAGCAGGACTGGTTTCTGGTGAGGAAAGGTGGGGGAGCAGCCATGGGGAGGGGTGTCCAAGATGAATAGGGTTGTGGAATCCTAGCAGGTCTAGGAATGCTGTCTAGGTTATGAGATGGGTGAAGTTTTGCTTTGGTTGTCATCCCAAAGGAAGCCTGGAGGTGGGCGCAAACTTGCCTTCCTGGTGTCATTCAGCAGAGCCGGAGCCTGCTGCCATCACCTTCCCCCATTGCTCCTCTGGCTTGCAGATGCCAGAAGTTTGAAAGGAAGGGTTCATCTTCTGTTGTGAATGCCCAAGCTCCACCTCCCCCCCGCCCCGCCCAAAGCCCACGTAAATTTTCAGACATTTACATCATTATATCCTTGAGTTTAATAATGCTAAGAAGGAAAAAAAAAGACATGAAGAAAATGCTCTAAGGGTGGCTTCAGTAGTAGGGGATAACAGGCAGGTCTAAAGAGGAAAGAGAGGTCAAGATGGAGGAAGTCCCCCCGACCCCCCTCCAAAAAAAAAAACAAAAAAACCCATCATGCTCCACTGTTCTCAAATCCTGATGGTATGCTTTATTTGCTAATTAGTCTAATTCAAAACAAACAAACAAAAAAAAAAACACCCCAAATTCTTATTATGCCTAATGCCTTTAAGGAATACTTTTACTGCTTAGTGATATTGAAATCACATGTGATTTTGAGAGGAGTGAAAGTATTAGAATAATAACATTTGTAGCTGGAATTAGGGCTGACATTTCAACTGAGGAAGATTCAAACTTACATTTGCTCAAATAGGGCAAACTCAACATCCTGGGCATTTTTGATAGGGGAGCAAAATCTTGTGCCTGAACATTATGACTGGGATATGGAAAGTGCGCTATTTACACTTAATAATCAATGCCACCTCAGAGTGTGAAGGTCTGGGGCTGGTTCTCAGGAAACAGGGAGGCGGGTCTCAGCCTTAGTCCTACCCCTGTGTGACCTCCTGGTGGTCTCCCTAGGGAGGGCTCAGGTGTTTTCCATCTGCCCCTGGAAGAAGCCTCCAGCACACAAGAGCACATAGATTGAGATCACTTTTATTTGGCAGTTTTACAAACCTGAGAAAAAGGAATGCAAAAGGAAACCAGAACACCCCTGTAAGTGAGAGAGCAGTTTGATCTCTCTCTCCTCTTTTTCTAATGTTTTTATTACATCTGAAGTTTATAACTACGTCCCACTCATGTTTGTGAGCAATTAAGAGCATCTGCCAATGTGAGATAGAAAAAAAAATGAAAGCAAGTAATCGAATTAATGACATTTTATGGGTTTTTTAGCTGTAGATTTAGGAACACATTCTTGATCATTAAAAAAGTAGCAGTTAGTTGTTATTTTTTTACATCCAACTAAATTTTTAAAGTATTAAAAATAAAGCATAGGTAGAGATACCTCCTTTGTATCCCAGATAAAAGGCTTCCTCACTGCCCGTCAGTTTTCAATGCCCATCAGTTTGAAAAATAGTACAGAATGACTTCATTCTGGAAAAAAACAACAACAATGTTTAAAGTATGTTCAGTGCATTTCTACCTCTTTGGATGGTATGGTTAGTGGAATACACTTATAACATGTAAATGTGTTCAGTTTTTCATTCATTCAATGGAAATCTATAAAGTGATCAGTATCTACCAGCATGAAACTGAGCCTCTAGATCTAAAAATGGTTAAGGCCATGACCTCTGCCTTCGGGTAACTCCTATATGACTAGCATCCTGTGTATGTTAAGGTGCTTTTGGCTACTGGTAACATCTTTAACATACTTGAAGAATCAGGAAGAGCATTGGGATATATAACAAAAAAAGAGAGCTCTAGGGTGGGCTTCATGGTGGGATGACCCAGTGGCCCAGAAATGTCATCAAGAACCCAAGCACTTGTGAACTCTCCATTCTGCACAAGCCATGATAAGCCCACTCCATCTGGCTGTTTGCCCTAACACTCACAGATTCCTGCAGGTAGCATCTATGTTTGGATGCAGTGGGAGAGAGAAATAGTCTCCTTTGGCTCTTAAGAATAATGAAATTCATTGCCCGGAAGGCTGAAGAATCTTTTATGTATCTCATTGGCCCAAATTGGTTCAGATTTGCAATATCCCTAAACGGTATTCCTGGTAAGGGAGTTGAGATTGCCATAATTGGCTCAGCCTAATCAGGGTCCACCTCTGCATCAGGGACCAGTCAAATTTCCTTGAGGCATGTTGGCTATTTGGAGAAGAGTTTCATTAGGAAGGAGGAAAGAAATAGGTTCTGGGCAATATCGCTGCCCTCATTATCTTTTGTAGCACTAAAAGCTATTTCAGTAATGTAGGACTAGACTGGCTGATGATATGGCTTCTGAAGGAACCTGCTTCTAGGGACCAGTAGTTCTCAAACTTGAGGACCTTGAGGGCTTATTAAAACACAATTTGGCCCTGACTTGTGTGGCTAAGTTGGTTGGGCATCTTCCCTGCACCAAAAGGTCACCAGTTCGATTCCCATCAGGGCACCTGCCCCAGTTGCAGGGCTTCATCCCCAGTAGGGGCATGCAGGAGGCCGCCAATTGGTATTTCTCACATCAATTTCTCTCTCTCTCTCCTGTCTCTCTAAAATCAGTAAAAACATTAAAACACGCACACCTAGTGTGCTGGGCCCCACTCCAGAGAATCTGATTCTAACAAGTTGCAGGTAACGCTGATATATCTAAGAGTAATTTGGCAGCTTTTGGTGTGCTAAGATCACCATCAGAGTTTAACAAAATTTACTTCAGATCCTAAAACATTTTCTCTCCATGAGGCAGTTTTTCTTTATCATATCATTCAATTGCCTGGTTAGCCTTGGAGACATCCTTCCCTCCATTGGAAATTACATAAAGAGCCTCAAGTGTCTTTTGAAAGCTGTTGCTGCTTTTACTTTAATAAAAAAGTCTCCAAACTTATTTTTTAAAGCCAATAATGCACATATAAAATGTAAATTTGTTTTACAGCCAAGCTTTAAGAAAGTTACAGTTCATATTTCTGTAATTCTGGAAATAGCTATTATTATATAAATTGGATTCTCCTACACTGACAAGAGGAAGTGTATTACTGAAAATATTGGAACACTGAATTGCTTGAGAAATAAAAAGATCATAATGTATTGACTCTTTACATGTTGAACACAGACTATTTTTTGATATTGAATAAAGCAATTCAAACCATCTTTTTACTGCCCAAGTTTTATAATAGACCTTTAACTTAAGCAGAAAGTTTGCAGATCCTTGTCATTGGAAAGTTGGTACATTTTCCAAAAATATTTGAGCTGGCGGTTAAATCTCTTACATAGGTAATTCTAAAGACCCAGATAAGTGTGAGTGGTCAGAGGAAAGATACCTGCTAAGAGCCAGGTACTGTTCTGGGAGCTTCATGTATGTTACTTTACTTTAAAAAATTTAAAAATCAAAAGGTAAAATCAACAACAAATAAGAGCTCTTCTCATATGCTTTTGTGAATTCGAGCTTCTCCCTTGGTGACCTAGGAAAGGTCATAATGCAAAGCAAAGATCTTGTAAAGTGCCTTTTCTCTGCTTAAAACCCTCTGTATCTTGGGATTTCTAACTACATGAAGACTGAGTTCCTTAATGACACCAAGGGCCCACGTGACTGCCTTCCTGGCAAACCTCACCTGGGACCCTCAAGCCAAAATATCCTTAAAATCTAGCCACACTGACCTTCCTTCAGGGTCTGGGCAGAGCCATGCTCCTCCCACTTTGGGGTCTCCACCTGCTCTACCTCTGTTGGAAATGCTGCCTCATCCCACCCTTGCTTCATAATCCTCCTCGCTCTTCAAATCTCTGCTCCCATCTCACTTTCTCAGGAAAAACTTGCTGTGGCATTAAGATTTGTGAGATGAATATGTGAACACAAACATTTAAGAGCCTATCCTAGGCCAGGCATGTGCAATATGGTATTTAATCCTTCTGTCATCTGATCAGGTGTGAGGACTATAATCTACTCACTATTGTATAGGACAATGCTAGAGGTGGAACCTCATGTACTTCTAGTAAACAATGAAGAATACTTTCTATTTCTGCAGAGCAAATAGGATTATCGCACACTGCCTTGATTATTTATGGTTTAGAATCATCTAGGAAAAGGTGTGTTTCATTTTCCCATATATAAATGCTAACAGGAAAAGATATTAGTTTTTTAAATGTATTTATTTCCCAATGCTTGACTCTGTCCCGAACTTACTAAAATATAACATGTATGAAAATGTTTTAATATAAAAAGCACAAAATAAATGTAAAGAGATATTTTTATAAATAAAGACTTAATGGAGGACACAAAGATGATGCTTTAAAAAAAAATGGAGATTTTTCTAAACTGTATGTAGCAGAAATGTGAATTTTGATGGAAAAAGTTGACCATGACTTATTAAGAAAAGTAAATAATTTAAGCCTTACGGTCTAAATTACATTCATTGAAAATGCTTCCAAAGTAAATTTAGAATTTTTTTAAAAGAACAACTTCTACAACATTCAGGAGAAGCCGGATCCTAAAACATCCTCTTTATGCCATGGCTGAGTTGCTCAGTTGGCCAGAGCATTGTCCCTTTATGCCAAGATTGCAGGTTCCATCCCTGGTCAGGGCAAGAATCAACCAACGAATGCATAAATAAGTGGAACATATAGGTGTTTGCCTCACTTTTTCTCTCTCTCCCCCCTCTAAAATCAATAAAAATAAAACAACCTCTTTCCTCCCCCCTATATGATGACAGTCATTACAGAATTTTCACTGCATTGTATACATGCTACATCTACAATTTAATTAAACCTTTATCAAATAGTTTTCTACCCAGAGGAGGTATAGAAGCTCAACATTATGGCTTAGACTTAAAGAAATCCTAGATTATATGTATTCTTAGGATTCTAAGCCATCCTGGGTTCTATTTAAGCTTTTTGTCTTCTGAATAATAACCAGTAGGATGTAGTTTAAAGAAACATACAAAGCTAAAAGGGAAAAAAAATAAGATAAAATTTCACCACAGTTATTTTAAAAAAAATTAGAATGCAGTAAATTCGCAGAGCAAGACTAAAAATTGACATATGTTTGTGAAACTTAGATGAATCAGAAACAAGATTTTCTAGAAGATTGCCTATGAACTACGTATGTACTGTACTTTTTGCTATAATCAAAGCAAGTAAGACTTGAATTAAAAATTCATATGAATTTTCTAGAATTTTTCTGTTAAGACAGGCTTGCCTTTTTTTGTTTACTTTTAGCCTGCTGTATCCCCACTGGACAACACACTATAATCCAGAAAACATTTCATTTTAAAGGGCTCCGTTACAGTTAATGAAGATAAGTCCATATGGTATAATATTGTGATGAATTTTCCAGTGGAAATTAATTAGATGTGTGAATGTGTGAATGCTAACATTTATTTACATCCCAGGCTAAATGTTCAAAGGAGTGTATGTTAAGCAAACAATTAGAAGCAACGATGCATTAAATTGGTCTCACCAAGAAATAGTATTAATTTTAATAGTGCAATGGAAGCTTCTTAGAAAATCCACGATAAGACTTTCCCTGCCCAGTTGCCTGCTTTTGAGACTCTTGTCTGCATAAGCCACTTCTTTTTATAAAAGTTGATGGAAAATTGAGGATGGAGAAGGAAAGTGCATTTTCCACCTCACATCATAAGGTTGCCTAATGGTCTCATTAACCTATGGACTTCCTCCCAACTCCTTTGATTTGCACTGTGCAAACAGTATCTAACCATTCCTTTTGCAAACAGTCAGTGACCTGTTTAACCAGGGAGGGAATTCCTCACAGCTGGAACCCTTCAGTTACGCTGTTCTTTTTTGAAGTGTTACTTTGCTGAAACTATAAAAAACAACATTAACTCTTGGTAGACAGAAACTGTAGAACCACAGGGCTCGCTGGAGGGATTTCTTTCCCAGGCGAAGGGCTATTCTAATATTCTGGGATGCTTTTTTATTTGTGCTGGGAATTTATTAGACTATCTTATAGTCAAATATTTGGCATAGAAATATTTTATTGTTCTAATTTTCCTTATTTCACCCTATATATAAACTAATAAGAATAATGAGGATCATTTATTGAATTCTAACCATGTGTGAGCACTGAGCTAGTGAATTACATGAATTGTCTAATTTAGTTCTCTCACAGATGTTATGCATGTGTACTTTATTTACAACTTTGTTTTATAGGAGTGAAAAGTGGGGTTTAGAGGTTGAATATTCACTGAAATTCAACAGATGGTAAGTGGCTGAACTGGGATTTGAACCAATGTCTGTCTACCTTGTATGTCAAACAGCCAATGCTAAATGTTTGGGGGCAATCTATATATATAAAAGCCAAGCGATCAAAACGACTAGAATGACTGAACACTATGACATGCACTGCAGCCAGCCAACTGGCCTGATCGGGGGTGGGGCCAACTGGCCTACCTCCTGCAGCCCCTCCCCCACCCCCACCCACCCTGGCCCTGATCGGACCCCAATCAAGGCCAGGGCCAGCAGCCAACCTCTCACGGCCCCTCTTCCCAGCCAGCCCAGCCCTGAACATCCCCAATCAGAGTGGGCTGGCCGGACCCCACCGGTGCACAAATTCATGCACCAGGCCTCTAGTTTTCATTATAATCCTTGAAGACACTGGCTAATAATATCATAGTTCTTTTGTGATTTAGTATTATAAATATCTTGTTGAACCCCACTCCCCAAACAAATGTCACAGATACCAATACAAAAAGTAAGAAAGCTTGAATAATAAAAATATTATTTGTTGCACTAGACAGAAGAAATATGTGATTGAGATGAATATTTTGAAGCATTGTAAGTTTGCAGACCACCTCTGAATAAAAACTTAGTAATGTATACATTCTTTATAGTTACTTCTCAAATAATGAGACCCCCCTGTTAAACTCAAATGCCCTATTGCCTTAATGTTTTTTATAACTGAGAACTGAAAGAAAAACAGCAGTTAGTGTAGGAAGTGATTCATCTCCAGTATAGTCAACTTTTAATGGAAATGGTTACTGAATTTCCCTAGGGCAAACAGAATGTGGGGCCAAGGGAAGAAGATATAAGAACAAAGAACTGTGGACCTGAGTCCACACCATGGTGGAAACCCCTAAGGCGCCTGCCTCAACTAGACAGGGGGAGGTGGAGACAACTAGAAAAGGCCTCAACCAAATTTTTTTATTTTATTTTTTTAAATTTTATTTTATTGTTTAAAGTATTACATATAGCAGTACATATATCTCCTTTTTTTTCCCCCCATAGACTTTCCCCCAGCCTCCCCTACCCCCTGTCACATGCCCTCATCCCAGCCCCACAGTGTCTTGTGTCCATTGGTTGTGCTTATATGCATGCATACAAGTCCTTTGGTTGATCTCTTTCCCCAACACTCCCCAGCCTTCCAGCTGTAATTTGACAGTCTGTTCGGTGCTTTACTGCCTCTGTATCTATCTTTTTATTCATCAGGTTGTAATGTTCTTTATTTTCCATAAATGAGTGAGATCATGTGGTATTTTTCTTTCATTGCCTGGCTTATTTCACTTAACATAATGCTCTCCAGGTCCATCCATGCTGCTGCAAATGGTAAGAATTCCTTATTTTTTTATAGCAGCGTAGTATTCCATTGTGTAGATTTACCATAGTTTTCTAATCCACTCATCTGCTGATGGGCACTTAGGCTGTTTCCAAATCTTAGCTATGGTGAATTGTGCTGCTATGAACAGAGGGGTGCATATATCCTTTCTGATTGGTGTTTCTAGTTTCTTGGGATATATTACTAGAATTGGGATTACTGGGTCAAATGGGAGTTCCATTTTTAGTTTTTTGAGAAAACTCCATACTGTTCTCCACAGTGGCTGCACCAGTCTGCATTCACACCAGCAGTGCACAAGGGTTCCTTTTTCTCTGCATCCTCGCCAGCACTTGTCCTTTGTTGATTTGTTGATGATAGCCATTCTGACAGGTGTGAGATGGTACTGCATTGTCGTTTTGATTTGCATCTCTCTGATAATTAGTGACTTTGAGCATGTTTTCATATGCCTCTTGGCCTTCCTTCTGTTTTATTTCGAAAAGATTCTATTTAGGTCCATTGCCCATTTTTTTTATTGGATCATTTATCTTCCTTTTATTAAGTTGTATCAGTTCCCTGTAGATGTTGGAGATTAAACCTTTATCAGTGATAACATTTGCAAATATGTTCTCCCATACAGTGGGCTTTCTTGTTGTTTTGTTGATGGTTTCTTTTGCTGTGCAAAAGCTTTTTATTTTTATGTAGTCCCATTTGTTTATTTTCTCTTTAGTTTCCATTGCCCTAGGACCGTGGTCAGCAAACTGTGGCTCGCGAGCCACATGCGGCTCTTTGGACCCTTGAGTGTGGCTCTTCCACAAAATACTACGGCCTGGGAGAGTCTATTTTGAAAAAGTAGTGTTAGAAGAAGTTTAAGTTTAAAAACTTTGGCTCTCAAAAGAAATTTCAATCGTTGTACTGTTGATATTTGGCTCTGTTGACTAATGAGTTTGCCAACCACTGCCCTAGGAGCAGTATCGGTGAAGAAATTGCTACGGCATATGTCTGAGATTTCACTGCCTGTGGATTCCTCTAGTACAGTGGTCAGCAAACTGCGACTCGCAGAGCTGCGGTTTGCCGCTCTGTTGACTAATGAGTTTGCTGACCACTGCTCTAGTATTTTTATGGTTTCCCACCTTATGTTTAAGTCCTTTATCCATTTTTAGTTTACTTTTGTGTATGGTGTAAGTAGGTGGTCTAGTTTCATTTTTTTGCATGTATCTGTCCAATTTTCCCAACACTATTGAAGAGACTGTTTTGACTCCATTGTATGTTCATGCCTCCTTTGTCAAATATTAATTGAGCATAGTGGTTTGGGTCGATATCTGGGTTCTCTATTCTATTCCATTGGTATATATGTCTGTTCTTGTGCCAGTACCAGGTAGTTTGGAGAACAGTGGCTTTGTAATACAGCTTGAAGTCTGGTATTGAGATCCCACCTACTTTGTTCTTCTTTCTCAGGATTGCTGTGGCTATTTGGGGTCTTTTTTAATTCCAGATGAATTTTTGGAGAGTTCTTTCTAGGTCTGTGAAATATGCCATTGGTATTTTAATGGGGAGTGCATTGAATCTATAGATTGCTTTGGGTAGTATGGACATTTAATGATGTTGATTCTACCAATCCATGAACATGGTATGTTCTTCCATCTGTTTATGTCTTCCTCTATCTCTTTTTACACTGTCCTATAGTTTTCTGTATGTAGATCTTTTATCTCCTTAGTTAAGTTTATTCTTAATTTTTTTGGTGCAATGGTAAATGGGATTGCTTTTTTAGTCTCTCTTTCTGTAAGTTCACCATTGGTGTATAGAAATGCCATAGATTTCTTGGCGTTAATTTTGTATCCTGCTACATTGCCAAATTCATTTATTAAGTCTGTTAGTTTTTTTATGGAGTCTTTTGAGTTTTTTATGTACAATATCATGTCATCTGCAAATAAGGACAGCTTTACTTCTTCTTTTCCAATTTGGATGCCTTTTATTTCTTCTTCTTGTCTAATTGCAATGGCTAAAACTTGTAGTACTATTTCGAACAAGAGTGGTGAGAGTGGGCATCCCTGTCTTGTTTCTGTTCTTAGGGGAAATGGTTTTAGTTTTTGCCCATTGAGTATGATGTTGGCTGTGGGTTTATCATATACTAGAGGCCTGGTGCACGAAATTCGCGCATGGGGGGTGTGTGTCCCTCAGCCCAGCCTGCACCCTCTCCAATCTGGGACCCCTTGAGGGATGTCCGACTGCCCGTTTAAACAGGCAGTCGGACATCCTCTCACAATCCAGGACTGTTGGCTCTCAACTGCTCGCCTGCGTGCCTTCCTGATTGCCTCTAACCGCTTCTGCCTGCCAGCCTGATCACCCCCTAAACACTCCCCTGCCAGCCTGATTGATGCCTAACTGCTCCCCTGCCAGCCTGTTTGCCCCTAACTGCCCTCCTCTGCAGGCCTGGTCACCCCTAACTGCCCTCCCCTGCAGGCCTGGTCCCCTCCAACTCTCTCCCCTGCAGGCCTGTGTTCCCCCCAATTTCCCTCCTCTGCCAGCCTGGTCACCCCTAACTGCCCTCCCTTGCAGGCCTGGTCCCTCCCAACTGCCCTCCCCTGCTGGCCTGATTGCCCACAACTGCCTTCCCTTGCAGGCCTGGTCCCTCCCAACTGCCCTCCCCTCCTGGCCATCTTGTGGCGGCCATCTTGTGTCCACATGGGGGCAGCCATCTTTGATCACATGGGGGCAGCCATCTTGTGTATTGGAGTGATGGTCAATTTGCATATTTCTCTTTTATTAAATAGGATTATTAGATAGGATAGAGGCCTGATGCAAGGGTGGGGGCCAGCTGGTTTTCCCTGAAGGGTGTCCCTGATCAGGTTGGGGGTTCCCTTGGGGTGTGGAGCGGCCTGGGAAAGGGGCCTGTGGTGGTTTGCAGGCTGGCCAAGCCCCCGGGCATCCCAAGTGGAGGCCCTGGTATTTGGGATTTATTTATCTTTTGTAATTAAAACTTTGTAGCCTTGAGCGGAGCCAAGCTTCCTGCTTGCTCCATGGCCACAGCCATTTTTGTTGGGATTTATTTATCTTCTATAATTGATACTTTGTAGCCTTGAGTGGAGGCCTTAGTCGGCCAGGGTATACAGAAAGCTTGGCTTCCTCCTTCATCTGGGGCAACCCAAGCCTCCTGTTCGCTCTGTGGCTGCGGCCATTTTTGTTGGGATTTATTTATCTTCTATAATTGAGACTTTGTAGACTTGAGTGGAGGCCTGGGCCCGCCAGGGTGTGTGGAAAGCTTGGCTTCCTCCATCACTGGGGGCAACCCAAGCCTCCTGTTCGGTCCGTGGCCGCAGCCATCTTGGTTGGGTTAATTTGCATACTCACTCCTAATTGGATGGTGGGCCTGGCTTGTGAGTGTAGCGGAGTGATGGTTGATTTGCATGTTACTCTTTTATTAGATAGGATGGCTTTTATTATGTTGAGGTATGGTCCTCCTATTCCCACCTTGCTGAGTTTTTATCAAGAAAGGGTGTTGGATTTTGTCAAATGCTTTTTCTGCATCAATCGATATGACTATGTGGTTTTTATCTCTCAATTTGTTTATGTGACGTATCACGTTTATTGACCTGCGGATATTGTACAATCCTTGCATCTCTGGGATAAATCCTACTTGGTCATGGTGTATGATCTTTCTGATGTACTGCTGAATCCAATTTGCTAGAATTTTGTTGAGGATTTTGGCATCTATGTTTATGAGGGATATTGACTAGTAATTCTCTTTCATTGTGTTGTCTTTATCTGGTTTTGGTATTAGGGTGATGCTGGCTTCATAGAAGGAGCTTGGAAGTGTTCCTTCCACTTGAATTTTTTGGAATAGTCTGAGGATAGGTTTTAGTTCTTCCTTGAGTGTTTGATAAAATTCCCCTGTGAAGCCATCTGGCCCCGGGCTTTTGTTTGCTAGAAGCTTTTTGATGACTGCTTCAATTTCTTCCATAGTTATTGGCCTATTGAGATGTTTAGATTCTTCCTGATTGAGTTTTGGAAGGTTGTATTTTTCTAGGAATATATCCATTTCCTCCAGTTGTCCAGTTTGTTGGAATAGAGTTGTTCATAGTATTTTTTAACAATCCTTTGTATTTCAGTGGGGTCTGTTGTTATTTCTCCTCTTTCATTTCTGACTTTGTTTATTTGGGTCCTCTCTCTTTGCTTCTTGGTGAGCCTGGCTAGAGGTTCATCAATCTTGTTTATCCTTTCAAAGAACCAGCTCTTGGTTTTGTTGATCTTTTGTATAGTTTTTTTGTTCTCTATGTCGTTTATTTCCGCTCTGATCTTTATTATTTCCTTCCTTCTGCTTACATTAGGCTTCTCTTGTTGCTCTCTTCTAACTCTTTGAGTTGTAGGTTTAGGTAATTTATTACCATTGTTTCTTGTTTTTTGCAGTAGGCTTGTAGAGCTATGAACTTCCCTCTCAAGACTGCTTTTGCTGTGTCCCATAGATTTTGGATTGTTCTGTTTTCATTGTCATTTGTTGCCATGATGTTTTTTTATTTCTTCTTTGATCTCTCTGATAACCCAGTCATTGTTTAATAGCATGCTATTTAGTCTCCATGTGTTCGATTTTTTGGATTGTTTTTATTGTAGTTGATTTCCAGTTTTATGCCACTGTGGTCTGAGAAGATGCTTGATATGATTTCTATCTTCCTGAATTTGAAAAGACTTTGTCTGTGACCCAATATATGGTCTATATTTGAAAATGACCCATGTGCACTTGAGAAGAATATATATTCTGTGGCTTTGGGGTGAAATGTTCTGAAGATGTCAATTTATTCCATCTGTTCTAGTTAGTCATTTAGGATTGATGTTTCTTTGCTGATTTTTTGTTTAGAGGATTTGTCCAATGGTGATAGTGGGGTATTAAATTCCCCTACTATGATTGTATTGCTGTCAATCTCTCCCTTGATATCCTCCAGGAGTTTTTTTATGTATTTGGGTGCTCCTGTATTGGGTGCGTATATGTTTACCAGAGTTATTTCTTCTTGTTGGATTGCTCCCTTTAGTATTATGAAGTGGCCTTCCTTATCTCTTTTTATGTCCTTCACTTTGAGATCTAATTTGTCAGATATAAGTATTGCTACCACAGCTTTTTTTTCACTTCCATTCGCTTGTAAAACCTTTTTCCATCCCTTCACCATCTGTCTGTGTGCATCTTTTTTCTGAGGTGGGTTTCCTGTATACAGCATATATATGGGTCATGTTTTCTTATCCACTCAGTTTCCCTATGTCTTTTGATTGGGGCATTTAATCCATTTACATTTAAAGTTATTATTGATAGGTACTTGTTTGTCGCCATTTTTATTCTTTATCCCTGTGTTCCTTCTTCACTTCCTATTTCTTCTTTTTATAGCAGACCCTTCAGCATTTCTTGCATTGCTGGTTTGGTGGTAATAAACTCCCTTAGTCCTTTTTTGTCTGTGACGTTCCTGATTTGGATTCAGTCCCTTGCTTTGCATCACTTTGTATATTTCATTCCATTCCCTTCTGGCCTGGTGTGTTTCTGTTGAGAAATCAATTGGTATTCTAATAGGAGATCCCTTGTAGGTAACTTTCTGTCTCTCTCTGGCAGCCTTTAAGATTCTTACTTTGTCGTTGGTGTTCACCAATTTAATTATGATGTGTCTTGGTGTTGGTCTTTTAGTGTTCAACCTGTTTGTGACTCTATGTACTTCTTGGACTTGCATAGTTTTTTTCTTGCCAATATCAGGGAAGTTTTCTGTCATTATTTCTTCAAACAGGTTTTCTATTCCTTGTTTCTCTTCCTTTCCTTCTGGTATCCCCATTATGCAAATGTTGTTTCGTTTTGTGTTGTCCCAAAGCTCCCTTAGGCTTTCCTCTTGCTTTTTAAGTCTTCTTTCCAGTTGCTGCTGTGTTTGTGTGTTTTTTCCTACCTTGTCTTCTTATCGCTCATGCGGTCCTCAACCTTTTCTAGTCTACTGTTTAAGCCTTCCATTGTGTTCTTTATTGCAGCTATGTCATTCTCCATCTCCTCTTGGTTCCTTTTCATGTTGGTGACATTCTCATTCAGCTCCTTATAGTTCTCATTGAGTTGTGTGTATTTGTCATTGAGTTGTGTGTATTTGTCATCCAGCCATTTAAAAATTCTTATAACCATTACTCTGAATTCTTTCTCTGATATGCTGCTAGCCTCAATTTCATTTAACTCCCTTTCTGGTGATCCCTCTTTTTCTTTCCTTTGAGGATTGCTTTTTTTTGTCTTCCCATGTTTTGCTGTAACATTTTAATTGTAGGTCCGATTGGTTTGATACTTAGGTTTTTTTGGAGATGGTGCTACTGGTGTGATCTCTCAGGTCTCCTGGGCTTGGTGATCTAGTATAGCTCCCTACTTGAGCTATTTGGGTTCTCTTGATGTAGGCCTGAGCGCTGGAAAGGTACAACTGTGGTGTCTAGAAGTCAGCAGCCATGGTGGGGGTGTCCCAATTTTTTCTGTCTTGTGCCCATGATTGAAATCACACGTGTCCAGTGGGAACACACAGTGGCACCCAGGAACTGTCTGTTGGGGTGATGGGTCTCAGGAGGCCTGCGTTCTGGAAAGGTGTGACTGTGGTGTCCAGAGTTCTGTAGATGTGGGGGCGGGGGCAAACTCAGCTTTTGCTGCTGCACCTGTGGTGGATATGCGCATGCTCCCAGTGGAGGATCACAGGGGTACCCGCGGTGCATTTGCCAGTGAGGGATGCTGAAGTATTCTTACGGGCTCTGGCACTGAAGCCGCGTAATTGTGGCGTCTGTGTGCAGGTATCCAGGATGAGTGTATTCAGAATTTCTACTGCCAGAGGGAGTGTGTCTCTGTTTTTCCAAGATCACACCCAGGAAGGACTCACAGCAGCTCCCACAAGCACCCTGTGGATAGATGTGTTCCGGGTGCCTGCCCGTTGGAAATGTGCGCGCGAACTGGCAGTGCGTTTGCAGGTTCAGAGCTCTGACGCACTTTGAGGGCCCCTGGCACTGAAGTTACACTGCTGGGGTGTCTGTGCAGGTGTCCAGGATGAGTGAATTCAGAATTTCTACTGCAGGGGGCAGTGCTTCCCTATTTGTCCAAGATCACACCCAGCCAGGACTCAAAGCAGCTCCCACAAGTGCCCTGTGGATAGACGGGCTCAGGGTCCCTGCCCATTGGAAATGTGTGCACGAACTGGCAGTGTGTTTGCCTGTGCAGAGCTCTGACACACTTTGAGGGGCCCTGGCGCTGAAGTTAAGCAGCTGGGGTGTATGTGGGCAGTTATTCAGGAGGAAGGAGTTCAGAATTTCTACTGCGGGGCAGTGCATCCTTGTCTGTACAGAATCACACCCAGCAGGGGCTCAAAGCAGCTCCCCAGAGGACCCTGTGGATATATGGGCTCAGGGTGCCTGCTCTTTGGAAATGTGCGTGTCTGTGGTGGTGAGTTTGCCGGCACAGCGCTCTGATGCACTTTGAGGGGCCCTGGGGCTGAAGTTACACAGCTGGGGTGTCTGCAGGCAGTTATTCAGGCAGAGGAAATTCAGAATTTCTACTGTGGGGCAGCGCGCCCTTATCTGTACAGAATCACACCAGCAGGGGTTCCCAGTGGCTCCCAGGTGCTGCCTATGGAGTGGTGTGCCCTGGATGCCTGTGCACAACTGGAAACACGCAAAAGAAAGTGGTGTCAGGAGTTCTGCCACTGGGGAGGGGGAAGATGCACTTACTGCTGTGGGAACAGTGCACCTTTGGAGGTGGAGGTCCCAGGGTCCGTGGGTCTGCAGCTGGGGTAGCAGGATTTTGGCTGTAGTGGCTGCTGGGTTGCTGGCAGTGTCAAAGTCCTGTCTGGGTGGTGGTGCTGATGAGTTCCTAAAAAAGGTTGTTCTCCCTTCAAGATGGCGTGGCCTCCGTGCCCGAGTCCTGCAGTCCAGGGAGTGCCCACAGTGGTAGTAGTCTCATCCTGTCCAAGAGAGCTTGGTCTGCCAGTCCCTGCTGTTTCTGTGAGATTTAACTGTCCCTTACTCACTCACACACTCACCACACACATCCACACACTATCCTTTCATACCCTCACTCACTCACTTTCTCTCCCTCACCTCCGTCCTGCCAGCCGCCATCTTTTTCAACCCTCAACCAAATTTTTTAAATGGCCCAATGGGAGACAAGACCTAAGAGATGAATGAGGAAAGAGGTGACTCCATGGTACTCAGTCAATGAGGAACCGGAGGAGGGACAGAATAAATAGGCTGTGATTGCTACTCCATGTGTGCCTGTATAACTGTAAGGACACCGCTCTTAAGAATATATTAAAAGTCTCATTTTTGCCATACTTCTGTCTCCAAGTTTGTTATTTGAATTTGGACAGATGAGCATTTCTCATAGTTAGTAAACTCAATAACAAGGTTGAGTTAAAGTATGTGTTACTCTAAAAGACACTTGAAAGTCAAGTAACATATTTCAGTAAACAAAAGATTGTTTTAGGCAACTCAGAATTCTATATAGAAGCTGTTTTGCCTGATGCAGAAATTAATGTAAGAAAAGTAGCAAATTTCATGATTTCTGAAAATGTGAACTCAGCCTACACTTCTAACCTAAACCCTCCTAGACTTTAGTTCTTACAAAGTTAGTAGGAGCGCCAAAACCGGTTTGGCTCAGTGGAAGAGCGTCAGCCTGCGGACTGAAAGGTTCCAGGTTCGATTCCGGTCAAGGGCATGTACCTTGGTTGCGGGCACATCCCCAGTAGGAGGTGTGCAAGAGGCAGCTGATCGATGTTTCTCTCCTCTCTCATCAATGTTTCTGACTATCTATCACTCTTCCTTCCTCTCTGTAAAAAATCAATAAAGTATATTAAAAAAAAAAAAAAAAGTTAGTAGGAGCTTCATGTTGCCTCAAAGCAATGAGGAAATCTACACTGCCCTTGAGTATGCAACTACAATCCTATATAATAAAAGCCCAGTGACTGAAATGGCGGAACGACCAGAACAATCAGAGACCAGAACTACTGCGGCCCCTTGCCCCGGCTGGCCCTGCCCCCCGAGATGGACCCCCACCCTGATCGGGGATGTGGCTGGCCTGCAAACCCCCCATGTCCCTGTGCCCCAGCTGGCCCTGCCCCCGAGCAGGGACCCTCACCCAGATCTGGGGCCCCCATCAGGGCAGGCCAGCCAGCCCCCACCTGTACACCAAGCCTCTATCCTATAATAAAAGGGTAGTATGCAAATTGACTGAAAGGCGGAACAACTCAAACAACTGAACAACTGGTCACTATGATGTGTGCTGACCACCAGGGGCCATGGGAGGAACATGGTGGACATTGGCCGCAGTGGGATGGTGGAGCAGGTGAGTGGGGGCACCAGACCAAGGTGGGGCGCGGTCACTGTCATAGGGGTAAGCTTCTGGTGGTTACTGAAATTCTTCGCTCCCGCACATGGTGGTCCCACCCAGCATTCGCACCTGTTGCTGGTGCCAGCCCCGCTCACACCCACAACTGGCGCCAGAGCCGCCACTTGCACCCAGAGCTGCCAGTGCCCAGTGCTGGTCTCAATCACTCAGCACCATCAGTGGGTGGAGCCATGACTGCTGGCCCTGATCACCCCTGAGGGCTTCTCCACTTCCCATTGCTCCTGAGGAGCAATCAGGGCAGCAGCCACCGCTTGTACCTCCTGATGGTGCTGGCCTCACTCGCACCTGATGCTGGTGCTGGCCCCAATCACTCTGCACCATCAGTGGGTGCGAGCAGGGCCGGTGCCATCAGCATATGGAATGGTGGCAGACAGGGGACTAGGGGCTGCAGCAGGAGGGGTCGGGTGGGGTCGCAGAGGATGGGCCGAGACCTGCCCTGTGCCTACCACAGCTTCGAGGCCCACAGTTCCTTTCAAGGTGCATGAATTCGTGCACTGGGCCCCTAGTAAAATGTATAAGACATAACTTCATTCCCACCTCTCCTCTCCCTACAACTCTTAGACCTATCATCTATGGAACAGATGAATTTGATCAGTATTACCTGTTCTCTCCAAATAATTTGTTGTTTAGGAAAAAGACAACAAAGGATGTACAAAACATGTAGAGTTGTATTCTGAAAGCAAAATAGAAAAGATAAGCAAATTCTTATTTTAACTATGAATAAGTATAAGAAATGAAGCTTTCAGGTTACAAGTTTCCTTGTTCACACATGTAATTGTATGGCAGATCTATCTTAAACCATTTAAGGTTTCAATCTCGGATATAAAAGTTAAAGCTAAAGGGAAATTAACAAATCATTCCAGGGTCTAACTTTATTTGTTCAGTAACTATTGTTACATACCAACAACTAAGCATTATCCTGGGATTGGAGGTGAGAAAGTGAGTAAAATAAGTAAAATCTTCTATTGCTTTAATTTTGCATATGTGATTTTAAAATTACAACATACTATCACCTCTAATTCTTCCATGACACATGCTATTATAAAGTTATAAATATGGTGATTAACCACATCTAAAATCAAATCAGAAACTCATAGGATGAAGGGGACTTCATAGGTGATCAAGTTCATCCATTGTTTCTAGATATGAGTGCTTATCATGAGTCTTGTTGAAAATTCTAACTTTTCCTTTTATTTCCCAAACTAGAAATGATTCTATTTTAACTCTTTTATCTGTGTCTAGTTAACTTGGTAAAGAGATGATTGAAATACTCCCCACCTGGAAAACAAATCCTATCTAATAAAGAGGGAATATGCTAATTGACCATCACTCCATCACAGAGATGGCTGCACCCACAGCTGAGGCCAAGATCCCATAAGGAGCCTTAACAAGCAATCAGCAGGGACCTGAGGCTACACCCTCCCCCGGCCCCGTGGGGCTTGACAGGGGACCTCAGGCTGTGCCCCCCACCAGGTGGGGCTTGACAGGGGCCTTCAGGCTGCGCCCTCCACCCCGGCACCAGACCAGAGGACCTCAGACCACACCCGCCGCCCCAGCACCGGGCCAGGAGACCTGAGGCTGCGCCCCCCTGCCTGGCTGGGCTTGACAGGGGACCTCAGGCCGTGCCCCCCACCCAGCAGGGCTTGACAGGGGACCTCAAGGTGCACCCCCAGTGCTGGGTCTGGCTCGGGGGACTCAGGCCACACCCCCACTCAGCGGGGCTTGACAGGGGATCTCAGGCCGTGTCCCCCACCTGGTGCTGGGCTGGGGGACTTCAGGCCATATCCCCCATCCTGGCACCGGGCCAGGGGACCTGAGGCTACACTCCCTGCCCAGCAGGGCTTGACAAGTTTGGGACTGGCCAGGTCTGGATCTAGCCCAATTGGGGGGGGGGGGGGCGGTGGCCGGGTCTGGGTCTCACGTGATTTTGAGGTGCATGTGAGTGGGTAGGGACTTGACTCTGGGTCCTGTGGTGTGCCCAAGACTCTGATAGGAGGAAGGTTTTCATATACATTTTACTAATTTTCTTTCATCTCTGACACTTCTATTATAGAGAAAGGGCAAATAGCAATATTAAATTATTTCCTCTAATTAATCCCCTTTTAATGTGCATGAATTTTGTGCACCAGGTCACTAGTTTGAAAATAAGTCAAAGAAAAGGAATGAGAAATAATTTAGATAAATTGGGATCTCATAATTGTGGGTGGAGAAAGAGTTTAGGCTTGGATATTAGAATCAGGATTGATGCCTGTTTCACATTTCATTTGGTCAGAGGTTCTCAAATGTTATAGCTGGAGGGCTGGTTAAAAGTCATCTCTGGGCCCAGCTGGTGTGACTCAGGGTTGAGCATGGACCTATAAACCAGAGGTTCAATTCCTGGTCAGGGCACATGCCTGGGTTGTGGGCTCAATCCCCAGTTGGGGGCGTGCAGGAGGCAGATGACCAATGATTTTTCTCTCATCATTGATGTTTCTATCTCTCTCTCCCTTTCCCTTCCTCTCCCTGAAATCAGTTATATATATATATATATATATATACACACACTAGAGGTCTAGTGCACAAAACTTGTGCAGGGAGGGTGGTGTCCCTCAGCCCAGCCTGCACCGTCTCAAATCTGGGACCCCTCGGGGGATGTCCAACTGCCGGTTTAGGCCCGATCTCACAGGGATCAGACTTAAACCGGCAGTCTAACATCCCTCTCACAATCTGGGACTACTGGCTCCTAACCGCTCACCTGCCTGCCTGCCTGATTGCCCCTAACTGCTTCTGCCTGCCAGCCTGATAGCACCCTAACCACACCCCTGCCAGCCTGATTGACTCCTAACTGCTCCCCTGCCAGCCTGATCGCCCCCAACTGCCCTCCCCTGCCATGACCTGCCTCCTCCCCTGGGCTCCACCTCTGTTGTACATACAGCCATCTTGTGACGGGCATCTTGTGATGACCATCTTGTGACAAAGTTAGGGTGTGATGCGTGAGGGCATGACGACCACCTAGGCTATTATTAGTATAGATATATATTCATGTCTGGGTCCCACTGCCAGAGTCTCTGATTCAGTAGGTCTGAGAATTTGCAATTCCATCAAATTTCTAAGTTATGCCAATGATGTTGAGGCAGGGGGCACTTCTGCCATAGATTACTAGGTAACTTGCTTCAGTTTCCTCATCTCCAAAAAAAGGAAATGTTTCTACATCTTCAAATATTATTCAAACAATCTAACCTATTATTAAGGCCATCTGGAAATGGTGACCCCCTACTGCCATCAAGGGAAAAAAGGAAAGGGACTAATATGGATTGAATGTTTATGTCCCCCCAAATTCATATGTTGAAATTCTAACCCCCAATGTGATGGTATTTGCAGATGAGGCCTTTGGGAAATAGTTAGTTGGATAAGGTCTAAGAAGGTGAGACTCTCATGATGGAATTAATGATCTTATAAAAAGAGAAGACATGGGACCTCCCATTCTGTTCTCACGCATGTGAGGATATGATTAAAAGGCCCTTGGCAAACCAGGAAGAGGGCCGCCATCCACACTGAACCTGCTGGCACCTTAACCTTGGACTTCTCAGCCTCCATAACTGTGAGAAATAAAGGTTCATTGTTTAAGGCCCCAGTCAATGGTAATTTGTTATAGCAGCCCAGTTTGACTAAGACGGGGACTGCAGTTGAGAAACTTTGAGAATACAAGTCTAAGGATCAACATTTTATTTTCAATAATTGCAGGGGAAATATAGTAAATAAATTGGCTTAGATTACAGAATTAAAGAGTGCATTTAGCTATACAGAATAGCTTTATAAAAGCAAGGAAATGATTATCATAAAAATCAAAAGAGCCCTGGCTAGTTGCTCAGTGGTTAGAGCATCAGCCTGAGGACTGAAGATTGCAGGTTTCACTCCCAGTCAAGGGCACATACCCCGATTGCAGGGTTGCAGGTTCCATCCCTAGCCCTGGTCGGGGCACCTGCAGGAGGCAATCAACCAATGTGTCTCTCTCACATCAATGTTTCTCTCTCTCTCTCTCTCTCTCTCTCTCTTTCTTTCTCTTTTCTCCCTTTTACCCTCTCTAAAAATCATGGAAAAAATATCCTCAGCTGAAGATTAAAAATAATAAAAATAAATAAATAAAGTAAGTAAAGAGAAGGTCACACTTGAGAAGAGGAGGGGCTCATGGGAAGACGCACACTGTAGAGATGGGGCCACACAGGGGTCTCGACATTCCATTTCTTATGCTGGGTGGGCTCACATGAGTTTTGTCTTACAGCTATTTGCAAATGATACTTACATTTTATAAAGTTTTTGCATATATGTAATATTTCATTATATTTTTAGAGCCTTGTAACAGATTAAATGTCTGTTAGATATTTGGAACTTTTGTCTGATATCCTGAATAACTTTATTGAATTATATTAATACAAATAAAAGTAAAATAACATGTCTTTCAGTAGCATGTTTCTGCCATTTTTATGACTTGATTTCTCACTTTGCCTTCCCCAATAGGCTGAATTTCCTGGGTGCTCTTTTTAATACCTCATAATTATCATTTATTAGACAGCCATTTGTCATGTGCATTAGGTTTTGGGGAACAACTACAAAAAGCAAACAAAAATGTGTAACGTTTATTTTGAAAATGAACAGAATAGCAGTTGAGTATCTCAGGTTTATATCAACCCAAAAGTGTTAAGAAAAAAAAAAGGAAGAAAGAAGAAAGAGATGAAGAAAGGACTGAAACAAAAGATGAAGGAAAGGAAACTTCTATGTGTAGAATGCTCATTGAATGCTAGTTGCTCTCCTTCAGGGTATTCCATTTACTTCACAAGGATCATGGAGGCTGTTTTTATTTATTTATTTATTTATTTATTTATTTATTTATTTATGAAAATTATTGAATTTATTGGGGTGACATTGGTTAATAAGAGTATATAGGTTCCAGGTGTGTAATTCTGTAACACGCCATCTATATATTGTACTAGAGGCCCTGTGCATGAATTCAGGCATAGATGGGGTCCCTCGGGGTGGCCTGCAGAGATTGGGCCCTAGCTCGCACCCCCAGCCTCACAGCCCCACAGCCCCGCAGCCCCGCCTGGCACCCTCCCTTGGCCTGGTGCCGCCCCCTCACCTGCTCCACCATCGCCATCTGCAGGGAGATTGGCAGGTGATGGAGCCCCTGCTCACATCTGCCTTGGCCTGGCACCACCTGCTCACCTGCTCCACCATCCTGCTGCAGTCCTGCTCTCTTTGGGGCCCATCAGGGCTGGCGGCGCCTCCATTGCTACCCACTGCCAGTGCTGTGTTGCTGACGCCCACCATGTTCCGTGCCACCCCCTGGTGGTCAGCGCATGTCATAGCGAGTGGTTGAACTCTAGGTCTCCTGGTCGAATAACCCCTCAAGAGGATAATTTGCATATTAGGCTCTTATTATATAGGATTGTGTTTCTACCACCCTACCACTCTACAAAGGGAGAAAGAGACTCCAGGAGAATTTCTTATAGGCCTTCAATTTGATTGCACTCAGATCATGGCCCTAATGTTGCCAGTTATCGTAGGGAGGGGAACAAGGTGATAGAGTCTAGTTCCGGTGATATTGGCAACTTCCCAATTAAAGTGGCCTTAGGTGTCACCTCTCTCAAATAATCCCAGTGGGTTGGAAAAATTGTAGTTGCTTCCCTGTCAGGGAATAGGGGACTCCACAGGGGTTCCACACTAGCACTTTTCAAAGCAAACAGGCTTGTATTAATAGAAACAGAATGATCTTGTCTTCATATCTGATCTGTCACCTGGCTCCAGAGAGAAGGCAAACTCACACCTTCTTGGGGGATGGTGAAATAGACTTTTGAAATTCAGAGATATTGCTTGATGTGTCACTAAATGCAATTTCTTTTTCAGAATTTCCTCATCAGTAATGATCCTTATTATGTAGGTGGACAGTCTCTTAATATTGATAAAGACCTTTGCAGCTGCTCTCATCACAGGCCTCGTGTTTAATATGCACTTTACAATTAGCGTGGACGGAAAGCCGCACATTTGCAGTCAGCCGCCCTTTCTGTCAGATCAGTTTTTAATCTGAGCTGTGTTCAGCTGCAAGGGGCTGATAAGCATTTCTGAAATCTCTGCACACGACCAACAGCACTTTAATCTCGCCTTTCAATTTCCAGTGCACTCATTACACAAATTCGGCTCAAAAACCCCTGTGCATGAAAATTAGCCTTCCTGGATGTGGTACAATTGCATTTAACCTTTGCTAAAATACTCCCATCCTTCTGGCCATTCGTCCCAGACAAATATAGACAGTGGCTTACTTGTAAAATGGAAGAATTTGTCCCCAAAGCCCATGGGCGCTAAAGTGGAGCTAAACGTTAGCTATTTGTTTTAATTGAGGATGAAGAAAATGATTTCTTCCATTTTAACCTAATTTTCAGAGAATAAACATCATTACATAGAGATAAATTATATTTCCATGTAGTACTTCCATATGCAGAACCCTCCACTAGCCCAGCTGTCAGATAGAGCTTGCTCATTTCCACCTGAAGCCCATTAGCACCAATTTTCAATCAGTTATGTAAGTATTAACCTGTTCCTCTCTGCATGTAATCTGTCTGTGAGCTGGCTAGGAGGAGATGATATTCTTAAAGTGTCAAAATGCTTTCCTTAATATGCGCTTAGGTCTTTATTTGCATTACACCTTATGCTCTAATTTCAAGCTTTCAAAGATAAAAATGTGTGAAATAGCTGCTGTGCCTTCCTAGTCTCTAGAGTGGGGCCAGGGCTGGGGAGGGAGGGGTACTGCTTGCTGAAAGAATCACAGGGGGAAAGCCTGAGCTCATCTTACAGGGAAATGATCAATTTTATCTGTCATTTGGCTGCACATAAAATTCCTCACACAAATGGAGGTGAGTTGAGGACCAAGGATCCTCGGTGTATTTAACCTGGTTTGGATTATTAAAAGTGAATTGAGCTTCTGAAATTCCCCAGGAAAAAAACAAACAGGTTATTATATGTACATATATGTATATTTTTAAGACAAAAGCTCCAGACACTTTTGGTGAGAAAGTATTCACGAATGACTGAAGGACTTTATTTCCATGCTCAGTTTCCCAAAACCCAAAAGCCCTGGACTGAGCTCAGCTCTCTGGGTTTTGGTTTTGATCTGTGGGCCACCTGAAATGGATGGGGAAGCTCTGAGAAAGTCATCTCATTTTGCATTTAGGCAAAGGATTGAGCAAACCAAATGCAAGATGTCTCATAAAGACAAAAGAATAACGTTTATAATGACTTTCTCCAGAGCTCTCTGTGATACGGCTTTGCTAAATGCATAATGAAGAGGATAGTACATTTAATAAGGAGAAATATTGGTTCTCTTGAATACAACACAGAGATTTAAGAATGAAAAATGGATGGAGTGTGTTTATCTCCTGTATTTCCAGGAATACAGAGTTTGGGGCATCACTTCTGCACAGATAAGCTCAGGATTCTGACTTCGAAGAAGACTGGCTTGATGAATGAGATCACTGTAATTTTCTGTTTTCAAACCCTGTTGAGCTTTGTTCTTTTAGAGATTCTACCTGAAGGCAAGTTGCAAGAGACAGGTTTTTTGTGTTTGGTTTTTTTCTTGGGGTGGGGGTGGGGGGCGCGGAGGCGGGTAGCATGGAGTTTGCTAAGTGAACAATTGTATTAAGTTACAATATGTGTCACATTTGTCTAGCCTAGAATGTAGAACTCTAAGCAGGGCGGGGAAGTAGATTTCATTTCTGTAATGTCACTTGAGGCAAACAATAGAATTTTTCACATGGTAAATTTACTTCTTATAATTGTAAAATTATCTTTTAGTAATTATAATGTTGGAAGTAACTGTAAAACAAAAGGCCCGATCTGCTTCCTACAATACATCTATCACACCTCCCAAGACTCTCTCCCCTAAAACCAGGAAAGAACATAAATTCCTGGGCCTCCAGCCTTCCTCACTAAAGAACTCCCAACGATTTGGCTCTGGCATCATGCTTATTGTGTGGACACGTTGGGACACTTGTGTTTACCCCACAGGCCACACCAGGCCCATTTGTGCGAAGCTGCCCTACTGACCCATGTGATGCACCCATAAGGTGAGCACCCTAGACTGTTCAGCCACAGCTGCTGCTCTCAGGTGCTGGGTCCCCTGTGGTCAACAACTTACTGGTTGGAGTATCACCTGTTTCATTATTACACTCATTTATTCATTTCAGCAACATCACTGAGAGATCTTTCTGTGTTGGGAAGTACGCTTGAGAGAGAGAGAAGAGTAAGTAATGTGAGGAATGGCTGGGGGATGTGTGTCATTCTGTTACTTCCTCCCAAGGAGAAGATCCACTCAAGGCTCAGATAGTCAAAGAAGCATTTAGTGCTCCTGTCTCCAGGGAGACCATATCCCTCTGCCCGAGAAACTCTCTTGTCTCATAGACTTTGGGTCACTGGTTTTCAATTACTTTGAGTTCTGTTTATTTATTGTCTTAGTTGTTTTTTCATCCGCTTGGAAAAAGGTAATGAATCCCTTTCCAGGTAAATTTAGAGGCGCTCTCTCAGGCCTGTCACATCATAATTGAGCAATGCTGCACAGAACTCTAGAGATACAAAGGCAAGGAAGCCAGAATACCTATGATTCAAGGACCTAGGACTTTAGCAGAATAATAATAGGAAAATAAATATTTCATTATGACACAACCAATATGTGTATGATAACTCAGCATTTCTCAAATTGGATCTCACAGACAGTCAAACCTCTTCTCTGAGGTCTGTGAGTCATGGCTTGGAGAGAGCCCACTATACTTAAACCTTAGTTCTGCTACTGTCTGGTCATATCATGACAAGAAAGATATTTTAGCTCCTGAGCCTTGGCATCTTCTCTATAAAATGAGGATGCTAGTTGCTACTTCTGTTGTGAAAATTAAATGGGAAAAGACAGGTAATGAATTGATCAATTTCCAGTTGTATGGTGTGCAAGGTATCTGTATGCTTGACATCAACCACATATCATTAGAATTACTACTAACAACAGCACAAAACAGCATCTATATAAATAAAAGCCTAAGCAACTGAACAACCGAATGACCAAACGACTGGTCATTATGACATGCACTGACCACCAGGGGACAGACGCTCAATGCACAGGATCAGGCCTGCAGGGATTGGGCCAAAATTGGCTATCCGACATCCCCCGAGAGGTCCCAGATTGCGAGAGGGACCCCACTGGTGCACAAATCCGTACACTAACTTATTTATGACAAAAGTGAAATGGAGGGGTAACTACTGCATATCACTGGCAGAATGCACCTAATATTAATTTATTCTCTCTTCTTGGGAATGCCAAATTTCTGCTTAGAATTCCTCTTATGCTAATCCAAATTCAACACATTCCATTCTAAATTTTAAAAGAAAAAGCCTAGCTCAGAAATTTTCCAAACTCTTTAAGGAATGACCCAATACACTGTTTCAACAGAAGACTCACTATTTTTATAAACCATTCAAATGAGTGTATTTTTTATTACTGCAAGTTATAATAAAAATATATAGAGTTTTGGTTCAGACATTTGTTCCTGCTTTTGAGGAACGGATTTGAAGGTGACAAATAAAATAATCACTTTTTTTCAAATATAATAGTATTAGGTTTGATGAAGCAGTTAAATCAATACCCCTCCCCCCGGGAACTGACTTTTCAGGCCAGTTCACTGTGGACATTCCCTTGCTGAGACCACACTTTGCTTGCTGAGACCACATTCCATTATCTCTCCCCTCTGGACCTGCACAGAGAATTCCCCGCCCAGAAAAAGCCCCGCAAAAGTCCTTTAAAAACCGCTGACTCCTGTCACCGGGTGCTGAAGCCATCCAGGCTCAGCCACCTGGTGTGCAGATGATCAAATAAATTCCTAATCCCTCACCATTCTGGCCTCATGTGTTCCTCCTTTGGCGACCTAACAAATAGCTTAAGCAATGAGTTGGTTGCTGGAGTTAATGTGAAAAATATGGCCACCCAAATAAACCATGGTTGCCATTGAAGGACAAGCAAAGGAAATAGAAAGTGAAACAGAAGCTGAATGTAAACCTGACCCCTTGGGCTCCTTACAGAGGCGCTAAGTTCAGATATACTGATCAGGTAGCCAGACACACTGCTGACAAAATTCACCTCTGGAATATATGGGCACCACTTTTCAAGAGCAATAAATAGTGCATCAAAAAGACCAAACAAGCCCAGCCGGCATGGCTCAGTGGTTGAATGTCAACCTATGAACCAGTAGGTCACCGTTTGAATCCTGGTCAGGGCACATGCCCAGGTTCTGAACTTGATCCCCAGTAGGGGGTATTCAGAAGGCAGCTGATCAATGATTCTCTCTCATCATTGATGTTTCTCTCTCCCTCTCCCTCTCCCTTCCTCTCTGAAATCAATAAAAATATATTTAAAAAACAAACAAACTTATCATTCAGCATCTGGTGGAAACTTCAACATGGAGAACTGAAAAAGAGGAGGTTTGCCTGGACAGCTGATGTGACTCAGCGTGGTTGAGCACTGACCTATGAACCAGGAGGTCACAGTTTGATTGCTGATCAGGGCACATGCTGTGTTGTGGGCTCTATCCCAGAGGGCATGCAGGAGGCAGCTGATCAATGATTCTCTCTCATCATTGATTTCTCTCTCTCCCTTTCCTTTCCTCTCTGAAATCAATAAAAAAATATATTAAAAAGAAAAAGTAGAAGGTTGGATTAAATTAATTATTTTGAATTAAGACCTATTTCATACTTCCTCATTTCTAAGATGTCTTCCACTTTAAGACATACCAAATATTTGATCTTACCATTTAGGAGTAAATAAACACACACTTTAATAAGAATACAAATATAATATTTTGAGTATCAAAACTAGCATAAATTCATCCATATAATTGCATGCCACTTTGATTTTCACTATCACAATTAACATTGATCCCAAACTTTCTTCACCTCCAGAGTTGAGAGATCCTTCTAAATCCCTTTCTACCACTGATGCTTAGCATCATGTGGCATCTGAATAATGTGCTAAGCCTGCCTTGGATCATACACATCCTTCTCTCGGCTTTGAATGCATAGAGGTTCCTGTCTACGATGCGTAAGCCCCATGTTTCTAACTATATTTAAAAATGTACTGCCTGTATCACAGAGCTTAGCTCTTCATTAGCTAATGTCTTGTTTTCTTAATGTTTTCATGAAGTGAGATGTAGAAATGCTTTCAAAACTCTGAAATGTTTCATATGTTCATATTGTTTAATATGTGCCTCTTTTCTATCCCCTTCCCACCCTCCAAATTCAAGTCCTGGTGAGAGCAGACTCCATCTTCTGCCACCTTCATGTGCTGCACAGGACTCAGAGACCTCTAGCCTGTGCTGGGAATATGTTTGCTCACTTACAGTAAAGGACCTAACAGGAAGGTGATCAGTAGGTTGGCATTTTTATTTTAAAAATTGGTTGTATTGGTTTGTCCAGGAACTAACTCTGGCATGCTTAGTAGCCTGTCCTCACACCTGATCTGCTTTAGTTTATCTAGTGAAAGAAGAGGAGAAAAATATAACAGCCACTATTTGGTGATTATTAGGATTTTTCAAATCACCTAGAGTAATGGGTAGCTCAGCTCTGTAGTCCATGTGTGGACTTTGCTGAGGCACTTACATAAGAGAACCATAAGAATTTAAAGATTGTAAAATCCTTATAAATGAAGCAGCCACTCCCATTTCTTATAAAGTATTCCTGTTTTATGTCTCTTGCTTACAACTAAAAACTGACCATCAGAAAAATGCAGGATCAGTCAGCAATACTGACAGAAAAAGGAGAAAAAAACTGAACCTTAAAAAAAAACAAAACCTACAAGAAAAAGATGTCTCAACATAATGTGGATAAATGGGTCCAATTTTATCCCCTAGAAACTGGTTCAAGAAACACTGAAAATCCATCCTTTACCTTCTAAAAATCTTTGCTTCTCCTGGAAATAGTAAACACCTTGTAAGGAGGTATGTCTCCAATTTATTGGTACCATTAATAAAATCTGTCTTAATGATATATATATATATATATATATATATATATATATATATATATGTGTATATATATATATATATATATACATATATATATATATACCTCATGCCAATAATACAGACACAGTTCATTTTCTGAATGTGTTTTATAAAGGGCTAAACAATTTTAAGCAAAGCATGGCTATCTCTGTTTACTGCCATAATTTTTCTATGCTCATGCCTGGTAGGTGGTAGGTATTTATTTCTGAATCCTCTCCGAATACTGTGTTCTTGTAATATATTTTGAGCAATAAGAGCATACTTTAGAGCTATAGGTCATATTGCATGACACCATCTATATCCACTGAATTCTCTAACTATAGATGACAGAATAAAAATCAGAAACATTTTGTGCAACATGTATACTTTGAGAAGAGTAAGAGTGGAAGATGCACAGGCAATGTGCTCATTAGGAAGATGTTATCCTCTACTAATCAACTATGCATTTACTCAATGTCTGCTACGTGACCCATGTTGATATGATGTAAACACCAAGAATGCTCATTGTTGAGTTGAATTCAATTATCTAATGCATCCAACAACTCTTAAATTTAGTAAGAGTTGTTTTACTTTATTCATTTATCTATTTTTCTCACCTTTATTTGTTACATAGGTAAACATCATCTAACGATCTTAAACTGTGTTAGGACATTTTAATATTGGTTCCTAAAAAAGGTTGTTCTAACGTAAAACTGTCTTTCTAGCTCTGTGTGAAATCACTCTCTCTCTTGTCTCCATATGGACTTTACTCAGGTACAAAAGCCATAATTAAGTCAGTCACTGCCTATTACCAAATATTCATTAAATCCATACTTTGTGCTGGGTACTAGTCTTCATTTCAGGAAACAAAACAAAGTCCCTCCTTCCAAAAAGCTTGTGTTCATATGTAAGTTATAGAAAATAATAAAATAAAATACTTAAAAATGTACCCCAAGGTAATGTTAAGTGCTACAAATAAAATAATGTAAAAGAGAGAAACTGGCTGGGGAATGGGGCGGCGGGGGGTGGGGGGGGGCATTCATTAGTTCTTATTTAGCCACATTGGCCTGGGAAAGTATTTGGAGGGGGTGACATTTAAGCTGGTACTTGAATGTGGAGAAGCAGTACCATGTGCTGAGGAATAAATATTCCAAGCTACTGTGGCAGAAAAGTAACACATGGGAGAAAATACAGGGAGATGGACTTGAGGGGTAGGCAAATGACACATCAGCTAGGGTCTGGGAGATTATGATTTTTAAAAAGATGAACTACAATAAGGTAGAAAGATTGTGTTCATATAGAAGGCCAGGCTAGAGATGTTATCTTTGATTCTGGTTGAAATAGTAAAGTTCAAACCAAAAAAAAAAAAAAAAATACTGTAAGTAGAACAACAGGTTGTACTAGTGAGTTGAATGTGGAATGGGAAGAAACTCACAAATTAAAGACAGGATTTGGCCCTAGCTAGTGTTGCTAACTAGTTAGAGCATTGAGTTGTGCACCGAAGGGTTATAGTTTGATTCTTGGTCAAGTGCATGAACCTGAGTTGCAGGTTCAACCCCCGGCCCTGATTTGGGCCTGTGTGGGAAACAAGCAGTCAATGTGTCTCTCTCACATCAACATTTCTCTCTCTCCCTCTCTTTTTCTCTCTCCCCCTCTCCACACCCTCCCTCCCTCCATTTCCACTGCAGTATCAACAAACAAAAAGACAGGAGTTAACCCTAGAAGCTACTAGATGGATAATATTTCTATTTACTTAAATGTCAAAGATTTGGTAGGTTGAGGATTCTGGGATCTGTGTATGGGTGAGGGAATGGAGAAACCTATGGTTCTTTTCTTCTGGCCATGCTGTTTGTAGGGACTACTGAATTATTTTTTTTTAATATAGATTTTTATTGATTTCAAAAAGGAAGGGAGAGGGAGAGATGATAGCAACATCAATGATGAGAAAGAATCATTGATAGCTGCCTCCTGCGTGCCTCCTACTGGGGATCAAGCCTGAAACCAGGTTCATAGGTCTATGCTTAACCACAGAGCCACGCCAACTGTGCTGGGACTACGGGATTTTTAAGTAGGCAGTTGACTATTAATCTGGAGGTCAGAAAAAAAAGGCATCAAGAGCTGCTAAGAAATCTACAAAGAGGAAGACAAAAAATTAACCAATAGTTTTGTCAAGATACAGGTCTTTGGAGATCTTAATAAATTAAGCTTAATTTAGATTGGATTCAAGAGCGAACAGGAGGTAAAATAAAAAGTGGAAGCAGTATTGTATATAGAAGCTTGCTAGAAGTCTTGCTTTGGAGGTAGAGAAATACTATAATTATTTGGAGCCATGTTAATTTATTATTTGTTTTAAGATGAGTGACTCATGATTATGGTAATGATCCAAAAAGTAAGGTGAAAGGAATGATACCAAAGAAAAAAGGGAATGTTGGCAGAGCAAAGATCAAGAGAAATTATGAGGTTAAGGAATCCAGAGCCTGAGTGAAGGGTTTGTTTTAGGTAAGAACAGGGACACCTCATCTATGTCAAGGTAGGAAAGACAGAGTAGATGAACACAGGTACAAAAACTGGCAGACTAGGTGGCAGCTCAATAGCAAATTGTAATGATGTGCTCTGTCAAATACAGCAATTAATTCTTTTGTAAATAATTGCTAGCTGTCGATGCTCTTTATTAAAGTCAAATACAGCAGCTTTACAATTGTTAGAAGAAGAATAAAGGAAATAATCTGCATTGTTTAATATCACTAAAATTTAAATTTTTCCATTGAAACTATATCACATACATTGATGGGGGGGAATTCAAAATAGAAAATAAAGACAGAAGAATTTATCTGCTTGAAAAAATATATGAAAATGATACCAAATAATATTGATCTTAACAAGAACTTCCTTTGTTGTCAGCAGACACATTTTCAAGGCTTCCACATTTTAATTTAAAAAAAAAAAAATGGGGCAACTGTCAATTTGAATTACTCCATCCTGCTTTGCATAATAATTTACATATTTATCCACCAAGAAGGCTCTGATAAAGGACAACATCCCATGAGAGATGAAAACGCTTGATTCTTGAATCACAAACCCTCTTCTCCAGCAGCGAAATTGTAGTATTGAGAAAGACAATGGGCCAGGTTAGTGGTTTGTAGTTTATTTTTTACTGTGAAATTTTATTATAGAAAATTGCTTGGAGCAATTTTTATCATCACTGTCCCAGTTAAAACAACTTTTGTTTTTTAACCATGAAGAACAATTCTTGCCTAAAACAGGATGATCACAAGAAAGCTTTTATTCACTCCCAACAAGAAAAGTCAAGCCAATTTTGAAAACAAAAGGTATTTGTTTACTGTTTTTATTTACTAGTAATTTAAAGGTTCTGCTCTTTGTACTTCAGGCAGATGCCGGGAAATAGTCAGAGTTTTGAGAACTCTCCTTGAGGTTTTATTTTTATCTCAATTGTAAAGTTGTCTGGGTACAACCTAAAGTTTTATACCTTTCTTGATTTTGCCCTTCTCTCATGAGTGGGGCATATCCTGACACTGGGATAAGCTCATTCTAAGTGCTCTCTAATATACTCCCTGGTGTGTAGGCTGTCTGCGTTGCTTTCACAATTTCTCCCAGCATAGCACATCAAAAAAGACCACATGGAACCCCAAGAAAATGATCACATGTGTGCCAGAGATTTTAGGCATCCACACCTTGGACAGGCTATTAGGAGCTGGAAAGGAGTCCTGTGATACCAAGGACTCCTAGGATGTTAAATGAAATCCCACTGCTAACACTTGCATTGATGGCTGATGCCAACTCCAAGCGCGTCACTGTGGCTCCTACAGAGACTGGTCCCCCCGGAGTCACTCTCCACCCCTCCCCTGCTCTCCTTCCATCCTCTATACCTGCCTTTTCACTGCTCCGCAAGTTAACCAGTGAGGCTGAATCCACGCAAGGCTCAGCTGTACCATTTAACCTGATCATTAGTTAAGTGCTTTTCAAAGCATGTTCCGAAGAGCTGAAAAGTCTCATGGATGGGTGTCAGGGTCACTGCTGAGAAGTATTTCTTCGGGGTAACTGGCAACTGACTTTCCTTTTCAAACAGAGCATCTCCATTCCTCTTTATTTTGTAAAGAACCCTTTACTAGGGTGCTGCCACATGCTCTCTTTTGAGAAAGTAGTCTGCTTTGGAAAAATACAGAAAGTATTCATATTGATAGAAGTGTAGGGATTAGTCTGTGAACGCTTCTGGGCTGAATTTTCACAGTAACATTTTCGAGACAATGCTTTGACCTTGTGGGTCCAAGACAAAGTGGAAGTGAAGGATGGACATTTATGGTCATTTAGTTTCTTTGTGATCTTAAATCACATGGACAGCCAGCCCGCCCAGCTTAGAGAGGAGAGAGGGGGAGGGGGAGGGAGACAAACGTTGCTTCCTTGTAGCAACAAGGAAAAGATTATTTCTGTATATCTTAGAAAATATCTAACATTTCCCTTCTTCCCCATTTCTCTATGTTCCTGTTTTTTGTTTGTTTGTTGCAGTCTTTGCTTTAGTATAGTATTAGGATTACAAAATGGAATTTGTAGTTTCCTTGAGAAAACATAACACCCAGTTAAATAAGAGCTCATTTACAACGTCTCCCATTTCACTTAGTGAGTCAAGAATAGAAATTATAAATGGTGCTTCAGTCACTGAATACCCACAGCATTAATCAGAAAAGAAACCGTGCTACACATGGTCTTTTTCCTTCTGTCCTGACGCAGTTACAAGAAGGGCCCTGTCTTCTGGCAGAGGGGAGCTCCTGCTCCAGGCCCACCTTTTCCAGTCCCTCCTGGTGACTGGACAGCAGTCTATCTTAGGAAAAAAGCAAAAAGGAACTAGAAGGAGCTGAAACATACAAACAACTTTCATCACCTTTTGTTTAATCTTTACTTTTTTGGGAATTATTTTCATATTTAATTAAACCAGATATTTGCTTTATAGCATTTTTGCTAGATGGCAGGGAGCTACTTCTTTGTTTGGGAGGGGGGACTAGAGATGAGAGAGAGCAGAGCGTGATTTTCCTCAGTTCACACCCCCACCTACCTTCTAAGGACAACTTAGTTGATTATCCTGTAAATCATCTTACAGCAAGATTCTGGGGCAAAATTCTAGCTTTTACATAGGAAAGGGGGTCTCCATCCTCTATGCTTCGCAGCCAGTCTCCCTGTCTGGGGTGAGCAGGAACAGAATCCACCCATTTGACTTGGCTAATAACCATGCCGAACCAAAGAGTGGCCCTGGCTGCCTGCTGATGCTACACGGACGACATAAATGTTGTTTTTCTCTGATGTCGCCCTCACACAGTCGGGTATGTGTTGCAAAACGGAGGAAATTATCCAAGGGCTGTAATTATAGCGACTCGTTGACACAAATGCTGAGAGGCAGATGTGGCATAAATAATGAGAGAACACAAAGAAGACTCTTCATTATCAAATCCAGCCTTCGGGTCCTCATCACGAGGGAAGCAGCCAAGGCCACAAAGGCCAATGGTAAGAATCAGTTTCTCCCAAGGCTGCTTGATTATTCCCCCACCCAGGGAACTGAGGGGGTGGATCTCAGAGCTCCGACCTATTAGAGTAAAGAAAAAAAAAAGCAAACATGAGCCATATTGCAAACGGTGTGGCCTCACATGGACACTGCCATATGGATAGAATAAATAGGGCATGTTTAGGGAATGCGGCAAAGCCACGGAGCAAAAGGGAAACCCAAACCAAAGCAAGACTCAAACAAAAGTGAGGCTAAGCCAGGAAGACAGGAGCAAAAAAACAACAGTCAGATCAAACCCATTAGTGGAGTAGCTGGCAGCTCCCAGGATGGACAGAATAGCCAAACGTTCAGTTGTAATTTCTAACTTTTATCATGAAAGTGACTAGTTTTAACATCATACAGTAGCCATAGATACATAATATTTTTAAAATTATTACAGATGTCCCCTACTTCCCTCTCCTTCTGGTCCCCTCCACCCACCTTCCCCTGCCTCTGTCCTTAACCTCATTGCTGTCTGTGTCCATGGGCTATGCATATAAGTTCTCCAGCTATTCTCTTCACCTTCTTTCTCCCAGCAGCCCACCCACCTCCCCTCTGACATCTGTCAGTCTGTACCATCTAGCCATGTCTCTGGTTCTATTTTGTTCATTACTTTAGTTTGTTCATTAGATTCCACATATAAGTGAGATCATATGGTATTTGTCTTTCCCTGAATGGCTTATTTCATTTAGCATAATAGTCTCCAGGTCTATCCATGCTGTTACAAAAGATAGTAGTTCCTTCCTTTTTACAACTGCATAGTATTCCATTGTGTAAACATATCACAGTTTTTTTTACCCACTCATCTACTGATGGGCACTTGGGTTGTTTCCAGTCTTGGCCATCATAAATAACACTGCTATGAACATAAGGATGCATATATTCTTTCTGATTGGTATTCCCACTAACAATACACTAGGGTTCCCTCTTCTCCACATTCTCTCCAGCACTTGTCTTTTGTTGATATATTGATGGTAACCATTCTGGCAGGTGTGAGATGATATCTCATTGTGATTTTTGTTTATCTCTCTCTCATGCTTAGTGACTTTGAGCATTTTTTTCATTATGTCTATTGGCCATCTGTATGTCTCCTTTGGAGAAATGTTTATTGTGGTCCTTTGCCCATTTTTAAATTGGATTATTTGTCTTCCTGGCATTGAGTTGTGCATGTTCCTTATATATTTTGGAAATTAACCCCATATCAGATGTATCACTGGCTAATATGTTCTCCCATACAGTGGGTTCCCTTCATTTTGTTGATGGTTTCTATTGCTGTGCAAAAGCTTTTTAGTTTGATATAGTCCCATTTATTAATATTTCCTTTGTTTTCCTTTCGCTTGGAGATACATCAGCAAAAACATTGCTACATGAGATATCTGAGATTTTACTGCCTATCTTCTAGGGTTTTTATGATTTCAGACGTTACATTTAAGTCATATATCCATTTTGCATTTATTCTTATGTAAGTTGGTGGTCTAGTTTCATTTTTTTACATGTACCTGTCCAATACTCCATGGTATGCTTTTGCCTTCTTTGTGAAATATTAATTGACCATGGAGGCGTGGGTTGATTTCTGTGCTCTCTGTTCTGTTTCACTGATCTATATGTCTGTTTTTTGTTTGTTTGTTTGTCTTTTACTTATCAGAGAGAGAGAGAGAGAGAAACATCAGTCTGTTGCCTCCCGTTCATGCCCTGATCGGGGATCAAACCCACAACCCGAGTATGTGCCCTGACTCGGAATCTAACTCATCACCTTTTGGTGTACTGGACAATGCTCCAACCAGCTGAGCCACACTGGCCAGTGCTGCATTTCTGTTTTATGCCAGTACCATACTGTTTTGATCACTATGGCCTATAGTAAAGTTTTATATTGGGTAGCATGATTCCTCTAATTTTGTCCTTCTTTCTCAAGATTGCTGTGTCTATTTGGGGTCTTTTGTAGTTCCACATAAAGTTTTGGAATATTTGTTCTAGTTCTATAAAATATGCCATTGGTATCTTTATAGGAATTGCATTGAATCTATAGATTGCTTTGAGTAGTATGGACTTTTTAATGATGTTAATTCTTCCTATCCATGAACACAGTAAATGCTCCTACTTATTTGTATCTTATTCAATTAGATTTTTAAAAAAAATTCTTTCAATAATGTTTTGTAGTTTTTAGTTTCATTTCTTTTGATCAATTCATATCTAGATTTTAGGAAAGCAGTTACTGCTTAATTGATTATTGTAATAGAATATACAGACATAAGAGGGTTGGGAACTTCTTGGAAGGCCTGCAAACAAAAATATTAAGGGGGAAGAGGCAGAAAAGAAGGAAACTAGAAAGAAGTGGTTAGTGGGAAGAAATGGAGACAAGGGGATAATTCCCATGATCCTTACAACTCAATTAACTGTTTGTTAAAACAATCTTTAACTTAATAATGCTTTGATAATTCTTTTAATATCTCATGCCCAAAATTTGTTTGGTACAGGATGGACAGAGCCAATGGCTTCATCTTTGAATTATTTCACACAAAAATATTTTATTGCTTCTAAAAGATCCTGGTGATCTATTGCAATGCTTCTATATAGGAAATAAAATGCAGCATTAATACATTCTGAAACTCCCAGTCTCCCTTCCTCTTGTATGTTTCTCTGTTTCCCTGTGCCCATATTTAAAGCAAGGATGCCTACACCTATGCCTAAAATTCAATGAATTTTCAATAGAAACAAAAGGATACATTGAGATTAATTATCAGGATATTTTCCTTAAAGTAAAATAACTGGTGCCTCCGATGAATTCTAAATTCTAGTTTTGTTTTTTGTTTTTTTTGTTTTTTGTTTTTTAGTGCTTTGTGTTTTAGCCACCTTTTTTTTTCTTGCCTTCCTTCATCTCCAGATATATCAAGTCCTACAGTTATGACCAGTTCGGCACAGGTTATTCTGAAGAGGAGAGTCATCACATTTCATAATTTGAAATAACAATAGCTGATGTTTATTAAGCACTTAATATATACCAGCTGCTATACTAGGGGTTTTAATGTATCAACCCTTCTGATCCTCACATACACGCTCTGTGGCAGGTCGTTATTTTCTTCATATTACACATAAGAGCACTGAAGCAAAGAGATGCAGTCCCTTGGTCAGGCTTACATGACCTGCCCATGTGGCAGAAGCAGGATCCATGCACAGTCTGACTCCAGTATTAGACTCAACCACTCATTAAGCATCAAAACCTGTAATTATCAGAGCCAACATTTTCCTTGACTGCTTCAGAAGATTTTTCTAAAGCTAAAATCAAAGAATGTATCTTAGCGCCCTCAGATCTTATGTACTTGGAGATTAAAATACAAATCAGATACTATTCTACCAAAAAGTTATTTCTGGCAACTTACAGTCAAAACCTAAAGGGTCAACAAATATGAACCTAATAGAAAATACAATCTGAGAGTTATTAACAGAAAGGGTAGTTTACAAATGGTTTTGAAAACAAGGTGTTATCTTAAAAGCATGCCTGTCTCTTTTAATTAATGCCATTTTACTTTCCTTTTCTTTTTTTGTAAAATGTTTTTCACTCTTTTTTTTAAAATATATTTTATTGATTTTTTCCAGAGAGGAAGGAAGAGGGATAGATAGTCAGAAACATCAATGAGAGAGAAACATCGATCAGTTGCCTCTTGCACACCTCCTACTGGGGATGTGCCCGCAACCAAGTTACATGCCCCTGACCGGAATCGAACCTGGGACCTTTCAGTCCGCAGGCTGACGCTCTATCCACTGAGCCAAACCGGTTTTGGCTGTTTTTCACTCTTTATATTCCCTTTCCTTTTGCTGAAATCTTTCACTGATTATTTAATCCCAATAGGATTGGTCTCCACGCCTCAACTTTTCAGCCAGTTCAACACTAGAATAAATATTATTGGGTCAAAAGGCAAAGCTCTTGGATGTAAGAGACATGAGTACATAACTCAGAGTATTATTCCATACAGAAGGATGGTCAGAATGCTATTCTAATATTTCATCCTATTGCACATTTCAGACTGCAGTTCCACAAGCTCAGATGGAGCCAAAGGCCTCAGGACTTTTCATAAGAAAGGGACATGCACACTTCAAAGTTAAGGTTTGATAGTTATCCTTATTGAAATTAAACATTCAGCTCAAACTCCAGTAAAGATACAGTTGGTAATTTTAAAACTGGAAGTGGTATTGGAAAAACTTGTTAGATTTGTAAATGGCATTAGAACTGCCAGTTGAAAAGGAACAGTCATACCCATTCACATGTTTAATCCAGGGAAGTATATACTAGAATAAGTGTTAATTGTTAGTGAGAAAAAAAATATGCCTCAAGCACTTACAATTAGCACTTAAAGTCTGGGTCTTTGGTCCAAGTTATTTAGTTGGTTGTTACAATAAGTCCTTATGTATTTCTGTTGTGGAGATTTAGCCAAATTTTTGCCTCTCGTATACTCTCTGGCTTCATGAACAAGAAATGTACTAAGATAAATGTACTAAGAAAAGTATTTAAATTCATTTTCCTCACTTACAGCAAACAAGATACAAGTCACAAACCTGGTAAAATGAAATATTCTTTATGGGAAAGTGGATTCGAATATATTTACCTATCCCATGGCCAAATAGAGACTTTTCTTAGACTGTAACAGAAATTGTACTATCAAAAACAAATATGAGAAGAATCTACTTTTCTGTGGGTTAAGGTGGGACAATATATGTATGTTTGTCTCTCTTCACCTTTTTCGTTACTATAGTATAGACCAGTGGTCAGCAAACTCATTAGTCAACAGATCCAAATATCAACAGTACAACGATTGAAATTTCTTTTGAGAGCCAAATTTTTTAAACTTAAACTTCTTCTAACACCACTTCTTCAAAATAGACTCACCCAGGCAGTGGTATTTTGTGGAAGAGCCACACTCAAAGGGCCAAAGAGCCGCATGTGGCTCGCGAGCCGCAGTTTGCCAACCACGGGTATAGACCATTCAGGTGGAGAGGAGGCGTAGGGAGGAAATTTGCCTCAGTGATTCTTACTGCATTTTTAAGCCAATTTCCATATTAGGTGCAGAAAGCTGATGGGTTGTCCTAATTTACAAGAACATGATAAAAGTTTTGCTAATTTTATTGATCTTCTCTTTCACTATAGCAAGATAACCCAATACAGCGAGTAGGACAAGTAGAATTAATTTTCATCTAAAGAAGGCCTGCTAAGCCCCTCTCCCTTGAAATATGATGAAGAATTAGACCCATTCATGAGAGTCAAGTATTTACTTAGGTTATAAAAATAATATTTACCAGTGTGCTCCCAAAGAGAGTCTATGGACATTTGGGGCCCTAATTAAAAGTATGATTTTAAAGTTTTGCCCTTTGAGAACTACTTACACTTGCATCCATTTTCCAAATATTTCTGCCCACTGGAATTTGCCTTTAATTTTTGGGTTGGAAAAAAAACAAAACAAAACTATAAAACACTGAAACCAAGAATTCAATCACAGCTGGAAGATTGTGCCCAGATGTTTCACACAAATTATTTCTTAGCTGAAAGACAAAAATAAAATTGAGGGAGAGACCAGTGTTAGTTCTTAATGGAATATGGAAGGTCAGAACTTACTACTCTAAACATGCATAATAATTATTAGGTAACTCATTTATCAGCTGATTAATTCTTACAGAACCAGAAAATTTGAAAAGAATACTTAAGTCCTCTGTCAAAAACTCTCCAATCTTGCTTGTCTAAATGCAAGTTATATTAAAAATAGTGAACATAATTCTGAAATATCACAGGATACTTCAAATCAAATAGATCGATTTTAGAAAATTACATTGTTTTAAAATAGATTACTTATCTCCCCTAATCTTCTGTGTTTCCTATCTCCATTTCATTCTTTAAAATCTTCATTATCATGTTTCCAGCTTTAATATATCAAGACTAAAAAATAATCTTGTTTAATACAGGCATACAAGCTGATTTCCCTTAGCCTATGGGAAATATTGAAGGTGGCATTTAGTTTAGAGGATATGATTAGAAGTAGCTCAAATATAAAAGTGTAGCCTTCCTTTTTCTCAGTGTTCACCATCTTGTAGGAATTAATGAAATCACATTCACTTTTATAATTCCGTTACCACTATCTTTGCTAACATGAGAACTCTAAACCTCTGTAAAGTCCTTCCCATCTATTTTTTGGTGTTCTCAGGGGAGTGTTACAAGTGTGCACAATACTTGCCAAAGTGTGGGTAATACTCCATTTCTTAATGCCCTCCAAAAATGAGCTAACACTGAATAACCTTGTTTTGCAGTGATGTATTATGTATTTTCCTCCATTCTGTGTCATATTCTATTAAACACTCCTCAAATCAGTACTTTTACTCCAATATCTTATAGTATTTGGTGAAACATCTCCTTCAATTTCAAGTTGTTTTGTTTTTCCATGAATTAGAGTTTATTTCTAGGACCCACACATGCAACCATTGCACTAGGCCAGGTGCAGAGTACCTGGGAGCCACCATAGTACACTCAGAATCACAAATATGCAGCTGGCTCAGTGCCTTAGTGCCTAACTCAGCTGTGGGCAAACTACGGCCCGCGGGCCGGATCCGGCTGTTCTATCCAGTTCTCTTGGTCTCCCCTCCGCTCCTTTACTTTGAATTTATATTAGTTCACACAAACACTCCATCCATGCTTTTGTTCCGACCCTCCAGTCCAGTTTAAGAACCCATTGTGGCCCTCTAGGAAAGAAGTTTGCCCACTCCTGCTAACTCCTTCTCCTTAGTATGTTATTATTCCCTGGGAAGATCCTCCAGCCCCTCAGTTTATAGGTTTTGTTTGGCTCCCACTAATCAGATATGCCCAGACCTGTCCCAAAACAAGCCTGAACACAAACTGGAACTTCTGACAATAATGAACTATGTCATTGTCATTATATATATAAATTTAAAATTAAGTTACCAAATACTACTGGATTTTTAAGAGGAAGACATTAATATTATATAAAATATTTGTTTCTCTTTCTCAATCGGTGCCCAGTAAGCTGATCACTTTCTGGATTTGCATTTTCCAGAGAAGTTCAATTTGATGAGCCCCAAAGGAGAAATTACTATAAGAAACCAGGAACAATGCTATGTCTTGCTAAAGCATTATAATGCTGCCTGGTAGCATTATAGTTACTTAAAGACCACATTCAATAGAATTTTCTTTACTTTCATCTGGGTAACACCAGTCTTTTAAAGGGGAGAAGCAGAAATAACAGTTGGTGTTCTGGTCTGCTGAGACACATGAAGCAGGCACATATTGAAGGTCAACTCTACAGTCTGTCAAGTTGTGGGAAGTGTGGAGGAGGGGCATTTGTTCATTCTCCTCTCATATAAAAAGATGTATCTAATCATGTCCCTTTGAGCAAAGGGAGAAAAAAAAACTTGGAAAGCATCAATGTTCTTTGGCTCACTTGACAGTGCATGAATTATCAACATATATGAAATTATTCATTTATGCAGAACTATAATTTGTATTGCCTCTTATTTAGCATGAATACTATCCATGTGTGCCAAACATACAGAGCCCTAACTTCATTAGAATAAGTATTCAAGGCAGGGATGTCTGACCTCTAATTTCTTTCCCTGTCATACACACACACATAAATAAATTGCAAGAGAAAATCCACATTTCCTCATTAAATATAGTTCTATTAAAAGCAGCAACTAAAATGTGGAAAATGGGCAGTGTTCACTGCACAAGAAATTTGTAATAGTCTGAGAAAAATGGAGATGCCAAAGCAACATCTGAAGGCTATGTGATCCCTTGAAAATGTCAGGGATTGCATATTTCTAAAAGAATGTCATAATGTAGCAACAGAGCAAAGTGAAGGGAGAAAAATAGATAACATTCATTTTAAATATTCTTTCATATTTTAGACAATATCACCAAAGAAAATATCTTTATGAAATTATATTTATCCTCTTGATTATCCCACAAACTTGATATTAATTAACACAACGTTTCAAAAGTTTCACAGAAAAAGAATGAAATGATTGTATAAATTCAATCCCTAAAATGAACCAACTTCCCAATTATTTCATTATCCTATTAGATAAAGAAAGAGAAGGAGGAGAAAAGAAACAGACAAAAGGCAATTAAACTTTCAACTTTCTTGGAATAAATAAAACCATAAGATCCAATAAATGGAGTTCTTTTTTTAAAAAAAATACATTTTATTGATTTTTTTTACAGAGAGGAAGAGAGAGGAATAGAGAGTTAGAAACACTGATGAGAGAGAAACATTGATCAGCTGCCTCCTGCACACACCCTACTGGGGATGTGCCCACAAACAAGGTACATGCCCTTGACCAGAATCGAACCTGGGACCCTTCAGTCCGCAGGCCGACGCTCTATCCACTGAGCCAAACCAGTTAGGGCAATAAATGGAGTTCTTCACAGTCAATTCTTATGTGCTCAAAAATGATACTTGTTTTTGTGTGTGTTTTTCCAGGGGTTGTAGAATGGGAGCCCACTGGTAATGGTTACAGTAGCCAATGCTGCTTATGCCTTCTGACAGATGAAATGCCATTTTTTTTGAGTGGCAGAGGCTGTGAGGGAACTTTCCAACTGTCTTTATGGACAGACAGAAAGAAAAGGGTATAACTATTCAATTGCAAAGACTCTTCAGTGTCTGAATGTGGACCTTTAGCAACACAGCCCTTTGTGGAGAGGCTACATGCAGGGGATACCCTCTACTTTCCTTTCCTTCCCATCCAATCCCTACTCCAACTCTGAAGTGAGAAACCATTTATTGATTTCTTTTTTTTTTTTTCAGCAAAAGAGAGAGAATGGACTCTCAAGTAGACTGAGCAAGAGGCATCACTCCACACTTATTCTTTAAGAAGAAGAAAATCTTTCGGAGACAGTTTGCCTCTTCAACCACACCTTGTACATCTCTGGTGTATATGAAGTCCTCAGTGGATCTAACTGCTGACTGGGGGCATCTCTAATAGAAACTCATTGGTGGAAGTTGTTAGAGCTCTATGGCAAGCCATCTGATTTAAATTGTATTATTATTATTTCATTATCATTATTATTTACACAGAAGTAGGATATAGGAAACAAAACAAAACAAAAAAAAGAAATATATAGCAAGAAACTTTTTTACCTCATGATGAATATTTCCAGTATCCAGGTATTTTCATTAATATCAGCCAACCACTGAGCCTATTGAAATGACATATAATTAGATAAAAGAATAAGAATGTCAGAATTAGAAAATGAGAAACATCCAATTTAATTTGCTTTACAAAAGCTAGCTAGGAATATAATGTTTAAAAATTATTAGTGACTTCTTGTTTTAGCTCTAAAATGTAAAGGATATAAGAATGGTTATTTCTTTATAATAAGAAAAATACTGGACAAATTGGAAATCAATTCCTTTCCTTGGACCCATCCTAATCAGGTTTTAGGGAGAAACAGGCACATGGAGAAACAGCCAGGATCAGCTGACGAGTAACAGAAGCAGCTGGAGTTCAGAAGCTGCAGGGACACCTACATGGCAATTTTGTTGAATTGCTGGAGGCTGTGTAGTCTACCCTGAGAGTGAGAAGTTTTGTGGGGCTAAAATATTAGGGAGCCACACAATTTAAGTGCTTTAGCTTTTGGAACTGTACCAGATTTCCATGATAAAGAGCTGAGATCTTTCCTGGCTCTGACAAGGAAAGGAGAAAAGTAATTATTGTGAAATACAACCAGAGCTATCTCCATAACACAGGGCTGGTCTTCAGGGAAAAGACTTTTCCAGAGCCTGATCCCTTAAGGAAAGGGCCTTCCTCTTACTCCATCCCCTTCTAGCCTTCTTGTCTCACCGAAGGCTGTCAGGGGTTTGGGGGACAGAACATAGTCAAGAAGTAATCAATAGAACATAGTTATAAAATCTATTTTTTTTTTCAAGGAAATATGTTGGGAATGTTGTACTCAGAGAAACAGGGAAGTGAATACAGATGGTAGAGTGATATCACTGAAAATATCTGTGAAAAGCAGAGCACAGAGACACAAATCCACCAAAGGACAGATTCAAGTGAAAGCTTATAGAACATTGCCCTCTGCCACAGCTTACCACCATATTAACAAAGTTTCAGTATAATTACAGTGGGTTACAGTTTAAAGAGCTGGAAGACACAGACTCTTTCTGATGGGAAATACTTAGGGAAGGCCAAAGTCAATGGGAGAGGCCAGTACAAGAATCCTAGAGGAATCTGAAGCCTCTGCCATCTACAGCCACAGCAAATATTAGACACAATCCAACTTCTAGTCAGATTAATACAAACCTTACATTAAAGGCCTATTTAATAATTTACCACTACCTGGAATAATATGTTTGGCTTCCAGCAAATAATTTCAAAACATGCCAAAAAGCAAGCAAGAAAAACATAGTCTGAAAAGCCAAAGCAACCATTAGAACCAGACTCATATGTAACACAGTGGTTGGAATTATTAAATAAGAAGTTTTAAATAACTATGATTAATATGTTAAGGGTTCTAATGGAAAAGTAGACAACACATAAGAACAGATAGGTAATACAAACAGAGAGAAGGAAGCTCTAAGAAAATACAAAAAGAAAATATTAGAAATCAAGGACACTATAACAGAAGTGGAACATTTCCTTGATGGGCTATCAGTAGACTTGACATGGCTGATGAAAGAATCATTGACATTGATGATAGGTCAACAGATATTTCCCAAACTAAAATAAAAAGAAAAAGGAAAAAGAAAACAAAACAGGACATTCAGAATTGTGGAAATTTTCAAAAGGTGTAAAATGTGCATAATTGGAATACCAGAAAGAGAAGAATGAATGGAGCCAAAGAACTATCTGAAACACTAATGGATAAAAATGTTCCAAAATTAATGACAGACACCAAACCACAGATCCATATTTCCAGAAATCTTAGCACCAAGCTGGATGAAAACCATATCTAAGACAATCATATTCAAACTAGGAAATTAAGACCAAGAAAGAAATAGACATAACTCAGATAGGAATGCACAAAAATATACCATACTAACAGTAATTGAAATAAATCTAAATTAGCAATACTAATTTTAGACAAAGCCAACTTCAGATCAAGGACATTTTTAGGGGTAGAAGGAATATACAATAATGACAAATATAAGAAAACATAGCAACTCTAAATGTCTATACACCTAACAAGAGAGCATCAAAATATGAGAGGCAGAAAATTATAGAACTGAATGGATAAATACACAAATCCACCATTATAGTTGGAGCTTTAAACACCCCTTTGTCAGTAAGTGATATATCAAGCAGGCAGAAAATCAATAACAATCTAGTTGACCAGAACCACACTATTAACCAACTTGATATAACCAACTTAGATGAAGTGGACCAATTTCTTGGTCAAAACTTATACAAAGGGAAATAGATAACCTGAATAAACCTGGAAAAGGCAAAAGTATAGGAATGGTTAACAGATCATTTGTTGTATTTATCAAAGCTAATGGATTTTACAGCACATCAAGTGAGTCTTAATAATACAGTGAAAAAAATAATTTAGGAGGCTGAAAGATCTTGAAATGGATCAGATAGTGGATAGCAGGAGCCTGGTTTCTCACTGTTATAGTGGGAGATTATAGGTAAGCAAGAGGTGGATGCTAAAATGAACCATATAATAGTAATGGTTAGATTTGGAGACATCAGTATAGGGTTGGCTAAGATAAATACACATCATTACAAAAATATATATATATTTATGTATAGATCTGTGTACATACAGGAATTAAAGCACATGCATTTCATTGTTCTGTTAGCTGAGATGGCCCATAAGCAATAATACTCCAGTAGCAACAAGTACACCTAGCACTTACATCTTGGTTTCTTCATTACCATTTTCCAATTAAAGAAGCCAGGGCTCCTTGAGCAAATGGCTGATTAATAGAACTGGAGCAGGAAATACACAGAAAGACCCTAGAGCATCCTGTTGTGCCAGGAAGTAAGAAATTGCGCACTCACGCACACATGATAAAAGTATGTCAAGGAGACAAAACAGCCGTATGCATATATGTATAATCCATGGGCACAGACAGCAGTTTGGTGGAGGCTGAGGCCAGGGGTGGGCTATAAGGGGTCAATGGGAGAAAAAAGAGGACATATGTAATACTTTCAACAATAAATATTTTTAAAAAATACTTAAAAAAAAAAAAAAAGATAAAACAGCCAACTGAAAGACCACTCTGGCCAAAAGTGGAATAATTTGAGCAAAAAAATAAATAAATAAATAAAGTAGTTTTGAATTGTAACCCAAAGTATAGAACAAATGTCAGTGAGTCTGTGAGTTGGGGGACAAAACGTAGTCTAGAAGTAATCAATGGAACAGAGTCATAAAATCTATTTTTTAAGGAAATACATTGGGAATGTTGTAACTTCCTACATTAAAAAAAAATCTTTCATTCGAAAGAATCCAAACAATTTGTGTATATATTTTGCTGTTATAGAGGTGGAGCACAATGCCTCATGCCTTATGTGTGGGCTGTGCTTGATGACTTCCTTTCAAAGAGTATGGAAGGGGAATTAAAAGGGTAAGTTTAGAGTGATGAAATCCAGCAAACACTACCCCAGACAGGAGGTGCAGGTAAATGCTGACAGTGATGTATATATCAATACTGTATAAAACAATATTTTTCTCAGGTTGGTTTAACATTTCTTTATAATATTTTCTTTTTCTTCTTCCTTTCTTACTTTTTCCTCCCTCATTCACTCCCTCTCTATTTCCTTTCTATCCTTCCTTCCTCTTTCTTTCTTTCATAAAATCAATTGTATCAAGCACGTTCTTTATGAATGTATTTTACAGTTCATGTTTACAAAGCCCCCGATTCTAAGAATATAAATAACCACTCAAATACTGTTTATACATTTAAATCATTATTTTTGTTATTGGTTATGAAGTTAAGATACAACTTATTTTTTCCAAGAAAGTATTAACCAAAAACCCTGACACTCCTTATTCAATAGTTTATTCTTTCCCTACTAATTTAAAATTTCATTGATATCATACTTGAAATACTTTTACACATTTGTTGCCATTTCTTAGTTTTCTAATGTGTTTCTTTTATTTCTTTCTTTTTTTAAAAAAAATATATTTTATTGATTTTTTTACAGAGAGGAAGGGAGAGGGACAGAGAGCTAGAAACATCGATGAGAGAGAAACATCGATCAGCTGCCTCTTGCACACCCCCTACTGGGGATGTGCCCGCAACCAAGGTACATGCCCTTGACCGGAATCGAACCTGGGACCCTTGAGTCTGCAGGCTGATGCTCTATCCACTGAGCCAAATCGGTTAGGGCTGTTTCTTTTATTTCAATGCCTATTTTAGCACATTAAATATTTTTAATTTGTTGTTTTTATCTTGGTGACTAAATTGATAACATCATGGATCTAGTTTGCTGCTTAGCAAAGCCCAATGATCTTGAGAATGTACAGATTTTAGGAAGGTGTTCCTTCTTGGACCACCTGCTGGGAAGAAGAGGAGGTGGAATTCACTAATCTGAGTAGAAGTTTCAGTGTCAAATGCTGTCACCTTGTCTCTGTAAGATATGAGACCACTTCATGACCACTGATTGCCTATATGTTAATTCCATTTAAAAACCAAGCAATTTGGTGACCTATATAGTCAGATGTTAACACATGTTAAGTGCAATTGATTCTTCTGTTTTAGGCTTAACACCAAAGAGGTCAAGAGAGATTAGTCTCCACACCAATTTTCCCCATCCAGGTGCAGTAGCACAGGACAGTCCCACAAAACTGGTCAAAAGCTTTCTCACTCCAAATAATACCACCCTCCCTTTAAACATCTATTCTTCTCTGCTGCTAAAGCAAGCTCCTCTTGGTGGGGACATGCTTTTGACCAGGACCTCCTGCTGTCTTTTAACATTTCTGAGAACTCTGTTGCTACCATCAAAGAAAAAACTTGAATGTTAGAAGTATTTTCTTTCTTTAGGGTTGAATCGCCAGTTAAAGTTTTATTGGCACATTTACTTAATAAGATTTGAAAAAGTCCAGGGATTTAAAAAGTTAAGAAATCCCAGTGATCCACTAGATAGGTCCATGGTAAGATTGGGACTCATAGGTGAGATTGGTTCTGTTGTTTTATTTTTAATCTTAACTTTGTTTGCTTTGTGTTTTACAGATATTCAAGTTTGATGTTTCTACTCATTGATATTCACATATTTCCTCTAAATGTAAAATAACTTAGTGACTAAGAGCAAAGACTTCAAAGCCAGATTGCCTGGATTTAAATTCTGGACCCAGTACTGTCTAAGATAATTATTATGTAAACCTGGGTGACTAGGCAGAAGGAACACAATGATTTTTTAGAGTTATAGTGGAGCTTTGTCCAAAGGGCCCAACCATTATTTCATTAACTAAAGAATGTATTTTGTTTTATTTACAATTAGATCAAACTTTTTAAAAAACTTTTTGGTCTCCAGACCCTTTACATTTTAATGAATTGTTGCAAATAATGTGCAGGTTCATCTACTGATATTTATTATATTAGAAATTAAAAGTGAGAAATTTTTAAAGTATTAATTTTTACTTTGAATTAATAATATGATCACATGTTAATAGAAATACCATGTTTTAAGAAAAAACTCTATTTCCCAAATATAAAAATTAAGTATGAATAATAGTGTTATTTTACATTTTTACAATTCTCTTTAATTTTTGACCAAAAGAAGAAAGCTTAATTCCTATATATACTCCTGTGTGTAACCTGTCCCAATATGTTATTTGGTTGAGGTATATGAAGAAAATTTGGCATCATACACATGTACCCTTGGAAGAAGGAAGTCATTAATAGCAGTGCTGGATATTCTTCTTTGTCATTACACCAAAACTCTGTAAAGGGTTGCTTTTAAAGTTTACTTGCAACATGGACTCTGAAAGCACTTTGGTGAACTTTGTATACTCCATCAAAGTAAAGCACATTGGTATATTGTGCAATTTAAATGGATAATTTACCCATATATAACTTTATAACATTATGCATTGTCATTTGGAAAATATTGGTTCAATGAATTATACAACATTCCAAATGTTGATACATTTCTTTATATGATATCAAAAAACTACATCTATTAAGCTCATCATTCATTTTATAAGAAAAATCTTTAAATGTCAGGAAGCTATCAAGTTCGCAATTCAGATATGCTTTTTCCAAAATTCTAATTTTAGCTTCAAACCCTAATTTTATCAAGTCAACAAATATTATTAGTGCTTTTGCTTGAAGAGTCTGCTTATTTTGTTTATATTCGAGAAAATCCCTACCAAATATTCAGGTAAGAATAGCAATCATTTATTATGCTTTAAAAAATAATGAACTGATACTCCATGAAAAAAAATCACCTATTTCATTCAGTTAGCAACACAAACTATTGCATAGTGCTTTTACTTATGACTACTCTATTATTTCACTAGGTAGCAGAAGTGCTTTGTGTATTCTTCCCACTTTGTCACAAAGGATATTAAAATTTGTTCTCAGAGATTAAAATTTAATAAAATGAATGATTTTTTACTGTTATAATAAAGACATCTTACATAAAATTGGCAATTCATTTTAATTTGTGAATGTCTGATGGAAAAATTTAATGGCTACTAGTACAATTTAGTGATATCAATTTAAACCACTATTGTTTCTGCATCATTGATGCAAATGTCAATACGGTGAAAAAGACAAATGATATGTCACTATTATTATAAAAGTAGTTTTGACCTTGTGGGTCCCTGGAAAAGGCTCAGTTTTTCCAGAAGTTCATGGGCCACAGTTTGAGATTTGCTGACTTAGATGCGAGCAGGTAGATTCAGTAGAATAGCAAATGATTTCTGTCCAGTACAGAATACAATCCCAATGTAATAGACTTGGTGTTTTATAAGGAATAAACGATTTTGTCTCTAATTTAATGAAATTATTTCAGCATGCTTTTCCTGACGTTATAATCTGTTTCTCAGATTCTTTTTTTGATTAACTGAACCACTTTGCTAGATCTCCCATTATGAGTTAAATATATCATTTATATGTTCTCTCTGTGTATTTGAGTCTTGTTTTTACCTCTTAAAAACTACAATTTGATGCCACTTACTATGTGATATTGAGTAAGTTACTTAAATTCTCTATGCCTTATCTGTAAATGGAAATATTAACAGTTACTACTTATAGCATTATCGTATCACATGATTTAATACATGTATTATTCACTTAGAGCAGTACCTGGCACAGCACCAATGCTCTACATACATAAATGGTGCCTATTACTATTTACAGTATTTAAAAGAAAACATTTCCCAAATAAATGTGTGGTTTTTTTTAAGTAGAGATGCACCACCCCTGAAAAAAATTTGGTGTGACTGTTTTTGAAAGCATGAAAACGTCTAAAATTAACCAAACACTCCAAAAGACCTTAGCCATCTTGTACCTCCTTCAATATAGAGAGTAGGGTGAGGTTAAGGGACTGAAAAATCTCCATACGTGGTGAATTTTTCCCAAAGACAAATGCTTGGTATTATGAGCCCTGGAAGCAGCTGAGGTGACTCAGTGGGGTTCTGTTTTTAGACAGTTCTCCCCTGCAGGTCCTGTCTTGCTCCTGTTGACTCAGACATTCGCAGGTTATTGGGTGAGTCCAAAACATGTGACCAGGACAAAAATAAACCTTCAGTAGAGTTATGCAGACCCAGCCAGAATTCAGCCAGAAGTGCAGTAAAACTGAAATCTGAAGAGCTTTAGTCAACCAGCCCTTGAGCCCAGACTGCAATGTTTACTTGTATTGATATTCATAAAAATAGTTGGAGTGTGAACTAGGGACAAGCTAATATTTTAAAATTGCCAGTGGGGTTTGTTTTTCTATTACTTGAGGTGGAGGGAAGTTAGAGAATTTAAAATTATTTAAGCGGGAGAAGAAACATTTTTGTATTTTGCGGTTGAAATAGAATTTGCCCTGGGGTAGATTTTTTCTTCTTTCTGGGAGGTATTACTTTAGCCAGCCTTTTTAGCCATGTAGATGCAAAGTGGTTGTACTTAGAAAAACAAACCCAAGGCAGTGGCTGCAGACTGAGATACTGTTCCATTATTGATGCAAACTGCTGTCTTGGCCTCTGTTGAGATGAATATGACTGTGCCTCCTTCTTCTCTTCCTGAAGCCCGAGGTAGGGACAGGATCCTGGATTTCATAGAGGAGAGGACCAGAGAACAATTCAATGTTATCTCCTCAAATAAATAATAAATGTAATTCAAATTTTCCTTTAACATGTTTGCTTCCCCACCCCCCCCCCCCCCCCCATTGATAACTTAGAAAAGTTTTCAGCTTGTTGTCAAAGTTGGGAAACCTCTCTCCAGTTTCTCACATGAACAAGTTGAAAGATGTCAGGTGCAGTAACTAATCTTAAATACTCTTGAATTAATGCTATTCATTAACCAGTTTGTCACCAATGTCCTTGTTTTTGTGGGTTTTATGAATTTTATGTTATTTTGGTGATGTCTTTTTGGCCAAGTCAAAGTTTAAAGTTTTTAAAATATGCTCATGTGGTTTCTTACTCCTCAGTAATGGAATTATCAAACAATTCAAGGACATATTTAATCCCCCTTTTCAAAATATATCATTTTTCTTAATGAAGATACTCTTTTTGGTATGCTTTGAAGAAATATTTTAGTACAACTTACTTTTTAAAGTTAGAAAAATTTCTATTTCTGATTTTATTATTCCTCTGTATTACTTCTATTTCACATTTTATTAACTTTTCCTCTATATTTTCTCTAATTTCTTTGAGGGATAAGCTGATAGGTTAAAAATAGAAGGACCCTTCACATATGTCCAATTAAAGACTCACTTATTTTGTTGAAATGTTCCAAAGTGTATTTCCAAATTACGTTATCTGGTGTAACTTTTTACAGAGAGGAAGGGAGAGGAATAGAGAGTTAGAAACATTGATGAGAGAGAAACATCGATCAGCTGCCTCCTGCACACCTCCTACTGGGGATGTGCCTGCAACCAAGTTACATGCCCTTGACTGGAATCGAACCTGGGACTTTTCAGTCCGCAGGCCGACACTCTATCCACTGAGCCAAACCGGTTTCGGCCCTGGTGTAACTTTTTATATCAACTTTGTGAATCTCACTTATGCCCAGATGACAGTCTTTAAAATGTAAGTGTAGCATGTTGGAAGTCTTAAACAATTTTGAAATAGGCAGACTCTCCCCTTTTATTTAGACTTGGTGCAGAAAAATCAAAGTTGGAATGCATATTGAAAATGCTCCATGCACAAAAAAACTCAAATTATAAAACTTCTAGAAGAAGACATGGAAAAAAATTTCCTTCATATGTTGGTCTTGGCAATGATTCTTGGATATGACACTAAAAGCACAAGCAACAAAAGCAAAAATAAATAAGTGGGACTACATCAAACTAAAAAAAGCTTCTGCACAACAGAGGAGAAAATGAATAAAATGAAAAGTCAACATACAGAATGGGAGAAAATATTTGCAAACCATATATCTGGTAAGAAGTTAACACCCAAATATATAAGGAACTCACACAACTCAATAACAACAAAAATGGGCAAAAGACCTGAAAAATATTTTTCAATATATATAGCTAACAGGTATATGAAAATGTGTATAAAGTCACTAAACATTAGGAAAATGCAATTCAAAATCACAATATAATCTCAACTGTTAAGATTGCTATTATAAAAAAAAGAGAAGACATAACTAACATTGGAGAGGGTGTGGAGAAAATGAAATCCTTTTTGGATCTGGAATAGTTTATGGGAAGGTAAATTGGCGCAACTATTATGAAAAACAGTATGGAAGTTCTCAGTAAATTAAAAATAGAACTACCATATGATCTAGAAATTCCACTTTAGAGTATATATCCAAGGGAAAATAAATCAATATCTTGAAGAGATATCTACACTTCCATGTTCATTGCAACATTAGTCACAATAACCAGGATCTGGAAACAATGAAAATGTCCAGGGGCAGATCAATGGATAAAGAAAACATTATATATGTATATGTATAGGTTGGGGCAAAAGCAGGTTTAAAGATATGAGTACGTGAAACACAGTTTATTCTTGCATTATTATTTATTAATTACTGTATTATTTTCTAAATGAAGGACTGTACATATACTTTTGCCTCACCCTGTATAGATATAGAGTGGGGGGTGGGAGGGAAATCCTGCTATTTGTGACAAATTATGAACCTGGAAGATATTATGATAAGTGAAATAATCCAGACACAGAAAGCCATACTGTGTGATCTCAATTATATGATGAATCTAAAAAAGTTGAATTCACAGAAGTGGATTGTGGAATGGTGGTTGTTGCCAGGGGGTGGGGAAAATGGGAAGATATTGGTCAAAGGGTACAATCTTTCAGTTATAAGATGAGTAAGTTCTGGGGATCTACTGTATACCCTGGTGACTGTAGTTAACAATTTTTTATTGTATACTTGAAGTTGGCTATGAGAGTTAGATATTAAATGTTCTCACCACATGCATGTGCGTGTGTACATACACACACACACATACACACACACACACACGGTAACTAATAAGGTGATGAATGTGTTAATTAACATGACTGCAATGATTATTTCACTATGAATAGGTGTATCGAATTATCACTTGATACACCTTAAATATATGTGATATTATTTGTCAGTTATACCTCAGTAAAGCTAGAAAAAAGAAATAAACTACTCCATTTACAAGAAGAACTCCCAAAGAAAACAAATAACTGTTGCAAAATAATAAAATAATTATTTAAATTATGGCTCAATAATGAAGTAATCAACTTAGTGAGATTTAGTAAATGATCTGGATATGGCTATTTTCATATCACAATATGTCATGCTATATGATACTTAGCACAATGAGCTGGAAACTAGTTTTTATTTTGAAATTTCAAATTTTTATCCTATTTTTCTTGGTCTACTTTTCCACTTTTCCTCTTTAGACCCTACTGTGTTATTCAGTATGCTTTTTGGCTAACTTCTCCCACTTAAGTTAGAACTTGATTTGTCAGCATTTAGTTGGGAATTTTCTTCAAGGCAACACAATACACAAACCTTATGATTTGAGAAAATCAGGACTCCTCCAGGTTTTACTTGCTCTCTGTATCCCAGGTTCACCCATCACCATTTTCTAAGCTATGAGAAGGTGGTAAGAGAGAAGAAACATCAGTAAGTGCTAATCCAGGGACACTAATCCAAATGGGCTGCTGGAAATGCCCTCTCAGGTGGACTTTGCTGTTGTTAATAGCATACACTTATATAATAATTACTGTATACCAGGCACTGTTGTGTTTGACCTATATTAATTAATTTAGTCCTCATTGCAGTCCTATGAAACAGGTATGATTATTACCTTCATTTTTCAGACGGGGGAATGGCATCTCAGAGATAAATAACTTTGTCATGATCACACAGCTGGTACTTTAGCGGTAGGATTGAAGCCAGGCAGCCCAGTTACATATGCTCTAACACACTTTAGTGAAATATCACAAGGCTCATATTCCAAATATAGGATACCCAGAAATTTAGAGGCATATTTGCCTCTAAAGGCTGACATTTCCAAAATAGGCCTATTCTCATCAGAAGATTACATGGCATTATTTTTCTTACATACTAACTGGGCATTAACAAGTTTCACAACTTGCTCTGTGGTGTATTTCTAGGTGATTTCCCTGTGCAAGTAGTCAACCAATGGTTATTGGCACCAACTCAAACACCAACAGGAACCCCCGGTTTGGTGTGTGGTGAAGAAGGAAACTTATTTTTTGCAAACAGCTCAATGATAATACAACATGGCTGTGGAACAGCACTGCTGTAGAACAGCTGTGTGGTGCTGCAGCTCCCCTCTGCAGGCCCTGCTTCCCAGGGGTCTGCCCTGGGGAGAAGTCTTCTGTGTTTCAGCTCCAGCTGGGACACACAGCATTCAGTCTTCTGTGCAAAGTGCACTCACTGAGATAGAGGGGAGCTGGCTTATATAGGCAGACAGTCCTGCCCCTGGTTCCTGATTGGTCTGTCCTCATGCAAATGAGGATGTCCAATCTTCACAATTTGGTTGGTCCAAAGGCACTGTCTTGATGGGTCAGAATAAAGCTGCTCTGATTGCTCAGAGCTTCGCAGCTTTGATTGGATGGGTAAAGCCTCAGTCTTATGGGTTAAAATAGGACTCCAGGAACCCTTCATAAGAGCTGGTTCAGGTGGCAGAAACACAGTGCAGACAGGCATTCAGCTCAGAGGCAGGTAGGTTAGTGCACAGGCTTCTCCATGAAGTACAGTTTTCATGAGAGGTTCCACCCCCCTCGCACCCCTACTCCTCTTTGCCTCCCCACCCCACACCTGGAGCAGAAATGGCTGATAGGCTCTGTTCTTAAAATATTGAGCCCAGTTAGCCACTAGGAGCCCTTCTTAATAGGTGTCTTTTTTTTCCTTAGGGTTCACAAGGTCCACAGGTTCCAGCACCACCCAGGACAAGGGAACTTATCTCTCCTTCTCCTTCCTCTTTCCCATCTGTCTCCACACCCCAAGCCCTTTAGACCATTGTCTCCTTATTCTTAAGTGCCTCCAAAGCAAAAACAAATGGTCCAGTTCCTTTCCTCCCCCAATAAAATTGCTTGATAAACACGAACAGTAGAACATACCACTAGAAATGGCCTTGAGTTTAGATACATAAAAACCAGCCTGAAGTATGCCCACGTCCCAGGGATTTCCTGCAGTGACATCTCCTACCTCTCAAGGGCAGGGCACCTTCTTGCTCCAGCAGCAAAATTTACATCCTAAAGTGAGTTCTCAGTTGCTCATTCTTCTAGTTAAATCTTTGTTGGGTAATTTGTTTTTGTTTGTTTTGGTTTGGTTTGGTTGGGTTTGGTTTCTGGTTTTTGTTTGTTGTTTGGTTTTACACTCCTCTGCACTATTTAAGGCTATAATTTTTATTTATTTTAGAACATGTTGCAATTTTCCATGCGAAAGTGAATCTGGCACACTTTTTCTCAGTATTCCAAGATGCAAATTTCCTAGAGAAGTATCAAAACAAAATAGCTCTACTATGCCCATGTCTATTCGGGGAACTGGAATTAAATTATAAATAAAGTGATGTGCATACTCTCTGCTTCTTTTTCTCTCTTTCCGTGGAGCAGGGGGAGGAAGTTAAGCCTCTTCCATGGTTTTAGACTCTAGAGAAACTTTTATATAACCCCTGATTCTGACAGTATTCCATGAATCTCTGAGAAAAACACAGGAAAAAGCTTCAGAGTGGGTCCTTAGGGATGCAAAACTTGGATAGCCGCCTGAGACTTCATGTGATTCAGTGGAGACATGTGTGGCTCATTTATTTACAGAATTGCTTCTTTCCTATGTGCTTTCTTACATGTCAACTTCAGGGAGTCTCTTCTACATCCTTCTACAGACGTGCATCAAAGGTCCTGGTGTCAGGCAGAAGTGTGCCTGAGAGACAGATGACTCCATGTTTCTCTTACTTTAGTGATGGAGAGGCCATCTTCAAATGTTCTTTGGGCAATGACAACCAGGAAGAGGGACATTTTTGGGCTGCAGTAATATAACACATTTCCTTAGGTAAAGCATCTGCCTTCAGGCTCCCAAATTAAATGTTCTCTTTTATTACTCTTTCAGAATGAACCTAAAGGATTTTAATGAGATCTGTTTAGCACCTGCTAAAATCATGTCGGTCAATACCATTCATATATTTTTATACCAAATGCACCCCTGAAATGACTGTATGGTCTTATCAACAGCTCTTTAGAATTTATCATCCCTTTGTTGCTCTAATTTCTGGATTCAGAGAGCTTGCTCACTTTTCACATTTGACAAGCTTCCTGTCTCAGTTTCACTATTGCTTCCACATCTGTTTCTCACTTTGTTCCAGAAACAGATGTGGCTATTCTAAAAACTGATTTGCTAGGTGCAATTTACAATATCCACGTTTCCATAGATATATTTGGGGTCTGTAAATCTTTGTGAAATCTTTATATTGAAGTAGTGTTTTCATCCCAATGTTTGTCCTTTAAACATTTTTTTGAGCCTTTGTTTACTTGTTTGTTTGCTTCTTACATGCTGAAAATATTTTGAAGGAAAAGAAAATTGGGTCCATTAGGACACTGGAGTTTCTCAGGTGCTGTGTCTTGAATGTTAACAGTAGAAGCAGGTCTGGGTATCAGAAAGGCTGGGTTTGCAGAAATAACAGAAAGTGGAGTGGGAGAGAGGCTAAGGGGAGCTGATCCAGCTGCACGTATGCTCAGAGGAGGGACAATTAGTCAGGCCAAACATGTGTTATATCAATTGCAGGTGCTGCTGTGGGAGTACAGATTTAGCAAACACTCAAAATCAGTGATGTAGATGGCCCTCCTACTTTCCAAAACTTCTTTCAAGGCAAACGTAGATTTTTGGCCACTGGTCTCTGGGTAAGGGTTCTAGACACTGAGGGGGCAGGAGCAGGGCGGGACCTGAAGCCTCAGAGAGCAGATAATCAGAGTAGGTACTTAGAACAGGACCCAAGGAAACATAACAGTTCTAATCCAAGTTGTACCGAATTGGGGAAATAGACAAAGCAGTGGTGGGAGGCATAGGAATAGGAATATACTGTTAGAAGCAGGCTAAGCAGCCAGGCTGTTAATACTGAGCTACCAATTTCTTACTGCTCCCTGTTTATATCTGTAGAGACAAGTTTGCATAAAAAGAAAAATGAATTCCTTCACAAAATACTCTAATAAATATATCACAGTGCACAAATTAACATGCCTAAGGAACTCAAAACTCTTATCTCCTCCCCCTCCTTCCAATAATATTGGCTTTTGCTCTAGAGCTCATTGGCCCCTGTTCCCAGGGCAACTTGCCAGTCAAGAATTAGAGTGCAGAATGTGGAGCAAGGGCAGCAGAGAAGCAAACAAGAAAGAGCATGTCCTGCAGCAGGTCACCATGCCCTCCACTCCTGTCCACGGCCCCAAACAGTATTCCTATTGTTCTGCATGGAAAAGCAACTTCCTTCCTCCTCCCTGCCCCCCTCCCTGCCCAACTTCTCCACATCTGGGATCTCAAACCAACCAAGGAGGTGTGGACACGGAATTTAAGATGTGTTAAGATGCTTCTCAGAGGAAAATGAAAGCTATAGCCCACAACTAGAGCAAATTAGGATTTTCCAATGTAGGTAGGGACTATAATTATCTAAGGCAGTGGTCGGCAAACTGTGGCTCGCGAGCCGCGGTTTGCTGCTCTGGTGACTAATGAGTTTGCCGACCACTGATCTAAGGAAAACAGCGCACCTTTGAGTTTGCTGTGCACCATACTTTACTTGATGTGCACTGGATGAGCGCCTGCACCCTTATTGGCTTCTGTGATGGTTCCACATGCTTACAACTGCTGCACATAGATGCCAAGTTCATGTGATGTGTGTTAACACCACCCTGGGTATGTGAGCCCAGAGCAGCTGTCCAGCATGTGTTTCCAGTGATGTGGGCTATGTTCTCGTCAGAGAATGTCCACAGGAGTCTAGTAAAACATTTCACCCTGTCTTTCCCTTTAGTTCCTCCCTACACATGTGTGTGGGAGTTGTGAGCTAAGTGTGTGAAACAGGATGAGTGAAAGAAATCCGTCCCTTGAGTTGATGTAGGAGGTTCTTATTTGGGGAGGTACAAAGGGAAACTTCTAGAGACTGCAAATAAAGTGACCAGCCCATGAACCATTAAATTGTGTTCTTGTGGGTAGAACAGGATGGCCTAAATAGTCTGATCTTTCAAAATGTATTTCATCAGCAATTATTGCCAAAATCCAAGAAGTACTGAAGATTTGGTCACTATTTTTCTTTTTCTTTTTTTTAAAGTATGGCCCATGTGCTCCAGACCCCTTTCAAGTTACCTCTGTTTCAGGATGTGCCAGAAGCACTGGCCTATTATTTAGCATCACTAATGCAAATCCCCAGTGAGTGGTGCCTTGTTGATTTGAAGCAGCTAACTTCCTATTCCACCATGAGCCAATCAAGCTCCCAGTTAATATTTGAAATATGGTGACAAATAAAGCATATCCTTTTAAAAGTTGATTTTGAAATCATGCTGAGACAGCCAATAATTATTGTGCATCCACTATGTGCATGGCCTAATTTGTGCAAGGTGCCAGACCTTCCTTGTTTCTGTGGATTAGTTCTCCCACGATCCTGTTAGCCCATTGCCCTTCCCACCCAGGATAATATTTTTCTCGCTGCCCCAGGCACAGAGAGCATGGCTGTTTCATTTACAGTGGCCACAGTGGCTGACATAATTAGACTGTTTTAAGGTCTAAACACTACGGCCATTTCCCCTCCATGTCCCATTGTCACTTAGATCTTTACACACTGTGTTCTACTCTGAAGTAACTTGAAACAAGATATTTAAAGTTTAATGATTTTGTACTTATTCCCCAAAAGGAATTTAACTGATTTTTCTTCTTTTAATAAAGGAGGCCTTTTTAAAGCATATCTGTTTACATTATGAAAGGATAGTAAGACTTGAGTGAAGCAGTTTAAATGTAAAAGATAAAAGGTGTATAACTTCTCTTTAAAAATGCATATAAAGGAATTTTTATGTATTAGGAATTAGTAAGATCCATCTTTGAGAAGATAGGTGAATTTTCTATTGCAAAGGGATCAAAAGATTAATTTTGATATTTTTTAATAGGCAGTATTTCATAGAAATATTTCAATTTTATTTAAAAACAGGTAAAAACATCACTCACTGTTCTTTCTTTCCCTTCATATACATACATATAAATATATACATATATGTTTATACATAATTCAATGTAGTAGCTAGTTTGGCACAGATTTAGTTATATACAACGTAAAATGCTGTAACTATGACTTTTTGCTCAAATTAATCTGTTTCAAATTTTAAAATTAGCAACAGTTGCCAAAACCGGTTTGGCTCAGTGGATAGAGCGTCGGCCTGTGGACTGAAAGGTCCCAGGTTCGATTCCGGTCAAGGGCATGTAACTTGGTTGCGGGCACATCCCCAGTAGGGGGTGTGCAAGAGGCAGCTGATCGATGTTTCTCTCTCATCGATGTTTCTAACTCTCTATCCCTCTTCCTTCCTCTCTGTAAAAAATCAATAAAAATATATTTAAAAAAAAATTAGCAACAGTTTACTAATCCTTATACTTCTCATAGAGAAAATTAAAAAAAAAATTCTTTAATAAGTTCAGTTTTTCCTTGTCCACCACCACCACCACCACCAAGAGCACATGAATTAAAGGGTGGACATTTTTTAAGTTCCCATCTGGATGATTTATTTTCATGGACACACACATACACACACACCAGCATCCTTACATACACACCAACATCCTTACACACACACATACCAACATCCTGCTTTTAGGGGTAAATGAATATTTGGAATCAAATTAGGATTTTCAGTTGCTGGATATTAATTAAAACTTGTCAGTCCACAATCTTTCTTTGCCTAGAATGGTATAATAAGGTATATAAACTTCCCTATAGAGTACCAGACAGTAAGATTTCCAGCCTAGCAGGCTCTCCCTGTGGCTACAACTGGACTCTGCCTTGTAGTGCAAAATCAGCCATAGATAGTGAATAAACAAATGGGCGTGTCTGTGTTTCAATAAAGCCTTATTTACAACAATAGGTGGCGGGTTAGGTTTGTATTAGTTTATTTGTTCTCTAAACCAAGGTGAAGGGTGAGTTCCCCATGTAGACGAAAGTGAGCATTTGAAGCAATTAGCCACACTAACACTTCCCAAAGTGTTTTCCACAAATATTAACGCCTGAAAAACATTCTATTCAAACAAAACTTAAATGAACCCTAGCTGGTTTGGCTCAGTGGATAGAGTGTTGGCCTGCAGACTGAAGGGTCCTGGGTTTGATTCCCATCAAGGACACATGCCCAGGTTGCAGGCTCCATCCCCAGTAGGGGGCATGCAGGAGACAGCCAATCAATGATTCTCTCTCATCAATGATGTTTCTGTCACTCTCTCCCCATCTCCCTTCATGTCTGAAATCAATAAAAATATATTTTAAAAAAGTACAAAAAATCCAAAGTGTGAAAACATATTGTTAAAAATATTTAAATGAATTTCAGAATCACTATATACTATATCCCCTAAAGATTCAGTGGAAGCCTGCAGTAAAGAAATCTATTTACCTCAAAATTTCTCAAACCAAAAAACCTTTGTGGGTTTTTATTTTGTTTTGTTTATGTTTTTTTCAGAGAGAGTGGAAGAGAGAGAGACATTGGTGTGATAGTGAAACTTTGATCGGCTATTTCCTACACACCTCCTACTGGGAATGGAGCCAGGAACTCAGGCATGTGCCCTGACCAGGAATTGAACTGGCAACCTTTCGGTGCATGGGACAACACCCATACCAATGAACCACACTGGCCAGGGCTGAAACACCTTTTTGAACACATGTCTACAGGCATCCTGCGGAGGGGGTGTCATGTAGGGCACACATTGAGATTGCCTATCTAGATAGAGCAACAACTTTCAAAATCTTTTGCATTGTTCATTGGATATTTTCAATAAACCTACATTTTTCTTGAACTGTCCCAATAGCTTTGGCCCTAAGTGATGAACTTGCTAATGATTTCTCTTTTTGACATATACTGGACCCAGTTCTGGTTATGACATAATTATTCGGATGAACTGGACAAGCATAATGTTAGTGATGTTTACATAACTGGAATACTTTGAAATGAAATGCAGCCCAGCAGCCCCACTTTCTCTTGTTTCTGATTTGACTCACATCACCCACGGTCAAAGCAATTTGTTTCAAAGTTTGTCATTAATGAAGCTGACATTTTCAAGCTCACTCCACTCTCCTGGGATCTGTCATAGTAAACTGTTTTGTGGAAACTAGAAAAAATGGTCACATGTTACTCTCTTAAGGGTTTTGCAGAACTAAATGTGTGTGTTAATGTAATTATTATTTAGTGCTAGCAATTGGTGCTATTTATAGAATGTATTGTAAAACTTATGTTATGATTCCAATTGTTGACGTTAACATTGAGAATTGAGGTGGGAAGATCGAAAGCCTTTTTAAAATCAACTTCCCTTTCTCCTTTGCTTTACTCACATATTTTTAGCTCAGAAAGGATATAAAATAGCTCACCTCAAATCATAAAATATTAGAACAGAAAGGAAACAAGCACATTACCTGCCCTAACATTCCCATTTTAGAGGTGAAAAACTGAGGCTTAAAGGTTACTGAGCTGATTGTGTGAGAGAGCAAGTGGTACTCCAGGGGTCAGCCCTTCTCACAGGGGCAGATCCAGGATTTGTGGGGTCTGAAGTTTCTAGTTTGCAGGCCATCTTTAAGAAAAAGGAGCACCTTACTTTGCAAATAAATCACAAGATTACGTGAACACATTGCTAAAGATTGTCAAAGAACCTTGGAAGGAACCTGTGCACCTGTACAGGAGGGACCCCCGCCCCACCCTTTATTTCATTGAACAGGGGTTTGATTCTATTTAAGCTACTGTCTGAGTGACAATATCAGTATTGCCAATTTTGAGGCTATTTCTATATCAATCCAGGACTTTTGTTCTAATAATCCATCAGAAATCCTTGTAAGCATAATCTGTATTAGACTTCTTATTTCTGATACTCTTAGATAATTTTCATCAGTGCTGGGGCTGACCAGCAGCCCCTGAAAGACAGATGAACAGATTACTCAGACATAGTTTCACTGTGAAAGAGAGGGCTAAGGGGCTCCGGGCCCCAGTGGCCAGAGCAGCCTGGATTGCCTGCCTCGTTAGCCTTTTATTGCAGTTTTTATCTTTGATACAATCAGTAGGGTGAGTAATCTTGGGAGGACACATGTGTTTACATTGTCCGCTAGGCAAGGGCATCCAGGGATTAAGCATAAGCATTCCGGTAAATACCCAGGGGTCTGCACATGCACAGGTTTGTTTGGAAAGGTCAAGGAATAATTAGGGGCGCTGCCTTCGACACTCCCCTATGTCTCCCCTAAATCAGAATTCCGATAAACAGGGCAGGTGGCCTTCCACACATTTCCCTTTTCTCAGAATGTCCTCCTTACAACTTTCCAACCAAGTCTCTTGTGCTCCCTAACACAGCAGTCCTAGTCTAGAGGTAAAACTTCCTTGAGAGAAGCTATGCATATTCATTCCATTCAAGATCAAGGTCATGGTGTTCTTAGGTTATTTTATTTAGAATTCTTGAGTGTAACTTCAAGAGGGCAGGGTTACCTGAATAAATAGTCTTCTTTTTAATCCATAACAACATCTGAGTGAACCTAGCTTCCAATGTCATGCAGAGTAATACATGAGTCATCAAACATCAGAAAGATAGGTTCTTGGCTTCTGTGCAGAGGAAATGGCTTTAAATCCTGAGGTGAGACATTTCTTCTTCTGTAGGAAAGAAATGAATGAACGCATGAGAGGAATGAATAATCCCCATTTATTAATTTTCAGTTCTAATGCTAAATATGTATGTATATATGTTTACAGTTGTGAGTATACAAAACAGTTCTTGTATTTTTCTATATGAACTATATCTATATTATATATAATATGTTATATGATATATATAGAGAGAGACACTATATTTAGAGTATATGGAGATAATATTTATACATATCTATATTGATATTTATTACATCTATCTGTCTATCTATCAAGAAAGGTAGAGAAGAGAGAGATGGAGGGAGGGAGGGAGGGAGGAAGAGGAGAAAGAGTTTAATATATCGGTAAAAACAGCAGGGCAATTTTAACACAATGCAAGTAAACATTTCCCACTTTTGAACGTTCTGTGTTTATTCCCAAATATCTATAACTTGTATTCTCTACAGAACTTTCTTGGCAAAATTCAAGAAATTAAACTTGTGTCTTGCTTCTCTGTTACCCTAAGTGTTTATTGATTTTTCTTCATCATAAGAAAACATCTATTAAGAGCTTTCATTAGACCTGTCAATAAGTGCTATACCAAGTTCTGCCTCTTGGTGGGTAGAAAACAATGTTCATTAGCTGGTGGGATTTTAGGAACAGATTTCTGCAGGGCTGTAGGGAGACAGCGTAGCAGAGGGAAGGACTGGGCACTGAAAAAAGTAAACCTGGAATGGAACTCTGTCTCTGCTATTGACTAGTTGAATGATCTTAGACACCTCAGTTAACCTCAGTGAAAATAAAAATACTGGAAGAAGTATTGCAAAGATTAGCGAGAGCATTCAAATGCATACAAAGCTCTCAGTAATGGTGCCATTATATTGTAACCTGATATCCAGGGTTTAGAGCCTGTGGGACAACTGAGTTCTCATTCATATTAATTAGTGCTTGAGTTACACTTACAGACACAACCCTCCTCCCCCCTCCCCCCGTCCTCCCTCAATACCTCCCTCAGTTATGAACCTGAACTAAGAAACAAGTTCTCAGATGTTCTTCCCTCTCATCCGCATCCCTCACTGCTACTTCTGCCGGTGACTTCCCAGGGAACACTACCTCACGCCATCAAGACCAGCCTCCACCGATGCCTTGTTCCAAACCCTCTGGATGCCGAAAGTTTGATGTGGGGTGGAGTAATAGAGGGGAAGAATAGGGTAATATTCGGGACTTTTGAGGTTGCAACTGTAGAGGAAGAAAAGGTTTTCCTCAGCTGTCTTAAGGTCCCTGGCTCTGTCTGAAAATAAAAATGACAAAAACAGGTTAACAGGAGAAAGTATACACATTTCATTGAATTTTAGCATGTACATGGGAGCCTTCACAAGAGACTGAAGATCTGAAGAAGTGACAAGAAGTTTTTATATCTTTTCAACAAAGAGTTGACAAGTCAAAGAAGTTGGGCTTGGAGCAATAAGTGATAAAGAAGTAACTAGAAAGATAAGGGTGAGTTTAACAAGGTTTGTTTGTACAGAATCTTGGCCCCAATTTCCCTGTCACTGGTGATAAGAATGTCTTCCCACCTCCTGGTACTGGGAGGGTACCTTTCACCGGGGAGTTTTATGACCTGTTTCAGGAAAGAAAGGCAAGTCGGCGGGGGAGGTCAGAATGACATCTTTTTTTGATTATTGTTTGTTTGTTTTGTTAAATTCTTTCAGCATATTATATTATATTCCAAGGTGCCATATCTTAGGATAAAATGTCCTGAATCACATCACAACTAAAGGAACCCAGTACAAACGTGCTCATGTAAAATATAATGTATTAGCTCACAGAACAGGGGTGATCAGGGTATTTGGCTGCAAGAAAACTCAAACAGTAGCATCAGGTCTCTATCTATTTGCATCCTTAGCCCTGCTTTCCTCTGTAGATCTCAGTCTCAGACAGATTTTTTTTTCCATATAGTGGACTCCATAGTTTCCGTGTTAAATCATCTAAGTCCAAGTCTAAAAAAAAAAACTTATATAAATATGTTCCATTGACTTCATTTGGTTTGTTTGTGAATTGATTGACATAATCAAGAAGAGAGACAGGTTTGGGTCACGTGCCCTCTCCTGTATCTGGGGCTTGGAGTCTACTCCCCCGAATTCCACAGATTAAGAGAGGAAGATGGGAAGTTTCTTAAGATCCTTTTACCAGAGGTTAAATTGAGGCTGGAAAGGAACAAATAATGATTGTCCACTTTGAATGGTCCTCCTAACACTGTATTGAATGTTGTCTACCAGCCTTGAACAAAGTCTGGAAACACCTTATGTGCACCTAAAACCTCTTTCTATATAAGCCCATATACAGTTCCAGATCCAGCAAGGCCATAATTGGATCCTAACCAATCTCCCACCATCGCTTCTTTCTCCTGTTTGCCTTGAACTACCATACACAAAACTCTTTCCAGGGCCACAAAATGTAAATCACTGTGCATACCAACCAACAGTTATATACATAAAACAGGGCCAATTGCCTGCCAGTTCTGTAAATATCAGTCTAGTTGGAATCACTGAGCTCTGCTTTACCATCATATTATTATTATTATTATTATTATTATTATTATTATTATTATTTTAGGTCCTTTATTTTCCCAGTTATACATTCTGCCCTATTATATATTAGATAAGGCAAGGAGGCTTACCTAAAAGACCTTAGCAACATCTAGGGACCCTAAAGAAGTGAGAACAATTGCTTCTAGAGGCACAGGTGGCACAATTAGTAATATAAGACAATAGTCACCATTATTATGTGCCAGCATCTTGGATAGGAGGGTGTTGATTGGCTGTCCAGTGCAAGAGGAGTGCAACATTATGAAAGTGGCTTAGAACACCTAGCATTTGCTTTGTCACCTCTGTACCAGGTTTCCGCTTCATTGTGGAAGCAGAAACAAAAGCAGCTAGGCAGGCTCCTGGCTGACCTTCAGAAATAGAAGGGAAGCAGAATCAGCTACATTTATTCCTAAAATATAGTCTGAGGTGTTACAGAGGATAACTATTAGAGAGACCTAAAAAGAGAATTCTCTCCCTTCTGCATTCTCAGAGATAATATTTCTGAACCAAAGAGAACTGAGCTCAGTCAGTAGAACATTTACTAAGGACTACGTTTTCTTTTCCAAAGCCTAAATTCCATTAGCTTAGAAAAGAAGACTTAATCCAGACTATGGTTTTCATAGCAATATTTGTTTCACTGACTATGCTGCATGAATCAGAAACATTTTACACTGTAAACTCAGATTCTAACAAAGTGTGACTAATGATGGCAACAGAATTTAATATGACCTTCTCATTCAATATGCTGCACTTACCTTATGCCTCAAACCAGGGACCTTGGTAGAAACTTGGAAATGCCTTTCTCAATGAGGCTATTTCATAAAAAGCAGAGAATGGACCCAATGAAGTTTCTTGGTTCTGTTTGTCTATCATAACTATAAAGGTACAGTCAAGTTCACTTGCACATTAAATAAATTGCTAGAATCAGAACAATGAATAAATGCCATTATTATATTTGACCTACTGGTATTTTTCATGTTGAGTGTCTCAGTATGTAGACATTGATTCTTGCTTTTGTTATAAAGTAAATCTAATTTAAATTTATTCCATGGGGATGGAGGAAGAGATAATAGCATGGAGTGGAAACACTCTGGAGTTAATGTGCCTGGGTTATGAACTCCAAGATCTCTAAAAGTTCTATTACTTTACAAGAATTTTTCTCAATCAATAATTTGAACAAAAATCTATAGTCAACCTGAAATTAATTGCTAATGTATTAGAATTTATCAGTACAGAGTACTGAAAATATTTTACTTTGATTACAACAGTAACTTTAAAATTGTAAATACGTAGTTAAGAAAATATTGATGTGTATCATAAGGTATAACAAATGAAGATAATTTGTTGACCACCTCCTCTGTTTGGTTACAAGAGGAAAATCTCAGAGCCTTTAAAATTGGCCTCTTATTTTGGACATTATATCTTATTACTTACTTAGAGTTCTCAATTATGTGTATGTGTATGTGTGTATGTGTTCATATGAAAAATGATTTTTAAAAATCAAGATTAATTTCTCTAAGAGATTATTAATCACCAGTTTCACAGAATCTGTTTAGGCAATATAGCTGGAGTCATAATCGAGTTTTCAGTTGGTTGACTCAGTGCCCAAAAGTTTTAGTCCTTTGGTGAAATGCCCAACTTAAATGGCCATTTGATTGAAATACATGGCTGAAAGCATCAGGGATTTGGCAAAGCAACAAGATTGACAGCATAACACTCTCATATACATAAAAGAGCCAGAATAAAAAGATACATGTGGTTGGTTTTCCATCCAAATCAGAATTTTAGTCTCCAGTGGAAGGACAGCCAGTGCTTTCCCAGAGATAAAAGGAACCATCCCCTCACTGCCCTAAATGGAGTCATTGTTTAATATACACAGATATAACACCACCAAACACACAAACTCACACGCCAGCAGAGGAAGTGATTAAAGTTCTGGCCTGGGAAAGCAACTGCACATAGCCTCTCATTTTTATTTTATTTCATTTTAACTTGGCTGATTTATATACTCTAACACTGTAGCCAATGAGTCTTCTCTGTCTTTCACAAATCCTCTGGTTAAATTGGCAACAGCTATGACCTAGTTTAAGTGACTTCTTCAAAACAACCAGGATAGCATTTATTTAGTGTTTAATTTTTATTTTTTGTTGTCTGAATAGCTGATCTCCAGGAATCAATCATATCACCATGCGGCCAAGCTAACATAGTAATTATTCCAAAATAGAAACTGCAGAATAAGTTTATTACTGACTAGCCTACAAAAACAAAAACAAAACAAAACACACACACACACACACACACACACACACACACACAGACAAAACCCATCCTTTCAGACTCATCCCCAAGATGGAGATAGTAGTTGATGCTTTCTTTCTTTCTTTTTTTTTAAATATATTTTTATTGATTTCAGAGAGGAAGGGAGAGGGAGAGAGAGAGATAGAAACATCGATGATGAGAGAGAATCATTGATCGGCTGCCTCCTGCACAGCCCCTACTGGTGATTGAGCCCACACCCCAAGTATGTGTCCTTGACCAAAATCAAATCTGGGACCCTTCATTCCACAGGCCAGTGCTCTATCCACTGAGCCAAACCAGATAGGGCAGTAATTGATGGTTTCTGAAAATGTTGATATTTAAAAGATCTTATTAAGATTTATTATTAATTCAATCTGGTAGTTAATTTACTTTAGTTTTGGGGTGTGTTTTTAAATATGTATTTTATTGATTTTTTACAGAGAGAAAGAGAGAGGGATAGAGAGTTAGAATTACCGATGAGAGAGAAACATTGATCAGCCACCTCCTGCACACCCACTACTGGGGATGTGCCCATAACCAAGGTACATGCCCTTGACCAGAATCGAACCTGGGACCCTTCAGTCTGCAGGCCAACGCTCTATCCACTGAGCCAAACTGGTTAGGGCTGGGGTGTGTTTTGTATTTGAATTCATTGATTTCTGTGGTCTATCAATTATCTCCACCTACTTTATTTTGTTGTTGTCTCTTGACTTGTTAAATTTACTAAGTGAAAAACTTAAAGTGCTTTTACACAAATTTTATTTAATTAAAATAGAATATAAACCCATGAACATTTTTATTATAGACTGAATGTTTGCATCTTCCCAAAATTCATATGTTAAATCCCAAACTCCTAATGGGACTATTTAGAAATAGGGCCTGTGAGGAGATAATAAAGGATAAATGAGGTTATAAAGGTAGGACCCTAATCTGGAACATTTGAAGCCCTTATAAGATGAGGAAGGGCCCCCAGATCTCTCAGCCATGTGTAAATACAGTGCTAAGGTGGCTGTGTGCAGGTCAGGAAGAGAGCTCTCACTAGAAACCCAATTGGCCAGCACCTTGTTCTTGGCCTTCCCAGCTCTAGAACTGTGAGAAACAAATATCTGTTGTTAAGACACCCAATCTGTGGTATTTTGTTATGGCAGCCCCACACTGAATAATGCAATTTATCTAAATCAGGTTTTAGCTGTCCCCTTAGATTTTGATAAGAAATGTTCTTAACTTTATTGATCAGCATATATATTTTTATTTTATGTTTATTTTTTCCATCATCATTTATCTCCTCTATGCCCTCTTCCATGTCTACCTACCCCCCTTCCTCACTGAAATCACTACACTGTTGTTCATGTCCATGAGTTCTCTCTCTTTATTATTATTATTATTATTTTGCTCAATCCTTCCTCCCCTGGCTCAATACTCTCCCTCCCCCTACCACACACACCTCAGAGCTGTCTGTCAGTTCTCTATCTATATTTATGAGCCTGTAGCTATTTTGCTTGGTAGTTCTGTTTGTTCATTAAACTTCACATATGAGTGAAATCATATGGTACTTGTCTTTCTCTGATTGGCTTATTTCACTTAGCATAATGTTCTCCAGGTCCATCCATGCTGTGGCAAAGGGTAAATTTTTCTTACTTTTTATGTCAGAGTAGTATTCCATTGTATAAATGTACCACAGCTTTTTTATCCACTCATCTACTGACGGGCATTTGGGCTGCTTCCAAATCTTGGATATTGTAAATAATGCTGCAATGAACATAGGGGTGCATATATTCTTTCGAATTAGTGTTTTAAGTTTCTTTGGATAAATTTCCAGAAGTGGAATTGTGATATCTGTATGATACTCCTCTTTGATATGACAGTTGTTTAGAATAGTGGTTTTAACATTTGTTGGCGATTAAATTACTTTTAATTTAAAATTTGTTCATTTAATTTAAAAATGTTTTTCTTACACTATTACATACATACAGGAAAGAGAAGAAATCATGAAGGAATAGCCTAGTAATTATCAAAAGTAAATATGCCCATGTAACTAAGGCCCAAAACACAATATGCTCTGTGTCCCAGAATAAACTGGCACACCTCTTCCAAAGTATTCCCCATCTCTCCTTCAACAGGTAGCCACTCTTCTATCTTCTAACACCATTAAACTATTTTGTCTGGACGGGCTGCCCTTTGTCGGTTCTGACAGCAGGTTCTTTTCCTTTACTGGCCTTTATAACAGGCTGTGGCAGAGCCGTTCTGTTTACCAGGAGCCAGGGGCAGACAGGCAAGTAGGAATAGTACACTTCTAGTACAGACAGAATAATTGCAGAAATGGCCCCCAAAAGGTGCAAGGTCTCCAGTGTTCACAGTTCAGCCAGTGGATGTATTGAATCAAAATGCTATGTGGTTCCATCCAGAGCAATGACAACTTGCCTGACATCATACAGTAAAGTCAACATTGAACTCCCAAACTTCAGTGTATGTAACAGGTCAAATCCATTTTAATACCTGTTTCTGAGAACATAGACTTTATATTAATACTAGAGGCCCGATGCATGACATTCGTGCACTGGGGGGGAGGTGTCCCTTAGCCTGGCCTGCATCCTCTTGCAGGGAGCGGGCCTAAGCTGGCCGGTGGACATCCCCCAAAGGGTCCTTAGCACTGCAGCAGAGGTGAGGGAGGCTCCCGCCACCGTTGCTGCACTCACCAGCCCTGAGGCCAGCTTCTGGCTGAGTGGCACACCCCCTGTGGGAGCACACTGACCACCAGGGGGCAGCTCCTGCGTTGAGCGTCTGCCCCCTGGTGGTTAGTGTGCGTCATAGCGACCAGTCGATTGATTTGCATATTAGCCTTTTATTATATAGGATACTGCCTTGGTACAGATTCCAAAAATTCCCTTTTTGTTTTATGAGTTTTATATATTTTCGCTTCTTACTTGGTGGCTATATTGTGTTTCAGGATGAGTTCAAAAATCAAGGACTTGGTTTAGCTGAATTTCATTTGTTGTTCACTCTGTTTCTATATCATAATTTAAAAGAGCCAAATGATGATTCTTTCCTGTCTTTTTTGTTAACCATATCTGAAGATGCCAACAGCTGTTATAACTGTTTCCAAAAAGACTTTCCCTAAAGGAAACTGGGAGGTTTGGTTTTATGTTATTTAGGTCATTTAATCAGAAAGAAAATCATCTGTCTTTGATCGTGCCCTTGCCAGAAGATCCCTAACTCATTAGTGTGCTATTAATGAGGCTGGATTTTAAAGCAGGTGTTGTTAAGTGCAATCAGAGCAGCTTTATTAAGCTGCAAATTGTCTTGCCACCACAAAGGAAGTCAGATTGGTCCATGCTCAGTAACCTTTGACTATATGCATGACTTGGCTGATTAAACCGCAATTGATAATGACCTTCAGTCTGGCGAAGCTGGGAAAAGGTGATGCCTGATGTTGGCATTCATTGAATGGGATGTGAGTGGCAGGCAGGCATTTTCTTTAATTTAGAAATCTATAATGTGATTTCAAAATTAACTAATATCACAGTGCAATGAGCAACTAATTTATGCATATAAAACTGATATTTTGATGTGTATGTTATTCCAGAACAGAGGCATCATTCCACAGAGAGAGTTAACTTTATGTTACAGTAGTTTTGACTAGCCATATTTAGTAGCTAGAAAAAGAATACTGTAGGAGATAAAAGACAGTTGTTTTTTAGAGATTATTAATTTATCCAGAAAGGTCATTTAATCAGAAAGCATTCTGAGCCCCTAATAGGTTGATGACCCTGGCCTGATGCATTAAACACAGGTGCTGCTTCTCAGGAACTCACAATAGGTGATAGACAGCAGCACCAATTTTATCACAATTTATTCAGTGCAACAGCAGTTTATCATTAGCACATGAGAGGAATGCTATCTGTCATTCTCAGGACCTCCACTGATTCCAAAATAGGGAGGGAGAATCAGAGGGCTATGGAGGGATATTGTAATTTGTTGAGTGTCTATTATATGCTGGCAACTTCATCCATGTTACCTCATTGAATCTTTGCAACAATTCTTAGGTAAATATTTTATTTCCCAGGTGAGGAAAAAGAAGTTCATTCACCAGGTGAATATTTAGTTCAATGTCAGTCAACTAATAATTAGCACAACCAGGACTTGAAATCAAACTGTTATTCTGTGGAATAACTCCATAGTATTCTGTGGAAACACTCAAGGTAAATGGAAATAAGCACAAATAGCAAAGTATGTGTCATTCATGATGTGTGTGTGTGTGTGTGTGTGTGTGTGTATTCTAGTGTTTTTGTTGCCTGGCTTGAGCAATATAATACACGGCCACATAATCTTGAAATCAATATTAAACAATGGCTTCTGCCTCATGGTATTATAAATTTCCCTGTTTTTTGTAAGTTCGTCTTTATGAACAGACATAAGATGGCTTTCCCATTTGTCATACATATTTCCTTCACATTTAGAGGGCTTTACAAAGTACCCTGCTAAAATATAAATAGCCTAGAGATGGTAGTAACTTTAAGTTTTGCTAACACTTCTACTTCCCAGCTTGGGTGTAAGGGCATTTTATTCCGGGGTGTGTTAATAGAAAAAAGTCTATCTCAGGCTCAAATAGGTTTGTTTAACTGATAAACAAAATTAGAGAGGTTTCTTTGTTACTGCAGGACCTTTCAGAGCCTTTAATATGCTAATGGTATTGTGACTTTCCAAAGAGAGAATTTGGTATTCTGCATTTCCCAAGTTTTCTTGACCATGAGGCTCTTTGTGCTTTGAGCACCAATTAACACTCACAGGAATTAGTGTGTGCAGAACAGAACTGAGGCCTTGCTCTATAAAAAATTAGCATCCAAGTAACAGCTTAGAGAGAGCAGAGAAGAGAAACAAAGATGAAAGGACACTGATACAGAAAATAGGAAAGCCCCATGACTGGGTACCTTTTTCATGACTTAGCCAGAACTTCTTGTGGTTATTTCAATGCTGGAAAAATCTTAAATGATATGATCATGTTTAACATGAACAGGAATTATATTCATCTAAATTGTCTAAACCAAATAAATAAACAAAAAAACATCAATAGCTACTGTAAATATTGGTTGAGTTTCCAACTGCTACATCCCTCCTGAATAACACTTTAGTGAGTAATTCATCTTTAGATTATATAAAGATAACCAATCAAGGGCTTATTTGTGGTAAATGGAATATGGGGCCTTGAAATAAACTATGTAGATTTACTGAGTTGACTAAGACTTGTAAAAGTACAAATCATTTGTAGCTTTATTAGCTGTATTGTTCTAGGTCAACCCTGGTTGCATTTCTAGAATCATATTTCAGAAGTATATTATAAAAACTGTCAAAATCTCTATTTTGTAGTCACAGTCAGTTGTCAACTTTCCCACTAAGGTACTATCTCTGTCTGGGGTCCTTCACTGTTTGTCTTTGCTGTAGGACATTCTGTCTGTCCCAATGTTCATCCCACTGATTGCTTCCTGCTCTCAGAGCTAGGGAACTAGTTAACATCACATTCTAAAACTCTCCATCTGCAAGGGCAAAACCCATCATTACAAGGTATCTCTGTCTCTCCAAGTTCATTTGCTATTGTAATTGTTATTGCTATAGTACTTCCTGCTCTTGTCCAGCTACTGCCCTAATGCAAGTAAGTCAGTGAGGTGGGAGCTGCCCTGCCCTGCAATTCCCTTTGAAGCCACTGGAAGATTTCCAAGCATGTGCCTAATGGTATCTTTACCTGGAAATACCTTCTGCTCACAGGGAAAGAAAGCTGCGTGGAAAACTGCCTGAGGATTGTTATATTTAAGAAGGTAACAAGCTCACTTGCCACCGCTTGATAATTATTTTCTTCCACTTATTTTCCAGACTTCCTCAGAAAACCACTTAGCTCTACTCTCTTTAAAGAATTCCTTTTTCCTCCTATTAAATCTATCACTTTTGCAGCAGGTTGATCCCAAAATAGCAGATGGTAAAAATGATCACTGACATTAATTGCAATGAAGCCACCTATTCAGACCAATGACAATCTTGCCTGACTTTCACATATAGTCAGTGATTACAAGTAGATAGTAAGGATGCCTGATCATTTAGCCATCTGATAAAACAGACCTGGAATGTGGCCCAGATGAAAAGTTTTGTAGGACAGAGCAGAAGTTATCCAAGTTTTCCTTCAAGGTCATTCATTTCCTTTTCAGATAATAAACAGGTTTGAATAAGGATTATTTTCCAGGTTAAGCAATCACAGATTGTGACTAGGATAGGTGAAACTTATTTTGGGAACGAGGATAAGAAAAGCACACTTTGGCTGATAGATGTTTCAATTTTCCTGAGAAAAGAAATGCATTGACCAGATTGTAATCACTTTGGTAAATTACATTTCAATGCTGAGTCATCTGCACAGCAGTGAGGTGGTATCTTTCTCTTTGAAAGATAAATTGTAAGGCTGTATTATCCAAATATAATAAACTAGAGGCCCAGTGCATGAAATTTGTGCATGGGGGGGGGGTGTCCCTCAGCCCAGCCTGCACCCTCTCCAATCTGGGATCCCTCTCACAATCCAGGACTGCTGGCTCCCAACTGCTCGCCTGCCTGCCTTCCTGATTGCCCCTAACCGCTTCCACCTACCAGCCTGATCACCCCCTAACCACTCCCCTGCCAGCCTGATGGATGCCTAACTGCTCCCCTGCCAGCCTGTTTGCCCCTAACTACCCTCCCCTGCAGGCCTGGTTCCCCCCAACTGCCTTTCCCTGCAGGCCTGGTCGCCCCCAACTTCCCTCCTCTGCTGGCCTGATCACCCCTAACTGCCCTCCCCTACTGGCCTGATTGCCCACAACTGCCCTCCCTTGCAGGCCTGGTCCCTCCCAACTGCCCTCTCCTGCTGACCATCTTGTGGCAGCCATCTTGTGTCCACATGGGGGCAGGATCTTTGACCACATGGGGGCAGCCATCTTGTGTGTTGGAGTGACAGTCAATTTGCATATTACTCTTTTATTAGATAGGATAGAGGCCTGGTGCACAGGTGGGGGCCAGCTGGTTTGCCCGGAAGGGTGTCCCAGATCAGGGTGGGAGTTCCCTTGGGGCGTAGGGAGGCCTGGGTGAGGGGCCTGTGGTGGTTTGCAGGCTGGCCACACACCCCAGTGACTCAAGCAGAGGCCCTGGTATCTGAGATTTATTTATCTTCTATAATTGAAACTTTGTAGCCTTGAGCAGAGCCAAGCCTCCTGCTTGCTCCATGGTGGCAGCCATTTTTGTTGGGATTTATTTATCTTCTATAATTGAAATTTTGTAGCCTTGAGTGGAGGCCTGGGCCCGCCAGGGTGTGTGGAAAGCTTGGCTTCCTCCATTGGTGGGGAAACCCAAGCCTCCTGCCTGCTCTGTGCCGCAGCCATCTTGGTTGGGGTTAATTTTCATACTTGCTCCTGATTGGCTGGTGGACATGGCTTGTGGGTGTAGTGGAGTGATGGTTAATTTGCATATCACTCTTTTATTAGATAGGATGACTTACGAGGAACTCTGAAAGAAACTTAATGCATGCAGGAAGACTCTTAGCTTTTGCTGTTATCTTTTAAAGAGGAAAATGAGTCCAAAGATCTTAGAAAAAATCTCCAGGAAATATTTTCACAGGAAGTAACATTGCTGTAAATGAAAACCTTGTATCTGACTTCACAAAAATTGTGCAGGTGACCATCAGATGAATGAGAAGGATGCAAAGTGCAAGATGGCATCTCTGAGGCTCAATCGAACTGAATAAAATTGCAACTACTCATCCTCTGTATAAGCTACTTCACTTCACAGTTATATGAAAAGAAGCAGTGAGCTATACTAGGATAGTGGTTCTCAAAGTGTGATTCCCAGACCCCCTGCATCAGCATCATCTGGGTATCTGCTAGAAAAGCTAATAGTAGTGCTGGATCCCAGACCTACCAAATCAGAAACTTCGGTATTGGGGCCCAGCAATCTACACTGTAACAGGACCTTCATGTGACTTTAATCCATGTTATAATTTGGGAACCTTCCTAATCAGAAATTCTGCATATAGGACGCTCTGCAAGTCACCAAATTAGCTGAGTAAACATAGACAAACCCTCTAACTTTTCTGCATTTAATTTCTTATCTGAAAATTCAGGACTGTGGGTTACATGATTTCTGATAGTGTGTGTCTACATTATTACATTAAAATTGAAATTCTACTATAACAGCTCAGCGCTAAAAGCTTAGGCTCTGAAGATAGAAAGCCATATTTTCAAATCCCTACTCTATCCTGATAGCTGTGTCATCTTTCTTATATTTAACCTCTCAAAGCCCCAGTTTTCTCATCTGTAAACTGCAGATATTAATAGTTCTTACATCATAGATTTTTGAGTTAAATGAGATAATGCATGTAGAGTGCTTGGCTTGGCACTCAGTAAAAGATGATTATTGTTACTTGGGAGAAGAGCTCTGAAAAAAAGGTGTTTAATTCTCAAGATTATATAATGAGAAAAAACAAACTTTTGTTTGAAGTTCTATAAGTAAACACTGTATGTTTTAAAACAAACAGGCATGTTTAGCTTAATTTCTTGTGACTAACCAGTTCAGGCTATCAGAAAAGGCAGGGGCACTAAAGACTTCCATTCAAAACACCAAAGGTGCGTTTCCCTCCCCCCCCCCCCCCCCCCCGCCATGTTATTTGGTTAAACTACAATTATTTTAAAATCTGAAGAGAGATTAGGTGAAATTTTGATGGAATAATGATGGTAATTTTTTTTTCCTCTAACAGCTTTATTTTAGTTTGGTCTATGAAAGAACACACAATTGTTTGTTCTGTACAGTATTTGCAAACAGTCAACAAGGAAATCATGCATTAATTGTTCACACGAAAGCATGATGCGGCTCATATTTATCCGTGTTGATCGCGGCACCAGACGGTCTGATTGGGAAAATGCTTGGTAGTAGGAGAGCCAGGGACACAGCAGCTAATAGATGCCTCTTTAATATGAGGTGTTCAGCGTCAGACGGGCTTTGTTGACTGTGTTGCTACACACAATGAATCAGTGTGGGGGCTCTGTGTAGCAGTGCCTAGGCCTCTGTTTTAGTTCTTAATTTCTTTCACAGCATCAAAAGGCTTTTCTATTCAAAAGCTTTTCTCTTTCTTTTACCCCTGAGCCTCTGGAATGGAGGCAGAACTGCAATCTACCAGCAGCAGCCTTTGTTCTGATCTTTCAGGAGGCTGGGGAACAGTGTGAGTCCTTCCTAATTAGCCCATGTACCAATGAAATACCCCTCCAAGCCAGGAGAGGCTGCAATCCCACAGCCCAAGTGGCAGAAAAGGGGGGAAAAGGCCTCTTTAATTAAGGCCCAACAAAACCGGGTAAAAAAATAGTCCTTTGTTCTCTACAAATGTCTTTTTTCAATCCCTGTAAATGCTGGCACATGCTTTTAAATTGTGCCTTCACTTTTGCCAATGTACTACCTCTCTGCTTTGGCTCAAGACTGCAGAAATTATTGTCCAAAGGAGTGTGGGACCCAGCAGCTTTAGGCTATGTCTATGTCTGCATTTCACAAGGGCACAGGCTGTGCACAAACCAGGAGCTGATCATCAGGAGATGGTCTCGGTGTAAAAGGATGCAGAACAGCCACCCCCTCCAGGCTTGGCATTTACACAGGCCGTTCACAAATGTCATTACCCTGCTGATGCCACATATGCATCAATTTTACTATTCCATTGCCTGTCCCTCCTTTATGTCTTTCAACATCAATGCATTTATTTTTTCTTAGATGACCTCTTCAAAGACTAAATACATTCAAGTTAAGGAGCTGGTCTTGAACATGGCACTAATGCATTATTAGCATTCTGTCTCTACCTCTTAGGTATGTCCTAACTTTACCTTACTGTACTTATGGGAATGATCAGGTTTCGCTCTTTTATTTTCAAACTGAAAATACTTTCCCTGTTTTACAAACTATCAGTGTTTCACTGTAAAAAAATTAATGCAGGTAATCATAAGAATTTTAAAAAAAATTATGCAAAATTATACCATTTAGAGATAATTACTGTTAACATTTAGTGTGGGGGATTCGTTCATCTGTATATTTCCATGCAAATTTACACAAATAGAATGTTTTCATTCCCACTCTCTTCACTTGACAATATGTGTAGACATATGTTTAAGTCAGTAAATACAGAGGCCTTTCTAATTGCTGTGTAGTACTAGACTTTGAAGAATACAGAGATTATTATTGAATATAAGTTTTGTATTTGCATCCATTTAATATCTGATTAATTTCCTTTGAGTATCTCATGAACATTAGGAAACTTCAAAATTCCCCCATTTAATGAAGATTATTTTTTTTTTTTTTTGCAGGTAAGAGCCTAGATAGGAATATTCTTGAAACAATGGCATAGTTGCATGTATCTTATATGAGGGGAGACAGGGTGCACACAAGCATAAATGATGTTTTTATTTTTAACTTTCTTTTACACATAATTATTTTTCCAATAAGATAATTGAAGATAATTTACTTCTAGTCAGTGAATCTCAGTGCTTTCTTGAAAGCTATCTTTGTAAAAGTCACAAAATTGTGGGCTTGTTTTAAAAGTAGCCTTTTGCCTGTATAACACCAAACATTTGGTCAATTCACCATGAAGGTAGTCAAACATTGAAATGTTTGGCAGATGTTGTGTTTGAGTTGATCATGACCTAGCCATCAAGTTGACACAGGCTGAGTAAATGACAACATAGAAAAGTAGAACATGTCCTTGAACTATTTTATTTTCTTTCTGAAATGTATCCTAAAATATATATGCCTCTAACATGGACAACATACTTTACAAAAATCATGATATACTGGGGAAAAGACCAGTCTTAAAAACAGACTACTTGAGACCCATTGTCTCTTCTACTCACAGACACTTAATACTCCGTGGCCTCAATGTCATTATCTGTAAAAGGAGGGAAAGGTCTTAAAGGAATATTATAAGAATCAGACACGATAATGTCAATAGCTAGTACTTCACATTTTAATTACATTCAGAAAATATTCTTGGAATACCTACTGTGTTTCAGGCTTTCTGAGAAGAACAAAACCAGTTTCGTTTTTATAGCTATAATAGTGTGGAGGAGGATAAATATTTGTTCTTCTACCCTTCTAAGTTATTCTATCCAGCCTAATAATTAAATTGATATGAAACAGAGTAACAGGAGAAAATATGAAATTTATTCTATATGCACATATACGAGTTTTTTAAAACCATGGGTCCTGAGGATGAATTGGGTAGGTAAGGTTTATATGCCATTTTGACCTCAGACATGGGGAGATGGGGTGTGGTTTGGGACTTCAAAGAGCAGGAAGACAGTTCACATAGAGATAGAAAAGCATATGTTTGGTAAATAAATGTTTGCTGAGCCATCCTTAACAATGGACACAGAGAGGACTTTGATAAAAAAGGCCAAACTATAGTTAAACCTCTTAAATGTCAGAGTTAAAATTCACTCCCAAATCTTTTTCCCATGTTTGGTGTTTTGTTCTTTACACCACCCTTGGTAAAAATCTGGAAACAACATAATAGGTATCTTTAACACTGGACTTACAGATGGTTAGATATTTTCTTCATATGACCATGCCATGAATGAAAATGTGACAGTTAAATGTGAAGGAAGCCAGTGGAGATGTTTCTCTAAATGATGAAGCTGATTTAGACAAACTCATGGTTCTTGGTAACCCAAGGAGCAGTGCTTCTAATCAAGAAAAATATAGATCTTTAGAAGTATACGGAATGCAGTGTGAGGTGAGGTTTGGACAACCACAGACAAATATCAAGCATGCAGATGGAAATGTGGTTGAGAACTTGGGAGCGATGCTTAAGCTAAAGTTATACGATGTGGAAGCCGTGTGTGTGAGGTAGCACCTGGAGCTGTTGGCATGGATGAGGTGACACTGAGGAAACCATCTATGTGTTTTTCTAGAATTAAAGAGAAAGAGAATTCAAGGAAAAGACTTGGAAGAAAACCCAAATTCCAAAGTACAATCAAATAATGTGGGAAAACTGTTGCAAGAGAATGAGGGAGGTTGTGTGAAAGAAAACTGCCCACCATGGGCCTGGCAAGGTGCTGAGTATAATCATACAGTTACATACTCTCACATGCATGAACTTATTTAATTCTCTCAATTACCTTTTGAAGTCAACTTGGGGAAACAGGGCTAGAGAAATGTTGATAATTCACCCACAATTACCTTGCAAGTGGTGGAACTCTCTAGTAAAGATCTGTCTGACTCTAAGGCCCATGCTCAACAAGGTATGTCCATGTGTAGAAATCCAGAGAAAATAAGGGCAAAGGGAAGAAGAAAATGTCAATTTTGAGACCATTGGTACCTTCAAGACATAGATGTCTCAGTTGAAAGACAGGAAAGTATAAGGGTAAAAAGTAGTAGGAAATGAAACAATGGTTCATTGTTTCCTCCTAATGGTCACTTACTTACTCCTAAAAAGTGACTATGCAAAGAAAGAGCTGTGTGTAATTATCAACAAAAATAATTGACTGTCCTTTCATAATTTCAAAACAATTGAGAAAAGTCTTGGAAATAAAGAGTCTGCTGTGGGAAGGAATGATGTCTTGGGGCTCATGTCAGTAATCCATTTAATCTTTATATAAATCTTAAAAAGCATTACCCTTTTATTATTAGTTTCTCTGTCTTACTATTGTTGAAAGACAAACTGAAGCACATTAAAATTGCAAGAGTTTATGTGAGCAAATATAGATTCCAACTGGGAAAGTGATTGGGGCCTTCCAGAGGAAGAAGCTAAAGGGAAAGGCCTCTATGGAGCCAATGCTGAAGCAAAGCAGGGCACTCACTTGGTTGGCTACAGCTTAAGGTTGCCTTATTTAAGAAAGCCTAGCTGGTTATTTGTGATTGGTTGTTCTTAAGTTTCTATTTCTTAACCTGAGCAAATTACAGGAATTGACTTTGGTTTAGGTTTCAGTTTGCTTACATAGGTATTAGAGCCACCTCAGTCTAATGAACTACTTGTTTAAGTACTTTAACCATATTTAAAAGTTCTCTTCCTGATTCCTCTTTTAATAGCAGAATAAACAACTTTCTTTCTTTTAACAATCTTCTTTCTATTAATTCAAATATTCAGCTATAGCCAAAACCGGTTTGGCTCAGTGGATAGAGCGTCGGCCTGTGGACTCAAGGGTCCCAGGTTCGATTCCAGTCAAGGGCATGTACCTTGGTTGCGGGCACATCCCCAGTAGGGGGTGTGCAGGAGGCAGCTGATCGATGTTTCTCGCTCATCGATGTTTCTAACTCTCTATCCCTCTCCCTTCCTCTCTGTAAAAAATCAATAAAATATATTTAAAAAAAAACAAAAACAAATATTCAGCTGTAAGAACCTCTTCTTGAAAAATTTTACATTATTATTCTCATTTAAGCTCCTAAATACTCACCTGATTTTGAAATTCAGGAGCTCCTGCAAGTCTGAGGTTGGTGTTGATGAGGAAAGATTCTAAGAAAGGATATACCCACAGAGTTGATGCTTGCTGCATTGTCAGAGATGGGTTTTGGCGGCTGTGAATCAAGAGCTGGAGATATCTGTCAGTGGGAGTGCAAGCTATGAACAGTAATAATGTGCCTTCCACAGTGTTCTCTGGCACTTTTTTTTTTTTCTCACCAGTAAGTCAGTTACGGGTCAAATTCTATATTGGCAAACAAGGGCCTCAGCAAGCCCCATCCAGCCTGTGTAAGTACAATGGAGCTGGGAGGTCTGAGTTGAAGCCATCCCCAAATACTTCCCCTGGAAGAGTCACTTCATCTGAAGATGTGATGACAGAAGTGTGGCAGAGGCTGTGCAGCTCATGGAGATTACAGACCAATCTTACAATGTGATCTTACAGTAATGGAGCCACCTCCCTACTGCTGAGAGTATGGCAAATGAAACTTTTTCTTATGATGCCAAAGGTAAGGCTGCTAAGCCCTGGCAAGACAGAAAGAGTTGTCACAAGAAAGTTGCCAAGAGAAACATGATGGGGGTGGGGGTACTCCTATGTGAGCAAAGGTATGTGAGCCTATGGCAGAAGGCAAAGAGCCAAAATAGGTTGTGTGCAAGAGGTGCTTGAGTTGAGGGGCCATTTTTTAAGGCACAAAGTTCTCGATGTATTAGGATTAGGTAGACTTGCTAAAAACAGAGTCATCTTTTTTTTAATTGGTTTTAATCAGAGTTAATTTTATCTATTTTTTAATATTAAAAAGTTTTTTTTAAGATTTTATTTTTAGAGCAATTTTGGGGGGTTCAAAGCAATACGAAGGGGAAGATACCGAGATTTTACATAAACCCCTACCTCCACACATGCACAGTCTCCCCTATTATCAACATCCTCCCTCCTCCACCCAGAGTTGCACATTTGTTACAATTACTTAACTTACATTGACAAAGTCCACAGTTTACTTTAGGTTTCACTTTTGGTGTTGTATGTTCTATGGGTTTAGATAACAGATAACGATGTCTGTCTATCATTATAGTATCAAACAGAATAGTTTCACTACCCTAAAAATTCTCTGTGCTCCACCTACTTATCCCTCCCCACCTTCCAACCCCTGGCAACCACTGGTCTTTTCACTGTCTCCATTGTTTTTCTTTTCCAGAATGTCATGTAGTTGGAATCATACGTATGGTAGGTAGCTTTCTCAGATGGGCTTCTTTCACTGAGTGATAAGTATTTAAAGGTTCTCCGTGTCTTTTCATGGCTTGATGGCTCATGCTTTTCTCTGAATAACACTCCATTGTCTGGGTGTACCACAGTTCAGTTTGAGTATCCATTCACCTATTGAATGACATCTTAGTTGCTTCCAACTTTTGGCAATTATAAATAAAGGTGCTATAAACATCTGTGTGCAAGTTTTAGTGTGAAAATCATAGGCTTTTTGAAATTTTGTTTTATGTTTTGTTTGTGTTGTTTGTGTTCCACTTTTGCCTCTCTTACATATGGGCTTTATGTACCTATGTTTCTACGTATTTTTCAAAAACTGAAGAAAACATTTTTCCCAATTCACAATTATAAAGGGGAGACAATCCTATTATTCCTAGATAAAGATGAAAAATGAAAATAAATTTGATTTTCAGCTTCTGATTCAAGTCAAATTGGGTAATGGCTTATTTATTGTATCTTGCTGGCTCTCTTTAAGTTGTGACGCATTTTCTGTAACAAGAGGAAAAGATAAATAGGGCAGCAAGCAGCCTAAGGAAAGCCAAATTGACTTCTTTATTATATTCTGTCAAAGTAGCAATTGATATAAAATGTGCAAAGGCTGTTAGAAGTTTGTGAGAGAAACCAGAATGTATTTTAAGGTAGAATTAGAAATGAGCGAAGAGAAATATTAGTCTTGAAACATTTTGAAAGAGCCATTTTATTATTGTTGTTCTTTCACTGAGATTTTTATGTGAACTGTTAACTCTATTGGCACTTTTCTTTTGACTACTTTAATATAATATAATTCAGTCCTGAAATTTAGAGATGATTCTAGGGCCGCCCTTAGTGGAGCAGCTTGTGGTTCATTTGAAAAGTCTATGTATCTCCTTGGAGACTTTGTGTAACAGGTGCTCAGTAAATGCTTTTTGAACAAATAACTATGTACAAATTTATAAAGCAAGCATGGCTTCATTGAGTGTCACTCAAAATAATTATTGGGGACATTTCACTACCACTTGTATTTCCTTTTCTATCCCTGTTTCTCCCTTTTCCCTTCCCTTCTTTCTTTCCATCCTTTCTTTCTCCCCCACCTTCTTCTTTTAAAGTCTTTTTCTGCTTCCTTATCTACTGTCCTTCCTTTTTTTCCTTTTGCTCCTTCCCTCTTTCTTTCCTTTTCTCCTCCCTTTTCCATTTTGCTTTTATTTTTTTCTAGTCCATGTCTTCCTTTCAAGTGCTTTTTATTCATTTGCTTATAATTTACTTATTGGTCCCTCCAATCGCAATGGACACGGTGCAGTGGTACTACTAAGGGAGTTTATCCAGCTTGCTGGATGGACCACTCAAAATTGTAACTGGGGTGACTGACATTTCCATAGCTGTGTTTGTCTGGAGTGAATTGTGTACAATTGCTCAGTGTGCTAGACATTGAAAGTGTTTGCCTCAATGCATTCTGTAAGCCATTTACATTTGGATAACTATCCACACTAGAATTCTAAAGAGATTATGAAAACTGAAACAATATGGTACAAAAGCATGTTTTACAGAGGCTAAAATTCTACTAATGGCACAGTGTAATCTATTCATTGTATTATAGTCCTGTGTTCTCTAGGGAGTGTCTGAAACCTATGAGATATCTCTGTATCAAAATTTACACTGGTCTCTCAAAATCCCTCTGAAGACATTAGTTGCAAAATAAATCAAGGTCCCCCCTTGTTTTCATTCTGCTTGCAGCAAGTGCTCTGGGAGATTACATTTCTCTGGTTTGAGTCACTCAGACCCTGAGATTAACATTCTCCTGGGAGAGGATAGCAGTGTTGCTGGAGAGCTAGGCCTATGCCTTCTGAATTTCAAAGGGCCGGGAAACAGCTCATAATTTACTCAAGAGCTCACAATCAGGATTACCCCAAAAAGCCCTAGTCCTGCTTCTTTCTATTTTTTTAAATCTTTTTATTGATTTTTTTAGAGAAATAGAGGAAGGGAGAGAGAGATAGAAACATTGATGATAGAGACATCATCATTGATTGGCTGCCTCCTGCACGCCCCCTACTGGGGATCAAGCCCACAACCCAAATTGGGCATGTGCCCCAACTGGAATGAAACTAGTGACCTCTTGTTTCACAGGTCGACTCTCAACCACTGAGCCACATCAGCCAGGCCCTGCTTCTTTCTTACAGTTTCTTTCCTTGTCCTGTCTACCCCTGCTCTTCCTGCCACCACAGAGGGTCTAGCAACAGTAATAAACACTTAAGCTTTGAGTACAATAAATCCAAATTTAATGTCCATAGATTCTGTTACTAAGTGAAACGACATATGATAAAACCCATTCTACCATAGACTAATTGATGTAAGCAAGAGTTCAGTTTCTATGGCATCTCATCTATCCTATATAATAAAAGGCTAATATGCAAATCGACCAAACATAGGAATGACCAGTCACTATGATGTGCACTGAACACCAGGGGGTAGACGCTCAACACAGGAGCTGCCCCCTGGTGGTCAGTGCACTCCCACAGGGGGCGTGCCGCTTAGCCAGAAGCCAGGCTCACTGCTGGCGAGCACATCGGCGGTGGAAGGAGCCTCTCCCACCTCTGCAGCAGTTGGACATTCCCTGAGGGCTCCCAAACTGCGAGAGGGTGCAGGCCAGGCTGAGGGATGCCCCCCCACCAGAGTGCATGAATTTTGTGCACCAGGCCTCTAGTGTTATAATGAAATGACATTATTTAAGGATCTGCTGTACTTAACTTCTTAACTCTCCCACTATCCCTTCTTCTCCTTCCCCAATTTTGTTTCTCAATATTAATTAGCCCAGGGGTGGGCAAACTTTTTGACTCGAGGGCCACAATGGGTTCTTAAACTGGACCGGAGGGCCGGAACAAAAGCATGGATTGAGTGTTTGTGTGAACTAATATAAATTCAAAGTAAACATCATTACATAAAAGGGTACGGTCTTTTTTTTTATTTCAATAGTTTTATTCATTTCAAACATTTTAACAAGAAGAATGTAAACACTAATTATTATAATTTGAAACTTCAAAAAATGGAGGAATCATAGCACAATAACATACCTTATATTGAAGATGGCAAAGGCAAAATAAAATTGCCTAACAAAGGAAAGGTACAAAAGCCTTTCAAATTAAACTTAAATATAATAAAATAATTTAAAACTAAAACAAATAGAAAAGAACAAAATGTGTAAACAGTAAATTAAACATTTTCTTTAGTGCAACTTCCAAATTATGCTCGAGACGTAGATGTAGATGGCAATGTAGACTGGGTTGAAAGGTTTTTGGTCTTTAAAACATCAACTTCAGTGGGAACAGTGTTGTTGGTCTCCTTTTTTAGCTAATGCATCAAAGTCTGGAGTTAGTTTTGTTGTGGCTATTCTCAGGATAGATCTGAGGTGTTCGTCAGTTAAGCTGGATCTGTGAGGGGCTTTGTTGATGTTCATGACGTTAAATGTCTGCTCACAAACATAGGTTGACCCAAACAGCATCAGTATCTTCTGTGCCATCCTCCGGATGTTTGGAAAAGTGGCTTCATTAAGTGAAGCATAAAAGTCTCTTAGTTCAAGAGAGCTGAATTTCTCCTTTAGGACAAAGTCAGACTGAAGATCAATGAGTTCCAGTTGCACCTCTTCTGGTGCTGTTTCAGGGTTTTGTGACAAAGGACAGGCCACCAGCTGAAGTGACTGGTCAATTTTTTCAACATCAGAAAACCGACGACAGAATTCTGCATGCAGGTCATCCAGTGATTTGCTGTATTTCTTCACGTTTTGGATGGTCTCCTTCTGTGTGGCTAGTGTGGCAAAATGAGTGAAGACTTTGTCTGAAATTTGTCTGGAAAAGAAAATCAGCTTCGATTTAAAGGCTTTCACATTAGTGTACGTGTCATGTACATATTCATCTTTTCCCTGTAGCTTCACATTTATCTCATTCAAATGTGAAAATATATCTACAACAAATGCAAAGTCACACAGCCAATTCTTGTCTCTCAGCTCAGTAAATTCGTCAGACTTCCCCTTTAATTTCAAAAATGCACCAATCTCTTCTTTGAGCTCCCACACTCGCACTCGTTGGAAAACTTTGCCCAAACTCAACCAGCGGACACGAGAGTGGTAAAGTAAGTCGTGGTAATCCGCATCAGTTTCCTCCAGAAACTTAATAAACTGACGGTGCTGAAGTCCCTTTGCTCAAATGAAATTAACAAGCTTTACGACTGGATTAACAACATGATTAAGTTGTAATATAGACTTGCACAATGATTCTTGGTGAATAATACAGTGAAGAAAAATAACATCTTGGTTAGGGTTCTCCTCTTTCACTTTATCCTGAATTCTTTTTAGCAGTCCAACATTTTTTCCAGTTAAATTTGGAGATCCATCTGTTGTGACATTAGCAAGTTTACTCCATGGTAGCTTCATTTTCTCGATGACAGTAGACACCCCATCATACAAGTCCTCTCCCCGTGTTTTTCCTTTCAGTGGCTCCATGGCTAAAAACTCCTCCGTAATTTCAAAATTGTCACTAATCCCTCGGATAAAAATTAAGAGCTGAGCAGTGTCCTTTACGTCATTACTTTCACCCAATGCTAGTGAATAAAACTTAAAGAACTCTGCCTTACTATTTAACTTGCTGGCCAAGTCTTCATCAATCAGTTCCACTCGACAAGTCACTGTCCTGCGCGATAAGCTGAGTTTTTCAAACTTGCCTTTGCTCTCTGGGCACAAGAGACCTGCTGTCTCTATCATACATTCTTTCAAAAACTCGCCTTCAGAGAGAGGTTTGCTAGCTTTTGCTAATTTGAATGATAGCATAAAACTTGCTTTGGTAGTTGTCTCTTGAATTGCAGTTTGTCTGTGAAAGACATTTTGCTGAACCTGTAATTTAGCCATCAACCTCTGTGCAGTAGCCTCCCGTTCTTGAGGTGACTGCTTGCTAGCATAGTTGCCATGCTTTGTGGCAAAGTGACGGCTGAGATTGTATTCTTTGAAGACTGCAAATGTTTCCTGGCATAACAGACATACCGGCCTTGATCGGACTTAGGTGAAAAAATATTTTGTTGTCCACTCTCTCTTAAACACTCAGCATTCACTGTCCACTTTCCTTTTCTTTGGTCCACTCATGTTTAATATTGGGCTAAAACCAACAGTACCGTTCTCTTATTAAATTCTTTACTAAAATAAGACAGTAAAGTATAAAAACAAGTGATTAAATTTGCTCTACTATAATATTTTTGGTCTTCTAAAAAATATATATATAACAAAATCATCTGAAAAAGTTCAGACATGGGACAGAGGCACACCCTGACCATAGAGAACAACCCCTTTCCTCCATAGGAAACCTGTGTATCTTTCACACAGGCCCTTTGTTTATGGTAACACACATAGCTGCACATTGCTGTGTCTTCCAGACACACTTGTATGGGAGGTGCTAGGGCAGTGCAAAACATGGGTAACCAGTAGTTACCACTAGCACTTCCGTTACTGGCAAAAAACAGCCACAGTGAACATAGTGTGAAAGAGCCCATTATCAATGTCAGATTGCATCCACTGGACTCTATAAAAACAACCAAGTGCCACTTTTAAATGCCCATTGCAACAGTTTTTCTTATTAAAAGCTGGAAATGGCAGGATATTTATATATATACCCCTACTGTGACAGCCTGGCAGAGCATTACAAAGGAGAAAACCCAGCATCTGGTGATGCCATAAGTACAAGACTTCAGGCTGTCATTACCAGGAAAGGGTTTCATCCAAGTATTAGATATGAACATTTGATTTTCAGTTTTTCATTTGTCCAATTACTTCTGAAACCCTGAAATTAAGCGATTTTGTAATAAAATCTTTAGTTCATCACATTTCTATACAATCTTTTTGTTCAACCCACTGAATTAGGGTTCGTTCACACTAGCCGTGCTGCCGTTGCAGTGTGGTGCAGTACTGCAATGCAGCGCAGCTAGGGTTAATGCAGGGTACACAGGTTTCCATCATGTTTGCATTGATGCTAATGTGCAGTGGTGCATGTTAACACAAATGCCCTGTAGCATGCATTTTTACAGGCGCAAGGGGGAGAAGCAAACGCAGCGCAAAATGCATTTGTTTTGCCGCTAACACATGCTGTTAGTGGCCACGGTAGCGTTACTGATACCGCATCCATATCAGCAAAAAAATGCAGCCGCAGCATGGCTAGTGTGACATGTCCTCTGTGTGTCTTTTTCCCTGCTGCGCGCGTCTGCAGTGGGAAAAAAAACTGCAGTGGATACAAGCCCTAAAAGCTGAAAGTCTTTGTTGTTTTATTAACAAGTCATTGTGATGTACAGAATGTGGGAACAGGAAAAAATTGTGTTTGAGTAGAGCTCTTAATCTTACCTCAGAAAGGCTCTGATATTGTGCTCTCCAGGGGCATGTCTCCCTACATCACCAGGATAACGTGTCTACGCATTCCCAGGGTGATGTCGGGAGACGTGTCCGCGGGCATTACAAGGAGCCTCTGGAAGATTGAGAGGTTGTTCCTTCTACTGAATGGGTGGATATAAATCCGCCCATTCAGAAGAAGGAGCTGCGGCCATGTTTCCTGACTTTGCCATGTTAACACTGCTGCTGGTGAAGGAGCGGAGGGGAGAGCAAAAGAACCCTCTGCTCTTTCGGCTCCGCGGCCGGATAGAACAGCCAAACGGGCCGAATCCGGCCCGCGGGCCGTAGTTTGCCCACGGCTGAATTAGCCACAACGTGAACTGAAGTCTAATTTTTATAATAGAATCTATGTTCATTCTTTTTCATTTGAAATTGGGTGTTTTATATTTGCCTTTCTCAGAAAATATCAAGCCAATTTGTACTTATGTTGGGAACACAATTTATCACTCTTCTGAGATTAAATCTTCCCTTTCTCTTACAGCCCTAATCAGTAATTCTAGATAGGAAAAAAAAAAATCACACTCATGGAATAATCTGACCAGTGCTGTCCAGTAGAATTTTCTGTGATTATAAAAATGCTCTATATCTACATTGCTTAATTCAATAGTCACTAGCCAGTTATGTGTGACTAATGACCACAGCATATAAACTTTTGCGATTTTTCCCCTTTTTTTTTTCCTTGTGAAATAAATTACTGATAAAGAAGGAAAAACATAATATATATACTTCAGAGAGGAAGGGAGAGAGAGAGAGAGAGAGAAAGAGAGAGAGAGAGAGAGAGAGAGATCAATGATGAGAATCATTGATCAGCTGCCTCCTGCACGCCCCCTACTGGGGATCGAGCCTACAACCCAGGCTTATGCCCTTTACTGTAATTGAACCTGGGACCCTTCAGTCCACAGGCCAATGCTCTATCCACTGAGCCAAACTGGCTAGGGCCATATTTCTAGATAGAAAAAAATATTGATAAATCTACCTTTCAGTGGCACTCGGTGCAGTGGGAACATCCAAGAATGATATTTTTTAATAAGGGGTTTCTACTAGAACTTGATGACTAAAGAAATAATAACCAGCAGAAAATAGAGGCGTGACAAGCTGAGTTATTACAGAGTTCAGAAAATAGGTCTACCTATCAGTTAGTTTAGATTGATAATTTTAAAAATTCAGCAGAGTTCAATAGTTTATGTTCAACTGTTATTTTGCTAAATTTAATCAAATCAACTTGTGTATATGAAACCAAATTAGAATTGGTGGAAACCTTGTTCATTTTGTAAATAATAATAATACATGGCAGAGCAACTTGGTGAGCACATTTTCCATAATGCAATACATGTCTGAGACTCAGTAAGTGGCACAAAGTGACAGAACTGACAGAGATGTCAATACTCTGTAATTGGTCCCTCCCCCGAACTGAATCCAGTGTAAGTACAAAGGCATTTCTGACGATTCTGGAAGTTGATTTCCCCCCACTGAGCATGTATTACTGAAATTTCAAGGATGTGCTTCAGGAAACACCAAAGTCTAGCGATGCTTTGATTGTAGGGTGGATATGCTCATGGTGTCCATTAAACAAACTACTTATAAAAAGGGGTATCACTCATTTTTAACATTCAGACTCTTCAAAATAATGGGGGAAATTGAAATGGAAAGCCTTAATGGATTAATATTTTATGAGCCTATCTATAAGCTCTAGTTTCTCTTTATGAGGTGGTTGGGATGACTGTGGATACTGTGAAGAGAGATGGAGGTTAAAACTAGCTAGACTTAAGTTGTGGCTGGGGGAATAGGGTAGACAGGGGCAAGTCATTTGACCTTCTCAGTACTCAATTTCCTCATTTGTAAAATACGAAGTATACTAAATTATTGGTCCATGCATTTGTACATTTTATTGTCCAGTAGCAGTTTGTATACATGTTAGATAGCATCAGGGTTGCCAACTTTTCATTTTGCCAGGGAGAGACATTAAAAAAAAAATGCATCTCATCTCACTATAATTTCACAAAGAGTAGGAAATTTTAGCACCAAAAAAAAAAAAAAAATGCAATTAAACCTAGCTTTATGGAGTAATTATTTCTTTCTGTAGTAATTACTTTCCTTAGACTTTATTCCTGACCAATGTGGGTCTTTGGAACAGATTGTGAACCCCTGGAATTTTCACAGCCCTGATGGTTTTTACTCATTGACCAAAAACAACTTTTAGGTAGAACTAATTTCCGAACTCTGCATTGCTTAATGTTGATTCCTCACCTATTTTCTGCTGTTTATGATTTCTTTATTCACCAAGTTCTAAAGGAAAACCCATATTGAGAAATACTAGTGCACTGGGTTTCACTGGGAGGTAGATTTACTCTTTTATTTTTTAACCTATTTTTATTTACTAAACTTTTTAACCTATTTTTATTTATTAAACTTTTATTTGACTAAAACAACAACAACAAAAATTTATGCTCATTTCATGTGCTCAATTGTTATGTGTAGCTAGTGACCACTATGGTGTGGACAATACAGAAATCCAACTTTTTAAATTTATTTGTATTTATTTATTTATTTACTTATTTATTTTTACCTAGAATCACTGACTAGGGAGTTTAAGAGGGAGGGGAGAATTCAAATTTGGGATATTTATCAACTGAATCCCCATATAAGTCTAAAGTAGCTCAAGTTTTTGTTTAGAGGATTTTTCTGAACCTAGATCTTTATGGCCCTGCTTGGCTTTAGTGTCCTAGCTTCTTTCTGCTTAAACAGAAAGAACAAGGCCAAACATGCTTTAGGATTTTGGTTCTTTGAAATCCAGATTTAGATCCAGTTCCATGTTCCAATATTTTATGGGAGTAAAGACTATTTGGCAGCAGCTGGTGTGTTTGGAACTCCCTGCTCTCCTCCTTGCAGCCCTCCTCCCTGGCTGCCTCCTCACCCAGGCTCCATTTACTCCATCTCACAGATGAGAGAAGCCCGCCAAAAGGCCTCAGCTAGGCTCCATCTGCTCACTACCTAATCTCTATTTAAATCGAGCTAAGTACACACTTTTCCTGGGAGAACTGGGCACCGTTCTGGAGTGGGGTTGTATGGAAACATCTCCACTCACATCTTCTGCAGCATTTGTTCCTGGAGTTTGTTATTCTGTACAGTCTTTTCAGACCATGCTTTAATTAATTAGCACTGCAGCTTTCGCTTATTCTTAAAATGATTATCTCTCCAGCACAAAAAGAAAAGCAAAGCTTGTGGTTATTTGGGTAATTTAGTCGGTGGAGTCAGTCTCAACAGATAATTAAAGCTTCTTTTTAAAAGAAATAATTCAGAGAATGAATTACTCTGTTATGTTACCTTCACTGATCCCTTCAACCAGATAGTGGGCGCTCCATCCAGTGCTGTCTGGAAAAAAGGATTTCTACTTTTGTATTGCCTTTACCACCCAGCCTTCCCATCCTGCCCATCCCTCAATTCCCGGCACCCCCTCCCACTAAAAAACTCAAGGAAAGTGAAACCAATGTCACCGGTTGTTTCAATGATTAATCTGAAACCTGACACTATTTTCCTGGAAATTATGCAGTACTCTCCCATTCTAAATGGATAGGATGGGAAGTGTGTCAAATCAAAATCGAAGCGTATTTAGCCATTTTCAGGAAGCAACACTCAGGACTAATAACTAATGGATCTTGAAGTTCAATTTTCAATGTATTTATTAATCACAAAATGTTTAACAGAAGGTCATGCATACACATGTGTGTGTGACTTGTTTTTCTTCACAGATTTCTCATGACAGCCTCTTCTGGTCATGGGAAGACAGAAAGAGGTCTTAGTGGTTACAATGCAGTATCATGAGAAGTTCCCCCCCCCCATTTTTTTTTTTTTACTTAAGTATTTTTTACTAAGGTATTTTAGGGAGCACTGGCACATTTGTGTATATCGGGCCCATTTTACTTCTTAGTTTTTTAGTTTCGTAGGGTTTTGTTTTTTTTTAATTCCTTCTCTACATGTAGTTTGCTAGTCCGATCCCCAACCAGCTATTCATATATTCATCAGCTATTTTAGAGAACTGTTCTATTTAAATCTTGTACTTTTTACATTTAGTACTCCTGTTCAGAGACCAGAGCAGTGGTCCTGGGTATTGTCTCCAGCTATCCACCCGCAGCAGCTTCAAATATTCTCCTGCAGTGGCCTTAATGCCACTGTGGAAAGGGTGCCTCATCTACTTACCCACATCATGTCTCAATTTCAGGTTGTAGATATAAACAAAGATATTGCTCCCTGTGTTTTATTTACTATTAGAAGAATCATGTTTAATCACAAGATCAATCATTCTTTCTTTAAAAAATGTTTTTATTGATTTCAGAGAGAGGAAGAGAAACATAGAAACATCAATGATGAGAGAGAATCATTGATTGGCTGCCTCCTGTGCACCCCCTACAGGGGATTGAGCCTGCAACCTAGACATGTGACCTGACTGGGAATCGAACCGTGACTTCCTAATTCATAGGTCAATGCTCAACCGTTGAGCCACACCGGCCGGGCTATTCTTTACACCTAAATACTCTCTCCAGCACAGAAAAAAGTATAAACTTCATAGTCAATCAGAGGACTTGCTCCATTTTCTAGCTGCAAGACATTGGATGGATTAATTATCCTCTCTGACCTGAAGATATATATTTTAAAAAACCCCACATAATTTATAATTTATAAAGTTATGATTGAATTAAAGGAGATAGTTTTCTTCGAGGACAAGGACTGTCTTTTTCATTTTGGTATCTCCTGCACCTAGTACATTGCTGGGAAGAGAGTAGGCACTCATTGAAATGAATGAATAAGCATAAGTGGAAGGATAGAGGACTGAATTAGTGAATGGATGTGAAGATGCTTCATAGAGGAAAGTTTTGTTTTTATTTATTTTATTAAAACAAAAAGGGAAACTTTAGAATACAAAACTGAAAGTCTTATGTAGAAACCAAAGGTCGCTGTGGTTTTCACCACTTTTGTTTTCTAATTAAAACCTAGAAGCTGGAGTCTAAATAGCAAAAAAAGTTTTTTTTTTCACAACATTTCTTAACTTAGCAATAATGTCAAAACAACAATAGCAATAATAATAATAATAGCAAACACTGGCAGAGCTCTTACAATGTGCTAGGCACTATGCTAAGTACTTTATGTGCTTTATTTCACCTTAGCTTCAAAAATGACCCTCAGAGTAGGTGCAGATATTTTGCTTAGATACCAAAAGAAAAAGTAACATAACCAAGGCCACACATCCAGTATATGGCCAGGCCACTGTTGAAACACTATCTCCTTTTGATTAGTTCAAAGTCGCATTGTAATATATAATCTTTGATTTATTGGTCTCAGTTTCTTGATGGAAGCTACAGGAGAGCATAGACCATGACCTATTCAACTTCAAGTTCTCAGAATCTAGGCTGTGCCTGGCTCACAGTAGGTACTTGAATGTTGAATGAATTAATTGATCATTCAGCTGATAGTATACATAAACTTTGTTTTCAGGCACCCCAGACTTTACTATAATGAATGCTCTCTTCCCTTCACTTCCCCCCTCATTGGATTACCCCAGCTCACCATTCATTGCCCTCCACCTTGCCCTTCAGACAATCACACTTGTTGTTCTTCTGGCAAGGTCAATTTTGGAAATCTCCCATGCAATCTAAGTTATGGGAGAAAAGAAACCTATAGTGTATCTCACTCTGAAATTATAGACACTGTCCAATATTTTCTTTATTTTTTAATGCTTCATTTTTAAGTTTCAAGTAAGAGTACATGAGATAAAGTCTCATGTTAAGAACTGCTTTGGGATCTTGATTTATGATATATGTGTTTGAGGTTTATGTGATCATAGGAAATATTTTATCTTTGGTGAATTAACAAACAGAACTATTACATTACATTTAGATCAGAATCAGCATCCTTCTTTCTAGGGATCTAACCTATAAACTGGAGAAGGAATTGTGACTTTGGGGGTGGGAGTGGGGAGACAGCTTGAATTTGTCATTTTAATTTACATGGTTTGGTATAGTGTGTATAGATAGTAATTTTGGCATTAAATTCTGAAAATTTCAACATCACAAATTTTCCATTGTTACTTTTCCCCCAGGACAACTTTAATATAAATCTGAAGTCTAACTTTTACTGAAGTCCAATAATTTTTTGAGAGTGAATGAAACAGATACCATTTTCCCTAAAATGGTTGTCATGTTTCTGGCATGTTTCTTTAATTTGCTTACTATCTTTTCTGACACTTTGTTGTTTCCCACTGCACAGCGCACACTGAAGAGCTTACAGACCTTAGCTGGAATTTCTTCTTGTAGGCAATGCCAGCTGCTGTCTTGTCTTTTATCCAAGGGATCTTTATTATTGGGAAGGTACGGGGTAAGGATCTATCTTTAAGTCAGTATCCAAGTGGACCTGCCCACTATTCCCCAGAATTAAGCAAATATGTCCACCCAGTGTCAGACAGAACTGGCCTGGGGTAGACCTCCCCCTTAGAATTGCAGCAAAATAACCAGTTGTCCAACTATTCATAAGCTTCTGGGCTGGGTTAGGTGTGATTCTGTCTTGAGAAAAGATGAATTTAAATGTTCTGTCAAGTTTCTTCTGAATTTAAGATTTGTTACCGGTGAGACAATGAGACCACAGTTCTTGTCTTTTTGAAGGAAAGATTTAAATCAAGAGACAAAATGTAGAAAAGCAAGCAAGAATTTATTGACTGCAGCAAAACACACATAGGACCGTGAAATAAGGAAAGGCATAGAAAAAGCCACAGAAGAGCTAAGGCTGGGCTGCTTTGGCTCACTGAAAAGTCAGAAAAAAGGGGGCCTTAGAGATAGGCTCAGGGGGATCAGCTAGGATGAGCTGCCACTGCCCATTGCTCCCCTTATTGCAAGTCCTGGGGAAAGGTCCCTTGGAGTTTAGGAGATGTATGCCTGTGGGGTAAGGAGAGAAGGAGGGGAATGGCACAGACATGCTCCCTGAAGGGAGAGCACGCCTTTAATTTTTTTTTTTAATACAGCAGTCTCCCCTTAAACATGGTTTTACTTTACATGGTTTTAATTATCTCTGGTCAAGCATGGTCTGAAAATATTAAATGAAAATTTTCAGAAATAAATGTTTAATAAGTTTTAATTGCACACCATTCTGAATACCGTACTTCATCTCATCATATAGGCATTGTATCATCTCACATCATCACAAGAAGGATGAGAATAATACAAGATATTTTGAAAGAGAGAGAGGGAGAGAGAGACCATATTGACATAACTTTTATTATACTGCAGTATTGTTCTATTTTATTATTAGTTATTATTGTTAAGCTTTTACTGTGCCTGATTTACAAATTAAACTTTATCATAGGTGTGCATGCTTAGGAAAAAACATAGTATAGTCGTGGTTTCAGGCATCCACTAGGAGACTTGGAATATATTTCTCCATGGATAAGGGGAGACTACTGTACCTAGATTAAGCAATATCCTTGTTGGATGCCCTTCAATTTTGCCCCTTGAATGCTGTGTTCTATTAACCATCTCCATAGCTCTCCCAGATCCAGCTTTCCTAGCTGTCCTTCCAACCTCTCTGATCATTATAAAATTGTGCCCACCTGGCTTCGTCTGGTTAAGCACTGCCACCTATCCCCTATTATTTCTGGGACCTTATCATCCTCACTGCTATCAGGAGGCTAAGTTCAAGAAGCCAAGTTCTTATTCTCTTCAGTCCAGGTCAATAGAGAATAACTGTCACTGAGCATCTCAGTGATGCGGATGCCACTCTCATCAATGGTGTTTTTTGTGTTTGTTTTTTTTCATTTAAAACAGGGGTGGGCAAACTTTTTGACTCGAGGGCCACAATGGGATCTTAAACTGGACCGGAGGGCCGGAACAAAAGCATGGATGGAGTGTTTGTGTGAACTAATATAAATTCAAAGTAAAGGAGCGGAGGGGAGAGCAAGAGAACCCTCCGCTCTTTCGGCTCCGCGGGCCGGATAGAACAGCCAAATGGGCTGGATCCTGCCCGCGGGCCGTAGTTTGCCCACGGCTGATTTAAAATCACTTTATTTTTTTTAGTACACCAGAAATAAAATATCTTCTTTAAAAGTCTTTAGAACATTGCTGATTCTTCCTGGGCGTTTTTCAAACTCAGTCAAGGAATATACAAAGTAAAACCCTGCAATGTCAAAAATATGTTTACAGTTGTGAGTAAGCAAAACACGGAGTTTATTCTTGTATTGTTGTCTTATTTTCTTTCTTTATTGATTAAGGTATTACATATGTGTCCTTAACCCCCTATTGCAGGCCCCCCCCGCTCATGTCCTCACCTCCCTAGTGTCTGTGTCCATTGGTTATGCTTATATGTATGCATACAAGTCATTTGGTTGATTTCTCCCCCTTACCCCAACCCTCCCCTTCACCAATGCATTTTTAATCACTGTGATAAATGGGGTATATCCAGCCTTACCTACTGTATCCAGTCTAGCAAGCCAGTTTCCTGAGCCTTTCAAGACCTTCTTTCACTGTAAGTCATGGCAGTTGTAACAGTTCCACTGTCTCCTAGCTTTCAGGAGCCAGCCTATCTGCACATTTGCCCAGCCTCTTGGGTTCCTTGACAGAGTATTAACATCTATATCATGGGACAGAGCTACCATATTGACAGAGTTTTCTTTTTCTAACTTTATGTTCTAATGCGCCCCTGATCAAGATCTTCAGTCCCTTACACACACCCCTGGCTAGATTCTGCAGCTTTTTTGTGGTATAGTCCCTTCCCTCTTCAAGCATACTCAGAGCTTTCTCACTTATATTATGTTTTTATTTAACCACATTTATTCTGTGTCCAGAGAGTGGTGGTGGTGGGAATACATTGTGAAGGAAGTTTACTAATATGTTGTCTTGTGAGGCAGTGCCTTCACCATTATCTAGAAGCAAGGAGGAGAAAAAAATAGCTTTTCATAGAGTGGAGTGGGCCACTTCTGTGGAACCAGAATATACAAAGGGATCTGAGGATTCAAAAATTTTAATGCATTGACCCACATGTCCGCATTCCAGTTTCAGGGTTCCACTCTTTGTCGACACCCTGAACTTGATTTAGTCAAGTTACTGAGATTAAGAATTCAACTTTCTCCAGATTCTTCTACTCTTATAGTTCAGTTATAAACCTAATTCTCCCCTTTCTCTGCCCTCCAGTTGCAGATGAGAGTTTATTCACTGACAAGAACCTTAGCTTTCACACTTCTCCTTAAATTGTTTATTCATTATCCTCAGCCTATCATTTTTTGCCTCCATTGAATCAGTTGCCCTCAGCAACAGGTCTCTAATTTCATTGTTCTTTAATAACCACTACTCCAAACTGACCCAAGGCCAGGGACACTGTACAATCCTGTCCACCATTACTCCATTCTAGTTCACCAGGTGTAAAAGTTGTCACAGTAGTACCACTACAGTATGCCAGGGCTAACATTACTTTACTGACTGCCTAATGATGGGGTATATCATCCTGCTCCAAAGTGACCTTTTATTTTCTGCTTCCTATTACTATACCTGGTACTGTAATGCATATCAGATTCCTTGGCGAACAGACTCTTACACAGAGAGACTTGCATTAATAAAATTCACTGAAGATTCCTATCAGGAGCAATACCTGAGGGTAAGTGAATGAAGTAGGACTGAGCAGAGAGAGGAGGCAAATTGTGATCCAGTCACTTCATAAGCCTCAGATGGACCCAGAGTAAGCTCTGGATGTAGGACAGTTCTTCATATTTGCCTCACCTTAAGGCAAAACACCAGTGACTTTACACTCTTACTTCAACCAGCTGCTCGTAGGAAATGTATTTGACCATAGGCAAGGAAACCTCTTCAACAGGAAACATTTATGAGAGAGTCAGTATCCAACACTCCTAGCAGATGGGAGAATGAAGGGAAGTCTTGAGGGGGATCTAATATCATCCACTTAAGGATTCCTTAGATAGCTTCTAGATTCCTTTAGATAGGCAATATTTATTGTATATTATGTACAATACTAGAGGCCCAGTGCACGAATTCATGCACAGGTGGGGTCCCTTGGCCTGCAGGCAATTAGGGCCAATCGTGGCCATCTCACTCAGTCCCGATTGGGCCGATCGTGGTGGCTGGCCTAGGGGAGGGACCACAGGAGGTTGGCCAGCCACAGGGGGTTGGCTATGGGAGTGCTCTGACCACCAGAGGGCAGCTCCTGTGTTGAGCCTCTGCCCCCTGGTGGTCATTGTGCATCATAGCTACCGGCTGGTTGTCCAGTCATAACAGTCACTTAGGCTTTTATGTATGTACTAGGGGCTCAGTGCATGAATTCATGCACCTTGAAAGGAACTGTAGGCCGCAAGGCTGCGGTGGGCACCAGAGCGGGTCTCGGCCCATCCTCCACACCTCTGCCCAGCCCCTCCTGCTGTGGCCCCCAGTCCCCTGTCTGATGGCAGCCCCACTCATGCTGCCACTGCTCCCACACACTGATAGCGCCGGCTCCACTTCACCCGCTGACAGCGCAGAGCGATTGGGGCCGGCACCAGCAGCGGGTGGGAGGGGGCTGGCCCTGTCAGTGGGTGCAAGCAGTGGCTGCTACCCCAATTGCCCCTCAGGAGTAGGGGGTGGTGGAGAAGCCCCTCAGGAGCAGGGGGAGGTGGAGATGCCCTCAGGGGCGATTGGGCCAGCAGCCACTGCTCACACCTGCTGAAAGCACTGAGTGATCGGGACTGGCACCAGGTGCCGGCAACGGGCATGAGTGGTGGCTCCAGTGCCAGCAGTGGGTGTGAGCGCCAGGTGGGATCACAGCATGCAGGAGCAAAGAATTTTCAGTAACCACTAGAGGCTCACCCCGATGACAGAGATCGGCGCCCCACCTTGGTCTGGCGCCCCCGCTCACCAGCTCCACCATTCTGCCACTGCTGACTCCCGCCATGTTCCACACACACCCCCTGGTGGTCAGTGCATATCATAGAGACCGGTTGTTCGGTTGTTCTGCAGTTCAGTCTATTTGCATATTAACCTTTTATTATATAGGATAGATGTCTCATTCATATTGTATATAATATAAATGTAATTAACTCAATGAATGTGGGTGGAATGGAGAGGGAAGGAATCAACTACACAATGGAGATAAAGCTTAGGGATCTAGATATCTTGGGCTGGACAGGCCATTGTGACTTGTACTTTGTAGATATCCAATAAGCATTTGAATGAATGAGCTTAAATTTAGAGGAGAAGTAAGGGTTAAAGCAATAATTTAGGGGTCCTCAAAATGTACATGTTGTTTGACTTCTTTTTCCTTACTAACAGAACTCTAATTTTAAAAATAAAACAAACCATATTTCCCAGGGTCCTTTGCAGACAGATGCAGGAAGAGGCCACGAAATGGATATCCAGTGTGAATGGATATCCATTTTTTTTTTCCCCAGGCCATGAAGTTGGTGAAATCACTGGGGATGTAGGAGTAATCAACATTTGAAATGCAGCAGAGCAGCACACTAAGAGTTAAAATGTGTTCATTGAATGTGGTATTTAGCAATCTATGTAGTTTAATGCCCCGTTAGAGAAAGCAATTAAAAAATTCTTATTAACACATTCTTAATATTGAATTGACCATAAAGATTCATTCATTCAACAAATAATTATTGAACACCAAGCAAATACAAGGCACTATATGTACAATGATAATCAAAACAGACTGAGAGTGGAGAGTTCCATAATTTACAAAGATACTGGCTTTTAATGAAAATGTGAACAATTACAGCTTTGGGTTATTGAAATGTCTATGTTAAAATTCCATTATGAAGTTCTTTAAACAAGGACCATCATAGAGCCTACATTACACAAATATTTATTCTTATTCTTTTATACATTATGAAAACCCAACTATTTAACCCACATTACAGATGTTGGAAGCAGCCATGGAGTAGAACTTATGGTTGTGTCTTAAGGAGAGAACTCTGAAATTGGGTGACATGTTGACTACACGCACTCAACCAGATGTGATTGAGCTTGTGCTACTCTATCCATGTTGTGTGAATGATTGAAATAATAGAGAAGAGGGCTTGAATCAAAGAACATATCTACAAGTGTAAATGAGAGCAATAGGGGAATACCTAAAAGTCATTTTGAAATGAAATAAATAGGCAACCATCAAGATGCATGTGAAACCTTCTAATTTTTATCCATTTTCATACATTTATATAATATGTAAATAGATAATGGGCAGGTTTGAAAATCCAAATGCATAGCTAATGGAATATCACAACAGTTTATCCTCATTTTGGCAATTATTGGAATTCACCTATGGTTCATGGTAAAAAACACTTCATGGTCTAGGCTTAGTCACCCCGTCTCATTACAACTTCTTTACCAAAGTCATATCCCACTTCAAGGGGATTGGTTTGCTGGGCTTGAACTCTTTGACAGTGTGAATGGATATCCATTTTTTTCCCAGGCCACCACAATACTACAGTTCAGTAACACTGTCAATTTAGAGGTGGTTACAAAGCAAGTCAAAGCAACAATAGAAACTGGTTATTACAGGAAGAGAAATGAAAGGGGTTGGAAAGATTTAAAAACCATGGGCCAGAAAATATATATTATTTGCAACCTGGATTTGCTAGCTAATAGATTGGAGTGGACGTGAGAAGGGGTGATGACAAAGAAAGGTAAAAGCATTTCAACTACTTCAAAGCAGCTATTTGAGAAAGGTGATAGAGAATTCTTTCTGTTAAAGTTTTTCAGTTATAATTTCTAACTAACCCTTTTAACTCAACAAGAGCTTTCCCAAAGGGTTTTACAGAATACAAATATGTTTCACAAGTTTTGAAAGATTATATTTTTTCTCAGGACATTTTGTTGTTATTGTTATCGACATATATAGAAAGTACAGAGTCAAGAAAAATTACAATAGAATAACTTTGCTAATCAACGTTGACCCTTTAGACATGTTTCATTTAGTATCTACAGGAAAGTTTTATTGAGCACTGGTCATATACAAAGTAGTAAGACATACTCAAGGAGGGAAAAATAAAATACAGTCTGACATATTCAACCCAAATACATGACAAATATAAGGCATATAGATTATAAGAATAACATACTGTGCATATAAATGACAAAAGTCAGTATAGATTGATCCACATTTTTAAATGTACTGTCTTAACACATTTATCAAAGAGATTTCTTTAAGATAAAATTGGTAAAATACCTATGTTTAAGCATATTAAGTTTAGATTTGTGCTTGTTTGAGAGAGTTTAGGGATGCATCAGTGGTAAGTCCATAGAAAAACAAGTAGGCACCCAGGTAGTATGGCTCAGTGGTTGAGCATCAACCTATGAACCACGAGGTCTCAAGTCCCTGTTAGGATTGTGGGCTGAGTCTCCAGTGAGAGGTGTGCAGGAGGCAGCCAATCAATGATTCTCTCTCATCATTGACATTTCTCTCTCTCTCCTTTTCTCTCTGAAATATATATATATATATATACACACACTAATAAAAGAGAAATATGAAAATTGACTGTACCTCCGAGATGCCCAATCAGGAGTGAGTATGCAAATTAATCCAACAAAGATGGCAGGTTAATTTGCATACACAGGCATGGAGTGGCCAGGCAGGGCGGGACACCTGCTATGAGGGGGAGGGTGGGGGGCGGAGGGAGCTACAGGAGCGCTCACTCCTGCTGTAGTGGAGAAGACTGTAGGCTCTGGCCAGAGCGAAGACTGAAGGTGGTGGCCAGAGTGAAGGCCTGGGTCCCAGGTGCTAGAGGAAAACTGGTGCCGGCAGCCAGGGGAAGGAAGGCCTATTGCACGAATCTTCGTGCAACAGGCTTCTAATATATATATATATATATATATATATATATATATATATATATATATGTATATATATATATATACACACACACACACACACACACACACATATATATATATATACACACACACATATATATATGAAAAATAAGCAGGCAAACAAACAAAAAACACAATTATTAAGTTTAGGGAAAACAAAAAGGGTTTCAGGAAAGGAAAACTACTCATAGAGTCCCACATTGCTCAGATGAATATTGTGTACATACAGTGATAAAAATACTGAATACTGATCTAGTAAAAATACTCTGCAACTATATCTGTAGGATGGGAAGAAAATAAAGGTTTATACGTGTGTATATGTGTGTATGTGTGCATACATGAACATATGCACCGAGTGGGGGCTAATAAATCATTCCTACAGTGAAATGAAAAATAACAATTTAAGCATAAAGAAACATAACTATGAATACAAACATAAATAGTTAAAAGTTTTGTGAATGGTGGCTTCTGGAGAGCAGGAAATGTGATGGAGTATGGTGTTGGGGGATGCTACTTCCTCAACAACTTCTGGAAAATAATTTGACTCTTTAAAATGTGTAAGTGTTAATTTTGATTAAAAAATAACTTAAATCTAACAATTCATGTTTCTTACAGCATGCAATAAAAATATCTATGTTATATATGTATTTAAGAGCTCTTTAAGGATTAATTACAATTAATAATTCTTATTTCTGAAGAGTGAAATTATAGCCATGGGGAAAAGATGAGCAGGACTTTTATACATTTCAATAGATTTTATTGTTTTAAATGAGCGTATATTATTGTATAGAGGTTGACTTTCTATATCAATAAAAATCTATGTAAATTAAAAATGGAACTAAAACATACTGAAAATTAGTCTGACCACTGTTACACAGTGATTAAATTGTCGGCCAACACACTAAAGAGTAGAAGGTTTGATTCCTGGCCTTGGTCAGGGCATGTGAGGAAGGCAACCAATCAATGTGTCTCTCTCACATCGATGTTTCTCTCTCTCTCTTTCTCTGTCTCCCGCTCCCTCCCTTCCTTCCACTCTGAAATAAATAAATAAACAAATAAATACATCTTACTGCAAATTAAATAATAATTTCATTAATACTATATCTAGTTTGTACACAATCTTAAGCAATGTGCATGGGTTTTTAAACTCAAACAAATGAGCTGAATTATCCATTTATTATTTGGAGACTTTGGTTTGGGAAAGATATAACTGTGATGCATAGGAACAAAGTCTGATCAAGTGGCATATTTGACAAGGTTAAGTGAGATTACTGCACATTTTAAAATGCAGAATGAATGCATGTATTAATTATAACACCTGAAAGATGTTCGTAAATAGTAACCCATAAGTGGGCAAATGGCTCCCAAGAGATATGATCTTTTTTAAGATGACTCAGGATCACTTGAAACATAATTCCAGAATTGATTATCATTCTAATAGCTAACCAATACTACGCTTGATGGGTCTTGGAATAAAGTGTAGTATTGAAATGAAGCTCAACCTCCTTGAGTCAAGATGAACTGTTGTAAAGGGAAGCATATGTGGTTAGCTACATTGGTCAGAAAACGGAGGATAGCCAAGTTTCTTTCTTTGATCCCCAAGTGGGCGGCCTGGCTTTGTTCTGTGCCTCAGCCACAAACTGTACTTCCAAACCCAAAAGGCTCAGAACAGCATGCCTTTGGCCACAAAGAGGATTAGACAGAGGAGTGTGGTTAATCCATGCAAATCTATCCTACAAAGAGTTCAAATAACGTTCCAGTGTGTTAGGTAACTGGCAACGTTTTATAAATAGACAACAAATTACTATTTAAACATAGTATTTAGCATATCAGAAGTAGAAGAAACCTATAGGTCACTTCACTCACCCCACTGCATTGTGCAGAACTTTTCTCTACAGCATCCCTGGAGAAAGTTCTTTAGTCCCTACTTGATCATTTCCAGTGGTTAAGGGGATGGGAATGCTTTTCATTGCATTGTTGTCATCATGTCAAATGGCTACTCATTGCAGCGTTGGGCAATGATAGTTGTTCAAAGTCCCTCCTGTTGATAGACGCATTGATCCCAGGTTTGTTCTCTGGTAGAATACTGAACAATTTTAACCTTTCCCTGAATTGCGTATACTAGTAGACAGTCTATGTCCTACCTTTTCTATTCCCGACAAAGCAGTTTCTTTAACCATTTGTTCGAAGCCCAGCTTTTTGTATTCTTTCATATTCTTATGAACCAAGTATGGTCCAGATTGTCAACATATTTTATTCAGACCTGAATACAAACCCCAAGACTTGATTCACTGTGTGCAAGCAGCATTATAACTTTCTTGCTCTGTACAATTTCTTGCCTGTATAGTTCTGTGCAGGCTGCACAAGAAAGATGAGCAATTGGCAGCTCCCAGCCCAGTGTGGCTTACGTTGGCCTCCTGAATCTTTCCCTAAATCTTACCCTGGCCCTTCCTCTGGAGAATAAAAACCACCAGGGCAACAAACCAAGGACCAAAATGAAACATTAAACCGATTTTGAGAAAGTAAATAACTCTACTATCAGCTAAGAAATTCTTTTCTGAGTCATGTGGTTTCCAAATCATTGCTAGCAACAAAAGTGAAGGAGGACCTAGTCAAGTTATCAAAGAACAGTTCATTAGATCCCTGGGCAATTATATAACTCAGAAAATGTTTAAAAACATTGAGTGATACTTTATAATAAAACTCTTTCCATTCTTATCTATTTATTTATGCAAACGAATTTTCTTAGTGCTTACAACCATAAAAGCAAAAATAGCTATCATGTAAGGCTAAACCCTGTTTAATTCTAACAATATATATTTGTTCATGAATTTACAAACTATTTTTTTAAAAACTCAATTCATCTTATTAAAAATACATCTTTACTACAATTTTGCTTTTTATGCTTAATAAAAGTGTATTCAAATGTGTAATAGCATGCTGTGGTGATCAATTGAATATGAATAATAATTATCTTAATTCAAAAGATTGTAATCAAGAACTTATGGTTGTAAATTTCATATTTAAATGTTCATATGTTCTTTTAAAACAGTTATATAGTAATTAATAAAAAAGATGTTCAGATATAAAAATATGAAGTAGACTAGTAATATGAATTCAAATAGAAAGGAACAGTATAAAATTTCATACAATTAAAAGGAGCATGTTTCTATATTTTAATAATAGATGATCCTCAGAATCAAATCATTAAATTATCTAAACCCCATTGGATATATTTAAAAGATTGAAGTAACCACCTCAATTTTATTTTATTTTATTTTTTAAAATTTTTTCATAGATCAAACTTTTATTTATTTATTTATTTAATAAATCTTTATTGTTCAGATTATTACAATTGTTACTCTTTTTTCCCCCATAGCTCCCCTCCACCTGGTTCCCACCCCACCCTCTGCCCTTACCCTCCACCCCACTGTCCTCATCCATAGATGTATGATTTTTGTCCAGTCTCTTCCCACACCCTCCACACCCCTTTCCCTCCCGAGAATTGTCAGTCCACTCCCTTTCTATGCCCCTGATTCTATTATATTCACCAGTTTATTCTGTTCATCAGATTTTTTTATTCACTTGATTTTTAGATTCACTTGTTGATAAATATGTATTGGTTGTTCATAATTTTTACCTTTACCTTTTTCTTCTTCTTCCTCTTTTTAAAGAATACCTTTCAGCATTTCATATAATCCTGGTTTGGTGGTGATGAACTCCTTTAGCTTTTTCTTATCTATGAAGCTCTTTATCTGCCCTTCCATTCTGAATGATAGCTTTGCTGGGTAGAGTAATCTTGGTTGTAGGTTCTTGCTATTCATCACTTTGAATATTTCTTGCCACTCCCGTCTGGCCTGCACAGTTTCTGTTGAGAAATCAGCTGACAGTAGTATGGGTGCTCCCTTGTAGGTAACTGTTTTTCTCTTGCTGCTTTTAATATTCTCTCTTTGTCTTTTGCTCTTGGCATTTTAATTATGATGTGTCTTGGTGTGGTCCTCTTTGGATTCCTTTTGTTTGGGGTTCTGTGTGCTTCTTGGACTTGCAAGTCTATTTCTTTCACCAGGTGGGGAAGTTTTCTGTCATTATTTCTTCCAATAGGTTTTCAGTATCTTGCTCTCTCTCTTCTTCTGGCACCCCCATAATTCTGATGTTGATATGCTTGAAGTTGTCCCAGAGGCTCCTTACACTATCTTCAACTTTTTGGATTCTTTTTTCTTTTTGCTTTTCCAGTTGGGTGTTTTTTGCTTCTTTGTATTTCAAATCTTTGACTTGATTCTTGCGATCCTCTAGTCTGCTGTTAGATCTCTGTATAATATTTTTTATTTCAGTCAGTGCATGCTTAATTTCTAGTTGGTCCTTTTTCATATCCTCGAGGGTCTCACTAAATTTATCAGCCTTTTCTAGAAAATTCTTGAAAAACCTTATAACCGTGGTTTTGAACTCTATATTGTTGTTTGCTTCCCTCCATTTCTTTCATTTGTGATCTGTTTCTTTGTCTCCGCATTTTTGCTGCTTCCCTGAGTTGATAGAGTGGCTTTGTGTGCAAGGTGTCCTAGAGGGCCCAGTGGCTCAGCCTCCCCAGTTACCTGAGGTGGACACTCTTGGTGCACCCCTTTGTGGGCTGTGTGCACAATCTTGTTGTAGTTAAGCCTTGATTGTTGTTGGTATCACTGGGAGGAATTGACCTCCAGGTCAATTGGCTGTGAGGATCAGCTGTGTCTAAGCTGGGAGAACTTCTGTGCTAGAGACACCCATATGAGACAAGACCTGCAAAAGCCTCTGTGCTCAGCTTGGATGGGATGGAGTTTCAGGGTGGAGCAGATAGCATTGGTTTCCCATCAGCCCTGCCCTAATAGGCCGCTGTGTCTTAGTGTCCTGTGGTAATCGCTGCAAGCACCTCTGAGAGAAAGCCGCCCTTGAGTTTCGCCTGCTGCCAGATAGTCCAGTTTCTCCCCGAATGAGTCTGGGTCGCCAGAGTCTCGCCTGGAACTGGAGTTCAGTGCAGTCGGGAGCTTTTGTCTCCCTCCCGCTTGAGAAAGTCAGCCGCACACTCAGTTGCCAGTCCTCTCCGCACACGCGTCTCAGTACCTCTGCCTCCTGCAGCTCCTCTGAGTCTCAGTGTGCTTTTCTCTTTCCTTCTAGTTGTAGAATTTCCACTCAGCCAGCCTTCCTGTGGTTCTGGATGATGTCCGTTTTGTCTTTTTGTTGTAGTTTTGAAATTGTTGTGCGAGGCAGCAGTTTAGGTGTTTACCTATGCCGCCATCTTGGTTTCTCTCCATAACCACCTCAATTTTAAATGTCAATGTTATCAATATGACAGAAATCATATAGTCTGGACCTACTCAAGGAACTATGATCAAAATTTATAGATGCCACACTAAAACAATGTGAAGGGTACATTTTTAAAATGAAAATAAAACATATTTTAGGTTGTTTTTCCTTACAGTGTAATAAAAAATTAATGTGAATTCCATGTTCTCAATGCTTCCCACTGGGAAGCCTGGTACTGCCCTACACTAATTAGGACACAGGAAGTGTTTGGAGGAGTATCTCAACTGTATACTTCTTTAATGCCCTTGGTTGAAGGCAAGGTGATGAGCGCTGAAGCAATACACTTAATAGTCAAGACTGAGGTGAACATGGAGGAATGGGGCCAAGACAAGAACAGTACACATAGGATTTTCTATAACACACCTCATTCCTCTTGCATACTGCAATAGACCTTGCCTAGTAGACTTTTCTAATGAAACTTTTCTAATATTCCCCCCATTTATTACATAGGAGTCAAATATCTGATGTTTTCATGCCAGGTAAGAAAGTACTTCAAACACAATTCTAGCAGAATATACTGGGATGGGCAAAAATAAATTTACAGTTGTTCAAATGGAAAAAGACATGCAGGTTATGATTATTGCAATGGCTTTATTAACTCAAAAGATGTCACAATGCAACTGGAATCCTACTTTTACCCACCCCTGTATATTTCCTCTATTTGTCTACTTTTTAAATTATCAGAAGTTTAATGACTGTCAGAATTCCATTTGTGGTCTTTCCATAGCCAATTTTAGTCATGCATAAGTGATAGGAACCATTCCTTGCTTATTGATTTTTCATGTCAGATGAAATAAAACCTTGTTTCTTATGGATTTTTAAAAAAGCAGACAGAGATGCTGCCACAATCTCTGATTTAATTTGAGGGCCTTATTTCTTGCCTCATTGAGCTCATGTATTTTTATGAAAATTATTTAGCTTCATGAGTCAGTCTTATCAGGAAATCTAAAATGATGGCCACTCTTACCCAAGGAAAAGAATAGAATGTCTTACTCACCCAGAAAGGAGAGAAGACAACCTGCGTGCCCTTGACTCAGGTATACCCTTAGGAAGGGCAGCTCCTTTGGCTCCTAAAAAGGCAGAGGCTCATTTGGCAAACAACAAAAATGGCATTTCAGAAATTGCTATGCTTTATTTTAATTTTGCAGTTACTTATAAATAAACCTTTTAATGATTGCAGCCATCTCTGCAATTTTGGCTTGGCTGTCTTCTGAATAGGTTGGCGCACCTTGATTAAAACTGGTGGGCTTCACCCAGACGGCATGGCTCAGTGGTTGAGCGTCCACTTATGAATCAGGAAGTCATGTTTCAATTCCTGGTCAGGGCACATGCCCAGGTTGCAGGCTAGATCCCCAGTGTAGGGCATGCAGGAGGCAGTCGAGCCATGATTCTCTCTCATAATTGATGTTTCTCTCTCTCTCTCTCCCTCTCCCTTCCTTTCTGAAATCAATAACAATATATTATTTTTAAAAATGGAAAAAAAAGAAAAGAAAAATGGTGGGCTTCTACGCACAAGTCAGGCTGCCCTGGCTGACTTTAACTTTTCATTAAAAACTTACTCCAGAACATAGCACAGGTTTGAAAGGATTGGCAAGTTGATGGGAAAACTGTCATTTTGCTAAATATCCTAGTAGTTACCTGGATTTTTTTTTTTCTTTTAAGAGAATGAAGGCAAAGTGGGTAGAATTCTGCCCAAAGACAAAATGCAGAATTTTTTCTGGTTACAAAGCATTAAGGGGATGTTTGGAAATAAGTGGGGTAGTTTGTCTTGTTGAATCAAGGGGACAAGGAAGAACCGTCATTTCATTAATGAAGATCAAAGATACTAATTGCTCAGCATTTCTCATAATCAAACCTAAGCCTCCCCAAATATCAACATCATCCCATTGAGACACTGCCCCAGAGTGTTCTAGGAAAGCTCAGCTACTCACACTCTCACTTCTATTAGGGTTTTTGTTGCTGTTGTTTGAGACCTACACGCTTGCCCTGTGTCCACAGGTAATGGAAACTATCCTCCTATGCCATACGAACGTCAGGTACATTGGCCATGACCATGGTTCTAAGTTTATGCCAAATCTGCTTCTTCCTCACTTCCTTGGCTTGGGAAGGGAGAATTTAGCAAATTTGACAACTAACTCATTATTAATCAATAATAAGGGGCTGCATTTTATTTTAAATACCCTCTATCTCCATTATGAATTCTAGTAGAGACCATATTAAAATTGTAATTAATGAAAAAAATGTTAATTCAAGTGATATATTATTTAATGAGTTCATGATTCATTAACTTGAAAAAAAATCCATGAGTTTGCTTAAAATGAATCTCAATGATGATTTAGTATGAATGATGATAGCACATTTAATAAAATAAGAACAATTTTTTTGGTAAATTTTACAGATTAGGATTAATTAATAAGTTGTATATAATGATTTTATATATCTGTAAATTAAACTACTACAATAATTTATATGTCCCAATGCAGTTCTAATATAACAACATCCAATTGTAGCACCTTGTACTTCCTCTTATAATAAAAAAAATTTCCAATTCACCATAAATGAGCCAATAAAATTAAAATTATATTATTATTATCAAATCTGCTTCTTTAGTAACAGCTGTATTTTCTGTGGAGAGACATTGGTTTCACTTTATCTGGGTGACATAATATTCTCTAATGATCACTATTACCCTAATATCTGTATCATCTTTTTTTAAAACAAATACTGCACTTGATAGTTTCGTAGAAAGAGTGTATTGTAATGGTCATCTTTGCCTCCTAGATACAAGCAGCAAGGTGAGAAGGAAGAGAGCAACTGCAGTCCAAGACCATTGCTAGCTCTTAGAGACATCGCTTGGCTCAATTATTTTATTTTCCAAAAGAAAGGTTGTCCTTTTGAAATTACTGCAAAACAGCTGCCTCTTAAGTCATACGGATTTTATATTCCAGAGAAAATAAACTATTTTGGGTTAGCAGAGCATTCATTAATTATGAGGCTCTCAGAACAAACTGCACTGTGTTCGTGGCCAAAAGAGAGAGACTACGTTTCACCACGTAAAACTGAGGCACAGCTACATGAAGGGATATACCTCATTCGACAGGAGGACTGAGGCTGGAACCCAGATGTCCTGAATCTCTGCCCAATGATCCATCATTAAAATGCTAGAAAGTTCCTTCTGGGAAAGTGGAAGGGAAAAGAGAAATCCACAAGGAGAGGAGAAAGCATGTGGTGCCTTTGGCAGACTTATCGATAAGGGAAAAGTCATGCAAAAGCGCCGTGATTTTCCCACAAAACCTGACCTCTAACTCCGCTCCTGGGCAAAGGGGTTTTCATCTGGTTCTGTTGCCCTCCAGGAGTGTTTGGGGTCAGAGTCCTGCAGACTGTGGCCAACTCAGTGTATACTCAGCTGTAACAGTGTGCGAGCCCCCAGTGAGTTCATCGCAGGAGGCTCTCATGAATGGGCCTTTTCACAATAGGGTGAGCCACATGTTGACGTGGGAAAAGGAAGTACAGATTTGGAATTGGGCCTAGTAAATCAGGTGGTCCCAGAAAGGCTACATGGATAATACATACTTTCTGAAAAGATACATTAGTCTACATTATTTGGATTTCCCACCCATAACTATACTGACTAACATATTCCAAATATCCATTTCACCTGGCATTGTAACCTAAGCCTGGTATAGACATGGCAAATGAATTATTAAGTCAGAACACAGAAAATCCTTTCATGTGGCAATTTATAGAAGGGATTGATTGAATTCATTATTCCTTTCACAATATACAAGCACAGAAAAGCTTTATTCAGCCTTTTCTGAGTATCACTAAGAATTCTACTAATTTACATGTGGTAGAGAATATCTGATTGCTTGGTTGCTTGTTCAATTAGTTTATTCATCCATCCATTCATTCAACAAATACTAATTTAGAACCTTTTGTGGGGAAAGCTAGAGTAGAAACAAATTTGTAGGGGACACAATGACTCTGACCTTAAGAAGCTCACAACTGCACAATGACACTTAGTGACAATGCAATAATGGCAAGTTCTGGGGTCCTGGCATGAAGATGCAAGGTCAGCCCTACTTGGGCAAGTCAGGGAATTTTCCCTTAAGGGAGGTGACATTTGAACTAGAACAAGGGAACAGAAGGAAGGGGGATGGGGCTAAAGGAATTCCAGGCAGAAGAAACAGCAACGCATAAAAGTCTGAAGTGAGGCTAGAGTACAATGTCTGAGGACTTACTATGCGCCAGGCACCATTCTAAACATTTATACGTATTAACTCATTTGATGTTGAAAACATCCCTATGAGGTGGGTGCCTTTATTTGTATAATATATAAAACATCAGGTCCAGAATGACCAGGTCACAGTACCAAGATTTCAGAGATGGTGATGGCACAGCTGGGATTCCAGCAGAAGCAGTGTGTCCTCTGAGTCCTCACTGCCCAATGGGACACTGTCTGGACTGAGCATTTTGAGTCCAGATGGGGCATGTAGTTTAGTGTGGCTGAGGCACAGTCTATGTGAAGGAATGTGAAAGGAACCAAGAACAGAAAAGGAGTTGGGGGCAGTTCACTCTTTTTAAGCCTCTACAGTGACGAGTAAAGACAGGCAGAGCATAGGAGCATTTAGAAACAGCCAGTGCTTGGCACTTGAGTATCATAAAGGCCAGAAACGGTAATCAATTGCCATGGCATTGGTCTAATTAACTAGGCGAACGATTCTAACTACTGTAGTGTAGTAACACTGGTTTTTGTTCTTTTGTGACACTTTTATTCACTAGTCATCCCTCCTCAAATGTTAGATGAATTTATTTTTAATACATACTAGAGGCCCAGTGCACGAATTCATTCACCAGTGGGGTCCCTCGGCCTGGCCTGTGGGATCAGCTGAAACCGGCTCTCCAACATCCCCCGAGAAGTCCCGGATTGTGAGAGGGCACAGGCCAGGCTGAGGGACCCCACTGGTGCACAATCAGGGCCAGGAAGGGACATGGGAGGTTGGCCAGCTGGGGAGGGACAGCGGGAGGGCTCCAAGGCATGTCCGGCCTGTCTCACTCAGTCCCAATTGGCTGAACCCCAGCAGCAAGCTAACCTATGGGTCAGAGCATCTTCCCCTTGGTGGTCAGTGCATGTCATAGCAAGCAGTTGAGCGGCCTTAGCACATCACTAGCATATTACGCTTTGATTGGTTGAATTGCCGACCAGTTGACAGACACTTAGCCTATTAAGCTGTTATTATATAGGATGCTGTATTGGGAATTTATGACATTGCTTAACATACCAGGAGATATTCTGAGATGTGATGATCACCGGATTGAATGGTGCAGTGGTTTTATTGCTTCCTTTCTCATAACCGAACACATTTGCCTTTTCCTGTGGGCATTTCTGTTTCTGGGTCACTAAGAGCAGAGTCACCTGGTGCACCACCTGAGCTCAGTCAGTGCCTGGTGTCAGCAGACCCTCACACAGATCAATTCCAGGTATCATGTCCCTTAGGAAACTTTGCCTCTGCTGTGACCCCAGCTCCAGGCCTTAAGATACAAATATGTCTCGGGTGTTTCATGTAGAAAGCAGCAAAGTGAGGAAAGATGTCAGCTTCCTGGGATTTTTATCAGTGAACTTTGAGGACAAAAGTGTCCTCTGGGGCACCAAAACCAACAGAGCCTTGCGGTATTGTCGTAGTGACCCTGATGAAATTAGCTCATACACATCTGAGCACAAGAAATCTGTTTTTACTCCTTGCCTACTAGATCAATACATTGCTTTTTCTTTTCTTCCATCCATTCTGTAGAAATGTCTCTAGGGTGTTAAGTATACAGATGGAGAGCAATTGCTTTTTCTAGCTTCTTAAGACTGATTTTTCTTTGAAGAGTGATTTTGAGAAGGAGGAAGAGAGACAAGGAGAAAACACAAGGAGAGAGGAGAAATGAGGAGAGGGGAGGAGTGGGGAGGGGAGGGGAGGGAGTTTTCTCTTAGGACAATAAAATATGTCTCTGTGTCTGTCATCCTGAAGCTCATGGGTCATTTGGCCACCACCCAAAGCAACATGCCTGACACCTTAGTCTACCGTGTTTCCCCAAAAATAAGACATCCTCTGAAAATAAGACCTACTTACAGGTTTCCTTCTGAGTGAAATATAAGGCATCCCCCGAAAATAAGGCCCCCAGGCTCTGTCTCAGAATGAAAATTAATTTACCGTAAACTGGTCGCTAGGGCCGCCCCGACTGGCGTCTAGCAACCAGTGACGTTAGGCAGAGTGCTGACGTCACTGCTGTGTGGAGGCGGAGTGGAGGTCGGAGTGAGTGGTGAGCGCGGGGCGGGAGAGAGGAGGAGACTTTCGCAGATGCATGTAGAAGAACAGGAGGATTAGAGCGGACGGGACGCAGCGAAGGTGGTGAGTGCTGGTCTGTCTCTGGTGACACTACCTGATGCTCGCGGCTGCCTTCATGATGACTAAAGGTTCTCAGTCAGTGGCAGACCCTGCTCCGGCCCAGATCCGGCCCCAGCAAGCCCAGTGACAGTCCCCAGGCAGGCCCCAGGGGGTAAATGTCTGATAAAGGGGTAGGGGGGATGTCTGGTGAAGGTGTTTAGTGGCACAGGGGTGGAGGAAGGGGGATCACTTAAAATGACACAGGAGGATCAGAGGGGGGAATCAAAATGACACAGGAGGATCAAAAGGGGTTACTAAAATGGTAATCCCCCCTCTGATTCTTCTGTGCCATTTTGATTCCCCCCTCTGATCCCCCCTGTGTCATTTTGAGTGATCTCCCTCCCCCCACCTTGATACCCCAATTCCTTTTTTTTACCCCTAGAAATGAGCGCAAAAAGAAAAAGCTACTCCGTAGAGTACAAGAAAGGAATTGTGGAAGACTCTTGGGGCCAAAAGCTTACTGCTTTCTGCAAAGAGAAGATGTTGAGTATCCGATTGGTCCGAAAATGGCGAGCAGAGTATGGTAACCTCATTGAACAAGTGGACAAGGGAAATGCTAAAAAGCTCAAGTGTGGATCAGGTCGGCAACCATTATTTTCCGAGCTGGAAGACCTGATCTGTGAATGGGTTTTTGACAGGAGAGCAAAGGCTTTGGTTGTGAATAGGGCTCAGATTCAAGAATTTGCCCTTGCAATGGCACCACAGTTTGACATAGCCCCCGAAGACTTCAAAGCATCACAACACTGGCTGGATAATTTCCTTCAGTGAAGTGAACTGTCTTTAAGAAGATCTACAACATTGTTTAGGTTGGAAGATACTCAAGTTATTAAGTGAGCACTTGCATTCAAGTCCTTTATTGATGATGCTGACTTCTCTAAATACAATCTTTCCAACATGATTGCTATGAATGAAACTGCAGTGTTTATGGGCCAATCATCTCAAACAACAATTGAACAGTGGGGTGCCTCCTTGGCGTACATTCCCTCCACTGCTTACAAAAGTGCACGTGTTTCCTGTATTTTGGCAATTCGTCTGGATGGCACTAAAATCCCACCTTTAATCATTTCTAAGGGAAAGAAGGAAAAGATTGAACGTGTTTTGGGCGTTTTTATTCTTGAAACTGAAAAAGCCTGGGCCACACAAGCAGTTATAAGGAAGTGGGTTGATTTAATGCTGCCGCTTGTTATGCGAGGGAGCCAAAGAGGTCTGCTAGTCTGGGATGCAGCCAGCACTCACCGCACTAAAGACATGAAGACATTTCTTCACGAAAGAAAAATAGATCAGATAATGATTCCCGCAGGAATGACGGCCTATCTCCAGACTCTTGATATTGCAATAAACAAGCCCTTCAAAGACAATTTGCGCATGGAAATTGATGACTACATTGAAAATAGAATGGAGAGAAATCAGCGTGGAAACTTTGTGAAACCTAAACTGCAAGAAGTTGTGACTTGGGTGAAGAATTCATGGGAGAAAATCACTGACAGTTGCATTGCAAATGCACTGCGAGCAGGCTACCTTGACAAGAAGTACTCATTTAAAGACAGTGCTATTGCTAAACATGAGAGATTTGGTCCACTGATTCTGAAAGAAATGGAGTCACAAGAAATTCACCAGGAAATTCAGGAATTGGATTGTTATGATGATGTTCCAGAAGATGATGATATGATTGTCATTGAATAAATGAGTAAATTCTTGATACTGTAGGATTCACAGTTTGTCTGGTTTGTGTTGACAACTACCGTACTACCGTACCGTATAAAGGTAATAAATTTCTTTTATTTTCATTTAACAATAAATGTGTACTGTATTCTTCTTCATGGAAAAATAAGACATCTCCTGAAAATAAGACCTAGTGTGTCTTTGGGGGCAAAAATTAATATAAGACACTGTCTTATTTTCGGGGAAACACGGTATGACCCCAAGTGCTGACCCAGGGAAGGCAGAGCCAGCGCTCAGAGAGTACTGGAAGGAGACACTTAGCAGCTCCTCTGTCACCCTAGCCTTGGCTACTTCTTACCCCATTTTCATCTTTAGAGAATTGCTGCAGGAGCTGCACTGGGGAGAGGCGGAAATGTTTTTCATACCTTACTGCTAAAGGATAGTGGGAGAGCGGTGTACATTCGATATTGGTCGAAAGCCGCAATGCATGGGAGACTGAATCAAAACAAAACATTATTCTCCCTCCTATAAGAAGCCTTCCATGATTTCCCATATTTGTTTTATTATTTTAGCTACAATTTCTCAAGCATTTATAGTGTAGGCAATCATGAAATTCTTATCTGCTTTATCCCTTAATTTAATCTCCAATACAACTTTGCACAATAAGCATATTTCCTATTTAGTGTCTTGGAGAGTTGAAAGTAGGGCCAGATCATACACCTGGTTAAAGTACAGAGCTAGGATTCACACTCAGACTCCAAACTCAATGAGTTTAACCACTCAATTATGGTTCGAAGAACTTGTTGAAGAAAGACTACTCTTTTTGGTGCTTATCATGTTTTGCTTAGTATGATTTTCTAGAAAAAAAATGTTGTTTAAAACACTATAATAAAAAATATTTCTGATCTGAAATCAAAATCAAAGTTTTGTGTTTAAAAAATGGGAGCCCCATTTTTGCTGCTTGCTAGGCACGAACTTTGAGAGGTGCTCATGGTCTCAGAGTCTGTGTTGCTTTCTTCATGAATACAATATCCTCAGACGTGGTTGGGGCCAGCATATTGGTGCTCGATATACCTGCACCACAGTGAATGTGTTAGACGTTTTCTATTCTCCACAGCATCTAATACAACACTGAGTAGCAGAAAACAGCTGAGTTTGGCTCAGTGGATACAGTGCTGGCCCTTGGACTGAAGGGTCCTTAGTTCGATTCCAGTCAAGGGCACATACCTCCGGTTACAGGCTCGATCTGTGCGGGAAGCAACCTATCTATGTGTGTGTCTCTCACATCTATGTTTCTCTCTTTCTGTCTCTCCCCCTCCCTTCCTCTCTTTCTAAAAATCAATGGAAAAATATCCTGGGGTGGGGATTAGTAACAAAAAAACAAACAAAAAAATGTCCTTAAAAAATCCCTTTAAATTGAATTGAATTTTTAATACATGGAAATAGAAAAAGTTACTAAAGCTATACTGTTTCTTAATTGCTATGTATGTTTGCAGTTTGTTCTGGAATGAGCTTTGTATCTTTGATGTTACTATATCCTTAATCACTAATTTATTTGTAATAAATAGTTAACTTTAATTTGTATTAGTTTCTACTCTTATTAGAGATTATCAAGTTTTCCCAGTATTGTAGCAAAATACGCACTACCTTGCACAATCTATTTTCTTTCAGCCGCACCAAAGGTGCTTTGTGATAGTTGGGCATAAATGTGAAAGGAGTCTAGACAGACCATACCCATTGCTCTACTGTGGGATCTTGGGAGAGCTGAGTAACTCTCTGCACTTTGATTTTGTTTTTTGGTTTTTTTTTTAATGAGGCTTGATAGAGGTACCTTCTAGGGTTACTTCTACCTTCCACATTCTCTGAAGCTTATTCTTTCTCCTTCCATAGTGGTGGCATGGCCTGGGGAAAGACAAAGTGCTTGTACCCTTTGCCAGTAGCCCAGTATAACCAGCTGATGGCTAGGGTCCCGCAACTTTGGAGCTCCAGACCACCCTGAGCTCCCTGTCCCAGACCTAGCAGTGGGATGAGATTCAATGTTCTCCTTCCCAATAGAGAGTGTCTAGGACAGAAGGAAAACTAAAGCAACTATTGCATTTCCTTTATACAGTTATATAGTTTGTCTTCTTGATGTGTTGCTTTTTTAATTTAAAAAAAATGTTAAAAAAAATAAAATGTCTTTCTTCTTCATCCAAATAGACCTGCTTTCTTGGTCCCAAATATGGTGTTTTTTCCCTCATCCTCATTTGGATGAATCAGGATTCAAACAGGGGTCATGCCTCTACATCTAAATTAAATCATCCAGACTGGTCATCTTATGTTCATTTATTGGCTCAGAAGGGTCACATCACACACTGCATTTCTCACCTCTCTTGTATTCTGTGCTCCCTTTGTAGCATGCTTTGTTCTTGTTTATCACCTTTACTAATCTCCAAGACCCTTGAGGACAGGGCCTCTCCATTCACCTGTGTGTGTGCCTTCTGTGGGATATACCTTTGGCTGAAGTTAAGTGAAGAACATATCCATAGGGGTGGCTAGGGTCCCACAAGTGCACAGGTCCCCAGAGCTGCCAGGAGCCTTCCTGAACTTAGTTTTTAAGACTCTGTAGTATTCTCTGCTGGTAGATATCAAGGACTCTAAGAACCTCTATTGTTTTTTCCTCAGAGGTCTGCTAAGTGCTTTCTCTTGGCTAAAAGCACCAGAATTCTCAACAGTGTAATAATAGGAAATATGCATATTGCTCTTTGCCCCTGGTTCCTGGCACAGAGCTTCTAAAATTCTTGTAATTCTTGTGAGAATAATGGGAGCATCTTTTGTTCTAATATTTGGTCTTTGACCCCAGTTCCTGACAAGAGCTCCTAAACCCCTTGGGGTTTCCTGGGTGATAAGAGTGGCTTTGTTCTAAAGAGATAACTTTGGATGGGCTCCTGGATGACTCCTGGCTTGGGGCTAGTTGACCAGAAAAACCAAGCCATGATTAGAAGCTTGGAACATTCCACCCTCTCCCCATCCTTCAGGAAGAGTGAGTTAATAATTGATCATGTCTACATAATGAGGCCTCCATAAAAATTTCAAAAGTACAAGGTTTGAAGAGCTTCCAGGCTGGTGAACATGTGAAGCTGCTAGGAGAGTGGTGCACCTGAATAGGCAAGGGTACTCCATGCCCTGTTAACCATACTTTGCCCTATGTATAGCTTCATCTGGTTGATTATCTGCACCTTTTATTATATCTTTACTAGAGGCCCAGCACACATAAAATCGTGTGTGAGTAGCTCACTTCTGCTTGCCTCAGCTGGCCACCCCGTTCATTGCCGCTAGTAGCTCGCACCCCACCCTCCACCACTCGTAGCTCTCCACAGCTAGTAGCTTGTGCCCCGCCTTGCCTGCCACGAGAGCCACTACTCACGGGCTGGGGTTGGAGGGAGGGGGACCGAGAGGTGCTCAATGCACCTCCTGGTGACTGGTCTTTGGTCATTACAGCATTACGGCCACTTGATTTTTATTATACAGATAATACACTGGAAAATGTATTTCCCTGAGTTCTATGAGCCATTCTAGTGAATTATTGAACCCAAGGAGGGGTTCCTGGGAAATCTGATTTATAGTCAGTAAGTCAGGAGTATAGGTGACAACATGGACTTTGGGATTGGCATCTGAAGCAAGGGAAATCTTATGGGACTGAGTCTTTAACTTTGGAAATCTGATGCTTACTCCAGGTAAATAGTGTCAGAATTGAATTTAATTGAATTAAATGGCATCCAACTGGGGTGTTAGAGAATTGCTTGGTGTGTGTGTACGTGTGGGGGACCCACACGTGAGGTGTCAGAAGTATTATATGTGTGAGCTAATGAAAACATGGGAGTGTTTTTTCTAGACATCAACTATCTCCTTGTCCCAGTGCCTTAGTCCAAGACTGTGTATAAAATACATGCTCAGTATGATATGACAAAGTCAATAAACTTCTCCCTGTTTATAACCCTTGCTCCTCTTGCTTACTCCATAGGAGGTCATAGAGTAAACTTCTGTTTGGCTCTGCATTTGAGAACTGCCCCCTGCCTGGAGAAGTGGAAGAGTTACAGAGGAACAGCCTCCTGCCAGCATTTCATTCACCCATGTTACCATCTTGTTCTCTTGCCTTCTGAATTCCTGCACATTTCTTACCTTGGCCTCAAGAACCAGTTTTTATCCTTCTTGCTTGGACTGCCTGGAGTTCTCAGATCACTGACTGGTTCCTGAGGAACAAAGCTAACCATAGGGCTTCTCAGGTGTCTGGGACTACAGAGTGTGAACACACAGCATTTAGGTCCAATCTGGCCCAGAGAAAAGTTGCTGGTTCTACACAAGAGGTTTTTTGTTTGTTTTTCCTTACAAATCTAAGTTTAGTTGCAACACTTAAAGATTAAAAATTAAATTGAAGAATTTGACAACACTGGGTCATAGTGTTCTTCAATGACTGCTGAAAACCTGACCCAAGCCAGTCTAGTCAATGTATAACTCTTGGGTTCTTTCAATAGGTAGATAGTAACCACTACAAACTTTTAGGAAGGTTAGAGTTAGCAACTTTTCACCACTTTTCAGTGAGTCTCAAACCAACTTCTGCCATAACTCTAGCATTTATTAAATAAACATTTGCTACCAAGTTATCTGTTCTGTGAGGTTGATGAAGCTTTGCCAAGCTCTTAGTCCTTTGGGTACTCTGACTCAACCTTGAACAAAGGTTCATTCAGGGATATGCACATGAGTCTTGAAGCAGGATCCCAATACTCCCAGTATCAGCATCGGGTCCCTTTCGGTGCTCTGACCCAATGGCTGGATGCAGGGATCAAGCTTTAAGCACTATTCTTACAGGTGGCATTATAGTCTTACGCACTGTTCATATAAGTTTGGGGAGTGTCTCTAAAATATACCCCAATTCTACCAATAAGAGCCCATTTCTGAAATTAATTATGCTAATTAACAAGTCACAGATTTTTAAAAAAATCTCTGACATCTATGCTAATAAAAGGTAATATGCTAATTAGACTGGGAGACCTTCCGGACGTCCTTCCAGACAAAGTCATGGTGGTGGGACTGAGGCAAAGGCAGTTAGGAGCGATCAGACCAGGAGGGGCAGGCAGTTGGGGGCGATCAGGCTGGCAAGCGGGGAGCAGTTGGGGGTGAGCAGGCTGGTGGGAGAGGCAGTTGGGAGTGATCAAGCTGGCAAGGGGGGCAGTTGGGGGTGAGCAGGCTGGCAGGCAGAGTGATTAGGGGTGATCAGGCAGACAGGCAGGGATCGGGCCTAAACCATCAGTCGGACATCCCCCGAGGGGTCTCAGATTGGAGAGGGTGCAGGCCGGGCTGAGGGACACCCCCCCATGCACGAATTTCGTGCACCGGGCCACTAGTTTAATATGTTTATTAATTAAACTTCTGAGGCTAATCTGACAGAAGCACTTGCAGTAATCACTTCTGTAGTGTGGCCCTTTGGATATTTGATTATTTCTGCAGTATTCCTTACTGATCATAATGCCTGCTACATCTGGGTTGTAATTTAACCTTACTACACACAACCTATCACATTGTGTAGGCTAGCAGTTCTTTACCATGGCTGCACTTTAGAAACACCTAGAGAGCTTTAAGAAAATTCCAGTGCCCAAATACCACCCCCAGAGATTCTGATTTAAGGGCTTAGGTAGGGCCCAGGGGTCAGTCCATTTTTAAAGATCCTCAGGTGATTTTAAGAATCAGAGCTGGCAATCAGCTTTTGCTAAAGTATTTTAAAACGTGTTACTGTTATGATAACAATGATTTGCCTGAGCTGAGTGGAAGCTGCTCTGTTTCCATGGGGATGGTATTTTCCAGTGGCCTCCCCGGCACTTACCTGAGGAACCTTGTCATTTGGCTGGTCCCCTGGCAGCCTGGGAACCCACAGCAAGTTAACAAAAACACTTCTAGGCTCTCCTAGACCTAGTCCCTGCATAATCAGCCCAGCCTTTACTAACCAGCCCCTGGCATGATATAGAGCAAATAAAGAGAAATAAAATTTAATTGCAAAATTATACTTTTATGCAAAGGGAGAACAGATTTTTTTTTCCTCAAAGGAATTGGCTTAAAAGATCCCATTTTTGAAAAAGGTTTGAGAGATGCCAGGATAGCTCTAAAGATTTTGTTTTTCCCTAAGTCTTTGAACCTTCTTATTAGGAAGCTGACCCCAGATAAGTGTCAGGGGCCCAACATTTACATGTATTTAAGCTACCATTAACTAAGGAACAAAGTGATATGTCCTATATATCCCACCATTGACTTAGCAGGGTTTTATATCAGAATAATTGTATTAGAAAATACTGCTTATTTATTTTACTTATGTCCTTCTGCTAACTACCTATCATGTTACTTCTTTTCAGCAAATATTAACGAAAATAGGTTTCTACATATTAATGAATTATTTGGCGATTTGTACTACTATGTGCAAATTCTGCTTATTCCACATATTTGCACTCCCCACACCCCGCCTGTCTTTGGTTGTTCTAAGCTATTTTCAAGCTTTCCCTTCCTTTCTATTTCAACTTGTATCATCTGTTAACTAGAATAATAGTTCTCTAACTTCCTAGTCAGGGATGAGTGTTAGGGAGAAAAAGATTTAAAATTCCTTGGATAAGGGATGAACTAGATTATCCAGGTATGAGTACTTGGACACAATTCCTAGGAGGGTCTGATATCAATCTCTTCTCTTCATTCATTCTCCCCCAACCACATACAAAAAATTGAGACTCACTGACCACAAAACCAGGGCATTATTTATTTAACACCTTAGTGGTTTCTGTGCTGCCACTCAGACCACTTAATGTTATACTCCAGTCTTAACGCCATCTGTTCATAATCAGAATCTTAGCAGTCTGGTGCTCAGCTTTGGGTTGCACAGAATTCACTTATGGTTGGAACTTTTTGTTAATCATAGGAAGTGTAAAACGACATTTCAAATCGTTTTCTTGAAAACTTCACTTTTTACTTTCTCAAAATGTTAACATATCTGATGTCATGACTAATAGTAAAAACATCAGTTCAGCCATTTTCCTATTGTTCAATTATGCTTTCATTATGAATATTTCTTTTAACCTGTGTCTCTTATTTAAGAAATGTGTCCATTTCAAGAGGGTTACTTTAATTTTTAACCCAGAAAAAAAAAATACAATTCAAAGCTCCGCTCACCCAGACCACACGATTTCTGCACATTCCTGAGCACCTTGGCATCCCCTTCTTCGTTCACAACACCTTGGGCAGCACAATTGACATGTCACTGTCTGCCAAGGGGAACAAAGAAACACGCCAAGATCAACCAACATATTAAACACGAGTTGTGCTTCATTTTCTTTTTTTTTTCTCTCTCTCTCCAAAATAGACATTCTAAATATTTCCTTCCCATCCCAGGTGTGTGGTCTGAGGCACACCCTCAGGGAAGATCACTGGATTGGCATCTGTGTGATCACAGCCCTCTCAGGTTCAAAGGGGTGCTCACTGGGATCACTAACACAGCGTAAGGGCTTCAGGAATGGTTTGCGGAGCTGGGGTACCTGAGGTAAGGCTCCAATGATAGAATGACTTGGCAGTGGAGGTGGAGCATTCTAAATAAAGGTACTTATATAAGTATTGTTATTTTAACTGGAATGATTTTGGAATATTCTTCTCTGGATATCCTATCTAATAAAGAGGGAATATGCTCATTGACCCTCACACCATCACAAAGATGGAAGCACCCACAGCCAATAAGGAGGGGATATGCTAATTGAGTGTAACATCCTCAAAGATGGTGGGGCCCACAGCCACAAGATGGTGGTGCCCAGTCCCCTCAGCCCCGCTGGGGCGGCAGTCATGCGGCAAGGCCAGGCCCGCCCCCAGGCAGGCCCAGCCACTCTGTGCATCTGCCTCCAGAGTCCCCCAGTCCCCTCAGCTCCCCAGCCACCCAGGGCTGGCCTGAGACGCTGGCAAGCCTCAGATGGCGGCTGCCCAGCTGTCCAGGGCCACTCTGAGGCACAGGCAAGCCTAGAATGGCTGCTGCCCAGCTGCCCAGGGCCACCCGAGGCTCAGGAAATCAGGGCCAGCCAAGGCTTGCACTGCTGGAAGTGGCAGCAGTAGAGGTGTGATAGGGCATTGTCTTCCCCTGATTGCCGGGTCACCTCCTGCCCCTGAGGGCTCCCGGACTGTGAGAGGGGGCAGGCCAGGCTGAGGGATCCCCCCTCTAGTGCATGAATTTTCATGCACTGGGCCTCTGGTCTTACATAAAAATTGATAGCAACTATTAATAACTAAGGGCCAGAATTTGCTAAGTGCTGTACATACATCGCTCATCTGATAGTTCAACAACTCAATGAATTGGTAGCTATGTCACAGCTGAGGAAACTAAGGCTCAAAAAAATGTAAGGTGCCCAAGACCACACAGCTAGTGAGCAGGAAAACCACAGCCATAGGGTCTGTGTTCTTAATCAATGTATGATATTGCCTCTTAAATGTCTGGCTAAATAAGCCTAGATTCTTATCATCAGGATACCAAGAGATGTTTTCATTTTCCCATATATTCATTCAATAAGCATTTATTGAACTGTAACTATAAATCAAGGACTGACATCAGTTCTGGAGACACAATTGTTAACAAGACGGAGGAGTCCCTGTTTTCATAGAGCATATGTTAGAACATAAAGAAAAAAAGTAAAGTGAATACAATAATTTCAAAATATGATTAGTGTTACAGAGGAAAAAAATGGAATAGGATAGAAAGTGATAGAAAGACCTAATTGGTTGGTCAAAGTTGGCATCTCTAAGATGGCATTACAGTTGAGATTTAAAGGATGGAGGGACATTGGCATGCAAATAGAATGAAAAGAAAAACATTTCAGGAAGAGGCAGAGGCTCATGCACAGGCCTCGATGTGGGATAGAGTTATCCACAGAAACTGATTCCTGGCCGCACCAGCAACGGAAATGTAAGGTGCTTGGCTGAGCAGGCTGCTCTGGGAGGCTAGCTGCGGGTCTTTGGTTTGCATTCTGTGTGTCACATCTTATTTAACTCTCCTTCAAGTGATGGGAATATTAAAACATAAACTTGCCATCTGAGCCATGACCATGGTGTTGTCATCTAGAGACTCTTATCACCTTAATAAGATTATTCAAGCGTTGCATGAGAACAAGGTAAAGCTTGGCCAGCACTCAAAAGTAAAATCAGATGCAATTTGCAAGGTAAAAAACAGCTGAGTGGTCAATTAAGAGAACACAGTATGAAAAGCTAAGGTTATGTGAGGAACTAGAAATATTTATATCTAAGGTACATTTAATCATAAGTTTATTATCTATTTATCATGTTTTCATAGTATCAGGGTATCCCTAAAAGAGTCTTCAAAAAGAATAAGTATGATTTTCCTATGTAATGTAATATCTTACTACACACAACACTAAAAATTCTAAATATGTGTATATATATGTATATATATGATAGCTAGATGGATGATGAATATTAGATAGTGTTCACTGTATCCAATTTCACTTAAGTTGTGTCCACTGAGCTATAGCACCAAAGGGCATGGGATTTAGATGTGTGTATGGTACGTTTTATTTTCCTGGTCTCTGACACTCACTTAGCAACAATCAATGAGGCACTGATAGCATTATTGATTACAGTGATGGCACTCTGAACAAGGGATCTTATTACACCAAAATGAATGATGTTCAACATGGGCTGAGTTTGACCCTTTAGCCTCCTGTAGAAGGAGCATATGGTTGGGAATTAGGATTATCCTGAGATTGAACCTTAGACTTAGTACCTTTTCAAATTTTCTCATCATTTAAAGAAATTTTGGGTCTGGCTGGCCTGACTCCCAACCATACCCACCCTCAGGGGACTCCACGTTGAACTGGGCTGCTGCTCAGGATGGGCAGGTTCTACTCGAAACACCAGGAGGTACCATTCCCTGGAACTCCGTTGTGACAGCCCAGCGTTGGAAGAAAGAGGTTATTCCCTTAAAACGCTTATGTTAAACGAGCCCAGCTTCACTTATAATCAGAACTCAGTTCTCTGTCACTGACACTTCAAATTTATTGACATTTTATTGCCTTTTGATGAAAACTCAGGCAGGCCCATGATTTTTTTTTTTCTGACTTTCATCTAAATCACAATTGTATGGCCTCTTGAAGTCATAAATGAGTTTTTAAATCAGAAATTAGAATCTAGTCTAATATATTAATCACTGATCAGAAATTAATTTAATGTCAGATCTTTTTCCCACCTCTAGCTCAGGTGAGTTTTAGGCTAAAATGTCTAAAATGAGGAAAGGGGGAAGAATTGGTTTTTCTCTATTTCTCTGTTAGCTTCTTTTTCCCTCCACCTCCCTCTACCCTATCCTGTTTTTTTGCCTAGCCAGTTTCAGACCTGTCCATGAGAGAGAGCAGAGTGGCTCAAGAATGAGAAAAGAATCATTTGGTCGGTGCCTTTGCAAGCTGGCCTCCCTCTCTGGTGATCACATGTGCTTAGAGAGAGTGGATTCTGTTGAGCACCAGTGTGGGCTCCTTGGCCTTTCACATGTTTGGGAACCTCTCACCTGGGCTATGATTTGAATAGTGCCTCCCTCTTGGAATTCTGCACTGCAGCAGCTCTGTTTTTGATTGATTACAGTGTAATCAATACATTGAATAAATAAACGTTGAGTTAGAATCAGAACCTAGCTCTTATTTGTCTTCCAATTTTCATGATGTGGACAAGGAGCATTTTCCTTCAGCTGGCGCCTCTCAACCTACCCGTAGCTTTTGTTCTGTTGCTGGTCCTCTTCACTCGGACTTGGCTTTGAGGGGCTCTCACCAGCTCCAGGCAGTGCTTTTCTCTCTCGTGATTCAAGGCTGGGTTCCAGACACACTTGGACAAGCCCTGGCTGATCAGCATGCAGATCTGTTTTATCCTGATGCCATTGGCCACAGTCTACTATCCCCTTGACTACAGTGAACACCTATAAACAATGTGAAAGTTCCACTTGAAGAACCTCCTCACTAGGTTTGGGATTAGACTCTAGCAGACTCTATTCTCTTCTCCGGAGATGGGGGTGGGGGCAATAGCTCTCTCTATAGCAGCACTATTCAGTAGAAATACAATGTGAACCACACAAATCATTTTAATTTTCTAGTTTATGTGTGACACACCATAGAGTTGGCTCCAACTCCTGGTGATTCTGTGAATGAGTGATGTCCACAATGTTTTGTGCTCAACAGGCCTGCATGACTCCTGTAGACTCATGCTATGGCTTTTTTTATAGTCAATCTATCTCATATTTGGTCTTCTTCTAGTCATACTAAAAAGAAACAGATAAAAATAATGGTAATATATCTTATTCACTCCATATATCCAAAATATTATCACTTCAACATGTAACCAATGTAAAAAATATTAGTGAGATAATATATAGTTCTTTCCCCCCATGCTAAGTCTGACGTCTGACGTGCATTTTACAATTAAATCACATCTCAGTTTGGACTAGCCACATGTGGCTAGTGAAGATCTATTGAAAATCTCTTCTATTTCCTCTATTTTTACAGCAGCTTTTTAAAAGTATAATTTACATCCCATAGATTCTCCTTTTTCAAGTGTGCAATTTAATAATTTTTAGTAAATTTACAGAATTGTACAACCATTGCCTCAATCCAATTTTAGAACTCTTTGGATCTCTTGTTTTATTTTACACAAATTGAAAATAACCTGCCTAGGTACACTTTTTACTAATAATTGTTGATGATAGACACATATTAGAAATGCTATGTAAATAGACTTTGTTTTCTGGTAGTCTTGAAGCAAGTTTTCTTGCACTCCTTAACGTAAGCATCCCTTAAAAATGGTTTCCTGTTCACAGGAGAAGAAACATGGTTTACAGGAAACCATTTTTAAGGAGTGCTCACCTTTTCCTAAGAGGTATTGCTGAGAATGAATCTCTATAACATATTAAATGTGGTGTTTTTTATCACACACCCGCCCCCCCAAAAAAAATCCTTTTTAATCCTACACCTAAGTCCAGGCAAGCACTAATCTACTTCTGTCTGTATAGATATGCCTTTTCTGGACATTTCATATCAATGGAATCATACTGTATCTGTTCTTTTACTTCTTTCACTTAGTGCAATATTTTTGACATTTATCCATATTGTAGTATGATTCAGTTTTTTCTTTTTAATTGTCAAGTAGTGGTGATGTCATTGTAATAACCTGGCTATTATTTAATAGTAAAGGAAGAAAAGGGAAGCTAGATAATATAGGCGTGCCCTTTATACAGCTTTGCCAAAAAGCTGCATTTAACACTCTCCAAGTCTGTTCCCCACTCATCTATGGGAGAAGGGACTGGAGAGAGGCAGTTTAGACACATGCCCAATAAGGTCTGAGTGACTGTGCTTGACTGTCAGTCACACCTGGACGTGGGTCAGTAGCCAGGATGGGTGTGGCCACTGTTTAAACTTCTAAACAAAGACGGTGCTTTCTTGGTTTCTCTCTCTCTCTCTCTCTCTCTCTCTCTCTCTCTCTCTCTCTCTCTCTCTCTCTCTCCCACACCAAGTTCCTGGGTCTTCTGTTGCAGGGTCATGCTCCCCTGCACCCACCTTGATCACCGCCATGTGGGTCCCCCACAATGAACTAATGGATTTTAATTAGCTTGGATGCTGAACTACACTGGCTACAACATGAAATGGAAGCTCTGGACATTGGCTTTGCTTGTGGCTCTGCTGGAACCCCCGCTGCACTTTTGTCAGGATGGCATAAGGGGCATGAGACCTTGGAACCCGAGGAATGTAACTTTATGCAAATAAAGGCTTTTTCCACATCCTATTCTCCATGCGAACCTTAGAAAGTATATTTTCTAAAGCTATCACAAGAATCTGGCTCTCACAAGCGATGCGGAAGTTTGATTCTCTGGTAACAGTAGTATTCCATTATATGGATATATCTCAGTCTGTTCATTCATTCTCAGGTTAATGGACATTTTTATTGTTTCCATTTAAGAGCTGTTATGAATAACACTGCTATCAAAATTTGTGTGGACATATATGCTTTTTCTTGGTAGATTCCTAAGATTAGAATTCTAGAACATATGGTCAGTTTATATTTAACTTATAAAGAGACTGCCAAATTGTTTCCTAAAATGGTTGCAGCATTTCTCTTTACTCTCTGATTCTTTTTTATATATCCTTTATCTTATAAGGATCTAAGAGCCAGCGGACTGACCCTTCACAATTTCCTTAGAAAATTCTGCAGATAGGGTTCTGCATATTTGGTATCTAACAGATATCACATGGTCCTGTCTATAAATATTAAGTCCGGAAGAGCCCTGTTTTATCATCTTATCACTAGAGCCCTGGTGCACGAATTTGTGCATGGGTGGGGTCCCTCTAGATGGGCTGCAGGGATCAGGCTGAAACTTGCAGTCCAATGCCACCTGCAGGTCCTACCTGCCACTCCCACTCATCCCGGCCCACTGTGCCTGCCTCGGGCTCACACCCAATTAGTCCCAATCGGGAGAGGCTCGTGCTGCTGCAGCAGTGCTCACCAGCCATGAGCCATGCATCTGGTGCCCTCCCAAGGGGAGTGGCCTGCGGGATCGGGCTGAAACTGGCTCTCCGACATCCCCCAAAGGGTCCCGGATTGTGAGAGGGTGCAGGCCAGGCTGAGGGACCCCACCAGTGCACGATTAGGCCGCAGAGGGACCGTGGGAGGGCTCCAGGGCATGTCCAGCCCATCTCACTCAGTCCTGATCTGTCGGACCCCAGTAGCAAACTAACCTACCAGTCGGAGCATCTGTCCTCTGGTGGTCAGTGCAAGTCATAGCGAGAGCAGCTGAGCAGCCTTAGCATACCATTAGCATATTACGGTTTGATTGGTTGTTCGTTTGTTCTGCTGTTCGGTCTATTTGCATATTATCCTTTTATTATATAGGATAATACAAAGATTGTTTCTCAGCACTAGCACATCTTAGGAGAAGTTAAGCACTCCTTAAAAAATGCTTTCAAATGAGCAAGAAGACAGACATATACCTCAAAACTACTAGAGAGTAAGCTCAATTTACACAGAATTTCTCATATGTAGGTATTACCAACAATTAATTAGTAAAAGCTGTACCTAGTTAGGGAATTTATAATTTGTGGATAATAAACAAGAGATCCTAAAAAATCTCCTATTATCCTGGGAAGGGGAAGAATTTCTGATTAAGCATTTCTTTTGGACAACCTGACTCCAAAAGACACTGTGTCTCTCTCATGAGTGCATGAGGCCTAAATTTTAAATAGTTCCCCCCATCTCTCCCACACACACAGACGCACATTGGAGGAAGAACATAGAGAAGCACTGGTGGAAATCTCCACGTAGATTAGAAGGAACTATGTTGTTTCTTGTTTTTTTTATCAGTTTAATAATCCTGTTGGGCTTTCGGAGAAAGCTTGAAGCCAATGTCTTATGATTCCAGTGATTTTTTTTTTGGTCTTCCCAGGGGGAGGATGGAAAAGACAATGTGTAGATTTAATCAGCATTTGATTTTTCCTCCATCCCTTTGCATGTAGAGAGGAGCAGATGGTAGTAGGTAATCTTGCCCTTGGGAATTACCAAGTAAAAGAAAGAGACAAGCAGCAGCTTCTACAAAGACAGCTTTTATGAGTCTGAGCTAAAGAATCACCAGGGAAGCAGCTGGGTTCACCGTTTTCATCCAAGTAATTACTGGAAGAGATAGATGGTTTTCGAGGTCACTGGTAGAAAGAGGAACTAATGGCCAGCCCTTCCTCTGGGAGAACATTCACAGGAGAGAGGGTAGATGAAGATGTCAGTTTCACAGCCTGCCTGAAAGCAGAAAGGACTGTGTTCAGATTCAGGGTGAGAAGGACCAGAGTTCAAATTCTGCCTCTTTCAGCTCTTAGTTGTGTGATTTGGGGCACATGTATTAAGCTTTCTAAGCCTTAGTTTCCTCACTTGCAATATGAAGACAGTAATACCCATCTTGCAGGTGTTTTGTGAGTATTAACTAAGATAATCAGATAGGACTTATTTCTATGCCCTCTTTAGAAATCAACTAAATTAAGTTATTTAGAAGCCTCCATCAAACACAAACAACATCTAGCTGTCCTTCTCTTTAGAATTCTTTCCATTAAAAATATTTTGGAAAATAGTGCTTTCTAGTTATCACAGCCACTGTAACAAATCCAACCCAATGCCTTTTACAATACATGACCTTCCAAAAATGAATCAAAATAAATTCACTTTTTGGGGGGGAACAAAATTTACTAAAGACTTATTTAATATACAGTTACTCTTGTGATCAAAACCAGTTGATACTATACCATCTGTATCCATTTACTTTAACAATATTTTAAAATGAAGTTTTTAAATGTATATAATAATGTTCACCATAGTGTTATTTACTTTTTTTTTAAGTGGAAACTACCTCTCCATAATTTTAAAATAAGTAGTAATGAAGTATATTATGATGCTCTCATAAGATGGGATATTATACAGACAAAGCTACATTAAACAGATTTTTAATAATATTGGAAAGTATTGAAGAAAAATAGCAGGTGGTAATAATGGTAAGATTAATATATATTTATTTGACTTTTTAAAAAAATGTACATAGAGAAACAGAGGAAAATATAAACCAAGTCAGGTGAATCTACTGGGCATCATAATGAAACATCCAAAACTGTTAAAAGATAATTCAGAAACAATAAAATAAAATCATGACTCTGGTATAAATATAAAATGAACACGTATTAAGAATTTTATTTCTCTCATATAATATGAGGGAACTAAGCAGATATTATGACTAGTTCATAGGAAAAATCAAAAGAGCACAAATTTATATAGATTAAAGGAGTGTTGAGATGAATTGCAAAAAATATAAACAATTAATAATTTATCACAAACTGTGAATATATCCACTTAGCTTTCTCCTGGCCTTGTGTCTCAAACTTGTTCCAGGCAGAGCTGGTTTTTGCTGTGGCTGAGCTAGGGCCCTTGATTGTCTGGACTTCTAAGAAAGGCTGATCTAAGACTAGATGGAGGTGGGGTTTGGTATGTAGTTTTGCATGCCAGCCCTGGGTGATATTAACAGCAATACTAAGCTAACCCTGGCTGCTGTTACAGGCCCCACTTAAAACCAAACTGGACTGTGTACGTTTGTTATGCAACAGTCAAGGAGCTGGCTTCTTAGAATCAGGAAGAGCTTTTTGTGTGTTTGGGGGAAAATACAAACACATACACACTTCCACACATATATCAGTTTCCTTGAAAGCCATAGTAATCAGTGTTTCAAAGAGAGTCTCCCACAGACTGCAGAATCGCAGAGGGACGGTATGGGAGGGAAGGTGGATGGGAAGAGATCAACCAAAGAACTTGTATGCATATATACATAACCCATGGACACAGACAATAGGGTGGTGAAGGCCTGGGGTGGGCAAGGTGGGGATGAGGGGTGGTAGAAGAGGTCAATGTGGGGGCGGGGGGGTGGGAAGGGGGGAAGGGGATATATGTAATAGCTTCAACAATAAAGATTTAAAAAACAAAAATAAACTAAGAGTGTATTCCAAACCCACATGCATCAGATTCTCCTGAAGTGTTGGATGAAATGCAGATTCTTGGGCCCATTCCCACATCTGTTGAATCTGGTTTAATAATCTGAATTTTAAATACTCTTCCAAACGAGACATTCAAACTAAAGCCAAGAATTTCTTATGCATAATAGTGGGAAGTTATATTCCCCTCCTTTCTCCGCACACATGTTAATTCTCCCCATATTTATCTGGACATGTTCTATGTTCTAAGAGCCATTTCAGAAGTCCCAAGTAACTGAGTTTAACATATCTATGAACAGAGAAAACAATCTCATGCATAGGGCCTTAAGGCAATTTTGATGTTGTTGGAGAAGAAAGAGATATTCATAAAGACACTTCATAAAGCTTTTGTGTCACTTGCTTAATTTTCTTTCTTTCTTTTTTTAATCCTCACCTGAGGATATGTTTTTACTGATTTTATAGAGAGACAGAGAAACGTGGATAGATTTCCTCCTATATGTACCCCGATCTGGGGATGGAATCCACAACCTAGATAGGTGCCCTGACCTGGAATCCAGCTGTAACCTTTTGGTGTATGGAACAAGCTCCAACCAACTAAACTACCTGGCCAGGGCACTTGATCCATTTTCCATCAAAGATGGCTAGTACCTCAATTTCAGCCTTGTGGCCTCAAGTTTTAAAAATTTTGTTTTTTAAATATCAAAGGTAACAATATTGAAAGGTAACAAAAGCAATCAACATTGCTTTTCTTACAATACTTCCTTCTATTCTGGTTTTTATCTTATTGCTTTGCCTCCTATTAGAGAATAATTAATTTACTTTCTAAATTTATTTTTCCTTTTCTGGCTTAAAATAAAATAAACTGCTTTCTTTACAAATGTAAATAATGCTCAATATTTGGACCTCAAGCTCATTTATCCTGCTTTCCGCTTGGGACAAGGCTGATTTTCACCACCCCCTCCCAGGGTTTATAAATGGGCAAGGCTGGAGTTTGCAGGTGCAGTCATTTCGCTGCAGCCCAATTCAAGATTTACATATGCAAATGTGCCCAAACTGAGTAATTGTGCATGCAAATAGGTGATTAAATAGACAATTATCAAATCTGCATGAACAAATGGAAGTTGTTCCTATTCAAAAAGCAGGGGGCACCTGAACATTATGCAAGCAGGCAGATGGCCTCAAAGCCTGTGGAAACCTGGCCCAGGGGCCTCACAGTTGCTTAAATCCCAGAGCAAGTTGAGGTCTCAAGTTGCACAAGTGGAATTTACTCTTTGACCTCAGCTGCCATGGTAATGACCAGATCTCTGACAAGGTCATCTTCAGGAAGTACCGTGGGAAAGGGGTTTGATTTCTACCATTTCTTTTCATGTCCTAGATATGAGGCTGACATTTAAACTAAGTATTCTTTTATGATAAGTAGTAAGAAATAAGCTTTTATGATAAGTAGTAAGAAATAAGCTTTATCTCACTATGCCCACTCTTACTATTCTGTATACCCACTCTTCCAAGCCAAACCTCAAGGCAGGAATAGAGAACCCATTGGAGTAAAACTACCATCTCACAATAGATGCACCTTTGCAATGCTCTTTCCCACAACTGTGCTGCCAAAATTGAGATTGGGGCTTGCTTGATCTTAGGTCTCAGTTTTTAGTTTGTCTTTGTCAGATTGAAAAAAAACCATCCTTTGGCTTTAATGGTTCATTTCTCTGCAATTCGAGACCTCAGTTCTCTAACTGCACATAACAGTGATGGATGGTGTTGTCAGTGGAGGACTTCGAAGAGAAATGATTTCACATAACCAGGGGGCTTTTCTGACAAAAGAGTAGTGCTGATGCCTAGACTAGTCCACTAGGAGCCAGAGATAAGGAGAGTTTGAGGCACAAAAGAGTGCTGATGGCTGAAATCCTCATATTTTTCAGAAAGATATTTCCTCTCTAGGATATTCCATGAGGATGTTTTCAGGTTTTTATGAACTGCTTAGAGTCTGTTACATTACAAAGTAAGAAGTGATTCTACTGCAGACCATAAAATCAATTACTTGATTCAATCAATGAACCAGTTAAGTGGAATAATTTCTTTACTTAGCACCTGTCAGGAGGAAGAGATTTCAAAATATTCTCACCAGGAGTCAGAAGTGAATGGAATTAGCTTGTTCCCCAGAGGAAGTAGCCAAGTCTCCTCTTTAGAATATCGGGCAGCCCCATAGTCATGCAGACAGGAGCAGCACTGACCAGTGACTATTCAAGGACACATCCTGGCAAAGGAAAGGATACAGAAACCAACCTCCATGAAAGCACTTCTTTGGCATGATCTTCTACATAGGTACTTTAGAAACTAACCAAGACTCCTCCAGAAATGCAAGTCACATATGCAAGCCAGGAATGCATTTAGTCTCAGAAGCCAAAAAAGCTGAATGGTCAGTTCCTCACTTTTTGTGAGTATCTAAATAAGGTTTTCACCAATTAAACAAAACACAGTGAAACAAACACTACAAAGCAATCTATAGGTAAGTATCTACCTATATATACATACTAGAGGCCCGATGCATGAAATTTGTGCAAGAGTAGGCCTTCCTTCCCCTGGCTGCTGGCACTGGCTTCCCTCTGGCACCCAGATCTGGGCTTCCCTCGCAGCCCCAGCTTCGTCTGAAAGGTCATCTGGAAGGACGTCCAGTCTAATTAGCATATTATACTTTTATTATTATAGATATGTATGTATAGGTATATATATTTATATACATATATTTATGTTTGTGTGTATATATATGCACATAGATATGTTTGTATTCCTTAAAAAGAGTGTACAGTAGCAATATCATCCTAATATATAAAGAGCCAGGATCCGTCACAACCTAAACGACTGAACGGAAGACCGAACCGGAGGCTACGTGGGGCTACCAGGCTGGCAGGGGGGCCAGTGAGGGACGATTAAACGACTGGGCCCTGGGCCCTGGCTGGGGCGCAATGGTGAAAGGGAGCTCTGGGTCCCAGCCAGAGCGAGGCAGAACTCTGGGTCTCCCCCGATCGGGGGCATGGCTGGCCTTCAAACCCAGGGCTCAGAGCTCCCTGTTGCCAACGCCCTCAGCCGGGGCTCCCTTCCACCGCCACGATTGGGGTTGTGGCCAGCCTTCAAACTCAGGGCCCAGAGCTCCCTGTTGCCACCTGGGTGGGCGCGTGGTGGGAGACGTGAGGCAGGAGGCGGAAGGAGAGAGGTGGGGCGTCAGTCTGGGTCCCACCTCCCACCAGCACAGCGCGAGTCAGTCTAGGGAAACTTTTTCAGACTTGCTTGGTGCTGGGACTGGATGCATCTGAGCTCACGGCAGGCTCCATGGAGGTTCCTGGTAGCTGAGGGTGCAGAGCCAGAGTGCGGGCGTGTGGGTGTGTGCATGAGCTTGCACCTGAGCGACACACACACTCAGATGCCTGCACCCACACAGGGTCCTTGGCCGTGCCACCTGCACCTCCCTGGACTTCACCCTCCAGCCTGGATCCTCCTGGTCCCGCACCCGGTGGCCTGTCCCCATCTAAGGTTTCTCAGTAACACAGCATGTGGGATTCGGGAGTCAGGACAGGGAGTAATAGCACAGTCTCCCACCCACTGTTCCCACCCGCCCGCCCAGGGAAGGGGACAGGGAAGGGTGCCAGGGGCTCTTACTGTTCAGGGCTGGTGGGGATGCAGCCAGGGGGGACATGGCCAAGCTGCCCCGCCCCATGGCCCACCCAGGGCTGGCCCTGCCCCGTGTGCCCTGCCCCAGCCCCAGAGCACAGGGGGTATTGGGGCACACCCCTCCCTCAGCTGGGAGGGTCCCCGCTGCACTTCCACCTCCTTGGGAAACTTTGATTTCCCAGCTCTGTCCCCGCAGGAGAGCCATAGGGACCCCGGATCCCTTTCCTTCCTTCAAAAGTGCCCTGAAAAGCCCACTGACAATTATGCCAGGAAGGGGCTCCTCAAGTTCAGCAAGAGTTTGCGATTTGCCAAAGGCACGTTGAACAGTTTTCTCTTACCCTGTTTGTGGGAGTGTAAACTGATTTAAAACCAATGGACTAAACAAACAGAAGCACTTTCTAGAAAGTCAATTTGGAAATGTGGATCAAAATTCAATTGAATTAGCTTTGGGCCAGGAGTTCCATGTCTGTGAATGTGTCCTAAGTAAACGGTCAGATAAGCAATTATGTTTACTGTAGTTGTTGATGCCAGTGGAAATCTGCCCCACAATAAAGGGTTAGTGAAGTAAACCATAGTAATGTCAAACAGTCAGGGATAACACTGTAGCCATTAAAAATTATGTCTGTACTTCCAATTCATTGACATGAAAAGAAGGCCATAGCCAAATATTAAGTGGAGGGCAGGGGAAGCTCAGAAGAGGGCATGTATATTTATATGTATGTATATTTTATATGTCAGGGAAATAATAGTTTTAAAAACAGTGATTCTTCCTGAGCTCGGCAATTGTGAGTGTTAGCTAATTGTGTTTCAGGTGTGACAGGTGTCCTTTGGTGTTACATACACACAGACATCCTTGCCTGTGGGACAGCCTTAACCTTTGCTGCACCTGCCCCTCTGCTGTGGCAATGGCCCAATCAGACATTTCCTTTTATAAGGCTGGTTTCCTTTTCTCATTTGCCCAAACCACGCCTTTCCAACAAAAGAATATTAACCAAGCAATCCTAACAACAAGTTTTGTTGCCGACTGCAACTTATGCCCTTTTATGCAAATGTTGTTGCTTTCAAGCCTACCAGGTTGTATTTCAAAACTTTTATTTTTCTGCAACTTGACCATTTTTTATTCACTTAAAATATTCTGGAGTATTTTAAATATATATAGAAAAGTAGAGAATAATATGACAAATACTTATCTATACTAATAAATGAGTAATATGCTAATTAGACTGGACATCATCTGGACATCCTTCTGGACGTCTTTCCGGAAAAAGCCGTGGTGGCGGGGGCCAAGGCAGAGGCGGTTAGGGGCAACCAGGCGGGCGGGAAGTGCAGTTAGGGGTGACCAAGCCAGCAGGGGAGGGCAGTTAGGGGCAACCAGGCCAGCAGGGGAGGGCAGTTAGGGGCAACCAGGCCAGCAGGGGAGGGCAGTTAGGGGCAACCAGGCCAGCACGGGAGAGCAGTTAGGGTTGACCAGGCAGGCAGATAGGTGAGCGGTTAGGAGTCTGTGGTCCAGGATTACCGCTGGCAGTCGGACATCCCCTGAGGGGTCTCAGAATGGAGAGGGTGCAGGCTGGGCTAAGGGACCGCCCCCCCCCCTGCCGTGCACAAATTTTGTGCACTGGGCCACAGTGTCTAATAACAAGCTTCTGATCACTGTATGCTCAAGTGCTCAAGAAAATCTATCAAATTCTACCCTTTCAAAGAACCCTCCTCCTCCCCTGTGATTGGCTTGTTTTTAGCTGGTAGTGATACTGTTTATACTAGTTATAAATAACAGGAAAGGACAAAGGCATGCCACTTGTGCAGCTTTGCCAGGAAGTTGCAATTTAGACACATGCCCAGTAAAGTCTGGATGAAATAGGGAAGGTTCTTGTTTGTCAGTCATCCATGGAGAGAGGTCATTGGCCAGAGTAGGCAAGGCCACTGCAAGCCCAGGAGGATCTCAGATACTTGAACTCCTAAACAAATGAGTTCTCTCTCTTGCTCTCTTGCCTCTTGGAGGCAGGAGCTCTCACGCCCCTGCATTTGCCCACCTTGCCATGTGCCCACACTCAATGAGCTAATGGACTGAAACTAGCCTGATGCTGTACTGGACCCAACTCTACCATGGAACAGAAACTCTGGACTCTGGCTTTGCTTCTAGTTCTGCCGAAGCCCTAGCTATGCATCTTCTAGGACTGGATTAAGGGAAATGGGACTTTGGAAACCAAGGGATGTAATTCCATGCAAATAAAGCCTTCTACCACATCTCATCCTCCTGGGGGCGGGGAGGGGCTTCAAAAACGCTTATTCCAGTGATACCCCAAGAACCCCACTTCCACTAGCAATGGAGAAATCCCATGTATGTATTTCTCTGATAACAGTAGTAATGCCTCCACCCCCAACGCTTGCCCCAGCTAAACCCCCAGAACACATAGTATATGCCTCTCTTTAGGCACTTATCAATTTTGCTTTGTATTGAAGTTATTTATAAATGTTTTTTTTCCCCTTGTTATAATGTACAATAATTGGGGGAAGTTGCTGTGGTGAGTACAGATGGCAATGATTCAATCTGTACTTCCATCCTAGGCACCATATCATAGTCTTTCACATCTGTTATTTCATCCATGTTTTACAAACCTCAACTGGGTTGGTGCTATTAGCATTTTTATAAACAAAGTAAATAAGATTAGAGAGGTTCTGTAACAACTCAAGGCTTGCTCCCTGTATTCAAATCTCAGCTCCAAAACTTACTAGCCATATGATCTTCCACAGTTTCCTTAAACTTTCATTTACCTCATTTACAAAAAAAGTGATAGAAAGTGTGCAGTTTTATTGTACTACACAATCTCATTATTAAAATTATTATAAGGAATAAAAGGCAATTTATAAAAAGTGTTTAACAGCCCAAGTGCCTATCAATAAATAAGTGGATAAAATATGTGATGCATTTACACAATGGAATTCTATGCAGCAGTAAAAAAGAAAGATATCTTACCTTTTGAGACAGCATGGAAGGACCTGGAGAGCTAAGTGAAATAAGCCAGTCAGATAAAGACAAGTATCACATGATCTCACTTATATGTGGAATCTAATGAGAGAAATGAATTGACAAAGAAAATAGATCCCAAGACTTGGATGCATGGAACAGACGGACAAATCTCAGAGGGAAGGTGTGTGTGTGTGAAGAGAAGGGTTGGAGGGGGAGGGGCAGGAACAGATTAACAAAAGAATTTATATGCATATATGAATAGACCATGGATACAGACAATAGGCCTGGGGGAGTGAGGAGAGGTGGTCAATGGGGACATCTGTAATACTTTTAGCAATAAAGATAATTTTTAAAAAAAGTAGAAATAAAATGTTCACATTTTTGCCTCAGTGGGGGGGAAAAAAGTGCTTAATAATGATTGACTTGTTGTAAGTGCTCCAAGTTACTGCTGTATTTCTAGGTATTCTAATTAACTTTTTTTTTAAGTGTTCTGTATAATCTATAGATTGTACATAGAAGTTTGCCTGTAATTTTTTATTTGTTGGCAATCAATGAATGAATTCACAAATGAATTCTAATTAATTTTCCAGTTCTAAGTATTTTTCCACTTGGGTCATATTCCCTGGAACCTTGAGACATTTCATCTGCAGTCGTCAGAAAAACCTTCTAATTTTCTTATAGATCTAGTTTCTCCAGATCCTCAAGTCTTCTTGAAGTGCAGAAGACACACTCTTACAAACTCATAATTACAATTTATCATTGCCCTTCCAGAGAACTAATTTTGTTTTTTAGCTCTAATAGGCTCCAGCACACAGATTCTTCCACACCCCTCTTGATATTTTCCTTGTCCTTGTTTGCTGTTTAAAACAGTAATTCCTAAAGTGTGGAAAAGCCTAGGAATCCCTTAAGCCCATTCAGGGGGGTCCCACAAGGTCAACACTTGCAGAATAATACTAAATATTATTTGCATAATACTACTAAAATGCTATTTACCTTTTTACTCTAGCCAGATTTTTACTGATGCTAAAATAAAACAAAACAAGCAAACAAACAAAACAAACAAAAAAAAAAACAGTGAGGAGTGCTAGTGTTGACTCCTGCCAAGGAGTGCCACCCAATTGTATCGTTAGTTAGTCTTGTATACTTCAATGTCAGGCACACACAGGGAAAAAAGCCAGTTCTAGTTAAAAATATCCTTTAAAAATATCCTTACGGAAGAGCAAAATGTGTGTTCATTCTATTAAGTCTGTACTTTTGAGTACTTGTCTTTTAAAAATTCTATGTGATGAAGTGGTTAAGTACTCGGAGGGCACTTCTGCGCTGCATACAGAAGTGTTGTGGTTGTCTTGAGGAAAAACACTTGTGTGATTGTCTTAGTTGCAATCTGAATTAGATACTTTTTCCATGAAACACTCTTTAATTTGAAATGACTGACAGACAAGTTATTAGACTTGGATATTTTGCAGACATTTTTTTGAGAGGCAGCCTGGCACTTCAAGGAAAACAGCTGATGCTATTTGTTGCCAATAATAAAATTAGGCTTCCAAGCAAAAACTCAAATTTTGAACAAACTGTATCCACCACTGTGAGTTTGACAACTTCCAACATTTAGAAAATTTTCTGATGATATTGGCGGTAATATTAAATATAATTTTTTTGAGATTGTAAAATGAAGTGTACCATTTTGAAAAATAGAGAACTCAGTGAACCAGTATTTTCCAGATGACCAATGCATGGGTAAAACAAAATCCACCAAAGTGCAAGATAGACTCAAAAAGGGCGGGGCAAAAGTAGGTTTACAGTTGTGAGTACACAAAACACAGAGTTTAAAACATAGAGCATTATTATTTATTAACTAGAGGCCCAGTGCACAAAAATTCGTGCACTTGGGAGGGGGGTGTCCCTCAGCCCAGGCTGCACCCTCTCACAATCCGGGACCCCTCAGATAGGGTGCCTAGGCCTGGCCTGAGATCAGGGCCTATCGAGGCTTTCCTTCCCTGGGCAGCAGGCAGCTGGCCCCACCCCCGCTGCTGCCACTGCTTGCCATCTGTGCAGCACTGCCCGCCCCTCCCCTGCCACCGGTGGCCTCCCTCTGCAGGCGACAGGCTGGGGTGCAATGGCTTGGCTGGCCTGGGCCTCCCTCTTTCTTTGCTGGGGGGCGGGGCCAGCCCAGCAAGGGGCCATCTGCCTACCTGATCACCCCTAATCACTCTGCTTGCCTGCCTAATTGCCCCTAACCACTTGCTTGGGGGTGGGGCCAGCCGGTCAAGAAGCCATCTGCCTTCCTGATCACTCCTAACTGCTGGTCTGCCTACCTGATCACCTCTAACCACTGGTCTGCCTACCTAATCACCCCTAACCCCTCTGTCTGCCTGCCTGATTGCTCCTTACCACTTGCTTGGGGATGGGGCCAGCCCAGCAAGGGGCTGTCTGCCTACCTGATCTCCCCTAACTGCTTGCCTGCCTACCTGATCACCCCTAACCGCTGGTCTACCTACCTGATCACCCCTAGCCCCTCTGCCTGCCTGCCTGATTGCCCCTTACCACTTGCTTGGGGGCAGGGCCAGCACTGACTTCCGGTTGGTCAGCCTCTGGTCATTGCTGGTCATTACAACCCAGGGTTTTTATATATTAGAATTATTGTATCATTTTCCACATGAACAACTGTAAACCTGCTTTTACCCCACCCTGTATATTTTAATGCTATAGAGTTCAAAACATTTATTGATATGGGTTTAGATTCCACTTTGCAGTTAACCTTTAAGAAACTACTAATCATTGAGTTTTGGTATAGTGTCAAAGAGGGACATCCACAATTATCTGGAAAGACTATTAAAATACTTCCCATTTCTGCCCAACCGGTTTGGCTCAGTGGATAGAGCATTGGCCTGCGGACTGAAGGGTCCCAGGTTCCATTCTAGTCAAGGGCATGTACCTTGGTTGCGGGCACATCCCCAGTAGGGGGTGTGTAGGAGGCAGCTGATCGATGTTTCTCTCTCATCAATGTTTCTAACTCTCCCTTCCTCTCTGTAAAAAAAATCAATAAAATATATTTTTTAAAAAATAAATAAAATAATTAAATAAAATACTTCTCATTTCTAATGATAAGATCTTTTTTTCATATGCTTCAACCAAAATGACATATCATCACAGATTTAATTCAGAAGCAGATAGACTACATCTGTCTTCTCCTAAGCCAGATATTATTAGATTTGCAAAAATGTAAAAATATGGCCTCTTTTTTTCATTCATTATTTTTGTTTTGGAAAATATAGTTGTTTTTCACAAAATATAATATTTACTAGTATGTTGTCATGTAATAGGGTTATTACCGTTATTTGAAAATAAATTAATAAATATTTTAAAATATTTTCAGTGTTAATTTCAAATATGGTAAGTATTAAAAGATAAAATCCATATAAATAAAGGCTCTTTGAGCTCTTCAATTTTAAAAAATGTAGAGATTTCTCAAAACCAAACTGCCACTTGAAAGCAGCTTTTTTTTAACACTAGGACACGGTCCTCAAAAAAAAAAATTTATATTAAAGTGGAATTTGTGAGATAAAATCAGATTTTCTCTAGCTAAACAGGGAAAAAGGACTCAAAGCTACCCCAGCTTTGCCCCTCCGCTAACCCCTCCTACTGCCCCCTTAGTCCCTCTATGAATCTCAGTTTGAAAATCCCTGTGTGGAAACATCAATGGATTGATACATCAGGCGGCAGGAACTACAGCGTCCCAGGCTTGTGAACGTGGACAATGATGAACTGAATGGTGGAACTATTAACACAAGTGGTGGGAAAGACTCAAATCAGAGTGTGGACATGGTTGCCTCCTCTTTCCCCTTTATGGTATATCCACAGGCATGCACTCAGCAGTTGGGAGATCCCTTACTTAAAACACTGACCTAATGACTGCTGATTTCTTAACTATGTGTGGAAACACTGGTGAACACACTCAAAAGTGATTAACTTGGTATGTAGAGAAGGTGGTATCTGAATGTAGGGTATATACAGAGACATTCTTGGCACATTCCTTTTACTGAATTATCAGTGTTGAGATTAGGTAACTGAGGATTAGCTTCCTCCTAATTGCGGGACCAAATACTATTTTGAAAGAGCAGGGAATAGAATGAAATACAGAAACACACAGGAGAGTGAGATGACAGCAAGAAGGCAGAATTCTTCCAGTGTGTTTCTGGGTTCTGGACAGGCAGCAGCAGTAAAGGGAGGATCATATTGCCAGATAATGGAACTCACAAGTCTTTATCTTTAGCTCTAACCTCTGTCCTGATATTCAGATCACAATCTCCAACTTCTGGGCTATCTCAAAGGTATCTCAATTTTAATTTGACTTCAATTTACTATTGCATTCCTTCTGGCTCTATGTCCCTTGCCAATGATGGCATCATCATCCACTCTGTCAATAAATCTAGATCCATTGGAGTCTTGATGATAAAGGCTTAATGTCCTTGGCATGAACAACTGTCATCAGGAGGCCATTCAATGTCCAAACCTCCCTTTGCATTGGGAAGAATCCCCCAGAATTATTGGCACATATTCCCATTCCCTCTCTCTGCACCCTCAGGATTGACACCAACAATTCTGAGTCCAAATAGGTTTACAGAGTTGGAACAGAGTGTAGACTCAGGTCAGGATATCAGGTTTAGAGGGAGTTATGCCAAATGGTAGCAGCAATGCCACTGCATTTGGGCCACATTTTTCCTTCTACAGATGGTGGAGATCCTCTCTGCCTTTGGCTGTTCAGAGGTACCTTGTTTGCTGATTCTTGAAGTTCACATTGATTATCCAGACCAGTCCTGGTAAAATCCTTTCTTCTCACATAGCCAGGGTCAGTTTTACTTAATTATAGTTCAGAACTCTTGTCTGGCCAGTGAGGAAGAGGTTGAGCATTGACCTATGAACCAGGAAGTCACAGTTGGATTCCTGATCAGGGCACATGCCCAAGTTGCAGGCTGGATCCCCAGTAGGGGGCATGCAGGAGGCAGCCTATTGACATTTCTCCCTCATCCATGTTTCTATCTCTCTATCCCTCTCCCTTCCTGTCTCTCTAAAATCAATTTAAAAACCATATTTTTAAAAACCCTCTTGAACTATACCTATTTCCATTTAATTTTATTTTTAACATTTTTGCCTCCAGATCTCATTTATCTACCCTAGTTCAAGCCCTTATTGTTTGGACAAGAACAATTGCTTCTCCCCAGCATCATTTTCCCCTCACCGCAACCCAACCTCTCTCTAAAGATCTTATCATAGCATTTATCCCCTTGTTAAGTCCCCAAAGCAACCAGATCTTCATATCTCCTTTTGTTTGCAGAATTATGTTTTAACTTCTACATACCATTCAAGGTCTTTTGACCTATTGTTTAATATCCAGCACTCAGCTCTTTGACAATAGGAGCCAATTCAAAATTAGCTTTGTAGCCCCAGAACCTAGTACAATACCCAGCATTGAGTAAAACAAATAAATGTTTGAAGAGAGCCATGAATGAATAAATAAATGACTTATTTTTCACTTTGAAACCCTGTGCACTAGACACTATTTGCCACTCCCCAAAATCTCAACAGAAATATTCATGTCTTTCTATATATATGAAAAAGTATGTATAATGTATATTTGGAGAGGTTTTTGGCCTCACAATACTTCCTTTGTATTGCTGGCATACACTTAAAATCACAATATAGCCCTTGCTGGTTTGGCTCAGTGGATAGAGCATCAGACTGCAGATTGAAGGGTCCCGGGTTTGATTCCTGTCAAGGGCATATGCCAGGGTTGCGGGTTCGATCCCCCCAGTAGGGGGTGTGCAAGAGGCAGCCAATCAATGATTCTCTTGCATCATTGATGTTTTTATCTTTCTCTCCCTCTCCTGTCCTCTCTGAAATCAATAAAAAAATATATTTTTTTAAAAATCACAACATATTATAGTCAGTTTGATTCTGCCTGTCTTTTCAAATAACACATCAGCTCTCCCAGAGCAAGAGCCATGTCTTATTCATCTTGTACGCTTAATGTTTAAGCATGAAGTACATGCTTCATAGATCTTTGCTGAACTTGCCTCTTAGAGAGGAAGTGTGGGATTATGAGAAGGGAGTGGTTGAGCTCTGCTTGACAAAAATTCCACTTCCCACAATTCCTGTGGGAGAGCTTTCAATATTTCAACATTCAATAAGATCTTTGCTCTAGGTTTTTTTGTAGACACCTTTAGCCAGATTAAGGAGTCTTTTGTTTCCTCTCTTGACAGTGGTGACCCTACGGCTTGACATTTGCAAACGGAAACCTTGACTTCACTATTTCCCCACAGTTCCTGGGCCCTGGTACTCACACCATCAATTGCACAGACTAAGTTGAAACAAAATCTCCTGTTTCTGATAATGATGAGGGTTCTGAAAGCCTATGAAAATCTCTATAATTATCTTAAGTGAAACCTTCTTATTACATTTTAAACTCTTTTCATTTTAGTTCTTGTCATTTACATGAAATGAGTGGATGGGAAAGAAGCGTGGGAGATTTATGAAGTTGATAATCCTGTTTATGTTCCTTCTGCACAGAGTTCGGGCTTAAAAGGTAGAATGTGTGTAGAGGAGGCATTTGAAACATCTTTATGAACTAAACTCCATCATAATTAACAGATGCTGGGCTTGTTTTCCTTTGTCTGTGAAAGAGAAGAGGGGTCAACCACAGGCAAAGCATTTTCTGTCTTGTCTCCTGGCAGACAACTGTGAAATGTTTAGTGTTTTCAACATTTTTCCATAAGCAAAGCAAGGAATTTCATTTAGCTCTTTCTTATATAATACGACTAAGATGTACTGAGCAATGTAAATGTTGCCAATTTTAGGGATTAGTTTCCAGTGGTTATCAATTTATCTTGGAGATCCTCCTTTAAGAGCTTTTCTCCTAGGTTTTGTACTGCCACCATCACCACCACCACTACCCGCCCCCCACACCCCCCTATTCGGGAGGAGCTATGCCACGAAGGCACCAGGAGTGTGGACGAATAGCAGCCTGGGCATGCCGAGTAGTGATATCTGCTCATCCATCATTCCATTTAGACAAATGAAAGATTACAGCCCTATGAGAAAAGGCAGCCACAGCCACACAATGCTTCATGCACAAAGTAAATTACTAGTTTCCTGTGATCTTTCTGACAAGTAAATTACTGCAGAAAATAGCATAGATGGGAACACAATGACAAAAATGCAGAGACTTGGTCCTTCAAAGGAGTTATTAGACTTCTGATACAACCATTTCTAAAGAACTCCAGAACCTCCCTCTCACACTAATGGAAAAAGGATTTCCCCCTTCATCTTTCTATAGCACCCCTTGAGGAAAAATAATACGTAACTGGCAGAGTGGGAAGTGGATTCCTCAGTGATCAAATATCCTCTTTTTTTCATGATCAGAATGATGTTAAGGTAAGAGAGCAGCTTGCTGCAGGAATTGCTGTGCCTACAGTCGGGTCCTTCTAGCTGTGCACTGAAGGCCACAGTGATGCAGTATGTTCTGCATAAAAAAGATAGCCTCTGGAAAGGGTCTTTTTTATGTCTTCAGTCTCCAACTCTTCATATAATTCATGTTCCATCACAAAATATAAATTCTAAATTTGTTTTTTATATAAAATAGGTAAAACCTATCTCATTAAAATTTATTTCCCTTTGCCGATTCAAAGCCTAACCTTTAAGGCTCTATGACCCCACCAGGGCGGAACAATAAAAGATATATTAGCCAAGTCAAATGGAGCAGAGTAGGGAAAGGTACTGAAGATAATAGAAGTAATAAACAAATCACAAATATCATAAATTTCTGAGCTTCCGTTTCATCAGAGAAATGTCTTGGAATTGACAGAGTTCATAAAAGTTTAAAGTCAAATAGGGTTTTAAGCAGGATTTAGTGACATAAAATGACCTACCCAACACCTGAGATATTGCATAGTAATACTGATGCTAGAATCATGATATCACAATCTGTTGAGTTTCCCACTACCAAAGTAGGGATTTCTTTTAGAAAAATCTGACAAGATCTGACCCTAATCTAGCTCAGTTGGTGTCTTATGCGATCTTGGGCAAGAGGCATAAAATCTTTTTGCATCATGTGGAGTATTATGTCAGATGAGATCAGGTATGTTCAAGTGGCAGCAAGGAGTGTGTGTACTTGAACAGCATATAATCAAAAATATTTTCATAATTTTATATTTAAAAAATGAAAGTCACTATTGGTTATGAATTAAAACAGAAAGCAAGATTCCAACAAATTGCTTAGGTGAGGCATATATTAAATGAATTAAGAAATTCATGGGCAGCTCTAACCAGTTTGACTCAGTGGCTAGAATGTAGGCCCGCAGACTAAAGGGTCCCGGGTTCATCTGGTCAAGGGCGAGTACCTGGGTTGCAGGCTTGTTTCGGGCCCTCGTTGAGCATGTGTGGGAGACAACCAATCGATTTCTCTCTCTCACATCGATGTTTCTCTCTCTCTGTCTCTTCCCCTCCCTGCCACTCTCTCTAAAAATCAATGAAAAAATATGCTTGGGTGAGGATTAATAACAATAACAACAACAAAACACACACACAAAGAAAGAAACACATGGGTATAAAATGCTAAACGCTTCCACGGATGATAGCCTCTGTGGTCCTGAGTGATTGATGACAATTCCTCCTTGTTCACACTGTGCTGCCTCAGTTTCCACTTCCCTATCACAGTTGTTACTGCATTGAGTTCCCTTCCATGGTCTTAGCAAAACTGACCTAAAAGCATAAAAACATTGACAAGTATTCAGATGGCAAACTTATCACTTCTTTCACTGCACTTAAATACCACCATTTAAATTCAGTTCAACAAACATCTTTGTGTCCTGACTGTGTAAATAAGACTTTGTTCCTGCTTTGGGAGACTCGCAGCTTTGTGCAGAAGACAGACGTGGAAAATGACCTTTGGTACTACTTAGCTTTAGGGCCTCAGTCTCTTTGTCAGCTTTATCCCAAATAATCCTGCATTCCAAGGCATTTGGTGGGAATGCACGTACATTTAGGGAAGAAGCTCTCTTCATTTGAAAGAGCAAGCAGAATGGCCATTCTTGAAAAGATTACAATTTTGTGCCCTTTTCTGCACATTATTTATTTGGGAAATCTGGTGCTTATTTGGTTACAATAGAGTTTTCCTGAGTTGGTTGAGTAGATACCAATGTCTGTTTCTAAGGTGCAGCTAAGACTTTGTATTTCTAACAAATTCCCAAGTGATGCTGATGATGTTGGTGGGGGACCACATTTGAGAGCCTCTGGTCTAGACAAGCAATATTAAAATCGAGATGTGTCTACATTTAGGGAAGCACAAAGAGTTTTCTGATGGTAGTCCAGAGCAGGTAGTTTTAATGAGGACAAATTTCTATCTGAGTATTCACCAGTGGGTCTACTTTCCCACCTCCTTCCTTTTGTTTTTCTTCCTCTTTGCAAAAGAAAACCAATGCTTTCCATCAGGAAAAATTCAGAGAACTGAGTAAGATTAATATTAGAAAAGTATTACCCAATTTTATCAACTTTTTTATGTGAACAAAATTTCTTAGTGCTTATATATTTAAATATAATGGAAATAATATTAAGGCTGAACTCTGTCTTAGTCTTTTATTTATTTATTTATTTATTTATGGATCCATAAACCCATTAAAAAAATACCCACTCCTTCTTATTAGAGGATATCTTTTGATTTAAATGTTTTCCTTGTGATTAGTAATTACCTGTTCAAAATTTTAATATATTTATTTTGTTTTGTTCAACTGTGCATGAGAACTAATTTAATAACAACTCAATCCAGAAGAAACAGTAACACTTATGGACTGTGGTTACAGAAAATAACAATTCAATGTATGTAATATTATTGTAGCATATATGTATGATAAGATTATGAATAAAAATCTTTAAAACATGAATATATTAAGATAGGAATACTGAGAAAAAATAAAGTGGAAATATCAGGTCAAAAAACAATAAAACAATCTATAATTTCACACTACTGAAGCAGAAGTCATTTATGTAGTCTTAAAACATCTAAGAGTGGATACTAACTTACTAAAGTATTTTGATTCATTGGCTATATTTAAAAGGGTAATTAATATTTTTATTTTAAAATGTTATGTTTATAATGTGAATGAAATTACATTTTGTCACTACTTAAATTTAAGATTAAAAAAATTTATGTCTATCTAAAGTATGTGATGGTTTACTTTTTATTCTTCCATAATTCTTGTAGGAAATACGTCAACAAAAATTTGAAGATTGCTGGTTTTGACTGTACTTGCAGCCAGGAGAAACTAGTTTCTTTGAACCAATCAATCATCAACTGTTGGTTTTATTAATTTTTGCACATTACTCAAATAACTTTTGAAAAGTTTGACAGCTGACTCCAAAGGACCCTTGGGGACTGTAGGGAGCTTACTTCTGCAATGCAGCGGGGCTTCCTGCCCTAATTTTGACATCTCAAAGTTATTCTTTCAAAAGTTTCTGCATAAGCCCTCTCCAAAAGGCTTATGAGGATGAGAGTGAAAGGTACATTCCACAAAACATTAAAACATTTAAAAGACTAGTACATGATGTTTACTGTGAGAGAGGAGAGGAAAAAGAAGGGGAGGAAAGACAGACAAATGCATCATCCTTCCAAAAGTTAACAAGTTTCCAACAACTCATTGAGCTACCAGTAAGTAAGCGAAATGGGGATATAAAGACAATAGGATTGATTGTCCTTCATATTTAAGGACTAGAGGCCTGATGCACAAAATTCATGCAAGAATAGGTCTTCCTTCCCCAGCTGCCGGCACTGGCTTCCCTCTGGCACTCGGAACCCAGATTTCCCTCCGGCCTCCAGTAGGCACCCGGGACCCAGGCTTCCCTTGCAGCCCCAGCTTTGTCCAGAAGGTCATCCGGAATGACGTCTGGAAGGATGTCTGGAAGGACATCCAGTCTAATTAGCATATTATGCTTTTATTATTATAGACTAGAGGCCCAGTGCATGAAATTTGTGCACGGGGGGGGGGGCATCCCTCAGCCCAGCCTTCACCCTCTCTAATCAGGGACATCCCTCTCGCAATCTGGGACCGCTGGCTCCTAACCACTCACCTGCCTGCCTGCCTGATCGCCCCCCAAGTGCCCCCCTGCCAGCCTGGTCGCCCCCTAACTATCCGGAAGGAAGTCGGATGTCCAGAAGATGTCCGGTCACCCGGTCTAATTAGCATATTACCCTTTTATTAGTATAGATGATGATTTGGCAGTGATCCTACACCTTATGGGAGGGCTGGCCTTGAAGTTTGGGGTGCTGCCTGACTGTCACTGAGACATTATTAGAAGAACCAGCAGTCTGGGGAATTTTGCTGACATTTCTACCCTCCTATGGTTCCCAATTTCTGATTGCTATGCATCAGTTCAGTCAGCTATTATTATATTCCCGGTGGGATCGGGCCTAAACGGGCAGTTGGACATCCCTCTCACAACCCAGGACTGCTGGCTCCCAACTGCTCATCTGCCTGCCTTCCTGATTGCCCCTAACTGCTTCTGCCAGCCAGCCTAATCACACCCTAACCACTCCCCTGCCAGCCTGATTGATGCCTAACTGCTCCCCATGCCAGCCTGTTTTCCCCTAACTGCCCTCCTCTGCAGGCCTGGTTCCCCTGCAACTGCTCTCCCCTGCAGGCCTGGGTCCCCCCCATCTGCCCTTCCCTGCAGGTCTGGGTCCCTCCCAACTGCCTTTCCCTGCAGACCTAGTTGCCCCCAACTTCCCTCCTCTGCTGGCTTAGTCACCCCTAACTGCCCTCCCCTGCAGGCTTGATCGCCCCCAACTGCCCTCCCTTGCAGGCCTGATCCCTCCCAACTGCCCTCCCTTGCTGGTCATCTTGTGGTGGCCATCTTGTGTCCACATGGGGGCAGGATCTTTGACCACATGGGGGCAGCCATCTTGTGTGTTGTAGTGATGGTCAATCTGCATATTACTCTTTTATTAGATAGGACTAGTCACCTCACCACATGGAAGTTCATTGGGCTTAAAAGCTAAGGTCAAAGTATGGGGAGGCTTTCTCAGTATAATCAATATCTAATTAGCATGTCTTGTATATATGAATGCACAAGACTGTCAGTTTAAAAAATATCTTCCCACATTCAGAATCAGTATCAAGTTGATATTTAGCCTTCTTTCACTACTTAACAAAATTGAAATTTTTATGTTTCAAAAATCACTAGCACATATTATGAAAATGAATTTTAGTTGATAATAATGATGATATAAAAACTTCAAAACACTCTGTTCAAGAAAACCATTAAGATAACAGGAGATATGGGAAACGTTTGTGCTTTACACTCAATTTTGCTGCAAATTTAAAATTGCTCTAAAAAATAAACTATTTTTTTAAATGTCCATAAATGATAATCTTGGAAGAATACCTCACTTATATCAGGGGGAAAAGGTTAATTTTCTAACACTGAGTTTTGAGAGTTTTTAAATATATTCTAAATATGTCATTTATCAGATATATGAATTATAAATATTTTTCTCTTTGATTTGTACTTTTATTCTCTTTGTCATTTTTTAAGAGCATAAGTTTTTAATTTTGTGAAGTCCAATTTATCAATTTGTTCTTTTATGGATGATGCTTCTAGCATCATATGCAAGAAATCTTTGCCTAACCAAAAGCTACAAAGATTTTGCATTTCACCAAAGGAAATATATAAGTGATAAATAAGAACATGTAAGCATGTTCAACATGGTTAGTCATTAGACATATGCAAATGAAAATTACAACAAGACAGCACTCCACACTTATGGGAATGGCTAAAATTAAAAAGACTTACTTTACTAAGTGTTAGCAAGAATATAAAGAAATTGGAACTCCCAAATCCTGCTGGTTAGAATAAAAAATGGTACACCCTCTTTGGAAAACAAGTAGTAGTTTCTAAAAAAGTTAAACATACATATATCATGTGATTCAGCCACTCCACTCTAGTATTTACCCAAGAGAAATGAAAGCATATGATGTTGGTATTTGTAATAGTCCAAAACAACTCGACTTTCCACCAACAGGTGAATGGTTAAACTAATTTATATCCATACAGTATAATACTAATATAGCAATAAAAAGAAATGAACTATTGATATATGCTAAAACATGGATACTCAAAATAATTATGATGAGTAAAAGAAAATAGACCCAAAGAAGTACATATTACATAATACCATTTTTTCCAATGAAAAATAACCAATAGATGGTAAATAAGCACATGAAAGCATGAAATAGAATCAGTAGTTTCCCTGGAACTTGGAAAGGCAGAGAGGAGTGGAAAGGAAGGGAGACTTACAAAGGGTCACAGAGAAAGTTTGGGGGTTGATGGATATGTTTATTATCTCAATTATGATGAGGACTTTATAGGTCAAGAGTACACTTTCAATATGTGCAGTTTATTTTAAGTCAATCATTTCTCAGTATAACTGTTAGAAAAATTTTTAAAAGTTAATATTCTTATCAACAAAGAAATTTTATAATCCACAAAGAAAATATAAATACCAAGTAGAAAAACTGCAAAGGACATAACAAGAAATTTACAAACAAAAAAGAGAATTATATATTGCTAATAAACATATTTTTAAAATTTAACCTTTTCCATAGTCAAAGACATTTAAATTAAAACAAGAATGGCTAAATCACATGTGTATGCTTAACTTTCCAGAAATTAACAATCTGCTTTCCAAATGGCAATATTAAAAAAAATAATAATATCTCTATGTTGGAAAGGATGCTTGGTGAAAAGGCATTCTCACACTCTGCTATGGAAGTGAAAACTGATACAGTCAGTCTAAAGTACACGTTGGTAATAGGTATATCAAGTATGCCAGAAGCAGTCATATTCTTTAAGTCCAATATGTCCGTTCTTTGGAATTTATCCGAAAGAAATAATCAGAGAAAATATAAAGATTAATGTAATGAAGAGCAAAAATACTGGTAACTTATAAACAGAATTTCAGAAATATATTAATGTCTAAAAAACAAAGGTTGCTTAAAGAATTTAAAATATGTCCAAATAATTAAATGTTGTGTAATTCCGTAAAGAGCAATATTGTTTTCAAACAATATTTAATGATATTAAAACACATGCAATGCAACATTAAGGATCCAGACATTTTATATGCAGTCTGGTTCTAATCGTGTTTCATATTTATAGAAAAACTCATACACACACACACACACACACACACACACACACACCTGAATTCTTTTATGATAGAAATAAATATAGTACAACATTCAGAGATGTTATCTTTTTTTTTTTTTAAATATATTTTATTGATATTTTACAGAGAGGAAGGGAGAGGGAGAGAGAGCTAGAAACATCGATGAGAGAGAAACATCGATCAGCTGCCTCCTGCACACCTCCCACTGGGGATGTGCCCGCAACCAAGGTACATGCCTTTGACCGGAATCGAACCCGGGACCCTTCAGTCCGCAGGCTGACGCTCTACCCACTGAGCCAAACCGGTTTCAGCCAGAGATGTTATCTTTATAGCCAGTGATAAAACAAACATTTTTTTATATTCCTCTGTATATGGTTTTCTATTTCCAAGTTTTAAATCACAAAATATGTATATTTATAAAGATATAACTAAATGTAAGAAATAAATAATTTTTGTATCCCTCCTGTCATCTGTACCTGACTCAGGACACATGTGTTTACAATCAGGCTTGAGTATGGAATGGAGTGAAGGCAGACTGTCAGGGAGACTGCAAGGAATGATTTGATTTGATTTTTTCCCTCACAGGACTAAAATAATCTCAATAAAAAAATTAACATGTACAATTATAGAATACATTATTTCTTCCACTATCTCAGTCTCACTCATTCTCTTCTTATATTGCTCTCTTATGCGTCATCTCAAAGCATGTCAAATCTACTTTTTGTTTTTTTCCTCCTAAGCTGGAGTGAGACTTGCTTCCAGGAAAGTTATCTGAAAAGCAGCTATGAAGAAAATGAAGGAGAAGTATAGATAGAAAAAGAAAAGTAATGGAAATATTTCAAGGTCAGAGCCAAAAATTTCACTTTGTCCAGGAAGGGAAGGGAGGGATCTGAAGAAAGGAGGAAATCAGTGATTGATAGCAGCACTTGCCCAAGGCCTTTTGATCAAAGGGGGCCCGATGGTAGTCACCCATGGCAGAAGGTCTTCTCCCTACTCCAAAAGGGCCACTTCCAAATCCTGCTCTGGCCCACAAGATTAGTGGGACCGGCTCCGTAACTGACAAACTAATTTCCCTGAGGAATAATTGGAGGTCTTTTGACAGATCTGAATTATGTCACCAGTTAAGGTTTGGTGACCTTTACCATACATCTTATTTTATGGGTGAATTAATCAGAACATTCTGTAATTATGATTCAATATTCTCTAATTTATAGGTTTTTTTTCTTTACGAAGCAATGCAACATTCTCCTCCCCGCCCCCCCTCCCCTGCTTATATGACCCTGATTTTTGTTGGAGGCATTATTTATTATAGCTTTCACATAAATATTTAAACCTCATATTTGTGGAGGTCCCTCTAGCAGCTTCTCTTATTCCAGTGAATAGCTGTAAGAGCATTTTTCCTACAAATTCAATTCCACATATTTGCTGATGCTGAGCAATCTGCCACATCCTTACTTGTCAAGGCTCAGCCATGAATTTACAAGAATGGACATAAACAACCTCAGATCTTTAGATTCTTGATTGTTTTCTTTGACCTTTTTTTTTTTTTTTTTTTTTTTTTTACTCCATCCTGCTATGACCCCTCAGCTGCTGCTCTCTTAAGATCTAGTTCTGATGTTAAACACCTGGCAATTTCAAAAGGGTTCAAGGTTTCAAACATTCAGATAGGTAATCATATCATGATTGCACATCTCTACCCTTTATGTTCAGCTTCTAAATCATGTAATGACCAAGAGCATTTCCTGCAAATATATATATATATATAATATATTATATATGTATATAATATATATATGCTATATATGCATATTGATTTTTGTTGTTTACATTTCAAAGTGACTCTGTAATAATAAACCAACTCTAAGGGTCATAGAAAATAATCTGATATTGATTTACAAATGCACACAATATTTCTGAAAAATCTATCTTTCTTTAATACTTATTATTATTTTTTGTACTCAGTGCTCAGCCTGATGTACAATATTAAACCTGCATCCAGGTACATCATTGTGAAATTTCTAACCACTAGCAACAAAGTAAAGATTGTACACATTTCCAGAGGAAAAAACACATGTTCACAAATAAAAAGTCAGGAATTAGAATAGCTTCAGATTTCTCAACTATAATTACTAGAAGCTTGAATAGCATTTTTAAAATTTTGAGAGAAATTATTTACAACTAGAATTCTATACAAAGCCAGACTCTCAGTCTAGCCTGCCAGGTCTTAAGAAATTTACCTTCTGTGCATGACTCCCTAGGAAGCTTTCTGAGAGTTTCCTCCACAAAACCAAGAAAGACAGAATCATGGGTTCAACCCAGGCGAGAGGCAAAGGGATTCCAGTGATGATGGCGCAGGGTATTCCCATAAGGCGATGGTGCAGTAGTAGATATCAGTCCAGGTTGGAGCCGGTCAGGGGTCATCAGGAAAAATTCATTCAATAAAGGAAAATTGATGGAATACCTGATATGTCTGAAAATACTGAGAGGGGATTTACATAGAATTGAATGAGACTTTAGGGTTTAATTAATGACGAGTATACAGAAAACTAAGAAAGGAGAGAACAATTACTAACTCCAGGGAAAATATTTTCTTTTTAACAAAGAAAGTTAATCAGGGTATACACCAAAGCTCATAATAATGTTAACACTAAATAGTACTCTAACCAAATTAAGATTTTATTATCTTAGAGGCTGTCCTCAAGAAGTGGTCATGAGTGGCAGGATGGAATGGTACAGGAAAGCTAAGTTTTTATCTTGTGTAGCAGGAAATCAATAGATAAGGCCAAAGAGTAAAAGATTCAGGAGCCCAATAAGCATGCAATGCAGAGATATAGAGGTAATCCTAATATATAAAAAGCCAGGATCCGTCACAACCTAAACGACCGGACGGATGACCAAACACCAGGCTAGGGTCCCGGCAGGTGTGGCAGGAGCCAGTTCTGGGTCCCTGCTGGCATGGTGTGAGTCAGTCCTGGGTCCTGGCTGGCGCAGCAGGATTCAGTCATAGGTCCCGGCTGCCCGAGGCATGGCAGCGGGAGGGAGCTGTGGGCCCAGGCTGCCAGCAGTGTGGTGGCAGGAGGGAGCTGTGAGAACGGAGCCATGCTGCGATCATACTGGCCTCTGGGTCCCTCCCCTGTCCGCAGGCTCTGGGGAATGGGAGCCATGCTGCAATCAGACTGGCCTCTTGGTCCCTCCCCCTCGACCTGCAGGCCTGGGGAACCACAGCCATGCTGTAATGGGACTGGATCCTACCCGAGGGTCCTGGATTGTGAGAGTGTGCAGGCTGGGCTGAGAGACCCCCCTGAGTGAACGGATTTTAGTGCACCAGGCCTCTAGTCTATAATAATAAAAGCATAATATGCTAATTAGATTGGATGTCCTTCCAGAGGAGACTGGGACTGCAAGGAAAGCCGGGTCCCGGCAGCCAGGGGAAGGAAGGCCTACTCTTGCACAAATTTTGTGCATTGGGCCTCTAGTAGAAAAATAAAGGGTAAAAAGAGTTAAAAGTGATCGCCTTTGGATATTAGGATAGGACAACAATGTTTTTGCAATGAGCCTCCTAGAAATATTTAACTCTGTTAAACCACGTGCATTAGCATGTTTTATAGAACTACTCATAAAAATTGAATAAATAGGGGTGGTGAACATAAGAGCAAGCTAATGCCTAGTTGCTGGTTTTTCTTATTATTACTTCTGTTTAGTAAGTAATTGTCTTGAGCACCTTCTTTGTGCTTTTGGTACACAGAAATATTGGATACAACCCTTGCCCTCAGGGTTTAATAGTCCAGTGGAAATAATATACTGTATACTATTACAAAAAAAATGAAAATCACAAGTGTCATAAGAGATGAACAAATTTCAGTGCCATGAAATTTTGAGGGAAAGGTGCCACTTCCCACTGAAGGAGGCTCAGTGTAGGAGGAGCATCTGCACTGTCCTCTGTGTGGGGTGGCAGGGAGACACACCATAGAGCAGGTGGGGGAGGGGTAGAGAAAGCTCAGGGTGTCTGCAGGAGGCGTCCTGTGGTTTAGTCTGCTGCAGCCCAGAGCATGTGTAAGAGGAATTAAGCTGGGAAGGCAGGCTGCAAATACATTGTGGAGGCTGGTTCTGCCAGCTTAGAGGTTTCTGGGGCCTCAAATGCCTTTCCCATGTACTTTGACCCTTTGTTTTCAGAAATGGTAATCTGCAGAAAGAGATGGCGAAGTGTAGCTATTGCATTATTCATAAAGCATGCTGTCTCTTACAGTTCTCACCTACTGAATCTTTCTCTATTCCACGAGAGATTTTACCAGTAGTCTCTAATTAAACTTTTATTTCTCAAAGGATGTTTTTCATGCTATGGACACTTTATATGAAAAATCTGAGCTGTATTCTTCCCTCAACTCACTCAAGTTTTTTCTTCCCAAAAGAGTTAGGGAACAGAATGAAAGTAAATTCTATTTTAGCTTCCTGAATTCTTTCACATTTCAAGTGATTATTAAAATAGTTTTGATTTTGTACTGGATAGGTGTGTCAACTTTTTAACACCAGGTACACAAAAAATCCTTATATATGTTAGGGCAGGCTTGTGAGGAGGCCCCCTTTGTCTTGCCCAGTTCACATCCCACTTTTCTATTGAGTTCTGGAAGAATAGACTGACTCTCTGGTCCTATGGAATCATCATCCTACATGCCCATCTATGGAATATGTCAGAGGCTACATATCCTTTTTAGAGTATCCTGGGTTAAAGTCCCCTTACAGACAGGCAGCTCCTATAAAACCACCAGAGTAGTTGAGCTTCCCATGTCTGAGCCTTTGCTCTTATTTCCATCCAATTAGGTTTCTTTAGCTCCCAACTTGGCTTCCCCCCAACTCTAAGCTTTGAATTGTTAACCCCCTATAGACATGTCTCAGAACTGTAGTGTGGATCCCTTTCACTGACCCCTCTGGGATATGCTCACAAAGTTTACTTGCAATTTATGGCTTCAGCACGACCTCTGATGTTGCCATCTACATAATGATCCAGCACATCAGATTTTCTTTAGCCAGCCATTGAGCTTGATAGAAGTAAAAATAACAACAGACTGGTTTAAGAATGAAGTCTGTTTGGCCAGTGTACTCATAGAACAATGCCCCTTCTTTGGGGTCCCAGTCTTTTATTTTGTTCTCCTCCTTAGTAGTTTCTATGGAGCATAGCTAAATATTTAGGGGCTGGCAAGACCAGAGTTTGGGGCATTTAGCCACTAATCTAATGCTGGAACTTCTAATGCAGCACCAGGGCCTTTAGCAGGATGAAGCCTGGAAGCAAAATTGATCCAATTATGGGCTCAGATAGTTAAAGGAACCATGATGACAGTTGGAACTGCAAGTAACAGCTCCATCTAGTTAATATCTAGATCCCAAATAAATAGCAGAGAAATTGTGAATCCAAGAAAAAAAATAACTAAGCAAAGAATGAAGAAGAAAGATAGGCAGTCAACTAGGTCTCAGTTACTGGCTTAGGGATTTATTTACATCTTCTCACTTAATTTAGACAAAACTCTTTAAAGAGAAAGAGAGGATACAAACACTGTTTGAATACCATATTAGTCTGTTGTAGTGATAAACAATACCAAGATCTCAGTTGTTTTAACAACAAACTATGTATTTCTTGCTCTTTAGTCTGCAGGTTGGCCTGACTATTAGCCTCTCTTGGGCTCAGCTAGGCCTGGATGGATACCAGAGGTCTTCTTATTTGGGGAGCATTAATTGGGTTGTGCTTTTTCTGTAAGCTGGGAGAATCTCAATAGAACTGAGCAGAATAACAGTGATAACATAAAGGTCTCCACTTGGGACAATTACTTCCGCCTATGTTCTACCTGTATTGTCAAGCAAGTCACATGACCAAGCCAAAAGTCAATGGAGAGAGTATGTAATAGTTGTCATGTACAAGTCACAGGGCAATGGGCTGGTAAGTACTGTCTTCACCAAGGAATAGGATATTGTTGGGATCAGTAATCCAATCTATCCCAAGCCCCACACTGCATCAAAGACTTAAAAAATGTTTTTTTCTCTTCTCTACAATAGCTTTAAGAGGTAAGAGGTATACCTGGCTTTATTGGTAAGGAGTTTGAGACTTTGAGAGGTTAAGTAATTTGCCCAAGGACAGGCAAGTATTGGATCAGAGATTTAAACCTAATCTGTCTGATTCTCACATCCATGTCTTTTTGCAATATTTTGTTGAAAGACTACAAGTCTAATATTTAAAAGAATCTAAGACAACCAGAAAGAAATTATGCATGTAGTAGAAACTGTGGGGATTATTTCCATACAGAGTTAAAATATAAACCTAGTGAAGTTTAATGAGTGTAAATGTTGAGAAATGTTCATAGGAAGCCTCTTTTATAATGCCACCCTTTGGGAGGATGGGGTAGGATGAAGTAGTAGAGTCAGTCTTAAATAAAGTTATGGAAAGAGCTTTCTTTCCATGTCCTCTGTTCCTCTGTCATTTATTTCTGACTTCATTTGGGGCTTCTGCTCTCTGAAACTGGCTACTCTAGTTCCTTGTTGCAGCCCTTCCCTCGTGTTAGCACTCTCAGCAAATGTCCAAGGTGTAGAATGTTCTCTCTCCTGTGTCACATAAAATCTCTAAGCCATCAGCATTCCCATCGGAAGATATATATTTTGAAAGAGGGTTCCTGAAAAAGAAATGACTGATCCCCCAGATACTATGTTTCTTATTTACTGTCTGACCATGGGATCTATTGCTGAAGGAAATATATTTCAATCCTGGAACTTTTCTGATAACTCTACAAACAAGAATGTACACTCCAATTAATTTGTATGGATGGGAAATAATTTAATTTTTATGAAGGGGACAAGAGCTCTCCTTCCTTCTCATTTACAGTCTATCTGTCATCAAGTGGATTTTATGCCTTGTTGAAAATAGATGTGTGTTTGCCAGATGGAATGCCTCTCTTTCTTTTTTCTTATGAGATGATTATTTTTGGGGAAAACATTTTTTGGTCTGCTAAACTTTGGGGTAAGCCATTTTATGTGTATTGATAGTAAGAAACAGAAACAATTGCTAACATGATCCCTTCCAAATTATCTTTTACAGTCCTCTATTCCACTGAAACAGATGGTCTTCCTGTTAACGAAAGGTGGAGAATGAGGGAAAAGAGAATGTGATGGCAATTCTTGCCTCCATCTTTCTCTGGTTAATCTGAATACAGGTTTTCTAGCCAGTAAATTACAAAGTCCAGTTCATTGCAATTAAAAAGTTGAAGGAGATTAATCTACAATATTTTTATTGCTTGGCACATAAGTTTGTACTCAACATCTATTTTTCAAATGAATAAATGAGTGAATGCGTGAGTGAATGAATGAATAAATGAGTGGGTTAATATGTTGGTGAGGACATAGAGTCCACTAAATATGTTAGAGAATTTTTCATTTGTGTTTATTCAAAATTTGCACATTCAGAAAGATTGTGTGTATGTGTGTGTTTGTATCTTATGAGCTTTATTTTGTGATTTAAAATTGTATCAGAACCATCTCAAGTGCTACCGTTGCCTTTTACATATTTGTATGTACCCTGCCAAAATATTTTTATAATATGATAGAATACTAAATAAATTATCAAGAGAGGAACTATTTTCTTTGTGAGTGTGGAATTTTTATTTGCACATTTAAAAAGAAACACCTACAGCTTAAGAAACCTTTCATTTATGCAGAATACAGTCGTGAGTTCACATACCACAGCATTTTACATTGCAGTGGGCATTTCTTTCAAATGCTGACCTTATGGTATGGCTTGGTGAGAAGGGAATAGAGGTCAATGAGAGGAGAGTGATGTGGTAGAGAGAGGACAAAGAGTGAATGAGTGGATCATTGCTAATGTCAGAATTCCAGAAATGCCTGGGATGCCTGGAACATTTCTGCTGGAGATTGAAATAACATAACAGAGTTACCCTAGCTCTGGAGATTCCTGCTTCATTTACTTTGCACTGGAAACCACTATAAAAATGGTCCTTAGCCTCATCTGAGCACTGACATACACTCAAATCAAAAGAAACCAATAGCAGTTTTACTTACAATCCCCAGTACCAATATGTATGAAAAAATATGTTGTGAAGGGGAAGAAGGGGGGAAGCTTTCATGAGCGTAACTTACCTTTGACTGTCACAAAATCAATAGGCTTTGCAGAGCCCAGGAAATTCAATAGCTCACATTCTTAATAAAGATTGGTTTGGTTTGGGTGATTTGTCTCTCTCAAATAAGGCAGGCTTTGGGACCTAGCTTCCTTCCTTTAAAACTCAAAGGGGGTGGGGATTTCTTCATCACAGCCAAGTCCACTTGCTTGTCTATTGTCAGGACTTTACAATGGTACTGCTTGTCTAGCCAAGCCTTGCTTCACCCAGGAGAACAGGCCTCACATTGGGGCGTGGAGTAACAGATGCCCAGCTTTATACCAGCATTCAGCCTCCTTCAGCTTGCCTGACAGCCTTTTTATGCATCATGGATTCATCTGTTTCAATGAGAAACCCAGAGCAAAGCTGCAAGTATTTGTTGTTGTTTTTTTCCTGGAGATCACTTTATAGAATGTGTCCAGATATTCTGGAAACCAGGCCCATTGCAAAAACATGTGAAAAAGGATTTGAGTGCCCTGACCTGACCCAACTCTCATCTGAGGAAGCTGTGCCCAGGCACCCATCAACATGTTTAGTTAAATGGAGAAATGGAGGATAAGGGAGTTTGAAGAGGCTGGTTATAGCAGGTGGAACATCATGCCAGAAGCTTGCTAACTTGGTAGACATACAGCAACCAACACAGGCCCTTGAGCATGGCAAGGAATCATTAAGTATCAACTGAGCTGAGGTAAACATATATATATGTCTTCTTCTCTAGGGGGCCTGTATATATATTGAAGTCCTAACATACGTCAATCACTTCACATTCTGATCATTTGTCCTAATCTTCATTAAATTACTAAAAATGGATATAGTAATGTCCCTGTTTAACAACAACAACAAAACCCCACAAACAAACAAACAAACAAACAAACAAAACCAGGCCTAAAGTCACATAGGTGTTCAAAGCAGGAATCCAATCAACATCTCTCACTCCTTTTGCTCAACTCACTCACTCTGGAGTGGATACATGAGAAGTATGTGAGCACACTTTCTAAATCTTAGATAGTCTAGAAATGTAGGTTAGCAATAGTAGCTGAGGCACAGCCCTGTCTGGTAACAGAAAGAAGGGCTGATTGACAGAACAAAGGAGGGATTGAGCATTACCAGTGGGTGGCAGCTGTCTTTCCTTCCCAAAGCTGCTCTAATGGTCCCTCTTGGAAAAGCAGGAGATGAACATCAATCAATCAGTCCATAAGAAACTATTGCATGCTTAGTCTGTGTACATCCTTGATTAATCTATGACCACCTGCAGTGTGGACCAGAGGATTAGAGTCTGGGGCCACAATTGAGATACAATGTGATGGGAGCCTGGTTGAATGTGGCAGTAGAGGGGACATTTAAGAGGTCAAGGCTGGAGAGCCATTGATCCATCACCCACCCTTCCTAGGAGGAGCCCCTCTTCTGACTGCATTAAAAAATGAGCAGGCACAGACCTACCAGGGTGGAGGGGAAGGTTGGCTCTCTTCCTCATGAGGAGCAGCTGGCAGATGAGCTGAGTAGAGGCTTAAGAGAGAAGAAACCAATGCACCAATCTATGGAGACAGCTGTTAGTTACTCCCAACATGATGTGTGAAAGAGAATAGAGCAATCGAATATCAGTCAACCAATTTCCCCACACTTTTAAAAACTTCAGAGTTTAAACATGCACATATTTTGGGAAGGAAAAATGAAGATTCATGTTTTTAAGGCCATCAGTGCTGTTAAATGTGTATGTGTCAGGACTGAGTTGACTGTGAGTGACAGGAAATTAAAATAAAAATGGTTTAAGTAAGATAGAAATATAATTCTGTGACACGAGAATGCATGTGTGTGTGTGCATACACAGATATTTGTCAACAGTGCAACATAGATATACTGCCATCATTTCAGAAGATAACAAAATAGCACACAACACACACACACACACACACACACACATGCATGCACAGACTCTGAAGTGGTGGGGCCAGGGCTGACACGGCAATATCAGGAAGTCATGAAAAACCTATGCTCCTTCTTTCATCTATTTCAGCATTCCATGTATCTACTGGTCCAGGATAAAAACTAAGCTGTAATCACCATCTGAATTTCAACCAACAGAAAAGAGTAAGGGACAAACACAGACAACCTCTGTTCCTTTAGTGTATGCTATATTCTATTGGCCAAAACCCACATTTTCATCTAGCTGTGAGGGAGATAGTTGACCATGCTTCTGGCTAAAAATCTGTCTGTACTATCATTATAGAAGAAAGGGAGGATGAATATTAACTTGCAGTATCTGTCATAAAATCTTAATAAAAAATAATGTCAAAGCTTCTTCACCACAATCCCTAGAAGAAGCTAGCAGAAGAGACGAATGACTCTTTCCTATCTGATCTAGATGCCTGGTATTCAGCCTGGAAATATTGGTCAGTGAGTCACACCACCAACTGAACTCACTTCAGAAAGTAACAAAATAAAACCTCCACAGAAAGCAGAAGGAAGAGAAAAAAGAATGACCAAAAAGAATGAAATCAAAGGTGGAAAATTAGTAAAACTTAGCAATTGATTGAGCTTGGGAATTTCAGCATTGCAAGTAATCTGACCTGATGTACAGAGATCCCTGGAAATCAATTATTGGTGTCCCCCTAACACACACACACACACACACACACACACACTTACAAACATATCTTAAGTTCTGGCATTCTCATAGCTAAAATCTATCATGCTGACGTTATGGGTTTGTACCTGGCACTTGGTCACAGTTAACTCTTGTTTGCTAAGTACTGTCCTTTCATAAAAGATGTTTCACATAAGGGAAACTTTCCTAGTACCATATTACTCCTTTGGAATCATGAACCATCAGGAACATATAAAATATATATTATCTGTGACTTCCTTTCGGAGTGCAAAACATATATTGGATATATAGGAAAAGATATTTCCCTCCTTCTTGTTCTCTTGTGAAGGTAGTGGACAGGAACAAAATTATTAGACTCTTACTTTAAAAGAAGCTTTTGGGATTTGGGGGTTTGTGACAACCCTTTTATAAACTTAATGAACAATATAATCAGGCTGCCAGTGAAATTGTTGCTATGCAAAGGAAAATGAACTTTTTTCAGGTAGGCAAGCTCTACAAAGTACATAAATTGAATATATATGTTTCCAAACTCTCATAAAATGGAAAGCTCAGAAAACTTTGAATTGTATTATAAAGAAGAGCCAATGAGAAAGCCTAGTATTTTTTGGGAAAGAGTAAATTTAATTGTTCATTTCAATTACAAGCGGTGATGAATTAGGTGAAAAAAAGTTTCCTTGCCTAGAAATGAATGCTGAATCTTAGTAAACTAATTTAAAAATTTCCAGTGCAAGAGAAATAGGAGATATAGTAATGCTCATCAAATACTCAATTTGTTTTTCTACATTTGTTAGTCTAGTTTTGCCCAATAAAATGTTAATAGATATGCCTTACTAATACTTCCAGTTTGAAGCAGTAGAAAGCCCATGGTCAATTATCTAATTTCTTTCTCTTCTCCTATCATCATAACTGAGGAAGACCACGTTCCAGATACTATAGCTACAAAGTGATGTAACCTCTATCCTCCTGGCTTCCTGAATGACTCTATGGAGCAGAGCTCTAGGCGACCAATGTGGACCCTGAAGGATGGATAGAAAAATAAAATTTTGTCTTGTTTAGCTTCTACAATGGAATTTTTTTTTATTACCACAGCACAATTTAGCTAATCCTGGCTAAAACAAGAAGTAACTAAATATTTGGGAGAGAGCCAAACTCTGAAATTAAAAATAAAACAGACAAAAACCTCAAAATCTCAGGTTCTCAATAGCTTTCCAAGCATTGAAAATTTTGCTTTAATTAGGTAAGATTGTGGCTAAAATATTCTATCTGGACTTAACACTGGCTCTGTTTTATTCAACTGCCAAAAATGCTCCTGAATTCAGCAGCTCTGGGTTATTTATTGGTCAACCAAGTGTACAAAATGGTTTTTGTTTATTTGTTTTTATTGAGCTATTTTATTACTGAGTAGAATAAAATTTCAGGGTTTATAAGCTCCCCTCTCAGATGTCTGATAGTACGGAGATTCAACCTCCTCAGACCAAATCTTTGATAAAGAAAATTATCATGGGATGGGAAGAATATATTTCATATATTTCTGTCAAATTGCAAAATGTACTGTGAACTCTTGTTGGAATACCCTCAATTAGGACCCAGACTACAGAATGTTAACTAGACAAATTAGGGACTAAGAGTGATAGAGAACTGGCTGCCTGAAATAATGAGTTGATGGGGTTTGTGTCAAATTGCTGAGAAAAGGGCTTATGCAGTGATTAGCCTGAGGCACTCTGGTATCACCTTCGCCACCTGAGGGTACGCTCTAATTTCCTCTGCTACTCAGAACCCAGTGAGTTGAAATTACCAATTGGAGAGAAGTAACATTTATTGAACATCTACCATGTACTAATTTTATGCTAAATATTTTCTAAAGTAAATTTTCATTTTACAGTTAAGGCAACTGAAGCTAAGGGCAGTTCAGTAACTCAAGAGGTAGGGTCGGGATTCAACCTAGATCCAGGCCTTTCCATCCTATCATATGGCAACATTGGCCAGCATATAAATGGCTCTACATAACTGTGCTCATCTTGATGGAAATATTTTTGCTGAGGGGTTCTAATGAAAATTAGTGTTCATTATTTTTAATCAATATATCTGAGTCAGGATCTATGAATGCATAATGTCACAAACTCAGTATGCAAAAGGTACAGATTTGGTGAAATCCTACTTTTTAAAAATATAATTAACTTTTTATTAAAATCATCAGAAAATGTGGTATTATTCATATATACCTTAGTAAATTCTCTTACTGTCCAGAGCTTACCTTTTAAGGGTCAAAGTGTTAAATATTTTACCAAAATATTCACAAAGTATATTCTTGCCATTTTTTCCCCTCCAAGATTATTGAGATATAATTGACATATAGCATTGTGTACGTTTAAAGTACAATTCTACTTTGGAATGGAAGAAGCAATAAGGAGGATCTAGGAGACAAGATTTGTCATATTAAATTCATGCTGAGCAATCAATGGAGGATGCTGAGGGAATAATGCTAAAAGTTATAATTAAAAATAATATCGACACCTTGTTGGTAAGGACTCAACACAGTGGAAAACATTTCTTTATTCCACCCTCCATGTAGATTTTGCTTCTGAACAATGCATATTAAAATGTGTTTTGCCCTAGCTGGTTTGAGTCAGTGGATAGAGCGTTGGCCTGCGGACTGAAGGGTCCCAGGTTTGATTCCGGTCAAGGGCACATGCCTGGGTTGTGGACTCAATCCCCAGTAGGGGGTGTACAGGAGGCAGCCGATCAATGATTCCCTCTCAACATTGATGTTTCTATCTCTCCCACTCCTTTCCTCTCTGAAATCAATAAAAATATTTTTAAAAATGTGTTTAAATTTTTGTCTTTATTTTATATATATGAAAGGAACATAGACAAAGAATGTATGAAACAGTACTTCCATTTTTTTTTTAAACTAAAATTTGAAAATGATAACTTTGTTTTTTCATTAAGCCCATTCCTGATTATCTTTTTGGTCATTGCAAATCCCTCTCCTTGGATTTATTTATGAAGTCACTGGATTTATTCCTATTGTGTGTCAGCAATATTCATTTCATCTTCACCTTAGATTCTTACATTATGTAGAGCCTGCCAGGCAGAAGCAGGAGAAGGAAATTTAGACAGGAAGGTCTTTCTCCTTCTTCTTTAACTCTGCTAACTGATTGAGTGCTCTTTAAGCAGAGCCAATTGGTATACCATTCCACATGGAATACATACAGGCTTCCCAAGATTCTGATCCTGTCAGGCAAAGAGGGATACCTGAGGATATTTGTGTTTTTCAGACTGAGAGAAGCCTCTTCTGTGCACTCCCATGGATGGATAAATACAGTATTCCATGTCTGTTATATCTGAAAGAATTTGGAAAGCATTTTCCTAGAAGATTCAAACCTTGGTCTTTTTTCTTAAAAAATTAAGCCACTAAATTGCACTTAACATATGTGGTATATAAAACTGGAAGTTATGAACACACACAGCAGAGTGGTGGCTGCCACAGGGAGTGGGGTTGAGGGAGGAAGGGGTCCTAATAAAAGGTTACAGGAGAAGATGTGACTTTGGGTGGTAGGCACATGGTGCAATATACAGATCTTATAACATAGAAACCCATACCTGAAGCCTATGTGTTCATGTTGACCAATGTCACCCCAATCAATTTAATAAATACAATTTTAAAAAATTAAACCACTAAAATGTACATAATATTCTAAATGAAAATTGATAATATTTTTATGAGAATAAGCCCTATTTTACTTTAATAAATTTATTCATCTGTAGAAATATGAACTCTTAACACATCTATACCAAAGGGTGCTTTTGAGTACTGAAAATGGACCATTACTGAAAGTAAGCAACACATTGACTAAATCATAGTAGGCAAGCAAGATCTATCAGCTTTCTATTTTCCTTCCTCCAAAATCCTAATTTAATTACTAAATGTTGACCAAAATATAAGCACCTTAAGGTCAGACACCTTTTTAATTTATCTCAGTTTTTACACCTCCCAGAAAAGTACCTGACACACTAAATGTTTCTTAAATGAATAACTGTTCATTTTCTTTTCTGAGAACTTGTATATGCACTTTCAAATTTTTATTCTAATTTCCTGAAAAATAGGAGACTGTAGATGACATTCTAAGTTTCATTCTCACCGCAACCTTTTGAGAAACATCATTCAATATGATCGCCCATCTCACTGCAATAATTCTCCAGTTTCTCTCGAGGGAATTGCAAAAATTGCATTCCTGCTCTGGCTCTAAATTCTTCTACAGAATATGATTTTGATGAGTAAGCAAAGCTTCAAATGTTTCCTTCTGTTATGTGTGTACTTAAAATGTGCAAAGTCTCAAGTTACTTAAGTCCTCTATAGGCATGGGGCAGACAGAGCCGGGGCAGTGGCAAACTAAACTGATGAACAAAATAGATCCAGAAACATAGAAGCATGCCACTAACTGTTAAATCTCAGAGGGAAGGCAGGGGTGAATGAGTAGGTAGGAAGAGATCAACCAAAGAACTTGTATGCATAACCCATGGACATAGACAATAGGGTGTTGAAGGCATGGGGCAGGGATAGGGGTGGGTTAGAAAGGGTCAATGGGGAAAAATGGGGGACATATGTAATACTTTCAACAATAAAGATTAAAAAATATAAAAAGACCACTATAAACCTGAAGTAAGAACCAGTCACTTAGAAAAACAACAGCAGTTATTAAACCAAAAATTAGAAATGCAAATCTGCCAAGGAGTTGTTTTGTTTATTTGTTTTTGTTGCTTTGTCATCTTTTTTGTTTTATTTGTTTTATATCATAAGGGAGCTGGAATAGTAGTTTCCCAGTTATCTAAAAAAAGCAGATTAACAAAATGATTATAATTTTCTAGTTTTTCAGTATAAATGTACAAGTTATCTTGCTTTGTTTTTTCTTTTTCGTCTCCTTCTCTTTCCATATTAACATTTGTAAACTGTTTTCTAGCCATTTTGAAGGAACAACTCTTTTTTGTGTGTCAAAATCTTAGTTCAAAAGTTTGTTCAAAAGCAAAGTTGTGGTCTTATACCTGCCCTTATTCTGGGAAAAGCAAAACCAAACCAAACATTTTTTGCCTTCAGTCTTGTCTTTGAAATGGTTATGTAGTTGTTGATCTCTGGTAAGACAGCTCTTGCCCTGAACAAAACTTCTATTTATGTCTACATATGACCCCAAAAAGGAGGGAAGGGAAGAAGAAAATTATATGCACAGAGCTTTATTTAGTCTCCAGAATCATAACCCAAAAGTGAGCTGGTCAACCAGAAGAATGGGGAGTGGGCAGGGGTGGAGATTTTGCTGCTCTCAGCATAAAGATTGCCTGGTTTCAGTTTGTTATGCCAAGAGGTAACCCTCAATCATCTCATAGCCCTACTTAGCAGGGAGTGAACTATCAACTGCTACTGCTGTGCAGCTAGGAGAGTGTCCCAGAGGGGTCAGTGCATTCCATCTGAATGGAGGAAAAGGTGGATGAAGCTGAACACACTTTGAGAGGCTTGTTCAAAAACTGAAGCCAATCAGAAGAGAACAGGCAGCATCAGGGGGTTTTCAACTCATGAAACATGATCAGTCCCACTTAATGTGTCTGTTCTAGTAGCCTCCTGACTGCTCATCTTCCTGCCACCAGCCTCTGCCTCTCTATGCTGTCTCTCCACGTACCAAAGACTAAGTCCAAAACTCTTTTACAATAAATGTCTTTTGTAAGTCCCCCCTTCACCTACATCTTGACCATCATCTCCACCCACCATCAATTATTGCTCTAGCAATATCAAGCTCCTTATTCTCCTATTGTTCTTCTACCTGAAAGCCATTATCCTTCTGTGTTCCCAGGAGTCAATCATTTTCTTCTTTGTGCTGTCTTTGCAGTTTATGCATATTTTTATTATTGTATCTATCGCAGAATATCTTAAGTTATTGATTGACAAGCCTCTTCCTTACCTCAGATTGCTACCTATGGCCATATAGGTCTTTTCCCCGCACAACCCCAAGAAACACTGTTCAAATGATAAAATATATAAGTTGTCACTGTGATAGCTCTACCTGTATTACTAGTATTAATCATAGTGCCTCCTACATATTGAATAGGCCAAGCACTGCTCCTCTGTCATTGCATTTTATCTGTATAACAAAATCAGAAAGTGAGCACCATTCCTGCCTCCAGTTTATGAATGAGGAAACTGAAGCCTACAGATCATAAGTAATTTTCCCAAGGTCCCATTTTAAATTGTGAATTTTTAGCAAGCCCTAAGTCTAATTCTTCTATGTATCTCCAGTGCCTTAACATTGTGTCTGGAATGCAGGGACACTCAATACATGTTTATTTGAATGAATAAATGAAGAACCCGAGGAAGAAGGTGTTACTCTCCTCAAGCCCTGGAAAGGTTTCATATAAGCCAGGACTGTATTGGTTGCACAAAAATCTAGGATGTGAATAAATTTAGTCAAATGGAAAGTTACAGGCTCAAAGAATCTAAATAATGTAAATGGGCCTCTGAAAGAGAATAAATTCTCTGTCAATCATTCAACAGTTGTTTGTTGAGCAACTACTCTATGTCAGGTACTTTTGGAATTTGGAATATGCCAGATTCCTGCCATCACAGAGCTTACATGTGAGCAGAAGAGGGCAGATAATAAAAATAAACATAATAAATAATTATGGTTTATAGTATGTTCAGATGATACATGCTATGGTAAAAGTAAAACTTAGAACAGAGGAAGAGTAGAGGTGGTCACTGTCAAATTTAGATCAACATATCCCTCACTGAAAAAAAAAACCAACATTGAAATTTGAGTAAATACTTGAAGGGGATGAAGGAGTTAGCCAGGTGGATATTTCGGGGAAGTACACCTGGGCAGACAGAACATCCCAGGCACAGTCACTAAAGCAAGAGAGTGTCTGGAATGTCAAGGAACAGCGAGGAGTAGGGTTGCTATATAGAATACAGGATGACAATTAGTTTCAATTTTGAGGTATAATTATGAAGTATCACTGCTATGGCTAGCTATCAGAGTACTGAGGTAGAGGAGTACCTGTATAAAAGAGAATTATGAAATATTCCATGGAACATGCGTATACTAAAAAAGAATTAGTTGTTTATCAGATATGCACATTTAACTGGGCATCCTGAATTTGTGTTTGCTCAATCTGGTGATCATAATCAAGAGTAGAGCAAGAAGGGCAGAATAATCTGGCTTGTATCTCAGCCTCTCTCTGCAGGTAGCTGCTCTTTTCCCTCATAGCAGTCTTCCTCCACAGGGCAGGAAAGTTCAGAGCTCAGTCCCACAAATTTTGTCATCAAGGGAGTCTGATTCAAACGTTCTGTGTTTCCAAATTCAAGAATCCAGGAGAGAAATGGATGACCCAAAAGTGTTAGGGACACTGTTGCCAAGAGGCCTCCGTACTACAACAGGCTCAGCCTGGGTCCACCAAATTCTTTCAGTCATGTTAGATGGGGCGGCCCCCAAAGGAAGAAATAAAGATGGCTGAGGGAAGAAGTAATGATGTGGCAGTGTCTTAGTCTGTGCAGGCTGCTATAACATAAACTGGGTGGCTCATAAAAAAACACCCTTTTATTTTTTATTTTTTACTCACAGTTCTGGAGGCTGGGAAGTCCAAGATCATGGTGACAGCAGATTAGTATCTAGTGAGGGCCCACTTTCTCATAACAGCACTTTTTTTCACTGTAACCTTACAGAGCAGAAGGACCAGGGAGCTTTCTTGAGCCTCTTCTATAAGGGCACTAATTCCACTCATGAGGGCTTAACCCTCATGACTTAATCACCTCCCAAAAGCCCCATGACATTGGATATTAGGTTTCAACATATGAATTTTGGGGGAATACAAGCATTCAGACCATAGCAGGTAAGGTAAGTGCAGACAAAAGATATCCGCACTTACTAGTAGATATCTAAGTGCTTAATTAGATTCACTGGTAGCTAGAGCAACAATGATAATAAAAAAATTCCCAAAAGTGAATCTTCCAAATGTACCTTGAATTTGAAATGTATTGCTCATAAATTTTTATTTTGTTTTAAAGTGTTACCTTTCAAATTACTATTTCAATAATTAAGTAGTATTGTTCTCAATTATCTTAATGTACATCAAGTGATTTTAGGGAGAGACATTCCAGAAGCATGCTTGGTAATGAAGAATAGAGCTTTCTAGAATTCAGAGTTTCTCACAATAACCCACCACCGAGGTGGTCCACATTTAGCTGATTGCCATGTTTGCCTTCCTATTCAGATTTCAGTTCTGCTTGAATGGACACAGACTTCCTAGCTCAGTGTGGCAACCCCACCTGAATTACAGAAGTTGGAGTCATATTAAAGAGGAGTGTTAGAATGCCCTGAAGGGACTGCACACCTGCAGGATTCTCTCTCACAGAAGCTTTGGACAGACTGGTGACAGTAGTTTCACAGAATTCAAGTGACTTATCACAGGATTTTGCAATACTCTTGCTATAATTACATGGTGACACCACATAGCCAGCTGTCGGGGTGCCGAGGTGGAGAACTGACTGTGATAAAAGAAATTTACAAGCAAACTTGGTTGAGAGTGTTTTTCTGGCAGGAGAAGAGGGTGCGTAGGTTCTGGTGTTTAGGCGGCTTGTGGGAAGCTGTTTGGTTCTACACGGCTGAATAGAAATTGTGCTCTGGGGGGTCACAGCCAAAACCCATCAGAAACCACACACTTTAGCTTGAAGCATCCTCTCTGTGTTCTCTGGGGAGCGAGGGTGTCTTTATTTCATAAATCCTTTATTCCTCCCATGGAGGGATTTCACAAATGGGCATCTGGGATAGTTATTAGGCTGCTTGGGACACGCTAGTGTGTGTGGGTCCTCTATTTGGGGGACCATATCTCAACCACTCAGGTCTCACACCATCCCTACCTTTCAAGACAAACCAACGTGTTTGTTAATTTGTCTATAAAAGGAACTCTCACATTTCTCTGGAGACCTATTCACTCTCCATATTCCGAGTCATGTTTTTATTTGGTAACATTGCTAGAACCACATTCAAGGCGGGAGAATTGCTCTGGCTCTTTCTCTGTCAAAACATATAAACACATGCTGACAGGAGGCAAAGCAAAGAAGAAATACACTTGTTGACTTAGAATAGCTTCCTGACCACTTGTACACACTCTGCTTAGTGACCCCACACATGCATCAAATATTCCTCAAAGATGTGCTCATTATAAATAATGTAAAAATCTACTCTGAGATTTCATGGTTGGTAGCACGAATGGTCTGATACTCAAAATATCACTGAATACTTTAGGCCCGTAACAGAAAAGCACAAGTGAAAATGAGTTTTCATTCCTTTTCCTTGCAAAATACCAACTTGCCCCCCAGCTCTTTCAAGAGGAAGGAGAATTCCAGTCACTCTCACACGGGCTCCGTAAGGATGGGATATGAGATTGGCTGGTAATATCCCCAATACTAGCACCCATTATTCTTTTCCATACAATTTCATCACCTCTTGTTGGTGGTGGTCACGCACTGTGTAGGCAGTGGGAAAAGATAGCTTTTATAAACCCTCCTCATGGTTTTGAGAAACAAGTGTTCATCCTTGTAAGGTTTTAACAAGTTCCTGTAAAGACTTTCCTCTGCCACTAGTCCATTGGCAGGGAGTCTTTCCTTTCCCAAACCCCCCACATGGCGAACCCACAGGGGGATCAGCCCTGAGCTCCTATGTGCAGGGAAGATAACCCGAAGCAGGAGGGCCAGGACACTTTCCCAGAGTAGGTTTGCTCTCTTTGTTCACCAGCCAAAGCGCTGTGATCGGGAGAAGGCTAGTGGTTGTTCAGCTTGTTTGTCCAGTCCGTCTCCTCCCCATCCTTTGTCGTTTGTCAACTCAAACTCCTACCAGGACACATTGGGAGAAAAGCTGTCACCGTGAAAGGCTTCAGCTGCTTTGCAGAGCCCAGTCCCTCTGCCAGCTCCCCGGCCTGGGCACTGGCATTAACACTGGGCATCCATTTAGAGCAAAATGAAAGGGCAAGATGAATAGTCTTAAGCCCCTTTGCATTTCCTTTTCAAGAACACCGCACTTCTAGGCACCCCCAAAATAGCCTCCTCTGGTTTCTCTTGCCTCCTTTTCTAATAAGAAGAAAAATGGCATTTAGAGTAGAAACAGGGCTGTGAAAACTTAAAAGGCTTCAACACTGGATTTTCTATGCAAATCAAGAATGCTGTTGAACAGCAAAACAGGGAAATTTCCTGCTTTCATAATATTAATTTATGGAGTGCCTGCCCCAGTTTCCTTCCTCTGTTTGAGCTGCCTTATAGCCACTTAATCAGATGCAGTTTTCACTTTCTTACAAAGATCATTGTGAGTTTGGAGGAACTTGACAGAGAAAGTGAACTAGTCTTCGCTGCCTGGGAGAGGTGGTGGGAAATGATCACACCAGGACTTTCCAATGGTGAGGGTAAAGTGTGTGTGGTAAGTAGGAGCTCCTAATACTTTAGGAAGAGAGGGAGAACCATTTTTCTGTGCATCTGAATATTGCAAACTCATTCTCTTTTCTTTGGCCTTTTCAGCAGGCTGTGTAGCTTGCTGGTTCACCATTTATCCACCTCTTCTTTGTTTTGGAGCAAAACATTGACACTGGGCCCAAAGCTAGCTTTTTGTTATTCAAATCTTTTTGGAATAAGACATAGATGATCATTAGCCACAACTTTGTTTTCTTATTTATTGATTTGTTGGAGAGAGGGGAAGGAGGAGAGAGAGAGATTAAGAAAGAAACATTAATTTATTATTACACTTATTTATGCATCCATTAGTTGATTCATGTATGTATCGTGACTGGGGACTGAACCCAAAACCTTGGCCTATTGGGACAACACTCTAACCAACTGAGATACCTGGCCAGGATTATTAGTCACAGCTTTAGACACCATTTGTGTTAAAGGGGGAGAGGGAAAAGATAAATCAATGAGGGTGGCATAAAATCGCCCACAGTTAGTGAAATGTTATCAGTCTTATGGATCACCTGCCTGGTAGGATACACCTGTACCATTGCTGCTGGCAGATGTTTTTGTACAAATAATCCCAATCTATTTATATTATTGTGCTGTTTCAGTTCTTCTATTTCCTCTAACTTATTAAGTCAGTCTATTTTATTGCTGTAGTCTCACTACTATTCTTCTAATGTACATGTTTCCAAGCTTTTCTTGATAACTATCCATTGTTCATGATGAAGGGCAGAGAGGAGTCAAAGGGCATTGTGGAAAACACCCCAGTGAAACCCTCCAGGAGTTCCCATCATCCCCTCAGCCTCAATATTTACCTTTGTATGTGACACTCCTAATGACGAATGTATTTATTTACCCCCATCTAAGCCATGAACTTAAACTTAAGCTCAGCCTTCAGAGCCTGCAATGATGCTCCCCTGTCAGACTTGGTGTGGTTCCGCAGGCACATGTGCCTGCTCCCAAGCATCCTGTGTGACTCTGCCATGCATTACCTTTCACATCTCCCTCCCAGTTAGACCAACTCCTGAAGAACTAGAACCATGCCCGCCCTCATCCTTATAGCTGGTGCCCGCACATAGTGGGGAGTCAGTAGTTGTTTTCCAGGGTGTGTTTAAAGAGACTTCTCCCCACTTCCTTGTCACTTTACTATTTTGCATGAAATTCTTCTCTTTGACCCAGAACATTTTCTTTATCTTTGCCACGGTCAATTGAGATAATGATGCTAGCAGAGCCTCTTTGAGAGTTTGGAGTGATAATTATATTAAACAGATTGCATGTGAGTGTGTTTTTTTTTTAAAAAAAAAAGCTTATAGCATATTTATTTTTCTGTCAATTAGGTGATCATAAGCTTTTTTCTAACCCAGAAACAGAATCCTAGAGTCTTATTGTCCTTTTGAAATGTATGTAATGAATGCTTTGGCACTCCTTTTCCTCAGCTGTGAAATGCAGGGATTGAATAAGAGTCTCGCTAACATCTCTTTCAGGGCTAGAATGCACACTGAGGATTAGCCCTGTTGTGTTGGGCAGGTAAAGCTGGTCTGGGAAGCAGATATAGAGGCCCAGGAAACCATAGAGGCTTCAAGAAGCAAAATCCCACAAAGGGCTATTTTGATTAGTACTCATGGCTGCCAGCTGCGACTCCAGCCACAGTGAGGAGGGCTGAGGGGTAAATTGCCCTCCTCATTAAGAAGCTGAGTTGAGAAATGTAGTGGGGTGAAGTCAGGGACAGAATGCTCAGCAATGACAATCTTCCTTTTCACTAGCTATAAATCGTTTCTTACCTCCTCTTGATATTAGCCAATGCAATATGTAATAAAACCCACTTTTTAAAAATTAATTTGTGAGGTTTCTTTCCATTATATAATTTTTGGCCAGATATAACAAATATGTTCTTTCTTGGTGTTAGTATTTGGGGGGCAACCCTCCAAAAGTTACCCAACAAGAAATAAAGTAGTAGTGCCTACTCACAGCACGCTTTCATGTGTTACTGATTCAGCTATGCAGACTTTTTCAATCTAGCTTTTTCAAAACATAACCCTATGCAAGAAAATGTCTTTTATAAAAGCAGTAGTCTATAACATAGGCAATAAAAGGGTTATTATTATTAATTACATTTTAAAATAAGATTTATCCATGGGTTTTTAAGTGGACATGTGCCAGGTCCAAAAAGAAATAATAATCATGAATGATTTCTAGTAACATGGTACTTATAAGTAAATACATTTTGGTTTTTACTACTGGTTCTTCTGTTTCCTTTTAATTTTTTAGAGTCAGTAGGCAAGAACATTAAGCATCTAAAAGGGGATAGATTAATATAAACCATACATTTATGTCTCTGTATATAATATTTTGCTCTTGCTATAAAATACCATTTGCAATATTTCAATTTTGCTCTGATGTTTTAATACTCTGTCCAGGAGATTTTGGTAATAGAAGTGACTAATTATTCTGCTGTTCTAAATTCCACATAACTGGCTAAGACAAACATGCAAGTTTTATTTAAATATGATTGATTTTGGCAAATTCGTATATATTTGTTGTAGTGGTTTTCTCTTGGTCAGCTGTACCTATATATATATTTTTAACACCATAAATAAAAGCTACACTCATGCTATTTTAGACTCAGTACCAAATTTAATATCTTTCTTTCAAGTAATGATGTTTTAAATTTTAAACAGATTCTTTTAAGAATGAGAATTCATATATATAGACAGTATACTATGCCATCTTTAAAAAAATAAAACAAATCAATCAACTTTCTACTAAAAAAGAAAATCTGGAGGTTATATATTATTTTATATTGGTGACTCCTCTTCTTACTACACTCTATTGCTTTTTTATTTTTCCACCTCTAAGCACTCTATCAGTTCCTCCCTCACTTCTGTGCCCCATTCACTAACAGCAGCTTCTAGGATGCATCCTGTGATGAAAGTGATGTAGGATGTTGACTGGCCTGTTTATACTTGGCAGGCTGGTGGCATCAGGAAGCAAACCTCACTATTTACCTAAAGCTCCATCAATAGGAGAAAATTGACTTAGGACTAATCACAAATTAAAAGCATTTGTCTCTCCAAAGTAGCAAACATTTCTGTGGTTGTGTGTGTCTTTGATTTTAAAGTGGCTGTTGACTTAAGAATATCAAGTTTAATGTTCTTTTTGTTGTTGTTTGTTTGTGGTTTGTTTTGTTTTTTTGTTTTGTTTTGTTTTTTTGAGGTTTTTTTTTAAGCATTAGGAACTGTATTCAGCCTTTAGGAACCTGCTAATGACTTTCCCTAATAACTGGCTTGACCCTACAATGCTCAGTAAGAAGACAAAGAGGCAGCACCAGGGGCTGGAGGACCAGACCAGACCAACTTATGTGAAACTGTCAACCCCCCAGGGACGCATTAATAGTTTATTGGGTATGGAAGATGCATGGCAAAGTAAAGGAAGAGGCTAATAACCTTTAACACTGAGAAAAATAACTATTATTGTGACCAGTGTAGCATGAAGCACAAACAGAATACTCACTGGGCAACAAAAAATAATGTGTTGCCCACCAGAGCAATTAATAAAATTAAAGCACAGTTTCTTGCAGATGGATATGTAGGAGAATAATGGTGTGGGGCTGCACTGAGCTGTCATGCATCAGATACTACATCTGTTATGGAAATCAGGGGAAGTGGGGGCCTTTTGTTCATGCGAGAGCCCTCCCAACAGGGATTTGGCTGGAGTAGGTTTTCTTGTTATTAAACATGATTTCTAGCTAGTCGAGAGCAGATGCTTCTGCAGCATTTGGAACTAATAACCAACATTCAAGTGCATGCCACCCCTAAAGAGGCTGGGGCTGTTGGAGAGACCAATTTCAGCTCAAAGATAATGTGTTCAGTTCAGTTTCTACTTTGCACATGAATGACACTGATACCAGATGAGCCTTCTGCCCTAGGGTTTGCTGGAAACAGAAAAACAATGACACTGCCCTAAAGAAGATCAGAGGTTTTCAGGTGTATTTGGGAAGGACAACTCAGAATCATGATAGCCATGTTTCTGGGCTCCAATTAGAGAGCAGGGAATGGGAGAGAAGGGAAGTATATGCAAACTCATATTGTATTGGACAGAGACCCCTCCACCCATGCCCTTGCCAGGCTCTTATATCTGGGCTGTGACTCCTTGAATAAAAATGATTCATGGGGCTATAGGTCACCATCTAATCACTTAAAGAAGAGCACCTCTTCTTTTTCTTTTTAAGAAAATTAATTTATTTTTAATTACAGTTGATATACAATATTACTAGTTTCAGATGTACAACATAGAGATTAGACATTAATATACTTAACAAAGTGACCACCCCTATAAGTTTAGTACCCATCTGACACCATACATAGTTATTAAAATATTATTGAGTATATTCCCTACATTGTACTTTACATCCCTGTGACTATTTTTGTAACTGGCAATTTATACTTCTTTATCCTTTTCCTCCAGAAGCACCTCTTCTTGATAAATCACTTAAATTCAACTGCCTATCATGTTATCCTGAAGGTTTTTCTTATTTCTCTAAGTACAACACATTAACAACAACAAACTATCAAGCATTCTTTCTATCATAACAATTGTATAGATTGTTCTTTCTAAATAACAAATATCAATATCTGAAAAATCCACATGTGAAAGTTAATATCTGAAAAATCCACGTGAAAATTAATATCTGAAAAATTCTAAAATGAAAAGACTAGGAACATCAAATAAGTAGTTTCACCTCAGAACTTTTCTTATTTCAAGAAGTAGTCTGAAACTAGAACTTACCTCCTTAGAAACAAGACAGTGATTTGGGGATGGAGTCTATACCTCCTTAGAAACAAGACAGTGATTTGGGGATGGAGTCTAACGGTAGCCCAGCTTGGAATGGCCGCAGGCCAGGCCAAGGGACCCCACCGGTCCACGAATCCATGCACTGGGCCTCTAGTGTAACTAATAAATCACCTAGAGGCTTTGTGGAGAGCACTTTCAGGTAGATTGAATGAAATGGAAAGTCTTGGTTAATTGATTAAATCTTCTCTTGAGAAATTTTCTGGTCAACTCATAGATAAGCCTTCCATCCTATGCATTCCAATGTTCCTACATAAATGGGCACTGCATAAATCAATCACAAAATAGCAACAATAGCTTGCATTGGTAAGTTATTTTCAATTTACCATAGCTTTCACGTGCATTGATGGTATTCAATCTGATCCTCACTATTATGCAAAGAAGTTACTAGACGAATATTATTACCCTGATTTTACAAATCGAGAAACTGAGTGTGAGGTAGGTTAAGTGGCTCACAGGATCTCATACAGCTAGAAATTTAGTGAAGCTGGAACTCATTCCTGGAGCTTCTGACCAAATAAAAAGTGGTCCATTTTTTAAAAAGTTATTTTTAATTGGTTTATGCCATGTTACTTTAAAAGTGCAATTGTTGTTTTTTGTTTGTTTTTTTTTCCCCGAGATCATAGAATTTTTGTTTAAAAATCCAGGACAAATAAGATACTCGAGCACTTTTGAAGCTAACTGTCTTTCCATAGCTGCTAAATTTTCCCATGTGGTTCAGCAGGTGCTAGGGATGCTGAATGTGAGAGAACTTTTTAAATGAGATGTAAGCCTGGACATCCCAGACATTGGGATCTAAAAAGCTATGGTGGGCATATATTTTTTATTGTTATTTGGCACGAACAAGAGTGTTAACCCTGATGCCCTGGCCAGTTTCCAGAGAAAGGATTACAATTTGCCCTGCTAAAAACATTCCCTGCTGCTTTAATTAGGTATGGTATTCCCCTCCCCTCCACACAGTCTGCAACTCGCTCTGTCCTGTCAGCCAGCTGCTATCGCTCACTCCAGGAGGACAAAACGATTCCTCTAACATCAAGAGACAAAGCAATAGCCACAAAGCTGGGTTTTGAAACAATATACTGTATAAACGTAAATGGCTGATGGTTAATACTGTAAAAATTAAATCATGGGATGGGAAGGAAACTTTGAAGATTATTATTAGCTGGGTCAGAGAGAGGCCACGTGGACAGGAAACAGAGCACCAAATTAACCTATCCAGCTCTGCTTTTAAAAATCCACCTAATTCTGCCCCACCCCCCAAAGGAGTCAAAATACTTGTTTTTGTATAAAAGTGTGTATTTAGTTGTTTTGCTATTGTATATGCATTGTAAGAAAGGACAGCATATTCCTATTTATTACCATGATGGTAAATAGTTTTAGACCCTCTACCAGCATCCTGAATTTAATAAGGAAGCATTCATTTAGTTAAGTGAAAACCATTTAAACTCAGAACCAAGAAAGCAAAGAAAAAGAAAAGGAATATTTCACACCTTGGTAGTGGATTTGTGAAAAAAATGAAATATTCATAATGTGTTACTGTAAAACAGTTTTCGTGGGATTATGTGGGAAAGGCTATATCCCATATGGTGTTTCCAGACTGCATCCCAGAGAGCTGCCATAAGGTGAGAGCTGGCTTGACAGAGGCGGCGTCCATCTGCACTAGGGGAGGCTGCTGCTGCAGACAGAGCAGATCTCCATATCTGGACCTGGCTCAAAAGATGGACATTCCCCTTCCAGCCCACACAACGACTGTCCTTTGCTTTATAATTGAGATGGCTGTGTCTGCCTCTGCCTCTCAGATAATGTAAATAACTGCCTCCCCACTGCAAAAATAACTCCCACTTTGGTTGCTTCCTCTATACATACATTTCTGTGGATCCCTTTCATTCATGCTGCTGCTGAACCTCACAATGTACACGCTTCTCCCGTTTTTCCCTTTTATTTCTGATGAACCACAAAACTGGAATTTGAAAGTGGCATGTACCTTTCTTCAGGTTCTTAACATACTCATTTGCTTAAATCCACAGAGTTTTGACGGCAAAGGAAACAGCATGATGTTTATGGAGTAGGACATGGAGCCCATCCTGAATGCCTTGTGTTCAGAACGGTTATCTTTAAATGAGAGAAACAGACCCAGTGTAAGGCACTATGGAGTGGTGGGGATTGTAGAATACTGAAGAACTCATTTTCTGTGTAAAAGGGACAAGTACTATTTAGCAACTTATTTGATTTGTGAATTATAGCAACTAATTTAAGAATTTAAAAAATTTCATTAAGGTCAAGCTACATGTAAGTGTGGCCACTGGCATATGTATTTATACTATCAGGAGAATGATTAGAATGTTATCCTAATACTAGAGGCCCAGTGCACAAAATTCGTGCATTGGGGGGAGTGTCCCTCAGCCAGGCCTGCACCCTCTCCAATCTGGGACCCCTCAGGGATGTCCGACAGCCGGTTTAGGCCTGATCCTGCAGTGATCGGGCCTAAACCAGCAGTGCGACATCCCTCTAACAATCCTGGAATGATGGCTCCTAACTGCTCACTGCTGCCTGCCTGATCACCCCCTAACTGCTTCCCTGCTGGCCTGATCTTCTCCCCTGCCAGCCTCATGGCCCCCAACTGCCCTCCCCTGCCGGCCTAGTTGCGCCCAGCTGCCCTCCCCTGCAGGCCTGGTTGCCCCCAGCTGCCCTCCCCTGCAGGCTTGGTCACCCCCAGCTGCCCTCCCCTGCAGGCCTGGTCTCCCCTAACTGCCCTCCCCTGCCAGCCTGATCTCGCCCCTAACTGCCTTCCCCTTCTGGCCTGATGGCCACCAACTGCCCTCCCCTGCCGGCCTGGTTGCCCCCAGCTGCCCTCCCCTGCAGGCCTGGTCGCCCCTAACTGCCCTCCCCTGCTGGCCATCTTGTGATGGCCATCTTGTGATGGCCATCTTGTGATGGCCATCTTGTGGTGGCCATCTTGTGACGACATTGCATGACGCCACCTAGGCTTTTATTTTATAGGATCAAATTAAGCTTGATGAAAGGCCAATCTAGAGAACAGTCTAATTATTCAAAGATGGGACATTGGTTTTCTCAGTAATCCAACATAGGCAAGATTTCACGTTAGTAGAGATCCTATGAAGATGATTGACACATCAACGAAGGACACATCAGATTACTCCTGAATCTAAGGTAGAATTCTAAGAAGAGGAACTTTTACAATCACATCAGGATGCTTCCTTCCTTATTACTGTACTCTACTCATCTCTAAAAGGCTTTTTTTAAGTGTTTGTTTAAGCAGAAGTATGTAAAACAATAAATTCATGGAACAGCAAAGTAAATAAGTAATAAATTTTAAAAATAAAAAATAGCAATCAACAAGAATACCTGTGGTTGGTAGTACCAGGGTAGCTAGTAGAAGACCTGATTCCTTGGCTTTGTACTTACCAGATCTATGTCCTTGGACCACCCATTTAACGTTTCTTGAGCTATTTCATCTTGATAAAACAAGGTAGTTTAAACTATATCAATCGAGTCATAGCAGTTTCAAATGAATTTGCCTTTAAAACCCACACTAACATCTGATTTCAGAAACTATGCAGGGTCGGGCCTTGTTAGTACTTGGATAGGAGACCACCTGGGAATACTGCATGCTGTAGACTTAAAATAAATAAATAAATGAAATAAAACCCACTAACAGAGCAAATAAAAGCGGAGCAGCTTGTATGGAAAAAATGTAAAGCCTCTGACATCTCATTGAAATTATAGAAGTTTGAGTTTCTTTCTGTTATTGAAATTCAGGTTCTTGATTTATTAGAGATACATTAAATTCTACCCAAAAGGAAAATAAAATGACCTTTTTTTTTTTCTCAAAACAAACTTATTCCACAACCTCATTAACAATCACCTATTAAGTGCCCATTGTGTGCTAAGACAAGATTTTTTGTATTAAGTAAAAACTATAAATATAAATCATCTGATAAGAATGATTAGTAAATTTTACAAATAATAATTGCATTATGTAACTAACATGGTTAGTCTGGTAATAAATGAGGTCAACTTTACAATCCAAATGACATTGACTCAAATTTCTAATTCCATAATATGCTCTAATTATTTTGGGGACTCCCCAAGGGTTGCTTCACTTGTGCTCACAATAGAGTCTGTCTGCTACAGCCAGTCTTCACCTTCAGCCAACAAGTAACTGCTATGATTTTTCTTGGTGGCTACAGTCCCCCTGCTAATGTCACTGTTCTCTTAAGTGTCCAGTAGGGCCTATTTTTTAGCCTGTTGCTGATTCTTTTCAGGAGATAGCCAGTATTGCTGATGCTCCAAAAGTCCCTCCTCCATGAGCCAAAGCAGTTCCAGTTGCTGTGGAAATGAGGAAAGAAATCTCCCTTACCTAACAATATGCCACATCTGTTTGACTTTCAAAGCATCGCTGCACATTTCCAGAGTTCTGAAAGGATGCTTAAAACTGGCACTCACTCTTAGTCTTCTGATATAAACTCTTGGGTGAAACTGTTCAGCTCAACTATCAGTAATTTAATACATGCATTTAAGTAAATAATGCTTTCAGAGTTTCGCCCAAATGATGAAATAAGGAATAGGCACCTACTTTATTTTAGGAATTAAAGATAGATTTTTAAGATTTTCTTTAAAAAAGTATATCATTCAGGATAGCCCAAGGGGTTTTACAGGACTAACAACCTCTAAATCTTAATGGCTTAAAAATGAAAGATTATTTTCTTGTTCATGCTATATATTAATCATGAGTTAGCTACATGTTAATCATGAATTCATGGGCTCTGGCTCACCAAGGTGATTTGGTGAATGTGGGGCAGAAGGCTCTTCTCTATGTCATCTTCTAGAATAAGATTGAGGTTGCAACCACTATCAGTTATATTGCTGGTTGCTAAGATAAAGAGAAAAATTTGGAAATCACACATTGACTCAATGCTTACACTTGTCTCAATGCTTACACTGTCTCAATGCTCAAGTATCAACTTACAATTTAAGTGACATGTGATCTTTAATTTTACAATTCATTGACCAAAATAGACACATGCCCATACCTAACTTCAATAAAAGCACAGTCCCACCATAAGCACAGAAGGCAAAGAACTGGAAATATTTGACTAAAATTAATGATTACTACACCCCAAAACAATCCTATAGAATAAAGATGTAATATGCAAATTGACCATCACTCCAACACACAAGATGGCTGCTCCCATGTGGTCAAAGATGGCTGCTCCCATGTGGACACAAGATGTCTGCCACAAGATGGCCTGCAGGGGAGGGCAGTTGGAAGCAACCAGGCCTGAAAGGGAAGGCAGTTAGGGGTGACCAGGCCAGCAGGGGACGGCAGTTGGGGGTGACCAGGCCTGCAAGGGAGGGCAGTTGGGGGGAATAGGCCTGCAGGGGAGGGCAGTTAGGGGTGACCAGGTCTGCAGGGGAGGGCAGTTGGTGGTGACCAGGTCAGCAGGGGAGGGCAGTTAGGGGCAACCAGGCTGGCAAGGGAGGGAAGTTAGAGGTGACCGGGCCAGCAGGGGAGGGCAGTTGGGGGTGACCAGGTTGGCAAGGGAAGGCAGTTAGGGGTGACCAGGCCAGCAGGGGAGGGCAGTTGGGGGTGACCAGGCCTGCAGGGGAGGGCAGTTAGGGCTGACTAGGCCATCAGGGGAGGGAAGTTATGGGCAAACAGGCTGGCAGGGGAGCAGTTAGCCATCGATCAGACTGGCAGGGGCGTGGTAAGGGGATGATCAGGCTGGCAGGCAGAAGTGGTTAGGGGCAATCAAGCAGGCAGGCAGGCGAGCAGTTGGGAGCCAGCAGTCCTGGATTGTGAGAAGGATGTCCGACTTCCTGTTTAAATGGGCAGTCGGACATCCCTCGAGGGGTCCCAGATTGGAGAGAGTGCAGGCTGGGCTGAGGGACACACACCCCCGTGCACAAATTTCATGCACTGGGCCTCTAGTATTCCATAAAAGTGCATTGGAGCCTCTACCTCTAAAGATAGAAAACACTTGTAATTTTAAAGGTCATATTTCCTGCCCACTTCCATCTATCAATATTTCAAAAATCTCAATAATTTGTGTTATCCAGCAACTTGACCTATGGTTGTTGAAACAAATCAGAGGAAGAAGTGACCATTGAATCTGGGGAAGTTAAGGGAGTTAACAGAAAATATATAAAATACTAGAGGCCTGATGCATGAAAATCGTGCAATGGGCTCGGCCCTCGCAGCCCTGGCTTTGTCCAGAAGGTCGTTTCGATGGTCTTTCCACTGTTTGGCCATTGGGTCAATTTGCATATTATGCTTTTATTATTATAGATTATTTGGACCTTGAAGGAAAGGATATATATACATACATATATATATATGTGTGTGTGTGTGTGTGTGTATATATATGTGTGTGTATATATATATACACATATATACATATATTTTTTTTTTAATAAGGAAAATTTGGTGAAATCACATACATGGAAACACAGAGTGGGCAGGGAATGTGTTAGGAGCAGTGAGTAGAGTGGTTTGCCTCACTAGGTGGTCTGGAGTGCAGTAATCAGTGACAGAAGGTAGAAGTGGTAAGTTTTTCTTTTTTTTTTTTTATAAATCTTTATTCAGATTATTACAATTGTTTCTCCTTTTTTCCCCCCATAGCTCCCCTCCACCCGGTTCCCACCCCACCTAATGCCCTTACCTCCCCCCCACTGTCCTCATCCATAGGTGTATGATTTTTGTCCAGTCTCTTCCTGAACCACCCATACCCCTTTCCCCCTGAGAATTATCAGTCCACTCCCTTTCTATGCCCCTGATTCTATTATATTCACCAGATTATTCTGTTCCTCAGGTTTTTAATTCACTTGATTTTTAGGTTCACTTGTTGATAGATATGTATTTGTTGTTCATAATTTTTATCTTTACTTTTTTCTTCTTCCTCTTCTTTAAGAATACCTTTCAGCATTTCATATAATCCTGGTTTGGTGGTAATGAACTCCTTTAGCTTTTTCTTATCTGTGAAGCTCTTTATCTGCCCTTCAATTCTGAATGATAGCTTTGCTGGGTAGAGTAATCTTGGTTGTAGGTTCTTGCTATTCATCACTTTGAAAATTTCTTGCCACTCCCGTCTGGCCTGCATAGTTTCTGTTGAGAAATCAGCTGACAGTCGTATGGGTGCTCCCTTGTAGGTAATTAACTGTTTTTCTCTTGCTGCTTTTAGTATTCTCTCTTTATCTTTTGCTCTTGGCATTTTAATTATGATGTGTCTTGGTGTGGTCCTCTTTGGGTTCCTTTTGTTTGGGGTTCTCTGCGCTTCCTGGACTTGTAAATCTATTTCTTTCACCAGGTGGGGGAAGTTTTCGGTCATTATTTCTTCAATGGGTTTTCAGTATCTTGCTCTCTCTCTTCTTCTGGCACCCCCATAATTCTGATGTTGGTATGCTTGAAGTTGTCCCAGAGTCTTCTTACACTATCTTCAACTTTTTGGATTTTTTTTTGCTTTTTGCTTTTTCGGTTGAGTGTTTTTTGCTTCTATGTATTTCAATTCTTTGACTTGATTCTTGTGTTCCTCTAGTCTGTTTTTGGGTATCTGTATAATATTTTTTATTTCAGTCAGTGTATGTTTAATTTCTAGTTGGTCCTTTTTCATATCTTCAAGGGTCTCATTATATTTATCGGCCTTTTCTAGGATATTCTTGTAAAGTCTTATAACCGTGGTTTTGAATTCTATATCCAGTCGTTTGTTTTCCTCCATTTCTTTCGTTTGTGATCTGTTTCTTTGACGCTGCATTTTCATTGATTCCCTGGGTTGGTAGGGTAGATTTGTGTGCTAGGTTTCCTATATGGCCCAGTGGGTCGGCCTCCCCAGTTAACATGAGGTGGACACTCTTGGTGCACCCCTTTGTGGACTGTGTGTACAGCCTTGTTGTAGTTAAGTCTTGATTGTTGTTGGTATGACTGGGAGGAATTGACCTCCAGGCCAGTTGGCTGTAAGGATCAGCTGTGTCTACCCTGGGAGAAGTTTGGTGCTGGAGACAGCCTTATAGGATTAGACTTGCCAAATTGCAATAGCCTCTGTGCTCAGCTTGGATGGGGTGGAGTCTCAGGGCGGAGCAGACAGTCTTGGCTTCTGTCAGCCTTTCCCTTTTGCGCACTCGTGCTCCTTCAGACCTCTGCCTTCCCCGGCTCCTGAGTCTCCGCCCGAGAGTCCAGATTCCCCCCGTAAGAGCGTGGGTCCCCAGGGGCTCGCCTGGAACTGGGGTTCAGTGCAGTCAGAACTGGGGTTCAGTGCGGTCGGGGCTTCCTTCCCCCTTCCACCAGAGAAAGTCAGCCAGGCTCTCAGCCGCCCTTCCTCTCTGCGTGCACAAAGACCCTTTGCCGTACCTCCAATTCTCTGTGAGCTTTTCTCATTCCTTCTAGTTGTAGAATTTTCACTCAGCCAGCTTTCCTGTGGTTCTGGATGGTGTCCGTTCTGTCTTTTAGTTGTAGTTTTGAAATTTTTGTGCGATGCAGCAGTTTAGGTGCTTACCTATGCCGCCATCTTGGTTTCTCAGTTTTTCTTAATATATATTTTTATTGATTTCAGAGAGGAATGGAGAAGGAGAGAGAGAGATAGAAACATTAATGATGAGAGAGAATCATCAATTGGTTGCCTCCTGCATGCCTACTGCTGGGGATTGAGCCAGAAACCTGGGCATGTGGCCTGACCCAGAATCGAACTGTGACCTCTGATGCTCAACCACTGAGCCATGCTGGCTGAGCTGGAAGTAGTAGTTTAGAAACAGATTGTGGAAGGCCTTTGTTCTACCAAAAATAAGGGGCCATTAAAAGTTTGGAAGGCACAGTGATGATTGCAATGTGCGGAAGATAAATCTGCACATGGGGAAGTTGATGGATTGTAAGGGGAAAATCTGATAGAGAGAAGCTAATTAGTGCACTATCGCCATCATCAAGGCCTAGACATAGATGGTGACAGCAGGATTGGTGAGGGGGAAAGCTGTGGAAAACTTGACAGAAGAAGAATTTATTAGGATTGGCTGTGTGACTGAAGCAAAAGAGAAAGGGAGAGTAAGCTGGTCCATGTCTGCTTGTTCCTCTAGTTAACACTGCCAGAATCACAGCAATCACTCAATAGACTCTGTGTGTGTGTGTGTGTGTGTTTGTGTGTGTGTGTGTGTGTGTGTGTGTGTGTGTGTGTGTGAGAGAGAGAGAGAGAGAAAGAGAGAGAGAGAGAGAGAGAGAGAGAGAGAGAGAGAGAGAGAGAATGGGTGCCTGTGGATACTCCTATAAAACATGCTTGTTTACCTGGCTGTGTGCATTAAGTTGGCTCTAGGAAGAGATTCAGCGTCCAATAAATTGGATAATGTAATAATGATGAGTGCCTATGATATTTAGGATAAATTGTAATTTTGCTTTTTAAATAGTTTATTGCTGAACTAGTAGGTCCATTTTGTGATTTCAATGTATTACACTTCAAAAATAAATCCTCTCTTGAATTTCAAATTGCCCTAAAACATGAAATAGATCTGGCTCTTTAGTTATTTGGCACCAACTATCTCCCCCTTTTCTCCCCACATAGCCCCTTGATCAGACTTCCCTCACAGAATCAGTCTCTATGCCTCCAGTTTTGTTATATTTTGCTGCTAACATATTTCCAGCAATATTAGTACTCATAAATGTTTTCTTTCAGCTTATTCAAGAGGTTTTGCTCATGGGATTTTTCCAACTGATTCATAGTATCCTCATGGCCAGCTGTAATTTCTCCAAGTAGACTCTACTTTTTGTACTCCCTCCTCTGGTGCTGGCAATGTTGGCCTCTATGGATATGACTTCCTTATAGAAGTAAAAAGTAATGTGTTTTATTCCTATTTCTTTTTCTTTTCTTCCAGAGCTGCCTATAGTCTTGAAGAAAAGTATAAAATACAGTGTAAGATATTTACATTTTGTACCCAAAGACTTGAGCAGAATAGCTATTTCCCAGTGGAAGTGGACAGTCACAGGTTACTTAAGATATCCTTATTTGCAACTGTATTAAAGCCACCATTGCATCTAAGTTAATTATTTTTAAGTAGATAGTTTTTAGAAAAATGGTGTTTTAAAGAATTCCAATATTTTTGTTTAAGAATAAATCACTTAATATACATCCATTGCTGAAAGTCAACACCAAATCAGTTTTAACCATAATATGAATTTCAATATACTAATTATGGTATTATACTGATGTAAGAATGCTCTGATTATAAACAACATCTAGAGGAAGCAAATTTATTCTCTACAGTTTGAAGTCATATTTGGCCTGGCTCCTGTGACTACAATTCTAATCTCCACTCTTGGGTTCACTTGCTTATAAGATGTCAAAGCATCATACAACTTTAATAAAACAGTGTGGTGCAGCCATAATAATAGATATGGAGATCACTGGAATAGAAAATAGATTCCAAAAAGACATTTATTTCTATGAGAGGATGTGATTCGTGATGATGACAATGGAAAAAAATGAATTATTCAATAAATAGGGTTGGGAAAACAGAACACTTTGGGGGGAAAATAAATCGTGATCTCACTTTAAGTAATATACAAAGATAATTTTTGGATGAACTAAAAAACAAAAAAAAATCAAAACCATAGTAGAAATAATGTGAAATTATTAAAGTATGGTTGTAGTTTCATCTGTATTTTATACAATGTTATCCAAGTATTTAAAAATAAGGTTTATCTATATAGGATAATATGGGAAGGCATTTACATTAAGAAAAAATTAGTTTTCTAATGATGTAAATAGAAACATATATACACATACATTTATTATGTACACACACATAAGCAAAGAGAAAGGTAAGCAGGGATAACCTTCACTGCTAACAAGAGACTGGTAAGGAAAGAGTTTGTGGCTGACTTGGATGTTATCTCTTTTTCATCTATATTTTACTCTTTTGCCTATTCTATATTATTGGATTACTAAAAATTAAGCAGAAATTTCAATTCTTTCAACATAAAATAATATTTATGCCACTGTTCCAAATAAAAACATAATAGTTGATGTTTTCATGCTATTGAAATGAGACAAAAAGAACATCATCAGTTACTTCCAACAGTTCTTTCTGTATCACTAGGTGAGCTATTATCTTTCCCCTGAACTCAGGCAATAGCCTCCTAATTCATCTCCTGCCTGCATCCAACACCCATCCTTCTGATCAGTCTCCACAGAGAAGAAATGTGTAAATATCAAGTGTTCCAGCTCCATCCCTTGCTGTGTCACCTTGAATGTTGCTTCATCTGCAGGTTTCCCTATCTAGATTGCTGTGCTGTTTTAGAGCACCCTGAGGTTTTTCATGATATCATATGGCACAATTTACATTTGAAGTTTTTGCATTTCTTTATTATCTGCTTCATTGAAACTCTGTTGGCATCATGAGGACAGGGACCAGGTCTGTTTTGTTCTATATGGAAGTCCCATAAACTAGCACAGTGCCTGGCCTGAAGTAGATAATAAGTAATGAATGAATAAACAAATGAATGAATGAATTGCATAAATGATGGAATTGCATAAATAAACAAAAATGGATAAGGTGAACGAATAAATACATTATTGAAGACAGAAAGCACCAATTATAATGTATATTCATTAAGGAGAAAATAGAAATCATAAATATTACTTGTGCATAACCAAAAGGGGATTTAAACACAGGTGCCCAGGGAAGTAGTGGGCAATAAATGAACACTATCTCCTGTGTTTTTTGTTTGTTTGTTTGTTTTGTCTTTCTGAGTAAGGAGCATGCCAGGAAGTGCTAAGTGATGAGGTCAGATTTGTTATTTGCAAAGCTGCCTGCATTTTCCAGGTGCATTTCAGGTCAGGGCTGGCAAGATAACAGGCTACTCAGGAGAGTTCTTCTTTGATTCTGTAAATGAATGATCTAAAAGAAATATATTGATGAAAGGCACAGCTCTCAGACCCTGGAAGAAGCATAATGCAGGACTGGCCTGAGGGAGGGAGAAAATCAATAGCTTTAACAGTGAATGAGACCAGCTTCCTTACAGCCAATGTTGGCAAAGGGGGAACCCTCAGGGACACTTTCTCCATCAATTTTCTCTGGCTCTGCTTGATAGCAGATACCAGCAGGGCTAGGGGATTCAGTGGGGTTAGCCAAGCTGGGAGGGGTAACCAGGGAAGCCCAGCTGGCTCGCAGAGATGATTTCCCCTGCTCAGTTCCCTCCACTCAGCCATTGGAAGCCCCATGGGGCATCCACCAGGCCAGAGCCTGACCCTGGGAACATTAATTATATTCCTGAATCAAAATTAGGCCTCCAGTCCTGAGCTTTTTCTTCATCAGCCATTGTATTCTAACCATATAATGGAAAGAAAATTAAAAGATTTTAAAAATTAAGATCCTACTATGAAGCTGAATCTCTCAAACCAGGAAAAGAACTCCTAGGTCTAGTCCTCAATCCAATTGGAAGATTTTAAACCTAAACTTTTCCCTCTTCACAATGGTCTGTGTTCTTTCCAAGAAAAATAAAATGATCTCCCATGACAGAATCCATTAATCAAAATCAATAGCCATAAAAGCCATTTTTTTTTTTTGTAGTTTTGTTTTTGAGTTAAGGAAGAAGAAACCATCTGGAGAGAGAAATTTGACTCCTCAGGAAAGAAACACCCTCAGCCCAGCATCCAAACTAAATTATTCCTTTACCAGGAAAATAAGGCCTTGCTTTTTCTTTTAAACAATTATATTATCTAATCCTTTAGTCTCTGGTATAGTCTTACTCTTTGGAGATTTCTGTTTATTTGTTTATTTTTAAAAATGATTAAGATTCCATGCTCTCTGTTCTAACTTTATTTTTTAAATATATATTTTTATTGATTTCAGAGTGGAAGGGAGAGGGAGAAAGAGATAGAAACATCAGTGATGAGAAGGAATCATCTATTGGCTGCCTCCTGCATGCCCCACACTGGGGATCGAGCCTGCAACTTGGGCATGTGCCCTTGCAAGAATCGAACCTGGGACCCTTCAGTTCACAGGCCAAGCTCTAGCTACTGAGCCAATCCAGCTAGGGCTCTGTTCTAACTTTAATTATGGCATCATCTAAATTCACACAGTTGAGAATGATTGATCTGACCCATTTCTTCTTGGTCCATCTTTTATATATAAAAAATGTTGATGACCATGCCTCTCTCATTACTCTGTATAACAACTTGGCCCCAAGTTTGAGCATAATGTGAATATAACATTTCTTGGTTTACTTATAGATTTTAGTATTTATTTAGTATTTATGATAGAAGCAATCTATAATTACAGAAAATTAAATTAAAGTTTGACTATGGGTTTGAAGTATTTAAAGATAACTTAGTTTGAAAGAAAATAAGGTTAGCTTGATACGAACGAGAAAATGCCCTATTTTTCCTACCTTTTAACATGTAATAGGAAATATAAGACCTAATTAGAAACCAGCATTCTCTCATTTTACTATTTATAGAGCAAAATTCTTACTGTTCATGCCACTTTTGCACTGTTCTGTGCCAGCAGCTATTAGGGTATCCTGTTTTTTGCAGTCCCTTGGAGAGGACTAAGTGGAACCTGGTCCCAGTCCCAGAATCACAGACAACTGCCTCACCCAAGATGAGAGGTCTTGAGCTGCAGTTCCACCTGTGATCCCTGTTGATGGCAAAGAAGTTTGAGCTCTACCTGATTAAAAAAAAAAAAAAGACTTGCAAAATTACTTAATAACTTTAGCTGTTACTCATTTTCTCATGACTGGGCATACTGGCATTTCTTAAATGCAGAGCACAAGTTCCAGTGGCCTGAGAAGAGCACGGGGTAGTGCCATTTCTTGGGAATCAACAGGTTTTAGTTCAAATACCAAGTTCACAGCAGGCTCCAGTTTTTTCTCTATATTTGTCCTGGACTGAGGTGAAAGCTGTGTGGTCACACCATATAACCAGCCTGTACGTCTCTCCTCTTTCTTCTCAGTTATCTCTGGGCTGTATGATCTTTGCATATATACAGAAAGATGTTGACAATGAGGATGATCTATATGGAGAAACACCGAGGGTCAAATAGCAATGGTGCTCCAGTTCTTCACTCTCACAGATCTACTTCTTCAAATAATACAAATGTATTAGAAGAGTTTTGAATATTTGCATACTTTTTTTCAGGTGATCCTTTTTCATGAAGCAAAACTGGGATATATCAAGAAATAGCATATTATAATGATTTAGAATATAGCTTTACTAGGTTTAACTGTCAACACCACCGTTTACTAGCTTTATGTAAGTCACTTACCTTCTCTGTGTGTCTGTTTTCAACTGAAACACTGAAAAAATAATAGCAACTGAACTCAGAGGTTTGTTGTAAAGATTAGAAGCTTAGAAAAAGTCAATTCTTAGAACAATTCTAGCCATAGAGCAAGTACCACATAATTTTTTGCCATGATCGCTGTGAGTTGCAGCCTGAGGATGTTTCCCTCAATCTGACTCCTTTATAATTAAAGTCAATTATCTAAGATCTCGGGAGTGAGTCAGTTATGGGTTTTGATGTTGTAAGGTTTCAGTTTCTTCTTTGTCTTCCCCAGTACTTTATGAATAAGGTATTAAGAAGTTTGGGACTTATCTTCAGACTTCCTTGGAATCAGCTGGACCACCAATAAACTGTGTATCAAAGTCACAATTTCTGGACACTCTGCAGAATTATTTTCATTAAAATGGGTTTTGGAGTAATTTGTTAGACTTTTTAGATTGAAAAACTTAGTTTATAAGAGTCAACATTGCAATTTAGAATTTTGGAAATGTTTTATGAAAAAAAATATCAAGTAGGAAGTATATAGTGTATGACTGGAGGAAGAAATGCTACCAACATGTGCTTCAGTGAAACACACCTGTAGAAAATCGGGGACCTCAGCCTGGAAGCTTCAAACCCTAGCTGGCTGCTGTTTAATACTGCTCAAATGAGCCCCAGGCTTTTCAGAGGAAAAGGCCAAGATTTATACTTGCTTTGGAAATCCTTAAAAAAGTGAGAATTATTTTTCCCTTTTATCTCCTTCAGTTGTACAGGTTTACGCAAAATGACTGAAACATAAGGACAACAGAGGAAAAAGGACCTCTAACTACAACTATTAATATTATCCATATTTTTATCCCATTTTTTATATTGGAGATTCTAACATTATTTTTGCTCATTTGAAGTTACAACAATAGAAACATAATTACAAAATTAAAATTAGGAGTGATATTAAAACACAAAGGAGCTCAGTAAATAATAATTTGTCTACCAAGGAATCTACATCAATACTTGCATTTAACTTTTTGAATCCAACATTTCAATTTCATGTTCTTTCTACATGTACAAGTTTGCAGTGTAAATTGTGATTTAAATTATCTGGAATTATTAAAAATTACTATCAAAGAAACTGTTAAACTATTCAATTTATCTTTACTGCTTCAAACTAATGGCTTGTACTGTTAGTACATTTGGGTTTTAAACACGGTTAACAATTTAAATGAGCCAGAGAATTGATTGAACATGAATTATACAAGTCAAAAAATAAAAGGTAAATAAATTGTTTTATAGTTATGTTTAAGTTTTGTGATAATTATCTCAACTCTAAACAGGGCATAGTTACTGTACTACCAAAATAAACTGGTGCTAGAAGAAATTTAGAAAGCCACAGTGTTTGTGTTAAATCTGTCAGAAGTACTTAACATAATGATGTAAGATTTTACCATTGTCTAATTATTATAACCTAATTTGGAAAGCCACATTGAGAAATGTTTAAATTAACCAGAAAATGAACAAATCTCTGCTTGATTTTGGCTATGTAGATGAAAGGGACAGCTCTGAACAGTGTTTTATTTTGAATGGTGGTATGCCTCAGTCCTTGCAAAGAGTCAACCTCTGTAGCACACAGTGAATGTGGGTATAGGTGTGGGTGTTTTCCCTCAAGTGAAAAATATAAATATTGTACTAAAATTATGGAAAAAGGGGGACCACACATGTGAATGAAAGGAACTTCAGAGACTAAAATAAAACTAATTGTGTACTTAGAGCTCTTCCTGGCAACATGTGCTTTGATGCGAAGGATGGGAGAGTCGGGAACTTTCAAGTGTGAGAAGCTACAAGGATAATCATGTCTTCAACAAAAGGCATGCATAAGCTATGCTACAAGTTTCACCTCCAAATGAATGGAAGGGCAGGTTTTAGGTTCCGGAGTTTACCCATACAGGAAGCAATTGAGTTTCTGAAGATGAAAGCCTGTTCAAGGTCCTGGGAACTAGCCAAAAACAGCTCACACAACTGACAGGAAATGATGGATGATAAAGAAAAATGTAAAGAATAGAGATACAATCTTGGAGTTATTTAATAGATCTTTTATTAAAAAAAAAGATTTTAAATAAATTTAAATACATAAAACCTTGCATATTCTAATATCTAAGAATAAAGAACTTTTTTTCAGTGGTATTAATTAACCAGAGAGCAATGTGAATCACTCAAAAATATAATTACCTTTAAAGTGATATTTTAAAATAAAAGTGACAAATTTTAGGTATCAATCTATGATCCACTAGAGCATTTTGTGTAAAAGATGGAGTCCCATGTTGTCATAAGACTACTTTTATATCTATTTTAGTAATGGTGCTGCACAACTTTTGTAAAAACAGAAGGTCCAAATTTCTGTGTGTCATATTATAAAATCTTATTTCTTTGTAAACTGAGTGAACATAAAATTTACAACTTTGTCATCATTTTACAAAATCCTATTTCTAAAATTCAGTCGCAATAATTCAAAACACAAAGGAAAGCTTATACTCTATTTTCTTTTTTCTCATGTTTCATGTGAACCCAAAACTCCCAAGTTTGCTCTAATGAGGTATTTCTTTCTGCTTTCTTCCTGTTTAAAATGTATCACTCATCCTTCCATGTAAAAATGACCCCAACTTTGACTAATTTCTTAATTACTAAACTCTGCTGGGAAACTAAGAAACTGATTCAACCTAAGTCAAATAGATGGTAATAGTTTTTATGCCACTTTTTTAGTGAGAAAACAGCAACCCCTGACACTCAGCTCCATCTGGGTGTCAGGGGCACCCACAGCTCCATCTTGGTGTTCTCCTGTTAAATGTCAACAATTTCACAAAACATCAGTATGAGACAAGGCCACTCTGGGATCATGATAGATCAAGGCATAAGTAAGATTGCTTTTAATATGACAAAACATGAACATTGTCCATGGCACCAAATACCAAACACCTCCAGGTCAAGCTAATAAGAATGACTGTTGCTTATTTACCAACGACAGCTTTAGTGTCCCTCTTTTCTTTCTTTGTTCTGCTTAAATTTCATTAATGTACCTAACTACAAAATTATCTTCATTTTCTGATAGCATTCAATGGGAGTGAATACCTTCTTCCTTGAATACTTCCCCAACTGACCTAATACAAACTTAGATCCTACAAGTCATTTCTAACATCCTCTTGTTGGGATGTCTTATGGTACATTCCAATGAGAAATAAACCCAGCGTTGTTTGTCTTAGGTCTGTTCTTGCTGATGTTTTGTGTGGAGGTTGTTGACACCAGGTAACAACGAAAGTTTAATAACTTACTAAATTCAAAATAGTGACCAAAGGCGAGGACTGTCAAAAAATACTGAATGGGCAATGCTGAGATCCTATTGGTCAGGCAAGCTCTCTTCAGAACCTAGATGGAATAAAGCATTGTTTGAGTTCTTCTTTTTTTTAAATTGTTGACACTATTAGAGATGTCCCTATCCCCCAACCCCCACTTTGCTCATTTCTATCCAGCCACCACCCTCTCTACACTGTTGTCTGTGCCTATGGCTTATGCATATATGTTCTTTGGCTAATGCCTCACCTTCTTTCATACACTCCCCACCGTCTTTCCTCTTCTTGTTTGAGTTCTTCTATCATTTTCATTTATTCAATCATTCAATTATTCAATCATATATTCTATCATTAAACAATAATTTACTAAGTACATACACTGTGCCAGGCATTGTGTTAGGATCAAAGTATAAGAAAAATAAAAGTTCCTGCACTCATCAAAATTACAGATGAGACCAAGCATTAGTTAGGTTATTATCCACAATGGCAAAAAATAAAGAGGATTTTTGCTAATCCACTTGAACATGTCCTTTGTCACTATGGAATTAAAACTGCTCTAATGAGGTATGTATTACAATTTTGTGCTATTTTTTTCAACACATGGGGAATAAATAGATTAATACTGTGTTAAAGGATCTAAGAGAAAAAGTCTCTCCTTGATACTGTAGCTGAGATCTTGGAATAAATATTAAACATTAATATGATTCAAGGTACAAATGTTTAAAGATTTTTTTTCTGATTTGATTATCTAACCCTAAAACCAAGAGTTTAACTCTTTTTCTCAACAGAGTAAAGCAAGATGGATCCTTTATCCATATCAATGCTACAAGATATGAAGAAGGATAAAATTAATCTAGGTTACAGTCATAACACTTTCAAAGTTTGTATCTAGTGAATCTAGACACATAGCTAAAGAGCTATCTATAATAATAAAAGGGTAGTATGCTAATTAGACCAAACATCTTCTGGATGTCATTCTGGAGCTCCTTCCTGACCAAGCCAGGGATGGAGGGAAGCCAGCCCAGTCCGGGGTGCCTGCGGGCAGCCCAAGGGAAGCCAGCCCAGTCCGGGGTGCCTGCAGGCAGCCCAAGGGAAGCCAGCCCAGGTCCCGGGTGCCTGCTGGTGGCCAGAGGAGGGAAGCCCGGGTTCTAGGTGCAGAAGGGAAGCCAGTGTTGGCAGCTGGGGGAAGGAAGGTCTACTCTTGTATGAATTTTCATGCATTGGGCATCTAGTTTATAATAATAGTTTTTACTTTCTTGTTTTTAAATTTATTTTCTTAATCCTTGTGGATTAAGGAAGATGTGTTTTTATTGATTTTTCTTTTTTTTAATTTATCTGTATTGTTGAGAGCATTACAGATGTCCCCAACCCAGAGATCTTCATTGCACTGTCACTTGTGTCCATGGGTATAAGTCCATGGGTATAAGTACATGCATATAAATTCTTGGGAACAATGGAAAAATTTTCCTAGCCAAGGCTATGGCGTCACTTAAGAAGTCAAGAATTAAGCTTAGTGTGTGCTCTGTTATATCTCTTAATCTTTATTCGTGCATATATTCATTCATTAAATTATTCATTCATCAACCTAAATTTGTTGAGCATCTACTAAGTTCCAGGAATTGGGCAAGGTACTTGGGACACACATTAATCAAACAATCACATATATAAACATAAACTTATAGCTGTGATAAGTGCTATGAAGGAGGGACACACGGTGCTATGAGACTGTCTGATGGGGAAAGTGATACTGTTGGATGGACTAAGAAAAAATTTTCTGAGATGGTTATAATTATACTGAGATCTAAAAAAAAAATTAAGATGTTCATAGCAAACCTATGTTATAGCTATTACTATACCTACCTCTTAGAAAAGATAATTGAGTTTCAGATACATCTAGCAATGGAGAAGTAGGTGAATAGGTTTTGAACCTGTATCTTTGTGATTTTTGCAATTCAGTATCTAACACATTGAGTTACTGTATATCCTTTTATTAGCATGTTCTTTGTTCTGCTGGAATTGTGTGTACACATCTGCCTTTCCAATTAGACTAAGATGCCCCCCTACAATACCGAGGAAGTAAAAACTGTAACATGTATGAGACACACAGTTCCAGATACATAAGTGTCTCTCTCTGAAGGTTGCCTGAATGATAGATAATCAACACGATGCTAAATAATCACCACATTTAGTTCAATTTTGTTCATTTAAAAAAGACCTATTTTGGATAGAGGGGATTTTGGAGAATTTATACAAGTTAAAACAAAATGTCCGTGGATGTTTGATCTGATGGTCTTTCTTTCTTTCTTTCTTTCTTTCTTTCTTTCTTTCTTTCTTTCTTTCTTTCTTTCTTTCTTTCATTGTTTCTCTCAGTTGTAGAGGTATTAATTTGAAATCATTCCATTGCAACTGGGGCTGCACTTAAAGCTCTATACTTTTTTAAAAATTGCCTTTGTGACCTATAGCTATTTGAAGACTTACCTCTATTTTTCTGGGAAAACCAAAGCCACAGTTGTGGTTTACTTTATTTTTTTTAATTTCTTTATTGACTAAGGTATTACATATGTGTCTTTATTCCCCCATTACCCCCACTCCCCATTCATGCCCTTACCCCCCTGTTGTGGTTTTATTTTAAAGCAATTACAGATCTGTGTGATACAGGTCTTGATTCAATTTATTTTCCTTTCCCCATTTTTTTCAGGTACTTTATTATCTTTTGTCTATGTCTTATAAGTCACCTCTACTCCTTCGGGCATATGACAAGATATAAATGAATGAACAAATATGATTTTAAAGACCTCATAAAAGAATTCAGATTTAGAAAATAAACTTTCATAAATTTAGTTTCATTATTCTCCTCCTTAATTTTAATCTTTAAACCTGATAAGAGCAGCTGAAGAGGATGCATGGAGATGGAGTTATAGAAATAGTTAAATCATTATATCTTGACCAGAGGCCGTTGCACGATATTCGTGCAAGTATAGGCCCCTGGCTTCACTCCCAGCCGTCTGGGAGCCCGCACGTCCCTGCTCCCTGGCCGCCAGGAGCCAGCAAGTCCTCGCTTCTGTCTGGAGCACCACTCCAGTAGCTCCCTCGCCGCCCTGCTTCCCCTCATAGCAGGCTTCACACCACACTGCACCTGCATATGCAAATTAACCTCCATCTCTGTTGGGTTAATTTGCATACTCACTCTGATTGGCTGTGGGCATAGCGGAGTAATGGTTAATTTGCATATTTCTCTTTTATTAGGTAAGATGGTGGTGGGTGGTGGTGGTGGTGATAAGGAGGTTTGGGGGATAATTGTGTGATTATATTCTATTCAACCTTTGTACCGGCAGTAAACAGTTGTGTCATCTGGTTCCTGATTAAATGCCAAGTGTCATAACTAAATGGGTAAATAAAGGCAATAAAAAGTGAAGGATATGCATATTAAGACTGATGAATGAGCAAAGTAAAATGGGTTAAAGCTGAAATCCTGGGTGACAGGGACTGGAAGAGAGAATGGGCATATCATGAAGTTGGTGCTACAGAGGACATGGCATTTATGTCTTATTTCCCTCAAATAAGATTACATTTATAGATTTGCTTTGTAATTACTTTATTTCCAAAGCAGATGACTACAGAGCAAACTTTGTGGCTAGGATTTCTATGTCTTAAAAGTTCACCTACATTACAATCATTACATACACAGCAATCTAGTAAGAGCTCAAAACTTACTCTCTTCAGTGCCCTCAGGCACTTTAAATCTTAAACTGGTTATCATCAATTTTCAAAACTGTGTTATTCTCAGTCTCTTAATGTAGATACATAACTAGGAGTTCTGAAACTAAACCTAGAAAATAAACCTGATCTAAGGCAGATGCTAGATTTTGGTGAAACTCTTTTGTAACAGGAAGATTTGAAACACTGTTGTTGCCTGGCCTGTGTGGCTCAGTGGTTGAGCATCGACCTATGAACTAGGAGGTTATGGTTCAATTTCTGGTCAGGGCACATGCACGGGTTGCTGGCTCGATCCCCAGTGAGGGGGAGGGGAGCATGCAGGAGGCAGCTGATCAATGGTTCTCTATCATCATTGATGTTTCTACCTCTCTCTCCCTCTCCCTTCCTCTCTGAAATAAATTAAAAAAAATACATTAAAAACAAAACAAAAACAACACTATGTTGTTAACAAAAAGGAATTCTCTCAGAATTATCAAACATAAGAGTGGTCCTACCAGCTAAATACAGAGACAAGAACCTGAGTTTTATGCAAATATTATATCTGGGCTAATTTCACTGTTCAGCTTTATACAAAGATCTAGACTGAAAAGAAGAAAAAGCAGGACTTTCTTCCGTGGCATTTTTTTTTTTTAATTAATGTGTGAGTAAACATCAACACAATGGAAGACTTAACTTGATTCTATAACAAGCCCATATGTAACTATTTCCCTAAATGGGAAATGTCAACTAATAGTTTCCACCAAATCATGTTGCTCATAAAAGCAGAAGAAAGAGGAAGTAGGAGAGAAAACAGTGAATAAATCAACTCAGTATGATTCCTTTGCATTATTGATTTTCAGTCAACCAATAAACCAATATTTAGTAAACATGTGTGAAGGATGCTGTGATGGAATACAAAGAAGAATATGACACAGTCCTTACTCATCAGGCAATGCCAATCAGTGCTCTAGTCTTTAATTTTAGTAATGGCTTTAATAATTTTATAGCAATTAAAATTCCTTGCAAGTTGCTACATAAATTGCTTATATTCTTGAGAGAGGTATGATTTTTGGCTCCCTGTGCTACTCTTTTCTTCATTATGAAGAAACTAGAGGCCTGGTGCACGAAATTTGTGCACGGGAGGGGGGGGTTGTCCCTCAGCCCAGCCTGCACCCTCTCCAATCTGGGATCCCTCTCATAATCCAGGACTGCTGGCTCCCAAATGCTCGCCTGCCTGCCTTCCTGATTGCCCCTAACTGCTTCTGCCTGCCAGCCTGATCACCCCTAACCACTCCCCTGCCAGCTTGATTGATGCCTAACTGCTCCCCTGCCAGCCTGTTTGCCCCTAACTGCCCTCCCCTGCAGGCCTGGTCACCCCTAACTGCCTTCCTCTGCAGGCCTGGTCACCCCCAACTGCACTCCTCTGCGGGCTGGGTCACCCCTAACTCCCCTCCCCTGCAGGCCTGATCGCCCCCAACTGCCTTCCCTTGCAGGCCTGGTTCCTCCCAACTGCCCTCCCCTGCTGGCCATCTTATGTCCACATGGGGGCAGGATCTTTGACCACATGGGGACAGCCATCTTGTGTGTTGGAGTGATGGTCAATCTGCATATTACTCTTTTATTAGATAGGATAGAGGCCTAGTGCACAGGTGGGGGCCAGCTGGTTTGCCCTGAAGGGTGTCCCAGATCAGGGTGGGGGTTCCCTTGGGACGTGGGGCGGCCTGGGCAAGGGGCCTGTGGTGGTTTGCAGGCCGGCCACGCCCCCTGGTGACCCAAGTGGAGGCCCTGGTATCTGGGGTTTATTTATCTTCTACAGTTGAAACTTTGTAGCCTGGAGCAGAGCCAAGCCTTCTGCTTGCTCTGTGGCGGCAGCCATTTTTGGGGGGATTTATGTATCTTCTATAATTGAAACTTTGTAGCCTTAAGCGAGGCCTGGGCCGGCCAGGGTGTGCAGAAAGCTTGGCTTCCTCCATTGCCGGGGAAACCCAAGCCTCCCTCCTGCTCTCTGTGGCCTTAGACATCTTGGTTGGGTTTATTTGCATATTCTCTCCTGATTGGCTGGTGGGTGTGGCTGGTGGGCATGGCTTGTGGGTATAGAGGAGTGATGGTAATTTGCATATTACTCTTTTATTAGATAAGATAGAACTGGAAATCTTTAGAATTTCCTTTTATCTCTAAAACACTATACTATACTATTCTCTACCACAATGTTATTTGATGATTCTAATTCATATAGAGCATGAGTGAGTCCATTTTTAATTCTATCCAAGTATACTTCATTGTTAAAATATGCATTGTATAAAGACAGCACATGTTTTCAATGTATAAAAAAATGTTCATTGTTTAAGTTTAAGGTGTACAGCATAATAATTTGACTCATATACATTGCGACATGAGTACCACTATCATTTTAGTTAACATTCATCATCACATATATTTACAGGAATAAGATTTTTTTCTTGTGATGAGAACTCTTAAGATTGACTCTCTTAACAAATCTAGTGGTTTATTACAACAATACACATGACAAAGTTTGGAAGGCCTCACAAAGGTATTCAGATTTAGAGAACCACCTTCTCAAGAATCTAGTTGCATTCTTCTTTAAAAAAAAAACCCACAATTTAATTTCTTTAATTTTGTAAGAAGGAGCTCATGATCTTTATTTAGCCTCAACAGTACTCTAAGGTGTTATGAAAATGTTGTCAGGAGAAGTAAAACTATGGAGGGTGAAACATAGTAACAGGAGTACCTACATTAAGTTAAAAGAACAAGAACTGTGAGACAATAAGAAAAGAAGCAGGGAGGATGAAAAATTATAGATGAGCTAGCCAGAAAGAAAGTCACTACTATGTAATTATCTGTTACTTTAAGAATGTGGTCCCTGTGGTTTTGGATAGACTTGTTTGAGGCAAGTTTGTCTGCAGGGTTGGCGGGGTTATAGGCGGGGATGGGAGGACAAAGAAAGAAAATTTTGTTGGGGAGCAAACAGAAGAAACTGCACTATGAAGTCTTCTAACTCCTAAATATGCCCAAATATCTCCTGGATTAGCTTGTTGGCAGATGTAGACGTTACATGCATTTCTGAAGAAGCAAGTCAAGGCAGAAACAAACCAAAAACCTCTTTGATGATATTTTCCCATGAGAACAATTGGAGACTTTTCCTAGCCAAGTACATGGCATCATCCTAGAGGCCAGGCACTGAGCTAAGCATGCATCATGCTATATCTCTTAATCTTTATTCAAGCTTATATGAATTCATTGAATTATTCATACATCAACCTAAATTTATTGAACATCTACTGGGTTCCAGACACTGGGCTAGGTACCAGAGACACACAGTAATCAAATAATCCTATCTAATAAAAGAGTAATATGCAAATTGACCATCACTCCAAGACACAAGATGGCTGCCCCCATGTGGACACAAGATGGCCACCACAAGATGGCCTGCAGGGGAGGGCAGTTGTGGGCAGTAGGGGGAGACCAGGCCAACAAGGGAGGGCAGTTGGGGGGTACCCAGGCCTGCAGGAGAGGGAAGTTGGGGGGGACCAAGCCTGCAGGGGAGGGCACTTTGGGGAGACCAGGCCAACAAAGGAGGGCAGTTGGGGGGGACCAAGCCTGCAGGGGAGGGCAGTTGGGGGGAATCAGGCCTGCAGGGGAGGGCAGTTTTGGGGGACCAGGACTGCAGGGGAGGGCAGTTGGGGGGGACCAGGCATGCAGTGGGGGACAGTTGGGGGGGACCAGGCCTGCAGGAGAGGGCAGTTGTGGATGATCAGGCCAGCAGGGAGGGCAGTTAGGGGTGACCAAGCCAGCAGAGAAAGGCAGTTGGGGGAGACAAGGCCAATAGGGGAGGGCAGTTGGGGGGACCAGGCTTGCAGAGGAGTGCAGTTGGCGGGGGACCAGGCCTGCAGGGGAGGACAGTTGGTGGGGGACCCAGGCCTGCAGGGGAGGGCAGTTGGGGGGGCAGGCCTGCAAGGGAGGGCAGTTAGGGGTGACCAGGCCGGCAGGAGAGGGCAGTTAGGGGCAATTGGGCCAGCCGGGGAGCAGTTAAGCCTCAATCAGGCTGGCAGGGGAGTGGTTAGGGTGTGATCAGGCTGGCAGGCAGAAGCAGTTAGGGGCAATCAGGCAGAGGCAGGTGAGCGGTTGGGAGCCAGCAGTCCTGGATTGTGAGAGGGATGTCTGACCACCCATTTAGGCCTGATCCCACCAATTGGACCTAAACGGGTGGTCGGACATCCCTCAAGGAGTCCCAGAATGGAGAGGGTGCAGGCTGGGCTGAGGGACACCCCCCGCCCCATGCACAAATTTCATGCACCAGGCCTCTAGTCACAAATATAAATATACTAGGGGCCCGGTGCATGGATTTGTGCACCAGTGGCTTCCCTCAGCCTGGCCTGCACCCTCTTGCAATCCAGGACATCTTGGGGGATGTTGGACTGCCAGTTTCAGCCCAATCCCTGCAGGCTAGGCTGAGGGACCCCACCAGTGCATGAATCCATGCATCGGGCTTCTAGTATGCATATAAGATCTTTACTTAATCTCTTCCCACCCTCCCCTCTCCCCACTTCCCTCTGAGATTCATCGGTCTGTTCCATGTTTCCAAGCCTGTGCTTTGAGCGTCTGCCCCCTGGAGGTCAGTGCATCATAGCTACTAGTCTAATGGTCGAACAGTCACTTAGGCTTTTATATATTTGGATGGTTACACCTGTGGTAAGAGCTAAGAAGGAGGAGCATACAGTGCTTTGACAGTATCTGATGTGCAAAGTCACATTGTTGGATGGATAAGAAGAGCTTTCATGTGATGGCACTAATCATGCTAAGATCTAAGAGAAGTTAGATAAATAAGCTCTAGAGATCTGCTATACATATTGTATCTATAGTCAACAGTACTATATTGTACACTTCAAATGTTGTTAGGACAGATCTATATTAAGTATTCTTTCCATGGTAAAATATAAAATAAATGAATGATGAATTAATGAATGGATAATTAAAGTTAAGATGTTCATAGCAAACCTATGTTGTAGGTATTATCATATCCATCTCTTAGACTAGAGATCTGAGTTTTGGGATATATCTAGCAATTAAGAAGTGGGTGAGTCAGGCTTTGAATCCGAATCTTTATGCTTATTTACCACATTGAGGTGCACATGATGAACTCATGATTCCATAAATCATGGCACTAAGTGCTATAAGGGATTTTGTTTTGAGAAGGCTTCATCCAGCTCACCTATGGACAGGTAAAAGTTTGTTCTTGGACTTCAATGCTTCCTTCAATGCCCTTTCTGATTCTTAGTTTTTCCCATTGGCAAGTTCTTTGTTAGAGAAATTTGTATTTTAATTACATTTTCTGTTAGCCTCTATTATTTATTTCCTAAGCAAAATTGAAAAAGATTGATTTTACTCTTTCATCATTGAACAATGACAATAGACCAATAAAGCTGAATTCCATGAGTCACTTTTGAAATGAAGTCTTGTTATTTCATTTTCTTATCATGAAATGTCATTGATTACTTGAAAGCAGCTCTGAGGTTACTATTCATATTTAGAATATTTTTTTATTTTTCTCAAGTTTTACAATGAGGTCTGTTCTGGACCCTTTCAATTCCTCTTTAGTTTTAGAGGCCTGATTCCAATGTCATACTTTCCATTGACTAAGTCCCTCTGAAAATTTAGTGGAAGTTGAAGTCTAAGTTTCCTGAAGACTTTTTCTTTACTGTTGCTGCCCACTCAAGATTGAATATGTTTTCTTAAACACAATTGCCTACTTTTTAAAATATATTCACTTGAAACATATTAATAATGTCTCAGATTATTTTTATTTTACTTATAGTTAATTATGTTCAATATTCTATTTTTTATGGTTTTCCATTCCTCTTTCCCAACTATATGTTTAACTCAGCACATGTTCTTACTGAATTTCAATCTGTTGGCTTCAGAAGAGCAAACCATAGTATGTTCTCTTTCTTTCTGCTGGAGTGGGTTAGTATTGACAGAGAGAATGAAAAAAGAGCATTAGCTTTGTTGTTTAAAACATATATTTATTGAAAGCCTAGTGTGTGCCAGAAACCAGGCCATATGTTTGGTTATAATGGTGAACAAGGCAGATATGGTACTCTTTTATACTGTGGCACATCCCAGGATATGGAATGTCCTGTCTATCCAGACAACAGAAACATTTAACCCAAATTGTAAGGTCAGTGGGAATATACCTAGACCTGTGGTATCTGAGTTGAGATTTGAATGATCAGAATGAGTTTGCCAGGTAACCATGGTCAACCATGGAAAGAGAGAAGAGTATTTCTGGCAGTAAGAATAGCATATGTACAGGTCAGAGAGAACAGTGGTAGGGGCTCACTTTGTCTCTCCTTTTCTAATTTTTATGCAAACTAAGGAATGTGGAAGAACATACATTAATAATTTTATTTTTTTTTAAATTATTGGCTTTTAAATTCTCACCTGAGGATTGGGTTTTTGGAGAGAGAGAGAGAGAGAGAGAGAGAGAGAGAGAGAGAGAGAGAGAGAGAAACATTGATATAAGAGAAACCAATTGGTTGCCTTCCGTATGCACCTCAACTGGGACCAAACCCGTAACCTAGGTATATGCCCTGATCAGGAATTGAACCCACAATCGGGACAACATTACAACCAATGGAGAAACCCAGCCATGGCAATATTTTATTATTTTATTTGGTAGGAAAAAAACCTTACATCTTATATATGTATTATTACATAAATAACCTCCTTATGGAATAATTGCCTAGGGGCTTTGGGATCAGATTATGACCAATTTGGGCTCCATTTTGAAGGGACTACTGTCCATGCACTGTGGGAGTTTATGTCAGAGAATTTAAAGAAATTCCTTAAAGCTGGAGCAGACACAGGAGGTGAGGGAACCAGTGAGTGGGAAGGGGGAGAGTGTGGTAAGAGGTAAGGATCAACTGTTGAACAAGGGGCAGAGAGGCTAGACTTTATAAATCATGCAAAGATAGTGAAACTTGAAGATAAAAGTATGGGTAACAACAGGTTAAAGCCAATTTCTGTTTTTTAACTGGGGGGTGGGGGGGGCGGGCGGGGCGCGGGCCGGGGTTGGGAGATAGCAGGCATTTTATTTTTATTCTATCCAACCCTTCTTCTCTTATTACTTCCTTTACTCTCAATTAAACTAGAAATAACAGCAATAAAATGAATTGAAATAATATTTTCTCCTATCCTAATTTTATGAGAAACAGCCCCATTGATAATTCTCTGGTGGTTTTTTATTAGAATAAAACCATATTTAAAATAAATATCATAAAAAAGATTTTCTCACTATCTAATTTTGGGCAAGACTTGAGGGAGTAAGACATACAAATAAATGCAGAGATCTGGGGTCAGCTGTCTTAAAGTTTGCCATTTGCTATTCTGTCTGTGGTCTCTCCCAAATTGCCTTTATACCTCCACCTTTTCTCAACCTATTTTGTGTCATTAGGGAACTGGAAATCCAACCCAATTTTTCTCTTGAGTCATGTCAAAAGATGCCAAGGATATTGACAACATTCTATCCAGAAAGAGATTTTATTTTCACCTCAGCAGGACATCAGAGAGTGACAAAAGTAACCATGATATGAAACGGCCACCTGACAAGTTTTGGTTTCTCTTGGCTAACAGCTTCATTTCAGGGCCTTGCTTTGCCAACCACATCCAGACTTATGCAGTTTGAAGCTTTAATTCAATAAATCTAAATGACTCTTTAAGAATAGAAGCAATCTCTTCCCTTTTCTCTAGACATCCGTTTCTATATAATTAAGTCAACATTAAAGGGATTTTCCAGCATCTTCCATCTAAAGCTGCAGAGAGGATGACTAACTCCTGGCGAGGGTGGTTTAACTGACCTTGGGCTGAGCATTATGAAAGTCTCACACAGAAAAATGGCTTAGTAAGAGAAGGAATAATGTCACTTCCATTGTCCTTTATTATGGAATTAAGGGTTTGGTTTTGAATTGCTGAATTCTATTCTTTAGGAGGGCTCAGCTGTTACTGCTATTTTGCTTTTGAAGTTAATTGGTCCTACCTTATATATCAGTGTCTTCCTTTCTCCAGCAACACACACTCACGTTATAGTGCTTATGTCTTTAATAAGAAAACATATCGCTCCTTTTGTTATTGATTATGAAAAGCAATACCCTCCTGCTTCAGTCCATGTGATTAGGAGAACACCTGAGCCTTCTCTCTTTTAACCCAAGAAAAGTATGAGTTTGCTTTTGGAGGACAAAAAAACACATTTTTTTCATCGACAGAATTGAATTACTCATTGTTCTCCATAGAGTTACAGAGAAAATAAAAATCAACCATTTGCAATCTGATCTTATGTTTTCTGTCCTCTAATTTTCTAAGAATCTGTCTTTGAAATTTAGGAAATTAGCAGAGTACATCAAACACAATAATAACAGAGAGAGGAGAATACATCTGTTTATACTCCCCCAATGTCACTTATCACTCTGAATTATGATTTTATTTGTATTTGTCTTTCTCACCATTAGCCTAGCATCCATAAGGATAAGTCCGAGGCCTAACTCATCTCTCTCTATGCCCAGCACAGAACACAGTGTCTGACACATGAAAAATACTCAAAAAGTATTTGTTGACAATGTAAATGACTGGGTCCACAAAAGCAAAAGGCACCATCCAATGATTTCCATTTTATTATTTTTTACTCTCAGAAAAGTTCTTTTGCATTTGCCAGGATTGCCACCCCCAGATTTAGAAGAGAGCATGTATTCTAGCCCCATTCATCATGTGGCAAATACACAGTCACAGGCCTTCCTCATGTTCACTGATGAAGGTCTGGGAGAACCGTGACTCCTGAATCGGGAAGGCCTAGAATTACTCTCTGTCATTAGCCTACTTCTAGCAACTTGAAACAAATCCCTGAATGTAACTGGGTTTCTGTTCTCTTGTTTGTATAATAGAGGAGGTGGACACGGGGATTTCTAACCTGAAGAATCTAGATTCATGAGCAAATACCAAGGCAAGCCTGTGAGCTTCCTGAGATTGTGTGTAAAATGTTATGTGTATACGGGTATATGCATTTATGCATTTTTATGAGATAAATGGTTTATAACTTCAAAGTTTTTAAAGAAAAATAACTTTGAAAAAAAGTAAGAAACTCCTAAATACATAACTTTTGATATAAAAGTTCCCCTATAAAATTTCTACATTTCTAAGAAAACTTTTAAAACTGTCAGCCACAATATATAAATTTTTTCTCTGATTATCCATTTTCCCCTGGTCATTCACTGCCTCGTGTCACTTTAAATATCTATATATGCCCATGTTAAATTTCATCTGATGTATTCAAATCTGGAGCTAGGTCTGTTACTTCTCCAAATGCCCACAGTAAATATTGAATAAAAATTTTGGTAGATTTCTTTTATCCCAGAACACTACTAGTAATTATTTTTCCTCAAACACTCTATGCCTTCCAGGCTGAGGGTTATAAATATCATCTGCCCAAAAGGATCTCAAGAGATAGTAGAGGGACTGTTTGCTAAGACTGCCCACATAGAGGCCAGCAGGATGAGATGATAGTCCAGGAACTTTGGAGGACACTGAGTGAGGAGAGAGTGAAGATTTCTGACACTCATCAGGAATGGAAGATAGGCCATTCTTTTTATTTTATTTTATTACTAGTAGCCCTGCGCACGAATCTGTGTGCCAGTAGCTCTCTGCGGGGCCTGGCTGCTCTGCGCCTGCTGCACAGAGGCTCTCGGCGACCCAGAGGTCCATCTGCGGCCAGGCGCGAAACCCTTGCCTTGTTGCCTTGTTGCGGCGACGAGGCAAGCATCCTGCCAGGCCGCTCACGCTGCCCGCTCTCAGTAGCCGCCCCCCCCCCCCGGGACTTTGGCGGGGCTGAGAGGACTGGGCACCGCCATCTTGTGGCTATGGGCACCACCATCTTTGTGATGGAGTGATGGTTTATTTGCATATTACCCTTTTATTAGATAAGATTTTATTTTATTTGTTAATCCTCACCTGAGGATTTTTTCCCATTTATTTTCTAGATAAAGTGGAAGGGAGGGGGGAGAAAGAGGAGAGAGAGAGAGAGAGAGAGAGAGAGAGAGAGAGAGGAACTTTGATTGGTTGCCTCCTGTATATGTGTGGAATGGGGCTAGGATTGAACCTGAAACTCAGGTACATGCCCTTGGCCAGGAATCAAATCAATGACCCTTCAGTGCATGGGCTGTGCTCTAACTACTGAGCAACAATGGCCAGGACAACTAGGCCATTCTTATAAAAAGTGGTTTGGGTCTATGATAGCAACTCTGAGCAAAGGCCATAGCATCATAACATAAAGGAGCCAAATTTAATGGGTGAGGAAGAGGGTGAGTTTTGTTTTGCATACTTGCATTCATTTCCTATTGTTCTCTTACACTTTGGGGCTACTATTAAGAAAATTAAGGGTTACTTGGACACAAGCACTGCAATACTGCAACAGTCTATCTGATAACTGAGATGTCTATTAAGTGAGTAATGGGTGGAGAGCATGATGCACTGGACAAAGGGAAGATTCATGTCTTGGGTGGGACATGATTAAAAACTTATGAAGTGTTTATTTCTGGAATTTCCCACTTTATGTTTTTGGACCTCAATTGATGGAAAGTAACTGAAACTGTGGAAAGCGAAACCACGGACAAGGGGGCTACTGTACCATATGTTTGCTTGCATCCATTGATTTATTATGCCACAGTTTAGTAGGAAGAGTTGTGTTCCTGAATATTATATGCAAAGAAGGAAAAACAGACAGGGAAATTATATATCTAAGTATATGAACAAGTGCTGAGAAAAAAGGAGAATGATGTGCCTAGAGCTGAAGAGAACCTGAAGTTTATAACAGGTACTAATTGCCTCTGGGGAACATAAAAAATGAAGAAGTCTCCTCTCACCAACAATTTATCACATCTCCTACTTCTACCCCTTTTATGTAACACTGGAAAACTGGGAAATTTTTCAAATAATAACAATAGTATAAAATACATTGTAATAATATTATAATATTATATTAGTTATGCATTATAGAAAAATGAAATGAAATGTTCTGTAATGTTCCTTTATATTGATACTCAAGGCCCGGTGCACGAAATTCATGCATGGAGGGTGTCCCTCAGCCCAGCCTCCAATCTGCCCGTTTGGATGTCCAACTGCCCGTTAGGCCTAATCCTTCCTGGACATCCCTAAGTGGGCAGCTGGACATCCCTCTCACAATCCAGGACTGCTGGCTCCCAACTGCTTGCCTGCCTGCCTTCTTGATTGCCCCTAACCACTTCTGCCTGCCAGCCTGATCACTCCCTAACCACTCCCCTGCCAGCCTGATTGATGCCTAACTGCTCCCCTGCCAGCCTGATTGGCCCTAATTGCCCTCCCCTGCAGGCCTGGGTCCCCCAAACTGCCCTTCCCTGCAGGCCCAGTTGCCCCCAACTACCCTCCTCTGCCAGCCTGGTCGCCCCTAACTCCCCTCCCCTGCAGGCTTGATCGCCCACAACTGCCCTCCCTTGTAGGCCTGGTCCCTCCCAACTGCCCTCCTCAGCTGGCCATCTTGTGGAAGCCATCTTGTGTACACATATGGGGGCAGCCATCTTGTGTGTTGGGGTGATGGTCAATTTGCATATTACTCTTTTATTAGATAGGATTTTCCTTGGGGTAGAGATGTGTGCAGGGGGGCAGGGGACAAAGTGTGGGGGTAGGATGGGGTGAGTACATACCAGATGGTAACATGGACACAAGTTTTCCTATATAGTCTTGTTCGCCCCTTAGAGTAATTCCAGACCCAATGAGCATCTTGGGGGCTACTGAGACAATCCTAAAAACTCTGTGTAATCTAGAGTGTTATAGATGATTCAAGTCCAGCCTCAGCCATCTAAAAAGCACCCTTTCTTTTGTTAGTTCAAGTTGATCATTAATTACTAATGATTAATTATTATTAATCACTACCTACTGTAGCAAGTTATGGGTATACATTGGTAAGGAAAACATAGTCCCTTCCTTGTGGAACTAAGAGTCAAGGGCATTTCAAGACACCTTGGATGTTTTGCAATCTAGGAAGAAGGAGACCTGGAATTCCACGCTCACAAATTGGGGTAAAGCTGGACATGAAGCGACCAAGAATATCCAGGTCTTTTGAGGCCTTTTTCTGCTGTTAAAAAGACCATACAAGTCATATTGCCTGATTGCTTTTGGCCTTTTCTCCACAGGATACATTCAAAGAAAGATGAACAAATGATTAGAAAAGACTGCTTGGCCCAGTTGGACAAAGAGAGGGTAGAGGGCATGGGTTGAGCAGGTTGGGAACTAGACAAATTAGAGGAGCAGAACAAGTTTATTTTCCAGAAGTGTCCAATAGCACTTAAAGAGGAGGAAACCCTTACCACACAATCCTGATGACAGGTGCATGCAGCCCTTCTCTCAGCTCTGTTGACTGTTAAATCACCCTGATGATGATCAGTCTGACGGAAACCAGTGAGTTATTTGAATTGAGTCAGGTTTTCTCTGTCCATCCCTGTTGCCTGGGACTGTCAGCCCCTCATAAAGGAAAGTAACTCTTGGCTATTCCTCAACACCTTTAAACAGCAATTTTCTGGGGCTGCACCCTTGGGAAACTAAAGGTGAATAAAGTAACTTTACCCCTCTAACTAACTTCCTCAAAATAAGAAATCTGCAATCAGGAGAATGTGGTTAATCTAGTTGATTACCTTTCATGATCATTTATACTATCATTTATATCTTTCTTATTCAGAAAAGAATTAGATGCAATAGAGTAGATCCCCAGCAGTCAGAATGTCAAAGCTTTTTCTATTTTTCAGTTTCTTGATTTGAGTGCTGGCTTCTCCAGTGTCCATTGGAGGCTGAAAGATTTTAGAACTATGGCTGTGAAACCTTTTGATTCCAGGACAGTTCAAGAATCCTTGGATTGTGGAAGGCCATGGGTGACAGCCATCCATGGGTCCTGCTATGGACTAAACTGTGTCCCTCCAAATTCATATACCTAAGCCTTCACTTCCAGTGTGATTGTATCTGGAAAGAAGGCTTTTAGGTGCTAATTAAGGTTAAATGAGGCCATAAGTGTGGGGTTAGGATTGGTGGCTTTATGAGAGGAAGAGATTTTTCTCTCCTTGCACACACAGTGAGCAAAGGCCATGTGAATGCAGTGAAAAGGTGGCTGTCCACAGTCCAGGAAGAGTGTGCTCCCCAAGAGCCTGATGGGCCAGTACCCTGATTTTGGAGTTCCAGCCTCCATAACTGTGAGAAATAAATGTCTGTTGTCTAAGCCCACCCTGTTTGTGGTATTTTGTATTGACAGCCTGAGCAGATCAAGACAGGTTCTTCCATTGTCCCCTAAGAATGTTCTCACCACCCAGGAAGCAGGGCAAGCATGGAAGTGAAGGCGGAGGGGAAAGAGGGAACAGGAAGGTGTGGGAAGGACTTGTAAGGGTGCTGACTCGGGGAGGTTAGGGTAGATGCAGCCACACTCTGGCTCAAAAAGCAGATGTATTATCATAATGCTCAGCTTTCAAGCATCTGGGACTCTATACCGAACACAAAGTGTTCCGTACATATTTGTGACAAGATGGCATTGCGGTGAAGATAGCATGGGGTTGCAGGGCTGGACTGCATTGTCTGAGTTCTAATCTTGACCTTGAAGAAAATACCTAGCTCCTTCTTTGTAAAATAGTAAACTTTATGGTACTTAAATTACCGAGTTCATTTGTGATGGGGTATGAACCATTTAGGACAGTGCCTGGCACATAACCTGTGCAATTTCAGTGTTAACTCTTACTTTGACAGGGGGGTTGGTCATATAATGACCCCGTTTTCATTTTTCATTGAAATGCCTTTTAAAAGTTTGTTGTATAATAGAAGCTCACCATTAGTGCCTCGGTGTTCATGGAAGATAGGCACTAATGTCTCCCTTCAAAAGAAAAAAAAAAATCTGGAGAGAAACCAAGATGGCGGCATAGGTAAACACCTAAACTGCTGCCTCGCACAACAATTTCAAAACTACAACTAAAAGACAGAACGGACACCATCCAGAACCACAGGAAATCTGGCTGAGTGAAAATTCTACAACTAGAAGGAAAGAGAAAAGCTCACAGAGAATTGGAGGTACGGCAAAGGGTCTTTGTGCGCACAGAGAGGAAGGGCGGCTGAGAGCCTGGCTGACTTTCTCTGGCGGAAGGGGGAAGGAAGCCTCCGACCGCACTGAACCCCAGTTCTGACTGCACTGAACCCCAGTTCTGGGCGAACCCCTGGGGACCCATGCTCTTACGGGGGGGAGTTTGGACTCTCGGGCGGAGACTCGAGCTGGGAAAGGCAGAAGTCTGAAGGCGCGCGTGCGCCAGTGTGCACAAAGGCTGCGGAAGTTGCCACAGGCTTTCCCTAGTGGAAGGGAGTCAGAGGCTCCTGACTGCACTGAGCCCCAGTTCTGACTGCAGTGAACCCCAGTTCCAGGTGAGCCCATGGGGACCCACGCTCTTGTGGGGGGAGTCTGGACTCTCGGGCGGAGACTCGGGAGCCGGGGAAGGTGGAGGACTGAAAGCGCGCACGCGTGCCAGTGCGCACAAAGGCTGCGGAGGTTGCCACAGGCTTTCCCTAGTGGAAGGGAGTCAGAGGCTCCTGACGGCACTGAGCCCCAGTTCTGACTGCAGTGAACCCCAGTTCCAGGCGAGCCCCTGGGGACCCACGCTCTTGTGGGGGGAGTCTGGACTCTCAGGCGGAGACTCGAGCTGGGGAAGGCGGAGGACTGAAAGCCTTCCCCAGCTCGAGTCTTGGATGTTTCCCATCCAAGCTGAGCACAGAGGCTATTGCAATTTGGCAAGTCTAATCCTATAAGGCTGTCTCCAGCACCGAACTTCTCCCAGCATAGACACAGCTGATCCTTACAGCCAACTGGCCCGGAGGTCAATTCTTCCCAGTGATACCAACAACAATAAAGACTTAATTACAACAAGGCTGTACACACAGTCCACAAAGGGGTGCACCAAGAGTGTCCACCTCAGGTTAACTGGGGAGGCAGACCCACTGGGCCATATAGGAAACCTAGCACAAATATCTACCTTACCAACTCAGGGAAGCAGTGAAAATGCGGCGTCAAACGAAAGAAATGGAGGGAAACAAACGACTGGATATAGAATTCAAAACCACAGTTATAAGGCTTTTTAAGAATATCCTAGAAAAGGCCGATAAATATAACAAGACCCTCGAAGATATGAAAAAGGAGTAACTAGAAATTAAACATACACTGACTGAAATAAAAAATATTATACAGAGACCCAAAAACAGAATAGAGGAACACAAGAATCAAGTCAAAGAATTGAAATACAAAGAAGCAAAAAACACTCAACCGAAAAAGCAAAAAGCAAAAAAAAAAATCCAAAAAGTTGAAGATAATGTAAGAAGACTCTGGGACAACTTCAAGCATACCAACATCAGAATTATGGGGGTGCCAGAAGAAGAGAGAGAGCTGAAAACCTATTTGAAGAAATAATGACCGAAAACTTCCCCCACCTGGTGAAAGAAATAGACTTACAAGTCCAGGAAGCCCACAGAACCCCAAACAAAAGGAATCCAAAGAGGACCACACCAAGACACATCATAATTAAAATGCCAAGAGCAAAAGACAAAGAGAGAATATTAAAAGCAGCAAGAGAAAAACAGTTAATTACCTACAAGGGAGCACCCATACGACTGTCAGCTGACTTCTCAACAGAAACTATGCAGGCCAGACAGGAGTGGCAAGAAATTTTCAATGTGATGAATAGCAAGAACCTACAACCAAGATTACTCTACCCAGCAAAGCTATCATTCAGAATTGAAGGGCAGATAAAGAGCTTCACAGATAAGAAAAAGCTGAAGGAGTTCATCACCACCAAACCAGTATTATATGAAATGCTGAAAGGTATTCTTAAAGAAGAGGAAGAAGAAAAAAGTAAAGAGAAAAATTATGAACAACAAATACATATCTATCAACAAGTGAACCTAAAAATCAAGTGAATTAAAAACCTGAGGAACAGAATAATCTGGTGAATATAATAGAATCAGGGGCATAGAAAGGGAGTGGACTGATAATTCTCAGGGGGAAAGGGGTATGGGGGGTTCATGAAGAGAATGGACAAAAATCATACACCTATGGATGAGGACAGTGAGGGGGAGGTAAGGGCAGAAGGTGGGGTGGGAAATGGGTGGAGGGGAGCTATGGGGGGAAAAAGGAGAAATAATTGTAATAATCTGAATAAAGATTTATTTAAAAAAAAAGAAAAAAAAATCTGAAGAAAAAAAAATCCCAAAGAATGAATTGGCTCTGCCAAGCTTGCAGATTTAGGATTCATTAGAATTTGTTTCCTGTGTTCCCAGCAGGGCAGTGATTAAGAGCTTTAGAATTAACAGTGAATACTTTTTATTTTTTATAATATGTTTTATTGATTTTTTACAGAGAGGAAGGGAAACGGGGAGAGAGTTAGAAACATCGATGAGAGAGAAACATCAATCAGCTGCCTCCTGCACATCCCCTACTGGGGATGTGCCCACAACCAAGGTACATGTCCTTGACCTGAATCGAACCTGGGACCCTTGAGTCCACATGCTGACGCTCTATCCACTGAGCCAAACCGGTTAGGGCTGTGAATACTTTTTAAAAGATCTTTTACTAGTAGATTCCCACTAAATATGTATTTTCAATACTAGATAATGAGTTTTCTATATTCACCCAAAGTACTATATAAATACCACCATGTTTTGTAATTTCCTGAGAGTTAATTTTATTTTATAATTTTTATTTCATTTATTTCAAACTATACTTCATTTTTACTTTTCCAATTTGTTCAACAATTGAAGATTTCACATAAAGTACAAAGCTATAGCAATGCAGCAACATTTTATAACAAACAGATTGTGGGGGAGGGCGTTCATGTTCAGCTCGGAAAGTCTTTTCCCTACTAACTCTGACCAGCCATAAAAATCTAGGGTTATTGTACAGACACAATATTGACTGGCCACCATATCTCACATTGCTCTTCCATAATCATCATGTGAGCCATTAGGATGCATTTGGGAATTTCACTTGCACCACTTCATTATAGCAATATAAATGTGGTGTAACGTGGCTTTTGCAGTTGTATTCCCGACTACCTATTGGAATGTTCCCACCAACCCTGCATCTGTGACTGTTACCATGTCCATGGATATCCCATGGAGATGTCCATCATGGAGATGTCCATGGAGATCCCACTCAGACATGGTGCATTGTGTTGTTTGTGGCCATCTTCCTCTACTAGATATAAACTCCCTGGGGCAGAGATGCTGTTTTATGGACCACGCCTAGAATAGTGCCGCACATAGTAGGTACTCTAAAAAATCATATGGTCAATGGAAGAATGACAAAATAAAAACTGGGGTATTTAGAACAGAATGCTAATGTCAAAATAATTCATCAAAAAGAGGACATGCAGCTTTGAGTTTTGAGAGTCTTAGAGGGTAAGGTGATTTAAAAAAAAAATTTATTCCTTCAATAAAACAAAGAATTCCCTGGGTTATTTCTAAATTTGACTTACGGCACATTCCATATAAGACTAGAATCTTCTAAGCAACTATTCCTGGAGAAGATTAATGGAAGTGAGAGAGACACAATTAAAATCTTAACTCAGAGTTTGAAAATCACCTTTTAGTATTTAAAGAGACATTAATCATGACTATTAATCAATAGAAAGGAATGTTCACAGAATGCTTAGAATAAATGTTTGCTGAAGCAAAAAGTCAGAGGGAAAAAGGAAGACATACATGCCTAGGGCTGAAGCCACATTTTTTTCTTTTGGGTTTAACAAATTAAAGCTGCTGGAAAGGAACAATTCACCAGAAGGAAACATTACTGTACAGCCTATGAAATACCACCAGGGTCAGCAGAACCTCAACAGTTTGTGTATCGCACCCCGCGCCCCAACTCCACCCCCCAGGGCTGTTGCATGCCAGCCATTGTTGAGAAACACGTTTCTTGCAAGTCTGACTTAGATATTATGCCGAGAAGTTACTCAATGCCAAGAATTAGGAAAGTACTTTTATTCCCTTTAGTGCTTGCTGACAAGAATAAGTCCCAAACATTTTTGGTAATTCTCTGCTTTTAAAAATGTTTTATGAGGCTGTCCCATGTCAATGCTCTTTAATTCACTCACTCATGCTAGATCCTCAGGTTTCCCCTTTAGTTTGTGCTTCTGAGAATTCTTTCCAAGCAACGATACCTCAAAGATTTCTAAAACCATTTTAAAAAAAAGCAAAAAAAAAAAAAAAAGCTACAGGATGCAGTTTTTATATGAAGTGACTTAGCTGTGTAGAAAAAATAGCTGAGCTTTAAAGTCCCTCTTTGAGTATCTTCAGGCATTTATGTAAAACTCACCTGTAAAAGTTTTGTTTTTTTTTATCTTTATTGTTGAAAGTATTACATAGGTTCTCCTTTTTCCCATTAAACTCTTCCAGCCCGCTCCTGTCCCCCCAGCCCCAACCCCACCCCAGGCCCTTACCACCCCCTTCTGTGTCCACAGGTTATGCATATATGCATACAAGTTCATTGGTTGATCTCTTCCCTCCCAACAGCCTCTGAATGTGTAAGTTTTAGCTAAATGTAGAACCAACTAACTAGGTTTAGGGGAACTCAGGCTTCCCTTGGTCCTAAGCTATTCCACACTTCCTTTACATCTTCCACACACTGAGGGAGCCTTTATTGTGTTGTCCTATGTTATTGAGATGCTGCAACTCTAAGTACGGTCATTTTTGTTTTGTTTTGCTTCCCTTCCCTAATTGATGCAATAGCTGGGTCCTGGGTCATCTGTTCTATTGGCCTCTGTGAACAAGAAGAGCTGCAAGGTGGGTGGCTGAGTTAGGGTCTCCGAGGGCAGGGATGCAGACTAGCCTCACCTCACAAGTAAATCTATGACCCAAGACTGCACCAGACTGTCATTACTGCTGTTCAAAGAATTCCCACATTTTCTACAAGTTAATTCCAGGTGGTATCATGGCTCTTTATGTCTAAGATCCAATCACTTAGTCTAATTATGCTCCATTTTCTTTTTGTGATTTGAAATCATCATGAAAACTCTTTATAGATGCAGATTTATCTTTCCCCAAGAAACTGCTACTACTGCCCAGAATGAAAACATTCCAAAGCCTACTAGGTTTGGAAACATGAGCCAGATTCTGTAATCATCTCTGTCAAATTAAACAGCTAAATTAGGAAGTAGACAATAAAAGGCAGATCACATTTAGACAAAGACATGGTTACTTTTTTATTTGAAGGGGAAAAAAAAGTATGTTTTAATAAATACTGCGGAAACATTGACCAAACAAACATACAAATTGACTTCAACATTTTAAAAATGCAACGAAAGTTCTGCTTTTTAACAGTTATAACTTATTTTCTTTTTACAATATTTAAATACAGAAAGCACTTGCCAGCTATTTTGTAATACTGCCCAAAGCATAATGCTGCCTCAGTCAAAGCATATTATGTTGGTAGAAACGTCTATATTTCGTGGGAAATGACTGGAATGGTATTTCCTTGCACAGACAAAACAAAGTGCTTGTAAAACATAGAACCAAGTTTGTAATTACCTTAATCTCCTCTCCTGCCACAGTTTAATGGGAGCGACAGCTTCAACACTTCAAAAATGAAGCTTTATCATTGGAAAGAAAGCTCGCTTTCAACAAGCGCCAACAGGTCAGATCGGGTTTATACTCTGAAGAAGCTCTAAAAGAAACTGGTCAGAAGTATCTGTAAACTATTTTAACTGCTGATTATTTTAGCTAACAACAGCGATCAAGTACTGAACAGGGGCCTTGGCAGAATCTGGCTAACTGAGGTTTAGCAATCACTCTAGAAATGGCTAGCATAGTGTCAGGGCGGACCGTACATAATTTTCCACTAAGGCTACTCTAAAGCTTAGACAAGAGGGTCCTTCTGTGATATGTTCACTTAAAGAAAGCGAACTAAACCAACCGATCATCAGATGCTGCCAGCTTCAGAGCTTCATCCCCCAAATAAGAGGCCTTTTGCTTTGTACTTTTGGTAACAATTCCAGACAGCTTTACTCACAAACTGTGCTTTCTGCTACTATTCCTTCATTATTTCTTCAGGTGAAAATAGTACCTACATTTTCCCCCCTTAGATCATTCATCCTATGATGTCAAACCAAAACACCTTTTATTTGACTTTGCATTTTCATTAACCATGGCAAAAAAAAAAAATTAAAAATTAAAAAAAAAATCACACACCCTCTCTTCTAAACAGCGCACAAAAATATTACCTTGAGCAATTTACCACTTTTTAATGGACAATCACAATG